>NC_092135.1:59237963-60642963 GCF_043159975.1 Macaca nemestrina | reverse complement strand
TTTATAGTGGTTTTCATTTGTAATAGGCTAAATCTGGAAACAATCTAAAAGTCTGTCATCGGCATGTTAATAGTAAATTAAGTTGTGGTATAGACAGACAATGGTACACCAATCAATAATAAACAAAAATAAACTATTGATATAAAAAATGCATGATTTCCAAAAACATGTTGAGCAAAAAATGACAGAAGCAAAAGAATGTGCATTGCATATCTCTAATTACATAAAGCTCAAGATTAGGCAAAACTAAACTATGGTTATATACATCAAAAGAGTAGTTGTCTCTAGGACAGGGGGTTAAGGATTGACTAGAAGAGAACACACAATAATTTTGGGGAGTGAAGGCATATTCTACATCTTCATTGGGTATTGATTACTTGAGTCTATGCATTGGTTTAAATCCAACACATTGTATAAATTTGCATTTCACTGTCTGTAAACTTTTACTCCATAAGGTCACTGTTTACTTTCAGGGCCAGCTTATTTTTTCTATAACCACATCATCATTACCCAGACCTAGTAAGACAAACAAATGTGTATAAAGGAAAATACATTCTTGAAATTCTGGGCTTTTACTTTTATGTATAGGAAAATTGGCTTGTATTTAATAGTCTATTAGTTGAATTTTCATTATAGCAGTCTACAATTCATTTTTGTATTTTTAAAAAAAAATTTCAACCTTGAAAGATACTAGAAATATCCTGATATATTAGCCAGGATTTATTTTCATGATTTAGGAAATCAGGGCTACTCATACTGATCAGCCATTGGTTTAGTTTATTTTTCCCTGTTTTCCTTTCAGATTTTAGCAATATCTCAAACAAACAAAATCTATTGTTACACACTGGCATATTTACTGTCCACACTTATTTCTTATAACAGTGGTGAATCATAATTTTTAATCCAGTATTTCACCCACTTAAAACTATATCTAAACTAATTGCATTTAATCCTTTCCTATGTTAGGAAGTGATGTATCAAGTTTTGTTTAGGGGCGTTATTTTTATTCTTAAGTGGCAAATAGATCTTCAATAGTCTCTGAGCCCTTCAGGGTAGGGTACTTTCTATTGATTTCTGTTTGTGCTTTTCCAGATTCTATTATGGGAAAGGGCAGAAATGACCATTTTAATGAAAGTCAATTTTTCTTTGATGCAGATTCAGAGTTCAACTAAAACAAAACACATAATCAGTGAAGAAAGGAAACTGAAATGATAGGAATATAAGGCAGATTTCTTTCTTTCTTTCTTTCTTTTTTTTTTTTTTTTTTTTTTTTTGAGATGGAGTTTCGCTCTTGTTGCCCAGGCTGGAGTGCATGGAGTGCAATGGCGCGATCTCGGCTCACCTCAACCTCCGCCTCCTGGGTTCAAGCGATTCTTCTGCCTCAGCCTCCAGAGTAGCTGGGATTATAGGCATGCGCCACCACGACTGGCTAATTTTGTATTTTTAGTAGAGACAGGTTTTTCCATGTTGGTCAGGCTGGTCTTGAACTCCCAACCTCAGGTGATCTGCCCACCTTGGCCTCCCAAAGTGCTGGGATTATAGGTGTGAGCCACCACACCCTGCCGTAAGGCAGATTTCTAAGTAAATATTTTTAAACTGGAGGATAAGGTTGTGAGGAAATCTAATTATGTAATCCAAAAGATTCATGTGTGCTACGTATGTGGTCAGATGGGTCTCTTCTTCACCATAATCCTGAAATTTAGATGTCAGAACTTTGTTGGAAGACTGAAAGAAAGCATATTTCAGTGTATGGTTAAATTGGGATTAATATGGCTATGCCCAAGAGATGGTACTGGTTGTATTTATACATATGTTTTAAGAGAAAAGTCGATTTGTGGCTGCTAGAGCTGAGACAAGCATATCTGAGATGCAAAATTAACATTTTATTGACTTTTGAGACTGACATAAAGTGTCTTCCTCAGTGTCTGTCTGCCCCTTGCTTTCCAGTCTGCATAACCCATCAGGGCTTCCTGAACCATGTTTTATTGTTTCTCACTTTCTTTTACTCTTTGTGTTTAATAGCTTCAAAATCAATTCAAAATCACACCTAAAGTCTACTGCACAAACAATTGCATTACTTGACAAGATTTTTATAATGACAGAATGTTTACTCATAAGGAGTGCTTGAACTGCGTCCTAATTCTTGTGTTATGTGATAAGTCATTGTAGCTTATTGAACACATATTTATGGTTTTTTTGGAAAAACATGTCTCATTTTTTAATATTACTCTGATTACTTATATCTATTTGTAGTCTTTAAAGCTTCCCTAGTTTCAATAGAAAGCTAAATTTTAATAATTCTTTTCCTCCTATTATAAACTGAACAAGAATGTTTAGAATAAGTTGAGGGGTAAAATATATCTTCTCCTTTAATTATACTGAACATTAGATTAAGATGTGCGATCTTTAAATTTGAAATATTTGAAGAGGTTACTGATTCTGTGAAAAAATATGACTTTTGGAGTAAAGAGACAAAGTTCATATTTGCTACTGAGTTATTGGGGGAAGCAAAGTAACAGACAAATGCAGAGGCAGAAAAAAAGGAGGAGGAATTCAAATGTAGGAAAACAAAACCCTGAGGTGTAAGGAAAATAAGTACGTGGTCTTAGAGTGGAGAGTGAGTAGATAGGAAAGCTGCTCAAGTTTTCCTAATGACAGACTTAGTAGAAGGCTTGGAAGGAATAATAGAAGAACATTTAAAAAGCAGTAGCAACAACAACAACAAAATACTGCCGCTCACTCCTTCCAAAAGAGAGCATGCCAATGAAATCTCTGACAAGCGTAAGTTCAAGAGGGTTATCTGAAGCTAGACACCATGATCATAGAAGGATGAATTCTTCGGTGTGAAGAATATTTATTCTTTGGATCTGTTTACTGTTCTATTTGGAGCTGAGGCAAGAGTGATGAATAATTGATAGCAGGACACTCTAATAGTCTCTTTAACAAAGGCAGAAGCGCAGGAATTCATTACATCTTATTGTGTGAGAGCCATATATTGACAGTTACACAAATGAAAGAGCTCCCACTCTGTAGATAATAAGTCTTTGTTCCAAATGGCAGATTTACTTTTCCAGAAGTAGAAGCAAAGACTTGAGGCCTATTTTGCCTTCCACACCTTGTCTCTTTGATGAAGTAACTAGATTAAGTCTCATGGAAAACAAGATGATGATAATAATGGCATTTCCATTCTTGAGTCAATTGAAAACAATATTATCTGAAGATGAAATGCTGCAGAATCACAAAATTTTAAGATGATAAGGAATTAGAGTCATCTATTATGTTTTCTAGGAAGTGTGCCAATGGTTTCTGGCCCAGAGTAGCTGCCTCCTAAATGCCACCCGACCAACTTTCCTGCAAACCTGCTTGTATCTCTGAACTTTTCCTCCCTTTTCTTCCGCCTACTTCCTCCCCTTTCTCTTTTCTTTCAACAGTCTTTATTTTATAAATGTTGAAACCAAGGCCAAGCAATTGCCCAAGGTCGCTTGGCATCAGAACCAGGATCCACATTGTCCAATTTCCAGGTTTCTGCATTTCAAATTCTTTATTAAAAATCAGAATGTATTAATGGAATGATTCACAATTTTTTTTTACTGTAGACATATTGCTATAGTGGACCTGAGTTTGTTTGTCTCAATATCAGCTACTCAAAGAAATAAGCTTTGGCATTTTTATGAACTATTGTATCATGTTCACTGAGAGGTTTCTTACTAAATGAAGTTTAGAAGTTAGTAGTCTTGGAAGTAAGTGACAATGTAACTGGCAATACAGTTCACTGGAACTCATTTCTTCTAATCCTAAATAAAGCTAGGGCATGGTTTATTAAATATTTCTGTGATATTCAGTGTGTAAAAATGTAAAAGAGAATACAAATACTAAAAGGAAGTTTTCCTAATGACAGACTTACTAGAAATTTGAGTGGATTGTTAAATTTGTAAAGCTGTGTGAACAGTGCTTGATAGTGGATAAAAAATCATTAAATCCCTCAGTGGTTTTATAGCTTTCCCCATCAATAATTGGGAGAGAATGAATGATGAAGGTAAAGTGCTAACCCAAAGGTTTTAAAAGTTTCACCAAGTTTTAATGAGCCTCACCAATCACCCCAGATCGCAGTCTGATATTTTACAGCTCCTCTAATAAAGTTTTCTTCCCTAGTTTTCACTGACACCACCATTGTGTACACAAATATAGAGGAGTGTACCTGATTGAGCAATGTGTCTGATTCTGGCAGGCAGAAGAGTACACATTTGGCATTCCTTTTTATCCATGATTGTCTCACCTTTCTTTGAACTGAAGGTTAAAGTGGGTCGACCATTCCTGGGCCTGCTTGGGTTCTGGAGAGAAGTAATCTAATGTTAACTAGACACACACATTTTCTGACTTAGCCTCTCACCTTCAACATTTCCAATCCCCTGTCTCCATAGTCTTTGTTCTATCTGACTTTGAACAAGCAAATATATTTTCTAAATTTCATAGGGAGAATAGAGAGGTTTATCATCTTCCTGATGGTTACTCTGATTACTGTCCCCTCCTTTCCATGTAAAAGTTCTTAACTTTTTTCATCTTCTCCTTGCATTTGTTCACCATTCTTCATCCTCAAGTTCCAGAAATCTTTGAGTTCTAGCCATCCCAGTGAAACTGCACTTTGAAAGGTCACCAGTTACTCCAAGGTCATCTAGTCCTTCCTCAAACACACTCTGGTCAACTCTCCCTTCTTAGCCTTCTTGCTATTACAATGTCCTTTTCCTCCAATTGCTTTTTTGATTCTCACTTCCTACTGTCTTTGAATCTTAATTCTTTTATTATTATTGATTTCTCATCTGTAGTTTGACTTCTCAAACCTTACCTGTAGAAACGTTTCTTTGCTCATAGTGAAGTACTTTATATCCTAATGTCTAAAGGTTATTTCAGCTTCACTGCAAGATTAACTTGGCTAAAACCACGTTTGTCTTCTCCTCAGAATAATCCTCACCTTAAACTGGTCCCAAAAAGTCCCATTCCTCTTGGCATATAGGATCAGGGGATTCATGTCCTTTCTAATTTATTCCTTGCCTTCCTCCTTTACCTAGGTAATTTTCATCCTGTGAGTTTGTGCTCTGAAAAGCCAGTGTCTACTTTTGCTTTCTTTCTATCCACAACACTTGATCTATATCCCCATCACTCACTAGATTACTGCGCCAGCCTCCTGGTTGTCCCTGCAGGTGCCAGTCTCTGCATCCCTCAGTTATCTTGTATTAATATTTAACTACCAGCCTAATATCTCACTTTGGCCATGTTTTCACTGTGCCACTATTCCTCAAATATTTAGGGGCCTCTCTTTTCTTTCTGCTTCCTGTCTAAATTCTCTGCTGCGGTGCTAAGTTTCCAGATATTCCATACATTACCTCTAGTCTGCATCTTGATATTTATCAAACTTTTGAAACCGTGACCAGATAAAATATATTTTATATTTCAATTTAGTGTGTGTGCACATGTGCTCACACACACACAGTGTGCTGTACACTCACATAATTGAAACAAGTTTTCTAAAACAATCTTTACACTATGATTTATTCTATTATATTTCTTTGAAAACGTAAAGTACATGAGCCCCTATATTGAATTCCTGTCATGAGCACATGGTTTGAAGAGGCTCAGCTTATCTAATTTTTTTATCTCTTTATACCTCATCCCATCTACTTTGTCCAGAAGAGTCTATGCCTGCCCTGTAAGCATGCAGTGCTAGTTTCTGAGTTTTCAGTCATATTTTTCTAGTTCAAGTCTCTTCTAATCATAAAGACTTGTCTGCCAACTTTAGCTCTTAAAAATCCCCCATTCATTCAAAGGACAATTGTGCTATGCAAGATGACCTCTAATCCTCTGCTGATTTTGAAATGGTTTTATAATAGTAAATTGTATCTTTTCTATCTAGTTTATAAACTCATTGAAAATAGCCCTATGTTTCCTATTTTTCAAACTGCCGGATTTATGTGATGAAACAAAAATAACTTAGTTTCCGAGGCCTAGATAGAAATCCTCGCTTTAATATTTTTGAGTAATGTGATGTTGGGTAAGATCCTTAGTTGTAAAATAGAAACCCTAAAACTTGTCTCAAAAAATTGCCAGAAGGAGGAAACTAGATGGCTCATGGAAACCTTTGGCAAACACGACACCTAATGAATGTTTGGTGTTAAATATACTGTCCCTGGCATTTAACCTTTTCATAACGTTGTTTAGCTTCTTTCTATTTGTTTATAATATTTTCAAATACAATCCTTTCTCCAGTACTCTTTATTACACTTTTCTGATTATTCCAATTACTTGCTAGACAGATTTTTAAAAATTTATGTTTAATAAAATCTAACGAAGAATAAATGGAAACATATACATGCCTTCAGATTACTGTCTTACTTTGTAGTATTCATGACTCTAATGTTCTAGAGGGCAAAGGGACATAAGACCAGCATCTATATTTTATTTACTTTGTAGAAGAGCCATTCATCATAAGATTTGCTGCCACCAAATCTGAAGGCTCACTATGTCAAATTGAATTGATTTAAAATGTGTTATTTAAAAATAGAAAAATTTCTGAAATAAAAAGGGAAATATTTTGTGCTAACTTCTCTCTTTTGGGGGGAGTGGTCTTTACCATAATGAGTTTTTTGACCAATTATAATGTGATATGCTTTTTTATTTAATTTATGAAAAGAAGGTTTTGTATTTTAAGATTAACTAGGACACTAAGTTTTAGAGGCACATATTGCATCAGATTTTAGAACTAAATTTAAATTCATTTTTAACATTCTGCACTGTGATATATGCAGATTAAAAAGAAAGTGACACACATAAAATCATGTCTGTTAAGCATTTTAAATTTTAAAAAATAGTTTTTTACTCACCAAGTCTCCCAAGAGGGGTACTTTCTGGCATAAATTATCTAACATCAGTTAGATGGCATGAGGTAATGGGGACCAAGAGCAGATCTAAAGGCCAAAGATAGGTGAGAAATGCAAATATAAATATAAACATAACTTTCCTATTAATATTAGATGACCACTACTCAAACCAAATGCAGTATAAAACATTTCTCTTTCCTATTTCATTTGGTTTCTATTATGTGTGTTGCATGTATCCTATGATATGATGCCAAATTCCTGACAGAATTTCTGCTGACACCCAGTCCTTATCTTCATTCACTTCTTCACTTTTCTCTCCACTTCAGAAGTGTATCCCCAGTGCAATAAACTTTCTTTGTGTGTGTAAAGTATAACTTCTATTGGTTTCAATTTATTTGATTACAAAATGAGTATCATTATAGATGTTATTTGATCAGAAATGTATATTATATTAAGAATACGTGAGAACATATGATTACAAAAGAATTCTGTAATCTTTAAATCGATAGCAACCAAAATTATAAAAACTTTTACAAGTCAAATAAATGAGTTAATCTTATTCTAGTGTCAGAGTACTTCTGCTCCTGCCAGTAATATGGGAAATTTGAAAATTATCTTTTGCTTATATATTTACTACCTTTAGAATACCTAGAAATGTTTATGTGAAATGAAAAAGTTATACTTGTGTTATCCTTGTCCTAAAAGAAAGATATTTTTATAAAACTTTAATTCTTACAAGATCCAATGGTCTTGTTCTCCCCAAATGTATTTCTAGCAAAATATATTTCTAGCAAAATGTATTTCTCATATTTCAAGTCTGACTTATTTTTTTACTAAAATGCACAATGATAGTTATTACGGGAATCAAAAGTACTGAATAAAGCTTTACCTTCAGTGAGTTTAGGTTACATATCAATAAAGCTTGGATATTATTCTAGGAGGAAGAGGCAGAATAATAATGTCTAAAATGTCATTTTGATATTTATTAGTGTTACAAGTTAAGAAAACGGTATCTTCTGAATAATCTAATTCTTCATAAATTCACATCAAAAGAAACAAGAAGCTGAAGTATGTTAACAGACCTATGACTTAAACTGATATATAATTTTAATGTTTTTATTCAGACTCCCTCAATAAAAGGGTGGGGACAGTTGCTAGGTAAATTTTTGTCTTCAACTTTCTGTCTTCTACAGTACAGGGTTTAATAATGTCTTAATTCTATATCATGATTATATTTAATGTTATATGTCAATGAAAATAATTATCTCAAGTCAAACCAACTCTCAGTTGAAGAATCTTGAAAATGACTCCATCTAAATTGTGACTCAGATTTCTATCTGTAAAATTAAATTTTTAATAAGTTAGAAAAGTCTATCAGTGGATCCTGGCTAATCACAAATGTGTATGGAACAGTCTTCACCCTCCAAACCCTGAAGCTTGCAGAGAAACACTGGACTGTACAAGTTAGAGCTAACATGATTAATTATCCCAGCCAAAATTCAGCAGCAGCTGACTGTTTTGCACCACCTGGAACCCTTCTCCCTTTTGTTTTCTATTGTGTAGCTTCTTGTCCTTAGAGACTGAAAACTAATTCCAAAATTTCATTATGAAAAATACAATTAATATCCTTTTATTATATGTGTGTGTGTGTGTGTGTGTATATATATATATATATATATATATCATATGAAAACACAGGTTGCATATGCACGTGTGTGTGCATGTGTGTGTATGGTGCATTCCAAAATGGAAGTAACTTGAACAAATAGAGTATTAACACGGTGATTTATATTTTTAAACTCCCTTAAAGTTTGTACTCCATTGTTGAATTTCTTCTTTACCTAGTCTTAACATGTGGATTGACAGTTTCTAAATTTAAAAATTAATAAATCACAAAAAGTTAATACAAATTTAGTAAAACAAAATTTGAACAGATTATATAGTATATAGTCAAAAGTAACTCTTTCTTCTGTCCCTTTGAAGCTCAGTTCTCCTCCGCAGAGATGAACTCGTTTGTGACAACTCCTGGTGAATTTCCTCCATACTAAAAATTTTATGGAGTAAAGAGTCTCACCATAGATCCAGAGCCTTGTGCAGTGTCTGGCATTTATGGAACGGTTGGCCTTCCTATCCCCAGGTTCTGCCTCCACAGAGTCAACTAACTATGGATCAAAGATATGTTTAAAAAAAATAAAAATTAATGCAAATTGAAAAATACAGTGTAACAACTATTTACATAGCATTACATTGCATTAGGTTTCATAAGTAATTTAGGGATATTTAAAGTATACAGGAGATGTGTGTAGGTTATATGCAAATATCATGCCATTTTATATATCAGACTTGAGCATCCCTGGATTTTGATATCCGTAGGGGCTCTGGAACCAATCCCTGTACCAGGCATTAAAGGATATTTGCAGAAAAAGAAGAACAGATAAATGGATGAAAAGATTATAAACAGTATGTAGTTTCAAGGCTCATGGTTAATAAACTATTGAAAAAATCACTTTTCCACTTCACGTCATTCTTTGTCAGCGTGCAGAGGGATATTAGACTGTTTTTCAAATACAAAAAGCCACAAACTTGTATCAGAATCTCTACTTCCTATTAAAATTAACCCTCAGAGGTAAATATTTTTAGAGTTTTGTTTTGTCAGGTTGTTTTTTGTTTTTTGAAACAGAGTCTTGCTCTATTGCCTAGGCTGGAGTGCAGTGGCAACACATCAGCTCATTGCAAACTCCTCCCGCTGAATTCCAGTGATTCTCATGCCTCAGCCTCTCAGGTAGCTGGGACTACAGGTGCATAGCACCACACCTGGCTAATTTTTTTTTTTTTCTGTATTTTTAGTGGAGACGAGTTTTCACCATGCTGGCCAGGCTGGTCTTGAACTCCTGATCTCAAGTGATCCACCTGCCTTGGCCTCCCAAAGTGCTGGGATTACAGGCTTGAGCCACCACACTGAGCCTTGTTTTTGTTTGTTTGTTTTTGTTTTTTGCAAAAGAGTTTCTAGTGGTCATCGATAAGATTTCAATATTATAATTTCTTATTTTCTATTTCAGTAGTAGTTTTATTACTCTACTTTATATTTGTATGCCATAGTTTATATTTCTACTGCGATAGTTTCTTATTTTATTGATTTCCAACATAACTGTTTAAATGCATAGATTATGTACTAATCTATATAATGGTCAAACCAGCTAGTTTCTGTTATACTTTGAGTTAATCTAGTTACAAATTATCTTTTTTAAAAAAAGAATTCCGTTTGACCTAATAAAGAAACAAAAACAAAAACAAAATTCACTACTCCTTACTTCCACAACTTCAGATTTACTGAAACCACAAATTCCATTTAAATTTCCAATATTGCTAGTGGTGTGAATGCCTAATGTAATACTGAGATATCATTGCCAGATTAGGACAACTTTTATTGTCTGAGACTACTAATATTTCTTCCATTGCTGAATTTAAGAGAATACCCTAACGCACAATGTAAATTGTAACACTGAGTAGCAGAATTTGAGGGCTAGAAGGCCAAATCATTTTCTGTTTTTTTTAACTGTAATGACAGCTATTGGTAACTGCCTGCTCTCTACCCAGAAATTATGGAGATAAGGAAATCTATGAATTATAGTAATAGTGTGTGTTAGTTATCATTCAAAGCTATTTACTATTTTCTGGCATCACAGAATGGAGAACATAGTAAAAACTCAATAAATTGTAATTTATAAATAGCATAAACAGCATGATATTATCTTCATCCAAAAGCTCCTCTTTGAAGGTGATGTATGGAGAGAAAAGCTGTTATTCCTAAAATTGAGTTAGCTAAGCTAAGCTTAAAATTTATTTTATCTTTTAATTTTTAACATTTCAATAGCTTTTGAGGTACAAGTGGTTTTCAGTTACATGGATGAATTATACAGTGGTGAATCTGAGATTTTAGTGCACCTATTACCCAAGTAGTGTATATTGTATCCAATATATAGCTTTTACCCCACATCTCCCTCCCACCATGCCCCCTTCTGAGTCTCCAAAGTCCATTATATCACTCTGTATGTCTTTGTGTACTCATAACTTAACTCCCAAGTAAGAACATACGGTATTTGGTTTTCTATTCCTGAGTTACTTCACTTAGAATAATGGCCTCCAACTCTATCCAAGTTGCCGTAAAAGACATTATTTTGTTCCTTTTTTATGTCTGAGTAGTATTCTGTGCTGTATACATACCACATATTCTTTTTCCACTCTTTGACTGATGGGCACTGAAGTTGGTTCCTCATCTTTGCAATTCTGAGTTGTGCTGCAATAAACATACATGTATATGTCTTTTTCTTATAATTTCTTATTTTCATTTGGATAGATATCCAGTAGTGGACTTGCTGCATTGAATGGTAAATCTACTTTTAGATCTTTGAGGAATCTCCATACTGTTTTCCATAGAGGTTATCCTAATTTACATTCCCACCAGCAATGTATAAGCATTCTCCTTTTACCATATCTACCCCAACATCTATTGTTTTTTGACTTTTTAATAATGGCCATTCTTGTAGGAGAAAGGTGATATCTCAACGTGGTTTTAATTTGCATTTCCCTGAAGATAAGTGATATTGAGCATTTTTTCATATGTTTATTGGCCGTCTGTATGTCTTCTTTTGAGAAATGTCTATTCGTGTCCTTTGCTTACTTTTGATGGGATTATTTTTTTTCTTGCTGATTTTTTTGAGTTGCTTGGAGATTCTGGATACTGGCCCATTGTCAGATGCATAGTTTGAAAACATTTTCTCCCATTCTTGAGTTGTCTGCTTACTCTGATCATTATTTCTTTTGCTGTGCAGGAAGTTTTTAGTTTAATTAGGTGCCATTTATTTATTTTTATTTTTGGTGCATTTGCTTTTGGGGCTTTAGTCATGATTTCTTTGCCTAGGTCAGTGTCCAGGAGAGTATTTCCAAGGCTGTCCTCTAGAATTTTATAGTTTCAAGTCTTAGATTTAAGTCTTTCATCAACCTTGAATTGATCTTTGTATAGGGTGAGAGATAGGGATCCAGTTTCATTATTTTTCATGTAGCTAGCCAGTTATCCCAGCGCCATTTATTAAATAAGATGTCCTTTCCCCAATTTATGTTTGTCAAAGATAAGTTGCTTATAAGGGTTTGGCTTTATTTCTGGGTTCTCTATTCTGTTCCATTGGTTTATGTGTCTATATCAGTAAGATGTTATTTTGGTAAGTATGGCCTCTTAGTATAACTCGAAGTCCAGTAATGTGGTGTTTCCAGATGTGTTCTTTTTGCTTAGGATTATTTTGGCTATTTGAGCTCTTTTTTTTTTTTTTTGGTTCCAAATGAATTTTAAGACTTTTTTGTAATTCTATGAAAAATAATGTTTGTATTTTGATGGGAATTGCATTGACTCTGTAGATGGTTTGGGGGCAGTATGACCATTTTCACAGTACTGATTCTTCCAATCCATGAGCATGGGATGTGTTTCCATTTGTTTCCATTTGTCATCTATGAATTCTTTCAGCAGTGCTTGGTAGTTCTAGTTGTACAGATCTTTCATCTCTTTGGTTAAGTACATTCCTAGGTTGTTTTTTGTTTGTTTTGTTTTGTTTCGTTGCAGTTATTATAAAAGAGATTAAGTTCTTCATTTGATTCTCAGTTGGATCACTGTTGGTATATAGCAGTGCTGCTGATTTGTGTATATTACTTTTGTAACCTGAGACTTTACTGAAATTCATTTATCAAATCTAGAAGTCTTTTGGAGGAGTCTGTAGGGTTTTCTAGGTATATCATCAGCAAACAGTGATAGTTCGATGACTTCTCTTCCTATTTGGATGCCCTTAATTTCTGTTGCCTGACTGCTCCGGCTAGGACTTCCAGTACTATGTTGAATAGAAGTGGTGAAAGTGGGCATCCTTGTCTTGTTTCTGTTCTTAGGGAGAATGCTTAGAATGATTTTATACATCTGTATAGTTCCTTGAGACAGTGAATTAGAACATTTCATATTTGTGAATTTAGATATACTTAATGTTTTGCTCGTCAACTATCCATTCTCACATTCATAGAAATAGCATTATTCTAATTTTACTAACAGTGTCAGATATACTCTTACTTTCAAAAATGAAATTAAGTCAATTTGATTTTAAAATACTTTGGAGTAGATTTCTTGATTTTTTTTTTTTTTTTAGATAATTGGAGACAATCAGGCATGTCATAATGATCAGGAATAGTGTACAGAATGTGTCATTGTCTACAGGTCCTGTAAGCAAAAAATTCAAACACAAGAAAAGGGGGCACCAATCATCTGAAGTGAAGTTCCAGCCAAACTCCAAGTTTCAATAAATGTTCCTATTCCTTTTTTATGCTAAATATTGTACTGTGAATTATATACCAAAGTAAAAACTATTCATTGCAGTTACTCAGATTCCAGGGGTGAGTCTCTCATTAGAATGAAATATGTGCCAATAATTTTGACTGCCAGATCATTAACCTATGAATAATGACTTTTACAAAGTAAAATTCTATATTATCTCACAGTACAGTAAAAAGCATTTAGGCTACTCCCCAGGCAAAAATGAATCATTTAGGAGCTGTGTTACCTTGGGGAGATTATATACTCTAAGTGTCGTTTTCCTCATCTGTAAAATAGGGATGATAAACTTCTGTGAATGGAGAGTTAAATCCAATGTTACAATACAATTAAAATATTTCACAGAACTATTTAATAGATCAACAAAAATGCCTACAAATTTATTGTAAACACAATTAGTTTATCAATGGCAGCTAATCCAGAATTACTTTCAAACTAATATTTTTTCTTTTGTCTATTGCTAGTTTCATCAAAGTTAATTCCTCACTTATGGAAATTAAACTAAATTGGAATACATTTTAAATAATTAAAATATTCCCTTTCTGAAGGAGTCTATCGAGAAGTCTATCTCTTGTGGATATATTAGATTAAATAAAATATGTTGTTATAATTTATTTTATTTGTTTATTTTTACATTTTTGCTATAGCTACCAGAAAATAAAAATTATACTTACAGCACCCATTCCATTTTTATTGGATAATACTGGTATAGACAGATGGCTGGGGTAAAATTACTCAATTCTGAATTAAAATACCCCACTGAGAATTAATTTCAGGCCTCATGTAAGTCAAGCAGACTTAGAATATGACCCGAGAGAGAAGGTAGCTTTTGGCAGAAGTTTAACAAAAGTTGTCTGCTCTTAAAGTTCTAATTCAGAAGCTAACGTGGAGTTTAGTCCTAACAACTAGTATTTAAAACTGTTCATCAGCTAGAGTACTACTGACCACTTTGACTAATAGCTTAGGTTTTTCCCAGCCCATTTGAGTATTGGGAAACTTTGATAATATTTGATAATATTGGGAAATTACCAGTCTTTTCTTTGAAAAGAAACTAGAAAGTTATTAAAATAACAGGGAAGTTCTCAAAGTAGTTCCAGAACCAACACCATCTGCATCACCTGCCAAACTTACTACAAATGCAAATTTTCCAGCCTTACGCAAGACCTACTGAATCTGAAACTCTGGGAACGAGGTCCAGGAATCTGTGGCTTAAGAGTCCTAGGTGATTCTGATGTACACTAAAGGTTTGGAACCACCGTATTGGAATATATCATATTCTTGCTAACTGATAAACAAAATTTGCTCTAATAGTCTGAGATTTTAGTAAGTGAACATGTATTTAGTGAATAGCAAACTCCAGGGCCATAATGAAGTACTGAGGCTTTAAGGAACTAATTAAAGCACAAGCATGGCTCCCTCTTCCAATAACTTCTTGCATTAAATCATTAGTATTCAGGAAGAACTCTAGATGGGGATTTTCCTTGTATAGGGTTTCATTATTATTAATTGAGTTCTTAATGGAGTTTATTGCTTAGCATTCTCAAATAACTTCTGTTTTATTGTGATACAAGAAAGTCTAATCCGCCACAATGTTTTTACTTTTCATAATGGCACAGAAGAATTGCTGAATGTGATATTAGTTTAAATGCATTCCACTATCCTTCATCTATTTGTAATGAAAAATGATTCTGTTGCCTTTTGAGAACATCAGAATGATTATGTAACATTTTGTGGTGCTGAATTATTTTAGATATGACATTCTTAGTAAGGAAAAAAAATGGTGCTTCAAGAAATTACTTCCAAAAATGGTAAAAAGGAATTTGAGAAAAAAGAAATTACTTCAGAATCCTACTAATTTTTTATTCCAAAATTTGCTTGTGTAAATTAAAAATAGATAATTGTTGAGAATTGCTATTCCTGCTGTTAATTTCAGCACCCTAAATATTTAAGTGTAAATATGTAATTTAAGAAGGGAAATATTTATGCTTGAAAAAGCTTGTCTTTTTCATACTTTAAATCCCCACTAATACCTTTGCTTCATTATTATTTATTTTTTAGAATGGCGTTATTTTACTTTACCAAATATGCACTTATTTTCTAAGTAGTTCTACCCTCTTCACATTAGTTCAGAATACATAATTTTTTCTTCTTCTAAAATAGAGAACCCTTGTGTTTATCCTTGCATAAATATAAGCAGCATGGCTTTAAAAAACATGAATTTTATGTAAAATGTGAAATAAATGTCAATATTTATATGTAGCATTTAAGTACATTTTTCCTTTCTTACAAGGAGAGAAAAGCCAGCAAGAGATTTCTGATAACTACCATCACCTTAATCTGTTTTTCTAAATACTAACACTTGACACCCAATAAAAAACTAAAAACCAAATAGGATAAGACTACAAGAACACAGGATTACTTTTAGTGCTCTAAAGATAGGAGTTCTGCAATATCAAAAGGGTGTCAAAGGCCTAGCACATTGGCATTTGCCATTAATGGTCAACATTGATTATTATTGTATTTTAGCATTCAAAGCACAAGGAATAATAAAAGGCTTCGAAGTTTTTATTTTCATTAGTTTTAACAAGTGATGTTCTGTACATGTGCATGAATAATGCCTTTTTAAAAACTTAGTAATCGTGCATCATGTGAGTGGGTAATAAAGAAACAATATTGTTTACCACAAGAATGGGCTAAACACTTCAAAGGACACTTCATGAAACATTTGGAATTAGAGCTTGAGGTATCGTGATGTTACTGTTTTCATCAAAGCTTTTAAGTTGGAGATGATAGATAAAAAACAAACAAATTACCATAGGTGATAATAGTATACTCAATAAAAATGTAAAAATACTGATGTTGTACAAGACTTTCAGTAAAAAGACCTGGCAAATCCCCAGGTATTACTGGGGATTTAAAATATGAAAAAGAAAAGCTTTCTTTTTTAACATAAATATTTCCCATCTCAATTTAAATATTTACGCTTAAATATTTAGGGTGCTGAAATCACGGCAGCAATAGCAATTCTCACTTACACTCATTTTCTACAATGCTACACCTGGTTATTTTTCTATCCGGGTTTAAGTTCCTTCACCATAAGTCCTTCTTTGTTTTTTGGAAGGCTCAGTGGATGCCCTATGATCTGCCCCTGGAATACCCATTGTTTGTTGTGGTGGAAGGTTGATAAGAAATCTTTTATCTTATAAAAGATAAAATGTGTATATTTGTATTGTCTTGTATTCAACAGCTTTGAGTTGGTGCACCCAATTCTGAGCAGGTGTGTGTGTGCGCGCGTGCCTCTGTGTGTGCGCACCTGTGTGTGTGTGTGTGTAAAACAAAGTACTTTATAATGCAAAGTCCCTTTCTTACACTTCCATAAGCTCTGTTAAGACAGCAATACAGAAATACAGAAAAGGCAAGTGTATAATTGATGATGCCCTGGACTTTCTAAGGCTTTGAAATGCGAACCAGGAACGCAAATTGTTTTACCAAAAATGAAAATGTCCTTTTGCATGACAGCAGTTTGTTCCAGTTGCACCTGTGTTTTTCTATGATTTGCAAATAGGTTGGAATTTTGCCCTTGGTATACTTTTAGCCTCAAAATGTTCTAGAATTTGAAAAGTGGCGGGGGAGGGGAACTTGATCATATATGTACTGTTCAATCTGATTTTAGATAAATTCTAATTTTACGAATATTGTTTTTTGAACAGAACAATTTGAGAAAATGAGGATTACTTAAAAATATTTATAACGATCATAAAACAGTCTTCTAAATATTAAAGGTCTGAGTTGTAATGATTGATATATTAATATTTACCTCATCTTTTAAAAATATTAGTTGATTATTACCTATGCTTCATGTGGTTCCACAAGGAATATATTACTGTTTTAGAAAGATGTATGGAATTCAATAGTAAAATATTTCTCCAAAAATTTAAAGAAGAAATTTAAATTAAATAAAAAATTTAGGGAGAAAAAATTAAAAACAATATAGGGACCATTCAGACCCCATCACTGCTATATTTGAGCATTGAATTTGGCATTGAATTTTTTCACAGCTTAAGGAAAATGTACAAAGGGCCAGTTAAAAAGGAGAAAACATCTGTTTCTCGTGGGAAGCAAAGCTTTGCCTACTACTTAAAAAAATAAAAGATATTTCTCAAGTGGGGCTTCACACAGAGGGTCTTCAGTAATAGACACATAACTCACCCTACGCAAACACTGCTCACCAAGAATACACTAGAATTAATCATAAGTGGTCATTTAGAGTTTGTCTAGAAGTGTTGCACAGGAATTAGTCAATCCAAAATGTACAGTATGTGAGATGACACTGGATGTCTGGTCTTTTGCAGCAGATTTGTAATTGTTTTTTATTGTCTATCTCCCTTATTGAATTGGGGCCTCTTTATAGGTGGGGGGTCACTTTTCTTTCATAGTGTTGTGCCTAGTTTGCACTATACACTTGATAAGGAAAAAAGATAGTGTAAAATTTGTTAAAGGTCTCTATCAAAAAATTCTATGGGGCATTTCACTATATCTGAATATTTTTAAGATACAGTTTTAAGGCAGTCTTTTAAAAAACATTTTGAAAGGTGGATTTATGCTTACTGCTTTTTTTTAGAAGGTGACAGAATCAAACACAAACATGAGGTGTTCAATAAATATTGCTGACTATATTGATTTGAGCCAAAATTTCACCAATAATGCATTTGGACTGAATGCGTAACTAATATTCTTGGACTAGGAGAACAACAAAATTCTTAGAAAATGAATCCTAGGAGTTTGTTCAAGATTCTATCACCTAATATGTAGAATATGTATTGAAGATTTTGAAATATCTGTGTATAATTTTCTAAAATTCATGTGTATCTCATAAGAATCCTACCATATTAATACCAGTTGTAATGTAGGTCAGAGATTTGGCAAAGATTTTCTTACATGAATTTTTTTCAAAAGTATTAGTTCTCTAATTCTTCTTTCAGCAATTCTCTGGTATAGCAAATTCACAAGGAATAAAATGTAAATTTTAAAAAGCCTTAGGCCAAACTACTTTCATTTTCTTCTTAAAATACTCTGCTTCTAGGAAGGATGCTTCTACTCAGGAAAACAGGGAAGTGGTATAAGTGATCTATAACTATGTATAGTTTACATGGGACACAGAAGGAGATAGCTTTTCACCTTTGTTCTTCATTCACTGAAAGCAGATAAATGTATATTTAAGGATGGCTTGAACTTATATTACAAATTCTATTATTATTCTTGTCATTGTCCACATTTTTCTTAATTTTATCAAGTGCAGAAAGAGAAAAACAGAAATAGTCTTCCTTTTAATTTAGAAATAGGCCACTATAAACAGCATACGCAACAACTCAAAATTGCAGTTTCTTAATGTTATGCACTTGATTAGTTTGTATGAATTCATGCCATATTTCTCTGGACGTTGCTGAATTATCAGGGATATGACTTGGCTTGTATCTCCAGTTATAAACCTTGGTATAGTCAGGTCTGACTAGGGCAGAATGGAGAACTTGCTTCTGTCTTATAGCCCTCCTGTAGGCACCATGAAGGTTAGTGCTGCCCGTGATGCTCTGGCATTTGGAGATCTGCACACACAACCTCATTACCCCACCTTTAACATCTGTGTCACAGATCAAGAGTTTGCAAACCATGATCCATACACCAAAAATAGTCCAAAGATTTCTTTACTATAGTTATATTTTGTTCTTAGAATTTTAAAATTTAAATACCTTTGTGTCTGCATTCTCCTATAATTCTGGTCCAACCAGTCCTTGTTTTCTTATCCAGTCCATGACACTCATTTATAATAATAACAACTTGGTTCCTAAAGATAAGTGAATTTTTCATTCCTATGACCACTCCTGTTTTCTGTCAAGTAATGTTAGATTTCTCTGTTCAAATATGAAATGTTGACATCCTAAAAGTTATTAATAAACAGATCAGTTCTCTCAGGTGACTTGAGTGTTTTCAGTAAGAATCACTAATGCAATAATCCAGAGATACTAAATAAATGACTGACTTTGCTCAAACATTGTTGGCTTGACAGAGCATCGTGTTGAGAAGATTTCTGAGACCAAACCCAAGTTCACAATGAAAGACTGCAGTCATTGGTGGCCATAAGACATGAGAGACGGGTTGTCAAACTTGGGTAGTCCCAGTAGATGAGGATTTACCATATTATGCCTTGTAACAAAGTGAGTTATGTACTTGTTTTATTGCCCCACGATCCTTCAACCAGATTGTACTTCTTCTAGGTGGACCTGCATCTTAAATATATGTATCCTTGTGACACTTATTTCAGAGCTCTACAAATGGAAGGTTATCCATATAATTGGAACTGTGCCAGATCAGAACAGGAGATGTTTTCTGAGACCCTGGCTTCTGCTGCAACATTACACAAAAAAGGGTTTAGAATTTAAAAAGAAAACAAGATTAAGCAAAAACATGTTCTTAAAAAGTCCCAGGTAATAGCCAACAAACAAATATGAATGCCACCTATTTTATAGAAGCTACATTTCTGTAGTTGCTGGTGTGTAGGAGTTGTGATTACTTGTTCATATATGCACCATGCTAAACATAATACAGAAGATGCTCCATGTAGCTGCTGTTACTAAGGAACTACAGACAGTGCCTGTCCTTTGAAATATTTTCCTGATAAGAAATGTGTAATGGTATCACATATTTTGCACTATTTAAGACAAAGTGAGAAGGGCGTAACCATAGAACAATTATATCACCTGAATTACATAAGCAAAGAACCTCTAAACTTGCTATCGTTAGTGAAGTATGTAGGCGCACTAAGCTTACCTGAGGCAGATAGTTGAGCATCTCGCTACATGCTGAACCCAACAGACACTGGTGCCTTCAGTTTCAATGAGCATTTTTTTTTCTTGGAAACAGTGTTTGTAAACAGTGTTAGCTTGCAGTCTTTTATGTGCTGGGTTTCGTCCTGATCCCTTACATGAATTATCACATTCAATCTTGTCAAGAAACCTTTGAGTTTCAGATTGTGGAAGCCATTTTACAGATAAGAAAAATGAGGTCTACAGAAACTAAGTAAATTTCCCAATGTCATGCAGTTGTTCAATGGTAGATGTGAAATTCAGACACAGGCCTCTGATTCCAGTTTCCATGCTGTTTCTTTGTTGTCATCCATTGGTATGTAAACAACTTTTCATTTAAACAAGATGTAAATAATTTTGGTATAAAACAAATGTATTCTAGAATTTCAACTTTCCTGTTCATTTGTTCCTTGAGCCTGGTTTTTCTTGTCTTCAGGTTTATATTTTAAGGTGATATCTTATACTGTGGTCCTCTTTGTTTACTTTTCTATTTCCCTTCACTTCACAGGAGAAAGATACCCAACATCGGACTGTAATTTTGTGCACAGAGGATGTCCATGACCCTGTGCTCCTAGACTTGTTTATAGGGAGAATACAGAATGCTTTCCTCTCTGAATGTAAAAATAGAACCAGCCAGAGCAAGGTGTTCACAATTATCTTAAATTATTTATTGAATCCTACATATGTGTACTCCTATTTGGGTTGTAGCTCAAGATAAGATGAACAGAAACGGTCCCTGATTTCCAGAGAAGGTTTTCTTACATACTTCAGTATAATCAGAGGAGTTTTTGGTGTCAGAATCTGAATGCAGGCAAAGACTTCCTTTATAGCTTCAACTTTCTTCTCATTTCACAGGATTGGAACTATAGATTTTCAGAGTTAATGGTCAGTGACTATCAAAGTATGGATCCTGAAGATGGGGCTCAAGAGCTGCTAGGAGTCAATGGGGAGTGCCCACAGGACAGACTTCACCATACTTTAACCAGAGAAGCTACATTTGTATAGAATGTCCTTTAAAAAGAGGGTGTCCCTGAAATGGAAAAAAAAAAATTTGAACACTATTATAACCTAGATTCCTCATTTGTTGCTGACCCTTCCTTGCATACCATTTTCTCTCCCCTTTCACCATCAAACTCCCCTGAAAGTATAGTCTTCAACAATTTTATTCCAATTTATCCACTGAATTTGGTAATGATAAAAAAGATTTTAATAGAAAGCAATTGCAATGCCTAATCACTGAATCATAGAATATAAAATCATTGACAATATGCAAGGCAAACCTCAATATACAATTAATTAATGAGTCCGCTTGTATCTATGAAACGAGATACCTAAGAATATAGATTTTGTGGATACTTATTCATTTTAAATGTATTAAAAACTAAAGCATATTCTTAACTACTGACCAACTAGGCAAATAGTTAAGAGTGGTATGCATAGCTTGAAATTTAAAAATGTAGTATAATTTCATTAGCTCTGATATGTATTTTACTCAAGGTCATGAATCAGAACTTTTAAAACTATTAAAATTGAAGGATATCAAGAAATAAAATTGATGTGTTTCTATACATATTAATAACGCCATTTTTCCACATCAAATTCTTCTAAGTCTAAACTATGTTATAGTTTGCAGTTAGGCATTTTTGGAAGGCATTATCATATATTACTAATGGGAATGTATAAATTATACAATTAAAAACTGGCTTAGTAAGCCTAATTAATAGAGCAACTTCAAGTAATTCAATCAAGTAAAACTTGTCTGAGACTTTCTTTTACTATATGAGCAATAGGAATAGCCTTTACAGTATAAGTGTCTTTAAGAACATACGTATAAGAGAAAAAGAGAAAGAGTAAACATTAAAAGGACAGTGATTGTTAAATATTTGCAGAAGTTATTCTGGCAGTTAATGTATAAGTACCAAGTGAATATACAGAAGCCACAGCTCTAACAGTTTCTCCAATGTTTTAGCATCTTATTCTAGCCCAGGACTGAGTTGAGTTGTTTTTAGGAGAAAAGCATTGATGCCATCTGCAGCACACTTACAGATCACAGGCAAGAACAAGAAGTAGATTGCATGCTCAGTTATCAGGTATACGATACATCTGAGTTAGTTCCTGGCATGTAAATGGTCAACTCCCTCCATCCTTCCCTCCTTTCCTTCCTTCCTTCCTTCCTTCCTTCCTTCCTTCCTTCCTTCCTTCCTTCCTTCCTTCCTTCCTTCCTTCCTTCCTTCCTTCCTTCTTGCCTTCCTTCCTTCCTTTCTTCCTTCCTTCTTTGTTTTCCTTTCGTGTTTTGACTTTACTATCAAGTTCTAGCCAGTATACATACTACTTTTTTAAGTTCTGGAAATATTCTTGCAAATTTCTAAATGAGAAACAAGTAAATTTTATTTATTTTTTCAGCTTTCCTGAGGGATAATTGACAAGTAAATATTGTATATATTTAAGGTGTGAGATGTAATGTATTGATATATGTATACATTGTGAAGTAATCATCACAATCAGTTAACATACCTACTACCTCACATAGTTACCTTTTTTTGTGGTGAGAACATTTAAGATCTATTCTCTTAGCAAATTTCAAGTACACAACACAGCACTGTTAACAACAGTTCCATGCTGTACATTAGATTTCCATACAAGGGAAAATGAACTCTAAGTTAAAAAATGAATAGAAAATAACAAATAGATCTCCAGAGCTTTTCTCTCCTGAATAATTGAAACTTTCTACCATTTGACCAACATCACTCCATTCCTCCCAATCCCTGTTCCCTGGCAACCACTATTCTACTCTCTGCTTCTATGAACTTGATTTTTTTAGATAATTATTACATTGAATCTGTAGATAACTTTGAGTAGAATGAGCATTTTAACAATATTAACTTTCCAATCCATGAACCTGGGATATCTTTTCGTTTATCCGTGTTTTATAGTTTTCAGTATATAGATCTTTTTACCTCTTTGGTTACATTTACTTGTAAAGTTTTTTGATGTTATTGTAAAGTGATTGATTTCTTAATATTTTAATTTTTATTTTAAGTTGAGGGGTACATGTGCAGGTTTGCTATATAGGTAAACTTGTGTCATCGGGGTTTATTGTACAAATTATTTCATCACCCAGATATTAAGCCTAGTACACGTTAGTTATTTTTGGTGATCCTCTCCCTCCTCCTACCTTCCACCCTCCAATAGGTCCCAGTGTGTGTTGTTCGCCTCTAGGTGTCCATGTGTTCCCATAATTTAGCTCCCACTTTTAAGTGAGAACATATGGTATTTAGTTTTCTGTTCCTGAGCTAGTTTGCTAAGGATAAGGGCCTTCAGCTCCACCCATGTCCTTGCAAAGTACATGATCTCATTCCTTTTTATGGCTGCATAGTATTCCATGATGTATATGTACCACATTGGGTAAATAATAAAATTAAGGCAGAATCAAAAAGTTGCTCAAAACTAATGAGAACAAAGGTACAACATACCAGAATCTCTGGGACACAGCTAAGGCAGTATTAAAAGGGAAATTTATAAGATTAAATTCCCATATCAAAAAGTTAGAGAGCTCTCAAGTTAACAACTTAACATCACAACTGAAAGAACTAGAGAACTAAGAGCAAATAAATCCCGAAGCTAGTAGAACACAAGAAATAACCAAAATCAGAGCTGAACTGAAGGAGATTGAGACACACACACACACACACACACACATACACATACACACATACACACACACATCATTCAAAAGATCAACAAATCCAGGAGCTGGGTTTTATTTTTAAGTAAATAAATAGACTGCTTGTTAGAGTAATAAAGAAGAAAAGAGAGAAGATTCAAATAAACACAAGGGGGATCAGAAACAACAAGTGGGACATTACCACTCACCCTATAGAAATATAAACAACCACAAGAGAATATTATGAACACCTCTATGCACATAAACTAGAAAATCTAGAAGAAATGGATAAATTCCTGGACACACATACACTCTAAGACTGAGCCAGGAGAAACTGAATCCCTGAACAGACCAATAATGAGCTCCGAAATTGAGTCAGTAATAAATAGCCTACTAACCAAAAAAAGCCAGGGCCAGATGTATTCACAGATGAATTCTCCCAGATGTATGAAGAAGAGCTGGCACTATTCCTGCTGAAACTATTCCAAAAAAATTGAGAAGGAGGGATTCCTTCCTAACTCATTCAATGACCCAGCATCATTGTGATACCAAAACCTGGCATAAATACAACAAAAAAGAAAAGTTCAGGCCAATATCCTTGATGAACGTTGATGCAAAAAATCCTCGATAAAATACTGGCAAACCAAATCCAGCAGCACATCAAAAAGCTTATCCACCATGATCAAATAGGCTTTATCCCTGGAATGCAAGGTTGGTTCAACATAACCAAATCAATAAATGTAATTCATCAAATAAACAGAACTAAAGACACAAACCACATGATTATCTCAATAGATGCAGAAAAGATTTTCACTAAAATGCAGCACCACTTCATGTTAAAAAAAAAAAACTCAATAAATTCGGTATTGAAGAATATACTTCAACATAATAAGAGCCATCTATGACAAACCCACATTAGGCATCATACTGAATGGGCAAAAACTGGAAGTGTTCCCCCTGAAAACTGGCACAACACAAGGATGCCCTCTCTAACCAATCCTATTCAACATAGTATTGGAAGTCCTGGCTAGGGCAATCAGGCAAGGGAAAGAAATAAAGGACATCCAAATAGGAAGAGAAGAAGTCAAACTATCCATGTTTGCAGATGACATGACCCAATATCTAGAAAACCCCGTAGTCTCAGCCCAAAAGCTTCTTAAGCCAATAAGCAATTTCAGCAAGGTCTTGGGATACAAAATCAATGTGCAAAAATCACTAGCATTCCTATACACCAACAGTCAAGCTGAGAGTCAAATCAGGAGTGTAATCTCATTCATGATTGTGACAAAAAGAATAAAATACTAGGTACACAGATAAGTAGGGAAGTGAAAGATCCCTACAAGGAGAACCACAAAACACTGCTCAAAGAAATCAGAGGTGACACAAACAAATAGAAAAACATTTTGTGCTCATGGATAAGAAGAAAGAATATTATAAAAATGGCCATACTGCCCAAAGCAATTTGGAGATTCAATGGTATTCTTATTAAACTACCATCAACATTCCTCACAGAACTAGAAAAAAACTATTTTTAAAATTCATATGAAACAACAACAACAAAAAGCCCAAATAGACAAGGCAATCCTAAGAAAAAAGAACAGAGCTGGAGGCATCATGCTACCTGACTTAATTTCTTTTCTGGATAGTTTGTTGTTAGTGTATTGAAATGCAACTGATTTTTGTCTGTTGACTTTTTTATTCTGAAACTTCACTAAATTAGGTTTCAACAGATTTGTTGGTATAGTCTTTAGGGTGTTCTTTATATAAGATAATGGCATCTGTGAGTAGAGACAATTTAACTTCTTCCCTTCAAATGTGGATGCTTTTTATTTCTTTTCCTTGCCTAATATTTCCAGCTAAGATTTCCAGTACTATGTTGAATACAAGTGGTGAGAATGGGCATCTTGGTCTTAGTTCTGGTCTTAGAGAAAAAGTTTTCAGCATTTCACCATTGAGTATGATTTCAACTATGGATATGTCATATACAACCTTTTTGAGGTTGAAATACATTTTTTTCTTTATCTAATTTGTTGAGAGTTTTTATTATGAAAGAGTTGTGGATTGCATCAAATGCTTTTTATGCATATATTAAGATGATCATATGATTTTTATCCTTCATTCTGTTAATGTAGTGTATCACAATTTTTGATTTGTGTATGTTGCCCATCCCAGCCATCCTTTCCTCCCCAGCATAAATCTTACTTTCCTATGATGAATGATCCTCTTAATGTGCTATTCCATTCAGTTTGCTAGTATTTTGGTGAGGATGTTTGCATCTATGTTTATTGGTGATACTGGCTTATAATCTTTTTCTTGTAGTGTCCTTGTCTGACTTTGATATCAGGATAGTGCTGACCTTGTAAAATGAGTTTGTGTTTTCTCTTTAATTTTTTGGAAGAGTTTGAGAAGAATTTGTATTTTTTTCCAGAGGTTTGGTAGAATTCACCAGAGAAGCCATTAGTTTCCGCATTTTTCTTTGACGAGAGAGTTGTGATTACTGCTTCAACTTTTTTCTTCTTATTAATTATTGTTCTGTTTTAATTTTCTTTTTCTTTATGATTCAGTCTTAGTAGGTGTGTCTTTCTAGAAACTTATCCATTTCTTCTCAGTTACCCAATTTGTTTGTGAATTATTATGCAAATAGTACCCTGTAATTCTTTATATTCCTGTGATATCAGTGGTTATGCTTCCTTTTTCATTTATGATTTTATTTAAGTCATCTCTTTTTTCTTAGGTAATCTAGTTAAAGTTTTGTCAATGTTGTTTATCTTCTTAAAAAAACAACTCCTACTTTTATTGATCTTCTCTGTTGTTTTCTAGTCTTTATTTTATCTCTGTTCTAATATAGTTTGATTTTTTTCTGTTCATGTTTGGCTTAATTTTGTTTTGGTGTTTTCTTCTAGCTCCTTAAGGTGTAAAGTTAGGTTGCTTATTTGAAATCTTTATTTTTTCTTGATGTAGGTGTTCATTGCTATAAAATTCCCTCTTAGAACTGGTTTTGCCATATCGCATAAGATTTGATAATGTTGTGTTTCCATTTTTATCTGGAGATATTTTTATTTCTCTTTTGCTTTCCTTTTTATTGGATATTCAGGAGTATGTTGTTTAATTCCAACTTTTAAAAAAATTTTCTAATTTTCTTCCTGTTATTGTTTTCTAATTTCATACCATTCTGTTCATGAAAGATCCTAGACATGATTTCAACCTTCTTAAATTTGGTAAGCCTTGTTTTGTGGCCTAATCTATGATCTATCCTGGATAATGTTCTATGTGTGCTTGAGAAGAACGTGTATTCCACTGTGGTTGAATGGAATGTTTTATATATGTCTGTTAGGTTCATTTGGTCTATAGTGTTGTTCAAATCCAATGTTTACTTACTGATTTTCTACCTGGATGATCTGTTTATTGTTGAAAGTGGGTTACTAAAGTCTTCTACTATTATTGTATTGCTGTTTATTTCTACCTTCAGCTATTTCAATTTTTGCTTTATATTCTTAGGTGCTTCAATAAATATTGTAAATCTGTTAGAAAATGATGGTGGCTATATTAATCTTAATGGTCTTGTCTTTTAACTTTTATATTGAAGTCAAACGTGATCTACACACCACCATCACAGTATTAGAATATTCTGAATTTGATTATGTTCTTATTTACAGTGAGTTTAGTATTTTCATGTTGTTTGTCTGCTTTTGTTTCAACTTGAAGAAATCACTTTAGCATTTTTGTAAAGCAACTATAGTGATGAACTCCCTCAGTCTTTGTTTGTTTGGGAAAATATCTCTCATTTTTGAGGGAATCTTTGCTAGATGCAATATTCTCAGTTGACAGTTTTGGATTTTTTTTTTTTTTTTTTTTTTTTTTTTTTACCAGTACCTGGTTATATCATCCCACCATTTTCTGGCATCAAGGTTTCTGCTGAGAAATCTTCTGATAGTCTTATTGTGGTTCCCTTGTATGTTATAGGTTGCTTTTCTATTGCTAATTTATAATCCTCTCTTTGTCTTTGACTTTTGATAATTTGACTGTAATATGTCTCAGTGACAATCTCTTTCTATTTGATCTATTTGGGGTATTTTACATTTTATGAATGTAGATATGCATCTCCTTCTCCAGATTTAGAATTTTCTGTCATTATTTCTTTTAAGAATCCCTCTGCCTATTTCTTTTTTTTAGTTTGTTCCTTCTTGGACTTAAATTATACATAATTGGTTCACTTGATGGTCTCCGATAAGCCCTGTAGGCTTTCTTCCCTCTTTTTCTTTATTTCTTTTTGTTTTTGTTTCTCCAATTAGGTCAAATGACCTGTCTTTGAGTTTGCTAATTCTTTCTTCTGCTTTATCAAGTCTCCTACTGAAAGTTCTTTAAAGAATTTTCAATCTTATCTATTGTGTTCTTCAGCTCCAGAATTTTTGATTGGTTCTTTTATATGGATTCTGTCTCTTTGTTGAACTTTTAATTTTGTTTTTTATTGTTCTCCTGATTTTTATTTCAGGTAATGGTGTTCTCTTGTAGCTTATTGAACTTCTTTAAAATGGTTACAGATGCTTCTCAACATATGATGGGGTTATATCCTGATAAAACTATCATAAGTCAAAACTGCATGTAATATCTCAATCCATTGTAAAGTCAAAAAATCATAAGTCAACCATCATAAGTCAGAAACTATTTGTATTTTTAATTTTTGCCACACAGTTCATAAATTTTCATTTCTTTAAGATAGACTATGGATGCTTTATTTTTTTTTCTTTGTTGGTATCATGATTCCGTGATTATAAGCAATCCTTTTGGTCTCCCCTTGGTATCTGACCATTTGAAGAATTGGGGTCCTCCTCTACTCTTTACATATTGTGTTTGGCAAAGAAAGCACTTCACCAGTCAGCCTTTCCAAAAATTCTAGGTAGATAGGCTGAAGTGTCTGCAGATAACCTTGCTGCTGGAGTCCTTAGGTGGCTGGCCTGCTGCCTAGGTCAGCTGGCACGTGGGCCTGGAGCCTTGGCTCACTGGAGTAGGCCTGGAACTAGGGTCATTGTGGGTGGTCCTGGAGCCTGTGAGTCTGTGGGTCTGTGAATGCCAGCCTAACACCAAGGTCTACTGAGATGGGCCTGGAAACTGAGTATATAGCATCTGAACTGACGTTAGCTGGACTTTGAGTCTGAGTCAGTGGGGGATGGGCTGGTCCTGGGCCAGGTCTTCTGCCTTGATCCATGGGAAAGACTTAATCATGAGTCTGTGGAACTAGCCAGGCACTGCAGTCTTCTGTGGTAGTCCTGGCACCTGAATACAGAGGGGTGGGCCTGATGTCTGTGATTATGTGTGTGGAACTGGGTCCAAGATCCATGAGTACCAGTCTCAAGCCTGAATTCATGGATGCCAGCCTGGTGTTCAGGGCCACAGAGGCTGGCCTGGCATTAGGTTGGTCCTGGATCCTGGGGCTATAGAAGCCAGCCTGGAGCCTCTGAGTCTGGTATTGCACTGGAGTGGGCCTAGAGCCTGGGTTCATGGTGCCAGCTAGAATCTGGGGCTGCAAGAGCCAGCTTGACACTAAGGTGAGCCTGGAGCCTGAGTCTGAGGAGTGGGCTTGAGTTCTGGGTCTGTAGGCACTGGCCTGGAGTCTGAATCCATGGAGGATATCCTACACATGGAGCCTAAATACACAGGTGCCAGGCTGGAGCCTGGGACTGCCCAGGCCAGGTTGAAACTAGGGCAGGCCTATTGCTTGGGTCTGCAGGGCCTAGCCTGGCTCCAGGGTTAACTGGAGAAGGCCTGATACTGAGGTTCACTGTGAAGTCATTGCTCAATCCATTCTTCTCCCCACATGCAAAGGGTATAATTCTCCATGTAGTGCTGCATGGTTTTGGGGGAAGGTTGATGCAGGTAATATAAAACTGTCCTCCTTACCATCCGCTGTGCATCTTTTCTTATTCTTGTGCTTCGCTCAAGTGCTGTAATCTTTCACCTGCATTCCATAGAGAGTGCGAAGGTGTTTTCAAGTGGATGGTTGTTCAAATGGATATTTTTGTGAGGGGAAACTCCCATTCTACCATGTTACTGATGATACCCCTCTTCTTACTTATTTATTTTTAAATCATGCAACTTAAAATGCTGAACATCTGGATACCTCCCCAAATTAACCTAGGTAATGTTCAGTAAATTTAAGCATGCTTGTGTTAGACAGCAGCTTACATTTAGAATTTTTATAATTGAAGGCATAATTTAAAAATGCTTTAAATACACCGAAACTTTTTGAAACATTTTCAAAGATATTACACCAACATTTATTTAAACAGAATCTATAAAAATCATATGCATTTTAAAATTTGTTTTGTTTATAATAGAAGTACAAGCTTGAAAAGTCATATTCCCAGGGTCCAATATCTCGCTTTGTGACTTGCTTATTGTGTGTCTTTGGACAATTGGCTTACCTCTGTGCATGTTATCTTATCTGTAGGATGGGGGTAATTGCAGCTACATAATGGAGTTTAAGTAAGAAGGCGTTGACATATGTCAGGCTCATGAAACAGTACCTGGCACACAGTAAGTGTTCCAAGAATGTTGGCTCATACTAGCAGTTTTTTTTTTTTTTTTTTTTTTGAGACGGATTCTCACTCTGTTGCCCAGGCTGGAGTGCAGTGGTGTGATCTCGGCTCACTGCAACTTCTACCTCTCTGGTTCAGGCAATTTCCCTGCCTCAGCGACCACCCGCCCCGCCGCCGAGTAGCTGGGATTACAGGTGGTAGCACTACTTTGGATACACTATTGTTTTGGATAATTTCAAATTATCCACTATTGTTTGGATAAACTCCCACCCCCACCCTGAGTAGCTGGGATTACAGGTGCATACCACCATGCCCGGGTTATTTTTTTGCATCTTTACTAGAGGTGGGGTTTCATCATGTTGGTCAGGCTGGTCTTGAACTCCTGATCTTTTGATCTGCCCAGCTCAGCCTCCCAAAGTGCTGGGATTACAGGCATGAGTCACTGCACCCAGTCCATACTACTAGTTTTAACTCAAGTTTGTCAAACCATGGAAAGGGGGAGTTTATTAAATAATTTGAAAAATTAATAGTCTAATAAGAGTAGTGCAGTTACAATTCAGTGTCCATTCTCAGGAGATGGTAAGTAGCACTGGTCGCAGACTCTTGCCTGAAAAACTTGCCCCCAAAAACCACACAGTCAAAACAGTCAACAAGCAACAACAACAAAAACAAAACAAAAATGCACCCCCAACTGCAAACAAACAAAAAACAAAAAACAAAAAACAATTCCACAGGCAGACTGAATAAGGAGTAATAGTGGAAAACCTGAGAAAATCCAAAACACAGAAAGCCTTCCTTTCTAATTCACTTATTTGAATATTTAAAGCAAGTTAGATTTGAGTGACTGAAAAAAAAAAACTCCAATGAAGAAAATCAAGACAGCCCAATAGTAGCAAATTATTATAAAAAAGTAAAGTCAGTGAAATGTTGTAAAACTTCCAATGTAAAATATTAAGTGGTCATGATATAGTAAACACTAATACTTAGCAAGAACTGTAATGATAGAATAGAAAGAAACAAATAGGAAAGTAAGAGCTTTATTAAAGCATTATATTTAAGACTGTCAATCTCAAGAACAGACATTGCTAACTGGTGTATTTAGCTAAATGTGATTCATATCAGTCAAAAAGACTGATGTCTCTTGGTTTATCCTGTTTGATGACAAGCTAATTTTTTCTTTCAAAAGTGTAATATATGTATAGTTAGCAACATTTTAAGTTGATTCTGAAAACTAAATTAGGAAATAGTATGGACCTATCTTTGAATAGAAGAGACCATCCTTATTGGACTCATGTCAGCTATCACCGGCAGATTGAGAGTTCCAGTTGTCAGAGGTCTAAGGAATAACAACTCCCTTCAAAACAGCTCCACAATGGCTCCCTTTTCGTCATCCTTCATTGAGGAAAATGAAGACCCTCGTGTTCTGGTCATAATTGCTGTGGAGGTTAACTAGCAGTTAAAAAGCATTACAACCCCTGCTAGTGTAGAATTAACTCTATCATAAATTAAATGCTTCTAAAATATTACTGTGGCTAGTATGGGATAATTTTGTCAAAGATTTCTTTTACTATTAAATATTTGCTGAAATTATCCAAAACAATAATATATCCAAAGTAGTGCTACCTTCTGAGATCTTTAGGAAAGGAAAGGAATCTAACACGTAATATCTTACTCTATTTGATCCTTACTGCAATTCCGTAGGTGAAGTAAATCTTGGCTTTATTTGTGGCTGAAGACAATGAAACTCAGAGAGACATTTGCCCAAATTTGGCAAGTTTCCAAACGGTGGTTCTTGAACCTGGAGTTATCTGGCTTAAGCTCCTTTTACTATTTGATGAAATTAGGGGGAAAAAAAGAAAATTTAACCTAAAACCACTGAACAAGAAGTTAATTCTTCAGTGCTTATTATCAGTGGCTATATAGTTAGTGATAGGTGAATTAATACATCTCTGGTAAGGATTAAATAATAAAATATTGGGGTCAGGATTATTATTTCTATACCTAACATGACAGGGGTTGAAGGAAGGAACACTAGTGGTCAATATGCCAGGGTCCACACTATAAATCAGTCAGCTACTGGCTCTGAGGAAACGGTCAGATTATTTAACCTGTTGGAGCCTCCATGTTATGTAAAAGCAGCCCACAGGATGATCATGAAGATTAAATAAAACAATGTGATAGGGAATCTTGAACATAGATGAGCTCAATAAATCATTGCTGACTCTGAAACAATAGTATGAAGTAGCATAAATGTTTTTCATTTTTAATTTGCTGAAGACTTCCACTGCCCTTCTACAGGCAGTCTGTATTTTACAAAATCCAAATACTATATTACAAAACATATATAAATTCAGACTAAATGGGAGTTCTACATAAATCAAAATCATGAGAATTCCTGAAACTTGTTTTTTTAAAGGATATCAACATATATTTTATTCAGACATCTAGTTATTAACTCTTTGAACTATAACTAGAGTGGACTCAATACATTTAGAAAGGAGAAATCCTGAAGTCAGAAATCACCAGAGAATAAGCAGACATTTTTTTTACATTTCAAATAGAAACATCCAGAAATATTCTCTTTAATATAGGTTTCTTATGTTCGAAGCTCAGGTATTAAAGGAAACTATGTTGAGTTTTAATAACATCTTTTTGTATTCGTCATCTTAGAGATGTTGTCTCCAGAGGATACTGCTAAAAGGATTGGCAAAACAAATTTAAGAGAGAATATTTAATCAGTCTAGTCTCACGTTGTCTTTCCTTCAGAGAGTGTTTGCTAAGGCATCAGACTAGCAAATATATCTCTGTCAACATCTGCTCTCATTTTCCAAATTGACAGCATTCGGAAGCAGAAGTTGGGATTAAATGTTATTCTTAAACCTTGGATCAAGCTATAAAACCACATTCCGTCTGCTACAGAAAAGCCTTCCTGAAAACATCTCAAAACATTGTTGGCCTGAGCCAAACATGTCCTACAAAGGATGTAAGTTTGTTTGCCAAGTTTATCAAATGTTGAAGCAAATGGATGTTTTTCTGCAAATGCACTATTTCAGGCAGGTCCAAGCAGGGGGAGTCACTAATGAGTGTCATGGGATAAGGAATTTATTATCACAATTGTATCTTACACAACTCTGGAAGGAGACATGAAAATGAAGCCTAACTATTATTATAGTTGGATCATCAGAAAAGTAATCTAAGAAACCAAGCAGATCCAGCTACCAGGTGGGTCTGCCAAGGAAAGCTTGTAGAAACATCTGTAGGAAACTATTGCTTCTGATATGTTATTACCTTTGTGGCTCCACAGTGAAGCACTTTGTGGTGGCCCTAGCCACTGTTGGGTAACAGAAATATGCTGGATGCATAGTAGAGAAGAGTTACTACGGGCTAGGACCCACCAGGTGTCTCTGCATCAGTCCATCACAACATCTGACTGTGACGACCCTCAGAGACTAATTGCTACTCAATTACTCCACTTTCACCTCCCAAATCTCACACATGCTCCTCTTACTGTCAACTTAAAATAATTTGAAGGGAAGGAGATTTGGGGAAACATGATTTCCAGCTTAACCAGATATACAGTGCTCCATCCTACAGGCTGTTGATGCCTGTTCCATGGATGGCCTTGGTGAGGATCCTTCAGTGTCCTTTTGAAGCTTTTTAACTTTATTGTCAGAACAGTGCAACAGAAACATACTCAGAATCATTGCTTTTCTTGATATTCAGATGTTTTCTCTTCTTCATTAAATCTCTCTGGTGGCTCTGTTTCTATCCTCATTATTGAAGCCAAAGTTCTTACAGTGACCCACAAAGTTTGAAAGTTGGACTATTTATTTGGTCTCTGGTCTTGTCTCCCAACCTTTTGTCTCTCCTTCCCTCAGCTCCAGCCACACTGGCCTTCTCATTGTTTCTTGAAAATGTCAGACATGCTCTGCTGTAGTGCCTGTGCGGTTGCTGTTCCTGGAATGCCTTTCTCCAAAATAGCCACATGACTCATTCCATCACCTCTTTCTGGTCTTTCTTCAAATGTCGAATTCTCAGAAAAGCCTTTCATGACAGTTTTATTTAAAACTGTGCCCCTTACTTCCTCTTCACCTTTCCTGTTTTATTTTTTTTCATTGTCCTTTTCATTATCTACCTACAATATATTACATCTGTATTTTGTATGCTATCTTTTCTCGCATACTAGAACGTAAGTTCAGTAACGGGAGAGAATTTCATCTGTTTTGTTTACTGCCTTGTATGGCATATGAGGGTGGACAAAATCCAGTAACAATGTTACTAGTATGTGTTGAATGTATTTAATAAAATAGAGTTACAAAATTGTTTGACCTATTTATAAGAATTATGTATGAGTTTTGTATCATGAATGCAAGGTCTATTTTTATATGCCATATTTCAAAATTAATAACACTAGAAAAAACTAAATTTTAGTCAGTTTTTCATTCTGATTTTCATCTCACTAGTGAAGAGACCTGCAATGTGAAGAAATATTCATTGAATTTATCTAGCTTCATAATTTCTTTTGTGCAGGGTATTGAAATAGCCAGTCACTAAAGCAAATTTTCTCAGACATTTTAAGCAATGGCAATGTGTTCTCTGCGTGAAGGCTTGAATTAGTCATTTTCTAACTGACCCCCTAAAATATTAAGGATTGAGCTTAGTGACTTATGGGAAAGACAGTCTAAAACCAAGTATCTAGATTTATTTGCTGATTTCTTACATGTCAACATGTTGACACTAATCTTTAAGGACCCCATGCTCAAAAAAGTATAATATATGTAATGAAATCCAAAAACACCTTTACTTACCACATCACTGCTCTCTCCCCTATTACTACTTTCATGTTTTTTCCCACTTTCAATCTAATTTTTACCGTCCTCATTCTCTTCCACTAGGTGTATTTGTTTTCATTCTCTTAGATTATCAGAATATGCATAAATAAAGTTGAAAGCCAATAAACATAGGGATTTGGTTAATAAACATAGGGATTTAATAAACATGTAAATGAATGTTAATAAACAACCTGAATTCAGTCTCTGGCCTTACTGCTTACTGCAGCCTGACATTGTGAATTCTTTTTATTTCTCTTAGTTTCATCTGTTAAACTAAATAAAAAATTAATAATAATAGATGCTATCAAAAGAGGCCTTTATGAGGATGAGATGAGTTAATATATACAAAACATTTCCCAGAATGCTGTAGACATAATGCACACTAAATTCATATTATCAATATCATTATTTATAAGTGTGAATATACAATTGGTATATAATACTTCAAATCTCTGGTTCTCAGTTTCCTTAGAAATATAATTAAAAATTAACTAGAGTATCTTTAATCTCTATTTCAGTTATATAATTCTAAGTCTATAATATATAGATTGGGTATGTAAGTGGCCATATTTGGATACATAAAATAGGATATAATCTCTTGTGAATTAATTCTTTTGTGTGTGTGTGTGTGTGTGTGTGTGTGTGTGTGTGTGTGTGTGTCTTTCTGAGGGATTCATCTGCCTAGGTCATTCAAACACAATTTTAGTGAAATCCAAAAAACAATGATGGTAATTTAACATTATATCATTTTACCAGTTTAGTACAGTCTTTTTATGTGACAGCTGTTCCAACCTTAAAAGGGATCAAATCATATTAATTCTAAACAGTACACTTTTCGAATTGAGTAACTTTTGTTTAGAAACTAGTCAAAATAATGTCTACTACAAGAAATCTCATACTTATAAGTACATTCTATCCTAAAAGTTGTTGAGTCAATTGTTTGGAACTCTTAACACATTTTACACAGAACTAACTTTACGTAAGGTTAGACATGGGGGCTGTGTCTCCATGCTTGAGAAAAAATTAGTTCAATTAGGAAAATATAAGAGGGTAAATAAAAATGATTTTGCAGAGTCTGAAAGTTGTGTTTGGACATTGTCACAAAACTTAGGGCACTGGGTTGTTATCTTTAATAATATTTTCTGCCCCTACCCTTAGAACTCAAGGATTCTGTTTCTAGATATTGATTGTACAACTACCCCAGCACTGACTGGCACACTGTTAATTGAGTGCATCCTTTTTTGTAGTGGTAGTAAATGATTAGGGAAAAATCCCTACAAATGCTTCAGTAGAGAATGTGTTGCATAAATGATGACACAATCATGCAGTAAAATACAATACAGCCCTTAAAAAAGAATGAGGTATCCTTTTGTGTACTTACCTGAACACATCACTAAGATATATCATCATGGAAATGAAAGGAGATGCAGAAAGGTTTGAGTAATGGGCTACAGTTTTTTGTGGAGGAAAATAACATCTCTATGCACGTGTCTGTGGATTACTACTGACTATTGTTACCTTTAAGGAAAGGAATTACTTTTCTGGCAACAAGGAAGAGAGACAAGAAGAATTTTGCTCTTCTTTATCAAATTCATAATTCATAAGCAAATGATTTAACTTCGTATTTTCCACCTCCTTGAATTCATTTACACCACTATTCTTGCTATACCAGTTGATCATGCATCAGAAAGTTTTTGTTAAAACTTGATTGCAACAGAGTGAAGGAGAAAACACACACGTACCTTGAGGAAGTGGAGGCAATTGAGAGGGTGAAAAGTAAGAGGATTTAAAAGGATGTCTGAACACACGCAAGAAAGAAATTAATTAAAGCGAGATAATTACTGTGTCCAGTGATTATGTACAATGACACAAAGTTGAGCACAATTATTCTGAGAGGGAAGAGACCATGAAGGAACATGGTTGGCTCAGACAGTGTTCTACCACCAGGTGGCGTTATCAACCCAAGACAGTTTGGATGCTATTAGAAGTGGGGTACCAAAGGGAGGGTAAAAATGAAATGGCTTTTGGATTAAAAAGTGGAAAGAAGTGTGTGAGCAACTATTCAGAAGTTATAGCAAGAAGCACACATAACAACCTAGCTCTTACAGGACAGGAAAAATGTATAATATTGGGTGCGCGTGTATAAAAAGATGTATAAAAAATTTTAAGGGCCGGACGCGGTGGCTCACGCCTGTAATTCCAGCACTTTGGGGAGCTGAGGCAGGTGGATCACGAGGTCAAGATATCGAGACCATCCTGGCCAACATGGTGAAACCCCATCTCTACTAAAAATACAAAAATTAGCTGGGCGTGGTGGCGCATGCCTGTAGTCCCAGCTACTCAGGAGGCTGAGGTGGGAGAATCACTTGAACCCAGGAGGTGGAGCTTGCAGTGAGCCGAGATCGCACCACTGCACTCTAGCCTGGGCAACAGAGTGAGACTCTGTCTCAAAAAAAAAATTAAGACTTGCTTAAATGCTGTTGTTTTTCCAAAGGTGAAAGCTCTCCTACAACTTTTGGAAAAAATATTTTTCGCCATAAATTTGCCAACAGAACAAAGCAAATTAAACTGAATATTATAACAGTTGATTTAAGTAATTAAAATTACAATGAAGTTTTTTTGGATTTCACTAAAATTGTGTTTGAATGACCTAGGCAGATGAATCCCTCAGAAAGACACACACACACACACACACACACACACACACACACACACACAAAAGAATTGGTTCCTCTCCACTAAAGTGTGTAGACTCAATGGATCAATAATTGGCCAAGTAGTAAATGCATATAACTCAATGAATAAATTTACTGCAAGTAGACACAGGTCAGTTCTATTTCAGAATATCATGCTAGGCAGTGATGTCTGATACCGTGTACAGTAGTTTAAAACGCAAATATCTGAAATATCAGTTTCATAATGAGGTAAATGTGAATAACACCCATTTACTCTCTATCAACTCCTTTTACATGATTTAATAATTGTAAAAGAAGTATTGAAATCAAATGATAAAATATATATTTTGATATTTATTGCATATAGGGAAGAACCTTGTGAGATTATTTATTCAAGAACATTCACTGCTTATCTACCATGTGCCAGGTTCTGTGCAGGCACTGATAATAAGATCAAGAAAAATATACAGAGTTCTGTCCCTCATAGTGTAGAGTAATGAGAAAATAAAGGGTTTGGATTTAGACTTGTCTGGTAACCCAAGATGCTGTTTACAGATTGCATTACTTGACAGTTTAATGAATTTCTCTAATTCTCTATTTATTCAAAATATATTTATGGAGAATCTCCCATCTGCCTACTACAGTTTAAGGTGTTGGACAAACATAAATGATTAAAACAGGTAAAAATCCTTGACCTTAAGAGACTTACATATCAATTTCTTTATCAGATAAATAACATAATATCAATTTCATTGTAACAAAGATTAAATGAAAAATTGTACATCTAGAGCACTGAGATGAATTCCAGAAAATAAATTGACTTCCAATAAAGAGAAATTCCCATTTTCCTTTGATTTATGGCTCTTTAGATAAGTTTTTCTACAAAGCCTCATTCTGTGAGAAAGAAGGATCTCTGTTTTTCCCATCTTTGTATTCAAAATAGGAACTTAAAGTTTATTGAATTGCTATTATTTGGAGAATCATTCATTTACCTCACGCATGCCAAAAAGGGTCACCATATCAGACAAAGTTAGTCTTTTTAAAAAAACAAATGATAATAACCAGTCTTAGAAATTATGTAAAATCTGCTTCAACTTATTATATTCAATGTGATAATGCAGTTACTGTTAGTTCAATTTTTATCAATAGTTTACCTTGTTTCACACAAGGGACCAAATAAATTATATAGTACTCTCTTATGGCATAGTCAGAGTCATGCATTTTAACCTTGGTTGAAATCTTGGCCCTGTTACTTGCCATGAGGCTGGTAAGTGCTTCACTTTGCTGAGTCTTTCTGTTTTCTTCTGTGTATAACAAGGATGATTAAAACCTCACAAGGTTGTTAGGAAAATACAATAAGATATTGTAATACAGTGAGTATATATAAAGCACTTAGCATAGTGCTTGGCTTATATAGGAGATGCTCAACATACATTAGTCTCCTCAACTTCAATATTTACTCTTATACTTTTACTACCATAAGTAGAGGCTACAGTCAGCACACTGTATCAGTGGGTTCTGCATCCATGGATTCAACCAACTGCAGATCAAAAATATTGACAATAAAAAGAATGATTGGGTCTGTACTAAACACATACAGACTTTTTGCTCTTATCATCATTCTTTAAGCAATACCATATAACAACTATTGATATGGCATTTACATTGTATTCAGTATTATAAGTAATGTAGAGATAATTTAAAGAAAACAACAGGATATGCATAGGTTATGTGTAAATATTATGTCATTTAATAAAGAACTTGAGCATGCTTGGATTTTGGTTATCTGTGGGGGTTCCTGGAACCAATCCTCCATGGATACCGAGTGATGTCTGCACTATACTGGTGGGACTTGTTAAACAGCAGAATAATCCTAGGGATTCCAGGAAACCCTTTAGAAGTTTTGGAACGCTTCTCTCAGAGTTTCTATTGATGTTAAATCACAGCCTTTACATACTAGTCAAAGATGGTGAGTGGGTGCTGAACTCCAAATACCAACTCTAGTAACAGAGAATTGAGAACAGGGAAAGAGTGAAGAAGAACTAAAAGTTGTTAGAGGGCTTATGTATGAAACTTCTTATAGACTAGGAAAACTGGTCTCATGACCAATCTCTACCCAAGCCAGAAAGTTGCTTCATGTTCATCTTCTCTACATTACTCCAGTTAAAGCTCCCTGGGGAATGAGAAGGAGAAATATACCTAATATCTCAGATAAAAATGAGTGGGAGGAGAGCAGATATTATAAAGATATGAGAGTAAATCCCATTGCCTTTTAAGATTATGGAATGCACTACAGTCAGGTCCCCTGGAAGGGAAATTAGGAATCATGAAGTCCGAGACTGAGCTACTGTCTCTTTTAGAGGCTACGTGGTCTGAAGCTCTTTCCTCTCTTCCCTCTCCCAGTGCATCTCCTTAATAGCTCCTCTCTCTCCTTTCTCTCCTTCTCTTTCTTTCTCTTGTCCTCTCCCTTCCCTTCCTTTCTCCTCTGCATCTTTCTCCTCTCTTTTTCTCTGTCTCCACCACCATTTTTGAATTATACTTGGCCCAAAATACAGTCTTCAAATCAATATATCTTTTCAGTTGAACACCCAAAAGAAAACCAATTCAGTCTTGCACTATTTTAACTACACTTATCAGAGAGAAACTTATTTGGCCCAGATCATTTGTATTGGCTAATGATTGGCCTCCCTGGACTCGAACATGAGCACATGGAGTTGTGTACATGTAATACTTACATGAAGCCTCCTCTCCAGAGGCTACATATAGGATAGAGCAGGTTCACCAGGAAGGGATCATTTATATTCCTAGCACCACGCAATGGATCTGGAATGTAGTATGTGCTTGATAAATACCTGCTAAATAAATGAGAGAACAGTGTATTCATAGCTTATTTTTGTAAATGTGTAGTTTTTTCATACTTTACTACCTTTACTAATAATTGACAGACAATATGTGTGGTGTGCTTATGAGCCAGATGTTGTTTGATGCACGTTCCATGTATTCACTCTGTAATCCTCACAATATTCCTGTGAGAAAATCAGGCATGGATTGTTTAAATAACTTGCCCAAGTTTACATATCTAGTAAAGGGCAGAGCCAAGGCACATACCTAGCCTTTTTAACACTGGCATTCACACTGTTGACCTGTATGCTGAATCCACTCTCAACATGCACTTTATTCTAGACAATATAAAGCAAGTCTATATTCACTTATGCCACTATGTATATTTTAGCATTTTGTAGTAGTTATTATTAAAAATAAGATAATGAAATTGTACAGCAGCAACTTAACGGACATCAAGGAGGTCAAAGAGTTTTCTGGTACATAATGCAAATGAATGCCTAAAAGAGTATAATCATCTTGGTCCTAAAAATCTATTAGTTTTTTTTCCCCCTTTTTTTTGGTTATATAGTTCTACATTCCTTCCTTTTATAATCAATTTTTTTACTTTGATTATTCATTTTATCCATATCCATTTGACTTTTAAATGTGATGGCTACTCTTTTAAAAGCATCATTTACACTCAATTTCTATTCCGTAGCCCCAAACCACAACTCATCAATGCCTCCTCAAAGGGTAACATGTGAGTAGAAAGGGAAGCATGGTAGACAATAAGAGGAAAGTCTTCTGTGCAACAAATAACAAGTCACAATGGCAGTGTAGTTTCTAAAATTCACATATATTATATATAATACAAAGATAATGAAATGAAATGAAAAGTACATATAGTTCAAATTAAAACTAGACTCACTGTTAATCAAAGAAACACAGACTAACACAATCAGATAAGTTTTTTTACTAAACTAGCTCATTTTTTTTAAAAGACAATATTCCCTGATATAGAGAAAGCATACAGTAGGAGAGTAGTATATTTCTAGCAAACAGTATGGTTATATATATAAAGAGCTTTCAAATGTTCATTCACTCCTCTTTCAAAAATTATATTCAAAAAATTATTTCAAGGTTCACATAAATTTATGTACAATGCTGCTCATCACTGTTTTTATACAAATTAATGCTTTGTAATTTAAATGATCAGTGAGAGAATGTTAAATTACAGATTATACATGTAAAATATTGTGCTACTATTAAAGTGTCTATAGAAAATTAATATCATTATTAATTTCCCTTGAAGTGATGCCTATAAAATTATTCTAGGAAACAAGTGAGGATGCATACACATTCGTAAACAAAGGAGACTCAAAAGAAAGACACCAAATATTTATAAACATTATTTCAGTGTGGTAGAATTATACACGAGTTTTCATTTTTATAAATTTTGATATTCAGAATTTTCTGTGATAAAAAGTTTGTTTTGAGGGCAATATTCTTCCACTGAGTTTATAGTTAAAGGAATTTATTTACTGACTGAATTCTTACCACACACAAGCCCAGAGCATCCACATGCCAGTTCATCTTGGGAACAGTCTTGCTCTTGGTACATTTGGCCCAAAATCTTATGGCTCTAAGTTAGAAGAAACCTACAGTTACCCACCCTCCACACAGGATAAGAGTTGTAAAATAGGACCAAATACCACTCCCAGAATGAAATACTTTGCATGGGCATCACAGAAATGAATGTTTCTATCCAATTCCTTCTTTCTCTTCCTTCCCTTTTGAGGATATAAGATGTCTCCACTTCTGACCCATGTTTTGTTAATCATTATAAAAGCAAGTAATAAAATCAATGAGGTAAGGAAAATAAAAGGTTTAAATAATACAAGTTTAAATGATTCAAGTTTAAAATAAGCTTAAAGTGAAAATAAATGTAAGAATATATTTTAAATAATAATTTGTAAAAGGACATTAACGTAAGTGTAGAAAGTTTCTTTTCCTGATCTGAAACGCTTTATATGAATTTTCTTAGATTGGTATTTCATGGTATATCCCTTGAACTTACTCTCCCAAAAAAGAAATCACTAAACCACGACACTGGAGGTCTGAAGTTCAATTAAAATAGCACCTCAAATTATTTTCTTTAACAAACAATGATTTTATTACCAGAAAAGAGTAATAAAATATCAAGTTTGAGTGTTGAAAATAAATTTTCACAGTTGGTGAAAGCAGTGATTAAAGTATTTTTTGTGTTTGTAATTTTAAGAGAAAGACAATCCCGTTTATCATATCATTTTATTTTTATTTAAAACAATGGATAATAATAAGGTTGTAAACATTTATGAAACCTCAGAAACGGTTTATCCTAAGTACTTTTTTGTCATAACACTGCTTATGATAAGCTAAAGTTTGATGCCAGCTACAAAATGACGGGTTATTTCAAAGGTTTTAAAAATATTGAGTTTTACACTTTTTTTCTTTTGTTTTGCTTTTGTAGGTTTTTGGTTTTGCTTCTTGATGTGCTTTTTGTTTCATTTTGTGAGTCATAAGTTAACACTATTTTCATTTGCTCTTCTTTCATTGTCATTTGCTGACACATTTAGTTCAAGTTGGCAAGACATAAGTTTTTTGTTTTTTGTTTTTGTAGACAGTCTCACTCTGTTGCAAGGAAGCTGGAGTGCAGCAGCGCAATCTCGGCTCACTGAAACCTCCATCTCCTGGGTTCCAGCGATTCTCATGCCTCAGCCTTCCAAGTAGTTAGGACTGCAGGCGTATGCCACCATGCCCGGCTAATTTTTGTATTTTTAGTAGAGACATATTAGCCAGGCTGGTCTTGAATTCCTGGCCTCAAGTTATCAGCCTGCCTCGGCCTCCCAAAGTGCTAGGGTTACAGGCGTGAACTACTATGCCTAGCCTCTATTCCTTTGATATTGGAAGACAGATTATGTCTATCATTTGACAGTTACAAATTATCTTGTTTTTTTTTTTTTTTGAGGCGGAGTCTCGCTCTGTCGCCCAGGCTGGAGTGCAGTGGCGCGATCTCGGCTCACTGCAAGCTCCGCCTCCTGGGTTCCCGCCATTCTCCTGCCTCAGCCTCCCGAGTAGCTGGGACTACAGGCGCCGCCACCACGCCCGGCTAATTTTTTTTTTTGTATTTTTAGTGGAGACGGGGTTTCATTGTGTTAGCCAGGATGGTCTCGATCTCCTGACCTCGTGATCCGCCCGTCTCGGCCTCCCAAAGTGCTGGGATTACAGGCTTGAGCCACCGCGCCCGGCCAAAACAACTATAGTTCTACAAAATGTATTTAAAGATCACTGTCATGATTGAGGTGAACTTATCATTTGAGGTGCAATTTTCAACAGTTGGGTAATTGGGAAAAGATAGGTTCAAAGCTTCAAGAAGAGAGATTAGGTTAGCCATGTGTAGGATTTTTCCTTTTTATGGAAAAACTGGAAATTAGTCCTTTTTGCTTTTCTTCTCTGAGTTATATATGTCTATTTCCTCCACTCTATAAGATTCTCAAACACAGGGATGATATCGTATTCACATCGGTACACATTAAATGAATGTTTAATGCATTGAATTTGTTGAAGTGGGAGAAAGAAAGAGGGAGCAAAATGCTGGAGATGTAAAAGCTAAAGTTATATTTACTTTAACTGTATTCCTAATTGGCTTCCACTATTGATTCTGTGTGTTCAAATGGGGCTTTCAGTATCTTAAGTTTAAAATAGATTGATGTGTTTCCAAATATATCTGAGCTGGCTGATCTGGTGGTCACTTGACTTTAACACTTGTGGCCAATGGAAAAAGGGAGAAAAAGGAAGATATTCAATAAATACTCCAAGAGGAGAAAATACATAATACCGAATTAATCAGAGCAGAGAGAAATGTTTAACTTACCGAGTTATTGTCATGGGGATTGAATGTGATAATATATGTTGTCTTTTTTAGAGATCATTTGGATACAAGAACCTGAAAACTGTTTACTAATACAAATAATATAGGGATATATTTTAGAGGGTACAGGAAAATTCCTTAGTGACTAATCAAAAATAAAAAAAGTATAGCTTACTTCATAAAAAATTAAAAAGTCTACATTACTCTCTTTATCTCCTTTTCTCTCCCTGGGATCTCATAGTCTGTCATTAACTCATTTCTCTGAATGTCTGTGCCATTCTTTATGATGTTTTTGGCCTAGGATAACAGAAAATCTAACTACAAGAGGGTTATACAACATGAAATTCATCATCTTATATGACAAAATGTTTGGAGGTAGAACGGATTCAGCAGTGGTAATTCAACAGCTCAACTATGGCACCATGGATCCAGGTTCTTATCTTTATACTTTTCTGCCTTAGCCTGTAGGCTTACCTGTTAAGCTGGTGACTTCAATGGCTCTCAGGTAAATACCTCAGTCTCAGGCGTCAATTGCCTCCAGAAAGAAAAACGGATTGCGTTCTTTCACTCACATTTCTTTTTAAGAGAAAATAGTATCTATTAGGTGTACTCTAGCAATAATTTTATTTGTGAATTACATAGTATTATCACAATAATTTAAAGCTATTTATAAAGATTTCAAACAGGATAGCCTAAAGATATAAAAACATGAGATCAGATAAAAGGCTAGGAAAAAAATTCAACTTTCACTCTGAGACTTTATTAATAGATCAAAAAGTTATAGGCAGTCACATGTAAATTGTTTAAATTTGTAGAAATTTTATTCATTTGGAATATTTTTCATATTAATGTTTATTATAATAGCTGTTATAGTAATTCTAAATTAAATAAATAACATATCAAAAAATCGAATAGAGGCAATAAAATGTATAAAAATAAGAATGATGAAATCCAAATGTAAATTTCAGAGAAAGGGGCAACCAGGTCTACCTTAACATGGAGGGAAGAAACTGAGGAAAGTTTCATGGCTAAAGTGATATTTGACCTCTAGAGGTTGGGATAGAGGAAAGCTACACAAAGGAGGGGAAGAGAGTAAGTAAGACTCACAAAAGCCAAGTTGCAAATACATGAATAATATTATGGAATCATGAGAAGTTTTACTTTATAAGAGCGATGAAAATAACAATGACATGTAAAGTGGATTCTGATCATGAAATGCCCTGAGAGTCAAGCTAAGAAGTTTTAGCTTTGCAATTAGAAGCCAGAAACCATAACACATTTCAAGGAGCGAGTAATGTGCTTCAGAAAAAGAAAATGGTCTGCAGAATGTTGGGGAAATTGGAGATCTGAAGATACTACAATAGTCTAAGCAAGAATTCATGATTATCTCAACCAGAGGTGAATGAGAATGAAAATGAGAGCTCAAATTCCTGAGGTTGTACCAAGTTGTAGAGGTATAAAACATAACCATCACCTGGATAGGAAGAAAAGGAAAGTCTGAGATTGTTGGACCGGACCTTAGAAACTAGAAGAAAGGTAATGCCTTTACCAGAAGAGTGACAGTGAGGAGAAATTTTTTAGGAAGGTGTGATAAATTGTTCAGATCTGGATCCAGTGCAATTGAGATAACTAGTAGGATGTTAGTTACAAATATTTGGGAAATTCAAGTCTGGAACCTGGAAGAAAATTCAAGAGTATATTTAGAAATATAGATGTCTTCAACATATTGATAATACACAAGAACATAAGAGGAAGAGAAGAGGTGAAAATAAATAAAGCTTCATGAGATGAAAAGCAAAACATTACTTTCTTGTAATGTGTATTATTCTATCCGAATCATATAAGAGTCACAATTGACTCTTATAAGTTGAATCACATAAGTTGAATCATATAAGAGTCACAGTTGACTCACAGCATGAATCTCTGTTATCTTAATTGATTCTCTCAAAGCCGTATCTCAAAGACGTTAGTATCATCGTTTTGCAGTTTGTGAAACGGATGCTCAAAGAGGTTAGACATTTGCCCCAAAGCCTACAATCTGAAAGCAGAGATATTAGAACACTTGTGCTTGGCTTTAGGCTGTAAATCTCACCTTTAATAGTTTATAGTTAACTGAAATAAATATAAATATAAAATCTTTGGATTTGAAATATTATTTAAAGAAGTAAAATAAATATGTATGTATATTATATCCAAGAGTAATGTTCAGGAACTCTATATTTTAATTAAATAATTTAAATATCTCTACTGTTCTCTAAATTCCTTCAAATTTTGAATCGTCAAAATAAGTTCTTTCAGAATTTATAAAGTAAAGGGATAAGATGAGTGGACTGATGTGAGAATTATCAGGCAAATATGTAATCAAATTCCCAAGTACTCAGTCTCAAGATGTAGCACCTATGAATAGCTGCAGTGCCCAAATTAAACCAGTCAATTGTTTCATTAATATCACTAAAAATTTAAAGTTTAAAAGCTCCTAGTTGGACAAATGGTGAATTAATTTAAATTTTAAATCAAGAGCATCGCTTTGCTTTTGTATTGTACTTTTCTAAAACTCCCGAAGGGTTAAAAACATGATAATACACCTATGTTCAAGATTAATTTGTTTATAAAGACAGCTGTGCCTTCTGATTTGCTTATTTGCATTCTAAGTTTGTATGTTTACAAAATTTGACTGTTCAACCTGCAGATGCCATTTTTAATGTTTTGCTTCAAAACTATTAACCCTTAGAGTTTCTATTTTATTCCATGTTTTAAATATATATATATGCATATATGTGAACATATGCATGTATTTTATAACCTAACATATATATGTATGCATAATATATATAAACTATATATAGAATATATATACACACATAAAGTATAGTATATACAATTCAGTTGGTAGACGGTCTGTTCCTTAAAATAAAACTGTATTTTTCTCTACCTTTTCCTTGGAGATGGCCTTTCCTTAGCATAGTCTATAGAAGGCTGTTATAAGCTGGTTGCAATAGCAGTATGTGGGCAAGAGGACTGTAAATTCAGTGAATATTATTAGTTTATGAATATTCATTAAATGTGTTTGTATGCAGCAAATCAACTTTGTAAATGGTTACAGCCAAAAAAAGCTCTAATTAGAGGAATTAATTAGTATTTGGAAAGGTATACAGGGATTAGTGGGCATGTTGAAGTGGCATTTTTTTCCTCCTGTTGAGAAAAATACCTTCTAGGGAGCTTGCAATACGATTTATGTGCATATCAGGTAGAAATAAACTGGAGTGTTTCAAGTTTTAAGGCCACAAGAGAGTGGAGGTCTGTTGTTCAAGCTAGCACAAGATACTTTGTAGATCACAGAACACCTTGGTGCTTGTCGGAATTCACCATCTTTTAAAAGATCTTGTTACTCACCAATCTTCAAATACTACATTTAACCCTACTATAAAGTTAAACCCAGTTAAACAAGAATAATCTGACAATGGAAACTTTTCCATTTCAGAGTGGTGCTTCTTTGCCTCTGTTACCTCCATAATATCCCTGCCACCAGCAACCAAAAGGAAGCAGCTGTTCTGAATATGTACAAACAAAAGAAGCTGTTACTATGGCAACCATAGAACCCTGTGGAAAAGCTCTCCCTTTAACATTAGCCAACCTCTCCTCTTTACCCCTCCTTCTTTTCCTTTCCCGCGCCAGCACACACTGCCCTTGGACAGAAATGATACTTGGCGATTCCACATGGGGAAATGGAGTAAACACTATAGCCGGCATTCACACTTTCCAAGAGCTGGAAGACTTACCCCTGGCCAAATCCTATGAAAAGGCTGCAGAACCTGACGACATTTATGGAGCACTTTGTTCCTTGATTCCCAAACCTTCCTTCATCCTCCTTAAAAAAAAAAATCCTGCTGGTCTCTCTCATTCATGACTTGATAAAGTAAGGATATAATGATACCTCTTTTACCTCTGCTTTGTCAGTTTTTCTCTATCCTATATCTATGTTCATGAGCCAAATGTGGCATTGCTTAAATAAGTCTGTGGATTTTGCTGATTCCAGAGTTGGTGTTGAATTGGATGGAAGATAGGACAGTTTTGACTTCAGAGGTAAATGGTTGATGCTAGATGATCGATCCTGTAGGGTTTTTTCCCTCCATATGGTAAAACATAGAGGCACAATTTATTAAAATTAAAACCAGCTTCAGAAAATCTGTCCAAAACTATTACAATTTGAAGCCTTTCATTTCTATTTTAATGTTTCTCCATAGTTGTGTTTTGATTAATCAATAACATCTTTCACTTATTTATGTCCTTTGATAGCCTTCAATTTACTAATTGCTTGTACTCCCAAATTAGTCTTTAAGTCAATCATTTACGAACTTAAATTTGTTTTAAGTCAGTAATTTAAAACGTGGAACATATTTTGTTGTAATTTAAAAGTTAGTTGTACATGGTTATTCATTGCAGCAAAAGATTAGAAATACCGTTTATGTCCATCAATGTTATATGGGTTAAATAAATTATTTTTCATTCGTATTATAGGGAAATATGCTGCCATTAAGAGCAAGAGATTGAGACAGAAAGGAGGATACTCTTTATAAACTCTTTATAAACTTATATGGAATCATCTCAAAGATAAATTGTTAAATTTTTTTAAAGCCAGAAAAGAACATCGTACAGAGCATTCTACTCTTTGTGTAGAAATAAAAATGATATGTGTGTATATATGTGTGTGTGTGTGTGTGTAATGTGCTTACAACATCTTTGGAAGGACACACACACACACAGAGCACAGATTCACTAGAGGCATCAAAACTTCTCTGGAGAAGTAGCTCAGTTTCTGCGTTACAGCTTGGAAACAGACTTAATTTTATAACTTTTGTATATGTTGATTTTTATAGATATTACCCATACGAAAATCACTAGATGTAAAATGGTATGAAAATGTTTGCTTTCTAATCCGTGCTGCTCAAATGTTTGGCAGAAAACTGGAAGACAACGACATAAATGTAAAGAAAAACAACGAGTAAAATAGGAATCAAACAGTTCTCCACTAATCAAGCTTTTTTTTTGTTTTGTTGTTGGGGAACTCCTTGATCTTCTGATCACTTCTGGAATTTAGACTTATCACAAAATGTTGTGACAACAAAGGGGTGCCAGACAGTCTTGAAACATTAACAAAAGGAACTCTATTGCCATGTTTTAGACCTTCTTTTTATTGATAACTAGGTCTTTCACAAATTCACAAGCCCTTTCTTGTAGCTGGATTTTTGTTTTGTTTGCTTTTGCATAACCTGTTGTTTCATGTCAAGGTACATGTGCCAAATGTGAGCAACACTGACTAGTGCTGAAATTGAACTTTCCTGATCAATAAGGGGCACGGGTAATTTCAAGCCTTCTTTCCTTTGAGATACACACACACACACACACACACATACACACACATACACACACAGACACACACATACACAGACACTTTAAAAAGAAAATGAAGTATACAGGAAAGCAAAAACATTAAATGCTTTTTAGTAGTTAAAGTGGAGGAAGGGAGAAAATGAGTATGAATAGCAGAGCATTTGTTATAAAAGGAAAAAAAAGTTCTGCAATCCCAGCTACTCAGGAAGCTGAGGCAGGAGGATGGCTTGAGGCTAGGGGTTTGAGACCAGCCTAGGCAACATAGTTAGACTCCATGTCTAAAAACAAATTATGTAAAAATTAGCTGGCTTGGTGGGGCATGGTCCCCGACACTTGGGAGGCTGAGGCAGGAGGATCATTTAAGCCCAAGAGTACAAGGCTGCCGTGGGCTATGATTGTACCACTGCACTCCAGCAGTCTGGGTAACAGAGTGAGACCCTATTTCAAAACGAAAAATAAAAGAGAAAAATGTGGAGAATTTTGTCATCAAGGTAAAGTAAAATTCATTCATTTATTGTATTTTGATCATATTCATTCTTCACTATGTATTGAGCCAGCTCCATGAAAGACAGTAATATGGCCACTTAAATTTGTAGTTATCACCCCCTCTATTAAATTCAATAAATATGTTTTGTTATCTTTTACAAACACTGCTTGTTAGGAGAACAGTGTGGTATCAACAGAGTAAGACATATGCACCTCTAGTCCCTAGGAAGAAAACCTTCAAGCACATAGCAAAGGACCTACCTATATTAGAAGCCCCACAGAATTGAAAGAGTTGAAACGCATGCAGAAGAGTTGTTTCAGAAAGCAATATTCAAAGTGTGAACACTCATCCTTGTCAATCAGGGTTCTCACTCTTAAACACAATGTCAGAAGTAAGCTGATGGTTATATTTAATATTTAGGCAAGAAGATACATGTGTATGCATTTTTGGACTTGTACACATACACATACAAGGATTCAATAAAGTGTCATCTATTAGTTGAGTTTTGACATTTGCATCTTCATTTCATTTTCCGTTGTCTGCACCCTGCAATTAGGCTTTCTTTTGCTTCCACCTTGTGCCCTGAAGAGTAAGTTTATGTTGAATGTTGGTGTTAGTAACAGCTTCATCTTCCGTTTTGTGCCTTCTTGTATTCTTTTTCCTCTTTCCTTACCCTTCTCCTGGTTATATCCAACACAATAAAGTCCGTGTAGATATTCATGTCCGCATTGTGACATTTTAATATTTTTAAAATTTGGTTTTAGAGCTCTGATGTTTATATGGCTATATATGTCTAACAATTTAAAAATATAACAGCTTTAAAAAATTATGTTGGCTAACCAAAATATGTTGGCTGAGCTCTCTTTGCCTATTTAAAGTAAATTTATTTTGGCTAGAGTAAATGTATGTATGGTGCTTCATAACATACTAAAATATCATGAATTTGGGAAAATAAATTTAAAGTTGAAACTGCATCTGCTTAAAGATATTTATGTTTACATTGGATATTTTTACAAATGTCTTTAGTTTTTTTAAAAATAACTCATGAATTGATTTTTTTAGGCATCTATATCTAAGCCTACATTGTTTATTCCCTGTCAGTTTCGATCTGGCTTTTGTACTTGCAGTAATCTGTAAAGGGAGTGATTATTTATGCTTGGACATAATTCTACTGGAAAAATAAGTCTATTCTGTACATTTGAAAGAAGATTTATGTATCATTTTTGCATTTCTAGTAGTTTATAATAGTGACCTAGAACACATTGCTAGATTGCACTAGATTTGATCATCTTTAACAATATTTAGATAATTGGGAAGTTATACTGTCTGTAAACTATTATGAAGGAGGCTACATGGAGAGAAGGCATATTTCCTTGAAAATGATTTCATTCTTAATACATACATAAAATATGACCACCTTGTGCTTTGAATTTTTATGATCATGCTAGCCATAAAATCAAAGCATCATGGCTTCTTGTAACTGCTGTGATTTCTCTTCTACAAAATGAAACTTTCAGAGACATCATCCTGACCATTTATTTTCCACTTCCTGATTTGCAGTGCTCTGACATGAGATTTCCATGAAACCTTAAGGAATCGTATAGTTGTAGTAATATACTATTGGGAAATACCCATTTTTACATAAAATATATAAGCAACGGAAAAGCCAAATATTTGGAAGGAAAGAAATACTAAAGAGGAACTTTAAAAACACTGCCTACTGATAAAAATCTTTCCTTAGGGCAGAGAAAAAAAAAACCTCACAAACACACATTTCACACACACAGACTCCTGTAGCATCTTTATTAAATTCCTCACATCGATTTGTTATGGTGTTTGTCACATTGTTTACACAAAGGCAAAATAGCTAAATTTTTTAATCTCCAGAGACTACCATAGTAGTTGACACATAGTAGGCACCAAATGAAAGAACCAATAAGCTTAAGTAGTAAAAACAAAAACAAAAACAAAACACACACGCACACACACACACACACGCTCCCACTGCAAATGCTTTCCTTCCAGATTAATTTTCTACTAGGTATTTCACCCAACTAAGACAGCATTACTAGCTTTCTAACTTCCTCTGGTCATTTGTTTCTCTTAACCCAATTCCTATACCGCATTTCTCTCCCCGCAATTTGATTGAACGTTTACTGTCTACGGATGCATCAAGCTCTAGAGGGTCATGCTATTTTCTAACAATTTTGGAACTTTACTATAATTTTAAGTATCAGTATGGTGACAGAAACTAGAAAGAAGCACACTGTGTAACTTGCAGTGAGTAATTTGCAGTTTTAGATAGTGAAAGTCAACTGCATATGCATGCTATTTGCAATTAACAAACTATATCTACTTCGTATATCGTAAGTGGGAAGCAAATGGCATAGTAATAATTGATACAAATGGATATAGGTACAGGGCTTTTGGGTTCAAAACTCATCAGTTGAATGATTTTTTAAATGTTTCAAATAATATTTGTAGTGTTTACTGAGTACTCAGAATGGTGCTTAATTAATCATGGCTCCTGTCTTAAAGTAGCATACATTCATTTATGAAAGTAAGTGTGTACAGTTGAGACAAAGTTATAGAAATTTCAAGAAATGGAATCTTGGGGCATGATTCCTGAAATGCTTATAGAAAAGTAGACAAAACTTAGAAGAAAGAATCATAGTAGCAGTGATGGATCTCATTATCTCTATTCTATCCATTGTATTATAAAATGCTTTCAAGATGACATGATGATTGTGTTACTGGCTGAAGGTTCTTTCTCTTCATTTTAAACAACTGCTTAAATAATTGTTTCTTAATTTCATAGAATATATTGATTTCTGGTTCTGGATAAAACACAGATTAAGACTCATACCTCCCATGTTTACCTATACCTTTATAGTTTCCTACACATATTTACATTATTTATATAACTTCATGTCTCACAGCAATTTTATAAGGTGGGCAGATGGGAGTTATTATAATTCTCATATAAAAATGAATACGAGACATATACTGATACTATGACTAAAATCCAATTTTTATGACTCCTCCAAACATTCTTCAGATTCTCCCATTAAGGAGCTCAGACATTCAAAACACAAACACCTAAGACATATAGACTGAGTTCTAAATGAGTGAAGTGTACAATGCTGCTAGTGTTGAGAGGAACACCACCCAGTTCTCTGCTAAAGTTTGTGCCACAGGGTGGTCTTTATCAATTTCACATCTGCTGATTAGATCAGAATGGATCTAAATCCACAGTCTTTCTTCCCACTGCTCCCAAAAGCGTAATTCTTCTCTCCACATCTCCTTCATTCACCCTCCCCATCCCCAGTGTTAGGCTCTCTTTCCTTCCAACCAGATCTTACATTAGCTCAAGTTATTTGCTGACAGATGTTATAGCAAAAGCCTATGCACACACACACACATACACACTATATATATACATATATATGTTATTTCTTGATCCCTGGGAAATAAATTGTACATTGTGTAGAAGGAAAAAAACAAAAAAGTCATGAAAAAGGAAAGAAGATCTCTAGTCAGGGAAAATAAAATGAGTAGTTGGAGAAAAGCAATGGAGAGAACGACAAGATCTAGAGAAAGAGAGGGAAGCGGAAAGAAAGGGAGCCTTTGTGTTCTTGAGAGGCAAAGAGAGCAACACTGAATGTTGGCTTCTCAATTCCTCTGCCCATTCCTGAGGGACTCGCCTTTACTATCTTTCCCTTCTTTGGAGATTCAGCAACTCAACTCAAATTAGGTTAAGGGAGAAAAAAGTTGAGACTTATTAGCTTATTAGGAGAATGGGAAATATCATAATTAAAGGAATATTTAACAGTCAAACTCCAGGAAGGGGAGAGGTTCTGGCACAGCTGAGAAGCAGCTGGATCTATAGACTCAAATACCACCATCTTATCTTATCGAATCCTTCATCTGTGCTTCTCCTTTTATGGTGCACCTCACACTCTCAGGCAGATTTCTTCCCACTGTTAGAAAGTGATAAGTAAATGTTGTCAGATTAAAATTAGACTGCCTGACTTAGATAAGAGCACCATGACTTAACTGCACTAAGACTTGGGCATCGACTCTAACCTACAGTTTCCTCACCTGTAACATGTGGTGTATAATGATAGAGTTGCTGTTAAATGTTTAAAGTGCTTAGTAGAATGTCTGAACTTAAAAAATGTGAAGAGTTGTCGCTGTAATCGAATCAGATATTTTGATTTTGGGGAACTGTTTTTCATAGTGCTGTCACCAGAGACTCTCTTTCTTTAGTCATAGTTTGAAAACAACTTGAACAACTTGAGAAAGCCTCTGATAATCTCGTCATATGTTCAGGTTGTAAGGACATAGGGACATTGAAACTCCAAGCTTGAAGTCAGAAGAAGGATTTTTCCAGAGGAAAAGGTGGAAATGTTGCTAAGCACACCAAGCAATAGATACTCACCATAGATATCAGCCAAATCTATTCAATGCCTACAGTAGAACTCCCCCACTTAAGCTTGCTTGAGTAGCTTTCTAATCAATTCCTTGATATAGACAGGGATATAAATGTAGGGGGAAATGTAGATGAAGCAAAAGTGTTAACATTCAATATGTGTCATATGACCAAAAGAGAATTGTGTTATTAGTTTTTACAGAATCATAAAAACAAGCTTATTTTTGCTGTAACATACCAACCTGACTCTTAGGTAGAATATTTTTAAAAGGCATTCATAAACTTAGAAATCACAGCCAAGCAACTAGAATGATAAAGCAATTGTAATTAGTTGCTATTCTACATGTAAATAATGTATTGTTCCTAAGTGAAAGAATAATACCTTGTGCAGATCTTTCTAAGGAAGTTTTGTTAGAATGCGTTATCTAGATAAATCTTAAGTGTGCTGTTCAAAAGACCGTATTTAGGTATTCAATAAAGCATATATTTTAGAGGGAAAATCCTTGTTGAGCAGATGCTGCAGTGAAATAAAATATTGAAGCCAAGCTTATTTGTACGTATACCAGACACTAAACATTTCTGGTGTAATTAGTTTTAAAGACAAGTGATTCACTACTTGTGATCTCATTATGAACACTAGTATATGGCTCAGAAGATACTATTTATAGGAGTAATGAGAAGGGGAACATTAATTTTACTTCACTCACAATAAAAATTTATAGTATTTTGGACCTTTAGTGGTAACTAAGTGATTATACTCTTAAAACCTACAAGATACAGACATTAAGGGGATGCAGAATTATTGCATGGGTCCCCTAAATTTACAGGAGAAATAAGCATAGCTGAAGATCGAATAAATAACATGTCTTGCACACACGGTGATTTTTTTCAAATACAAGGAAAAGTTTATTGAGATTTATAAAAATATAAATTAATTTAAAATATTTGCCGAATAATGGTTTGTGACAACTAATTTCCTGTTTAACCAATGTATGTCAGAGCAAAGTATTGTTTTTCTACTTGAGATTATTTTTTAAAAATTATGCAAGGTGGTCATTAAACTAGAAAATGTTTGAATCCACTGCGTTAGATTTCCAGTGAACATGTCAAGTTTCAGACTATGTCAAAGTGTTTTTGAAGATAAATAAGTATTCTAGCTAGCTATCATAAGCTACACAAATTCATAGCATTAAGAAATTATGTGCCACATACCGTACACTTGATTAGCATAGTGAAAATACTAAGGCTTTTCCACTTAAGTGACGTTATTATCTTTCATTTTCAGTAAACACACTATATGCAAAGTTATTACATATTCTTCAGGACTTTGTATCTTTTGAATGTTTTAATAAGTGGGACTCTGAAGGCAATTTTTGGCAATTTTTGCAAAGCTGAGAACAATTAGCAGAAGCAAATACACATTATCATCTAGAAAGTAATTATTAATTTGTGATATTTAAATTGTTTCAAAATTCTCTCATTTTAAAAATTCCAAAAGCTTTTGTTCTCTGGATTCTTTTTCTTTTTCTTTTCTTTCCTCTCTTTCTCTGTTTTTCCTTCCTTCCTTCCTTCTTTCCTTCTTTCCTTCCTTCCTTCCTTCCTTCCTTCCTTCCTTCCTGGCCTCATGTTCTTCCTTCTTTCCCTCCCTCCCTCTCTCCTTCATTTTAGTCCTCAATCTAATCACACCTAGCTTGCAACTTATTTCCAATCAACATCAGTGATAGATCTAAGAGCAATCATTGTGACGTGCCCTTACTATTCTTGAGTTGTAGAGACCCCAGGACTTATATCATTCAAGAAATTGGGCTGAGAAACCTTGAATGGGTTAATTCATTGTGATTATCACTGAAAATGTACCGTGGTTTGTCCTAGGGATCTACTTGAAAGATGACCTATCTGCTGTCAAGTTTATCCCCTCAGTGCTGGGCTGAGCTATTCTCCCCAGACTCCAATGATACCAGGCAGCTTTTAGTCCCTAGGGGATGTACAACTTCCTAGGACCTGTGTGAGGCAAGGTTGCAGGTCTCCACCGTTAACAGAGGACAACCCAATTTACTTCTCTGGCTTGGGCTTCTTACCTTTCAATCCGGAAGTCCCAAGGTCTCTAGTCTATTCTTTATGTAGGGTATGGTTAAATATTCCCTTCACAGATCTACATTTTTATAAACAAAAAATTGTTTCTCCTGGAGGTGAAGAAACCCACGCCCAATCTTAACTACCCTATCTGGGAAAGAGTAGAAAGTACCTCTTCTTCTTTCTTGAGGAGTCGAAAATTTCTCAGGTAATTCTTTAACAAGGACTTTTCATTAGATCAACCAATTACACTATGTTTGAATATTATTTATGTCATCCTTTGTTTCCTCAAATAATAACCGATTTTTCCTTCATATGTCCTTGGCCTCAAAATGTGAACCCTGAAATGTCCTCCTGTGCATAGCAAATCATGAGACTTCAAAGCTTAGCTAAAAGGCAATGAAATTGTTATTGCTTATTTGCTTTTACTTTTTATTGAAACTTGTATAAATTGACTCACACTTTAAGTAGACAAGGCAAACCTATAAGAGGATTCAATGGTATAAGAGGATTCAATGGTAAAGGTATAGGAAATAATTTCTACTGAATGTAATACTTTATCAGATTTGCTTGATTATATATTGGTTTCTAAAAACAATACAACTATGGGTATATAAAAATACATATATATGCATATGGAGATATGTAACTGTAGATGCTTATATACATATATGTATATGTATAGCTATAGTTATATTGTTTATATACATATAAACAATATGTGTGTGTGTGTATACACACAAACACACAAACACATATACTCACAAACTCTAGCTTACTTTTTAAAGCGAGAGTTTATTCAACATTTTTGTCTTTCTGTTTATATAAAAGATAAATGGTGTTTCAGTTTGACTAAAGAATATATCCTCCAATAACGATATAGCCTGGCTGCTTATACTGGGTCCTGCCCAATGTTTATATCTGTGCAGGATCTCAGGGAACTGTCATCCTCTCCAGAGAACTTTCCCTGACTTTCCTCTTAGTTCAAGGTGTAGTAGGTCTCATGTTTTTCCTAGAACACGCTCATTAAAACATCCACTTTTTCTTCAACATATATTTACTCAGCTCTTGCTATGTTTTAGTGACAACAGATCCCATGGAAACAACACAGAAGAAATAAGTTGTTTTTACTTTTCTCCTGGTAACTGGTGTTAGACCATATCTGCATATAAAATATCCTTTAAGAGTTGATATAAATCTACTATTACTCATAGTACTCACTTCAGCTTTGGTTCTGCCCAAGTGCAGTGAGCTTATTGAGAATAAGGAATATATCTCAGTTGTGCATGGTAGTAACTCATATGAATTGGATGGCTGTGCATATGAAAATACAGCACTCAATGGCAGTTTTTATTGAAAAAACTAGATAACTTGACCATAATTGTCCCAAGAAACAATATATTCATCTACAATTTACTTGCACTCAGTAACCATGCCCTAGTTATTGCCTGGTGAGAAATCCAAGGTCTGATATGATGTACTCCCAGGATAGAGGGGGAAATTTTTTTTTCATGTCATTCTCTATAGCATGATTATGAACCTGAAGAAATAACTATCTGTGCATGGCAGTTTCTTTATCTAGAAATTTTGGTAACTGAGATATCTTTGTGGTCCAACGTTTCTAAGGATATACACATTTTTTTTTTGGTGGGCATTACAGGGAAAAATGGCTAACTCTATAATCATTCTTGGGATATTTTGTTTTGTTTTGTATTTCTCACCAGATGTGAATTTTAGCAAAAAAAAAAAAAAAAACTATATTGTTTCATCAGGAATCTGATTAAGACTGCACTTTTGAAAAGGGAAAAATTCATTAAACAGACTAATGGAGGAACCTGAAGGGTAGTCAGTAAAAGCAGCTGCTTTTTCAATACATGTTGGTGGATTTGTCTGGGAGCCTTTCTTCCAAATGATATTAGTTCAATCATGCCTAACATTTAAATCTCTAAACACTGATATTCCCATTTTAATTTTAGCTGGCACCAGAAGGAAATGGTAAAACAGCAGATGATTACCTTGGTAATTTATTCCACATTTTTTAACAGCTTTACAGATTCAAACAAAAAATAATAATCTAAAAATGAAAAATGCACAACTAAAATTAAACATAGAAAAAAAATTTTTAAACCAAGAAATGTTTTTCCTTGTAACCTCCCAAATGGTGGAAAGTAAATTTCACAGTGAAATGTAAACAGGACTTAATTTTACCACGGTTATATTATATTTTGATGACTAACTTAGGCTTTAAAATACTGATATTGATTCAGGCCCTATTAATTTAAATTTTGTGATTATTTAGCTAAAGGAGTAATTAATGTTTGTTTTTGAATTTGTGTCATCTAAAAGCAAATCTCACTTTAGAAACACCCTGTATATAAGTTAAATTGTCCTTTAAAGCAAATCTTCTAAATATTTTAATTTAGTTTAATTAGCAATTTCAGGGCCAGGGACAGTGGCTCACACCTGTAATCCCAGCACTTTGGGAAGCCAAGGCAAGAGGATGGCTTGAGTCCAAGAGCTTTAGACTAGCCTGGACAACATAGACCTCATCTTTCTAAAAAATAAACAAAAATTAACCAGGCATGGTGGCAGGTCCCTGTAGTCCCAGCTATTCAGGAGGCTGAGGTGGGAAGATCCCCTGAGCCTGGGAGTTCAAGGCTGCAGTAAGCTGAATGTGCCACTGCACTGCAACCTAGGTGACAGAGCGAGATTCTGTCTCAAAAAGTAAAAATAAAAACAAGTTTAAATGGAAGCCAAAGAGTTGAAATTTTCCTCAGATGTAATATAAAAGAATTGGGAGAAGTGTCACATCAACAGCATTAATGAAGAGTCTAATATATGGCAGAATTTGTCCTAGGTTCTGGGTATAGCAAACATTCCAGTCATAGAATTTACATGCAAACCTATGACCTTAACTAGAATTGGAACATTGGTACATCATTCAACCTCTTTTGGTTGTTTCTGTAAGTAAGATTGACGTCTTGTTTAGCTCAGCCTATTAAAATAATTGATTTACTTTGAATGAAAGATTTATACAATTATATCAATCTCTTGGAGTTTACTGAATAATAAAACGAATGTGTCTTTTTATGTTTATTTTATAACTCATTTATGATGATTAAGTTATGAAAACTCAAAAACAGAATTTTAGTCAACATAGAGTAGAACCCTTGAAATGTGAAACATTGAATTAAAAATATCACTTGTTGCTCTTTATTTCTCTTAACTTAGTATTTTGATAATACTAAGATCTTAATATACCTAATTCAACTACAATAAAGCAGATATAAATAGGACTATCACTCTGGTTGAGTATACACCAATTCCAGATTTCTTCCTCATTTTAATTTAGATGTACCAAGTATATGCCAATGATTTTTTTCCCAAAATATATGTTGACTATGGCTCATAGTTAATATTTCATATCATAACATATATAATACAGCAAATGTTTTCATAATTCAATAATGAAATAATAGTATCTGTCTAAATATGTCTGTATTAGATGGAAATTGTTATCATACTTTAAAGTGGGTATACTGTACTTCCTTCAACTTATGTTTTGCTAAGAGCTGTTCGATGTGAACATCTTTAAAATAAAGTCCACGATCACACAGTGTCACACAAGGATTCTAACTAAACACTCTTGAGTGAAACACGTAGGTAAACAAACTCCATTAAATAAATTGGTAAACTTTTAGATTTTGTTTTGTTTTGTTTCGTTTTTGAGATGGAGCTTGCTCTGTTGCCCAGTCTGGAGTGCAATGACGTGATCTCAACTCACCACAACCTCTGCCACCTGGGTTCAAGTGATTTTCCTGTCTCAGCCTCCCAAGTATCTAGGATTACAGGTGCCCACCACCAAACCTGGCTAATTTTTTTTTGTATTTTTAGTAGAGATGGACTTTCTCTATGTTGGTCAGGCTGGTCTAGATCTCTTGACCTCAAGTAATCCACCCACGTCGACCTCCCAAAGTGCTAGGATTACAGGCATGAGCCAGTGTGTGTGGACGTTTTATTATTATTATTATGTAATAAATACATATTTTAACCTCGACCATATAGAAGAGATCCTCTGTTCTAAAGAAATGAAATAAATTCTTTTGGAAAAAGTGTTAATTTTTGTTGCTCTTGTTCTAGAGAAAAAAGTGTCAGAGAATCTTAAACACAAATAGGAAAAATGCTATAAAGTAGGAGGAAGCTTTGTATTTCTGGGAAGAGTGTTATTGTGGTGGTTATTAGATTCAGGGCAGAATAGTTGATTCCAGCCCAATGTAGACTTTGTGACAGGAAATTCATATATTTATTTTAGACCAAAATTAATTCCTTGCAAAGTGACTCTTGTTCTAAGCACTCCACAAAAGCTGGTTTCCCAACAGTCTCCAAAAGTTTGCTGAGTCCTAAATACAGTGGCTTCTTCATAATTTCATTTTTTCTTTGCATTTTATTGCTTTAGATTTAAAGACATTGCTTCCTGTTGGTTTTACTTTTCTCCATCTCCTTTTCTAGGTGATTTTAAAAATCCATCTCTTAAATTTCATACTCTCTTAAAAGTCAGTGTAAATTCCCAAGTTTCTGTTCCTGGACTTGCTCCTGTGGTCTTGTTTCAACAATTGCATTTTTTTTTCTGTAATTTATAAATATACAGACCCAGCCCTGGTTTTTAACTTGCTACCTGAATGTCTCCACATTGAAATCCTACTAATACCTCAATCTCTCTTCCTGTTGAAAACTGCACTAATTAGTTTAACTATTTTCTTTCAAATCTTTTGCTTGCTCATCCATTAATTTAATTTTTGCTGGAATACTTAATTTTCTTTTTACAATCTTTATACCCTCTCTCTCCCTTCTTATAAAAGTAATTGCCAAAGTTGTCAATTAACTCTCTGTGATGTCTTTCTTTTCCGTTCTCTTTCCATTTTTCCTTTTCTCATTTCTGCTACTCTTGTATAGTTTCAGACTGCTGCCTCCTGATCTATTGCAGCAATCTCCTTTCTCCCCTCTCTGTTGTCAGTTTCTTCCTTCTCAAATTCACCCTTTGTTATTATGAAAGTCATTGTGTTGGTTTGGTATTATGCACTCTGGGAAATAAAAGGCTATTTCTAAGGTTATAATAGTGGAAGTAACAAACATCATTTAATAAACTATATTATTCTCTTGTATTTGGATAGTGTTTTGTCTTGTTCTAAATGCTTTTATATTCATAATTCATATAGATTATTATAATTATTAAAATATTGTTATTTAATATAAGGTTTAATCAAGCTGAAAATGATAAAATATAAACCATCAACTTATAACCCATGTGAGCTACTAATCTGCAGATAGGTCCTTTACAACTTGACTGTGTATCAATTGAGTGTTTAAGAGAAAGAGAAAGCAAAAAGAGAAATTAAACAGGAAAGGGAAATAATTCTTGAACCCAAGTCATTCATCTAGGAAATCTTACTAGCAAAGAAGGGTGAGCAGCTTGTTCCAAACTAATCTAAAAATTATAAAATGAAATAATCCCATCTGTGGCAACTCCTCTAGGATCCCAACTGAGAGATTACAGAATTAAAGTTTTTAGTTTCAACAGAACTGACTCCAACTAACATAAACAATAACTTATTGAAAAACATATGAGGCATTCTCCAACCTGAGTTGTGCTTGGATTCACTTTAGCACCACCGTTAGGATAGAATAGAACACCCAGAGTTTTCAGCCTCTTTGCCATCTGCTCAGAATTTCTTCACATGATTCGGATTCCAGGGAGCGGGCATCTAAATGGCCTAGTTTAAGTCCTAATTCTTAATCTATCTCATAAGCTTCTGTGAAATTATAAGGTATATTTTAAATATAGAAAATAATTACGACAAAATTGTGTATGTGTCCATTTCTGTAGGAAATTGAAATTATATGTGAGTATCTTCCACATCTAACCAGGCCAAATTAAACAAGCAAAAAAATAGCGTGAGGAATATATGGGATGACACAAGAAAATAAATATCAAAACTACCCCAGTAAATGTTATCTGTTCTCATGATGAGCAAATAAGTAAGAGAGAAACAAAGACAGGGCCAAATTATAAGCAATTTTAAAAGTTAGAGTTTCCTTGTAATTGTTAAATTTTTTTTGATGAAGTTCAAATATTTTCTTTATAAAATAATCAATCAAACTAGGATTGATTATTATTAGGAGTTCGTTCGTTCTCTCTCTCTCTCTCTCTCTCTTTCTTTCTTTCTTTCTTTCATGGAGTCTTGCTCTTTTGCCTAGGCTGGAGTGCAATGGCGTGATCTTGGCTCACTGCAACCTCCACCTCCTGGGTTCAAGAGATTCTCCTTGTCTCAGCCTCCTGAATAGATGGGATTACAGGCACACACAATCACGCCCAGCTAATTTTTGTCGCTTTAATAGAGATGGGGTTTCACCATGTTGTCCAGGCTGGTCTTGAACTCCTGACATCAGGTGATCTGCCTGCCTCGGCCTCCCAAAGTGCTAGGATTATAGGCATGTGCCAGCACACCTGGCAGGGGTTCTTAATCTTCTGTTGTGCCGTGTGTGTGCCTCTTTGACATTCTGGTGAATGCTTTCAAGCCAAACTTAGAATAAATTTTTAAATCCAAAAAAATGTAATTAATAGGAAATGAATTGATTTAATTAAATGATAATTAGTTAAATGAATTTCAAAATATATTAAATTTATGACACATAAATAAGTTTGCTTCTTCAATAACACATTAAATAAGAAAATCTAAGGTGATGATTTCAAAGAAATTATTTGTATCAATAATGGTTTGGGATATCTACAACACTGTAGTTGATATAAAGCTATGTTTATTTTCTATTGACAACAAAGTGGTAAAAATTTTTAATGTCCTTGAGCCAAAAGTTTTTTCCCTCCAAGTTAATAGACCTACTGAACCACAGTTAAGTCTCTGACCTAGGCTAATTTCAAAATATGAACCTGTCTGAACATAGAAAAAGTATTTAGATGACTTTTGCTTATTTTATCCCTGTGTTTTCACCTGAAAAATTACTTTTATTTAAACACTGATGAGAAAATCATTAGACAAAAATAAGGAAGTCATTAACTGTCTTGTATTTTTTTTAAATGTAAGCTACATACTGGAAAACAAACAAATACTTGAGAAAACAAACAAAATGGTTTTTTTCTAGAAAATCACTTTGTTTTCCATGATCCTGGCTAGTTAGATATTAGTTGATTAGGCTTTATAGATATTTGACATTTTATTCTAGCATTAAAAATGTTATTTTTTTCTTTCTCCTGGAAAATTCAGTGAGTTATAGAGGTACATTCTTTTTAACATTTTTGAGATAACATTTTATATCATGAATTATTTGTACAATCAACCTTCATCTTAGGCAAAAATAGCATCAGTTAAATAGAATAATGTTTACTGTGATGTATAAAATACAAATTACGGCAAAAAGGTGACAGTAAGAGAAAACCTAGTGTGGAATTTAATATAAGCAGAAAAAGGTAAATTAGTAAATTATTTCTCTAATTTATTGTATTTACCCTTTTTATACAACATTCTTCTAGTAGAACAATATATAATAATATAGTACTTTGGTGAAAAATAACTTTGCTTTATATATCACAGCCTGAATTTCTACTTTTATTTTAATCCATTCTTGGAAAAACATGAATACCTTCCTCTAAAGGGAAAGGTCAAGTATAATGTTGTATGAGAAAAGAAACCCAAGACATCCAGAAACCTGATGAGCCTGCGTATCACACCAATGGACTCTTATGCTGAGACCATGCTATGCTTGTAAAAGAGTGCTGGGGGAAGAATCATGCTCAGGAAATAATCAGTTGTTGTTGTTTACTTGTTTTTTTTAACTTGGCCTAGAAGTTGAATATAAGGGAACTAGTCTTGGCAAATTCAGAGATGAAAAAAAAGCCAGTTAAATTTTAATACTGGAGAATTGAAAATATGTATTTATTATAATATGAAAAATGAAGTACAGATATTCAGTGAGGTTTCTTCAGATTTACTGTATTTTCCATATAAATATTGAGAGGTATAACTTTCTTCCCCTGTTGTTTCCATGTGTGAGAATTTGAACAAAAATAATTCCAAGGTGACACATTCTTCCATGCACCCAAAAAACTGTTTAAACACAATTTAAATACTTTTGAAAATTACATAAATCAAACTGTCTTACAATGTGAAATATATCTATTAACTTACCCTTTAACTTTTATTAATGGCTTAATGTAATTCTTATACCTCTGTAAATTATCTCTAGAATAGGTGCATCATGCAAGTTCATTAATTAGATATAACCTTAACTTGGAAAATGTTTTATAATTTATATTAATTCTTTTGCACATACTTTATGGGTTATGTTAATTATCTGAATTCTAAAATCATTTTATTCATTTTAACATGAAGCTGATGCAATTCTAAAAGCATGTTATTCTTTAAGTCTATCCAGAATTGCTAAGCCTTTTATTTCTTTTATTATACAGTATATGCTAAAATTTATCCAGTTTTTTTTTTTTTTAATTTTTGCTCCCATGAGTTTTTTCTTCTCTGTGAGATTAAAAGTTAAGTTCTAGGGCCTTCTCTGTGCTTTCTGTCTCCCTTCAGGACATAGCAAAGCTGTTGTTCACTTTCTCTGTAACTCATTAACCCACTGCTACCTTCTTGATGGGCACCACCTTGAAGCCAATGCCCGTGTGTGTTCTGTCGACCCCTTGGCTTTGCAAAGGCTGATTTTCTGTCATTAATGATTTTAAAGTTTTCATCCTTATCTCCTCCATGTTAATGTGTTGAATCCAGAGTTGTCATTCCTTTTAATTAATCTGATTAACCTTCCTAGGCTATCTAAGTCCCCAGTGTACGTTTTATGTTTGAAATCAGAGAAACCCCACTTTCAAGGTCTTTTCAGGTTGTTAGTAGAATAAAATTAAGTTTACTCATTAAAAAGATTTACCTATTCCTATTATAGAATTTATTTCATTTTACCTTCATGCTTTATCTGACTCTCAGCAGGAATGTTCTTTTCCTTTCATTCAATTCTTATGATCATCTTTAAATTTTAATCATTTCTATGCTATGCATTCTTTTAACACCCAGAGAGACGTGCTATACTCTATGAATTTGCCCTTGAGATATATTGCTTTGGTATTATCTGTCATGTACTTCCTGCCCAACTGTAATTCAAGTGTCTTGGAGATTGACAAACTTGAGAATCGGCTAACTCCTTCAATCTGTAGTCAAACGTCAGCTACGTAACATAATTTACAATTTAAAATTATTTGTTACCCCATCCCCCAACACTTGTCATTGCCACATTCCTGAGCCACTTATTCTGCTGAATGTTTTACACATTACTTCCATAACATGTTATATAATTTACTTATGTATTATTTTTATTGTGTTGTTGTTTACAGCCTGAATTAGAACATAAGCCCCACAAGAGCAGAGATTTTTGTTTATTTTGATCACTAATGTATTCTGTGAATCTAGAAGAGTATCTAATATTTAATTTGCGCTCCAGAAATAGTTATTGAATGAAGAATAGTATCTATTTTCTGCTTTGTATCCCATTTCCATGTTCCTTAACATTTAGTACAGCATATTTAAAAAAAAAAAAAAGGTGATCAAAAGTCCTAATTGGGTAGATCTCCAGTCAAAAGAAGGAAAGAGCAAAAGAGAGAGAAAGAAAGAAAGAAAGGAAAGCAGAGGAAAAGAGAAGAAAGGGATGGAAAATGGAGGGGAGGGGAGGGGTTGTAAAGGAAGGGAAAAAGGAAAGAAATACAACCACTTTGTTCTCAGTCCTAAAAGTTTAGAATATGTACTTGCTTCTGAAAACTCTTCAGAAAAATTCTCAGGAACTGAGATATTGTCTTCTATCCTTTTCAGTGCAAAAGAGAGGAAGGAAGGAAGAAGGAAGGAAGGAAGGAAGGAAGGAAGGAAGGAAGGAAGGAAGGAAGGAAGGAAGGAAGGAAGGAAGGAAGGAAGGGAGGGAGGGAGGGAGGGAGGGAGGGAGGGAGGGAGGGAGGGAGGGAGGGAGGGAGGGAAGGAGGGAGGAGAGGAGGGGGAGGAGAAGGGAGGGGAGGGAGAAAGATTAAAGATATGTCTGTTAGGTTTGGCTCTGTGGAATATTGCTTTGTTAGTTTCACATCTCCTTTGTGGTCATCATCTCCATAATCTTTAGAGTCATTGGAAAGTTATTACAGAAGAGAACAGCAACTTGTAAACTAATATTAGAAGATTCATTCCATTCTATATGGCAAACTTAAATTTTGGAAGAAAAACAATTATAAGGAAGGAAAAGAATGTCTGTTTAGCCAGCTGAATCAGCTGAATCAATGAGACTACTACATTTAGATAATCTTAATGCACGAGGAGTCTTCTATTTTCATTTCATCTTTAGTGCCTTGGCATAGGTATTTCATATTCCACATGTACACTCAAAAAAATTGTTCATCAAACAGCTTGACTAGGCACTGAAAAATGAGAAACTAAATGAATCTAGATAAGGGCATAAAAACTTAGTCCATCTCATCTCAGTGAAAGAACAATTGTTCTAGCTGAAAAATATGTGAAACATGAAAAATTCAACCTGGATATCACTTGGTAGCATATGGAAGTTTAAAACTACAGTGAAGACACTTAAAACACATACACAGAAGCCATAACAAAACCCTATGGTACGAAGAGTTCTATATTGCGTTCCAGGTACCCCACAGGATTTCCCCAAGGGCTATGAAATAATGAGGTCCCAAGAGTATTTGCATTTCCCTTGTCCAAGTAAGTCTACATAAACCATGTTTAGTGTGTAGTGCTTTTTAAAGATTTTTCATTGTAAAATATTCTTATTTATCTCTAAAGATTATAATTTCAAAGTTACCATTAGCTTTAACTCTCAGGTCACCACTTCAATCACACTATCTGTAAACCAAAAAGAGGCTGCTGAGAAAGCCAAGAATGAAAAATCAGAATAAGTATTTGCTCGTAGTGAAGGTAGGCACATTATAGACATTTCTGCATCTTCTTTCTGGACAACTGTAGGAAGTACTGTAAGTAGTTCTTATGAGACACTGGGTGATGATATAAAACATTTTTCCTTTAAAAAATAAATTATATAAGTATTGGGTGCATATGAGTATCAAGAATCCCATTCTACAATAGAAGTCATAACATCAAACTACCTGGTTAGTTTTGCTAGTTTTCCCAGTGTATTCCATTTTATAAGAAACCTTTACATTCAATTTATCTGGTAGAGTGATTCCAACTAGCAAGCCAGTCTACCCTCTTGAACTAGACTATTGGGTGGAATATTAGGTTCAGTTCTGCCTACACATTTGCTGTCACTCCACAAAATCCCAGCTGTTCAACTCACGCCCAACTAGAATGTACAAACAACACTTTTTAAACACATCAACAAGAAGCAATAAAAACATTACCACTTGTTCTCAGTAGTAAAAGTATAGAATATGTACTTGCTTCTGAAAACACTTGGGAATAATTTCCAAGAACCAAGATATTGCCTTCTGTCCTTTTCAGTGCTAGCAGATCAAAGTTCTTGATGGTTTCTTTTATTATTTTTAACTCCCACTGTTGTTAAACCCTCAAAACCTAACCCCCATTTAAATAAAGCTTCTTTTTAAGATTCACAGTTTTCTTACTCATTCAACTGCTGTTCACACCAGATGGCTTTTTTGCTACCATATTTTTAAGACTTTTTTTCCTTATCTCTTCATCCAGCTCCTTCTCCATTCAATGGAATATGCAGTCTGCTACAGTCTGGAGTTGAAGTTTAAAATTCTGAAAATAAATGCATTAAGAATATTTTATAGGCAGTTTTTGTATCTTTATCCAACAAAGTGATTAAGAATTTTCATACTTTTTTCTTCTTTGCTACTTTTACTCCTTTATCACTTTCATGTGGACAGAAAAATCTAGATTTTTAATTATCAGTGGCTAAAAGGATCATTTAAAACTTCATGGTAAACCAAGAAAGATGAAGAGAAGAATATCTGCTGGGTTTTTCCTTTTTTACTCATTCCTGACAATTTTGAGAGGATTCATGGACAATTTTAATTTTTACAATGCTGTCATTTAAATTTCCTATGATAATTATACTATCCCTAAGTTTTCTTTGCAGAAATAAAAATAAGCAAAGATGATTTACTCATGGCTTGCACGATATTTACTGTGTAAATTTATTGACATTTTATCTGATTTTGGATTTCCGTATCTGATTTAGGTTTACAGTAGGTTTCCTTAAACTTTCAGAACCTTCGTGATTTCATGAAATTTGAATTTTGTACCAGTCTGGGCTGTTCAAGTGTGATTTATTATTTCAGGGAAAAAAAAAGTGTAAAGTTTGGCAGTGTGAGATAAGTTTTGAGTTTGAGTTTTCTGGTTCATTTAAGCCAGAATCTTAGAGAAAACCTCAAGGGATAAGAACCCATAGGAACTGTAGCTGAATTCACTATAAATATTTTAAAGATAAAAATACTTTCTGACCTCTAACTTAAATTTTTTAATATATATTAACACTCAAAACATTACTGTCCAAATCAGTCATCTTTTTATAGGCTATGATGACAACTTACTATTTGAATATCTTAAATTTTACCATAGCATTATTAAGAATGATTCTGCTGCAATCCACAGTGAATTTTGCAATTATTAAACCCATTTTCCACAATATTAATTTCCATATTTATATCAAAGTTCCAGCTTGAAAATCTAAAAACCAATATATCAAAAGAAAGGGAGGTTAAAGGAAAATAATTGTTACATACTTATTTTTAAAGATATTCAAATATAGGGACTACAACAGTGACATTTTACCTTAGATTTGTAATACATAAAGTTCATTAGTTTCATTTTGTAAATTCTTCATATGTAAAAGTAATAATCTTTATAAAGTTACATCAATTTCAGAATCAATATGTTAGCTGAGCTGGGAGGTAGCAAACTTTGGCTTAGAAAAAAAAAGCATGCAACACACTGAAGTGCTCCTTAATACTTTTTTTTTTAGATCTAAACATCAACTGGGAAAAAACAGAAAGATTTTTTAAGAGGAAAAATATATAAGACATAGAGAATTGTAGAGATGTTTTATCTAATACATGCTTACAATAAATTATATATTACCTTTTTTTAAATTTTGGTTTTCTTAAATTATGATTAAACAAAAACACTTCAAAAGTCGAAAGTGGTTTGCTGCCATGTATTTTTATACTGCTATATTTAATATCAAGTTTGTCCTATTGGAAAATGTCTTCTGTGGTGACTGTTGATTTTTCAAAGAAAATTTATTTAAGGAAAGGCAATAGTAGTCATGCTTACCATTTCTTGTTTAAAGGAAATTGTTATTGAAATTATCTGGTATGATTTTTATTTTCAAACTAAAAGAAAATCTAGATTAGAAGGCTTAACCTACATCACTTCCTAGATACTCCATGTAATGTTCTTTGTCATTTATTTGCTCTAAATAATGGGTTCTTTAGTTTAAAGAAAAAACAAAGGCTTCAGGTAAAGACATTTATTTTGTCAAGCTGCAGTTATAAAACCTAGATCAAATGCAGTAAACGAGTAGAGGTGAACCTCTTTTAAAGTAAATGAAGCTTAAAACAGAATTGAAATTGAATTGACAAATGGCTACGTCAAATTGCTTCGTATTTCATGATTGTCAACAAAACCCCTCTGTATGCTCTCTCTGTCTCTAATGCACTAGAAGCTCTACTAGTCAAGTTCACAAAAAGTCAAGGAGTAATATAAGGATATTCTCAAATTTCAGTGTTTTAATGTCTTCTAGGGACAAAGCATCTTAGAGAATTTTGGTTACCAGAATATCAGTAGGTAGATAGGCAAAAACCAATGAGCATGTCTCCAGCTTCTCTTGCAAAGTGTTTGGTTACTTGTATGTGGGAACCAGCCAAAAAGTTAAGTGATGTCTGAGTATCAGCAGGACTGACACACCAATCTTGTTTCTGGAATCGCAAGTTAGAGTTGTAATTAAAAGTTCTGTGAACTAGAATAAAACTATATGTGTAGAATTAAACGGTCAGGACAGAGCTAATGAGAATGTGGTTTTGAGAACTAGGTGGAACTGGGAATACCTGCCTAGTAGGGAAGCTTGTTTACCTGGGGAGAACTTAATTACAATGCATACAAGGAAAAATAACAGAACCATAAGGGAAAAGAAAGGCTGTTGCTTAATCTTAAAAGGTTTTATTGACAGCAATACATTTTAGAGAAATTATCAAAAATTAACATTTGTTTCATACAATAAAAATGCTATCAAGTTCTCCTTGACAATGAGTATTTTGGGACAATTTATATGGTATTTAACAAGATGGGTCTTTATGGCCTTTTAAATACTCTGTGATTTGAGATATAAGTAGTCAGGCATGTTTGTCAGATTTTCCATAATCTGACAAATGGAGATTTTTGCAAGGATGATTTCTTTCCTATTTCTTTATTAATTGTTCTACCTCCCTAATGATTTCTGGGTCATCAACATTTTCAGGGTATGGCGAATCCATGCATTATGTGGGATTTGTAGTAGAAAAACAGTCCTTCCCTTGGTGTCCATAAAATATCTTGAAATAAATCCATTTCACCAGAACTTAAATGAATGTGAAATCTGCTAGATAATTTGTCAAGGTGGTTATTCCCTTTTAGCCACTAGTATTATATATGGAGAAATATTTTAAAATATATTATTTCTCTTTAGATGCATTTCTTGATAATGTGTCATAATTCTTATTCTGTGATTAAGGTTTTTATGAGTAACCAAGGAACTGGCATTCTAGAGTGGCATAATTTAAATTTTAAGGACATCTTTACAATCAGTCTTTCTTATTTTTATTATATTTGTTGTCATTGTTGACAATTTGCTCTAGACTACTGAAGTTTTATCTTTTAACAGTGTCCATTAATTTACAGAGTCACTGAATTAAAACATTTTATATACCTCTAATTTTTAATACCAGAAATATGATAAATCTGGCATTCTATGTTCAGAGACCCTATATTTTGATTCCAGTTCTTAACCAAGTTTTATTTCTGTTAGTAAGTTGGTGTTCTGTAATTTTTTCATTTTTTCTTTGGTAACATTCTACAATATCTAGTATAATTTTGACTTTGAAAATAGCCTCTGGTTTGTCACTTTTATTTAGTCTCAAATGCATTCATATTTTATTTTCTTTCTCTTTCTTTCCTCCGTTTTTTACTTAATGTTACCACTTAGAAATTGCTCTTTCTGAAGTTTTTTTAAAATTAATAATTTATTCATTTTTTGAACAAATGCACAAGGTATACAATTCAAAAAGCTAAAAATGATATGCAAAAAGGCTCTCACCTCTGGCCATTCAGTTCCACTTGCCAGAAGTTCACATGGTAACCAGTTACAGAGAGAGATGCAGATGGTAGGCTCTGTCATACAGAGGTATGCAGCAACTAACAGGGGAGAGGGTAGGTTGAGAGGGAAGTCAATGAAATAAGAAGCAGCAGTAACTAGTGAGAGACTCACAGAAGGGAAGCCTGAGCACCAAATATGGCTGACAATTAGTTTCTGCTGGGTCCCCATAGCCTGTGTCAGGTGACTGAAAGCAAATAATAACATTCTAGTTTATCTAAAACCTGAATGTATTACTTCTGAAACAGTTCTTATTCTTCTGTACTTTGCATCTTGATTTAAAACAAAACAAAACAAACAAAAAAATCCTTCCACTGCCTGAATTGGAGCATGTCTCTAATTCTTGTCACAAGAGCTGTTAACATATGTCACAAGCAAAATATGTATCTTTGCTAAATTTCAAGAGTACCATCTATATCATAGGGAGGTCTCTTGCCCTCTTTGTTCTTCTCTTCTGTAGTAGAAAGTTAATACTATAATGCAGAGTGAAAAGGATAAGGCCTAAAATGAAAACATCTGTACTGTTTTAATCATACAGTTAGTTCAATTGCAGATAATTTGCCTAACATGTTATGTTTTCTCTGAACACATATTTTTAAAACTTTTAGTTCTCAAGAGAAAAAGCAAAATATAAAGCACTCAATTTTTATTAAAGAATGAAATATAAGAAGTATAATGTGCAAAAACATAGATATCAGAATGGATTAAATATGCTAAATATATTTATATGAACAGTAGATTCAAGTGAACATTTAACTTCTAATAATAAGAAAAAGTATTTTATCTTACAGCCAATAAAGAAACAAAAGGAAAAATTAAGAAAGGAAGTGAGGGGAAACTCATTTTACAACCACTCCATTAACAGATATAAAATCAAAGAGGAAAAAGTAAATAAATTAAAAGATAAATTAAACCAACTCTTCGTATCATTCTTATCACACCCGTTGCTCTGAATCATTTTCAGGTCACCTGGATCTTAACTATCCATACCACTCCTACTTCTGGGTTCTTTCACTCCTTAAAACTATGTTTCTGGTAGAATCAACAAGGCAAATATCTCGAGATGTGGTCTTCAGGTGCAGAACTTTTGATGTCCTAATTTGTACCTAAAATCATCTCCTGCTCTTAAAGACAACAATTGTTATTCTCCATGCAAGCTTTGGAGCACTGATTATCCCACATCAAGTGATACAATAAATATATTTTCAAAACGAAGTATGAAGAAATCCAGCCGTTCTCTAAATCTTTAAATCTATTCACAGGAAACATGACTGGTTTAAACAAAATAAATTAAATTAACTGCAAGAAAACAAGACTTTTTAACATTTAAAAAGTTTCAGTATCTTATGTATATCTCACATTGCTTCATAAAAATGACTGTATATTTTGTAAAGGGTTCTAATGATGTATGAAAGTGCCTTGAGAAATATATACTGTTTTATGAAACTCTACATAAACATAAAATATCATTATGTTTATGTTTTGAACTGCTAGTTATTCATATTTCTTAAGAGGGAAATATTAAACATTATAAAAGCTGACATGTTCATACTTGACATGTAGAACCTGCAATAAATTACCAGGCTATTGACTAAAATGAAATTTAGTCATGAGCATGCTGTAAAACAGTGGTAATAGATGGATAAAATAGTATGTGGCAAATAGCATATAACATCAAATCATATATAATACAATGGTATATAACATTGCATAGTATAATGTAAAATATATATAACAACTGTATTACAAAAATGCTTTTGCTCTTATTTTTTGCTTTGCCTTTTAATTTAACATGAAAATAACATATGTTATTATGTATAATGCTAGCATATCACTATGCCATGGTATAAAACTACCCCTCTCCAAAGCATGGCTTTAATTTTACACTGAGAAGACTAGGTTAAGTTGTATCTGGATCTGCATATCCAGTTAGTCAATTATCATGTATTTCTGAAGCCTATATGATAGGCAAGATTTTTGAATCAAGATTCATAGAGAACTCCTAATAAACACCAAAAAAATTCAAGCCCTTGAGATGACAACAAACTCACATATAGAAAACTACCAAACCCATAAAGTCCGAAAAAGTACTTTAGAGGTACACACTGACCATAAGAGCCATAGAATTTCCAATGACTTGGCATGGCCTGGAATGGTAATGGGAAGAGTTAAGGAAATTGCAGTTGACGGACTAGAGCAAAGTCACAGAGATGGAAAGAGCGGAAAGTTCAAGGGGTGTTATTAGATGGCATTCCCTGATATAGAGTGGAAGGTAACTGCTGAAGATCTGGCCAGGAATTAAGAGAACTTGGATCTGCTGTAAGATTGACAGACTGAGTCACCAGTCTCAGGATTCAAATTTGATTTCTTTTGAGACATCATTACCATTGTTAAGCATGGAACGACTATTATAAAGTTTTCTGTATTCCGTGCCTTTCTCTTTAATTCGATGTACTCCTGAATCTCGCCTGCAGACACAAACTCACTTCCCTCCAGTCTTTGAGGCAGGTCAGTCCCCCCACCCTCTCCATCTGGTGCTGATTGGAAGCCACCTGAGTTACCAAACTTGTCAGTGCCTGTTGTGCCTGGAAGAAGCCATGGGATCACTTTGGCCTTTCACTCACAATGCTTCCTAACTCCTAGACAATACCTGCTTTATTAGCTGCCTAATGCCTCAGGTTTACCTAAGACTAGGACATTTCTCCAGACCCATTTTTGTATTAAATCTTTGCCTCCTTTGAATATTTCACTCCTTCTTTCTCTTCACCCCAACTTATTCCAACACATACATACCTGGCCTCCAACTCCTGCTTGGGTCCTGACACAACAGGATGGTTTTACCTGGGCAATGATGACCTAACATTATCATCTTTCACTGAACCATCAGTGCTTTTAAGCACCAGGCATGGAACTAGAACCAGCCTAGATACTGACATGTCATAGCTTGTCCGTTACTTCTGACATAGTGGCCTCTTGGGACACTGATCTGTGAACTACTTGGCTCTTCTTATTTGGATTAGTTTCTGCAATCCAATTAATTCTCCCCATTTGCAGTGCTTTAATGAGTAATAACTTGGACTCAATCAATACCCAGCCCTGCTCACTCATGTACTGCCATCCTAATATCCATATCTCATAGATGTGTCTATTCTCATTAGGTCCGAATGATCATATCTTTCGATGTGGCTATTGACGTCGTATTTCTCATAGTAGAATCAGATAGGAGCAATAGTCTGGGGCCTGGGACTCTGACCACCCCTGTGGCCAGACCAAGCTACATGGAAATATTTTGAGGAAACCCTCCCAATGATCAGGTCTCACTCAGGAGCAAGGCTGGCCTGGGATGCCCTCACTGCAAGTCCCAGCCGCTGAGGGAGACAGAAACATCCTGGGGAGGTTCACCTGATGACTGGGCCCCATGTAGGACCTGCAGCAACATATTCCAGTGGCCAGCAACAGCTCAGCATGGTTCCACTGGTGTGGCTACAGAAGCAGTTAGTAGAGGTGCAAAACTAGCAGGTAGAAAAAACATGATGCCCTAGTGATAAGGCAAAGACAGAGAACATTCGGGTGGGGTGGCTGGCAATGTGTCAGATGAGGTATCTAAGAATCCATGGTGACGACAGTCAGAAATGAAGGCAGACAGTTGACATCAGGAATAACATCAGCTGGGAGATGGTCCTTGGCCATTTAGCAGGAATTTGAAGCATGGTGTTCCTAGCCCTCAAGACTAGGGTGAATATAGTGAGAAGGAAAGTTAGCGCTAAGAGTAGAACAGGCATAAACGGGAGGTTTTGAGAAGAGTAATTGAAAATGGGAACCAAGGCAGAAGCTCATTTATAAGATATTTATAAGATATGGGGTACACAGCGGGTGTCTGAGGCTCCCAAAGAAGATGGGCATCAGTATTTCAGAAGGACCTGAATGACAGTAGGCATGGGGAGCTCAGGGGAAGTTGAGCTCCTGCACAGGTTGTGATTAATACCCTGAAGAAGAAGCAGAGCAGATGTGTCAGAGTGGGGATCCAGTGCGGAAGGATCATGAACTAGAAATTAGGCTGAGTCTGACTTAGACTTCATGAAAATGATGCCCTGCCTATAAAAAACATACACTGCATCAGAGTTTAGCATGGATATGGGTGGAGGCATATAGACAACTTGATTGTCGAGCTATCAAGAGAGAGATTCTAATTACAAGTATTAAATGCTGTTTTATATTTATTATTTCTTTTATTTATCCTCCAAGGAGCCCAGATGAAGATGTTAGCTTAATTTTATGAATTAATCTCAGTAAGGATAAGAAATTGCTTAAGAGCCAGACAGATACCAGAATAAAGGACAAACACACTGATTTTCTTTCTTTTTTTTTTTTTTTTTTTGAGCATTTGTCCAATGTGCTCTATCAGCATCAACTCAGTTCCAGCGTTTCCTGTAGGTCTCTTGTTTTCTGGGAAGAAGTAGGTCAGATTAGGCAACATTCAATATGAAGCTGTATCTCCTGACTGAGTCTGAAAGCCTCCATCAGCAAATTCTGGAGAACCCAGATTAAATGAAAACCAGCAAGGTGAACTTGCCCTTTGAAAAATGTCAAATCAGGGCAGTGACTATCTTAATATATAGGGGCTGTGCTCCTCTGTGCTGAAGAACTTTGCCAGAGACTTGCAAGCATAGGTCATTAAGACCTCACTCACCGGGAGTTATACACAGAGGAAGTAGGGCCTTTGCAAACAAGGAGTAATGGGACCTTCATGTGTGTATACATACACACATATGTATACACACACACGTATCATCAGAACATGACCAATGATTGACTGTTAGCTTTTAAGGTTAGAATTTTTAAAAGAAACTTACACAGAAAGATTTGATCTTGTTGTAGCAAAAAGTAGAGCTGTTTTTTTCCCACAACTTTTTTTTTTTGGCTATGAAGTCTTGCTCTGTCGCCCGCCCGTGCTGGAGTGCAGTGGCATGATCTCAGCTCATTGCAACCACTACCTCCCGGTTCAAGTGATTCTCCTTCCTCAGCCTCCAGCATAGCTGGGATTACAGGCATGTGCTACCATACCTGGCTAATTTTTGTATTTTTAGTAGAGATGGGGTTTTTCCATGTTAGCCAGGTTGCTCTTGAACTCCTGACCTCAAGTGATCCATCCACCTCTGCCTACCAAAGTGCTGGGATTACAGGCATGAGCCACCACGCCCGGCCTTTCACAACTATCTTCAAATCCCAGGCTGTATCGTCCTGTGCTTGGCCCACTTTACCTTACAGCCGGGGACTGTAGTTAATAGTGGAGAAATCAAAATGGTTTTGGACTCAGTAAAGTTTCATAGTGTGTTTGTGATTTACTTTAAACATTATTATTCTTGTCTAGTAGTCATTAATATAATTTTCCTGAAATACAGTATGTGATTTGGAAGGCCTTATTTTAGTCTTCATGCATATATATTCCTTACGAGGGGTCTTATTTAATTCAATATATATAACTCAAGCTCTATATTTTATCTTTCACCCAAATGATAGCAGAACCTTGACTCCTTCCTCAAATACTTCTGAGAATTCTTGGAATACTGGAATACTCTCACTGTCACTCTGCCTTTGTCTCCATGTCTCCCGTCCTCCTTCCGAAAACACAAGGCTCCTTCTGGCCCTGTGTTTTGCAAGGCTACTCTCACTGTTCTGATCTACAGGCATGAACAGGGTCCTCTCTGAACCCAATAGCAGATGCTTCTCTTAGAGCTTACAAGCTCTTACCTACTGCTTTTGGCCTCCATGTAAGTCAAGGCAGAGAAAGCCAACTCATACAGACCAAGAAGATCACTAGCCCCAGAGGTGCTTGGAACTACCTTTTCTGTAAGCAGGTGGAAATGGACTTCATTCTTCACTGAGAAGTTGTACACATGGTCCTCTTAGAGTTAAGTAGAAGATCAAATTCTCAGTCTTTGAGATTTTCTTTCTCTCTTAGTTTTTGGAGTGTGTTCTTTCCAGAAACATAGTCTTTACTTTGTTTTTGTTTATTTTAGATGTCTTCATCTATGAATATAATTGGGTAATAAAAAGAACATACATCCCCAGCTACTTTAGTTGCTGAATCCTCAGGAAAAAAAGAAAAAGAGTTTGTTTTTTTTAAAGGGTTTAATTGCTAGTCATCGTGCAGAACAACAGTAAAGATAACTACATAATCTTACAGAAGTGGCCTTACAGTGGGTTCATTTTCTTTAGGAAGCTCCATTGCCTCTTACTGTCATTCTTTAAATTCTGAGGGTACTGCTTGATGCTCTCCATCTTCCTCTGATTAACCACTACAGTCCAACACCCATTTGTCCTTCTGTGACTTTGTTTACCTCATAAATTACAGCAATCCCTGTTATTAGAAGGCATCACATCACCTATAATAAGTGAGCCGTATGAATGTGCCTTAGTCACAAATGAATCATTTACCTTTGGGGTAATTTCCAATCAGCAACATCATCCTCAATCTATAATCTCTCACCTTTGCTTTATAAAAGCAAATCACCTTCAGTTATTTCTTATACAAAACACTCTTCCTTAAAAGGCACTACTTTTATGTAAATCATACCTGGTGGGAATCACAAAGGCATCAACATCCACAGGTTCTCAGATATTTGAAGCTCCTATATAATGAGTGAAAAATTCAGAGTTCTTAAAATAATACATACAAAAATATAACTTTAATTTCAGTTATTTTTCTATAATCACATTTAATTTTGATTATGGGATTCCATTATATTTAAAAAGCAACTCATTGCATGAAAGGTTTTCTTAGTCCAAGCAGGATTTTTAGTCAGTGTGGCGATCCTTCTCTTCTCCTTGCAGGTTTGCCAATGGACTCAGGGAGAAAGACCTAGTCCTGAATCCTCACCTCCTGACCAGGTTGGCATCAGTTAACAGGAAGAGCATGCACTGATTTTTTTATTATATGTGTTATTATTATTATTATTTGTCATCAACATCAGTTCCACCAGACATTATCTAAAATAATTCATGGTCAAGTCATTGGCCCATACAAGTACTTCAGCATTCAATTATCCTGACTATGAGGTTCTGCCAGGCTTCTCTCAGCTAACTCCAAGCCCTCCTCAAGGAGCATATTATTATGTGTAAAATTGTCACAGCTTAACAGGCTGTTCTTGCCCATTGCTCAGAAAAGCCAATGCACTGAGAATAGCAAGTATTCTAATAATATGGCCGCCTGAGTGAAGGATAGGAGGTATTTCTCAAATCTGCCTCCCTAAGAATCTGTAGATTAGGCTTTTTAAGGGTAATTTGGTGAGCAGAAGGTTGAGGAACTGGGGAACTAACATAATTGGCTGGGGATGAAATCACAGAAATGTCTAAACTGTCTTAGCACAGTCCGAGCCACTTCCCGCTTCCCAGAAGGAGGTTTCAGGACAAGGTGGAAGTTTTACCAAAATGCTACATCTGCAAAATACCCCAAAGGCCAGTTCTTTAAGGTTTGCAATAGTGACATTATCTATAGGAGTAGTTGGGGAAGTTATAAATCTTGTCACTTCTGGTTACGTGACTCTGGTGCACTAAGCAACTTACAGGAAAGCAAGCAAAGCAATGGCAGGTTATTTTTTAACTATGCTTATTCTTTAGCAGTATTCAAGCTCCTATTATAATTTTAACATTGTCTTGTGAATGTGGCTTCACTCTCCAAACAAGGAGAGGGTCCAATTTTCCTTGCCTCAGAGTTTATGAAGTGAATTCCTCTCATAGTATCTTGGCTTTCATACTAGACTAAGCAAAAACCAATTCAGCTTCTGAGATTAGAAGCAAGATGGAGTCACTCATGTCAGATTTCTCTCATTACTTATAATTCTCCAAAGGCAGTTTCAAAGTGATTGGTGAGCACTGTATCTTGCATGTCTAGGCAGGTCATAGCCATTGCTTACTTTTTCTCATCCTGTGAAACTTACTGTAAGCCTTGTTATGTCCCAGAGAGGAAGAAACAGGTTCTGTTAACTTTTTAGATCAACAGATTACTAGGCTTGGATGCAAGGCAGAATAAGAAACTGGGCTCAAAATTCCTTTTGAAAGACTCTCATCAACATCTAAGTTTGTTGCTTTCATTTGTGATTCCTTTCCTTTAACACCACTCTCTTCAGTCCCTACTTTCATATGTTAAAAGGATTGGCAAGAAAAATCACTGTCAAGTAATCATATGTTTTTCTATGACTATGCTTTGTGACATAAGCTTCATGTATTGAGTCCTACTGAGCTCTGGATTTTAATATTTAAAGCCATGGTTTTGAAATTTTTTTAAAAAAAGCTCTTCAATGATTTATGCCATGAGTTTGAAAAGTCCGTTTTGAAACACAAAGCACTCAATTTTTGTTTAAAAATCTGCCCCTAAGGCAAGGAGTGCCAGACTATCTTTCCGGGAGGAAGGGCTTTCATGTTGCAGAGAATCATGATGGAAAAAAAACAGCATAATGTTTCAAAATACATCCCATCATATATGGGTAGGAAAAACTCAATATTGACAAACAGTGAGAGTCGACACCATGTTGCTTTAGTGCTTGCAGATGAAGGCATTACATACAATTAACATCTATGACCACTACAATTTCTCATTAAAAAAATTGTTATAAAAACATAAAAAAGTCATAATCTAAAAACAAAGCATAGTTCTCTAAATTGTTAATTCTTTTAAGGATAATACGCAGCATTATAAAAAAAGAGAGAGCCACCATATTTTCCTATTCATAGTATTTATCTTTGTCCTAGGAGGGAAAAAGATAAATTTTATCATGTGATATCCCAGATTCATGAAGGAATTACTATCTCTACTCAAAAATGCTACCATATTATTATGTAGAGTTTTTGAATAAGACTTCGTAGAATCCACAATTTAACAATGAAATGAGTTTAGAAAAAAAAAAAACCCATAAATTTTGGACCAAAAAATATATCCATTCAGATTATAGTCACTGCCAGTTATTTAAATTTCTGAGCCTCAATTTACTTATCTGAAAAGTGGGAAAAGCAGTAACTATACATTTAAGTAATGCTGGTGGTTTAAATGAGGTAAAGTATGAAAAAGACCTGGTACATGGTGAGACTCCAGTTAATATTAATTTATATTCAGTTTACTCTAGATGACAAACTAAGGAGGAAATATTTATACCTTTTTATATAACAAGTGGATATTTCTATCTTGTTCTATTCACTTCCCTTTCTTAAAAAAAAATCAGGTTGAGATCACTGGATCAAATGCTCCTTCTTTTTAGGCAGGCAGGAGATTGCTGCTGATGTCTGACAAAACAAAATGGCTAGAGGAGCTGAAAGGATGCATGAGTTAGCTTAGGCTAAGTTCTGCTGTGATGGAAAACGATACCAAAGTCTCAGAGGCTCACAATAACACTTACTTTGGCTCATGGTACATGCACATCATGAGTCTGTTTCAGCTCTGCTTTGTATTATCTTTGTTCTGAGAATAGACTAAAAGATCATCCCCCATCTGGGGAAATCCTGATCCCTTGGCTGAGGGAAAAATACAGAAGGCAGAGCCACATGATGGCTCTTACTGCTTCTGCTTAGATGTGGTATATTTCCCAGTTCATTGACCAAAGCAAGTTATGTGGCCAAGCCTGATGTCAATGAGTTGGGCAGAAACAATCCTGAAATAGGGAGGGATTTAACAAATATTTTGAACGTAATGTAATTTACATGGGCAAAAGTAATGAGTTTCAAGAACACAATTATAGACAATAGAGAATCTGAGAACGATCCATGCTAACTACTCAGCTCTAGTTTATTTGCTTTTACACAGCATTGGCAACCCAGTCACCAAACCTGTTTTTTCAAAGAAGCTAGGAGCTGATGATTCTCAACTCATAGCTCTGAGAGCCAAGCCCACCTCCTGGCCCCAGAGCTCTAATACCATGTGTAGTGTAAGAATATATCAGGTCTGAAAGGAATGAACTCCCACTGTTGCTAAATATGCCAAATTTTCGAGACAAGCTGTGAATCTGTAATTTTATGTAAAATCTTTGTATTTCCAATGTCATCAATGAATTCAAGTATTTTAAAACAAATTGCCAGATTAACAAAACATTGTTTCAGGCAAAACCTGGCTCACTGACCACAGTTTCTGAATAATGATGGAGGCGTAAAAAGAGACACCCACACTTTCCTGAATCAGCAGCTTACAAAAGGGAGAAATTTCTATTTCTAATGGCATAACAAAAGTACCCGAAACTTGTAAAGAGCTACTGTCCATATCTCATCATGCTATTCAAACCTCACAGTAATCCTTTGAGACAGATATTAACAATTATAATTTTACTGTTACTAGTGAGGATATTGAGGTTTAAAGAAGCAGTGACGTACTGACGTGAGTGCACCTTATAATTGAAAATGCAGACCATAGGATTCTCAATTCTATTGTCCTTCCATTGTACCTTGCATTTAGTTTAGACCTACCAGGTCCCTAATATGTGACTTTTAAAACACTCACTCTTTATCTTTAACCAGTAACTGGATAAATGTGAAGCACTCCTTATCCACATGAACATACTAACTCAAAGGTAATATACCCTTTGAAGAAAGAGATCAAAGAATAAAATATCTATATATTGGCTGCCTGCTTAACTTACTTTCGTTTCCTTTTTCTATATAAAACTTTTTGGTTTCTCAGGTCCTTGATCACTGGTGGCATTCTCATTCACAGCCTGCATCAGAGGCTGTCACATCATGAGTCAAATGTCCCCTTAACTACTATTATCAGCTCAGGAGACACCTTGCTACAGAAAAGGGAGAAGAGTATCGCCCTTCTCTTCACACATAGTCCCTCTAAATGGTCCTAGAATTTGTCCACTGCCAGTGCATCTTGCTCCCTACACCACTATGGAGCAGTGATGTCCCTGTGGCCACAGAGGAGAGCAAGGTATCCCCAGAGACCCCCTCAATATCTGCCTAGTGTCTGTAGCTGCTTACTGTTAGTTTACTTTGCCATTTAGCTGAAAACTCAAGTGCCTTAATTCTGCCAACTTTATCTGCCAGGAGGCAACAGTTCAAGTTTCTAAGCCCACAGGCTTCTTCTTATATTTATATTTTTGTAATTAGTAAATATTTCAAACACAGAAAGTAATATAATTGACATCCCTATACCTACCATCCAGCTTTACTAAATTCAACTTTTGCTGCAATTATTTCAGTTTTTAAAAGATACTCCCTCTAATTGTATTCCTCTGCCCTCTATAAACTTATAACCTTTTCAGAAGTAATCTGCAAACCTAAATTTAGTATAGATCATTTTCATAAATATTTATGTGCTTTCATTCATAGCAGATATCCATAAAAATAAGGTATCATATTGCATGTTTAATAAAATACTATAAAATGACTCTACTTTCTGCACTGTGTACTTCTTGATCACTATTTGTTTATTTACCCAAATTAATACCTGTAGCACAAGTTCATTTATTTTAATTATTGTATAAGAGTCAATAGAATGAATATACAAGGATTGCTTAGTCAATATTCTGTTTATGGGCATTTAGGTTTTCTTTTTTATCTTTTATTTTCTTTTAGTTCAATATTTCAAACAAAGTTATAGAAACAGTTCCTTATGCACATGTGCAAAAATTTTTTTGTGTATACCAATTAGAAGTGGAATTGCTATATTACAAATTTTACTAAATATTGAAAAATTACTCTCAGGAGTGCTACAAATTTACTGTTTTTACTGACTGTAAAATCACAGTGCTTCACAATCTCAGCAATACTTGTACTGTATTATAGGTGTACAATTATATGTCATTAGTGAGTTTGAACATCTTTTTGTGTTTATTTGGAATTTGAATTTCCTCTTTTGTAAATTGTTTATTCACATATTTGCCCAATTTAGGGAAGGTTGTCTCTTTTATTGATTTCTAGGAGCTATATATGTATATAGACACACACACATACACACACGCACACACACATATATATATACACATATATATATACACACATATATATGTGTGTATGTATGTATGCAGGACATGAATCCTTTAAGAGTCAAAATGCATTGTAGAAGGTCTTCTCAGGCTCTGCTTTATTTTTTCCGTGTCGCTTATGATTTTTTTTTTCTTTTTCTGATAGAGATGTTTCTACTGTTGTCAGTTTTCCACAGTTGTTTATCTTACATTTTGCATTTCATTTAAGCAACGATTTTGCTCTGATAAAATGAAGATTTTTTTCTCTTATACTTTGTTTTATATTTTAATTTTCATATTAGGTCAATAATTCACTGCAATTCAATTTTGTGTATAGTATAAGGATAGATCCAATTTTAGTTTAGCTTGCCTGCCTGCCTTTTTTGTTTTCTTTCTACTTTCCTTTCTTCTTTATTTTGATAACCAGTTGTCTCAGCACTTTTATTTTGTTGAATGAATGATACTGGAACATATTTTTCTTTATCCCACTGATACTGTTTTTTTTTTCATATCAGGGTTATACTAGAATGATTAGGCAAATCAGTAAGTTTCTTGATTTCTAGTGTCTGCGATGGTTTATGTAAGATTGGTAAAATTTGCCTATCACACCACGTGAGTATTATTGACCAGTTTTGGAGGGAGGATATTTGGAAAGGAACAGTTTTTAACCTATTACTTCCATTGTCTTAATTGCCATTTGTTATTCAGGTTTGTAATCTATTTTATTGTTAGTAATATTAAAATGTTAATGTAGAAATTTATAATAGTATTCTTTAATGATTTATTAAATTGCTTGTCTTTAGTTTTGAGTCTTTCACTTCTAATACTATTTGTGCATTTCCTAGTTTTGTTGATTCCCCATTTAGGAAATACAGTTTCATAACAAAGTATCCAGTATGTAATTTTTAATTAATCTTGCTTGAAATTTCTTTTACTTATAAACCTGAGAATTCATGTTTCACAAGAATTCTGGGAAACCCTCAATCATAAGCATTTTCAATATTGACGCTTCTCCATTCTATTTATTCTTTCTAATATTCTTACTAGATATATTTTGCATCCATGGTTCTTAATGTCTCCTTCATATTTTTCATCTTTTTTCATTCAACATCATCTAGTTTCCTAATTTGGCCATGTCTAATATGATATTTAAACCATTCTTTATTTTTTTTTTTACTTTTATTACTGTAATGTAATTTTCACACATTGTATTTATATATTTTTTAAGATCAACCTGTTCAAATTAACTTGCTCTTTTTTATGTTTTCAATTTCTTATTCTATATGTGATATAATTAAAGCTACTTATTTTATAGACTTGATTTTATTGCTAAATAGTAAAACCATATGATCATCTCAGGAGATGAAGAAACAAAATACTCACAAAATAATTCAACACACACCCAGTATAAAACCCAACCAATAGCACAGTGACCATATTCATAGAAAACTGCCAATAAAACAGTATTTCTCAAACTTTAGGGTACCTTAAAATACAGCTTATTAATAACATCATACCTCATGAGGAAATACTGAATACTTTCCCCAAAAACAAATATAAAGCAAGAATGTCCACTCTCACTACTTATAGTCAACATTTTACTGAAGGTACTATCTAGTTTAAAAAGCATGGAAAAGAAATTAAAAGTATACAGGTTGGAAAGTAAGATTGCTTGTATATACAGATGATAAAAAAGTTACTAGAACTAATAAATGAGGTTACCAGATCTGTTGAAACCAAGATCAGTTTTCAAATATCAATTGGTAAGCTGATTCTAAGATGTATACGGAAATACAAAAGATGTAGCATAACCAAAACAAGTATGGAAAAAGAAAAAAAAAGAAAAACAATATTGGGGGACATATATTACTTGATTTCAAATTTGACTAAAAAGTCAAAATAGGGTATATTGACAATGACAATCATATAGATCGATGAAACAGTATAGAGTTGAGAGACAGATGTACATATATATGGTTAATTGATTTTTGACTAAAGTGCCAAGGTAATGTAATGGGGGAAGGATAGTCTTTTAAACAAATGGCACTGTAACAGTTACATATCTTTATTAAAAAAATTTTTTTAAAAACTTGAACCTTACTGCACATCATGTACACAAACCAACTCAAAATAGATCATTGATCTAAATATGACAGGTAAAACTATAAACTTTACATGAAATCTAGGAGAAATTTTTATACTTTTGCATTAAGCAAAGATGTTCAAAATAAGACCAAAATTAGCATGAATTTTAAAATAATATTTGATAACTTGGCTTCATCAAAGTGTTTTGTTTTGTTTTGAGACGGAGTTTCACTCTTGTTGCCCAGGCAGGAGTGCAATGGCACGATCTTGGCTCACCACAACCTCCCCGTCCTGGGTTCAAGCAATTCTCCTGCCTCAGCCTTGTGAGTAACTGGGATTACAGGCATGCGCCACTATGCCCGGCTAATTTTGTATTTTTAGTAGAAAAGGAATTTCTCCATGTTGGTCAGGCTGGCCTCGAACTCCTGACCTCAGATGATCCTCCTACGTTGGCCTCCCAAAGTGCTGGGATTACAGGCATGAGCCACCCGCCCAGCCTCATCAAAGTTTTAAACTTCTGCTCTTCTGAAAGACAGTATCAAGAAAATAAAAAGACAAGACACGTACTGGGAGAAATATTTGGAAAATACATTTCCAATAAAACTCGAACCCAAAATATATAAAGAAAATATAAAAAACACAACTCAAACAGCTTCATTTTACAGGCAAAATATTTGTAGAGCTATTTCACCAAAAAAGAATACAAATGGTAAAACAACACATAAAAAATTTATCAAGATCATTAGTCATTAGAGAAATTCAACCTAAAATCACAGTGATAAACCACTACTCAACTTTTAGAATGCCTAATTAAAAAAAAAAAAAAAAAAGCTGATTAAGTCCAAAGATTGGAAAGTGAGTGTATCAACTACAGCTGTCATATAGTGCTGATGAAACTGGAAAACAAAGGAGTTTTTAAAATAAAATTAATTATTCACATACCATATGACCCAGAAATTCCTCTCCTGGGTATTCTCCCAAGAGAAATGAAAACATATGTACTCATGAACATATATATACACACACACATATATATATGCACACTCAATATATGTATGTTGTTTACAGTGAGCAGCTTTTGCATATATTTTGCTAAACTTATCCCAAAAAATTTCATACATTGGTGCTAAAATTTCAATTTTTGTTTATTCCTAGTAGTAAGAAGTCCAAATTATATTTAGAAATTGATGTTGGTCTCAGAATATATCTATATTCATAGATATATGAATTGTTATAGTGAATATATTAATAGCCGAAACCTTGGAAACAGCCCAAGTGTTCACCAACAAGAAAGTATGTAAACAAACTGTTCTATATCCATAAAATGGAATACTATTCAGCTACTAAAAGGAGACAATAACAACATGGATGAATCCCAAATACATCATGCTGAGGGAAAGAGGAGAAAAAATATTACTCTATGAATAATATTCTATATTACTCTATTTAATATTCTATGTATATGGAATTCTTTAAAAAGTAAAACTATAGTAACAGAAAGCACATCAATGAACATCTGGGACTATGGGTAGAGTGGGGTGAGGAAGATCAACTACAAAAAGATGTAAGGGGAATTGCATGGTGATGATTTTTATATTGATTATGGTAGAGTTTAAACCTATGTCAAAACTGTAACAAATGGGTCAATATTATTCCATGTTAATTACATTTTATTAACATGAACTTTAAAAACACAAATAATTTTGTTATACATCTCTATTATGTTGTGCCCTGAGACAAAAAATATCTTAATAAAAAATCTTAAACTGTTTTATATAAGCATATTTTATCAGTAGCATCACTATTGTTATTCTAAGAATTTTGTAAGTGTACATAGTATAAAGTATAACAGCTATTAAGTTGTCCTTGGAAACCAGGACTGTTGGAGTACACTGTGGGAGAAAAAGACGTAAATAGGTATGTTTAAGTAAAAACTCTGTAGTGCTAAATTTGAATAAAATTATCTGTATGAACACATAATATTTTGATCTTTAAAGAAAAACAACCCTATCTCTGTCTACTGAAAAACAAGTCCTAAAAATAAAAACTGATTCAGCAGCAGTGACAAGCCCCCTCCCCAATATTTAGATTGTAGTTCTTATGTACCACTTCCCATTAGAATGAATCAGTGTTCCTTGGGAAAATAGCTGACCACTCAAGTCTAGGGTGGCAAATGAATATAGAGTCCAGAATGTGGTATCAGAAAGTAAGGAAACTATTAAAGCCATTAAGAACATGTCAAAAAGATACTGAAGCCAATTGAAAAGGGGCAATTGCCCAAAAATTGCAATTTGCCCAAATTGCCCAAAATGGGGCAATTTGACCATAAAAAAAGAATAATAGACGGGGCGGGGTGTCTCACGCCTGTTATCCCAGCACTTGACGAGGCGGAGGTGGGCGGACCACTTGAGGTTGGGAGTTCAAGACCAGACTGGCCAACATGGTGAAACCTCGTCTTTACTAAAAATACAAAAATTAGCTGGGCGTGGTGGCGGGCACCTGTAATCCCAGCTTCTCAGGAGGCTGAAGGAGGAGAATCACTTGAACCCGGGAGGCGGGGGCTACAGTGAGCCGAGATCGCGCCACTGCACTCCAGCCTGGGAGACAGGGCAAGACTCCATCTCAAAAATAATAATAATAATAATAATAATAACCTCTAAGATTGAAACCCTTGAAATATGTATATGAGTTTATAATAATACTTGTAAAAAATTCATTGTTACTCTTCGAGGAAACCAACTCATTCTTTTGAAAATTGGCAAGTAAAAGGCAATAAACACTTACCTTACTTGGTATCTGAGGATAATAATAATCAGCAAAACTCAAACTGCAGAAAACCCCACAGAACAAATGACCCAGTTTAAAATATTTTTTAAAATATATAAAAAGAAAGAAAAATAGAAGAAGGCTAAGTGTATAGATCAAAATTAAAGAAGAAAATTTATAGGAAAAAATCTATAGATCAAAAGAGACAAGGTCTTTTTCTACTAAATGCAATGAGTGGACTAGTGTCCCAATTCAAACAATTTTTTAAAAATCAGAGAAATTTTTGTATTGATTGGCTAATATTTAAAAGCATGATATTAGAATTGTGACTATGCATTTGTTTTGAAAGAAAATATTCTTTTAGAAATACATGCTGAAATATGTGCCGATGAAATGATACAGTATCTGGAATTTGCTATGAAAAATCTGAAGCGGGGGGATGTAGGTAAGGGTCAAAATGAAAGTTACCCATAAGCCGATAATTATGTAAGCTGAGTGTTTGCTACATGGGGTGTTTTTACCCTATTTTCTCTTATTGTGGATAGATTCAAAATTTTCCACAACAAAAAAGTTTTGTAATGTCCCTCTGGGCAAAATCACTTGTGGAAGAAAACAGACGAGACCTAAATAAGAGTGATTAAAGAAACAAAACAAAATAAAACAAAAGCTTGTCTTCTCCCTTTTGATGGCCTTGTTCATGAATAACTTCTCAGTGCTTCTATTATCCTAGTATAGTGAGAAGATTGAGTAAGACAAGATAATTAAACTTCAGATAATATAGAGTACCTTTGGTAAGAAGACAGCATGAAAGTTGTATGAACATATTCTGAATGTATCTTCCAGAATGCTTGCAGTTACCCCATGATTAAAGATTTTTGGTTATAATTATGTATTTTAAAAGAGAAATTCTGCCCTAAAGAATATTTGCTATAAAAATGTAAGCAGAGATGGTGATAAATGTTTCTTTTTACAATTTAAACATAATTTGCAAAAAAAAAAATTAAGGAAGACGTTTTTATCAATGTGATATTATTTATACTGTATTAAACAGTTACAACAGGAATATGCTTAATTGCATATAATCAAAGTGAATATAAAGTATAGAAATGAATATTATGAATAACAAATTTGTGTTTGCATTATTCAAGTTCAAAGTTGTAACTAAATCTTATCCAAAATATTGGAAATAATCTTCTTTGATTCTAAACACAATTGAATTGAGAAAACCACAGTTATAGCTAAAATTTGATTTATGAACTTTCTTTTTCAAATTACAGAAATGTTCATCAGCAAGCTGTTGGCTGATGTGACCTTAGCTTTTCAGAAGACATTCCAAAAATAAAACACACTTCAGTGAGTCATGAGAAAAAGTATTTTTCGGGGATACTGCATAGGATTTAAGGAAGTAACCTTTTTCTTTGATGCAATAAGTTGCTATAATATCTATTTGACTATACAGTAGTCCTTTCTTAGCCATGGTTTTCTTTCCTCTGGTTTCAGTTATCCATAGTCAACCATGGTTTGAAAATAGGTGAGTATAGTATAGTACAAGATATTTTACGAGAGAGAGAAAGAGAGAGATAACATTTCTATTAATTTTATTACAGTATATTCTTATGATTATTCTATTTTGTTATTAGTTATTGTTAATCATTTACTGTGCCTCATTTATAAATGCAACTTTATAGGTATGTATGTATAGGAAAAAATATATAGAAAGAACTGATACTTTCTGTGGTTTTAAGTATTCATTAGGGGTCTCAGAACATATTTCTGGCAGATAATTGAAGGCTACTGTATTCATTGTTAAGGCTATGAGGTACACACACACACACACACACACACACAGAGAGAGAGAGAGAGTGTAGGTTTAATTATGTTAACAGGTCTAGCCAATTAACTATCATTCTAAACTAAAAAGATATTAGACAGGCAGAAGTTGTACTTCATTATTACCTGTTACTCCAAAGTTGTTGTTTTGCTCTAACTCCTTTTCCAAATTCATAATAAACTACAGGTATTAGAAAACTTTTCATTCTAACTCATTCAACCAATAATTGTATTGTCAAATTCATCTTCCCAGGAAAACATAACAATAACCGATATTTGAAACTATGTATATTGGTCCTTAGTTATGATTGTAGCCTTCTTACTTCTGGCCCCAAAAACAAGGTATTAATGTGCTTTTGTATACTATATACTTTTTAAAAGAATTCCTCACCACCTGTGGGTAATAAGATTTTCACTGAAAATTATTTTTTCATAACTATATTTTTGCCTCTTATATTTGGGTTTTAAATATATTTGAATTTCCCTCATATATGTACAAAAAAAGAAACTGAAGTATAAAGATTGAAAAGTTAATCAACATTGGGATTTATAAACAGTGTGACTCTTACAGAAAAATAAATAGAATTAACAATTGGAGTTAGTAGGTTCGGTTAGCAAAGTTGCTAAAGTTAAACTAAACAAAAATAATATGGTAGCCCCCTGCCTTCATCATTGGGTGGTAGTACATTCCAAGATTTATCCTGGTTGTCATCAATGGCAGGAATTCCTTCTTCTTTTCTGGCTGAATAATATTTCTTCATATGTGTACACCACATTTTCTTTATTCATTCATCTGTCACTGGATATCTCTTCAACTGGCAACGTACAAGCACAACTCCAGAGAAGAAACATGCACAAGAGAGGATTTGAGAGGCCCCTGGAGTTTCTGTCTGGGCTGATTGGTGGGGGTTTTCTCCTGTAAAAGACTAGTTCATGAAGACTGGGAAAGGTGGCTGTTTTTACTAATATGCATATAACAATATAGAGAGTTAAGGGAAACGAAGAAACAGATAAATTATGGCCCAAACAAAGGAACAAGATACATCTCCAAAAACTAATGCTAATGAAGAGATATATAATTTGCCTAAATTATATATAAATAAAATAGCATCCTTATGGCAGATAAATTAAAATATCTTCCATAAAGATGCTCAACAAGGTCAACAGGATACCAAGGTCAGCATAAATAAACTGAGGATTTTAACAGAAATTATATGAAAATTTAGCAAACAATTTTTGGATCTGAAAAATGCAATAACTGAATTGAAACATTCACTAGAAAAGTTCAGCAACAGACTAGATTAGGTTAAAAAAAAGTCAGCAAATTTGAAGACAGATCACTGGAAATTACTCAGAGAAGCAAAAAAAAAAAAAAAAAGTAATGAAAAGGTTTGAAGAAAGCGTGATGATGAGTTTATGGGTTTATGGGACAGGACACAATCAATGGGCCAATATATATATAATGTGAATTCCAGAACAAGATAAGAGAAAGAAAGGACCAAAAACTTATTCAAAAAAATAATAACTGAAAACTTCCCACATCTGGTGAAGGAAATAGATACTCACATCTAAGAAGTTCAACAGATCACAAGTAAGATGAACCCAAATGGTCTACACGTGAGACATGTTATTATCAAATTATAAAAAGGCAAATGAAAAATTCTGAAAATTCCAAGAGAAAAATGACTTGTCACATATTAAGACATCCTCATAAGGCCATCAGTGGATTTCTCAACAACAGTTGCTTTGTTTAAAAAAAAAAATCTACTATTTTCTCATTACCTTCTTCTGCCTTCTGTTATAGTACGTCAATTTGATTTTCTTATTCAGTAAATTATTATTTGGATTTTTTCATCTTGTACTTTTCTGATCTACTTTAATATGCATTTCACATTACATTGTTTATTCCTCAAGTTATTCTTGAATTTTTTAATGATTTCTCGTTCTTACTTCATCACTATATCTACCTTAAACTATTTGAGTACATTTACTATGTTATTCTTAATGTTTTGAATTTTCTTTTCTAACAATTTTGGTTCATTTGGTAAAAATTATCTATATGTTTCTTTCATCCTGTGTGGTCATGTTCCCTTAGCAGTATTGACTATTACACTTGTAATATGTACTAGTGAAATGTTGAATGCTGACCCCTAGAGTCATCATAAAGAAGAATGTCATTATTAGAATTTACATATGGCAAGAATAAAAGTGTTCAATATTACTATTTTTCTGTAAAGATTTTAACATAATCACTTTCTACTGTTTCTTTTATTTTAATTATGTAGAATTACTTTGTAGGACTTATAGAGTTATTCTGCCATCATTTTTCCTTCATTGAAACATTTAACATAGCTCTGATTTTCTTTTCTAAATAAAGATAATCAGATACTTATTTGAAATTCTTAATTATTTTTTATAATACCTGAAATTTTTTAATTTCTGTAAATGAGACCTCAGGCCTTCAAAATGTCTTCGAATTTGGTGTAAAAAATTTACTTAGAGCACTTGAGATACAAAATAATGAAAGCATACTAATTACATGTTATTGCATTTGGCCAGTAAGAAAAAATGACTAAGGCAACCAAAAGGTTAATCCAAGCATGACCATGCATGTATTACACAATTGTTCTCACCTTCCATATTGAACGTTGACATCAAGTAATATAAGACTGCTGATCAGAGGAAGTGACCTGAGGGACAAAATAGACTGCAATGTGACTGGAAGAAGAATCTTAGTGTCTGCTTCTTTTAGTATCTTTAACTTATGTAGATATTGGGGTAAAAATAAAAAAGTTGTGTCTTCTTTTCTGATTTCAGATGTCTTTCCACATATGTAGTAGCATTCTGTTACCAGCATGGCTGACCCACAATAGCTGATTTTTAAATCTTTAGGAATTTTGTAATGAAGCTGTTAAAAATCATTTAAAACTATTATTAAAATTAAAGTCATTTTAAAATGCCAGCCAATATTGAAAATTACCTTCTATATACTTACAAATAAATTATATTCAAAGCAACTCATCACTTCCTTATTAGTTTACTGAATTTTACTATTATCTATGCTCTTGAGGTTATTCGCATCTATTTTCTGAATGGTAGAAATGCCACATAATGATGTGCTGCTGGGCATCTCTTCTCAGTTTCACATTCTGCAGCATCAGAAGCTGGTAGCTTGAGATGAGTCATGGTGTTAGTATCTATACCTCAGAAATCTGCAAGCACTGCAACTCAGGATTTGATTTATTGTTTTGTAGATTATCTAAATTTAAGTAAGTGACAGAGAAAATGCTAATAAGGCAAATTACAAATAAAAGTGTGTAGAGCCTGTAGTGGTTATGTTGTGACTAGCACAAAAAATGAGGAAATATTCTTCTAGTATTCACAAACTATTATCTAACTCAACAAAGGAGTCACTCATGTCAAAGACAAACAAATGAGGTTTCTACACATATCACATTTGCTTCACTTTCATCTTATTCATTATCATAAGTGAAAATATCAACTAACAATCAGGTCAGAAGTACACTGATTCATGAATTGCAACCGTTTTGGCTATAGATACCAGGATTCAGCAAAATTCAACTAAAGAATTATGTGAGAATTAATGGACTATTTGAAACTTACAACAGAGTATTGTATATATTATTATTTTTAAATTGTGTGCTATACAACCTTTATATCAGTAAAAGTCATAGTAAACCTGCATATGTATATATGTATATGTGTGTATATATATGTATATGTATGTATGTATATGTATATACATACAGACATATGCAGGTTTCTCACATTATGGTTCTCACATTATGGTTCATCCTTTGGTTCATTGTCTCTCTCCCTTTCTCTCTCTTTCCCTCTCGTTCTCTCTCTCTCTCTTTTTTTTTTTTAATCACACATCGCTAGATGGTGAAGGACATGAGAGTACCCAGGAAGGCAGGCTTATAAAGAATTTGTGATTTTAGATGATCTCTTATACTTGACAGAGAAAGAAATCTGCACCTCAAATCTTCTTCACTAGGGCTGCATGAAGACTAGCATTTCAGCAAACAGTTGCTGTAGAGATGCAAATCCAGCTGGATTCAGTGTGAAGTGTGCAAGTAAAATACTTGGTTCCTGGACTTCCTGATAAAACCTATCTCAATGCAGCAATAAAGGCTATGCATGACCATTGTCTCAATACTTGAAAAATTAACAGAAAATAGATTGAGATAGGGGACTTTTCTTGGCCATAGCTAACAGCCTCTAGTATTTTAAATATGGTTAAATATATCCACAAATGAAGAGTGTATTATACATAAGGTTGCAGGGAACTATTTAAACAAAGAGTCTTAACATGAGGGGTAAGTCTGCATGGCAAATTCATGTAGACCTTTCCTGACTTAGGAGAGGTTATTTTGTTTATTTGTTTCTTCTTCAGTCTGAGGATGTTGATTGAAAATTGCCAACAATTTGAAATAATGAGTAGGTTGAAGTCATGTTTTTGTGTTTAGTATCCAACCCACATATTTCTATTTAAAAACAAGGTTGCAAAAATTAGGGTTTTCACTCCATCTGTTTAAAACTGGTATTTGCCTAGTCTGGGAGTTCTATTTTAATATCATAAAATAAAATATTTCTCACTAAAACATAACAAAAACTTTATTACTAAGAAATAAGAGCTATTCTGTGGAGATTTGAAAAGAAAAAATAAGCCAGTTCACTTTAGAACAAATCCTCTCATCGTTACCCATTGTTAGTATTTTGACATTTCTACCTTTTAGAATACAAGTTAGGATTTATTACATGTCATTCAACAAGAATAAACAAACGAAAAAACCCTGCTGCTAGTAAATTCAGCATACCTGTAATGAAAATAAATGCTGCTATACCATGTTTTATGCAGATTTACTACATTTTCCTTAAAAGAATTGAATAAGTATAGATATTCACTGTACACAATACTTTACAATAAGGTTCTTTGAAATTGCAAGCTCCCAATAATGAGCTGAATAAAAGAACAGCTAGGATGGAAGGAATTGTAGTGAGTAGGCCTCCATTCACATTGTCACTACTAGGAACTAAGGCTCTGTTATCTTGTCTGAAAGGTACAGCTAGTATATATACATATATACCCAATTGGGGACAAGAGCTCGTGTCACCTAACTTCCCTTCTTTCAGAGAGAATACAATTATCAGTGGACTGAAAGAGAGGTGGGAGATTTTGTTTCCAAATTATTTTCTGCATCTGAAAATTTTTAACTCTGACTCTTAAAATTGGGTAGCCATACAACATGTCAGAAACATATCCATCAGGCAAAATACAGTTTACTCACTTACCTAGTGAACAGTACTTTATAGAGAGCCACTAAAAAGGTATCCATATGCAGAATCAGAGACATTTGAAATTAAAGGATATGTGGAGACTAGAGAAGAAATGTTGTATTCTAAATTTTGTGTGTGTTAACTATAAACACTAATTGATACTTTTTAAACATAAAATATATCATAATATAAATATCAAAATGAGTGTTGTTTCATTCAATAGCAGGGCTCTTGTTATACTATGACACTCACAACCCAATTTTGAAAGTTCTTCCAGAGCCCACTTTATGGGCCATCAGTGAAAAGGAGAGTCTCATTATGTTTCAGTCCCAACACATTTTTTATGAAAAATGTATAAGCTCTGCTTTGTTCATACCATGTTCTCTACAGTGGGCTTTAAATGATTTCTGGCTATTTCCTAAACCAAGTCTACTCTCAAAGAGATGAAACACATTCACTGTTAAATGTACTAATGTTATGTTAAATTTTCACAAGTTCTTAAGATAATTATAAAGAGGTGCAAGAAACGTGTTTAGACAATGATGGCCATTGAAGTCAGTGCACCACCTGCCAATAGGTTGATTTTGAGATGAAAACACTACTTGGAAGTTACAGCCTGATATGTTAAAAAAAAAAAGTCTATGGCTATACCACCCTGAACACATCCAATCTCGTCTGATATGTTACAAAATCAGGTCACAATTTAGGTACACAGTAAATTCAGTTAAATGTGGCATGAGATTTTAAAATCAAATATAGGTGTCCAGAGTTTCTAGGGCTTCTTCTAGATGTCAGCTAAGGAATTTTTTTCTTTAGGGACTGTTTTTATAATTGTCCTTTTCAAGTAAAACTGAATTCATTTCAATAATCAGCTTTTATCTCATTCATTCATTCACTCAAGTGTTAGGAATACAGCTGTGGAAGAAACAGGTGCTTATTCTCCAGTGAAAGAAACTGAAAATAAATATGTGGTGACTAATATAAAGTCAGGATAAGAAGAGCTACGAGGAAAAATTAAGCAAAGGAAGGATGTGTTAAGGAATGCCAATTTAATCGAGAAAGTACTCTTTGAGAAGCTGACAAATGATCATATATCTAAATGCAGATAGTGGAAATGTTTTCCTACCAGAAGGAACAATTGCATAGAGTCTGAGGACTTTAAAGAATGACAAAGTGCAAATTGAGGCTGAAGAGCAGTGAGCAGGGGTCTGCTGACAAGAGATGGACCTTTCCTTAGCATGGTGTTTGGAAAGTAATGAAGGGCACAGTGCCTGGAGTCAAATCATTTGAGTCTACATGCTAGCTTTATTGAATATTATCTGTGTACAATTTACCTAACCTCTCCATGTTTTGGATCCCCACCTGCCAAATGGGGAAAGCAGTAGTACCGTCTCATAGATGTGCCAATTAAATAACATGTACGGCACTTTACATGTTGCATCAAGGATGACATGTTAGATGAAGAAAGAGTGGAGATATGAAGTTGTATCTTTTTTTAAAAAAGAACATTGTCTGTTCACATATTAAAATGGGAAACCTTACAAAGATTTAACCTTTTAGTTCGACCTCATAGTTAGGGCTTCCCATGCAGTTATTTCTTTCAACCCTCTCTGCAACAGCTGCCATTTATTTACATTTAGGTTTAGCTGCCTTTCTTTAAAGCAACACTCCTTGTAGCCAAGATCATAATAAAGAAGACAACTTAATGTTTTAATGAATTTTTATATAATCACAGAAGTATTAAATGTTTGCTAAAGAAATTTTTAACAACCAGAATTATAAATATAAGAATATACATCTTATATAAATTATAAATATAAGAATATACATCTTATATAAATATAAGAATATAATATACATCGTGGCTATAATCACAGAATACCTTCCAAGATCATTACATATTAGTAAATTGAACTATTTTCAATGACTTAACATTGTGGTACATGTTTGATCATATTTTATGGTCACAGTTTGAATCATATTGGTCTGCTCAAAAACTTGTGCTCCTTCTTCACATAAACTTATAGCATAAAATCCCCTGGGTATTAGAATGCCAACGAGCTTTTGAAAAGGGCTTAACAGTCAATGATATCTTCACTTATAAAGAAAGCCCTAATAAATAATAATATAAAACACTTTACTGTAGCATGTAAATACAATACTATATTAGCTGGCTACAGTTTTATTACAAGATTGTGCTAATGTAAAGCACTCAGCAATCTAGGAAACAGAGATGAAAGAACACATATAATCTATCTTCTGTTTAACAGACAAGAATACTGAGACTCAGAGGAAATGTTATCTGTTTAAAAGTCACAGAAGACAAAACAGTAAATTTTTAAAATACCAAACCTAATTCAGTGCCTTTTTCATTTTTGAGAACAAAAAGTATAGTCACGTGACTATACTTCAAAAAAACTTAGAACATTAATTTTCGGGTGGGGTTCTTTGTGTGCTGATCTGCAGCCATAAACTACAGGAGCCTTGTTTCACTAAAGGCTATGACCAATCAGAACTTTGAGAAGAAGATTTCCTTTGACAGTAAATAAGATAATATCATAGAAAAGTACTTAAAATATGGAAATCCACTATTTTAAACCTATTTTATCTAGATAGATATTCTATTTTGAAACTTTTAGAATAAGAAGCATAGTAATGAAGGAAAAGTAAAGAATAATAACATTTTAAATTTGTTTTAAAAATTACTAAGATTTGTTAAAGGACCTTCTGAAGTGTGCACATACACACACACACACACACACACACACACAAAGACATGCTCCCAGATGGAAAGATCTATACTGTAAACATATCAGAACAACCCAAATTAATCTATACATTTAACACAATTTTAATCAAAATTAATTCTAAACATACTTCCTATACTTTCCACTTATTTTTAAGTAAAGTTTTAATTTTGAGATAATTGTAGCTTTATGTGCAGTTATAAGAAATAAAACAGAGACATATGTGTACCTTTTACCTAATTCTCCCCAAGGGAACAACTTGCAAAACTCTAGTACAATATCACAACCAGGATAATGACAATCATTTTCCAAGACACTGCTTCTGTCACAATTGCTGACATACCATTGGCCCAGCAAATAACACGGCTCAATTTAGAATATGGGGCAAGATCATTTACTCCAACATCTTGTTCAAAGAAGCTACAAAGTCTTGGTGAAGGTCATAGATACAGAGAGAGCTGATGATCTGGGGACATTATGGAATCAGTCCACTATACCAACTGATATAGTTTGGATATTTGTCCCCACGCATATCTCATGTTGAATTGTATTACCTGATGCTGGAGGTGGGTCCTGGTGGGGGATGTTTGGATCATGGGGTGGGTCCCTTATAGATTGGTACTGCCTTTGTGATAGTGAGCTCTCTCAAGATCTGGTCATTTAAAAGTGTGTGACACTTACCCACTTCTTTGCTCCTGCTTTTGCCATGTGAAATGCCTATTCCCACTTCACTTTCTGCCATGATTGTAAGCTCCCTGAGGATTCCCCAGAAACAGGTGCTTCCTGTACAGCTTGCAGAACCGTAAGCCAATTAAGCCTCTTTTTAAAAATAAATTGTCCACTCTCAGGTATTTCTTTATAGCAATCCACAATGGCCTAATATACCAATTTATGACATTGCTGTGAGGATGAAATAGTGTACTTCAAACTTTTAGTATAATACATTTTACACATTTTGTTATTGTAGATATTCTCATTATTAGCATGACATTTATAACAAAGCTGTTTTTACTAACCTATAGCTTTAGAACAGAGGTCAGCAAAGTTTGGCCCCTGGGCTACACCTGGCCCACTATCTCTTTTTACATAGCCCATAAGAATAGGTTTACATTTTTAAATGGTTGAAAAAAGAATTAAAATTTAAGGATAATATTTTGTATTATGTGGAAATTATATAAAATCTAAATTTCAGTGTCCATAAAGTTTCATTGGAACACAGCCATCCTCAGTTTACACATTGTCTAGACTGCTTTTCCACACCAATGGCAGAGTTGAGTAGTTGCAAGAAGAGTTGTGTGGACTGCATTGCCTAAAATATTTACTATCTGGTCCTTTAGAAAGTTTGCCAACCCCCAGTTTCAGAATATTTATGTGGAGCTCCTGAGGTTTTAAACAGACATTTTTAAAGAAGTCTAGTCTGGTTATTGAGTCACTTCTCTAAGATCCTTCAGTGAATATTTGAAAGGGTTAGGAGTGTTATTATATGTGACTTTGACTAGAAATACTGTTAATGTACCTGCTTTGTCAGCTTAATACATACCTTATTTTCATCCCTCACAGCTCTTTTGTTTTAATATTTCAACTTCACACTAGCTGGCTATCCCTATACTCCTTGTAGCCCAGGTTTGGACCATTAAATGGTATGAACCTTAGTGGCTAGTTGTTGCCTGCAAAATTTTCCTAGAGAAAAAGTCCAGTCCTGGAAGCATGTGTCAATTCTCCTTCCTGTCAGAGGCAACAGGAACTATTAATATAACCCCTAGGCTGGAGTCTGTTGGCTCTGACCTACCCTTTAGGTTCAAACAAGACATAATCCTGCAGAAATAGTGGATAATAACTAGTAAAAAGGAATAGCCTGCACAGAACTCAGATATTCCGACTACAACTATTAGAATAATACTACATTGGCTAGGCACGGTGGATCACGCCTGTAATCCCAGCGCTTTGGGAGGCTGAGGCGGTGAATCACCTGATGTCAGGAGTTTGAGACCAGCCTGACCAACATAGTGGAACCCCATCTCTACTAAAAATATAAAAATTTGCTGGACATGGTGGTAGGCACCTGTAATCCCAGCTACTCAGGAGGCTGAGGCAGGAGAATCACTTGAACCCAGGAGGCAGAGGTTGCAGTGAGCTGAGATCATGCCATTGTATTCCAGCCTGGGTGACAAGGGCCAAACTCTGTCTGAAAAAACAAAACAAACAAACAAACAAAAGAAAAACAACAACAATACTACATTACTCTATATGTGTGGTTCATTAAATGTTTAGCTCACATTTTCAAATTCATCCTTATTTTTTAAATTAAATAATTTTTATTAAAATAATTAAACATATCAGAATTAAAAATCTACCCTCAAGCACACCATTATGCTTATATATACTACCTTTCAGTTTTGAACTGCTTTCAGTTATCAATATATTTAATTTTATGGCTAGTCACTAAACTAGCCTGAGCAATTTTATATAATTCTTCATAATCAAGTGTAAACATAAGTCTCATTTTTTAATCTTCCTTAATGCTAAACTAAATTTCTAGGTTTACCAATACAGTTTGGATCAAAATACTATCAATTTTGCCCACAGGTACAAGCCACAAGACATTTCCTCTGTCCATCAGATATTTTATGGCTTAAACAGCAGTTTTCCTAACACTTCTTTGTCTCAGAATTTGCCTTCCCAGTTGAATTGCTCTCTCTTCCCATCTCAGCTGGTGAATAAAGAATCTACATCCCTGTCGTCTCTTGCAGTAAATACTTTGTCTATGTCTGCTTTTTCCAATCATAAGGAATTGTCAGGAGTCTGAGACCAGCCTGGCCAACAGACCAGCCTGGCAAAGCCCCATCTCTACCAAAAATACAAAAATTAGCTGGATGTGGTGGTGGGTGCCTGTAATCCCAGCTGTGGGAACTGAGGCTTCTGCTGTGTGCTCAGGAGGCTGAGGCAGGAGAATCACTTGAACCCAGGGATTCATCCTGAATCAGTTATTTGAACTCTGTACACATCTTTCCCTCTACATGACTGAAAACGAGAGTGATTACAGCCAGGTAGCTACAACTTCCAAAACAGCATCCAATTGGCATTTTACAATCAAATGTAAATACTTTCTCCTTTTACTTTAAATGAAGTAGGAAGAACTTTTCTTCTGTCTAGTAAAGCTCAGTGAACTGCTCTGACAAGTGGCTTGGAAAGTGAAAGCTGAAATTGGCTTCTATACTTTTTAAATGGTCATCTAAATGACACTTGTTGAAAACTGATAGCAACTAAGTTGCTAAAATAACAGTATTATTCATTTACTAAAAAGGGCACTATAGATATTTTAGAAAGTATACATTAACCTATTTCAAGAACATTTTGAGGCCGAATTTTTCATTTAATCTATCATCTTCCTTTGTTTTAAAATCCCTCTGAGAGCTGTCTGTCTCAAACCCTCACTATTTTAAGCCATTCTGAGTTTAGATGAATGACTGTATCTGAACCATTCTCCCCTTATGCAGCGGAAAGCCAGCTTTTTATTCATGAAAAGCTAGAAGAGAAGAGTGGAAGGGGTTGCAGAGTAGGACTCTTGGAGAGCCCTCTGCTAGTGCCAGAGAATAACTTTATTGAGTTAGGTAGAGATGGGCTTTGGAGCTGCTGATAAAGTAAAACAGGAGACATTTTCACAAAGAGAACCAACAGGTGTGCTCAGAACGGCAGAGAAAAAAATGTGCATCACAGGGGCAATTTTCTGTGATTCTCAAAAATCTGCTTTTGTTCAACTGACATTAAACTTCACTTTGTTTTTCAATTCTAAAGATACCAAGAACTCACTGGCTAAAAATATGACAGGAAAAACCATGCTACATTTCAAAATTTAGCCACTTTAAGTGCCGTGTAAAGAGTCTTGTACTTGGGGGCAAAGCACACTTTGATCAAAGCACTTGGGTCCCGTTGTGAAGCTTTGAAGAGAAAATGCAACATTCTAAGCACATAACAATGAAAAAAGGAAAAAGACAGATGGGAAGAGAAGACCAAGAAACTGCTCTCCTTTTGTCATCTTCTCCCTCTTTATCCTTTCATATCTATTGCCTTTAGCATTTTTTTTGTTTGTTTTGTCAGTTTGGGCCCCTTCCCTTTTCCTTTTTTTCCCTGCCCTTCTGAAGGTAATAGCTATTGTAAACCTGCTTCACTGTGGGAACTGAGGCTTCTGCTGTGTGCTCCTCCTTTTAGAGGAACAAGAAAACATTGACTGTGTGAAGCATTCAGAACTTACTCTGGTTGCCGACTTCTAAGTTGAAAGCATATTTTACCCTTTCCAATTTTTGAGTTATGTTAACTGCTAAAGAGTAATGTGACTTGTGGGCATTAGTAAAAGGTCCTCTAAGGTTGAACGGGCACACAATAGCTCAAAGTTATTCTCTTATAATGAAAAGAGTAAGAACTAAATTCCCTTTGAAATCTATTACTGAAAATGCAGGATGAAGATGGAGGTGGGGCACTACTCGTGATTTTCGTTGAGCAATGTATGTTGCAGAAACCTTTCAAATGTACAACCTGTTTCCCAAAGGACCAGCCATTTCTCCCATTTATATTTTATCAAGGTGTTGCTGGTCAGAGACTGTTTTCAAGTGCCTTTTTGGCAAAGCCAGAGACTCATAGATTAATGGTGGTAATAGCAGCCTCAGTGAAAGAGTTCTAAAAATACAGTACCTTTCAAAATCTCTGCTGATACAAAGGCCCGATGATGACATCTAGATTATTGCTCTAGGAATATTTTCTGCCCAGAGGGCATGCACTGAATGAAACAGGGGCAAGACTATCATGTAATCTACATTTCCTCTTAATAACTCTGTCCCCTGGCCTTGTAGTTTTCACATATCATTTCAAACACTTTCCTATCATTTTTAAACAAATATTTTTTTCAGACACATGGAAATGTATTATAAAAAGTAAAATGGTTATTTTAAACGTCTTGTAGGTAAGTTTTGTTTTGTTTTGTTTTGTTTTTTCCTGTGGTTGTGGAGTTGAAGTGATATTGAAGAGGATCATGATATGAATCCAAAGCAAAATTGCAAAATGGCAGTTTGTAGGCCATCACACATCTGTTCTGCTTGATCCATAATATATTAGAAGAATTTGAGTCAACTTTTAAAATCTACTATTTTCCCATTAAAAAGTCAGAGGGCCCAACTTCTCCTGAAAACTTGGAAGGTCTGGTTGCACTAAGCCTACATTCAGAAACAGCACAAATCAACCAAAGCTAAGTAGCAGCAGCTGCTAACAAGCAGCTCTGGCCAATGCTCACTGGAATCCTTGATACTTATTGCATCCTTACACAGTCCATGTGTTACATACCTGCTGTCCTCCTACTGCACTCATGCATACAACTTTCCCTGAAGGCTTTTGAGTCTGTGATCCTCATTCCAACCAAACACTAAAATTAGAATGTGTCTTCTCCCAAACATTAATAGACAATAGTGCTAACTTACTTGCAGTTTCTGAGTGCATGTGTAAACACAGGTTTCTGATGACTCATTGTGCAATTCTGCTGCACAGTGTACTCAGCTTCTCCACAGGGCCAGTGCCAAAGGACAAACAATAAATAGGCTTGGGTCATTAGCAGATCAATGGAAACAAAAATAGAAGTTCTAAAAAAAAAATCTAAAAATAAGCTTATCTAATTTTATTATACATGCATGCTCTGTAGTTTACAGCTTAGCATTGTTTTTGTTTCAAATTATTATGGCATTCCCTACACTCATTTTAGTGCTTCAGGGTCTATAAAAGATTTGTCTGGCTAATTCTGAGCAACTGGCTTTCAAAGCCCCTCTTGAGTCTTGGAGATAATTTTGGGTGTCAGATTTATTTCATATGATACGGAGCAAAGCTATTTTAACATCTGACCATCTCTGCTCACATTATTGGCAAGTCTTTGGCTGTCACCCTGGAAAACTCATGTACTTCCACTTGTTCTTTTCTTTTTTCTTAACTTTCTTGTTCGATGCTCATGCATGTGCAGAACGGTGAGTTCCCTTCAATATCCACTCTCATCCCTTCAACATCTACTGTTAAATTACCAACTGTATACCTTCATAATTTCAGTGACAATATACAATTTTAAGGACATGGTACATACTGGGCAGTCTGCAAGGGTACAGATTATAAGTTTGACAAATATCCAGGGAGGAAAGGTATTTCTAAAGGTTAATGAAGATAAGGAGTTCTTAGGGAAGGCTTGAGTAGAGCATTTGCAGAGGCAATGATGGCTAGCAAGTCAGGAGAAAGGAATTTTGAACACAGTAAGAAAAACAAAGGCTTAAAGATAGAGTTTGCCTTGGGCTATTGGGAAAAGTATGAACAGATCTGTTAGGCTGGTGTCAAATTTTACAAAAGAAGAGAGGGACAGAATGTAGTGGACCTTGAATTCCAAGCTTAGAAGTTCAAAGTTTCTTCTACACAGATAAGAAATAGCTACAGAAGACTCAGACCACCATCTTATGTGAGAAATTAAGAACCTTTGCCTTATTAAACCACTGTTATAGATAATCACCCATCTTATTTTTCAGTTATTTTAGGGAAAGGAAAACTTTTAATGCCCCCTGGATTGAGAGGTCTGGTTTCCAGGGTTTTGCTCAATCATCAACAATAAAGAATGAGCTTCTGAACCTAGAGATTCTCAGCACTTCACTGTCACATTATTGTTCTATATTTTCTTAAGCTAATACTTGTATCATGCCTACTCTGAGCTAAACACTGTTTTAAATACTTTGTCTTGAATTTCAGTTTTTAATCACTCTCCAAATATCTTTTTTTCTCCAGGACTAAAATGAACTTTATTTAATCATCACAATAAACCTAGGAGATACGTACTAATACCGTCTCTATTTTGCAGATGATAAAATTAAAGCGTATTTGGAACCTTAGGGCATATTAGGGTTACACAAAACTTTTTAATGATGAGCTTCAGCATGCTACTGCCCCAGTTATCTCCATCATAAAATCTAACCTTGATTCTTTCATTTGTATAATTCCTTAAATAGTAGCACTAACAAGATAAGAGCAATCATTTATTGAGTGCCTACCTTGTACTCCTCTACTATCTGCTGATTCCAGTATTAGGTGATTCCAACGATATATTCACTTTTTCTACGTCATAGCTGTGTCAGCTGGTATTCTGCAACTCTGATTTTCCCTGTCTCTATACCTAGATGACATCCACAGTGTTCTTTCTCCAGTCTTTCTTCAGGATGACAGGATGTATGTCGGTTCCTCTATAGATGCACATTATATACTTGTCATCAAATTCTCACTACTCCTAACCATTCTACTTATCTCTAGTGGTTCTCTTTGGCACTCTATTGAACAATGATTCCAATCTTTAATCCTCTCAGAAGCCCCCATTTCACCCCCTAGATCCTTTCACTTAGAAAATGGCCTTAGAGAAGATGAGCTTCCTGAGCTTCACTCTTCTCACAGTAAAACATTCTCACCTATCTCTCTCTCTCCTTTGATCCTGTCTTAAAAGATGAGGTGTTCCCCTAGAGAAGAAACTAATTGCTCTACTTATACCTCTAGGCCTGGATCCCTCAATACTTTCAGGACTTTGATCTTCAATGCTTTCAGTTTTAAAAATTCTTTTTTCTTTCTCTAGTCCCTACCTCACCTCATGTTCTCTGGTCTACAAACAAACCCACCTTAGCTTTACTAAACCAAGACTTTCTCTGAGCCCTGACAATAGTCTAGATGCTATCTCAAGTCTTTCATTCCTTTGTCTTAAGGACCCCCATGCTGACCTTGTCAATACTTTGTATATTTATTTGACAATATATTGTTGAGTGCCTACTATATGCTAAGAAATATTCCAAAGTCTGGAAAATTCACAGTAAACAAAATAAAATTCTTTGTCACTCTGGGTCTTACATGGAAGAAGGGAGAGAAATAATATATTAAATAAATAAGAAAATATCTTACTATGGAAATTAAGAGAGCCACTGAGAAAAACAGAGTAGGCAAGAGAAATGGGAAGTAGATAGGGAGGTTATAATTTTAAGTAGATCAGAGAGGGAGGAATCACGGAGAAGGAAATATTTGAATGAAGTTTAGATGAAAATGAGGAAGTAAACTTCATGATATCTGGGAAGGAAAGAAAGCAAGTGCAGAGGTACTAGGACTGAAGAGTATCTGCATGTTCTAGAAACCACCAGGAGGTCAGTCTGGCCAGAACTGATCAAATGGGAGAAACGTAGTAGTAGGTGATGTCAGATGTGTCCAATGATGTCTGTTTTTCACTTCTACTATATCCTTCCCTACCTTGCATTTTTTGAGGTTATTAATACTTCTTTATGTCAGAGCTGTTTATATACATTTCCTACATCCTTATTTGATTTCATCTTCCTTACAGTAGTATTTAATCTTGTTCATGGTTAAATAACTCACAGACACCACCTTTATTCTTTTGACACAACAGATGTGCTTGATCAATGTAATTAAATTATACAAATTATGACATTAAAAATGAAGCATTTCTTTCAAAATATATTTAAAATTGTTTTAGTTAATTTTTTTCAGATACAGCTGAGTGCTAGCTACATAGTTTATGATAGAAACTATCTAGTTCATATCCTACACTTGTAAGTAGAATGTTATCTATTAGTCAATTTGGCCATTACCAACTGATGCTAATGCTTTGTCTCTTAAAGGTTAATGATCCCAGTTCTTTTTACCTTTTATTAAAATTTATGAGTTCTGTTTGTTCTTTCAAATCTAAAGAAGTGTCAGATCTTCCTGAATTAACCTCAAATTTATAGCTAAGCTTTTTTTAAAAAAACTAAACAAAAATGGAATCAATTAGATGCTTTATAGTTACACCAATTTGTATTGTCTTTCTTTAATTTCCAAATCCAAAGAGAATAAATGATGTTCTTTGAATGTAAAAATCTTTTGAGAGAAAAAAAAATGGACTGTCACAAGCTGTGTTAATAAGTTGTATTCTTGGGCTTGAGTGAATGCATATTCTAGTGTGCTGTTAGAGAACACCATGAAACTGGAGATGCCCCTTGGCTTTCAGAAATAGAAAGCTCCTCGCTCCAATTGTACTCACTAAAGGTCTCAGTTACACACACAGTAAAAAATAAAGCGTTGGTTTAAATGACCAGGCCAACCTCTAATTGTGGTTATTGCCTTTTTAAGTATGAGAGGCAATTTTAACATTATTATTTTCTATGTGGACAAGCATTATGCCAAGGTTCTTCCCTCCTACAGGCAGCTGCATTTCAGAGGTAGTGCCAGGACTGCCCTGTGGGTGAAGGCAATTAGAGGTAAATAATTTATCAAGAGCTCTGTAAGCTTCTGACATAAAAACATGCCACAGAAGTACCAGTTAGTATATTTTTGGTGGAGTTGGAATATCTTTGATTATGTCATATGGTAGGATATTAAGAATAAAAACATTGTAGTGAGGCATATCCGAGCTCCTGACTGGGCTCTGCCATTTGCTAACCATGACCTTGTGGGGTTACCTAATGCCTGTGACCTTCAGTCTTCTCATCTGTAAAATAGGGAAAATAAGGTCCCTCTTACAGAGTTTTTATGAGGTTGTAATAAGGCACATAAAGTACATAGTGGGCAGTATATGAAAACTGTTCAAATCATCATTATCAACAACAACAGCATCATCATTCATATTCCAATCATGGTCATTGAATTACTAAAGTCATTTTATGGAGATTATAGATTTTCCCCAGTTTTTTTACTATTGGAAAAGTTCTTAATTTCTTAAGGTTTCTGTAGGTTAAAAGGGGGAACTTGAAATAAGTCTCCAAGGTTTACTAGTTTGGCTAAGCCATCCTAACTGCAACAAAGCACCACGGTCTCCAGCACAGCTCCCTTAGTCCTCCTGTCTTTGTGTAATGGAGCACAAAAGATTGCACATTTAGCAGAGCACTCTGCTGTAACTTGAAAGTGTACCTCTGTGGGCATGCACAGCAGAAGCTCATCTGAAACATCAGGAACTTTGAAATGTGAAGTCTGACTTTTAAATCAAGTACATTTGTGTAGAATGTGTTTTCTTTCCGATATTCTAATTTGAATCATGAATACTCCGGCTGGAAACACCAGTCGACAGTTGATTTATAGTGTTTTAACTTAATTTTTAAGTCATTTTTTTTTTTGGTCTTTTCCAATTTGGTTTCCAAAATTCATTGATGAGAAAAATATTTTGCTGACTTCATTACCAAGTGCCAACTTTCTGCTGGATCCTCTCAGCAAGGTTTTAGATGGGTGAAGGCTATCTGAAACTACTTGAAATCTGAAACTACTTGAGTTGGGTCTTGCCAGTCATTCATAACATAGAACAGTCCATTTTATCAGCTCAAGGATAACAATAAGTATCATTATTGGACAAATCCATGAAGACCAGCTTAACACATTTTCTTAATTTACACTGTAATGAACTTACATCAGAGGAGACACAGAAGACCTATATGCAAACATAATTAGCAAATGAGAAATGAGGCAAATGACTTGAATCTACCTCACAATTTCAGTGCCTTGAAAATACAAATGTTATATAATGTTGCAGTCTTTCCATAAACTCAAGATTTAGAAATTGTACTGGAGTAGGACCCTAGCAATAATAAAATTGCCATTATACCTTTCAGTTGCACAAGGTTGCTACTTTTTAAATAGTTTAAAATATACCATTCCATACCTGCTTTCACTTAAACAGATATTATCTCTAGTTTCTAGATTAAGAAATAGAACTAAAGAATGTGCTTATGATTCCAATAGAACCCCATGACAGAATATGCAATGTGGTCTACAGGTAAATTCTATAAGTTGTATATAATTTTTAACTATAAGACTAATTTGATGTAAGTTTCCAAGTTGTTATGAAATATTTTGCATCAGTTTTCTTTTATAGTATGACAATTATTGCCACATAGCTGAAGTTTATAAAAAATATAAGATAATAGATGTGTATTATGATTTACAAAAATGTACTCAATTCATAATGACAAAAATCACTAAAAGTGCTAAAAAACTTAATTCACTTGTTTGAAGTTTTACTCATCTTAATTTTGTCAAAGCACAGATTTTCGAAAATATGAGACTCTTGGAATCCCTCTGAATTTATTCTTCCTTATCTCAAACTACTTCTGATGAAGAAGGCAGAGAAAAAATATTCATGTAGGTTTCTGATGTCTTTGCACACTCTTCCTGACCATATAGCCATTTTGCCTTCAATCACTAGAGATGCCAAGTGGAGGTCATGGTTTTGGAGACAGATGGCTAACAATCAGGCTCAAAGCAGCAGGGAATCTGGAAAAGGAGATGGAAAGAAATTGGCTTTCCCATTGCCCAGTAGGGTTCTTTTTGTAGCGTATCTTCTGAAGCTGGAAAGAGAAATTCTAGCTGGATAAAGCTGTGGATTTTTGAATCACATATTTAAAAATAATAGCTCTTCAAAAAGACAAAAGTTTCTGAATTTTAGCATTTACTTTCACCTTGAACCAAAGCATAAAACTCATAAAATAAAGGCTGTGATTTCTATACAATCAAGTGTTGTGTTTCAAGTCAGTTTAAACTCATGGGAGGGAAAAATAATGTTCATAATGTCTTTTCCTAAGATTTCAATAATTGAATTGCTTCTGTAATTGACTTTGTTGTTGATGTTGTTGAACGTATTAAAGTAAGAATAATGATTTGCCATTATTTTGCACCTTTTAATTTTTCAATCTACCAACATTGGCCCACTCTGGAACAGGTACATTTCTCTGGGGGAACTAAAACATAGGAAATATTATGTGATTTACTCAAGGTCAAACATAATTTCAGTGGCTGGGGAGGCATAAGAGAATATCTAAAACATATTTCTACTCTGGGAAATATTACCCAATCTCATATGAAAAGTTCACATATAGTTATTTGCTAATATTATAGTTTTCACAGTAACCCTTTAAAATCTGTAGCAGAAATCACAGTATTACTATAAACAAATCTCTTGTACCTTTACATTTTTTATGTTAGTAAAAAGTTTTATATTATTCTTCTCTCTACTCTTTTCCAAGAAACTCACATATAATTTTTGAACAGTTGGCAGGTGGATTGCTTGATCCAAGCAACTTCTGTTTCTGCCATTTTGATGAGATCATATAATGTGTCTCAGAAGTGCTAGACGATCTAGCTGTATTGTCAGTATTTCAGATGGCTTCTGTTATTCTCCTAGTAATGTGATGACTATGGTATAGGGGATGCCTGTCTGGAAAAAGTCAATGTTAGTTCTCAGTCGAATTCAGAAGTAGTTAAATTTAAGTTTTATATTTCGGTATTCTTTAATCAGTTTTAAAATGCCTGCCCCCTTAAAAGAGATTAGCTATCAAGTAGACATTTTATATAATGTTTAACGTTCTCTGTGTTTAAGCACACATGTATTTGAAATTGGTTTCTTACTGAAATGCAAACATTTATGAAATAATAGACATTTTATACATTCATCAAACCATTTCTTCTTCTGACATTTTTTTATTTCTGCTGGTTTTGTTATCTAAAGTATACATTCTTAAATCCTTGAAGTCATGGACTCTATCCCTTTGAGGAAATAACTCCTAAAAGTTAAGAGTTCAGACATGAGTGTTATTATACTCTATTATACCATTATACCTAGGATGGTATTTGAACCCGGGGTCTAGTTTTTATGGGTCATTACCTATTTGACCTTAGATATATTGCTTAAGCTCACTGTAATTTAGATGTCTCAAGTATAAAGTAGAGATGATAATGGTAGGCACTTCATGGGATTTTGGGGGTATCTAATTAAATATTGCCTATTGTGTGGCATATCTATTATTAACTATTATTATTTACATCAAAATACTATACTTATTTAAATATCAAAACTACTGATTCTTGTGAATGTGTATCACATCCAGCATTTTTTAAAAAATCACTTATTCAACCCCGGTGATAATCGAGGTCTTTGCTGCCTTCCTGAACTACTGCTGTAACAGCACTCTTTACACAAGCGTTTATTGTGTTCTTACCAAGATCTAGTGCACTTGGGGAGCCCTATATTTCCAAAGATAAATCAAACACTGTTCCTAAGGAAACATTCAGCCTAATTAAGAAGAAAGAAAATATTCAGAGATTTATAATTACTCTGACCAGAGAGAATGAAGAAAGGTTACCTGGAAGAGGTAAACTTCAAGTGAGAGTTTAGAGGACAAACAGAAACTCACTTGATAAAATCAAGAGTTAGGAGAAGGATCCCCAGGAACAGAGATCAGCTTTTATTAAGGACCCGAGTGCTAAGAGAGAAAGGAGAATTAGAGATGCACTGCTTTAAATGCATGAATAATAATTTAACCGGGAATTTGACTTCTTTTTCTTAAAATATTGGAACACATGTCTTAAATTCTTTCCTATCACATCTACAGTGCACTATTTGACAGACAATATATCATGGGATAATTGTTGCAATTATTTTTAGATAATTTTTAAGCAATTTAAGCAAATGATGAGTAATAACATTTGAGACATAGTAATTCCATTGACTGTATTAAAGTGATAATGCATTATATTCAAGGTGAGAACTTGTAGTCTCCACCTTATGATATGTCTTTTATTTGACAGAACAAATTGATATCATACAACTTATTTTACTACTGTGGTTAATCTATGCTTAATATGATATAATAGCCTCAGATTTTCAATACTGTAACAGAAAGGAGGGGGCTACCAAATGGAGATCTAGCTTGGTCTGATTTCTAAAGAGAATATTGTGCTTATCACAATCTGTAATAATGATAATACTATACTGAGTATTGCTTATCATTCTTGCTGATTATTATTTCTCATTATTCTTGCTTTACTTTAAAAGAACCTAATATTTTGGAAATAATTTTTTTCTCCATGCATTTCCCTCTAGAAAATTGAAATTGGCTGAACTATATAATGCTGATTAGCACCTGGGCACCAAGATAGAATTTTTTTTTTCTTCTTTTTTGAGGAGTCTCACTCTGTCACCCAGACTGGAGTATAGTGACATGATCTTGGCTTGCTACAACCTCTGCCTCCTGAGTTCATGCAATTTTCCTGCCTCAGCCTCCCAGGTAGCTGGGACTACAGGCACGCACCACCATGTCCTGCTAATTTTTGTATTTTTAGTAGAGATGGGGTTTCACCATGCTGACCAGATTGGTCCCAAACTCCTGACTTTGTGATCAGCCCACCATGGCCTCTCAAAGTGCTGGGATTATAGGTGTGAGCCACTGCGCCCAGTCCAACATAGAATTTGTAATTTGCTCTTAAATGTTTATAAAGTTAAACTCTAACCCTTAAGCCTCATTTTAAATTGTCTAGTGACTGGCTTTTAGAAGTATTTTAAGGTGTTATGAGATTACAATCTTGAATACAATGTGTTTTGTGCCTCCTGCTCCCCAAATAGCCATTTCTATTATATCTGTTCCCTTCTGTCAACTTCATTATTTTTGGACACTTGGAACTGAAAATAGTTAGTAAAATTATTTTTAAAAGAGAAAAATACTATATAAATGGATTTGAACTGAGATAAATTTTTGAAAGTGGTCTGTAAGTGTGTAATGAGGACTTCTAAGATAGAAAATAGATTATGATTTTATATATATATATACACATATATACATATATTTGCTAAATATGATAATTCTCCAGGTAGCTCATCAATGATACACGATTAGCAAACTTTTTATTATTCATGTTCCACAATAAAAATATTTCACAGTGGATAAGCTATAGATAAAAACTAAATCACAGAAATGAGAGTATCCTAATTATTTATATCTGACAATAATGACAATAGCTTTATTTTTCTTGTTCCCAATGCCTTCTTTGGAGTCATTATATTTGACAGTGTCCTTAGTAACAATTCATTGACTGTACTATAATAGTTCTGAAGGGGCCAGAGGTGCAATATGATTGTCATTCCTTATTAACAGCACCTGATTATGTGAAAAACTGTTGGTTTTGTTAGTTATGAAACTAGTGCCCTGGCATATAGGGCAAACATAAGAATAATTCCATTTCTAAAGAATAATCCCAAAGCCTTAAAGAGAGCAACCAATATTTAACTATTTTAATAAGCCAAAACTCTGATTTTAAAGACACCAAAACAGATTTGTTGTATCATGTTCATCCAGGGGAAAAGAAATCTAAATGAATGAGCAACAATCTTCCAATTTGTTTAAAGCTTTTGACAGACTCAAAAAAGAAACAGATTCTTAAATGTTAAGGAAAAAACTGAGAGCAACAGTTTTTAAACCTCTGACACAATCACTAAGAAACAGATTCTGTTAGCTTCAAAGAAGTTGGAAATGATCTTTATTTTTCAAATATGCTGACAGTCATGAAGTAATGGATTTTTTTTTAAAAGAAGAGACTCCTCGCAAACATTTACATTTTCTCATGTAGAATCTTAGATTGGTTGTCTAGTAGAGCAAGGAATGGCAGTCTCATCATATTTAAGTCAGCCCTTTTCCTTTCCCATACGTATCAAAAAGATACGTTTCAAATCATGATCTTTACAGAGTGGAAACTTTCCCACTGAAAGGAAAGCAGAGAAGCTGGCCCAAGGGGATCTCTCTGACTTTCCAGTCACGAGGTCAGTCAGCTTGCAGCATGAACAGGGATTCAGAATAGCATCTCGTGGTTCCACAGCAAAATCATAAATGGATGAAAAGTGTTTGCGTTTGGCTTTTTCCTACAGTGGTACTCAGAATGTCTCTTCTCGTCTCCTCCCTTTGTCTGGGGTTTTGGGGGGTTATGTGCCCCCTCATGCCTAGTAGCCTCAACTTTTGATACCTTTCTTATGTCCTGAATGCCTTTATTTATTAAGGAGGAGCACTCAACATTTTCCTGAAAAGGAAAGGAAATACACGAAGATTTGTCAAGTTTGTGTTTCTTTCCATTGCTTCTGGAATCGTACTACAGAGGTCTATGCCAACTTGAAATTCTGGTCATAGTCAGAAGGTATCATAGCTTCTTTTAATGAAAAGAAAAAGTAATTTTTCTCTTTTTTTCATTTCCTAGGTTGTATTTCCTAGGTGCTATTTGCTTTCCTTTGTTTCCTCATCACTTATTTATTTCAGTAAACAAGGAGTGGAGGGAGAGGGAGGGTATTATCTTAAAGATGTAGAACTTAATGGTTCTTCCGTGGTGTTCAAAGGGTGGCCTCCCATTTTCTTTAGAACATTATGAGAAAGAAAACTGGTTCACCAGGAGCAGGAAAAACTGTCATTTAAGTTATTAGAGGTCATTATTGATGATCCATTTGTCAGTTAGCATTCACTAAGTTAAGCAAATAAAAGACATGCTGTCAACTTTCAAGCTTATCACAAAGGTAACCAATTTGTAAAAACATAAATATTTGACAAGAAACTCAATATTAAATAAAGAAAAGAACCCATTACTGCACGTTCTGCACATGTAACCCAGAACTTAAAGTATAATTTAAAAAAAAACAAACAAAAAAACCCGTTACTTAGTAGAGTAGGTTATAGAGTACCGTACACATATCCAATAAATTTCTACTGTATCTTTTGGATTAAAATAAATTTACTGGGGAATGAGGATAGAATGAAGTTTAAAACTACCAATATACATAATGAAATACTATTCAGCCATTAAAAAAAGGAAATCCTATCACCTGTGCTAACATAGATGAACCTGGAGGACACTCAGTAGAATAAGACAAGCACAGAAAGACAAATACCACATGATCTCACTTATATGTGGTGGTTACCAGGGACTGGAGTTGGGATAATCGGGGAAATGTTGATCAAAGGATACAGAATTTCAGTTACACAAGAGGCATAAGTTCAAGAGATCTTTTTTGCAACATGGTGACTGGAGTTAATAATAATGTATTGTATGCTTGAAAATTGCTAAGAGAATAGATTTTAAGTTTTTCACCACAAAAAATGATAAGGATGTGAGGTAATGCATATGTTAATTGTCTCAATTTAGCCTTGTATAGTATGTATACATATTTCAAATAACATGTACATGATAGATACATAATTTTTATTTGTCAATTTAAGAAAGCTGCAAATATGCCTGACCAAAGAAAATATTTTCCCACGTAGTAACTATTTCAGAATTAAATCTAGTCTGCCATAAAACATAAACTTGAGAAAACAAAAACAGGTAAATGAGAGTAATTATAACATAGCGGGTACTTGAAATGCACTGAATATTTTAGGTGCATTTTCTCATTTACCTCCATGGTAGTCCCATGATGTTTATCTTATGGTCTCCATTTTACAGATGAAGAAATTGAGGCTCATTGAGGAGAACTGAGGAGATAAAGTAATTTTTCCTCTAAGTAAATGCAGAACCTAGGAATGAATTGCAGGTCTGTTTGATGTGAAGCTGGTGCTCTTTTTAATATCCAGTTCTTTGAGTTTTGCTCAAACACAGTTGTTTCTTAGAGGTCTCTAATTTGTAGCTATTATAAAAGGAATGGAAATTTTATGTGAAATACAAAACTTTTTTTTTAATGTCATATTAATAAGCCTGAGAAAAACTCATGCAATGTAAGCTAAAAAAGAAAAGTCAATTAAAGTTTTCCTACAAAACAAAAAAATATATATTCACTGACCCAGAGAAAAGAGTCACAGGCAGAGGAATGATTAAAAGGGAAATTTAGTGCTTGTAAGTTGTCATGGATTTCAATACACAATTGTATATGCTAGGGTATATAACATTTCCAGACAGAGGCATTAATTTAACAGGATAAAACACTTTCTCATTGGTACTGGTAGTATTCCATTCATATGTATAAAATGTTATCTTCTTGCAAAAATTAAATGTTTTATGAATTTGAAGTAAAAACAGGAGAATAGCAGACTCAAGGTTGAGGAGAAGTAATTAGAGAAAAGATGAGCTAGAATCTGTGAATTTGAGTCTTCCTGTATCAAGTATGTGAATGTTGAATCTAATTTGTATGTGCTCTGAAACTATGAGAGTAGTGGGGCAGCATTAATTTTAGGGATAGTAAAATCTCACACTCAAACTATTTGAAGTCCACCTTGGGAAATTAAATATTCCTTTTTCTTTTTTCAGAAATTGAGGCAAATAACATGCAGTTTATTTTTTTAAAGTAGAAAGGCAGAAATAAGAGATTAAAACTAGAAATAGGAGGAATTAAGATGAGGCAACTGAGGTAAACAAAAGCTAGTTGTCCCCTCCTTAAGTCACGTTAGCAATAATCTGGTTGTTATTTTTATTATTTTGTTGGAATATTAATAAATAAAGCACTTATACAGAAAATCATGTAAAACAAATGTTTAGCATTATGAGTTGTTATAAGACAGACATTCTTTTATCTCTACCCAGGTCGAGAAATATGGGCTATCACTTGCCCCAGAAGCCCCCCTTTCCATGCCCTCTGCGAATCTCAACCCCTTCTCTCCCTTCTCTTTCCTCCCCACAAAATAACAATTACCATGACTGTAATATTATCGATTAGAGTTTCTTTTTGGAGTTCTCATCCCATTTTGTATACTTAAACACTACAGTTTATTTAGCCTTGCCCATTCTTTATCAATTTAAAATGTGTTTGAAATTATTTCAATCTACAGGTTGGCCCTCATTCCCTGGCCTGGTGCAGTGGCTCACACCCGCAATCCCAACACTTTCTCACACCTGTAATCGCAGCACTTTGGGAGGCAGAAGCGGGTGGATCACGAGGTCAGGAGTTCAAGACCAGCCTGGCCAATATGGTGAAACCCCATCTCTATAAAAATACAAAAATTAGCCAGTATGGTGGCGGATGCCCGTGGTCCCAGCTACTTGGGAGGCTGAGACAGGAGAATAGCTTGAACCCAGGAGGCAGAGGTTGCAGTGACCCGAGATCTCGCCACTGCACTCCAGCCTGGGCGATAGAGTGAGACTCCATCTCAAAAAAAAAAAAAGAAAAAAAGTACAGGTTTCTTTTCACTCTAAGCTAGCTGGAAGTTGTATTTCAGGCAATCTTCTGGCTGTGAGGAGTGCTTCTACTTCCCTACCTCCCCTTAATAGTTTTGCCAAAGTTTTTCCTCCATTCCTGGGGAAGTGCATTCTTGGAAGGAGCATGAACTAATGAGATAACCTTTGATTATGAATTCTGACTCCCAGAGAATGTGACATCAGATTTCTGAGTGAGGGGCTTAAAGAATCATAAGAGCCCAGATTCCTCATGTGAGGTTCACACACACACACACACACACACACACACTCTTTCACACACACCCACACACACCAGATGGTTCTTAGTGTTTAATATTGCAAAGATCTATGAATGCCCACTGCCTCTCTGCCAGAGTAAAATAGAACTATTTAAAGCTGAGCAGTTAGGGTAGAGGAGAACAATCTGACTTCGGAGTTAAAGTTTTAATGATCTATTACAGATATCTTTCTCAATGACATTGGATGCCTTTTTTCTAGTAGTTGTAAAAGCCCAACCTCCAAACTACAGAAGGATGTTCATTATTTCCCAAGTTCTGAAGCACGGGTGAGAGTTCTTTATAATACTTATGCTATGTAAATTACTGAATGATAAGCGATTTAAAACTGGTGGTTAATTATAGTTCTTCAAGAATGTTTTCAGAATGAGAATACATGTCGTTAAAATATGTAGATACTTGTTAATAGCTAGATTTATACTTGTATAACACCTTTCTCTAAGGGACTTTGAAAACATTATCTCATCAACCTTCACAGGCTTTTTTCATTAAATTATTAAATCACTGTACCATTTAAATTTAACAACAATAGAATACTGTTTCTTTTATCCATAATATATTAATTGACGGTTTATTATCTGTAATCTCCTCTGAGATAGAGGCCAGTCTTGCTTTTTTGTGTGTATTTGTTAACATGAGAAAAGTTTCATTTTTGTGTTCAGCTTATTTTGACACATTTTTCAGAGATTTGGAAATTATCCTCATTCTTTTCAGTCATTAAATAAGACAAACATCTTATTTTATAAGTTTTGACCACATGTTCACGAGCTCCTGCCCCCTGGACAACTTTCTTCCCAAGAGAAATATTGCCAGAACCTCCTGAGACATCCAGCCATCAGTGGTTTCTCTCTTCCTTAACTATTCTGGTTTGCAACTGGATATATGTGCTAATGCCCTAACTCATTGCTTATTGAAAATAACCTTCTACTATCCTGATGCTGCTTGAACATAGAATAATTCTTCCACATCACCTTATTTATCTTTAATACTTCCCAAATGTATGACATTTTCTGATGTGTGATTAGAGCTGGTCTGAAAAAAACACAAATCTCATGCTGTAGTTGAAAAACTACTAAATTAACCTTATTCACCACACCCACCTTGAAAATTTAGCTCGTTTCTTTCCTTTATAACCTCTTATCTTCCAGTCTGTTTCTAGGTATTACAGAGGCATATGTGCTGGATGTGATCATTTTTTTGTGTGTGGTCAATTTACTCAAGAGCTCCTTTGTAATGAAGAATCAGAGTTAAGCCAAAGGGCTCAGGGATGTGTTTTTCAATGAGCAACTTTAACAAGTAAAAGACCCCTAACAAATAGTGTGTGAAGATAACTATCTAGAGAATTCCTTTCTCCCAAAACATCTTTTTTTCCATTTATTCAGTATATATATGTGGACTACTCAACATTATTATCTATGTGGATAAAATCCAAATTTTCCTTTTTACAAATTTAGCTTTTTACAAACTAAGCAAAGTAAATGACCATGCAGTTTTCCTTTATTTACTTTGTGTTTTTTTTGTTATTGTTGTTTTGTCTGGATTATTTAGAAGGTGTATTTGGAATCCCAGCATTAACTTCTGAGTCTCTCCCTTTACACTCTCTCTTGCTGGATTACTCTTGGTGTGCTGGCTACCTTATGATGCTTACTTTTATTGGATTTCATTTATTTTGAAGTGGCTTTTAAGATCTCCCATGTGGCCCCAAATTCTTGAACACTAATATTTGTTTTCTTTTCCAGTGTTTGAAAATAAAGCACAAATATGAACTTTTCTCAACCCTTGTCAGCTCACCTCAAGTACTGCCTTTTCCCTGCCTGGTGTTGTGCCATTCTATAGTCTAAAATATCAATAGAGGAAAAAAACCCAATTATCTGCACTCTTTTCTACCTACTGGGTTGTCAGCAGAAAAATATGGCAGTGAAAGTCTGTTTCTCGCTGTCACACAGACTTTTCAAATTTAGTATACTGTCTTTTCATTGAAGTACTCACACACTTTCACTGACATTCCAGATGCTGAAGTGCGTGTGTGGTGTGTATGAGTGTGCATATGTGTATATCAAGACATTTCATTCGGAGAAGTCTGCTATGGATTCTAAGATCCGTAATTCCTTGCACTTGTGGTGAGTAGGAGATCATCCTGGCCAACGTGGTGAAACCCCGTCTCTCCTAAAAATACAGAAAATTAGCCATGTGTCGTGGTGTGTGCCTATTGTCCCAGCTACTTGGGAGGCTGAGGCACAAGAATCACTTGAACCCGAGAGGTGGAGGTTGCAGTGAGCGAAGATCACACCACTCACTGCACTCCAGACTGGGCTCCAGAGTGAGACTCTATCTCCAAAAATAATAATAATAAAAAAAAAAATAAAATAAATAAATTTCAATGTTGTTTGCATCAACATTAATTTCCCTTACACAATGCCAATGTCATTGTCTTAATGATAAGTAGGTGCAGGTTGTCATATTTGCAGAACTAAGCACAATTGATCATATCATCGTACCAATAGATCAGCAGCAGCAGAAATCACAGGGGAAAAATGTAAGTTTTTAATTTAAGCCATCAAGAGACAATTACCAAATCTTAACCTCAGGGACATTGATGTTTGATGTCTTCCTCAAAGGTCAGAATTGTTTCACAATCTTTCAGTGGACTGATACCATCATTTAAAAATTAACTAGTAGTAACAGCAATATTTGACTTTAAAATGTGACATAATATGCCAATTTAATAGGTATTTTTGGAGGCAGTTATCAAACTGTGCAAGTAGTCTTGGTTTGCTATTCAATTGTGGGGTGGGTTGAGGAAAAGTAGAATCAAGGAACAATTTTTAGCCTTATTTCAATGGAATTTTAAATTATGCTTCATACACATGTGGAAAATATAACCTCTTAGCCTGTTATTTTCATGAGTAGAGATGACCTAACCAATCATAATACTCATGAACTTATAATAACAGACTGACCACAGCTATAAAAGGGTTATTACAAAAAGTATCTCTTGTTTTTCCTATAATTCATCATTTTTAAGAATTTGCTACTACAAATTTTTTCACAAGATAAGTGAGTTAGCAGAAATCACTCTTACCCTACCTGCTGAACAATGCCTCTTTGATCAGTTCTCATGAGTTTATAGGTAAACATTCACTCAAACAAAAGTCTCCACAGGTTAGAAAAAAATTTAACTATTGACCTGGAGCAACAATAAATGGCATATAAAGCCTAAAATATAAATAGGAATGGAGTCCATGAAGTTAAATCGTAACACTGGTCCTAGAGAAATAAATTCAAAACAATTCAGAGGAAACCACCACTCTGTCTTCTCTATGAATTTGGCATATCGACATGCTTTCTATTACAGTTAAGGTGTATAGCCATTTAATCTCAAGTGTAATTTTTAAAGCTATACCTGTTTAATATTTAGAGAGGTATCTGTTTAATATTTAGAGAGCTATCTTTTTGTTGTTATGGTTGTTTAATTTAGTAGTCAGTCCCTATCATTCATGGATGGAAATAGCCCTACTGAGTAGAGTCTGTGGCCAGGAAGCAGACAAATTCCTCCCTATCTTTATTAACACTGAGAAGTGGAGCAAAAGATAATTGGAACTGACTTGATATTTACCTAATAAGAGTGCAGGGATCTGACCAAGAAATTCCAGCATATGGGATAGTGCTGAAAATTATATAAGCGATAGGCTTCTCCTGTAGAAATAAAAAGTGAACTTTTTGGTGCAAGTTTTCTCTCCCTAAATAAAAGTGCTGTTAACATGCCAATTAACTAAGAACAAAATGTTGACTAAATTCTACTGTATAAGGACAGACATGGCTTCCCTTTCTTCTCTTCCTCCTTGTTGGATTGTATAAAGAAAAGTCCCAGGATGCCAGTAGAAAGCAAAGATTCTTCAGAGAGCCATTGCTTATAAATAAAGGTAGTAATGCTTCTCTTATTCATACTCCTTACCCTCTTCACTCTCCTCAAGTATTTTTTAATCTAAAAGGCATGTTGAGATGTTTGTACGTTTCCTCTATAAAACAGAATTTCCAGAAATAATTTAATTGTATACTAAATAGTGCATCTACCATCCCAGAGAAATGAATGATGGGTAAAACCAGTATTTCCTTTACTTGAGTCAATAAGGCCCTGAAAGACACTGAATACTTTTTTTTTAACTTTTATTTTAAGTTCAGGGGTACAAGTTCAGGTTTGTTACATAGGTAAATCTGTGTCATGGGGGTTTGTTATACAGATTGTTTCATTACCGATAAGCCTAGTACCCATTAGTTATTTTTCCTGATTCTCTCCCTCCTTCCACTTTCCATCCTCTGAAAGGTCAGTGTGTGTTGTTCTCCTCTATGTGTCCAAGTATCCTCATCATTTAGCTCCCACTTATATGTGAGAACATGTAGTATTTGGTTTTCTGTTCCTGTGTCAGTTTGCTAAGGATAATAGCCTCCAACTCCATTTATGTCCCTGCAAAGAACATGATCTCGTTCTTTTTTAAGGTTGCATATTATTCCATGGTGTATATGTACCACATTTTCTTTATCCAGTCTATCATTGATGAGTATTTAGGTTGATTCCTTGTCTTTGCTATTGTGAATAGTGCTGCAATGAACATAATGCATGCGTGTGTCCTTAGCATTAATAATAGAATGATTTATCTTCCTTTGGGTATATACCCAGTAATGGGATTGCTAGATTGAATGACATTTCTGTTATTTGGGCTTCTCTCTTATTAAGTAACACTGGAATGTTAAAAATATATTTTCTGCTGGAAAAGCAAACGTAATGTCTAGAACTACAACTCGATACCTGTTAAATCTGCTTATATTGTTTCCTATTAAACATTGAAGAATGTTTAATTTAATTAAATATCTTATTAAATTAAACATTAATCAAAATGTTTCATATTAAAATGTGAGGCCTAAATACATTTTCACAGAAAAAAATAAGCAGATTTAACTAAACCTTGCATATTGTAGTCATTGAGTTATTCTAGGCATCGTATTTGCTTTTTCAGCAGAAAACGTATTTTTAACATTCCTATGCTATTGAATGAGAAAAATCTAAATAACCATAATAATTTAATTTGGCTGGCATGGTGGCTAATGCCTGTAATCCCAGCACTTTGGGAGGCCGAGGCAAGTGGATCACCTGAGATCAAGAGTTTGAGACCAGCCTAGTCAACCTGGTGAAACTCCATCTCTACTAAAACTACAAAAAATTAGCCAGGCATGGTGGTGGGCACCTGTAATCCCATTTACTTGGGAAGCTGACACAGGAAAATTGTTTGAACCCGGGAGGTGGAGGTTGCAGTGAGCCCAGATCGTGCCATTGCACTCCAGCCTGCAAGGAGAGTGAAACTCCGTCTCAAAAAATAATAATGGTAATAATAATAATTAAATTTAATACAATAATGAAATACTGTCTTCAGCCTTTACTATCATGGGAGTATAATAATAGATACTATTTATTGAAGATGTATGATGTGCCAGACAGTGACTTGGGTAATTGGGGAACATTATTGCCTTTCTACTTAGATTTACAACTCTGTCAAGGTAGAAGGAAATAAGTCCCTTTAATAGATAAGAAAATTTAGGCTCAAAAGTTACCCAGCAAATAAGCAACAGAAAAGGAATTCATTCCAGATCATTCTGCCTCCATATATTGGCTCTTTGCACTGCAGCAGCTTATAAAACTCTGGGAGACAAGACCATACACCCACCTGTTAAATGACAGTGAAACACAGCAGGTCATTAAACAGCAATGCAGACAGCAGAGACCAAAAAAGGAAAAACAAACAACAAACAAACAAAACGAACGGCGGCAGGAGAGGTTATTCTTAAAGAGATAACACAGAACCAGAGAATTATATTAAAAATACCTATACCACAGTGATTTTTATGCAGACTTGATTCTAGGAGTCATTCAGTGGCTTGAATCAAGGACAAAGTTCAGTGTGAATTCCAGGTGCAAAGAGTTATACATACATACACATCGAAAGTAGATTTCAATGTTATGATTTCTGATTAAACTAAAAGAGACTACTGTGATCTCATGTGCCAGCCACATGATTACAAATCTTAACCTTTTTGTGTTCCCTATATGTTGAGGCTATGGAATCTCTGTACGCAGTCTTTAGCGCCCAACTGGGAGTGACACAAGAGAATTCTAGGCATAGGGTACAACCACACAGTTATGGAAATGTGCCAACAGAACTTCATGGATGAAAAACTGGAATCCATGAATCTGTCTCCTAAAATTAAATTTGACAAAAGGAGGTGAACATATGTTCAGAAATAAATATGACAGGAGACAGTTTGTGTTTTTTCCTGAGGTAACTGTATCTACATGTTTCAAATGCTTAACAGCTAAAGGATGAGTTGAACCAGATTATTTAATAAATCATAACTCCATTGGAAAACTGTGAATTGACTTTAAATGGAGTGTCTCATATAGAGTTAGCCCTGTATTCCATCTCACGCAATAAAATAGGCTGGTTAAATCTGCATGCCCCCTAATTGCGTAATGATTTTTAATTTTATTCTCAAAACTTTAATATTGGTCCTATATATGATAAATTATCACTAGTAAATTTGCTTTTTAATTGTTTTACCATGCAGTGAAATATGCTTTAGTTGAAAATTTCTTGATTAAATACCTGATAACATTAACCTGCACTGGACATACACATAGTTTTTATTTACTAGAAAGCCTTGTGAGTCATTTTACTTAGAAACCCATCTTTTGAATGTACTCTTGTTAGAGAAAAGCAGTCTAGTGATGTTCACACACACACAAAAGCTGATATTTACATTAATGTACTCTTAATCTTGACCCATGGCTCAGCTGTCAAAATAGTCTTTACTAGTGGTATGCTAATAAATGTCTAGTAAGCAACTTTCTAACGGGCAGGGGGAGTTGTGATTTGTAGCATTTGCCAGCTTTTGTGGTGTAAATATTCCAACACAGCTGATCTCAAGCTACCAAGGTGACATCACTGAATGTAGAGTTGGGAAAAATTGCATAGTTATAGGCCTTATTTCCTATTAAAGAATTCTACTGTACAGATACATAGGCATACATAACCCAAAGACATAGATAATAATAAAATATTGTCCAATAATTAGAAAGTAATATTTTTGTATATTTGTTACCTTTTAAAAAAATATAATCTATTTAATTTTAAATGTACACAATTTTATTATTAAAAATAGTTATGTTTAGCCACTGTCCCGCAAAAGTCCTGAAAATTCTTTCTTGAGAGCCAGTGTGAACTAGTTTGAACCGGTGTAAGCCAGGTCCAGCAGGCCATTGTTACTGAGCACATTTTCTCCATGACTGCGTGGCAATGCAAATCGTCAAGGTTGTGAATGTGAGGGAGTGAGGCATGAAGATGGCACTGTGGAGAATATGACCCGAGGCTGACCAAGCAAAGTCAGTGTCAAGACTGAGGCTGTTACCGGCCGTATTTTTCCTAATGGGAATTTTTATGACTGAGGAAAGATAGAGGGACAGTCGCTTTTTGGTGTGTTGCTGCTTGTGATGCCCTTTACAAATCTAGAGAGTGAATGCTGGGGACTGTTAGCAGCCACAACTTCTCTTTGATAGAAATACTTTCTTCTAAAAATAACCCTGTCCCATACTGAACATGGGCTTTACTGGGGATCTGGAGTATTCAGATGAACAGAAAGTTGTTCATCTTCAATGAAGCAGTTGCTGAAACCTCATGTGCAGCAGCTCGCATGCCAGGCAGACTGATGACCCTCAAGAAGTTTTTTGACCTTGATTGGTTTGTCTTTGAAACTGGTTCAGGCCTAAAAGGCACAGGCACATTTGTAAAAGGAAAGAATATAGAAGAATATCACAATTACAGAAAGGATTAGAGAAGCATTTCGAAGGAGACAAGTAGAGATCCACAGTTCTTTAAGGCATGCAACTTTATTCAGATATTTAGATGAACCCCTGCCAGACTCTCTCTAAAGCCTGAACTAATTTGCGTATTTTATAGACTAACATTTGTAAAACATGATCCACATTGTCTCACTGGGTACCCCTTATGACCAAACCATGACAAACATCTATACCATTACTCGCCAAGTTTGGTAATATTATCTCTGATAATAAATAGAATATAGTTTGCACTGGCTAGTCTTGGCTGATAAAATTACTTTTATTTGTTTGGGAAATTAGCAAAAACTCAGGATTGGAAATGAATTGATACATTTCATGTATCAAATGTATCAAATGAATTGATACATTTATCTGCTTGGCCGAGAAGTTAACTACTTTGGATATTTGATTTGTTTTGTTTTGTTTTTAACACCCGGCTAAAAAAGAAAGCAAACATGTTTTTTAATTTGGGCTGTTGAATTGGGAGATTGCTGTTCATGAATTAGTGCTTAACTCCTCAGCTATAAAAGAGAAGTATATAGGATGACAGCAAAATCTTATAAGATTTATGCCCATCAGATGGTAATGCCATTGCCCTACCATACACTAAACTTTTCTCAATAGCAGACGAATATACTTTCCCTTTTTATATCTCAATCCCCTTGACCTGGTTGACTTATTCCATTAAAACTAGCTTATGGTCTGGACGGTAATATTAGAGAATAACTGTTTCTCATTTTAGGGTGAGATATCTATTTTATTGTTTCGTCTTCTTTGTTCTCTTTCCTGACTGAATGAGTAACAATCAATCATTATTAAGGTTTAGGTAAATTGAGTTTTTTTCATATCCTATTTAATTTACTTTTCTCTGATTCTTAGTTGTGTATATTTCTGTTCTGTAGGCCAGGACCTGACACATTCCTTCCTAAATGACTACCATAGCTTCTCAGATGTATCCCTAACTTCCCACTTCCCACTCCGGCTCTTTTTTTTTTTTTTTTTTTTTTTGGCTAATACATCCGAAATGTTCCTCACACCAGGCACTTCTATCACTGCTGTAAAATGTAATATATCCATTCACTTGTCTGTTCCATTGCTCTACCAAATCTCCCAGCACCACCTCAGATATACTAAGATTATTTGGAATGGGATTTCGTCACAGAGCCATTGCCAATAATCCCAGTGTTTCCTTCCGAGCATGTGTAACAAGTCATCCTCCTGCTATACAATTTGTCGCTAGAATATATTCAGTTGGGATTTTATTGCCTATTACCTTGTACCAAACCAATGTTCTAATTGTACAGGTTATCTCTTAAGTATGATGCTAAGTTCCCAGAATGTATGGTCCAAAAATAAAAACATCTTTATTATTATTATTATTATACTTTTAAGTTCAGGGATACATGGCCAGAACATGCAGGTTTGTTACATAGGTATACACGTGTCATGGTGCTTTGCTGCACCCATCAACCTGATATCTACATTAGGTGTTTCTCCTAATGCTATCCCTCCCCTAGCTCCCCAGCCCCCGACAGGCCCCAGTGTGTGATGTTCCCTTCCCTGTGTCCGTGTGTTCCCATTATTCAGCTCTCACTTATGAGTGAGAATATGTGGTGTTTTATTTTCTGTTCCTGTGTTAGTTTGCTGAGAATGACGGTTTCTACCTTTATCCATGTCCTCGCAAAGGACATGAACTCATCCTTTTTTATGGCTGCAATAGTATTCCATAGTGTATGCATGCCACATTTTCTTTATCCAGTCTATCATTGATAGGCATTTGGGTTGGTCCCAAGTCTTTGCCATTGTGAAGAGTGCTGCAATTAACATACGTGTGCATGTGTCTTTATAGTAGAATGATTTATAATCCTTTGGGGATATACACAGTAATGGGATTGCTGGGTCAAATGGTATTTCTGGTTCTAGATCCTTGAAGAATTACCCCACTGTCTTCCACAATGGTTGAACTAATTTACACTCCCACCAACATTGTAAAAACGTTCCTATTTCTCCACATCCTCTCCAGCATCTGTTGTTTCCTGACTTTTTGATCATTACCATTCTAACTGGCATGAGATGGTTTCTCATTGTGGTTTTGAATTGCATTTCTCTAATGACCAGTGATGATGAGCTTTTTTTCATATGCTTTTTGTCCACATAAGTGTCTTCTTTTGAGAAGTGTCTGTTCACACCCTTGGCCCATATTTTGATGGGGTTGTTTGTTTTTTCTTGTAAGTTTGTTTAAGTTCTTCCTAAATTCTGGATATTAGCCCTTTGTTAGATGGGCAGATTGCAAAAATTTTCTCCCATTCTGTAGGTTGTCTGTTCACTCTGATGGTAGTTTCTTTTGCTGTGCAGAAGGTCTTTAGTTTAATTAGATGCCATTCATCAATTTTGGCTTTTGTTGCCATTGCTTTTGGTGTTTCAGTCATGAATTCTTTGCCCGTGCCTATGTCTTGAATGGTATTGCCTACATTTTCTTCTGTGGTTTTTATGGTTTTAGGTCTTACATTTAAGTGTTTAATCCATCTTGAGTTAATTTTTGTAAAAGGTGTAAGGAAGAGGTACAGTTTCAGTTTTTTGCATATGGCTAACCAGTTTTCTAAACACCATTTGTTAAATAGGGAATCCTTTCCCCATTTCTTGTTTTTGTCAAGTTTCTCAAAGATCAGATAGTTCAACATGTGTGACATTATTTCTGAGGCCTCTGTTCTGTTCCATTGGTCTATATCTCTGTTTTGGTACCAGTACCATGCTGTTTTGGTTCCCGTAGCCTTGTAGTACTATAGGTAGAAGTCAGGTAGTGTGATGCCTCCAGCTTTGTTCTTTTTGCTTAGGATCGTCTTGGCTATACAGGCCATTTTTTGGTTCCATATGAAATTTAAAGTAGTTTTTTTCTAATTCTGTGAAGAAAGTCAATGGTAGCTTGATGGGGATAGCATTGAATTTATAAATTACTTTGGGCATTCAAAAATACATTTTTATATTGATTGTATTGTGGAATAATTTTCTAGGCACCCAACAAGTACTAAAAATTTATTGTTGATACCAGAAAATGCTATGATTGAATTTGAGAAACATGATGTCTAAATAAATTTAGACATACAGGGAAGGTCTTTCTATTTTAGGAAATTAGACAGTTTCCTAATGTGACCCAATGTCTCTTATTAGAAATGTCTCCAGTTTGTTTTACCTTTGTGAATTCAGACATTCTGGAGTAGTTTCCTTGAAAGTTTGAGCTGAAAAGTCACCTAATTTCCCTATCTCAATGCCTTCATTTCAAAAGTAAGGAAATTATAGGTGATTAATCCAAAGCTTATTTTCACCACTAAAACACCATAATTTTCAAGTAGAAATTTTTCTAAATGAGGAATTTTTAACTCATAGATCTAAATATATTAAGTTAATTTAAAAAATATCTACACTCTCTCTGAATAGGAAATTCTATGCTTTGTTACTGAATAAGAGATGTACATTTAAGAAACTGGATATTCTGATTTGCTACACAAAGAGGGATATAAATCTCTATCTACTTAAACATAATGTGTCTCTAAGCAAATAAATAGGCATCATCACCTTCTCATGCCCTGCAATAGAGAGTTCTGGTTCATTTAGCAGGAAAACTATTTCTGTATTATACTTTCTGTTACAAAGCTTAAAATTTTTACTCTTCCTTCAGCACTTCCTATTTCAATATCATCTTCTCTACCTATTTTTGATCCATACCCTTGGGAAGAAGAAATATAAAAAAAATTAGACTATCCTATATTAAGCAAGCCAAATTCAGTGCCAGAACACTATAAAAAGTCTTTCTTGAGTTCAATTGTATTGATTGAGAAATCATTTATTGTCTGGGTTTTTTTCTGGACCAACATTTAGGAAATTATGGTTCTCCATGGTTATATATAAATGTTGTGATATTGATCATTACAAATACAGATAGGTCTCTTTGTACATTTTGAAACCTAGTTTCAAGGTCTATACAATATGCTATTTTCCCTTTGATTACAAAAGCTATTACAGTCTATTTAAAATTTAAATTACAGAAAGCATAAAAAAAGTAAAATCATGTATAACCCAACTACACAGAATAACCATGGATAACATTTGGTAGGACATTCTTTCAGTATTTTATGTTGTAATACCTATGTCTTTTGAAAAATAAATATATGCCACTTTATCAACCTATAACTGTTGCCACAAATTCTGAAATAAGAGTATCTAAACTATGACTTTGTTGTATTAGATATGAGTACTCTTTTGTTACAAAGTTTCCCAAATTTTTACAGTCTCTCTCTCTCTCTCTCTCTCTCTCCCTCTCTCTCCCCCCCCCCCTCTCCCTCTCCATCTCCGTCTCTGTCTCTCTCTCTCAGAACAACTAAACTTATTAATGAATCAGTTCTTACAGTTGGTAGAAAGTGGGTGATGTCAACAGCAAGGCTTTATGGTTCTAACTTGAAGAGATAGATTTCTATTGCTCTGCATATCACATGTATGTATTACCATTCTGGACTCCCATTGCTGAGAACAGTACCTGGCACCTATGGACATTCAGATACATATATTTTCAATGAATGGATGAATTTTGAATTGGAAGGAAAGGCGGTCTGGCTCTTCCATTCTGGCTTCATGAAATTTCTGTGCATTGGAGTAGGTACTGTATTCCAAGATCTGACCCATCATTGAACAGGGTCAATAAGAGCTTTATGACTTTACTTTTGTGAACTAATCATGGAAATAAATTCATTTTACCCAGTCTCTAAAAGGAGGAAATTACTTTTGAAAAAAACACAGAAAAAATTAATTTCCTGTAATAGTAGCAAATGACAAGTGTCAAAGAGTTAAGATTTTCAGAAATTTCTTTATTTCTCATGACTTTTATTTTATAAGGCACTGTTTTCCAAATGCATCTAGGAAAGTTATGTAATAGAAGAATTTCTTTTAAAGTAAAAAACAAAAATCATCACAGACCCCGAGTCTTGACTTGAACTCTCTTCATATTATTTAAACATGTGTACACTTAACACTAGTTGTAAGCTACTGTTATGTTTGTAGCCAACATTGAATTTTAAAATCTAAATTTAAATTGGCTCCAAACAAACTATAAAACCTTTGGCATTTCAATTAGCAGCATTAATGGGATGATTTTTTCTTTTGGTCCAAATTCATCCAACATGAAGAGTATGAATATAGTACTGACTTCTAAAGCATGAGTTTTTGGGTAGCACTGAAGGGGAAGTCTGTAACTTTTTCTATGTTCTCTTAAATTGATTTAGTTATTGAAATATACATAGAGAACAGTGCATAGTTCATAACCATATGCCTTTCTGAATTATCACAAATGAACACCTCGTATAATCATCACCAGAACGAAAAAGAAAATATCACCGTAAGCCCTAATGCTTCCCTTGTGCCTCAATTCAGTCACCAACCTCATCCTTCTTCCTATAGTTCACCCAGGAATAGTTTGTGTGTGGCATATTTATACTTCTGCATTCCCCATCACTACTTAACATACACTCCTTTTTTTTTTTTTTTTTTTTTTTTGAGACGAAGTCTGGCTCTGTTGCCCAGGCTGGAGTGCAGTGGCCAGATCTCAGCTCACTGCAAGCTCCGCCTCCCGGGTTTACACCATTCTCCTGCCTCAGCCTCCCAGTAGCTGCGACTACAGGCGCCCGCCACCTTGCCTGGCTAGTTTTTTGTATTTTTTTTTTTAGTAGAGACAGGGTTTCAACGTGTTAGCCAGGATGGTCTCGATCTCCTGACCTCGGGATCCGCCCATCTCAGCCTCCCAAAGTGCTGGGATTACAGGCTTGAGCCACCGCGCCCAGCCTCACTGCTTTTTTGTTTTTTAATTACAGTGAAAGCTTTATTTTTATAGCTCTCTACAGTCCATTACTGGAATATGAATATTTTACACTTACTATCACTTTATTTATTTTTATTTTACCTCTTTTTTTTAAAATAGATATACATTCATTTTCATAAATTAAAACTTCTCAGAAATGAGTAATAAAGTTTCCCATAATCCTTTGCCATAGAGATAATCACCATGTAAAAGACTACGGATGTCTTACTTTCCTTACGTTTTCTAAACATTGTTTTTAATGATTAAATAAAAAGGATCTTATATATACAAAACAATATGTGTGGTATACATTAGCATGATAACCCTCAGTCACCCTCTACTCTGCAACCTGAGAGGCTAAACTGTACCAATTCCAAAGCCCTATGGGAGTTTTCCTGATCTCATCTCCTAACTCCCCTTCTTTAGAGTATTAGCTGTTTAATTTTTGTGGCCATTTTATAAAGTAGACACTAGTATTACAGACACTTAAAAGTGAGTAAATGAAGGCTTAGAAGATTTGATAACTGACAGCCACACAACCAATAAGTGAACCAAACTCAAGAGCCTGACTCCAGAACTCAGACTTCCAACGATATGTATTTATATTTCTATTAGTATAATGTCAGCTTCCCACTAGCTTATACATTCCATAAGAGTAGAACACAGATGTGTCTTGTTCACTGCTGTAACCCCTAGTTACTGGAACTGAGTCTATATCTAATGAATAGATTAGTACATGGTCTGGGGCTGATTATTTATTTACATACACATTTTGTAGACATTCAGCTAGTGCTATGGGGAAAAAAAAAAAACCATAAAAAGACGAGTTTCTCCCGTGTTGTATACGCACATCACATATACATAACTCCTTTTCTTTCTCCACGAGTCCTATTCACTCATTCTTGCCCAGCATCTGTGTCATCTCTTTCTGCTTTTTCACGTGACTCAGTTTGTATGTTGCTCTTCACCATGTCTTCCCTGCCTTCTCTTCCTCTTCAAGACTTCCAGACTGTTTTGACTCAGGTGAAAATATTGTTAGAGGGAGGGTGGCCCACTAGGCGATCATACGCACTCTTCCACTCTTCTCTGGGAATAATCATAGTACTGTTCTAGTAAAAATTGTCTCTTTTTCTGCTTTTGTCCTTCAAAGTGAATCAGCACAAAATATTGAGACTGAAATGTTAGATAGTGTAAGCCCTTAAAATTGCAAAACATCAGTCACATGTTGCCATTCTTTATCTAGAAAGATGCCATATTCTTTACTGATTTAATTTCTGCAGCAGATTTAAATATGGCATGTGTTCCACTTTTAAAAAACAAAACTTTTTTATTGCCTTAAATTTGTAAATTCCAAAGACATTACAAACTTTAAATACATGTTTAGAAAGGTTCTTCAAAAGCACATTAATTCAAATTCATAAAGATGTTTTAGAAGGCCAAGTAAAATAGAAATGTGGGGTGTAGAAATAAATTAAGCATAATACATTAATTAACACAAAGCTGAACCCTGCCTTGGTTTTCACCCTGAAAGACAGATAATTAAAAACAACTCTGTAAAGCGTTTTTCATATGACTCTTAGGTTAATGAATGGATAAGAAATAAGATAATGATATAAAGGAAAACTTGAATGTGAAACTCATAACAGAAAAGCAAGATGTGCATACTTTGATGTTGTTATTCTGTATTTAACTCTCTAAATTGATCCTATATTTCAAACAACTGCTCAGAGTGCTTCAGTAATTAGCACATCAGGGATGCATTAGTATAGAATAATAGTCTTAACTCTAGGAGTTTTTAAAGCTTTAATAATCCATCTTCCCAAAAGCATAACCTGCAAATAATTTAAATTAAAACAATATATCTCAATCATCTACCAATGCACTCACTATATTATTAAATACACACAAACATATAAGCCTACCCATGCAAACCTGAAAATATTAGAATATTAAAATTGTTGAACAGCTGTCTGGGATGACTGAAGATATGAATACATGATAGCAACCCTTTCTACTCTTACTATACAAGCAACATTGCTCTTCGGAGAAAGTATTGTTTGTCAATCTTATTTCGTGGGGGCTCTTCTATTTCCTTATATCTCAGGGACTTATCATCAATTTGGCTAAAAAGAGTCACTCTGTTTCTGAAATCTTACATTCCAGGATAACATGCTGCTCTTTCCAGTTTCACACCTGTGACCTGTTATTTCAAATTTTGCCTCAGCATTAATGTACATTTCTGAAAGTTCATGTTGGAATATAAATCTCATGGACTCAAATATCATGCAAAGCATTTGTGACAATTGTGTATATTTCAAACTCTTTGGTCAATTTTAGTATAAATGTGTAATCATGATCTTTATTCAATCTCAAGGCAACAGACTTTTCTCAGTCTACATTTGGAAAAATATCCTATGTAAGGCAAATACTTTCCCCATTCCCTAAACATGCTCAATGCCTCCTAGGAAAATATGACAAATCACAAGACTTTTGAAAGGGTTCCTGGGTTGTGATCAACAGGAAATTAGGTCACCTGATTCACATATATATCCAAATCTGTTAATCATAAGGGTAAAAAAAGTTTCTTACTCTCATGGACTCTGAAGCAAAATACACACAGAAAAAGACCCTAGAATACTCATTTGAGTTTGATATGTTGTCTAATGTCAGTGAAGCCATAATCCTTGGGCTGCCATCTTTCTCAGATTATTCTGAGATCATTGGTAGACTTCATACAAGGCCCTTCTATCCAATATGTGTGGAGTCACCATGTGGAGATTTTTATTAGACATGAAATATTTTTATTGTTGATGAAAATCTTTGATCAGCTATCAGTTGTTCCTTTGGTTAGATTTTGAGCTCCATCTAGTTCAGGGATACCATCATTCCTTAGCAATGTTATCAATGCTTCAAACTCAAGTCAACTAAATGTTATAATAAGAGTAGATATCATGTAATGAGCTTGCACAACATGTCATATTCTCTCCTAGGGAATTAACATATATAGTTTCATACTCTCACAAGATAAATTTTGTTAAGAAAATGCCACATTAGGAAAATTCTCAGCCTTCACGTGATCTAGAAAATGGGCATCTGTCAATATTTCATGCACTCACACAGACACATACACATATGTGTATATATGTGTACATACATATATACATATATTAATTGATTACAGTGTTTTGTGCTTGTCTAACACTTGCAAATTTACAAAGATCCTTTTAATTACAGTGTTTTAATTTATCCTCAAAATAACTTGATAACAATCTGATAGAAAAAAATGAGCAGGAAACCTTAAGCAGACACTTTAAAAAGAGTCTATTCAAATGGACAATAAATGAATAGATACTTACTGAGACAAAGCAAATTAAAACCAAAAAGTGATACAGCTACACGTCCATTGGGATGGCTAAGATACCAAATATTTGTAAGAATGTGAAGCAACTAAGATTCCCACAAACTACTTGATGTGACTGTAAATTGATAAACCCGGGTTGGAAAGATATTTGACAGAATCTACTAAGCTAAACACACATGTAATGTATGACTCAGTAATTCCACTGAAATGCATAATATGTTTGCCAAAAGAAATGTACGAGAGTGTTTATACAAACATTATTCATAATGACCCTGAATTGGAAACTACATATGCTCATCTAGGGTACAATAGATAAATATGTTGTAGTATACTGTGGAATATTATATGGCAATAAGAATGAACAAACTACAACTCCATGCAGTGGCATTGATGGCTCTCTCAAAAGTAATGCTGAATAAAAGAAGCAGGCACAAAAGAGTATCTGAGGGATGGGGTCTTGAATGAGGTGTGAAGGATGCTTCTTCAGTGTTGATGGCACTCTGTTTCTTAATTTGGCTGTTGATAAAATAGATATATTCATTTTGTAAAAAATTCACTAGGTTATGCATGACAGTTGGCTGACTCTTCTGTGTGATACACTTTAATAAGATGTCTAAAATGATAATGTGATGACACTGGCAAAATGAGTATGAATCAATGAATGAATTAATGACCAAACAATTAAACAAACATTTTTGAGGTATATATTCCCAGATCTCTATATTTTCTACTATTTAATCTGTTCAAAAATTACTAGCACCATGGATTTGCTATGATTGCTGTCCTTTAAAATAACCTTTTTACATTCAGTTAATTAAATTCTTTAAAACAATTAAACAAGTTAAGGGATTATTGATATTAATCAGCACAAAATAATAAACTAATTTATTATTAGTTTAACTAATTTAAACTAATTCCTTAAAAAGTCATTTCTATATTTAAGCTATGTTAGCAAATTTTTTTTTCATAAATGATATCCTCTTAAACTCCTAGATATGAGTAATATTTCCAAGGGAAGCATTAAGCGCACAAAACAAGAAAGTGAGTATGATTCTATCACAAAATGGACCCTTATGTGGTAGTACAGAATAGAGAACGGTTTTCTGTGAAGTTATACTGGGGAACTACATTTTTATTTCAAATTTTAAACACTTGACTGTAGTAACTATTGGAACTCTCCAAGGTACTTCTGTTTGCACCATTTAGTTTTGAATTTCTTTAAAAATTGCCTCAAAAGTTCCAGAGGATGTCAACTCTGACAGTTGCACATCTCCTAGACATTGAAATAGAAATTGGAAGTGCTTTGTTTGCTAGGGAAGGTTCAATTGGTTCTATTTTGTCCCTTTTCAGATACCGTTTTAATGTAACTATGTCAATGGAAGTAGAGGAATTGGAAAGTTTGGTATTTCTCTTGATTGGTTCCCTAAGTTCTGAATCCCAAATGCTAAAAAGGTTATAATTATTTCAGAAACAGATAAGAACATGAACGATACCTGCTTTGCCATAATGTTGCTATCTGTTTAAACCCAATAGAAATTTGGAGGTGCCGTCAATGAGATTTACCAAGAGATTACTTCATAGCTTTCATTGTTATCTTTAAAACCTTAACAGACTTTTTTTAGATACTAACATGCTTTCTTGTAAGTGAAGCAGAGCCTTAGAGGTAAATCTTCCTGCCTGCATGGAAGATAGCCTTTTAGCAGGATCACTATTACAATGTATTCAAGCAAACACTGTGTCTGCTTTTAGGCATTCAAGTTAATTTAAATTTTGAAGATGGTGTGTTTAGGAAAGGACATGGGAGTTAAATACAGGAAGATTCAGCACTGCCTTCTTATCTATCCATCTCTGTCCAGACATATTTCTAAATTTGAAATGCTATTACCTATGTATTTAATATAGTAATTGAATTCCAGTAGTAAACATACATACAACAACTTCATAGAATCTTAAATGATTTGTATACACTATTAATTATAAGACTTTGCATGCCACCTTCATGATTTTTGCCATACAAAATTTTGCTTATTTTTGGAATTTCAGTAAAATAATTAACATGTATAAAATAGTATTTTCATATGTAAGCTACAGAGGATACCCAAGTATCCACTACTCAGCTTAAGTAGTCCTCCCTACCTGATGTACTTCTGTGTTTATAATAATTCTCATTTTAAAAAAGGAATAAGATACCAATAAACCATGTGGTTACATTTGAATGGTTTTGAATTACATATCAGTGGTAATATATTGCATCTTACTATGTACCTGCATATTTTTCACTCAAATGACTACTGTTAGATTTATCTTATATTGATCTGTGTATCAATAGTGCATTCATTTTCACTCCTAAGTGAAATGCCTTTGTATGGATATACTGCAATTTATTTATCCAGTATTCTTTAACATCCATTTATAGTTTCTAGTTTTCTTTTTGTCGTTGCAAACAATTCTGTAGGCTTTAATTTTGCTAAGTAATTCAAAATTATTTTTTCAAGTAATTGCATCAATTTATTTTCTTCAGGAGTCTATGGGCTTCCTCTAGATCCACATATTATAAATGCTTCATGCTACTTGGCTTCTTAATTTTGGGTCTACTTAATGAATATAAAATGCTGACACATTTGAGCTCTGATTTGCATTTCATTTCCTAATAATTGTGCTGATCATGTCTTAATATTTTAATGTATCATATATAATATATCATTTGTGTGTTATGTTTTTGTTTTTCCATCTCTAAGTAGAACCAGAATATAATATATCTTGTTCTATAAAATATCTGCTCATTTTTTCCTATTTTATTGGGCTGTTTATTGTAATCTTAATTATTTGTTAGTTATTTGCTGTAAATACATTTTTTTGTAGTTTGTCATTATAAATTTCTTGAGTTGTGTTTTGATGAATAAAAGGTGTGTATCATAAGGTGATCATATTGATCAATACTTTCTTTTATGATTAATGCCTTTGAAGTCTTCATTAATAAATCTTTCCTTATTGCAAGGTCATAAATATATTTTCCAAATTATCTTCTAAAACTTTTACAGTTTGCCTTTCATGTGTGATCTTTAATCTACCTAGAATTGATTTTTCAGTGTACTTTGAAGTATATATAGATGTTTTTCTGAGTAAAATTTTCTGTCTTTTTATGTACTGATCTGCTGTGCCTTTTCTGTTCTATAAACATTTTTCTTACATATGGAAATGTTTCTGTGATTTCTATTTTGTTGAATTGCTCTACTTGTTTATATGTCTGCTGTATCATCTCTTTTAATTATTATAGCCTTGGCATTGATCCCCTGAATTTATTCATTTTTTAAAATCTGTGTTGATATCTCTTGGATAGATATCCTAAATTTATTCTTTTTTTAAATCAGTGTTCAAGTCATTCATAGGCTTTTTCCTTTCTATAAAAAACTAAGAATCAGCTTTTTAATTTCACAAAGAACACTTGTTAGGGTTTTACTGTACTTACATATATTCTGCGGTTCAATTTAGGGAGAAGTAGCATAATGCAGATGTTGACTTTTTCTATTCAGGAATGTGGATATTGTTCCATTTACTCAGATCTTCTTAAATGCCTTTCATTAAAATTTAAAATCTTTTTTCATAAAGGTTTCATGTGTCTCTTATTAGATTATACTTAATTACTCAATAATTACGCTACTATCATTTTTGCTACATTCTCTAACACTTTTATCTCTAGTATATATAAATGCGGTTGAATTTTACAGTAATATGTACTCAGCATAGATGCTAAGCTCTTATTAATTCTAAAAATTTATCATTCCACCTTCCTTGTATGTAAGTGTGTCATCCGCAAATTCTTCTTTTTCAATTCATGTTCATTTATCCTTTGCCTTACTGTGTAGGTGAGATGATATTTACTAGCAATGATGATTGTGGACATTTTTTCTTGTTTCCCATCTTTAAGATAAAATTTATATTTTATCACAAAAAAAGGTGTTAAGTACTTATGTAAGTATGTTTTGTTGTTTTGGTTTGATATTTTGGCAGATAGCATTAAGGAATTTTCTTCATTTTCTAATTTGCTAGTTTCTTTTGCAAAAAATGTAATTAGATGTTAAATTTTAATAATCTTTTGCTCTATTGAAGATTATCACAAGGTTTTGCTGCTTTAATTTGTTTTGCTGCAGTAACCAAGAATCCAATGTCTTGGTGACTTCCAACAAAAACACTCATTTATTCCTCATGTTACATGATTGTTATGTGTCAAATATATATGGATTGAGCTCCAAATTTCTCCCCTTTCCAGGGGCCATACTGAATGAGCAACCCCTAACTGGGACATTCTGTTCCCATGGCAGAAAGCAAAAGTGCAAGGGAGAAAACCAAATCGTGCAATTGGACATGGTGTGTTATATTTCTTCACACTCTATCAGCCAAAGTAAATCATGTAGCTAAATCCCAGACCCTGGGATTAAGAAGCATGACAGGGTAGGGAAGGAATGAATTATTGTGAGTAGATAATACAATCTAATGTGTGGTGGATTCTACTAATTGATTTCTTAATGTTAAAACAACATTTCTAGGATTAACCTGACTGATAATGTTGTTTCATCCTCTTTATACATTGCTAGATATGATTTGCTATATTTTATATAAAACCATTGCACATATATCCATGAGTGATACTGATCTCTATTTTTTCCTTCTACCACTGCCCTTCTCTCCTTTTGACATCGGTACAGTTGTAGTCTAGAAAAAATGAATATTTTCATAATCCTTGTAGAATACTCTGACAGAATTTGAAAATATTGCAAACATCAGTTATTTTAAAGTTTGGTAGAATTGTTTGTAAACATTCTTGGTTGCATGTGAAACTATTATAAGGTATTGATACAACCTATTAATTATTATTGTCTTTTCCTCCATTTATTCTCAAATCAATTTAGATAAGATACATTTTAATAGGAATTAGCCCAGTGCATCTAAATTTGCATTTTATTCTCAAAATGTAGTTTAGTTTATCCTCTTGTTATTTGGACTGTCACATCAGTAAATTTGTCCTGTTTTTCTTTCTTACTTTTGTTTATTGGTGGGTCTTTTATTCTGGAAATACTAGAATTTGCCTATTTTATTATTTTAAATAATATTTGGGCTTATTTTTAAATATCATATTTTAATATTCTCTGTAATAATTCATCATATGCCTGGTAAGGAGAATTTAAGCTAATAAAAATAAAAAGTTAAAACAATGCTCAGCATACAGTAATCACTATGTGGGTATCAGCTAATACTTTTATTTCTATTTTTTCTTCTCTTCATTTCATTAACATTTGTTATTATTTCATACATTCTTAAATTTGTTGCTGAGTTTATTCATCTTATTTAAAGAAATAAAAATATTTAGTGTTATTATGCTCCTTCTAAATACTACTTTAGCTGTATCCCACACAGTTTTAACTATTTTTGTTATCAGTTGTTTCCAAGTATTTTTAAAGTTTCATTATTGTTTCTTCTTTGAGCCATGAGTTATGTTTACACATGTGTTTCTAAAATTTTCAAGTATTTGATCTTTTTCAAGTTGTTTCTTTACTGATGATTGTTAACAGAATCTTTGTGATCAGAAAATGTGGTGTACATAAACTCAATCTCTTGAAATTTGCTAAAACTTACTTTATGCCTATTATTTAGTTGCCTTTTGTAAATATTTCATGTAGATATTGGCAATATTTTATATATTTCATTAAATCAAACTTGTTATTTTTGTCAAATATTTTGTCTAAATATATTTGTCTGCTTGAAGTATCAATACTGTGTATGAAAATATTCCACAATGATAATGAATTGATCATTCTTCTTCTTGTGGTTCTGTCAATCTTTGCTTTATGTTTATTGAAGTATATGTTAGTTACATGTCATAGTTACACATAATTTTTTCCTTATAGCTTGTTAAATTTCTGCTTTATGTTTATTGTGCTATCTCATTACTTACATGTATGTTTATAGTTGTATAGTGAATTAAATTTTAATCATATATTTTGAACAATTAATTTCCAGTTTCTCTAATATCTTTAGATACTGTTTTATGTCTTAAACCTATATTATTTGTAATAATACAGCTATATCAGCTTTCCTTTGGTTCAATTTGCTTGGTCTTTCATTTTTTATTAGACTGTATTTATTTTTTTTCTCTTTTTGAAAATTTTTATAGATTTAGGTGGTACAGTTGTGCATGTCATGCAGTTATATTACATGGATGTATTGCACAGTGGTGAAGTTTGGGTTTTTAGTGTACCCACAACCCAAATAGAGAACATTGTACCAAATCGGTAGGTAGTATTTCATCCCTCAATTCCCCTTGCATTATCCCACCTTTGGGAGTTGCCAATGGCTTTTATCTCACTTTGTATGTCCATGTGCACTCATTAGTTGGATCCCACAAATAAGAGCATGCAGTTTTTGATTTTGTGTTTCTGAGTCATTTCACTTAGGACTACGTCCTCCAGTTCTATGCATATTGCTGAAAAAAAAAAAAGATTTCATTTTTTTAATGGCTGAATAGTAATTCAAGGTATATATATTCCACATTTTTCATCCAGTCATCCATTGGTGGACACTTAGGTTGATTCCATGATTTTGCTATTGTGAATAGTACTGTTGTGAATAGTACTGCAATAAACATATTAGTCCAGGTGTCTTTCTGATAAAATAATTTCTTTCCTTTTGGGTAGATATCCAGTAGTGGGAATGCTGGATCAAATGATAGTTCTCTTTTTAGTTTTAAGAGATATTTCCATGGTGCTTTCCATAGATGTACTAATTTACATTTCCACCAATAGGGTATAAATGTTCCCTTTTCTCTGCATCTTCACCAACATCTGACTGGTATAAGATAGTATGTCATTGTGGTTTAAAATTGCATTTCTCTGATGATTAATGATGTTGAGCATTTTTTTCATATGTTTCTTGGCCACTTATATGTCTTCTTTTGAACATTTTGTACACTTTTAATTTAACTTGCATTTTCACTTCTTAGTCTGATAATCTTTGTCTTTAAGTTAAATTTCTGTTTCTGTTTAAGACAGATGTTCACCTCCTTCCTGAACAATAACAGGACAATGGAAATGTAATTACCTCCCAATTTATATCCTATTCTTTTCTACTAATTTAAATCTATTATTTACCTTTGAATTGTTTATACAGTCAATATTTTTCTTTTTTTTTCTTTTTTTTTTCCTTTTTTCTTTTTCTTTTTGTCTTTCTTTTTTTTTTTTTTTTTTTTTTTTTTTTTTGAGATGGGGTTTTGCTTTTGTTGCCCAGGCTGGAGTGGAGTGGTGTGATCTCAGCTCACTGCGACTCTACCTCCCGGGTTCAACTGACTCTCTTGCCTCAGACTCTCAAGTAGCTACAACTACAGGAGTCTGCCACCACGCCCAGCTAATTTTTGTATTTTTAGTACGGGCAGGGTTTCGCCATGTTGGCCAGGCTGGTCTTGAACTTCTGACCTCAGGTTATCTGCCTGCCTCAGGCTCCCAAAGTGCTGGGATTACAGGCGTGAGCGACCACGCCTGGCCATTTGGATACCTTTTCTAATAACCCCTTCTTGCATTTGCATTTCAGACATTCTTTTGGGAGTCATTTTTCTTCTTTCTTTCATTTCTTTGTTTGTTTGTTTTGAGACCGAGTTTTGCTCTTGTCACCCAGGCTGGAGTATAGTGGCGCAATCTCCTGCTCACTACAACCTCTACCTCCTGGGTTCAAGTGATTCTCCTGCCTCAGCCTCCCTAAAAGCTAGGATTACAGGCACACTCCACCATACCTGGCTAATTTTTGTATTTTCAGTAGAGACGGGGTTTCACCGTGTTGGCCAGGCTGCTCTTGAACTCCTGACCTTAGGTTATCCACCTGCCTCAGCCTCCCAAAGTGCTGGGATTACAGATGTGAGCCACTGCACCCAGTCTTCTTTCTTAAGCACATACTTTAGACATGACTTTGGTACTATTGACATTTGGGACCAGGCAATTCTTTGGGTTGGAGGACCATCCTATACAACACAGGATGTTTAGCAGCATCCCTGACCTCTACCCACTAGATGCCAATAACTCCAGTTATTATGATCAGAAATGTTCCAGATATTACCAAATATTCTCATATTCTCTGAATGAGGGGTGCAAATAGGGGTACCAAAAATTACTCCTGTTTGGGAACCACTGCTTTAAAAGTGTCCTTGTTATTAAACTCTGTCTTGTTCTTCTGAGAGCAACAGCAAAATAAAAACCTTTCCGAAAAATTGTATACCTCCTAGATTTACAATTGTATGTTGAGAGTTGTTTTCTCTCAGCAATTTGAAGATTCAGTCCACTAATTTTTGGCTTCTGTTGTTGCTTTTGAAATACTGTCATTCCTTTGAAGCTAATATGTCTTATTTAATATGTCCTGCAGTTTTTCAACGATGTGTCTAAGTTACATCATTTTATTAATGAATGTCAGTAAGTCTACATTTTATTTGCTCTACATTGGATTCATTTTGACATTTTGAGTTTAAACAGTCACATCTTTCAATGCTTTTAGAAAACTCATCCCTTTGATTATTTTCTACTCATGTTTCTCTATGATCCTTTCCTTGATATCCACCTGAACATATATTATAACTTCTCACTCTATCCTCTATAATTCTTAAACTCTTTCAGATTTTAAATCTTTCTGACCATCAAGGCTGCCTTTTAGTTAGGTTTCTTATATATACCCTCTAATTTTAAAAATTATATTTAGCTGCATTATCTGCTATTGAACACACCTATTAAGCTTTTAATTTCAAGTACTACATTTCTAATTTCCATAAGACTGTTCTTTTCCAAATTCATCAGCCAGTTTTAAAGTTTCTAAATCTCTGTATGTACTTAGGATGGTTTTTGCATTTCTAAGCAAAATAATTACAGTTGTGTTATAGTTTTCATCAGGTCATTCCAATACTTAAAATATTTGAAATTGTAAAGCTTCTGTCCTTTTTTTCCCTACTGCCTTTCATTCAAGATACCTTATTCTTGTGTGTGTCTTGTGAGTGTTTGCTCAAGTCAACAGAACTTTATCTAGGAGAACATTATGAGCCTTACGTGGAAGATTTATTTTCTTTTCCAAAGAGTAGTAGTTCCTGCATACGTCAAGCCCTAGGGAAAGCTAGGCGAAACCCTGTATCACTTTAGTTCTGTACTTGGCATTTTACAGATGGCTCAGATAACTTAATCTGAGTCACAGTTCTACATCAATGATGGCTTGTAATTTTTAATTCTCATGAAATTCTTATCCTCCCTCTACCTGGTAACAAGCTAAAGGAAAAATATTTACTGTGTACTTCTGTTGAGTGTAGTTTACTGGAAGCATAGTCTCTTGAGGCTCTAAGTTTCATGTTGTCATATTTTCGAAGTTTGGTAAATGCTAGACTTTACGTCTTGTTATCTACACAGTGAGCAAATGTTCAAATTTAAGTGCACCATAAACGTGGATTGGTAGATGACCTCAGGGTAACTGTCAAGTTCAGATAATAGTTATCTTCCTAGATTTTTCCTTTCCCTTATTTTGGTTTCCTGGTATTTTTCCTACTTTCCTGACATCTCAGCAATAAAATTTAAAATATTTTAAAATAATTCAATAAGAGCTTTTAGTTGTTTTCAAGAATGAATATTAATCACAGAGTTTTTCTGATATACTGTTGAAAATGGAAATCAATTTTATATGCTTTTTAAAATCTAGCTTATATAAATAAACTGAAGCCTAACAATGCTATCTACTTTAATCATCCAATAAATATTTACTGAACATATACAACATTCTACTCACTGTTTTAAGCATTTAACGTATCATGTGACAGAACAGAATTCATGCCTTTGATGACCTTAGTATATTCTAGTGGGAGGAAATAAAACAACAAACACAAAACACGTACATAAAAAGAGTAGCTTTGGACACCGATGAGTGCCATGAAGCAAATAAAGTAAGGTGATGTAGTGGAGTTATCTGAGACAAGGGACCTGATTTATCTAGGAATTGGAACCAGTAGGTCTGAAGAAGTAAAATATTAGTGAAACCTGATAATTAATAAGATGTTAAATATTAGTGAAACCTGAAAATGTTAGTGAAACCTTAACTATGACTAGTTAAGAAAGAAGTAGAGAAAGACCAAGATGATATTCAAAATATTTAACATCTGCACATCTGAACTGGCCATAGCTTGGGTCTGATATAAACAAGCTTTAGCCCTATAATAGTGATGCGTCCTTTGTGAAGGGCTGGGAAGCCAGATCAGCTGTAAGAAGAGAACTTGGGGAGCTTAATGCTGAATATTTTCTGGAAAATACTTTGGTAAATACTTTTTTTCAATATTTAACAATCAATATGTATATCTACTGCATACTAGCTGAAAACAATATTGCCCACCCCTACCTAATTCATTCAAAGGGGAAGGGTACTCCAAACAGAAGGAATAGCAGTTGCAAAAGTTCTGAGATACAAATTAGTTTGAGTGTTTGAGGAAAGAAATATAGCAGTGTAACTAATTATGTAAGATGAAGAGATCAGTAGAGGAATATATGGTCAGAGGTAAAAGCACAGCACAAATAAAATATATAGGCCATAGTGAGGAATTTGGATATTTTAATAAGTTGAATGTAGAACCACTAGAGTGCTTGATACATGGGAGTAGCATAATCTGATTTACACTTCTGGAAAATCCACCTAGCTGATGTATGAAGAATGAATGGAGGCCGGGCATGGTGGCTCACGCCTGTAATTCTAGCACTTCAGGAGACTGAGGCAGGAGGATCACTGGAGTCCAGGAGTTTGAGAATAGCGTAGGCAAAGTAATGAGACCCTATCTCTATGAAAAATAAGAAAAATTATCTGGCCATCGTGGTGCACACCTATAGTCCCAGCTACTCAGGAGGCTCATGGGAGGTCGAGGCTGCAGTAGGCCATGATTATGCCACTGCACTCCAGCCTGGGTGATGGAGTGAGACCCTGACTGAAAAACAAAAAAAAAAGAATAGACTACAAGGTATGGTTCTGCCAAAAGAGTGGAATGGGTAAGGTTTTGAGAGAAAATACGCAAGTAAGAAATGATGGTATTCAACAAGAAAGTCAGAGGACATGGCAGTGACTAAAGATCAAAGTAAAAGAAAAGATAATTTTTAATGACCAGAGGAACTAAAAGGCCAGGCTTGGGATGGACAGTGGAAATTTCCAAGAACATTGGCAAGGATGTTAGCAGCTAGTTGCTGACATCATCCATAAATGATATAACGTGATCAAGAAGTTAGCAAATGACAATAAAAAGAAGTACAGGATGGTAAAATTTGATAGTGTGCTTTAAAGGAGTAGTTTTTTTAAGGAGGAAAGGGTAGAGACAGGAAGGAGCAGTCATGGATAAATAAAACACTTATTATAGCTACAGGTCCTAAAGGCACACGAGGTGTGGGAGAAAAAGAAAAGAAAAAACACCCTAGGTTTTATTTGAACATAGCAGGGAAACAATAGTCTCAGGAGAGGTCAAGTTTTCAGTAAGAGTATGGAAGTGAAGAAAATCATAGAAGAGTTTGAAGATAGAAGGAAGCATTCTTTGGATGCAATGAGAATTCTAAAAGGTATTGTGAAATGGTTTAGGAAGGAAGTTGTGGGGAGGGGCAAGGAGCAGAATTTATTAGGGATTGTATGGAGTATTTGGAAGATGATAATTAATAACATGTTAGAGAATCCAAGAAGGTTGAGCTTCTAGTGCTGTTGGAGGTGAACAGAAGTGTGAGGCATGATGACATTAGTGCTGAAAATTAGGGCATGTAGAAGTGATTGCAAACCAAGGGGCAACTGGCCTCCCTATTTGGTTTAAGTTTACTTGCCTTCTAGAGCACAAGGTAAGGGAGGATCTAAACTCCTAAACTCATTCTAAGCAATAATTTTCATGAAAGGAAGTCCTTGATGTGGTAATTCTTGTTATTATCTTAATCTACACTAAAATAAAGAATAAAATTATAAAAATTAAAAAAATGTTTTTCTCGATACCCTTTAATCGCTATCCATGTTATATGTGTACCATGCTGTGCCAAATACTAATTTTCACATACCTTATCACATTAATGAGTGCTTTGAAGCAGCAAATTTGATGAGACTAAGGAAGAATAAGGAGGCTAGTTAGAGTTGGAGAGAAAAAAATATGCAAGGAAGCAAAGAGGACTGCCTGCATATTTCAATTGAATTGAATTAGACTAAAGAAAATTAATCAGGGCATAGGATCCATGTAGCAAAACACTTGATTATTAAATCATCAGATAATTAGAAGTAGAGAGTGATCAAAATTTTCTTAGTAACAACCCAAAAATGAGTTTCTTATACAAGATAGCAGGTTAGGAATAGTCTCTCTTTTTCTAGTTTGCAACAGTGTCTATTCGTATTTAGAAAATTTTTCTATCATCAGTTTTTTAGAGAGGTGTTAGAAAAATAACTCCATTTACTAAATGACAAATTTCGCTTTTCTGGTAATTTCACATTTTTGGTGTCAAGCATAACTTTTCATCAAAATACATAAATCATAAATATATTAGTGAACTATATTTAAAATATTGTATTCTTAGAGTCTATGTAAGTTTTTAAAATCCCAATTATAAACAAGCTCATTCTTCTTTGTAGACAATCCAAAATCCTCTGCTGTGACTTTGGATTTATTCAATATTCCTATAATAAAAATGAGGATTTTGTTTGCTTTTTACACTCAATAGTGATGACAATAAAAGAATAAAAATTGCAATTTGACATGACTTGTGTGATAGAAGGTTTATTCCATGATTATTTTAAATAATTTCTGTTCTTACAGAATTTATGAAAAGAAATGAGAAATTTAGGAGATCAGAATACATATGAAAATTGTGAGCAAAATCCGAAGGCTTTGTTTTCACTTTTCATAATGTTTTTATAAGAATAGAAGTACACTTTCAAAGTTAATAATAAATGATAAAAAAATGAGTTGAGTATGACTTAGTTAAGAAAGAAGTAGAGAAAGACCAAGAGTGATATTCAAAATATTTAACATCTGCACATCTGAACTGGCCATAGCTGGGGCCTGATGTAAACAAGCTTTAGCCCTATAATAGTGCTATGTCCTTTGTGAAGGGCTGGGAAGCCAGATCAACTATAAGAAGATCACTTGGGGAACTTAATGCTGAATCTTTTCTGTTAAATACTTTGGTAAATACTTTTTTCCCATATTTAACAATCAGTATGTATATCTACTGTATACTAGCTGAAAACAATATTGCCCATCCCTACCTAATACTTTTATATAAAAGGACCTCGTATATTGCATATAGAATAACTAATACCTTATACAAACTCCAATTTATTATTGTAATCTATGATATTTCAATTACTTTCTCTGTCTGTCCTTCCTCTTCTCACCAAGTCTCATGAAGCAGTGTAGTGCAGCAAGAACAGGATGCATGTAGAATTAGATTTTTATTCACATCCCAATTTCACTATCAACTAATTGTGTATCAGCGGGCAAATTATTTAACTTCTTTACCATTCAATTTCATCTTCTGTTAAATGAGGCTTGTGAGTTTTAGAGACAAAGAATAAAAGACATCCAGCATAGCACTTGGTGTATGACAGTTACCCAATAAATGGTAACTGTTGCTGCTGCTTTGAGAATTGGAAAGAAATTGCTAACACAATTATTCACCTGGAGTTTTATCCAGGATTAGGCTTTAGGATGTCCAAGAATCCCCTAAAATTAAAAGTAAAAGAGGTAGTGCACATATGCACTTCTCTGGAGAAAGGGTCAGTGACATTTGTAAAGTTCTTAAAGGGTGTCTTGAATTTAAAAGAGTTGGAAAGAAAGAATGAAGACAAGTTGGCAGAAAGTAGAGGGGGAATGACATGGAAAGAGAAAAAAATTAAGATGAGGGGAAAAGATGGCAACTAAACAGAGGAACCAATGTGCAGAATTTGCAGAGAAAGCAGACCATAGCATTGTCATAGTCTTGGAAAGAAGGTTGAGTTGGTGGAAATGAGTAGAGGAGGTCAGCTAAAAATCAATGAATCCAGACAGAAAATATTGCAGATTTGCAATGGTTTCTGTAGTAAGGCAGTGATTCTTAACAAATTCCTGGGAAGCTATTATATTTTAAATTGCTTCTGTTTCATCTTTCCTTGATACTAAAAACCATTTACATAGCTTAATTTATTGTAATGAGTGTTTTACATTGATATTTCTATCCCATTTTGAGACATCCAAGCCATTTCATCACTGTGATATTATCATATTGTCTGATGCTACTTATTCTCAATACTAATATTAGGGTTTGATGAAGCTTATTCAGAATTCTCTTCCCTACACAGGTTAAATGTTTAGATTTGCATTTCAATTTCTATTCACTCTGACAGCTGATCATTTGATTCTCTTGAAAATTTTCAGAGTGGGGAAACAGTTAATGATGGCTTTCTAGAAGAGCAAACTAATCAGCACTACATTAAAAAGGAGAATTTAGTGATAATCAGAATCATGTGTTACTCTGAGAGGACAGTGAAAAAGAGAAATTCAACTTGAATTTATTGTCATTAGTAAATCATCAAGAATTACCATCAAAATATATCCTAAAATAAAGCTAAATATGAAAAAGAAACAAATGTTGATGAAACCATAACAAGAAAAATTTCTGCAAATGCAATTTTTTTTCTCAAACTCATAAAGTGAAAATGTGAGTATTGAAATTAATATTACAGAATACAGTGTCTTAAAATGCATATTCAACAGACATCTGCCATGTGTCTACTCTGTGCCAGGCACAAAACTTATAGCAATCATATTGTCACTTCACAATAATGCAATTACTGATTTTACAGATGAATTATCCATGGCTACACAATCTTAATAACAACTAGGTTTACCAAGAACCTGTCATGTGCTTACACTTCTCCTTGATTGTCTTTCATCCTAATAACCACCATGTAAGAGAAGCCTTACTTTTATATCCCTATTCACACCTGTTAAACAAGGCCAAGAGAAATAATTGGCTTATAGAGCTGGAAAGGCATCAGAGGAGTAAGAAGAATCCGAGTCTTTTGACCTCAAATTCAGTGCTTTGTATGCTATGTCATATTTATTCATTTACTTATTCTCAGAACAAATATTTATTGTGTACCTAATATTTGCCAGGCATTTATTAAAAGCTGTGCACACAATCATGGTGAATAAACATTCTTATTCCTTATTCTAATGGAGTTTATACACATTTAGGTGAAACCGGTTGTAAACAAGCAAGCAAACAAGGGCTATAAAGAAGAGTAAAGTTTATTGAGAGCAAAGAAAGGAGGGTGATCACAGAGGACCTCTGAAGGAACTAGCTGTAAATAGAGAGCTTTCATATGTTCCAGTCAGACAGATGTGCAAAGACTCTGAAATAGCAGACAGACTAGATTTGCTAATTTCTAGTGAACACAACAATCAAAGACTTTTTTGGCACACAGGATAAAAATATGTTTTTACTTAGAGAGATCATGTAAATTGATTGACTAGTATTTCAAGTTTCTGTCTATAATTTGCTTTTCCTAAAAGAAACTTACTTGAAAATAGAAGCATATATATTTCACAAATATATGTGAAATCCACAACAATGTGTAAGTAGTATGTTCAATGAATGTATTTTACTGTCGTCAATACTACATGGAAAATCAGAATTTTAATGCAATCTAATTTTCTTTTTTTTTTTTTTTGAGATGGAGTCTTGCCCTGTCACCCACACTAGAGTGCAGTAACGCAGCTGTGACTCACTGCAACCTCCGCCTCCTGGGTTCAAGCGATTCTCCTGCCTCAGCCTCCCAAGTAGCTGGGACTATAGGCATACGCCACCACGCCGGCTAATTTTTGTAGTTTTAAGTAGAGACAGGGTTTCACCATCTTGGCCAGGCTGGTCTTGAACTCCTGACCTCATGATCCACCCGCCTCTGCTTTCCAAAGTACTGGGATTACAGGCATGAGCCACTGCGCCTGGTTTAATTTTCTTTAAAATTGAGAAAAGCATCATACAACAGTAGTCTGAGAGTTTGGAATTGCTCCTTTATTTAAAAAAAAAAAAAAAAAAAAAAAAAAAAAAAAAAAGCTACTTAACATCAGGACCTGTTATAACCTCTGCAGACTCTGAAAAAGAGATGATGCAATAGTTCTTTGGAAACATCTGTTGTTGTCATTGGATCACTCTTTCTTCTCAGTTCCTTTTCTAAACATGTAGTATCTCCTTCTCAATATTATATGACCTTTATCCCATGAAGTTTATGATATTTTCATTGCCTAAAATAGCTTCTTACTGAGACATTTTTCACGTATTAGAATTCATAGATCCCTTTCTATACCACAGACACTGAGTTTCCAAGGTATCAACAATATCAACAACTGACACACCTCATTTGGATATGGGGAAATGTTTAGGGTTTTTACATCTCACAGACTCTTTCATAAATAATCTTCTATTACATACAATGACCTTTTATGTTCACAAATATAAATAACACTCTCAAAAAATTAAAGATTCCCTACCATTTTTATTTTTTCACTGTATTTTGTTACAGATGTAATACTCCACTTTCTGTTTAATATCTCTTTTATCTTTTATAAACTTTCTTTCTTGCTGTGATTTTCTTCCACACTGAATTCTCTACCTTTCCAAATTCCTGTTGAAAACAGGAATGAACTATTTTGAGAACCTTCTGCAAATTTGAGGGATAACAATTGATTTTATTTTTCGTAACAGGTAAAGACCCAAAGAGTTTGCATTGACAGAGCACTTCTCTACAGGCAGCAGGAGGTAGCAACTGAGCTATAACACTGTACGCTTTGGGCACTGGAATCATAGTATTATCACATTGAATCTTGCATTGGAATGCATAATTCTTCAAAACATTTTGAAAATAATTTTAATTTGTGATAGTTTCTTCAAAATAATAATAAATCAAATATTTAAAAAGTTACTATAAGATAGTTTTCTTGTCAAATAAAGTACTATTTTATTGTACAGAACTTTTTGTTAATAATCACTGGGAGGCATGGTGTAGAGGAGACAATATGGGGGTCTACTGGTATCTAATAAATTAAATCTTTTTCTCAGTCCCACCTTGAAGTAGCTGTATGATATACAGATAGTTTAACTTCTCATGGTGTTTATTTTGACATATACAATTTTAAAGGTTGTGTTAGATTTAACACATTGTAATATATCAAGCATGGGTTTTTTGTTTGTTTTACAGTGTATAAAAAATAACTGAATTAATTTCTAAACTGAGAAATTAGGAGTTTTTGAACAAATCTAACAGGCAGAAATTCTGGAAAGGTATAGCTGAAATCAACAGCAGCGTCAACCAATTGAATATAATTAATGTTTACAGAATACTTATTCAACAACAGCAGAATACACATTCTTCTACAGTTCATATGGGACATTCACCAGAATAGAATACATTCTATGCCATTAAGCACACCTTCACATTTAAAATAAAAGGAATGATACAATGGATACTCTCAGACCACAAAGAAATTAAACTGAAAATTCATGACAGAAAGATAACTGAAAGATCCTCAAGTACTTGAGGATTAAATAACACATGGGTCAAAAAAGAAATTTTAAGAGAAATTAAAAATACTTTGAACTAAATGGAAATGAAAACAGAACTTGTCATAATGTGTGGGATGCAGAGAATGCAGTACTTAGAGGGAAATGTGTAGCATTGAATGCTTATATTAGAAAAGAAGAAATAAGTAAAATCAATAATTATCCATCTTAGGAAACCAGAAAAGAAGAGCAAATGAAATCCAAAGTAAGCCTAAGAAAAGATATAATGAAATTAGAGTGGAAATCAATGAAATGAAACTAGAAATTTAATAGAGAAAAACCAAAGAAACCAAAAGCTGGTTTTTTAAAGTGACCAATACAATCGATAACCCTCTAGCCAGGCTAACTAAATAAAAACTGAGAAAACACAAATTATTAATACCAGAAATGAAAGAAGAGATATCATTACACATTCCTTGGATATTTAAAAGAATATCTTCCAAAAGATAAAATACCTGGCCTAGATGAGTTCAATGGTGAGTTCTACCAGAAATTTAAGGAAGAAATTATAACAATTCTCTATAATCTCTTCAAGAAGATAGAAGTGGTGGGAATACCTTCTAACATTCTATGAAGCCATCATTACCCTAATACTAAAACCAGATGAAGATATTACAAGAAAAAAATAGAGACCAGTGTCTTTTATGAATATGTATACAAAATACCTCAACAAAATATCAAATTAAATTCAACAATGTATAAAAAGAATTATATGCCACTATTGGCCAGGCACAGTGGCTCACGCCTGTAATCCCAGCACTTTGGGAGGCTGAGGTGGGCTGGATCACTTGAGGTCAGGAGTTTGACACCCACCTGGCCAATATAGTGAAACCCCGTCGCCACTAAAAACACAAAAATTAGATGGGTGTGGTGGCGCATTCCTGTAATCCCAGGTACTTGGGAAGCTGAGGCAGGAAAATCACTTGAACCTGGAAAGTGGAGGTTTCTGTGAGCCAAGATTGTGCTACTGCACTCCAGTATGGGTGACAAAGTGAGACTGAGTCTCAAAAAAAAAAAAAAAAGAAAAAATTATATGCCACTATCAAGTGGACTGTATTCCAGTATGCGGTATGCAAGGCTACTTTAACGTTTGAAAATCAATTAATGGAATCCATCAAATCAACAAGCTAAAAAAGAAAAGTTAAATGATCAAATCAACAGATACACAGAAACCATTTGGAAAAATCTAGCACTTGCTCATGATAAAAACTCTCACCAAACTATCAATAGAAGGTAACTTCCTCAACTTGATGAACATCTAAAATTATCTAAAGCTGCCGTTATCCTTACTTGCAAGAAACTAGTAGTTGTTTCCTCTAAGATTAGGAACAAGGCAAGGGTGTCTCCTCATGCCATTCTTTTTTGACATGTACTGGAAATCCTAACTAATGCAACAAGACAAGAAAAGGAAATAAGGCCCGGCAAGGTGGCTCACACCTGTAATCCCAGCACTTTGGGAGGCCGAGGCGGGCGGATCACGAGGTCAGGAGATCAAGACCATCCTGGCGAACATGGTGAAACCCTGTCTCTACTAAAAATACAAAAAAAATTAGCTGGGCCTGGTAGCAGGCGCCTGTAGTCCCAGCTTCTAGGGAGACTGAAGCAGGAGAATGGCGTGAACCCGGGAGGTGGCGGAGCTTGCAGTGAGCTGAGATCGCGCCACTGCACTCCAGCCTGGGCGACAGAGCGAGACTCCGTCTCAAAAAAAAAAAAAAAAAAAAAGAAAAGAAAAGGAAATAAAAGCTTTATAATTGGAAAGGAAGATATAAAACTCTCCTTGCAGATGACATTATTGTCTGTGTAGAGCACTCAAAAGAATTAACTAAAAAATCCTCCTGGAACTAATAAGCAATTATAGTAAGGTTGTAAAATACAAGGCTAATGTACAAAAGTTAATCACTTTCCTATGTACCAGGAATAAATGATTGGAATTTGAAATTTAAAATATAATGCTATTTACATTAACACCACAAAATGAAATGCTTAGGTATAAATCTAACAAAATGTATACAACCTCTACATGAGGAAAACTATAAAACTCTGACAAAAGAAATCAAAGAGGAGCTAAATAAATGAAGAGAAATCCCATGTTCATAGAGAGGAAGATTGTCCAACTTGATATGTGAAACCAATACAATCTTAATTGAAATTCCAGCAAGTTATTTGTTGATATAAATATCAACAAGCTAATTCTAAAGTTTATATGGAAAAGTTAAAGACCCAGGACATCATATTTAATATTAAAGGAGAAGACGAAAGTCCTAAGACTGATATTACCCAACTTTAAGACATACTGTAAGGCTATAGTAATCAAGACTGTGATATTGACAAAAGAATAAACAAACAGATCCATGCAATGAACTAGAGAACTCAGAATTAGGCCTATGCAAATATAGTCACCTATCCTTTAGCAAAGGAGCAAAAACAATATGATGGAGAAAAACATTGTCTTTTCAACAAACGATGCCAGACAAACTGGACATCCCCACTAAAAACAACAACAGCAACAACAACAACAAAACCTGTCTGTACCGGTAGATATGGTGTCTGGTAAGCACCCCCTTCCTGGTTTATAGTTGGCCATCTTCTTCCTGTGTCCTCCCATGGCAGAAGGAATGAGGGTGCTCTCCAGGGTATCATTTATATAGGCAATAATCTAATTCCTGAGACCTCCACCCTTATCACCTAATCACCTACAAAAGTCCCCACGTTCTGATACCATAACATTGGGGGTTATGATTATTTCAACTTATATATTTGTAGGAATGACACAAACTTCCAGTATATAATACCAAAGCCATCTAGAATTTGTTATATTCTTCTGTGAGTTTTATAGTTTACCTTTTATATTTAGTTCTATGATTCATTTTGAATTAATTATTGTGAAAGTCATAAACCTAAATGAGAATGGAAAATGGTACAGTCACTTTGGAAGACAGTTTGGCAGTTTCTAACATACGCTTACGTATATCCAGCAATCATACATTTTGGTATATGCCCAAATAGTTGAAAACATATGTACACACAGAAATCTGTATACAGATGTTTATAGCATCTTTATTCATAATTGCCAAAACTTGGAAGCAGACAAAATATTTTTATGTAGGTAAATGGATAAATAAACTGTAGTGTATCCATACGATGGAATATTATTCAATAATAAAAAGCTGAATAAACAGCAATAAAAAGCTATTCAGCCATGAAAAGACATGGTTTAAGAGGGTACTTAAATGCATATTACTAAGTGAAAACATCTGTTTGAAAAAGTTACACACTGTGAGATGACAACCATAAGACGTTCTGGAAAAGGAAAAACCATGAAGAAAATCAAAAAATCGGTGGTTGCAAAGGGCTCAGGGAAAGGGGGAAGATGAACAGGATGGAGAACAGAGGTTATTTAGTGCAGTGAAACTATTCTCTATGGAACTATAGTGGTGGATACTTTTCATTATAGCTTTTCAAAACCTATAAAGTGTGCATACACTAAGAGTGAACACTAACAGTAAACGATGGACTTTGGGTGATGGTAGTTCATCAATGTAGGTTCATCCATTATAACAAATGTACCAACCTGGTGCAGGGTGTGGATAGTGGAGGAGGCTGTACTTGTGTGAGGGGAGAGAGTATATGGGAAATCTCTGTACGTTCTGCTCCATTTTGTTGTGAACCTAAAATTGCTCTAAATAATAAAGTATTTTTAAGTGACAGTTTTGCATACAAATCCCATTTTCCAGCAGCAATCTGCTAAAGTTGCCTTAGCACCTTTAAAGAAGACCTGCTTTCCAAATCGCCATGGTCCCTATTTAGCCCATTTCTCATTTTTCTTATCTGTAGTCATTTGAATTTGCAATGCTTGAGCTTGCAATAGTCAGTATTTCTTTGAAGCTAAATCTAGCCAAACAAATCTCTGCATTTTTCCTTTGTATTTTTCTACTCTCTTTTGATGCTCCACAGTAAACATGCCACAAAATTCATCATTGATGCAATATGCTCATATTGAAAAACTTTGTTTTCTACTATATCACCAAAACTTTGTTTTCTACCATATCCTCAAACATGTCAACCAAAATGTAGTGTCCTAATAACATACCCTGGGTGCAGTCTCATAGAAGCGGAAAGAATAGTTACTTTGCTACTTTTATGCTCATCTCTCCTTTCTCATCATTTTCACTAAATCAACGTGATGCCTTTTCATGCTTCCTCATATTCTCTGTATGCTTTCAATTTATGATTTCTTTTCTTACAAAAATGATGGATAAGAAATTTAAGGGAAGTCAAGGAGATAGAGCAACAGAGAACTGAATTTGAGACACATTTCTATACCCTTACTCCTCATATATTATGTTGTGCATGTGTGTATATATACATACCACTATTTTATGGTCTTTACAGACTTTATGATCTATATAGTCTTTTTATAGAATGTTTAGAAGACTAACATGAAAGTTGTATAGAAACAAGTCAGTGGATTTATTGTTTGTGCTTCTGTTTCTCTAGAAAAACAGGCATCATTTTTTACTTCCAAGACAGTATTTACAACAGACTAGCTAGCCACACAGATCTTCCAAATTTCAAAAGGGAACATTTAAAATATGTTTGACTTTCATACTTTACAAAATTTATGTACAGTACAATGGAATCTTTTTGAAGGGCTTGACACATAAAGTAATAATTTTAAGTGACTGTAGATGTACATAGTTGTATCTTTTTTTAATGTATTTTATTTTTGTTATTTGTGCCAAATAGTTGATCAGGGAGCTGTTCCTGTGAGACATATATACTAGAAGCGGTTATTGTTATTATCATTATTAAAGACAAGCATTTTTGAGAACTATTGATGTGCCAGGAACTATGCTATGAATTGATATGCTATCTCAAAATATGAGCACAATAATTCTATAAGCTAGATATTATTATCCTCATTTTGCAGATGAAGCTTTAGATTGTCCAAGATTTCACCACAAATAAATGGCAGAGCTGGGATTAAAGCCTTGATCTGTCTGACTTTGAATCTTGATGCTTTAAAAATATTAAAATTTCATCAGTATCTTTAAAAATATTTATTACATTGAAAAGAGGAATAATAAACTTTTTAATTGATCAATTTATGTTTTTAATTGATAAAATTGTATATGTGTATAAAATTATATAAGTTCATTACGTACATGATGTTTTGAAATACATATACATTATGGAATGACTAACTCAAGCTAATTAACATATGTGTTACTTCACATACCTATTTTTTCTTGTGAGAACACAAAATCTACTCTCTTAGCAATTTTCAATAATAAAATAAATTATTATTAACTGTAGTCACGTAACTGTACAATAGATCTCTTGAATTTATTCCTCCTGTCTAACTGAAATTTTGTGTATTTGATCAACATCTAATCCTGCTCCTCATCTTCCCCGGTCCCTGGTAAACACCATTCTGCTCTCTGCTTCTATGAGTTCAACTTTCTTACATTCCACACATAATTGAGACCATGTAGTATTTGTCTTTCCATGCCTGACTTATTTCATTTAATATAATGTCCTCCAAGCTTATCCATTTGTTGCAAAGGACAAGAATTCCTTCAATTTAAGGCTGAATAGTATTCCATCGTGTATATATACCACATTCTCTTTACCCATTCATCTATTGATGCTGTATCTTGGCTATTGTGAATAATGCTCAGTGACCATGGGAGTGCAGATATCTGTTTGACATACTGATTTCATTTATGTTGGATATATACACAGGAGTGAAATTTCTGGATCATATGGTCATTCGACTTTGAGTTGTTTGAACAACTTCCATACTGTTTTTTATAATGGTTGTACCAATCTACATCACTACCAACAGTGTGCCAGGATTTCCTTTTCTCCCCATTCTTACCAACACATATTATCTTGCATCTTTTTTATGAAAACCATTTTAGTAGTTAGGAGGTGATATCTCATGTGGGTTTAATTTGCCTTTCTCTGATGATTAGTGATGTTGAACATTTTTTCATATACCTGTTGGCCATTTCTATGGTTTTTTTTTTTTTTTTTTGAGTAATTTCTATTCAGATCCTCTTCCCATTTTGAAATGATTGGATTATTTGTTTACTTGCTATTGAGTTGTTTGCACTCCTTACATATTTTGAATATTAAACACATATCAGATGTATGGTTTATAAATATTCTCTCCCGTTCCATAGGTCTCTTCACTCTAATAATTATTTCCTTTGTTATGTATAAGCTTTTTTGTTAGATTTCATCCATTTTTCTATTTTTGCTTTTGTTGTCTGTGTTTTTAGGGTCATTTCCTATATATGTATATCATTACTCCCACTAAAGTCATAGAGCTTTTTCCCTATGTTTTATTCCAGTATTTCTAGAGTTTCAGATCTTAGAACTAAGTCTTTAATACATTTTGAATTGGTTTTTGTGTATGGTGTGATTTAAGGGTCTAATTTTATTCTTCTGCATGTGGATGGCCAGTTGTACCAACATAATTTATTGAAGAGACTGTTCTTTCTTCATTGTATGTTTTTGGCACTTTTGTGCCAATTGACCATAAATGTGTGGGTTTGTTTCTGGGCTCTCTATTCTGTTCCATTGGTCCATGTATCCGTTTTTAGGTCAGTACCTTGCTATTTCTGTCACTATAGCTTTGCCATATATTTGGAAGTCAAGTAGTGTGATGCCTCCAACTTTGGTCTTTTTACTCAAGATACATTTGGTTATTTGGGGTCTTCTGTAGTTCCATACAAATTGTAGGATTTTTCTTCTACTTCTGTGAAAAATGTCATTAGATTTTTGATAGAGATTGCATTGACCCTATATATTTCTTTTTTTTTTTTTTTTTTTTTTTTTTTTTGAGACGGAGTCTTGCTCTGTCACCCAGGCTGGAGTGCAGTGGCCTGATCTCAGCTCACTGCAAGCTCCGCCTCCCGGGTTTACGCCATTCTCCTGCCTCAGCCTCCCGAGTAGCTGGGACTACAGGTGCCTGCCACCTCGCCTGGCTAGATTTTTGTATTTTTTAGAAGAGACGGGGTTTCACCGTGTTAGCCAGGATGGTCTCGATCTCCTGACCTCATGATCCGCCCGTCTCGGCCTCCTGACCCTATATATTTCTATTGATTTATGTCTTCTTCAGTTTCTTTCATCAACGTTTTATAAATTTCAGTGTACAGATCTTTCACCTCCTTGGTTAAATTTATTTATTGCAGCTCTTGTGAGATTGTTTTCTTTATTTCTTTTCTGGATAGTTCATTGTTCATATATAGAACTGCTACTGATTTTGTATGTTGATTTTTGTATACTCAACTTTACTGAATTCACTCATTAGTTCTAACAACATTTTAGTGAAATCTAAGATCATGTCCTTTGCAAACAAGACAATTTAATGTCATCCATTCCAAGTTGGATGCTTTTTATTTCTTTCTCTTTCCTAATTTATCTGATTAGAAGTTCCAGTACCATACTTAATAAACATGTCAATCAATAATTTCTGTTGAGTTCATCACAGCATCTGGATAAATATAATAAACAACAGGAATATGTAGTTAGGTGGCATGGTTTTACTAGGTTCAACATCACACATTCTAAATTGAGAGCTTAGTTGGAATTTTCTCATAAGCCTCAGTTTCCCCGAAGTGAAATAGAATTATAACTCTGGGTTTCCATGAGGATTAGATATGAAAAAGTAAGGCCTTTGGCATAAAGGAATCACTCAATGGTATCTGCAGCTACATTAACTCCAAAAACGAAGAAAGGTGCTATCCAGATTCAGATTGCTTGACATCTGTCTATCTTCATTCAAACAATCTACAGCTTTTAAAGACTTTTAAAAACGTGTATGCTTTATAGAGAAAAGCAGCTTTTTATAAATATTTGTTGTTATGAAAGTGTTGAAATTGGAACTTGTATTTATAAAGTATCTAAAGTGCACTATTACTGTACAACAGGGGTCCCCAGCCCCCGGGCCATGGACCGGTAGCCTGTTAGGAACTGGGCCACACAGGAGGACACCTAGAGAAGAGTGGTGGATAAGTGACCACTACCGCCTGAGCTCATCATCTGTCAGATCAGCAGCGGCATTAGATTCTCGTAGGAGTGTGAAACCTCTTGCAGACTGCATATGTAAGGGATCTAGGTCATAGGAGTGTGAAACCTCTTGCAGACTGCGTATGTAAGGGATCTAGGTTGTGTGCTCCTTATGAGAGGATCTAACTAATGCCCAGTGATCTGAGATGATCTGAGGTGGAACAGTTTCATCCTAAAACCATCCCCCACACTACCCCTCCCCCTACACTCTCCACCACCTTGTCCAAGTCTTTCTAACACTGGTCCCTGGTGCCGAAAAAGGTTGAGGACTGCTGCTGTATAATTTTTTTCAAAATATTTCATATAATCATCATAAAAGTCTTGCTAAATGGTATTATTATCATTCCCATTTTCAGGAAGAGAAGTTAAAGGCTTCAAAAGTTTAGATTTTTCACAAGAAAACACGGCTAAAGTGTAGTTTTGAACCTATCAGTTTAGATTATTAAGTCTCAGCTCTTTCCCCCATATCACAAACTCAGATTTATCTGCTTTGTAATTTTCCCAGTTAAAATGAAAAATAACTATGAAGTTCATGGGAAACAAAACATTTTTCTTTAAGATCCTGTTTTACAAATTTACAAGAGAATAAAACATTAAAAAGTGGACAAAGGACATGAACAGACTTCTCAAAAGAAGACATATTTGTGGCCAAGAGGCATATGAAAAAAGCTCAACATCACTGATCATTAGAGAAATGCAAATCAAACCACAGTGAGATACCAACTTACACCAGTCAGAACGACTATTATTAAAAAGTCAAAAAATAACAGATGCCGGCGAGATTGCAGAGAAAAGGCACACTTCTACCCTGTTGGTGGGAGTATAAATTAACTCAATCATTGTAGAAAGCAGTATGACAATTCCTCAAAGAGCTAAAAGCAAAACTACAACTCAACCCAGCAATCCCATTACTGAGCATATAGCCAGAGGAATATAAATAATTCTACTGTAAAGACCCATGCACACGAATGTTCACTGCAGCACTCTTCACAATAGCAAAGACATGGAATCAACACAAATTCCCTTCAATGACAGATTGGATAAAGAAAATATAGAACATATACACCATGGAATACTATTCAGCCATTAAAAAACAAATCAAAAAGAAACAACACAAGATTGTATATTTTGCAGATAGAGCTGGAGGCTGTTATCCTTAGCAAACTAACACAGGAACAGAAAGCCAGGTATCACATTTTCTCACTTATAAGTGGGAGATAAATGATGAGAAATTGAGAACACAAAGAAGGGAACAACAGACACTGAGGTCTACTTGGGGGACAGTGTGGGAGGAGGAAGAGGAGTGGAAAAGATAACTATTGGGTACTGGGCTTAATGCCCAGTTGATGAAATAATTTGTACCAGAAACCCTCATGACACAAATTTACCTAGGTAGCAAACTTTCACATGTTCTCCTGAACCTAAAATAAAAAGTTTTGTTTTAAAATCCTGTTTCAAAAATTATGCACTAAGATACTTCTTCCTTACTTTTTATGGTATCAATATTTCAGAATTAATCTTGGACATGCATACAGAACATTTTACCAATAAAAAAATGGTCAGTATACCTTTGGGCAATGTTAGTCCTTCGTAAGTGTTTCAAAAACTTAGCAATCCTCCTTTATATGAAAGCGTGCATTTTTCAAGACAATAAGTAATTATTCATGTTTTTCAATATGCTCTCTCCGAATGCTACTCATGGTGTGATTCTTCTCAGAGTTTTGCAGAGTAAAGTGTGGCTTTAGTTACGCATAGTTACCTGCTGACAGAGCCTCAGTGAGTTCACAGGCTCTTCTGTTTATTTACTCAGTCATTTACTGAATACTGATGGAATGCCTCCTACATATCAGATATTACACTGGGAGAATGAGTACAAAAGTATACATAACCCTTGCTCTGGTGGAGCTGAATGTCTAGCACGGGAGGCAGACATCACATAAATAGTCACACAGATAAGATGAAAATTGGCAACTGAGTTAGTTTCCATGAGGGAGAATTACCCAGTGCTGCGAGAGTACCTGACAGGAGAATCAAACCTTGTCAGGAAGGTCAGAGATGGCTTTGCTGAAAAGGTGACATTTGAACCTGGGTGAGGAATGAATAGGACTTGATTCAATGAAGAGGAAAGAAAAATTTCCCCTCATGGTAGCAGCATATGCCAAAATTTCTTGCTAGCTTCTTTCATACTTTTGTAGATATCATATATTGAAACATAGCCCTCAAGAATATTCCTGAACACCTGGATCCTAAATTATGTAAAAGATTCACTATAGAATTACAAATGAACTACCAAAATCATAAGTGTTTGGGTGAGGGAGAAAGGACAAGATGGAGGAAGGTGAACAAGAAGGCACAACCCACGTTGCTCCGCGTTCTTCCTCACCAATTTCCCGTGCACGGGAAAATGCAGACCACACCCGGGAAGATGCAGATCAACTGAGCATGCGCCAGGTGACGTCAATCTGAAGAGATCGAAACTTACCCAGCCACGCCTATGGAGACGCCCCTATCACGCCCTTATCCCACCCACTGCCTTCCCCCTTCCAGTACCAATGCATAAAAGTCCCCCGCTGGCAGGAGCCGGTGTGACTTCTTCGACCCCCATTTTCGTGGGCCGGAGAACCTCACCTGAGAGCGCTGGCATGACTTCCCTGGCCCCCATACCTGAGGACTGGAGAACCTCTCCCGAGAGTGTGTGCATATTTGCAAATTAAAGGGCTGCCACTTTCTTTGCTCGTTTTGGCCTTTATTGATATTTAGTCTTTGCACCTATTAATAATAGTAATAGAGAAACAAAACAGTAAGTTTTGGGTTCATACATATCTTCACACAAAAAATGATTTTAAACTATACAATCATAGAAAAAATTATGAAGCACTTTTATTGACATATGAGGTAACTTTATTACATTATTTTTGACCATGGAGAAGTAGCCATGTTGAATTCTCTAAAGACCTTCCAAATTACTACCATGTGCCAGGAATTATTCTAGGCTTAAGTGATTCTAAGAAATATAAAATAATGCCCGTGTGCTGCCAGCCCACAATCAAACTAAAGATCTATAACTGCAATAAGCTAAATAGCATGTAACATGTAAAAGGTCACACTCTGTAGCTTATTTAAGTTCTGTAAGAACGTAAAGCTGGAAGTGTCAGGCCTCTGAGCCCAAGACAAGCCATCACATCCCCTGTGACTTCCATATAAGCCCAGATGGCCTGAAGTAACTGAAGAATCACAAAAGAAGTGCAAATGCCCTGCCTCGCCTTAACCGATGACATTCCACCACAAAAGAAGTGAAAATGGCTGGTCCTTGCCTTAAGCGATGATATTATCTTGTGAAATTCCTTTTTCTGGCTCATCCTGGCTCAAAAAGCTCCCCCACTGAGCACATTGTGACCCCCACTCTTGCCCACCAGAGAACAACCCCCCTTTGACTGTAATTTTCCTTTACCTACCCAAATCCTATAAAACGGCCATACCCTTATCTCCCTTCGCTGACTTTCTTTTCAGACTCAGCCTGCCTGCACCCAGGTAAAATAAACAGCCATGTGGCTCACACAAAGCCTGTTTGGTGGTCTCTTCACACAAACGCGCATGACAGGAAGCAACTTTTTTTCTTCAGTCTTTACTGCAGTCGTTTGCTTTACCTAATGGCCCAAAGTGTTAGGAATATATCAACTGTCTTATATGAGTAAACATGCTATCAAATAACCTGGTGTCATTACAATGAAGATATATTGTTATTGCTGCTTAGTCGTGTATATGAAGGTAAATGTAGCTATGTTTAATTGTGCTCTGTTACTGACCCAACAAAGAGAGACTGAAGAACTCCTTTTAACTTAGAGTAAATGTTCTGAGTTGAAAATAACCTCTGAAAATTCCATCTTCTCTCTCTCCCTCTCTCTCTGGTACCAGTATACAATGGCAACAGATCACAGAAGTCTTTCAGTGCAGAAATGGGAGATCAAGACCCGTTTCTATAGGATTTGTTCTCAGGTTCTGCTGTTGTCTCATTGAGATCTCATGAGAAATCTCTAAGAGTCAGCGCACAGAACAAGACAACGCATGCTGTACTATTATACACAGACAATGTGACTTATCAGGAGAGAGTTAATATTTAAATGACTTCAAAATAATAAGTAAATATTAAAAATTCATTGAATACAGTATAGCACTAGACAGTTGTTATTACAAATCTAAAGGTAAAAATCACTTTCAAATTTTTGGCATACTTTTGTTTTTTAACAATTTACCATTTGTGTAGAGTTAAGCTTCTCTCAAAACAAAAAGCCTTGTGACATAATTCTGATATAATCTTAAGGAAGTCTTCAGCATACAAAAGAAGTTTTGGTGCATTTTATTTCAAAATCCATTCATGTATAACAAAGAACATGCTTTTCCTCTGAGGTTTCATGTTGAATAGAGGAAGAAAATACTCAGGTGAATTTATTTAATAATTGATAGTGGAAATAGAGGCTTAATGAAATTTCCATCTTCCTGAAACATGAACTCTGTATGTATTACTTCTGTTATTACCTAATACTGATGCGTGCAGTTCCCTGACATAACTGTAACTCCTAGTAACAATATATTTTACAAAACAAAAAATTTTCTGCTGTGAAAATTTTTGTTAAAAACTTACCTCTCTCCATTAATTTCAAGTAGAACTATATTAGCAGTATTGAAGAGAAAATTCTTGTGATGGAATCATATATTCTTGCTCAACACATTTTAATTTAAATGAGTATTTGTTTTTTAGCTTCAGAGACTGATCGCTATTACTACTAATTGTAATAGTAGTATTACAATTACTGAAACAGACAGTGGCTCTTGTGGGTTTTTGGTAGAATTAAATAAATTCAAAACCATGACCCTAAAAGTGGTTAAATTTACACTTTTAAAAAATAAAATTTATAAAATAATCAACATAGAATCAAAACATTTTAAAAAATCTTCAAATACTAGGACCACTACTTTTCCAATCCTTTTTATTTTACATCTGAAGATATGCAAGCCCAAAAAGAAATGAACTCCAATTGCCTAATGTTCTAGAGCCCCTAAATCAGAGGCTATAAGAAATCATTAGTGTCTTTACCAGCCTGTCATCCCAACAAAGTAGCAACTTAACGTGGCAGATAAGTGGTCATCTGGCATCTGCTGGGGAACTTCCAATAACAGGGAGCCCCAAATTGCTTTCAAACTGTCCATTCCATTTTCGAAGAAAGATATTTGTAACTTTCATTTATTCGTCTCTATTCTGCCCTCGATAATAACTAATTATTTTCTCTCATCTACAACTATCTTTCAACTCTGGTTACAGCTCTCATGGCCCTTTGAGACTCTTCCCTCTTAAAGATCTTGATTTTTTCACTCATTTGTCACATGAACTTTGCCTCAAATTTTAAATCTTCTGTTGTCTCTTGTTTCAAATTTCTATTCTATCAATTTCCCTTCCAATACGTCATATCTAGAATAGAAGACTATATTGATCTTATTATGATCTCATTGGATAGCACAGAGCCCAGAGGTCCAATCACTATTATTTGTGTGGCACTAAAATTTTTAAAACTGAGACTAAAATTGCATTATGTTATTTTAATATTATCTTATTTGCAACATTGTGTTGTAGCTGATTTTAAACAGATTTACTCTAAAGGGTGATTTATTAATAATATCCACATTACAAACACATTTTATAAAAATTTATTTACTACATTTTTTTTTCCTGTGGATTTGAGGTATTTGCGACGTTCTAGAAAGGATAAATTTAGGAAAAGTAACTAATTATCTACTTTGCAGATTGTAGTACTTTAATATAATTGAAAACATTCTATAGCAATGTCTAAAGTAGTAATTATGTGATTTCCTCAGTCCAGGGAAACAAAGCCTCTGTAAGGGCGAGAATATTGGAGCTCCTTTCCTAATAAGTAGGTCAGACATTAGCTGGAGGCATCTCAAAGGCTGTTAAGCATTTGTTAACATTATGCGAAAACCCAGCTGCCATAAAGAAACCATACATTTCTAAACAAAATGCCAATATTTATTAGCAGCTTATTTGGGAATTATTGCTCTCTCTTCATCAGGGAATTTTTGTTTATACTAATAGGTAACATTAAGTGCTTACGTTATGCCAGGAGCCATGCTAAGTTCTCTATAGTATTATATCTTGTATTTCTTCTATGTTCTGAGTTATATAGCATTATTATACCCATTTTAAAGATAAGGAAGATAAAGTTTATAAAAATATTTTGCTTAAGATCATGCTTCTAGTTAGTGACAAAGATAGAACTTGAACTAGGTATGACTGATGCCCAATGTCTTAACTACTTTGTTATCAATCCACCATTACTTGACTAATTAACTTTAAAAAATCATGCTCCTAGCATTGATAAGGCTCAAAGATGTAAATGTAGTTAATAAATCCTGGGCCTAAAATAATATTAATGATCCTAAACTTCTGACCCGAAGACCTAGGGCTCTTTTGACATTGACATGGTAAAGAGACCCCAGGTTTGTAAACCACAGTATCATATTTAGCTCTAATTGGATTACATATTTTGGAATTGCAGAGGCACCAACATATAGTTTGATGTCTCTAGATATCTTCTTCACGTAACTTAAGCTGAAGCATCTGGAGCTTTCCCGCATAAATATTCCTAATAGCAGAAGACAATGAAAATGCATCCTTGCCATGTAATAGATGAGAAGTTCCTGGTACAATCTATGTATTTCTTGGAAGTTTTGATTTTTAACTTAAAAATTAGGCAGTTTATACCTTACTGCATGATACATAATTGTTTTCTTTTGGGGATTTTTTTCCCCAAATCTTTTTAACAAAGTTAAAGCTTTGAAAGGAAGCACTACGTGATTTTTTTTTAATGCCCTTGTTACCATCATGTACCCATAGACATGCATACCTCAGTTTAAGAATAAGAGTGGTAAAAGATTCATTCAAAATTCATTAACTAATTTCTTATTCTTTAATTCATTTTAAAATATTTAAGTACTTACTTTATACAAAGACAATACAGTTAGGATACATACAAAAATAATACATAGTATCTTTGTCCGAAAAACCTCAAAATCATAGCTAGGGAGTCAGTGTAGCAAATAACTGTAATACTTACGGAGCCTCTAGTAAGAAATACTTTTGTAGCAAGTCCTAATAGTTATTAAGAAAATATTAACACTTTCTATTTATATAGCTTTGCATTGGAAACCCATATGGCCTGTTTCAGGAAGTGAATGAATATTGCCACCACAAATATAAATACGCATTTCTCAAATGCTGTCTCATTTAGAGCAATTTTTTTCTTTGAGCACATTTCTTATGGACAGCTCTATAGAAAAGTAGCTGGCCTGCAAACAGCAAGTCAAGTGAAACCTCTGTCATTGCAACATTTCGTGTATTTATTTGAAATATTCAACTCTGGGCTCCAACATCTCTTAGTTATAATATTATGTTTTCCACATTACAGCCTTCTTTCCTGATAACAATTTGTTTATTATTGACATTTAGTACTTCTAGTTGATCAATATTAAACAATTTCGCTGTTCTCATATTCATTTTTATTGTTTTTTGAGACAGAATCTTGTTCTGTCACCAAGGTTGGAGTGCAGTGGTACAATCTCAACTCACTGCAACCTCTGCCTCATGTGTTCAAGCAATTCTCCTGCTTCAGACTCCCAAGTAGCTGGGATTACAGGCACCCACCACCATGCCCAGCTAATTTTTATATATTTAGTAGAGACAGAGTTTTGCCATGTTGGCCAGATTGGTCTTGAACTCTTGACCTCAAGTGATCAACTCCACTTAGCCTCCCAAAGTGCTGGGATTACAGGCGTTAGCCACTGTGTCCAGTCTATTGTTCTCATATTCAACTAGGCTGCCTGTTCTCATCCATCTTCACATCCTATCATAGGATTTTAGTATCATTGTCTATGTAGATTCCAATATATTGTTAGTATTTCTTTTGTGGTTTGTCTGAGTCATTTCACATGATTCAGCTATTTTTACTTTTGAAGCTTTTATTTATTTATATGTTTTTAAGAGAAAGTCTCACTCTGTCACCCAGGCTGGAGTGCAGTGCCATGATCTTGGCTCACTGCAATCCCTGCCTCCTGGGTTCAAGTGATTCTCATGCCTCAGTCTCCAGAGTAGCTGAGACTACAGGCACCTGCCACCATGCCAGGCTAATTTTTTTATTTTTCATAGAGACAGGGTTTTGCCATGTTGGCCAGGCTGGTCTTGAACTCCTGGCCTCAAGTGATCTGCCTGCCTAAGTCTCCCCAAGTGCTGGGATTACAGGTGAGAGCCTCTGTGACTAACCACACTTTTGAAGCTTTTAAATATAAGATTTATATATTCTCAAAAGTATACAAATCATTAACCCATCAGAAATATGGGTATTTTATGTATTATTACATTACAAATATATAAAACATATTAATAGTGTGTACTGGAATTAGAGGCCTAGTGTTAGCAATATGTAGTATATACAAGTCAGCTAGGCATAGAGATTTTATAAACATTCACTCCCTACCTGTCACCTGTGAATATTAACATGTATTAACTAACAGTTATAATATTCAAATGGTCCTTGTATGTTTAATTGTTCATTGTCAAGAATGACATGTGAAAACAATGTCCAGCCAAAACCTGGAGAATCATGTCTGAGCATTTTATGTGTAGACATAAGCAAATGTGAAATGAGTGCTTAAAATGGTTATAAGACATTTACTGGAAACTGAAAAGAAGACTCTTCCCCCACCTCACATCCCACCACCCAGAAGAATTTAGGTAAGCTCTTAAAGAAGGTAGCATTTGAATTGGTCTTAAAGCAAGAGTGAGCAAATATTTTTGGTGGGGGTGGTAAAGGTCTAGATAGTAAATATTTAAGACTCTATAGGCCAGAGACAAAATCATAAAAAACAGGTAGAAACCTGGATTTGGCTGTGGGCCACAGTTTGTCGACCCCTGACTTAAAAAGTAAGATATGGATTGGAGGGAAAATAATATTCTAGTCTGAGAAAAAGCATAAGCAAAATCACAGAGATGTGTATTCAAGGAACGTGAACAGGCACATGGAGAAAGTAGAGAGAGAGAAAACTGGAAATGTATTTTAGGCTAGATCATGAAGGGCTTAGCATGATGTGGTTGATATGGTTTGGCTCTGTGTCCCCACCCAAATCTCAGGTCAAATTGTAATATCCACATATTGAACCCATAGGTGAAGGAAGGACTTGGTGGGAGGTGATAGAATCATGGGGGTGGACTTCCCGTTTCTGTTCTCATGATAGTGAGTTACTTCTCAGGAGATCTGGTTATTTGGAAGTATGTGGCATCTCCCTCTTTGTTTTCACTCTTTCCTCCCACTATGTGAAGATGTGCTTGCTTCCCCTTTGCCTTCCACCATGATTGTAGGTTTTCTGATGCCTCCCAACCATGCTTCCTGTATAGCCTGCAGAACTGTGAGTCAATTAAACCTCTTTTCTTCATAAATTACTCAGTCTCAGGTAGTTTTTTTATAGCAGTGTGAGAATGGACTAATACAGTGTTAATGTTTAGTTAATGGAAAAATACTGCAGGTTTATAATAGGTAATTCATTAGTAGCATTTACTGATCACTTATTATGAACCAATACTATGCTGTCTGGAATTTGACTCCAGATCCTATTTTCTAACCCCTATGATTTACTTATCTTTATGAACATCATTAATTCAAGAATTGTTTATTTAGTACCCAACACAGGCAAACTCGGGATATGACAATACATACCACATAGTTCTTACTCCCAAGGTGTTTAGGGTTTTCTGGATCACAAACTACAAAGGGATATGTATTAGTCTGTTCTCACACTGCTAATAGAGACATACTCAAGACTGGGTAATTTATAATAGAAAGAGGTTTGATTGACTCAGTTCAATGTGGCTAGGGAGGTCTCTCAATCATAGTGGAAGGCAAATGAGGAGCAAAGTCACGTCTTACACAGTGGTAGACAAGAGAGCGTGTGTTGGGGAACTCCCATTTATAAAACTATTAGCTCTCTTGAGACTTATTTACTACCACAAGAACAGTATGGGGGAAACCACCTTCTCAATTCAATTATCTCCACCCGGCCCTGCCCTTGACATGTGGAGATTATTACAATTCAATGTGAGATTTGGTTGTGCACACAGTTAAACCATGTTAGGATATAAACATAAAGAATCTGTAGATCTGGCCACAGAAATTTACGGATGACCCCCACAGTTTTAAACAATTAATCAAACATACTATGGAAGCCTCATATGTAATAGGGGTTAGCTGTTTTTTACTGTAGCTATTAAGTATAACTATTCCCACAAAACACACTTGAACACATTCACACCAACACACCCACACACACAAAAACATGTCAGAGCCCTAGTTGAGTTAGTTTAGAGACTGTGGCCACCCTGGGCAACTGTAAATCTCTTAGCAGTTTGGGCTATGAACTACTTAACTAATTAACACGGCACCCATGCCGTTAGGTGGACACATAAGCTAAGGTTCTCTAACTTTTCTTTTTTGGAGCCAGCAACCTTGTGGCCCTGGGAAGCCCCCGTTGAAGCCCCTCTGTATTTATTGATACTACTGACTGAATTTAGACAAAGTCTGTATGTACTTGTTTTCTATTGCTGGGTAATGAATTACCACAAGCTTATCAGATCAGGTTAAAACAATACCCTTATATTATCTCATAGTTCTGTAGATTAGAAGGCTGGATGGACTTAGCTGGGTTTTTTGCTCAAAGTTCACAAGGTTAAAATCAAGATATCACCCAGCCTGGGCTCTTTCCTGGAGGCTTTGGAGAAGACTCCTTTTCCAAGTTTATTCAGGTTGTTGGCAGAATCCAGTCCCTTGCAATTGTATATCTGATGTTCCTTTTTCTTTGATGGCTGTCATCTGAGGGCTGCTATCCGCTTCTAGAAATCACCCACATTTCTTCTTTTATGGTCTCCTTTGTCTTCAAACTGGAAATAGCTCATCGAGTCCTTCTTAGAGTTTGAATCTCTCTGTTTTCCCCTTCAGCCACCAGCCAGAGGACGCTTTCTGCTTTTGAGTGCTCATGACATAGAATAAGCCCATTGAATAAACTTCTTATCTTAAGGTCGGTTATGCCATGCAACATAACACAATCACAAGAGTGGTATCTCATTATATTTCAGGTTTTGGAGATGATAGCTGACATCTTTGAGGGGAATGGCCGTTCTGTAGTGTGGAGTGGAAACAAATGGAGAATAGATAGAGAAAACAGTAAATGAATAGGAAGAGAGGACAACATAGGTTATGGGCTCTGAAATACATAATATACTAGATAAATTCATCTTCCTCTCTTATAGTGTGATGGATCATATTGATGTATGAGAAGCAGATGCAACAGTGTTGTATTTTACTAAGGCCTTATACTCTGTCCTACATGGGCATTCTCAGTTCCCATATATACAGATAAAACATAAATATATTTGCAAATATAAAGAGCTTATTGGAACTCTCTTCTTGTTTTTCCTGGCACGAATCCTCAAAACATGGTATGTTTTGCTGTATACAATGAGTTGACAAAACTGTTCTTGTATAATTTGAACACGTGGATTGTATATCTTTTCAAGCCCCTAGAGATTTCATGGTGTTTGGAAACTACTCATGTATGACTTTCTAGAATTAGATGGGCAAATAACTGTGACTGGCTTATCAACCTGGGGGAAAAGGATGATTCGTGTATACTGAGAGATGTGTTACATGAGAAGTTGAAATTCTCTCACTGGACAGCAATGTAAAAAGTTTCCCAGGAAAACATACACTCTCTGGGTGTTACCAGAAAGTCTCAGTGTGACCTCATTTGGGAAAGAGGACAGACAGCTGGAAGAAATGGATACTGTTGTACATTCTACCCATGCTCAATGCATAATGAAAAATAATGAATTGACTTACCCTCTTTGGCAAAGGAAGTCAGTCCCTAGGAAAGTACAGGAGAAATATACACGTGGCTTATAACTTAAAATAATCTAGATAAAGTTTCCCAAGATTTCACAAATCTGAAAAGAGCAATGTCTTCTTTAATTTTAACATTTATGGAGATTATATACAGATGATAGAGTTCAACACATTCTAAATTTTCACATGACCTCAGATCAGCATTGTACCTCTGTTCCATGTGAATTTTTTCCTTAAAAATTACATTTTATAATAGGCTAGGTACGGTGGCTCATGCCTGTAATCCCAGCACTTTGGGAAGTTGAAGCTGGTGGATCACAAGGTCAAAAGATGGAGATCATCCTGGCCAATATAGTGAAACTCCATCTCCACTAAAAAATACAAAAAGTAGCTGGGTATGATGGCATGCGCCTGTACTCCCAGCTACTCGGGAGGAGAATGGTGTGAACCTGAACCTGGGAGACAGAGGTTTCAGTGAGCTGAGATCGCGCCACTGCACTCCCGTCTGGGCAACAAAGCAAGACTCTGTCTCAAAAAAAAAAAAAAAAAAAGCTACAATAAATATAAACTCAATCAAGCAGAGGTGAAACAAAGTACTGCCATGGGGATTTTTTAAAACATAAATCTTCTCAAACATACACTGATTTTGCTAAACCAGAGCAGAAAAGTTGTACTTATTGTAGAGAAGCAATAGTTAAATATAAGTAGGCAAAATAGTAATGATTTTTAAAAATTTATATATACACACACACACATATATTGACTAAATTTTATTCACAAGATTGTTATTTTCTAAGGTCAAATAACCCTGGTTAAATAGGAATTCTGCATATTTTGCAGTGTTTGCGATTTAATGAAGCAGTGCATTAAATATAGTCTTCACTTGCTGTAAGGTGGTTTAAAGGTTTTGGGAGAAGATAAACTAAAATAATTAAAGAAAAAATAGGACCTCTGAGGAAAGCAATTAGTGTCATTTTATTTGGAAAAGGCAAAGCAAAGAGGTTTCTTCCCCCTAGGTATATGACACATTAGTACCAAAAAAAAGGAGTTTATTCTAAATTGCGACTGCTTAACTAAAAGTTATTAATAAAATGAATGGCTATTTTCTCTTACTATTGAAGTATTGATAGATAAAATCTTATATTTGTACTTTGGATAAATCCTAATGTTGGTCAGATTTCAAACCACTGAAGCACCTTTTTGGTTATATTCAGGACAGGATGGCTTAGCACACCATTTTGGACAGAAAGAATTGTAGATATGTTGTGATAAAAACTAAGGAAGCTTTTTAACTGATAAAAATAAATAGATCCAATGTGTAACGCTATTGGGTATTGTTCTGGGGTGGGATCATTAGTCACTTTTAACTATTTTACGTGAGCAACTTTACTAAGAAAAAAACTTTAATATACTGAAAAGACACACCACTATCAGTTTCCTCTCATTTAAATGACTTCCTACTTGCTAATTTCCTTTCAGAGAAACAGATTATTTGTTGATACTGAGTGGGTCATTGTAAATAGCACAGATACAATGCAGTCTTTTTCTCAAGTCCATTTGTTTTTCTGAATTTGCCCAAAGGACTTCCTTTTACCGTGGACAGATGATGTGAGGGGTGGGGGTAGGAGGGAAACGCAGATAAGAAAGAAACATACCACAGAAAAGATAGTTAAGTAGAAAAGAGCAGTATGGTCGTGACTCCAGGCCCACAAACTGAAGAACCATGGTGTTTGCCCACTAAATAACTAGCTAGAACTCTCCATTGTAATGTTCCCTTTATCCTCTGAGTGTGAGTCACTATTTTTAAAGGTCCAGACAACTCTTGCCTACTAATATATCAGTCTGCTCCATTAATAATTTTTTTCTCTTTTCTTTCTTTCTTTTTTTTTTTTTTTTTTTGAGATGGAGTCTTGCTGTGTCACCAGGCAGCAGTGCAGTGGCATGATCTCGGCTCACTGCAACCTCCACCTCCCGAGTCCAAGCGATGCACCTGCCTCAGCCTCCCGAGTAGCTAGGACTACAGGTGTGCACTGCTATGCCTGACTAATTTTTTGTATTTTAGTAGAGTTGGAGTTTCACCGTGTTGGCCAGGATGGTCTTGATCTCCTGACCTCGTGATCCTCCAGCCTTGGCCTCCCAAAGTGCTGGGATTATAGGTGTGAGCCACCACGCCCAGCCGTTAATAATTTTTCTTTAAACAATTAAATCCATTTTACTTTCTCTATAATGTAAATGCAATTTCATTTCAGCTATAAATTTTCACAAATACTTTTCCTAATATTTTTACCTTAATTTACTGTGTAATTAGAGTAAAAAAAAAATCTGAGAGTTTTTGTTTGTTTGTCTGTTTTTTTTGTTTGTCTGTTTTTGTTTGTTTGTTTTTGCAAATAGGTTCTGATAAATTCCTCAGTGTGCTAGCTAAAATCAATAGTCTGAATGATCATCACCTGGGGCTGCTCTGAGCCAGCCTGCTGTCCTGCTTGATCCAAAAAGTTTGGAAGGTGAACAGCCTTAGCATTATTTGATGAAAATTACCATAAACCACTGGAAGGGCAATTCTTAGAGTCATTAAAATATTTCAAAGGAAGAAATTCTATTAAGTCTGGGTTTCTCTAAGTAATAGCTTGGGCTGTGTACAGTTTCAAGCTTTAATTGCATAAATATTTCTATTTTATCTTCATTGCACTCTATAAAATATTCTTAAAATTCTCAAACCATGTGCATTCTTTCATCTTACATTTCCCCTAGTTCCCATAATTTGACCAGTATGTTATGCCTGGTTAAACTGTTTCAGCATAAAATTAAATACAGAAGGAAATCTGTGGTATTTTCCTTAGCGCTTTTCTGGTTACTTGGTGCTTCCTTCAGCCTCCTGGCTATCCACCCTCCATTCTACAGGAATAGCAAGAACACAGCTGCATGCTGATGTGGATTTTGAGTTAGGCAAGTGTCACTGCAGCCCTAAAGTACATCTGTGGCTTCCAACAGACATGTACAGGTGTTTCTGCTGCCAGGTGTTCTTTTGCTCCTAGGAGTCACCACAGTGTGATATAAGTGAAAGCAGCACTGTAACAGCAGAAATGGTCCTCCATGAATCATTCAACTATTGACAACAATACATTTCTCCAAGAGCCCACAATGTATGCTATGCCTTTTCCTTTGGAAGTACTATGAATAGCTAAATTGAGAATCTTTCAGTTAAGTAACTCAGAAATATGTGCAATATGCCTACTGCACATAAGACCTTGTAATAAGGTCATGGTACATACAGAGACAAGATTCAGACACAAGAATTAACTTAAGGGTTGTACAACTCATATGTTAAATTTTAAGAAAAGCATGTGCAAATGAAAATGTAAAAGAATAAATATTAAATGACAAGATAACGATGTAAAGGCAGTGTTTCAGCTCACTGCCTAACAGGATAATCAATACACATTTATTGTTGTAATTAATATACTGGCCGAGTTGAGCTTACAAATTGAGTGCCTTAAAAGAGTCCAGATAGGAGCAGTCTCTGTGAAGTACTTAATTATGCAAAAATGGCTAAGGCTTGAGATCCTGAATTTAACCACGGCAAAAACTCTTGTACTCTATACTTAACTATTGGAATTTATTGGGCTGAAGAGTCTTTAGTTTCATTTGAAAGATGTCCTCTGAGTGGCCACATCATTTTCCTGTTTCTTTATGAGCAAACAAAATAAAATGACCATTGGGGCTCCACTGAAACTGAAATGGCTAAGAAAGGCCTTCCAGTTATTAAATGTCTAAATTCCCCAGACCCTATATCATATTTTTAAATTAAGCTTTTTATTTTGGGATAATTGTAAAAAAATGCGGTTGTGAGAAATAATGTAGAGAGATTCCATTTCCACCAATGATAACATTTTGCAAAACTAGTTTCCACCAATGATAACATTTGCAAAACTGTACTACAGGATAGCAGTCAAGATATTATCATCGATGTAATCAAGATACAAAACATTTCCCTCACAGCTAGTTTGCCTTTATAATCACTTCCCACCCCTTCCTTAATCACTGACCTCTAGCCTGTTCTTCACTTCTGTAATTCTGTCACTTCAAGAATGTTGTGTAAGAGGAATCATATACTATGCAACCTTTTTTTTTTTTTTTTTAAGTACAGAGAAGGTCTTACTATGTTGAGGACGCTGATCTTGAACTCCCGACCTGACCTCAAGAGTTCCTCCCATCTCGGCCTCCCAAAGTCCTGGGATTATAGGTGTGAGCCACTGCACCTGGCCTAGGAATCACATACAATGTAATCTTTTAGTATTGGCTTTTTTCAGTCAGCTTAATTTCCTGGATATTAACCCAGGTTTTTGCATGTATCAGTAGTTCATTTTATTGCTGAGTAGTATTCCATGATATACATGTACCACAGTTTGTATAACTGTTCATCTGTTAAAGGTCATCTCTGTTATTTATGGGTTTTGGCTATTATAAATGGAGCTACCATAAACATTCATGTAGAGATTTTATGTGAGCATAAGTTCCAGGACTGTAATTGCTGGGTCATATGGTAGTTCTCTGTTGAGTTTTTAAAGAACTTGTTAAACTGATTTCCAGAATGGCTTTATCATTTTACCTTCCCACTATCTATGTCTGAGTGATCAAGTTTTTCCAGCCCCCACCAGCATTTGATTTTATCAGTATTTTTTAGTTTAGCCATTTTGACAGATGTAGGGTGATATCTCATTTTGGTTTTAAATTGTACTTCCCTAATGGCTAATGAGATATAACATTTTTCATGTGATTATTTGCCATCTGAATATGCTTTTCAGTGAGACATCACTTCATGACTTTTATCTGTTTTCTAATTGGGTTGTTTGTTTCTTTTGCTGGTGAGCTTTGAGAGGTCTTTACATATTCTAGATACCAGTCCTTTACTAGGTATGTCATTACGAATATTTTCTCCCACACTATATCTTGTCCTTTTTTTTATCTTCTTAACATAATTGTTGCAGTAAAAAGTTTTGATATTGACACAGTCCAAATTGTCAATTTTTCCTTCTATGTATCATCTTTTGGGTGTCAAGTCTAAGAATTACTGCCTATTCTAGATCTTGAAGATTTTCTTCCATGTTTTGTTCTGAAAGTTTTGTAGATGTACCTTTTACATTTAAGCCTGTGGTACATTTTGAGTTAATTTTTGTATAAGATTGGAGGCTTGGGTTGAATTTCATTTTTTGTTAACCTATCGATTTTATAACTTAAAAAAAAATAGGCAGGCATATTTATGTGGGTCTATTTCTAGGTACTCTGTTATGTTCCATGGCTCTATGCATCTATGCTCCCACTAATAACATGCAATCTTGATTAGTGTAGCTACACAATAAGTCTCGAAATCATATAGGCTAATTATTTCCATTTTAATTAATCTTTTTCAAATTGCTCTAAAACTATTCTACTTCCTTTGCTTTTCAATATAAAATTCATGAAATATTGTCTATCTCTACATAAAAAATATTTTGCTGGGATCTTGACAAGAATTGTGTTAAACCTGTATAGCAATTTGGGTAGAACTGAAATCGTTACTATTGAGTCTTCCAATCCATAAACACATTTTGTCACTACATTTATTTAAATATTTGATTTTTTAAAATCAGCATTGTGTAGTGTCCGGCACAGAGGTGCTATACATGTTTGTTAGATTGACGCCTAAGTATTTCACTCTTGGTGGTGATTGGAAATTGTGTTACATTTTAAATTTTGGCTCATGGTCAGTACATGGAAATATAATGGGGCTTTTGTATATTTATCCTGTGCCCTTACTAACCTCATTTATTAGTTCAGAAGGGATTTTTGGTAGATTCCTTAGGATTTTTGTATGCGATCATGTGAACTACATGTAGGACCAGTTTTATTTCATCCTTTCCATTCTGGATGCTTGTGCTTCCTTTTCTTGCCTTATTACACTAGAATTTCTAGCACTGTGTTCAATAAGAGTTGTGAGATTGGACATCTTTACCTTGTTCCTAGTCTTAGGGGAAAGACATTCAGTCTTTCAGACTCTCTGACATTGTAATTTTGTTATTATGGTTAGCTATTATGTCAGCTATTTTAATGCCTTTTAAATTTTCATAACAGGCCAGGTAAAGACTATACTGAAAAACCTTGTAATGTGCTACTTGTATGCATGAGCTTTTGGGTCAGTCAGAACTAGCTGTGATTCCTCACTCTATCCATTTCTAGTAGTGTTACCTTGGGCAAGTTTCTTAAACTCTCGGAGTCTCAGTTTCTTCATCTGCAAAATGGTACAAGGCATTTATTTGTTCAATAAATTTCAATGTAATATTTTTAATGAATTGATAATAAAAGTGTCTACCTGTGAGGACCGAATGAGATAACGCTAGTAAAATGATTAGCATAAGCTAAGAATTTAAATTTTAGCTATCATCACTGTTACTGTTAGATAAAATAGTGTCGAATGAAAGATTCTCTTGTAAGAATGTATTTAGTTGTTCTCAACTGGGATGAAAAGAATGATCTTTCCCCAATACCAAGGGATGTTTGCTAATGTCTGGAGATATTTTTAGTTGCCACAGCTGGTGGTAGGGGGAAGTGTGCTATTAGTATCTAATAGAGAGAGGCCAAGGATTGTGCTAGGCGTCCTATAATGCACAAGACAGCACCCCCCATAACAAAGAATTATTAGTAATGTTCAAATGATAATAGTGCCAAGTTTGGCAAACCTGATTTATGTGGCTAGATGGCTGTGTGTGAATATGTTAAAAATAGCTTGCAGTTTACCAGTAAATTTCCGTTTCCCGTTTAATGCTTGGTCTAAACCTACTTTCTCAAGGACCTCTTATTGATTGGTCTCCTCCAGTTTAGAACTGCCGTTAGTCTGGTATGCTTTCAATTATATATTAATTTATTCTTACCGATCTGAGTTGGGTCACCAGCCAGAGAGTAAATGTTTGCACACAGAAATTTCATATTCCTTGGAAATAACTAACTCCATTTTTCTAGTACATATTGCTGATAGTCATCAAATACATTTAATAATGCTTCTTTTGACTTTGATTTTTTGATCTTAGATACTGGCTACTTTTTAAGCTCTTGCTTTTTATTACTATTGCATCAACTGTTCAGAGTTAATGATGTGACATTTTGTTTATCAATAAGGTTCACTAACAGTGCTAGAAAATTTCTCTTCTGCTTTCAAAATGCAGAAATTTCATTTGTTATAACCCTAAGCCATTAATATTTTCTGTTAAAAGTACTCCAAACAGCAGTGCATATAAAATGACCTCATATTGATATTCAAATCAACATTTGAAAAACTGACTTAAAATCAGTATAAAAAATGCAACTGATGACTAAGTATAAATCCTTTCCCAAGGGCACCAATCTAAGGCAGAATCTAATTTTATGTGCCTCCAGTGACTGTTTTGTCTTCCTGTGAGGTTTGTCATTGACCACAAGCACTTTTACAGCCCAATCCTCGGTATTCGAAGGTAAAGCTAGAAATGTCCAAACGGTACCTCCAGATCATGTTGCAACTATCACCTCGATGTTAAAAACAATCTAGCCAAGAACTTTATCCTCAAGTATTATACTATTGCTAGAGTGTGCTTCCCATTCAACAATAAAATGTGAGGGGTGCATCCAATTTAAAAAATGCTCCTCCATAGGCTTGCCATTGAGTCTGAGTTCCCTCAGTCATGGTAACCCCTTTGAATTAAAATGTCATTTCTCACATGATACTATCAAAAGATAATTCAAACACAAGCACTAAGAGATGTAACACACTAGAACTTTTCATCAACTTACATGTAAACCAGCATGTTAATGTCTGGATCTGAACGAGTTAATAAATCACAACCATCTCTTCTCTATCTTTCCAAGTTCAGATAGAAATCAGCACATCAATTTCTTTGTTTTTTTTTTTTAATAAAAATTGTATATATTTATGATGTACAACATGATCTTTTGATATATGTCTACATTATGGAATGACTAAATCAAGCTAATTATCAAAAGTGTTACCTCATATACTTGTTTTATCATGAGAACACTTAAAATAATACAATATGTTGTTTCTAACTATTGTCACCATGATGTACAATACAGCTCCTAAGCTCATTTCTTCTTTCTAAGTAAAATGTTTTATCCTTTTACTAATATATCAGTTGATAGCATATGAGCTTTCTAATTAGTTAAATGGATTAGAGAACAAGGCTTAGATGTTTGGCCACTTGGAACTATCAGGTATGTTTCTTCCACTAATGTAAGATGATCCAGGGGATAGTCTGCCAAGCAGACACCTACATGGAAAGTTGCAAGGGGAATCACTGCCTTACTCCACAGGCCCTGGCAAAGGAAAGAAGAACAGGTCACATAGGGAAGGATTAAGTGGTATGGAAAGAGACTAGAAATGTGGAAATTCCCCACATGAAAACAAGAGGATGGAATTCCCCTAACCATTAACATGGAAAATGGCACTATCAACTTTCAGAGATGAGAAAAAGAGGTGCAAGAAGGCACATTTTGATGTAGGCAAAGTTGTGGGGGATTGTGAGGAGTAAAGAAGAAAAAAATCCCAATATTGAGTTTTCTTGATTGAGTCTCTAATGAATTCCTTTAAAGGTAGTCCTGTAAGATTCCATAGTTTGAAAGAATGGTGGGGAGGGTGGTGGCAAGCAGCCAAGTGGCCCCAGATTAAGTGAAGAAACAGATTGAATAACCACAAAGGGTTGACAGTAAAATTGTAAATGGCAAAGCAAGATCTGTTACTCAGTAAAATGTGTCAGGGTAGCCTTGCAGAGCAACATTCAAAACCTGGGCCATTGGAGGAAAATAGAATAAATAGCTTTGTTTCCTACCCTTAAGGGATTTATAGGCTAATCCAGTGATGTCATTTGCTTCCATCCATGTTAATGAAATGTATTGCTTCCATTTGTGTGAAAAAATACCAAAAAGCAACCGATTATAATCAGTTTTAAAAAATGTGTACTTGTGATGTGATATGAAGTGTGTGATGACTATGTCATGTCAATGAACTTTTATGTTCAGTTTTTGGTTTGGAATTAAAATGCTGGTGCTTTGAATCATCCAGGCCTGGGAACAAAAAAGAAAATTTTATCTAGACAGTGAAAAAGAAAGAGCATAAGAAGCTAGCCAAGGCTGATTTTGCATGGATTAGGAAACACAATGAGAGTCCAACAACTAGCAGGAAGCAGTAATTGACCCGATATTGGCTCTCTGGTTGACAGCACTTGGCAACAGCTACAATGACTGTCTTACAAACAGAACGATCCAGGTAAATGCTGGGCAACATTCAACAACAAATCTTTTCTCAGAAGAAGATGAATGTTTTAGATACACATAATAATTTCTTCTTTTCTGTTTCTATCTTTGGCTGAGATTCTAATTTACCCTTGATTTGATAGTGCTAATTTTAGGCTTTCTTCGTGAAAGGAGATTTCTCCATAAAATCTCCTTGCCAAATGGAAAAAAAAAAAATGTGCTAAATAACTATTTTATTTGAACATCAATTTGGAAGGGATACATTTTATGCACAGATTCTAAAATACCTGAAACCAATGTAGGTGTCAAAAAGGAAGCTCTAATGAAATGGACATGGGCTCTTCCAAGAGAAGTAAAGTGAGCTTTTGATGTATTTTGTAAAGTGAGAAAAAGAATTATTCGTAAGAGAGAGCCCACTAAAGAGGCTATTTGATAGCTTTTTCTGGCAGCAAGATGTTTCCAAAAATCCCTCTGGCTTGTGGATGAAAACTCATAGGGAGTTTGAGCTTTCTTGTGTGAGAAAACAACAGCATTTTTCAGTAGCTTCTCAAAAGTTAAAAATTTCAAATGTTTAATAGCAAAGAACTGCACTCTTGCTGAAAATTTTGTCAGTGGTCATTTTGCACAAGATAAAATGGAGAAACATTCTAGGTCAAGATTTTGTCTTTTTCATTAGACAACAAAGACAAAGAAGAGATGAATAGATCACGACCAACATAGTTATTATTCAAAAAGAATTAGCAGGAATTGTGATTCAGATATGTGCATGGCAGCAATTTTAGGCCTGCGTGGGTGGGTGTAAAATCATCACTGAGATTTGCAAAACTTTAAAGCCAAAAATCTGGACTAAACACATAGATTCTTGAGGCAATAGATAATTCAGACCACCCCAGATCTATCTGGAATAAGCAATGATTACACAATTTGAAACAGGCAACAATTCTATAGGGAAAGAGACCAGAAAAAGTATAGTAATATCTTGGGAACCTATTATTATTACTATTTATTATTATTATTTTTCCCAAGAATAGCAACTTCATTTCATTTCTCTGCCACTGGATTTTGAAAAACTTAAGGAAAGAAACTGTGTCTTACCTATTTTATATCCCAATGTCTAGCTCATATCCTGGCATACATTAAATATTTTCTGAGAAAATGAAATTATAAAGCAATTGCAGAATATGACCTCTGGGTCAGATATGCTAAGTCAACACTGTCCAATAGAAATTTCTGTAATGATAAAACTTTTTTACACCATCCAACATGGTAACTACTAGCCACATGTAGCTATTAAGCAGTTGAAATATGGTTGGTATAATAGAAGAACTGCATTATTAATTTTATTTAATTTTAGTTTAGTTAAATATAAAATTAAGTAGCCACATGTTAGATAGTGTGGTGCTATATTTTACAAAATAATAAAAGGAACAGAAGGTGCTGGTTTTCTGACTATTTTAATATTATTTGGCTATTGTCTAGCTACCCTCCCAATTTATCATCTTTCATCAAGAAACCCAAAGTAAAGAAAAATAGTCTTGTATTTCAAGTTAGTGAAAGGTGACAGGTCTTTTTCATATTGACTTTCAATGACTTTCTTTTGTTGCCTATTCCCTCCTATAATCATCGACTCTGTCTGCAGCAAGCATAAGGGAAGAATATTAAGCACACAGACCTGCTGGACTTGCACAGTGACAGCAGAGACATTCCTTAAGGCCCTGAGTCTCAGTCCCCTCATCGGTGAAACAGAGATTACAATGCTCACCTGATAGGTTGGTAGGAAGATTAATGGCAATATTCTTAGTTCCTGTTGCAACACTTACACATAAAAGACAGTAACTTATAGCTGATACTACTGTAGTTGTTGCTAGGATAAGACAATGTGCTAATTGCTGTGAAGATGTTGAAAGATATAATTAAGTGCCAGTATTTTTTCTGCCCTTTGTCAATATGTCCCTTGTCAATATGTCATTCTAGCTGCTGATATAAAGATGGCATGCCTTTCTATCAGGACCTGCATGCTCTCGAAGTCTCTGTATTACCTATACAAGGAAAGAGAACCCTGTGTTACCCATATTTTCATACTCCTAGCACAGAGACTGGTATTTAATAGTATTTAATAGTGCTTTAAAAAGACTATTGAATTTCAACAATATAAAAATATAGTCTTTACTGCTGCTGCTAAAGGAAAACAATGTCCTTATAGTACACAGCAATGAGTAACAGCTACAAGTAGAAGATACGATGAACAGAAAGCATCTCATTAACTATAGTAACATTAATTTCCCACACAACTCATTTGTTACACACACAGATAAATACATATTCTAGGAAAATATTTAACATTAAATGGGAAGGATCTATGCAAAGAAAATTGTCAAACTTATATAAATTGCTCAATATGTACAAAGATTTCAGCCAATGCAAAGGCATGCCTTATTCCTGGATGAAAAAATTCAATGCTGGAGAGAAGCATAATTCTTTTGAATGGCTTGTGGAGAATTTCCAGGAAAATTTTGAAAAATAAGAATAATAAGATTGCCCTATCAAGTATTAAAATAAATTACAAGCTGAAATAAGTAAAACAATGTAATATAGGTATAAGAATAGGCACATAATATGTGGAATTAAATGGATGCATTCAAAATGGCCCCTAGTAAAATAAGTTAACATAGAAAAAGAGTCTCTTGCAAAAAATCAGTTTGCCATTTCTATTTGTGCTGTATACCAAAAATAAATTCTAGATGGATTAAGGGTTTATATAAAATGACACCAAGAAATAAGATGAAAATATTATCTGATGGGTGTAGGGAAAGCATACTAAACTTTAAAGAAAGTAAATCACATAGATAACAACCAACAGTTATACATCTACAGAATCTTTCAACTTTTTATCATCATTAACATATGAACAAAATTAAATTATACACCATAAACTGTGAAAAAAGATTTCATAAGAACAAAGAAAGGGAAATTCATAGAGTACTGCAGTTAGGAATTCTTTACCTTGGTTAAATAGTGGCTGGGGTACATATAACTATACAACCTTAGCCTGATTATTTCAGCCAAGTTTATTTTTCTTCTCTTTAAAAGGAAAATTTGAAATAATATGTATCTTACAGGTTTAACATAACAAATGTGAAAATGTATAAAACCCCCGTGTGTTACCTAAAAGATAGTAAAATAATAAATGATGTGATAGGCTAAAAACAAAAAGGAGTTAAGATCCTAGTTATATAGCTTTATGAATTGTAAATATTAATACTAATTTCTTTTTGATAAGAAACTTGCAAATACTTTTCCAAGGCAGTTACTCGCTGTGACCTTTATTTCTCTTCTATTTTGGAAAAGTCTTTCATTTTTATTTAGCCAAATCTACCAAATTTTTTCCTCCAACTTCTAGGTTTTCCATTTTATTTAGAAAGTCTTTCCCTCCTTACAACTTCCTCCATCTGATTATAAAAACGTTCTCCTGTATTTTTATCTAATATTTGAATTTTTAATTCACATAACATCTATTTGTTAGGACAGAGTACTATACATGATCTAATTTTGTTTCATTTTAGATGGTTAGCTGATTGTCACAAGACCATTTAATAGTCTATCCCTTCTTCATATTTTTAAATAAAGCTTATTCAACATATATTTATATTTATTTATAGGTCTTTTTCTGGAATCGATTCTTTTCCATCAATTGATTATGGAATCCTCAGCCAACCTCCCTGTTATAATTACAATAGATTCATATTTTGATCTCTTTTTAGACACTGTTCTTTATTGAAAGTTTCTTTCTATTATTGAATATTTTCTTTTTCATATGAATTTAGAATCAACTTGTCAGGTTCTATAAATATAATGTTGAAAGTTTGACAAAAACTTTTTTAAGTTTATAGATTATTTCGAGGGAAATTGATATCCTATGAAACTGAGATTTTAAAATCCTAAAATTTGATATACTTCTGTAATCTTTGAGTTATTTTCAGCACCACACAATCAGTTAAACTTGCAGATTTCATTATGTAGGCATACACCTTCCTTTATCAGTTCATTCTCAAGTATTTTATGCTGTGTTGTTGCTATTACCAATGATATTATTTTTCCATTAAATTTTCTAATTGGGTATTCCTGCTTTATGGAAAAGCTATTGAGTTTGTTAAACTTACCATCTTGCTGAATCATTTTATGTCTTTCAATAGTTTTCAGTTGATTAATGTGGATTTGCCTATTAGATAACCTTATCATCTCCAAATACTGACAGCTTTGTCCCTTCCTCTCCAACATTTACACCTTCATTTACTTATCTTCCTTTTTCTATAAATGAATACGACCGACACTGGTAGTTTTCTCCCTTACATTTAGTAGCAGGACCATTTCTAATATTTAACCATTAGGAATGATTCTTTTTGGCACGAGTTTCTGGTAGTTAATCTCCATTAAATTTTTGGAGTTAATTCATAACATTTTTAAACAGAATTTCTTGCCAAGCTTTAATATTTCCTGTGTCAAACTACATTTACCTTCTTAATCCTCTGTTAGTTTGTCTACTCTGACTTCAAATTCTTCCTTCTCGATAAACTATTAATTTCTTTCTGTGATTCATTATGATCTGGTGTTGTTTCTCACAGTTACTTTTTAATATTTTTTCTATGATGTTTCAGATACTTTTTGAGTGTTATAACTATATTTACCAACTCAGATAAAACGGAATAAACATATTGTTCTATGATTTTAGCAATAACCGTTTTCTTCACAGATTTTTCTGTAATTCAATATCTTAAACACTTTGTTTAAAGTGTTATAAATTAAAATTAAGAAATATTAGTATATGAATTTATTTCAACTTTACTCTTGAGTTAAATACAGAATCTATCCATTGATAAGAAACAATTCAGATACATTTTGTCCTCTAAATTTTTACCATGTCTTAACCACCCCTGTTACATACAATCATCACAGGGAGATCTGCTCTGATCAAAACATACCCAGAGACACAGGGAAAAAAAATGCAATTTGCCTCAGTGTACAGAAATAAAAATGTAATGTAAACGCAAAGAGTCAGTAATACAGTGGTATTCCCAGTAGGAGTAGAGGGCAAGCATCTCAACAGGTGAAAGTGCAGCAGAACCCTGTTACAACACAATAAGTGGCAGCCTACAAAATTCAATTGCCTAAAATGCAATTGTTGGAGATGAATGAAATACCAGGACAAACCTGCTCAGCTTGCCAGCCTGATGTTCTTGAAATCCAGCTATGAAGTCTCACTCTGCCCAGGTCCAGCTGCAGCTGACACTAACCTAGTAGTGGTCTTTCCCTCTGGGTTTAATATGAACGGTGATGGTTCTAGGGCCTGTGACAGATAGGGAACCTCAGAACCACAGCAGCCACACCAGGACTCTCCCAGCTACCTGGAACCCGATCCAGGAGATTAGGCTGACAGAACACCAAGACAGAGTTGCTTATATGTTCCCCACCCAACTTTTACCCTCTCCCTTTAAGATTAAAACTTAAGCCCACCTCCATCTTTAATGGGAGATCTTATTTTTTAAAGGTTATTTTCTCACGGGTGCTATTTTTCCTGGCTGACCCAACCTTTAGACCTGCTTAGAATATATTAATGCACTACATTAATATTGCTAATCTGTGTTTAATCATTGCTTTTACTTTGAACAACATCTATTAATACGCTCAAAAGTGATACTTTGTATTCAGTGTTTTTATTGTCTGATTTTAATCCACTGCCTGAAACAACTATCTTTTTAGGAAGAAGGAAATCCTAATTGCTAAAGCTAGTGTCTTCACCTGTAGCTATAATGACATTATATTTTTTTCGCTTTTCTTGCATCTTTGTTTTTTCATGTCTTTTTTAATATTAGTTTTTATTCCTCTTTCTCCCGCATCTATTGGTTGTAGATGTTCCTGAAGGTCTTGTCCTTAGTGTACTTCTGCCATCTAACTCTATATCTTTTCCTAGATAATCTCATGTAGCTTCATATTTTCATGTCATAACAATGAATGTAATTCCCAGAATTGCATTTTGAACCGTTATGCTCCCTAAGCTCTAGATCCACAGATCTGGCTATTGTTTATCTATTTATAGGACTTTGTGGATAATTCAGTTCAATATTTGAAAAACTTAACTCAGTTTTACATATATCTGAGTTTTTAATCACCTTGAGTTATTTTCATGCCTATGGGATGACCTTTTTAGGCCCTAAGTCTTATAGTTTCTTGATTGCCTTAATTCCATGGAGCTTCATATGCATTTCATTTAGGTAAGTTACTCCATGATCAATATTTGGATGTTGTCATCACTTGACCATTTTCTGCCTCTGAAAACCAAAATACAAATTACTTATTTCAGTCAGTAAAATCAATTCGATCCAAATTTCTTCATTTACTTCCAATTACAATGTAATCTTTTTTGGGTAAATCTAAATTCTAGTATTGTTATGTCTGTCACTATTAGTAACTCAATGTCCTGTCTCTAAAGATTCACTTCAAACAGTGGTGTGATGGTAAACATTTGATAACCAGCTCACAGAAAGGAAAACCCTTGATCTATAGCATTTGCTCATTTCTGGGGTGTAAATACTCCTACCATGGCCAATTGCAAGCTACTAACACGACATCACTGAATGTGGTATTGGGAAAAACTGTGCACTATTGACTTTGGAGAGGTCGTGTGAGCAAAGGTGACTCCAGCACCATCACCATTCATATTAAACCCAGAGTAAAAGACCACTGCTAGGATACCGTCAACTGCTGCTGGACCTGGGCAGAGTGAGGTTTCTTAGCTGAATTTCAAGAACACTAGGTTGGCAAGCTGAGCAGGTTTGTGCTGGTATTTCATTTATCTCCAACAATTATATTTTAACCTACTTTGTTGCCTCTATACTTCCTTTTCCTCTACATCCTGCCTCATGACAGATTCCAAACCCCATCAAGCCCTACATTTACACTTCCTCTGACAGCAATGGTGGGGGAAGAAATGGCAATGGGAATGGCAGGGAAGTAATGGCCAGGAAAGGAAGCTGCTGGCTCTGTTATGCGATTCTCTGAGTTTCCACTAAAATGCCTCAATCATAGTCTGCCATGCCAGTGATCCAACGGAAGCAAAACTACTTCGGACCACTCACCAGAGCCCCACATGAGGGTATTTCCCTTATTCAGCAGCCCACTAGTGAGGTGGGAAAGTCACTGTTGGCCTGTGGGGGAGACTTCTATTTCCACCACATCACCACACAGTTCCTGGCTTTACAGAAAACTTGCGTGTATGTGGTGGTGGTGGTGCGGAGGGTGGCATTGATCAATTCTGGCCTTGTCCCAATCCTCTATGCTATAATGCCATATTCCTACTGCCCTTATGCCTCGCCCCAAGAGTGATGATTATCCCATGTGTTCTGCCATTCATGAACTTGAGGTCCAAAGTGTATGCTGGTCCTCATGTTCAGAAAAACCAACAATCTGCTGTGAGGGAGGAGTCTGTCTAGGAATAAAGTGGTACACAGACACCATAGAATACTAGCCAGCCATTGAAAATAAAAACAAGATCATGTACTTTGCAGGGACCTAGGTGAAGCTGGAGGCCATTATCCTTAGCAAACTAACACAGCAACAACAACAACGACAAAAAAAAAACAAATACCGCGTGTTCTTACATGTAAGTGGGAGCTAAATGATGAGAACACATGGGCACATAGAGGGGAAAAACACACACTGGGGCCTATTGAAGGACAGAAAATGGGATGAGAGAGAGGATCAGGAAAAATGATTAATGGTTACTAGGCTTAATACCTGGGTGATGAAATAGTCTGTACTACAAACCCCCATGACACAAGTTTACCTATGTAACAAACCCACATATGTACCCCTGAGTAAAAGTTAAAAAAGAAAAGATTTCTCAAGGAGAAAAGATGAGCATTCCTCACCCTACATAAAGAAAGGAGAGTGTGGAAAGGATGCGGTAGGGCATCAGAAACTAAGGCATCACAAAACCTCTTTGGCCTGAAGACCTTTGCTTGTGTCTGGTTAATACTAATTTCTTCCTGGAGCAAGTAAAGGATGAGATGAAATTTCCTTGTTATATAGATCAGTAAATCTAATTTCCTTTCTCCATGTGTTCATTTTAGGGCATATTTCAAAGTAGGAGAAGAATTATCTTTCTCCAGTACCATGCTATTTTAAAAACCTTCAATTACAATGCAATTTATGCCAGTTGAAAGAAAACAAGGTATTTTCCTCTTAATATCAATACTCTCATGAAAAATTCTATCTAGATAAATAGATACACACGTATTCCTCTACTACACTTCCAAGCGTTCTTGGTTTTATAAAAACTATAATTCATCATTCTTTATTTTTATTCAATTTTTTGTTTTCAATAGGGGTAACAAAGACAAAACTTTCTTAAATTTTATAGTCAATAAATCTGTCCTTCTTTTGACTAGCAACTACTAAGTGCCCATTCAGCACAGGTCACTGGAACACTATAAGGCTAAAGGGAAAATCAAGATACAGTTTCTCTTCTTAAAGATTTTAATCACTAGAAAAATTTGAATGTTGACTATGTCAATCACTTAATTAGGCAAGTCTGTCCTGGCAACCAGTGTAGTGACAGATGTCATGGCCAGATTACTCCAGAGTCCAAGCCAACCACTGAGCCACCACAAGTTCCTTAGTGATTCCAAGTCAAATGTATTAAAGTTTTCATTATATAAATGATGAAATATGAAAATCAATTGTAGTCTCATATCCTTCAGTTTTTAATTCATTCAAAAATATTTAGCCATGGATTTTAAATAATTCCTATTGACTATGAACTATGTGTTATCTTAGTATTCATTATGCATAAGCAAATTAAAATTTTCAGTTATCTCAAATTTTTTGCTTGAATGCATGTTTAGGAACATGCATTTTTTAAAGAAGTTTATTTAAGGAGATACATATTAATTTTGCTTCAGTCTCCATGGATTCAGTTTTTTCATATATTTAACTATGGCATTGATAAGTTAATGTTCACCAGGTCAGAGATGCTATTTTCACAATCTCAACCTCTTTGTTATACCAATTGTAATACAGACAGATGGGGAATTCAGTGGCCAATCACAGACTTCTCCAATAGCTGCTGCTATCTGAACCTGGAAGCCCTAAGTAAATCTAGCATGCAATGCACTCTTGATGTTCTTATATGCTGGAGAAATTGAATTCCCCCGTGCTGAGTGCCTCTAGCAATATGCGAGAGGATATACTTCAGTTTCCCCACAGATATAATCCAAAAGCCTGTCTTAAGACTACAAGGGAATTCATTCACTAATTAACAATTAGTTTCATTGGAGTGCGTTCTATAAGCATGATCTTACAAATTGCCACGATGTAGAAACTCAGTGACAACATGTTTTTAAAATTCTTATCTTTGATTGGTACCACAGCGTAAGAAAGACAACTCACTCCTGGGGTTTTGGAGAAATAATTCAGCAGAATAGTTGAAGTTCCATCAGCTTAGTTACTCTCTAGTTCCTGTAATGATAATTGTCTTTGTAACTAACTACCTTTAATGTCTACACCTTTTTGTTATACAGGGTAGGTTATTAATTTTCATGTTTTAAAAACCCTGTGTTACCTAAATATTTAATAATGCTCCCACAACGAATATGATTGATCTTCTCTATGCAGTGATAGCACCTCTTCCTAATGCCAATGCTGCTAGCCTACAATGCAGATAAATTGACTCAGATTTTATGATTGAATTCGTTTTGTTACAGCATCCATTACTCATCAAACTTTTTTAAGATTACCATATATCAGACATGGCAGTCATTTATTTTTGCAGGTAAAATAAACTTTGTATCTTCAATCACAGAGAATAAATCAGTGTACTTCATGACCTTCAGAATTCCAGTTTTCTCTCATATCAAACAATCCTCTTTTCTACCAAGTAGCAGCATCTTCCATTTCAAAAATTTGTTTTATGATTATTTCTACTATTGTATTGATTTTATGAGATTTTCAACATGACCTTAAGATGGCTAAAGATGCTGTGTTTACATAAGGCCTTCATCATCCAAATATGCCAGTTTTCAGTAGGTATTCTGTGTCTAAATATTTATTGTCTTAATTAACAAATCGCCTGTTTGCTGACATTTTTTTCTCAGTTGTTTTTCCTACAGTTAATGTTTCGTATTTGAGAGTGCAACTGAAACTACATACCATAAAAATAGTATATATTTATTGAAATTTGAGCTAAACAATTACGTACTAATATAAATAAAATTTCTCCACATCTACAGTACTCCACAATCTATAGCAACTGCAGCCAAAGTTGAACCATAATTTAACTAGCTGCTCCTAAGTCCTAGCTCGGTGGCAATATCACATTCAAGTGAACTCCATTTGATGGACATAATTATGTATATATATATTTTTTTTACATTTTCAAATATGTCCTGGGATTCCCAAAGCAAGACTTCTTAGAAGTATCTTTCCCCCAGGTGACCAAAGACTCTCTCCTCTCACCTCGCACACATCTCAATCTAAATCTTTTTATTTCATTCCCCCTTACTTTTCTTAATTACTTCCTGTTACTATAGCTTTTTCTCTTTCCAATATAAATTATACAATGTAATCCCCAGCCCTGTTGCTCTTTCTACCGATTATCCTACCTGCGTAACAAATACTAGAAAGCTAGGCAACAAAACCCTGTGAGGTGATGTGGAGTTGTGAATACTCTTATATTGATACTTTTCTTTGTGCTTACCCAGTTCTATTTTTTAAATCTTGCAGTAACTACAAAACATCTTTTTCTTTAAAATGGGATCTTGCTGCCTGGGCCCTGATGCTGCCTAAACCAGCTGTACCCCTAAAATGCTTCCTTCTCCACTAGCGTGTTCACCCCCTACTAGCTCCTACTTGCCTCAAGTAAGAAAATAACAACAGGAAACACATTGAAGACAGATCACATACTGGGTAAAGTCCTAAGTGCTTTACCTGTATTAACTCAATATTCATAATAACTCTGTGAGGCCAGGGCTTTTCTTTTCCTTCTTTTATAGATTAAAAAGTAGAAGCCCCAAGGGGTTAAGTATATTGCCCCAGCTCATAGGACCATGTAAGTAATAGAGACATTATTTGAACTTAGAGATTTAGAGTTAAGAGTGTACTTTGGCTGGGCACAGTGGCTTACGTCTATAATCCCAGCACTTTGGGAAGCCGAGGCAGGTGGATAACCTGAGGTTGGGAGTTCCAGAGTCACCTGACCAACATGGAAAAACACCATCTCTACTAAAAATACAAAATTAGCCAGGTGTGGTGGCGCTTCCCTGTAATCCCAGCTACTCAGGAGGCTGAGGCAGGAGAATCGCTTGAACCTGGGAGGTGGAGGTGGAGGTGAGCCGAGATCACAGCATTGCCCTCCTGCTTGGGCAACAAGAGTAAAACTCCGTCTCAAAACAAACAAACAAAAAAACCAAAGAGTACACTTTTAACCACCAAGCTCCTTGAAACCACCCGAAACCATCCCTTTGTTGGCGTAATATGAATCACTGCACAACTGCCAATAGAATTAGAGTTTAGAGGTTAAGAGACAGCTTTACATATTGGTAAAGGAGATGACTAGGCTATCATGTAAGGAGTTACTAAAAATGATTACAGTTTCTCATTCTGGAAAGATGTATATGATTGCAGCCCATAAAATCACAGATGATATAGCTAAAATGAGTAAGGACGTATCTATTACATTTCGGAATACTAGAATTTGAATAGAACTTTGGAAATTTACAGAGGTAAGAGTGTATAATAAAAGAACGGCATTGCCTGGTGGTTAATGATAGCAGACCAGGTTTTACACTGTGCATTTCTAGGCATTATTGCTTGTCATTTTTCAGACGGGAATAGGATTTCAATGGGTTAAGAACTCAAATCTTAGCTTTTCTGATCAGTCCTTCCTCCTAATCCATATGTTACACAGTAGTCTCCTCTTATCCATGGGGGACACAATCTGAGACCTTTAGTGGATGCATGAAGCTGTGGATAGGCCTGAACCCTATATGTACTGTTTTTCCCCTTCCTCTTGTGATGATATGAGATGATAAAATGGTCACACATGGATGATGTGAGGTGAATGATGTAGGCATTGTGACTTAGCATTAGGCTACTATTGTTCTGAGGATAGGTTAGGAGGATGATCACCTGCTTCAGGTGATCCTGGGTCACTGAGTCATCATGATATTGCTGATTGACTGTCAGGAGCACACCATGTCCATGACTAATGGAGGAGGTGGGCAGGCAGTGTATAGAGTTTTTATACACTGGACAAAAGGATGACCCACATTTGGGGCAAGACAGAGCAGGACGGCATGAGATATTGTCATGCTACCCAGAATGGTGTACAGTTTAAAACGTTTTAATTGATTATTTCTGGTTCTTTCCATTTCATATTTTCAGACTGTGGTTAACTGCAGGTAACAAAGTGAGGAAAGCAAAACCTCAAATAAGGAAGGAGGGGAGTACTGTACTACCTCTCAAAGACTCCTCAAATTATTGAGTCAAAAGACAATGATATTGGCTAAGATATATTATGTGTACCAGGTGCATTCACTGCTCAAAGATTTTTACAAAGGTTAGCTCATTTCATATTCATCACAGGTACATAAGGTAGTATTGTCCCCATTTTATAGGCAACTGAGATAAAGAAAGGTTACATAACTCGTACAAGGTAACATAAAGTCATTCACAGAGGTGGGCTTTGAACTCAAGCAGCATAGCTCTAGAATCCATGCTCTAAATCTCTGCACTAAAACACATTAAGAGGAACTTTAATTACATCGGTATTTTTCAATGTGTGTCCATGATATTAATAGACCACATATAAAAAGCAGTTCTTCAGTCAAATCAGTTTATTTCTTTTATAAGAACATATGTGATATAAATCTTACCAAAGCATAAATTATTACTGTTAGGTGAAACCATATGAAATTACTAACACAAAACCACTATAGACTTACAAAAATGACAACAAAAGGCAAGTTACAATATGTAGTATCTCCAGGCAAATGGTTTTTTGAAATATAAACATTTTAGAATGCTTAGAGTAAAGCTGTTAGTGACTTACAAATATTTGCTTCTAAGGAAACCCAGAGGTAAGGAAAGAAGATATCTTCAACTTTTCTAGATTAATGTTATGGAAAATCACCATGACCTAGTAGAATCACTGTTTTTGAAAAACAGAATTCAGATAATCCATAAAATTCTCAAAACCACCTTGTGACTGTTTTTGAGCATAAATACTCTGTTTAAATGTATTGTATTCTACCCATCTCAACCATGAATAATGTAGGAATATTTCTGAAATAAAAATTTACTTCCTTTTTTCCTATCTTTGGGCTAATTGGGTTTATAGAATAGAAATATGAAATATTCTATTCTTTGTTTTACAGAATAGAAATCTGTAGAAAAACAACCACAAAAATTCATGGAACAGGATGCACGAGAGGCAAAGCCAATACTCACAGCACAAATTCCACGCCAGTACCTCTTATTTATTTCCTAGTCACATCCCCTAGTAGTTTTTTATTCTTTGGGCATTTGTAATCAGGACTTTTTATTCTTAGGAGATTTACTACCAGGTTTTATGACCAGTTGCAACTGGCCTCTTAGTGGCACATACATAAATATAAATTAGAAAATTTAGCATTGCATTTCATGACTCTGGGTATTAAGAGACACAAGTTTGGACCTAGAAGAAAATTCAGAGATCAGTTTGTTCTTTCACCCCATCCCCAGTAAAGGACAAAATTGAAACCAAGGGAAGTACTGAACTATCCTTTGGCATGTAGCTGCTTAACTATAACTATTCTGTGCTAAGAGGAAACTAATTTAAATCCATTTGACCACTGCCAGCCTTGAAGGACCTGTTTAGTGATACTTGCTATTTACTTCTAATAAAAGAATGAATAAAATAGTTATGTTAGGCCCAAAGAAACCATTCTGTTCTGTACATCCTGTTGTGATCAGGTGGCTAATATCCTTTTCCTTTTCCCTCCCTGGCTCACAAAAGCGTAACCTGCATATCACCATATGAAGGGATGGTACTGACCCAGTTTTATGCTTCCTCCCATGATGTTTTATGTGAATGCAGAGCTGATCATTCTCATCAGCAAGGCACAGCTCCTCTGGGCAGCCAACACAGGAGTATTGTATATTTGATAACTATGCATAAGAATGGCAGTTAATTCTTTAGGAGTTTAATTTAAGCCTTTCTGCAGTTTCTAAAAGTAAGTAGGAGAATGACTAGAACAGAATGTTCTCATTTTGCAGAAATAGAATAGCAAACTATATATAAAGAGAGAAATTAGACTGAATATTCTTTAAAAAGACACATGAGAAGTGACAAAAGGAAACCACCCTTTAATAAAAATTTTATCTTTTGGTATTTTGGTTAATTTTCTTATAAAAGAAATATTTGTACTATGCATGCAACTAATGATGATACAGAGAATCATGCAAACTGATCATTTAACAAATGTAACTAAATAACCCTGTTTCAATTTTGCTAAAACAAAAGTCAATGGTTACTTTGTATACTGAACAATCTCCCATATAAAACAAGGTGTGATGTAAAAAGTTCAGCCTCTGGATAAATATAATCAGCCAATAATACTTAAACTTTTTGCTTTTTCTATATATATACTCACCGGCACAGAGTAGGTACTGAATATATGCTTACTGAATTTATTTAAAGCCTATGACTTAAATATAGATGTACATAATAATTGTATGTGGTTTTATTCACCCACTCAGCAAGTGGTACATAATCAATTGTCAAGAAAAATGTATGAAGCAAAAATCATTTTCAAAACCCCAGAGAAGTATGTATAGGATTACAATATCTGTTAAAAGGTTCCAGACCTCTTTCTCTTCCCCATGTTGGAACACAGGGAGTGACATTGTTGAGTGTGGCAGAGAAAAGGTGTGTTCTCAGTTGAGAAGCAAGTCATTGTGTTGTAGCTCCTCATTTGCCAGCAGGGGCATGTCTTCAGCAATCCCCATGCCATGGGTCACTCTTATATATTCTCTTTTTTATTAAAAAAAACAAAAACAAACAAAAAAACAAACAAACAAACAAAAATCACAAAATAAAATTAGAGAATTGCCTTTATAGAACCACAATGTTTAAAATTAGCAATATCCTGTGTAGACAGCTAAGAAAATTGCTTAACCAAATGAATATACACACACACCGTAAGAAGGTGTGAAATGAAAGAGAGAATGGGACAAGGTGATTTGATGGAGGCATTTGAAAGTCAGGGAAAGAGGTTTGGGTCATTTATGTTTACAGTGACCATATGTCCCGATTTACTGGGGCAGTCCCAGCTTATGCCTTTCATCTGAGCATAATAACAGAATTCCTGTTTCTCAAATGTGTCCCAGTTCAGATAATCTGTCATCATTATGCTAGGTATTAGAGATTTCCCGCATTATTGAGCAAAGGAATTATGTGACAGAGGATCTGTAATAGGAAGATCATTCTATGATTTCTTGGCACCTAAAAAAAAATGGAAGAAAAACTATAAGGAGGCTTTGCCATTTCTATCTACCTGAATTGAATGTTATTTGGTGATCAGAAGACAAATAATAAGGAGAATCTATGAGACCTCATAAAAAAGATAATTGGCAGAATTTAAAAATGGTTTAAAATAAAATATGAAGGATGAAAGATTTCAAAACTACTTAGATATAAGTTGTAAATTTGAGGGGTTTGGGGAAATGGTATTTTCAATAACAGGGATGAAATGTAGGAAGAAGACTTTTAAAGAGACCATTATCTAAAATACTATATTCAGGGGTCAAAAAAGGCAATCCAATGAAGTTATGATGTGCTCCAATGCCCAAGAAATAAAGGTATAAAGAAACAGAAAATCCACTTCCACTGTTGAAATCACCAGCCTATAGGTGATTTTGCATGGATCTTACAATTTCTGGACCAAGTTGACATTTGAATCTCTAAAAGGGACCTTTAAGATCATGGGGTTCAACACCTTAACTGTAGAATGTATATACATACATATATATGAACAATTTCTCTCTCTATAAAGACATTTTCCTCTATATATTTTAATATATAAAATAAAGGGACACATAACAAAAATATATCTATGTATCTATATTTCTCTACCTATGGGTAGTTTTTTAAATTATCCATTATTTTATATATATACACATATTCTCTCTCTCATACATATATATGTATATACTGTGTATAGTGGGTCTGAGAACTTAGCACATGTCTCCTAGTCCCAGGATATTGGACTCAGCTCTTCATTATAATTTAGCTGCTTCCTTAGAACAAGTTGTAAAATCCCAAAAGCTTAAAGGTCAACAAGTATTATTCTTAATCTAGATATTTATGCAAATACCTTATGTCCTTTTAAAAATAAGGGATACAAATAAATAAAAGTTGAATAATAAATAATAAATTAGGTTGTCAAGCCTTCTGCTCTGGGGCAAGGTCTTGTAGAAGAAGATGAGTTTAATCACTATGGAGCAAGCTTCAGGATCTGGAGATTAATTTGCAATTGTCAACAAGGTCTTTAGTTTTCAGCAAATACTTAAGAGAACAGATAATTTTTTTCACCATTGATGGGGGTATATGTTGGCTTATTTATAAAAACGATCTCTTTGGGAGAAAGTTATACTTGTCTTCTGTTTTGTTTTCAAGTTGTGCTGTCATGGTGGAAATCATTACTAGATTAGCTGTCATCTGACATTGATTTTGGAAGATTTTCTATAAGGAGAGAGACTAGGAAAGGGATTTGGCTTTTTTCTTTTCTTTTTTTCTTTTTCTTCCTATCTTTCTCTTTTTTTTTTTTTTTCTTCTATTTTATTTTATTTTTTGAACAATTGAGTGTCCTGGACGAAGGGACCAATTCTTATTGTTCCATACTTGGGGAGAATTATAAAAGATGTAACTACCTCGCAAAGAACTTTTCAGTATTACCCTAGGTCCTTTGCCCTGACTGGCCACTGAATATGCCCAATTAATAAAATTGTAATATTTTCTGATCTTGTACTCACCTCTGTTAGTATATATTCAAGCCTTTTTTATTTGTTTGGGACACATCTTAAAGTATCTTAAAGTTAAGTGTATCGGCTGGGCGTGGTGGTTCACGCCTATAATCCCAGCACTTTGGGCGGCCGAGGCAGACGGATCACGAGTTCAGGAGATCGAGACTATCCTGGCTAACACGGTGAAACCCTGTCTCTATTAAAAATACAAAAAATTAGCCGGGCGAGGTGGCGGCCACCTGTAGTCCCAGCTACTGGGGAGGCTGAGGCAGGAGAATGGCGTGAAGCCGGGAGGCGGAGCTTGCAGTGAGCGGAGATCCGGCCACTGCACTCCAGCCTGGGTGACAGAGCGAGACTCTGTCTCAAACAACAACAACAACAACAACAACAACAACAAAAAACTGAGATGTATCATATTTCTTAAGGTGTGTTCCTTTTTCTTAGTAACTATGCTTTCCATGGTTAGTGGCTAAATAGCTTAGCACAGCTCTGACACACAATTAATGAAAAGTAATTGAATGAGTGAATAAATTAATGGACAGGCAGATGAGTTGAACGTTCAGTGGAAACTGCCCAAGATAATAATTTTCTTAAGGGCACCAACTTTTTTACTTCACCTCTTTGTCTCTAACTGAGTCTAGAAGAGTAATTTGCCCAAGCCAAAATTTTAACAAGTATTTGCTAAAAGAATGAATCAAGCAAGCATGAATAAATATGCAAATGAGCCATAGCAACACTGCTTAGTCTAATGTTTCCTAATCTAGCTAATTTATTCTTCTGCATCCCCATTTAATTAATCAATCTGATGGTGTGTCTTAAAATTGGTTTGTTGTGTCGGACAGTTTTCCACATCTTCTCTAGTGTATATCGAGAATCAGAGACATTTATTAAGCTAATTCATTTATTTTGAGGGAAGATTCACTTGATCCATCAATTTATTTACATCCACAACAGTAAACATAAATTTGTAGAGATCACAAGTAATGAGAAATAAGACACAAAACTGTTTTAACCAAATATGGCAGTTTATAAAATATTGAAGTTTCAAATGCATAATAGTTTATTTCATGTTGCCATAGTAAAATTTGATATAGTTTTATTTTCAAATCAGTACTTGAGGGTTTTCTTAAACTAGTGATTTCTGTGTATACATTTAAATTAAAGTTCTAGGTAAGCACGTATGTGTGTCCTCTTAAGTTGTCTTTAAGATGCAAATTTTCTAATAATTAGCTCATTTAATGATACTTTAGGATCCATATTGTAAAATTCAGTATCAAGGATTACCAGAATAATTTGATTTTATCTTTCCTAACCATAATAATACTGCCTGAAAGTATTATTTCATGGCATTTCTCATTTACAAAATAAAGAGGCCTGAGACTAAATAATAAGAGAAAGGGATAGATAAAACTCTTCAAGCAGGAATAATCTATGATGACATGACCTTATAATCATTTTACTATTATTATGCAGTATTTATTTAGAAAATCTAATGAGTCTTTTTTTCTTCATTTCTCTGCTTGAGAGGATAAATTAATAATATGCATCTCTTTACTAAAGCTAGGTTTAACTGGAAATATTATTCATTCATTTCTTCTGTAATTTTGTATTAATTTTTAAAATAAACACAAATGCTTAAAAACTCCCTAAATTTTAACAATTTCAAATTTTAAAACTTAAAATTTTATGTTTATCAGAGTAAAAAAAAATCCCCATAATCGTAAGTACTCATTTCTACGATTTATGCAAGAGCTTTAAAGAGAGACAAGAAATTAGAAAAAATTATTGTAAATGGCACATCATTTTAATGAAGGTAGAAATTATTCCCCCATTTAGAAATTTGATTTCATAGTCACTATTACAGGTTTCATTTAGATCCAATTCACGAAATTACAAAATATTTTGATTTTTTTGTATATTAATAACCCATTTAATCCCTTAGAAATGTTACATTAATATCAGTTGCCAGACAATTTTTCTCCAAACAATTTCTGTGTATCTGATTTGAGATAAGCAACCATGGTCTCCAGAATCCTAACTCATGCTCAGCTTTATATATATAACTGTTTTTGTGTTTTTCTGTATCACCCATTATTCCTCTAGTGTCTGACCCAATCCAGTCTCTCTTGGAGACACGTTGCTTTGCTTTTCTAAATTCTTGAAGCCAATTGATAACCTGCCCAAGATCTTCATCTCAGCTGTGCTTCTTCATAACATTGGCTACTCTAATCACGTTGTTAACTGACTTACTGTATCTCAGATCCACCAGTCCCCTCCCCAACCTTAGATTTTACTTTTCTAGGTCTATGACATGACTTGATGTATGTAGACACTGAGCCATCTACACTTGCTGTATGTAGAGCCTGAGAGAGAGAGCAAGAACGACTATATACAAACTAAAAGACACACTGTAGGCATAAATGGGATGACTGAAGGCTCCTCTTTAAAATGAATTTCTATACTTTCAAGCAAGAAAGTAAGTGGCATTTTGGAGAAAAAATAGGGTACATCTTTAAGGAGAAATAAATGTTCTTTGTAATATAAACGGTACAAATGCTTTCTATCATTTTACATTTTCCCCATGTCACAGAGAAATCCCAGGATGGAAGTAAACTCTAATGACTTTTATGGAATTTGCATTTCTATGCTACTTGTTTTTCATCCTGCTACCCAACCCAAGTTTCAATGTGGTGTAAAGAAGGTTAGGATGAGACCAATGACAAATTTTATAAAAGGATAAAGAGTCTAGGACAGTTGATGGTGCAGGAAAACTGGAAGGGAATTTAAACATCATACAATCTGACCCACTCACTCTACAGATGAAAAACCGAGACCCAGAGAGTTAAAAGTGATACTTGGCCAAAGATGAACAACTAGTTAGTGACACACAAGGATAAAAGTCTACATTTTCTAAAGTCCAGGTTACTTCTCTACACCGCCCCCAACATGGCACATTAATTGTGTGATTTATTTTCCTTTAACTTAAAAGATTTAGTATTCCCAAGTCTCGTCTCTCCCCAAAATCCAGTGGCCAGATGAGGAAAGCTATGTCATCCACTGCATTTTCAACCTTTATAAACATTACAATGTAAGAGACATAGGTTTATTTAATACATATGAATTAGACGGAGATGAAGTTCACTCTTTTATCCCATGAGTCATAAATTGAACTTTGGAAATGGAGATCAGACTAATGAGAAAAAAAAATCTGGACTGATGGATCATGCCTGTCATAACCTGTACACAATCAGAATCTTCTGTATTTTAAAATAAATGTGCTTGATTTCCACTCCAGCAACACTTCCGATTTGAAGGTAGTTTACAAAACCATAGTGAGGATACTCATCTCAGCAATTTTTCTATCTCTAATTTAGTAACTTCTAATTTAGTGGGAAATAGGACATCATTTTGTTAATTACTTGAAAACTAACTTATAAGCAATCCAGGAGAAAAGTCGTACTTTTCTTGCCAGTGTATTTAAAGTATGGATCATTAGTACATTTTTGCATGTGCATTCATAATTATAATTACATTCATAAACACTGTCCCAGAACTAGGACATTTTGCTGATCACAATTAAAAAAAAATAGAGTAAAACGATGGGAGAGTTTCATAACCTGGTTGTTTTACCACCTTAACAATAAATAAAAATGACTCTAAATTACTCTACATTGAAAGAATGTTGCATAAATGATAAGTAATTATAATTAAAAGTAACAATAGATAATACTTTCTATGTGTGTACTGTGTGTAATATGATTCTTAAGACCAGTTTATGACTTGCATTGCTACCTACCATTTGAGAATGCTAATAAATTTTTTAAGGCTCAGGAGAATCTTACAAAGAATGCACAAGTCACCCTGACCACTGAGGCAAAGCCTAGCTAGATTTAAGTTGTTAATTGAATCCCTTGACCAATATATTTTTAATGTCTTTTCCTTTATGTAAATAGTCAACAGAGAACAGCAATTGCCTATTTATTGACAATGGATGTATTTGTAGACAATGTTTGAAGTGCTGAATAAGAAAATGAAAAGCATACAGTAGTTAATCTTGGTTTACAATGTGGGAGGCACAGCAGTTTTCTATGCTAATTAGAATCTACATGTGAAATCTCCCATGGTTGGCTACAGGCTCCCTGCACACTGATGCCTAGAAAACACTTTGTGCAGAGGTAGGACTCAGGGCAAGGTGTTCGAGTGAATGAAAACCACAAGTGATATACCTATGCTAGCCTGAAATATTAAAAGCACACAATTTGAACTTCTGTACAGTGAAAAACCAAATTCTTCAAGTATGTTAGAGAATAGCAGATCTGAATGATGGCTTACATTGAAACCATATTGCTATAATTCTAAGCTCTCAATTTTTGAAATACTTTATAAATTTATCTTTTTCTTTTTAAATAATGAAATCTTTTAAACATAAAAAAATGATATAACGAATATAATGAACACACTTGAACTTTCTACTCAGCCGAAGAAGTATGAGTACAAATACAGTTCAATAGCCCTATCCAATAGCATTTTCTTCCCTTCTCACCACCTAGAAAAAGCAACTATCCTAAATTTTGTGCTTTTGCTTCCTGCCATGTTTTATACTTCACTACAAATATATACAGAGTATATATAATATATTTGTACATAGTATTGTACATATTTGTACATATAGTATACTATATATATATTATATAATATATAAATATATATAAATTCCTCAGGAAAGCATAGCATTATTTTTTATTATAAAATACTATCATATGACATATATTATGAAAATTGATTTTTCTATCCTATTATGTTTTTAATATTTATCCACTTTGATAAATCTGATCTATGTAGTTTTAGTTTATTCATTCACATCACTAAATATTATTGGATGTATGACTATTCCACATTTTACTTAGCTCTTTTTTGGTTGAGAGACATTTAGTTAGTTTATTTTGTTTCATTTTGTTTACTGTAACAAACAGTGCTACTCTGATTATTCTGGTACATTTCTCTTGGTGCATGTGTTTACTCTGATTATTCTGGTACATTTCTCCTTGTGCATGTGTTTAAGACTTTCCATACAGCAATGCTACTCAAAGTGTGGTTTGTGGACGAGTGTCAATCTCTCAATGGTTAGTTATCTATGATGGCGTAAGTACAACCACAAGAGTAAGCATGTGAAAACTTTTATAGCAATTTGGCATTGCTACAACATCCATGCATGCGATTTTTTATTTTGAAAAATTATGGTTTTGTAGTAGATTAGGCACTTTAAAAGGTTTTTATAACCATAGATAGCTTAAGACGTACTGCTCTAGTTTATACACTTTGGAACAGAATTGCTTTGTCATGGGTATGTACAAGTTAATCTTTAAGTTATTGCCAATTATTCATCAAAATAGTTGTGCTGACTTAGACTCCCACTAGAAGTGGGTAAGAGGCTCAGTTTCTTTGTACTCTGCTTATTTGGCTTTCCCTGTGTTTATTTAAAAAAAAAAATTCTCTTTGGGAAAGGATTATTTAAGTTTCTACTTCATTTTTCCTTTCTAGTAGAATTTAAACACTGTTTCTGTCCTGTTAGAGATAACCCTCAAAAATGCAGCATGCATATTTGTTTATGATTATCCTCTCCCCTCTTACATGTTACTTTTATCCAGTATAGCTCTCCAATCTCATTTATTGCCCTTCAAATGAATAGTTATTATTGTTTTATACCATCCCTGATCATTTTGGATTACCTTAATCAGTTTTTTGGGGTTTTTTTGTTTTTTTTGCCCCAATACATTTTGAGCAATACCTTTAGAGAAAAAAAAAAAAAAACAGTTTGAAATAAAGAAAAGAACAGTGTTCTTTTGAAAGAGAGTCATAATTTTAAAAAGGAGTTTTAGAAACAACAAATAATTACAATTAAAATATAAATTTCAATGAAAAACTTAAATAACAGGCTACAACAACAGGCTTCGGGGATAATTTTATACTTAGTAACTAAGATATTTTTTGTGGGTTAGAATTTTTTCATTTACCTGAGGATTTGTTAAAGCAAATTCTTAGTGTTGTTTTCATTAAAATATATATTCTTCCTTTGAATAAAATTCCATGTGACGGTATTTTCCTTTCACAGATTGAAGAATCATTCTACTCTCTCCTGACTTCTATTGATGCTATCAATATGTTGATAGTCACTCTAATTATAGACTTTTGGAGAAAATCTACCTTTCTTTGAGGCTGCTACTGAAATTTTCTTTTTATACTTAGTGTTCTGCAGTCTCACTATGATACCTCTGACTGTGGATTCCTTTGTATTTACTTGATTGAAATGTATTAGTCTCCCTCAATTTGAGTATCTGTGCTTTTCCATTCTGGAAAGCATCTGTGGTTATTTTTTCTCTTTCTTTCTCTCATTATATAGAATATTTTTTACCAGAAGCCCAAGTGAATACATGTTAAATTTTCTTATTCTACCCTCCAAGTTCCTTAAACTCTGTCATGTTTTTCATTTTGTATCTCTGTACTAAATTCAGGATAATTTTTTCAGAACATATTACTAATTTATTAGTGATCCTTTCAGCTGAAGTCTGGTGCAGACTGTTAGTTAAGGTTTCCATTGATTTTCCATTTTAATTATTTTTTTATTTCTATAAATGCTTTTTCAAAAACATTGATCTTTTCTGTGTTTCAATCTATTTTTCCCTAAACATTTCAAATGTATGTATGTACATTATATACTCAGTCACTAAATTATATAGTATTCTTGTGGATCTAATCTTAATTAATCACTTTGCTGATTCTTCTTCATATATTTTTAATTATGGACTTTGAGTTTATGATTGCAAGGGTCTTATCTCTGGAAATTCCAAGAAGTGCTATTTCCTATTGCCAGATGTTCCTGTACAGTATCAATTAATATGAATTACTTATGGTAATTTATTATTTGGGGTCTCCTAGACCACCTAGAGAGGTCAAATTTGAACTTTAAACCTATGTGAATAGAGGCTAATCCTTTGTAAGCATTAAAAATTTGAAATTTTTAGAGGAGATGTTTTCTCTGACTCAAGCTCAGGTCAAGATAGATGAGTTTACTTGTTTTTTCAAGTCCACCTTTCACCAAGGATCTAATCCTTTAGGGATTCTGACTGTATGTGGTACCTGCTGATATAAACTTATGTAACAACTAATATTCAATCCTCTTAGTTGCCAAGATTGGCAGTCTTGCAAAGATGCCATGATGTCTACATCACCTTTTCCTCTACATTTTAGTGCATTTTTTTATATTGATTCCTGCTCATTTCTTATCCAGTTTTGGAAGCTCACTTCAGAGTCTAAAATTAATGTTTGCTATATTTTATCTGATGTTTCTAGGTCTTTTGTATTCAAAGGGCTTTTCAAATTTTTTGATATACGTAATGCTGAAATAGAAGTGAAATTATATCCTTTATATTGGTCACACACTGTGTGATCCAGACTATTCCAGGTATCTATGCTTCCTGCAATGACGTTCTCCATTTTCCTAAGTCCAATCCATAAATTAAGACAACTCAATTTCTGACTCTTTTGAAGACTCCCTTGACTATCCCACCCTAAACTGAACTGTCATATGGGATAAGAGTTAGATATCAGTCTAGCAGTAATATCTAGATTTCTCCTCAGTTGCTGGTGTCTCAAGGGAGAAAATGGGTGCTACTCTTCCTCAGTATATAGCTGGTGCATTGTGAGGTAAAATTGCAGGTTAAATTCATGACATGCTCAAATATGCAAAAATATAAAATAAAAACTCTTTTTACTCTTATTATTAATGCTATCTTTTCCCATAGCCTCATGGACTTCTTAGTTTCAGAACAGTAACTTAACACCTAATCCATTCAGTTCTTTTTTAGATCTGTTGCTTTAATTAATCCCTCTAAGTAATGTTCACTCTGTCTAGTAAAACAACATCTCTTAATATTTTGTATTTCTTAGGTCATTTTCATATTCAAAGTTCTCCCTTAGAATGGCATCTGAGTATCAGAGAGAGTGTGTATCTTACACAAACTTGTACCAGAAGGCAAAAGTCAAAGGCTAGAAGTGTGATGCTATCTGGCTACTTATGTCATGGAATAAGATCTCTTGTTCACCTCGTTGTTGCTTGTCCTGCTAGAACTCTTCCATAATGAATAAGGTCTGTGTAATTCAAGATCTTGTTTCTTTTGACTCTGGCTAGGGAATACTGTGTCACTGCCATAATCAGCATTTGCTCCTCTGCCTGATGGTCCACACCAATGCCACCCAGCAGGTCCCACGGTGGGCCCCCGTTCTCAAATTTGCACCCATGCCAAGTGTGTCTGAAAATGGTTTGGAAAAGTTAAACCACACAATGTGCCTGAGAACTGCCTGAAGTTTTCTGTGCCTATAAATTTACTATCATATGCTGTACCTTTAATTGGTGAGGGACAGTGTGGCTTTTTCTCAGTGTCCCTACTGGGAGCAGGATCTGGAGTCCTCCTGTCCACATTAATCTAACACATCTTCCCATTTAGGCCAACAATTGTGTTTTCACTGAGCCTGGCTTTCACATTTATTGTCTTACAGAGCAGTCCTTTTTGGGATATCATTTAATACCTTCCATGACAAATCCTAATTTTCTCCACATTCTTCTCTCCCTACCGTGGGGAAGGATGAAGATCCAGCACTTAGAGAGGCGAAACAGAAAACACATTACTAATTTTCAGAATATTAACCCATTTATAATTTCAATACCTTAGCAGAGATGAGATAAATGAAGATAAAAATAGCTAAATCATCAGTCTATCCTCCTATTAAGTAGCTTGTGATTTTGCTTACATAATATTGGCAGAAAACCAGGACTAGGAAACTGGAAGATATTTTAATAAATTGTGGGTCATATGTAAGTTAATAAAATTACAGAATCTTTGTCTTCAGAAATATCTATATAAATACAATGTTCTAACTACTTTTATTTTCTGGCTTAATGGCAGAATAGCTCTAGCATGTAGTGAATTGAGATGATGTTCCTAAGTCCTAGGCCTTGGGAGAACAGCACTTAATAGGAGCTGTTTCTTGAAGATGGTGTGGAAAGCTAGACCTAGGTGGAAGAATAAAAACCTCATTTAGCTGCTCTCTAAAGGAACTGTGGTACATCAAATTAAAATGTAAATGAGTCCCCCGGAGTTCAGGTGAGGCTTGCCTGCCCATTCTCCATAACCTCTCAGGTTATATTGCTATAATGTACTTTTTTTAAAAGTTAAGAACAATGCCCCAGTATGATGTTGAATGAATATACCACCTTCTCTTGACCTTATTTCCAACTTTGGGTAATGTGTGACTGTGTCTCTTTTCCAGCTCATTCTGAGGTTCAATTTAACCCAACTGTGTTATGTAAAAGTGCTGGTGAGAGAAAGAGACACACAGTAAGTGTAATCTTCCCCGAGCTCCCTATTCTCCTAAACATAGCTTAGAATCTGAACCCTCCTAGAGACGGCCCAATTTGGGCCTATATTAGACTTAATTTAGATTCGGATTCAGACTCTTTCTGACCATAATCTTCTGGCAGGTTTGTCCCAGGACCAAACCAGTCCCCAGAGTCTTATAGCCCTGTTAGACCCTTTTCCTGCCCCTCCACCCATTCAAATCCTTGACTCTTCAGGAGTCACTATTATTAGTGTCTCAGTCTCTTTTGGGAGCCTCTCCACTCCGCAGTTTCCCCTCCCTTTCTTCTACTTTCTGCCAACTCTCCCTTCAAAAAGGAGGAAAAAGCAGTAAGAAGTTTGCCTTAACTTCATTTATGCACTCCTAGCACTTTCTCCCTTAACTAACTCATCTTGCCTCTGGGCCAAAATACCTAAAATACCTTCACAGTGAAATCTAAAAGCAATATCAATAAAAAGATTGGACTAAATGATCTCTGAGGGCCCTCCTGGACATGAGTTCTGTGACTTCATATAAGGACAACAACTCAAGGGAAAAATCCAATACAGTCCTTTAAAAAATCCTGTAAGTATTGAAAATCCTTACGTATGAAATGCTGAGTGGGGACAGGCTCAAAAAAAAAAAAAAAAGAAAGAAAGAAAAATGCATTCTCTAGTCTCCACAACCCCATTACCTCATTATGAAGTATAGAAGACCTCCATGCAAGAAAAGTTAAATAATATTTGAGAAATCCATTTTTTCATTTATGATAACAGAACTATTAGCCTTGTTGGGCTTTACTTATAGATGAAGTAAACAATTACCAAGGGACACATGGAGAATGTAGAGGATACTTTGGGTTTATGTAGGAAAAGCACCCAACCACATCCCATAGGAGAAGGCAGAAATGTCTTTTTGGAAAACGTGATGTCTCAGCAAACCCTTGAGAACTGTGTGAAGAGTGTGTTTGTGTCATGGGGGTGGGGGTGTCTATGTATTGTACATGTTTGGTAGAGCCATTATCAAATTGAATCAGAGGGGAATAATGGTCTGAGCAAAGGGAATAGCACTTGTAATGGTCCAGAAGTTGGTGAAACGACACCTCCTTTTCAGGCAGCTAATAATATTTCACTCTGGCTGGAAAGCATCTAAGTAGCAATATAAAACTATACAGTAATGTACAGTTCAAGTGATGCCATAGAAAATAAGTGAATTGCCAGTTGTATGAGGTAGACAGAATGCTGTGGCTTCATTAGTTAAATAACAAGAGTTACTAGAAATGAGTTACACTAAAACATGTGGAGAGGATAGTATGATAAGCTATTCCTAGTACAGTTAACAGTGTAATTAAAGGCAGAGTTGGAAGAATGCATGGAACCATCAGCATATGATAGGTGGGACCATTGGCAAAAGTCAGGATATGAATAGAGATTCACTGGACAAAATTTGCCACCTCCAAATATACCTTTCTCCTAATGCTAAATAAAAAGAAAAATTTTGATAACTCCACAAAGTAATCCCCAGTTGCCCACCAGGAGGCAGAGGAAATTATACTAACTTAGAAAATCAGAGAAATGACTTCTAAGTACAGAACTGTGCCCACATTATGCCCAGCTATGGTCCAGATGAGAAATGCCCAGGTTACATCCCAGAGTTTTTTATGGTTCTGTGTTTGTAGTGTGAGCTAAACCTACTAAAGAAAATTTTGTTTGGAGTTCAAAGTACTGAATTATGTTGCTGATAGCTAATTATGCTATGAAACCCCCATTTTAAAAATTCGTGCTATAATATATACCTGTTTTTATACAGACATTATTTTGAACATTAGTCCAAGTCAATGTGTACTCTCAAGAAACAATTTTAGTGATAATATAACATTCCAAACTATAAACATAGTAATTCATTTAGTTGCCTTTGAATGCTATAAAATTTAAGCATTTCTCGCTTTTATCTTATTAAAAATATCATTTTGATGGCTATCTTTGTTTATATATTTGGTTTAAGGTGCTGATTATTTCAATAAAACAGATTTCTAGAACTATTGAATCAAAATATATAACTTTAAAAATTATCTTGTCACTTTTCTTCTCAAGATATTTTGTTTGCTTGCTTTGGAACCAAGTTAGACTAAAGTTTATAAGCCTGAACACTGTTTATCTTGCTCATCCAAGTAGGCAGAAAATAGTCATCTGCTCAAATACTCATTGATATGATACATAGTGAGGTGGAAGCTTTTTCTCATTTACAAGCCATTTGTATTGCTTCTATTAACTATTCCTGATTTTACTGTCTTTCCAATTAATTGAATAGAACTTAGGATTTAAAACAGTGAGTTGAATAAAATAATTTAAGAAACAATAATAATAAATGTCACCTTGTAACTGAATGAACACTTAAAAATTAATCAACTTTTCATTTACTGCTGGTTAAATCAGTGATGATTTTCATTAACACAATAAATTCAGAGTTTTTTGGTTTAAGTTTGGCTTTGACTTTTGAGTTTGTAAATCAGCCTTCTCACTGAAGATTTGTACATTGTCACAGTTTTATTTCACTTACTCATACTCTTTGTTTCTCCCAGGCTACAGACTCAAATATGTTACTTAGTAGCAGACAAAAATTCTGGAAAAACAATTCATGGGCCACAGAAATGAATCCTTAACAATACAATTTAAGGGGAATTTAAGGGGAATAGAATTTAACAATAAAATTTATACACAAAAGAATCATCTTCCATTATATAATCAGCCACTGCTTATAAAATCTGTCCAAACAAAAACTATTTTATTAAAATAAATAAATAAATATATGTATAAGTATATTTGGAGTTTACTAGAAGGTATGCAATACATCCACCTAATATACTAACATAAAAGTACAAAAAGTCTTGGCATATTGCACTAAATATTGAATAATTATTCTGAATCTTATTTGTATCTAAGCCATAGGTGGAAACTCAGATTTTTTAACTTGTAAAAGTTGTGGAAAATTTCTTTCTGACTTTGTCATGGGTCTATTTCAATGCTAAGAAAAGCAAATTATCAAGCTCAATAATAGAGATGGTGCAAGTTTCAAGGGGAAAGGGTCAACACTGAAAAATGAAACTTTAAGCAACTGGAATATCTTCTTATATTTAGAGTATTTTCCATCAGCGAAATGATAGTTGTGGAATTCACACTGAAGCAGAATTTTAGTGCTCACATCTATCACCTTCCAGGCATCTAGAAATCAAAACAAGAAAAGTCTTTCAAAAGTGTGGAGGTTTTACTTTTTCCTAGCAATTTGAAAACTAAAAATGCATTCAGTATTCCTTTCCCAAAAGTTTTAGTTGTGATTCTCTAGGTGTCTGTTTATTGCTGGCCACTGGACCATTATAAAAGTCTGATAGCTGCTAAAACAAGAATTCTAATCAGATTTAACAAATCTTCTCTGAAATGATTTATCTTGTCAAAGCTACAGAGGAAACTAAATTGGAAAGCAAAATTAATCTTCCTCTCTAAAGGTGAACTCTAGCCTAGCATGTAGTCTGTGACAATAATTAATGCTGTTTTAGCTTTCTTTCCATGCTCAGCCCAAGAAATCTAGTAGTAATTTAGGTATGTGGAAAACCTGTGTTGAACTTCATTCATTTCCACTACACAGGATGTGGAAAGATTGGCATGTCTGCACACTTTCAAACTCTCTTAAAGAAGAATTTAATGTAAGAATAGATATTTTTCTATTTTCCACTAGGAGAAAAATGATTGTCTATCACCTCAATAATTTATAATCTCATTGAGATTTTTAGCACTCATTTATGAAATAATTAATAACCATTTGAAGTTATTTTCCCTAATGTACTAGTAGTTTTGAATACAAATACATGAAATACAAATATTTTTAGCTATTTAACAGTACTCACTTTAGTATACTAAAAAATCCAGTTTTTAATATTTCTTTCTTCTTGGAACATGGACTTTTCTTGCTTTGCAGGTCAATAGGAGCGTTCTTTTCCTCTTTTCTATGGCAAGAAAAATGTCAGCTAATGCCTTAGCATGAAAAAAGGGAGCAGGGGATAGATATGACAAATTTAGAAAACTTAAAATCAAAAGGCTAAATAGAGTTGAAGTAAGACAACACTGAGGAAGAGGAAGACCTCTAGATTAGCTCCTCTGTTTCTGCTAATCACTAGGTATCTAAGGACACTTGCACCAAGATAGGAAATACAGAAAGAGGACGAGATTTAGAAGGGAAAACGAAGAGCTCAGTTGGGGTATATTGCCTATAAAGTATGCGTGGAATGAGAAATCTGATACGTAGACAGTAGCTTAAGAATGAAATCAGAGCTTAAGAAATTGATCTGGGAATCCTTAACACCTAAGAGGTCATTGAAACCATGGGATTGGGTGGGAATAGCTAAGTAGAATGGCAGTAGTCTATAAATCTATGCCAGTTTTCCAAAGGGAAAATTATTAAATTTTTCTTAATTTTAGAACTAATCAACAGTCCATTATTGAACCATATTGAACATTTAGCTAAGTAATAAAAGCACAAAGAGTAGAATTTCTAGAGTATTCATATCTGCTTCTTACTACCTTCTTTTTCATCACAGAAGCAACTTGATCATGTGTAAGCAACATATTGTATTCTTTAAAGAAATAATGAAGCCAACAGCCATAATTAGGGATAATGTGTAGTTTTTTCCTAAAACAATTTAATTTCACATGGAATCCCTAGTATAAAACAGAACTTTCTCTAGTTAAGTTAGTAAACTCTCTTTTTGAATGTGTTTGCTAGTAACATATTTTTATGTCAATCAAAGAGCAATTAAAACATCGTGTTTCCTTAGTAATTTAAGTTGCAGTACTTTACAGATTGAGATTTAAGGTGTATGTTTAAACATCATTAGGTACTTGTCTACCATCTATAACAAATGAAAACCATACTGCAAATATTTTATATGTCTTTAAATGTAATACTAGTAAAGTTTATTAAGGTATAATAAGCTAGCCTTTGAATTTTGGAATTAAATCTTTCCATTCTTGGAGGAGATTACACTGAGGACAGTGTTCAAGCAAATATCACAAACAAAATGGAAAAAAAAAAGTAGTTTAAAGTAGATAGGATATTTTCTGAAAGCTGATAGTTTAATTATTTCTTATTTCTTTTTCTTTATGTCCAGTTCTCTGGGTTTGCTTCTTTCTGGGCTCAAGTGATCCTCCCATCTCAGCCTCCTGAGTAGCTGGGATAAGATGTGTGTGCCGCCATACCCAGCTTTTACTTGTTATTTAGAAACTGTTCTGTTATCTTTCTTGAAGAAAGCAAGAATAGTGTTTTCACAACCACTTTTTGCACCTTTCAATAAAATTTTGAAAATACACAACAGAAATACTTTGCCATATAATAGAAATATATTTAAGTTTTAATTAATATATAAAAGTATATTTAAAAATAATAAAAGTATTTATATGGAACCAAAAACAATCTTTCAAAACTCAGCAAGTGTAAGAACAAATGAGAATGAGGGAACAACATTAATACCCTCACAGAAAATAGATTTTTTAAATTAAAAATAAATTGTAAAAACCACCATATTCTATTTTATTGGGTCATAATTTATCTTCTTACAATCTATATATCTCAAGGTCTAATTATAATCTGGCATACATGTTGGACCAGGAATATCTATACTTCACATTATTTGATTTTTGAGTCCTAGAACTCAGGATAAATGAAAACTAATGACCCTATACCTCAAAAATCACAGAGTTGTTGCCAAAACTCAATCTCCAACTCATAATCTTCACCTGTTTGGTTCTAAAAGTATCTCCTTAGTATGATGCTGCACTAGTCCAACCCTGTGTAGTCCCTGCTGTGATTCCAAACTAAACTCAATGTTATTCTGCAGAAACACTACAAAAAAAAAAGTCCTCCAGCTCCTCCCCCTCCTCCTCACATTTTTATGTCTTAGTTCTAAAAGACTGACTCAATCTCTTTGTGTTATGACATTTTGTAATATCTGGAATGGCTTTTGATATTTTCAGCTTTTACCTTTACTGCTTATTTCCCCTTTACTGGCCTCTGTTTATTCATTGATACAAAACCAAAATTCAATATAATATGAAATGATCGTAAGAGTTATAAAAACTTCAGAAAAAAATGGATAACTAGTATTGGAATATTGTAGATAAAATCATTGGGGAGGTTCTAGCAGAGACCTGAATAAAGTGAAGCAGTGATTCCAGTGAAGGTCTAGGCAGAGGAAACAGATGTGCAAAGGCCCTGTGATGGCAGCAATGGACTTGGCATATTTAACAACAGAGAGGTGGCTCAATTTCAGTGAGTGAGAAAAAGAGAAGACAACAAAGTTTAAAAAGTAGCAGAGGCCAAATTAGTTAAGGTTTTGTAGGCTGTGGAGAGAACTTAATATTTAGCACCTTCCTCAGATCTCTAACCTTGGTGGAATTTCAAACATGGTTTGGATTTTCCCATCAGCCACCATACCTCAGGCTTTCTCGGATGAACTTGTTAAACAACCTTCCAGTTCATCTAGGCCCTGAAGCTGTATACCTTCTGCCTCTCATCTGCTGTGGTTTGGCTCTCACTCAGGAGACACCTATTGCAAATTTCTTTCTATGCCGCCAACTCACCTCTAACCAAACTTACTGGATCTTTTTCCTCACCCATCTGAAAGTATGTAGTAAAATAGAATGAAATTGCATTTTATTACAAAATATCCTAGTCGATTCTCCTATGTGGGTCCTCTCCGACTCTGACTCCACCCCCCTCCTCTGCAAGGACCCTAATATCCAAAAGGACATTTCTACTCCCAGTTCCTCTCCCAGTGAGACTCATAGCATTCAAATTTTTATGTCTGGTCTATAACATTTTGTAATAATTTCTTTTTAACTCACAACTAAACTACTTTCACTTTTCTTCTTAAAATTGACATTAATTCATTTGTCAGAGAACATGAATGGAAATGCTACAAACTGTTCATCCTTTATAAAGGTTAATAAGGTACATGTCATGAAAAGGTTATTAGGAAAAATAAAGTGCAGTCCATGTTTAACATATGAAAGGGAGCATCTGAACTCACGTGTTTACAATATTTAATGTAACTTTCTAAGATAAAGCATTCCAGAATTCTTAACTTTGTTCAGCTAGGGCTGAGTACATCGTTTAGTACACAGATAATTGTGTAGATTATTAACCTTCAAAGAAGACAAGTTACAATTAACTTTACCATTGATAGTCCAAGCAAAATGTTAAAGAGATTAATTTTATAGTTTGTTAGGGAACATGACATTTAACTACAAATTGAATAATGGCAAGATCATTAAAGGTTATTTGTGTCCTGATTTAGAAGTTCCATCTGAGAAATGTTAAAAACACCAAAGTAAGAAAAAAAAAAAAAAGAACAAGAAGTACTTTTTTAAATTTGGGAAGTCAGAACAGATACAATATATTCAGATGGTTATTGGCAAACGAATTTGGAACCAAATGCCCAGAACCTTGATGGGTGGATTTAAAGCTTCATCTTAAATGAAGGAGCTCTCAGTCAGCTGTTAGCATGTGCCCTGTTATCTGTAAACCACTAACCACTGGTAGGCCACAGACTTTCATAAACTGGAGCATCATAAACCATACATTAACCAATCATATTCTTCTCCAACTAGCTAGGTGAACGAAACTTCAGCTAGGTATTGTTCTCTCAAGAGTATTGATAGGAACAATATGAGTTACCTTTTTTTCCCCTTTCTTTTTGGATAAGTTCTTATTGAATCTTAGAGCAAAAAAAGAACTTTAAAAATAATATAGTGCAAGGATAATAAATAGCATATTTTCTCCTGTTCTTTTCTGCCCGTGGGAGACATCAGTACTCCATGGAATATCCTTTCCCATGAAGCATAGAATGCATCTCAAAATTTCTAATACAGTATTTAAGGCATCCACTCGCAATAAACTGGTACTCCAGGTAAAACTACCTGCCATACCTGATCTAGTCAAATTTCCATTTTACAGTTAAAAAAACAGGGACCCAGAACTACTTGCAACTGGCTTAGAGACACAGCCTCTGTAACCCTGAAATGGAGTTTGTCTGTATTGGAAATGTTAATTCATGCAAGAAGTAAAACTTTCATCTTATTTGCCACATAGTCCAAGTTTCTGAACCAAAATGTGTATGTAGATCTGTTTCAATACAGAGTTGACTTTAAAAGGCTCACTTCTTTAGCATTTCTACTCTACACAAAATAGTGCATTTAAGGGCTTGTCACTGAAACCAATTCTTTTCAAACCAACAAGATAAAATGTTCCTAAATACTGGGGGACTTGCTGCTCTTTGGAAAATCACAAGACCTGTAAAACTGTGGCAGAGACAAAATTGTCCACCCCCAAATTATCTGGTTTGTTCATGAGTGAATGTCAAAGTGGGGCGCCATAATTTGTGAAGTGCCCTAAAGGAAGATGCTGGACCTATCGGTGATCACCTTCCTGGAGCTGCTTGGTCTCATTTAATTGAATGAGCTCCCTATTTATCTTCCTCTAAGCCCCAGTGTGGAGAATAAGGCAATCACCAGAAGGTAAAAATAACATAATGTACACCTTTTGCCCCTAAGCTCATAACAGGTGGTGTTCTGCAGAGATTAGTCCTGAGTGCATTTAACATCTCTGTATGTGATTGATTACAAGCTAGAGAGAGTGGTCATTAAGTTTGCAAGTACATCACATCATCAGGATGGGTGAGCACCTTGAAAGACAGGACTAGAATTAAAAATGACCTTAACTGTTTGAAAAATGATTACAAGCAAATGCAATTGAGTTCCCTACAATCAGCTATGCAGCAAAATACTAAATAGACCTCCAACTGCACAAATTCAAGTTAGAAATGGATGAGTTGAGCTCAGTGCTGGTTGTTACCTAGTGAGTTGTAAGCTGTACTTTGGTTGACATGGCTTCACTGATTAGAAAGTTAGCATAATTCTGTATGGTCCAATTAAGAAAAGCAGAGTAATTTGGACTTTATAAAATGCGTAATGTATTTTTTGTGAAACATAGTATATAATTTTGTTACTAAACCAATGAAAAAGTAGATTAATCATTAAGTAACATTTCCAAAGTAAGTTATGAGATACATAAATTAGAAATAATGAAAAAGCTAAAAAAAAATTAGGGACCAGATGTAGATAGAAATAATAAATAATTACAAGAGTAGGAAATATAAAAAGTTAGGAAGCATTAATAAAACAATTTGGAAATTTGGAATACAAAGCTTTTCACTGTCAAAAGGAATGAAAATAATATATATTAAATAGTATCAGAGAATTTAGGTCACAAATAAAAACATATGTTCTTGAATGCTATAAATTCTAATTTGATTTCACAACATTATTTCATAGAGGAAAGGTTATGCTGTTAACAGCTTTGCCCCGATCCAACAGTGCGGAAGACCCAGAATAATGTCATCTTGTAAGGGGAAATACTTATGTGGAGTTTAAATTCCCGCTCTGAAGAAAGGCTAATTTCTGACAATTGTTTGATCATGTGAGCTTTCTTTTTCTCTTTCTTTTTTATTTTATTTATTTATTTATTTATTTTTGAGCTAGAGTCTCACTCTGTTGCCCAGGCTAGATTGCAGTGACACAATCTTGGCTCACTGCAACCTCTGCCTCCCAGGTTCAATGTTCAAGCAATTTCCAGCTGATTTTTGTATTTTTGGTAGAGATGGGGTTTCACCATGTTGGCCAGGCTGGTCTTGAACTCCTGACCTCAAGTGATCCACCCGCCTTGGCCTCCCAAAGTGCTAAGATTACAGGCATGAGCCACCGTGCCCAGTCCTCACATAACCTTTCAAAGCAAGCAATTACAAATTTACTGTTTCAACTATTATGAAATTATAATATTCTCTCAAAATCTCCCTCAAAACTCTTTCATAAAATCTAAAATCTTTAATATTAGTCCATATAGAACACCATAAAGAATGTATGACATTCCTTTATAATGCTTATACCCCATGAAATCTTCCTTGTGTAAAGCAATAAAAACTTGTGTGAAAACTTTTATACTATATATGAAACTTTAATGCTAGAAAGAACTTTTGACCTAATCTCAGTAAACAATTTCATTTGGCATATTCAATGTAACAATGGCTTTTATAGTTATAAATATGGGAGTTATGGCTACACAGTACTCTGCAGTGTGCAGTAACATTTTTGATTGACCAAATTACTCAGTATTGGGTCTTTTAAATTAGTTTAAGTGCACAGAAAATACATATCCTAGATGCTACTTTATAGATGCTACTATGATTTTAAAATATTGCTTTTCTTAAATACCTAGAGGGGATTTTTTTGCCACATGTAACACTAAACTAATTTTTAGTGACTATTTGTGAATGTAGATATTTATTATGTGAATCATACTTATCTACCAAATTAGTCTTTGTATAATTAAAGGGGTTTTTCTAACTTGTGTTATTAATTTCCTGAAAATATCTACTTTTTACAAGATTTCACCCCGTTACTAGAGCCTAGCTTACTTACAAAAGAAAAACCAGATGGTAGCATCCACATTGACTTCATAGGTTTTGAAAATTAATTATTCAAAGTCTCCTCAGAACCCACCTAGATTTTGAACACCTTAACTTGTGTGTAAAGTTTTGGCTTCAGCAGCTTCTCCTTTAAAATGAGAGAATTTTTTCTATCTCTGTTGTAAGCTATCTCCAAGGTAGGACAAAAAAGGAAATAAACAAGAACGTAAATGCAGGTAAAGGGAAAGCAAAATTACATGAGATTGGCCAGGAATACTGGGATTTAGGGGTAGAAAGAGTCTCTGGGAAATAGTATACAAACAGAACTCAAACTTAGATTTTATAATTTACATATTTGATTCAGTACATATTCAAAAGTACTCCATGTTTCAATTTGTAGGAAAAAAATATTTTTTCAAAATGTTTTAAATTTCATTATTAGTTATACTTGACAATACTTAAATATATTTATGGGATACAATGAGATGTTCTGATGCATGTATACATCGTGGAATGAGAAAATTAGGTCAATGAACTTATTCATCACCTTACATACTTTTCATTTCTTTGCAGTGAGAACTTTTAAAATCCATTCTTTTAGCAACTTTGAAATACACAGAACATTTTTATTAATTCTAGTCACCTTGCTGTGCAATAGATCACTAGAATTTATTCCTCCTAACTGAAACTTTGCACCCTTTGGCCAACATTCTCCACCGACCCTGCCATTAACACAACTCTATACCTCCCCAGCCTCTGATAACCAGCATTCTACTCTCTACTCCTATAAGTTTGAATTTTTAGATTCCACATATAAGTGAGATCTTGTGATACTTGTCTTTCTTGCCTGGCTTACTTCATTTAGCATAATGTTCTTTAAGTTCATCCATGTTGTCACAGATGACAGAATTTTGTTTCTGTTTAAGGCTGAACAGTATTTCGTTGTGTGTATACACCACATTTTTAATCAATTGATCTGTCGAGTACTTAGGTTGCTTCCTTATCTTAGCTGTTGTAAATAATGATGCCCTGAACATGGGAGGACAGATATCTCTATGGCATATTGATTTCAATTCATTTGGATGTATCACCCAGAAATGGGACTGCTGGATGACATGGTAATTCTATTATTTTCTTATGAACTTCCATACTGTTTTCCAAAATGGAGGTACTAATTTACATTCTGATCAACAGTGTACAAGGCTCAGACTTTTGTCCACATCCTCACAAATGCTTATTTTACATCTTTTTAAGTAACCATGTCAAAAGATGTGAAGTGATATATCATTGAGATTTTATTTTGTATTTCCCTGATAGTAGTGTTAAGCATGTTTTGATATTCCTGTTGGCCACTTGTATGTCTTCTTTTGAGTAATGTTTACTCAGGTTCTCTGCCTGGTTATAATTGGGTTATTTGTTTTCTTGCTATTGAGTTGTGTGAATTCCTTGTGTATTTTGGATATTAACCCCTTATCAGATGTACAGTTTGCAAATATTTTCTCCTATTCCATAGATTGTCTCTTCACTCTATTGATTGTTTTCTTTGCTGTGCATCAGCTTTGTAACTGGATATAGTCTCATTTGTCTATTTTTGCTTTGGTTGCCTGTGTTTTTGGGGTCTAATGCAAGAGATTATTGACCAGGTCAAAGTCATTTAGCTTTTCCCCTATGTTTTCTTCTAGAATTTTGTAGTTTCAGGTCTTACACTTGAAGCTTTAATTCATTTTGGGTTGATTCTTGTATAAGAGGTGACATAGTGGTCCAATTTCATTATTGTGCATATAGAGAGCCAATTTTTCCAACAACATTTACTTAAGAGACTGTCCTTTCTCCCTTGTGTGTTCTTGGCAACTTTGTCAAAAAAAAAAATCAGTTGACCATAGCTGCGTAAGTTTATTTCTGGGCTCTCTGTCTTATTCCATTATTTGATTTGTCTGTTATTTTGCCAGTACCATACTGCTTTAATTGCTATAACCTGGTAATATGTTTTGAAATCAGGTAGTGCAATGCCTTCAGTTTGTCCTTTTGCTGTAGATTTGCTGTGGCTATCTGGGTCTTTGTAGTTACACATGAATTTTCAAAGTGTTTTTTCTCTGTCTGTGAAGGAAGTCATTGGAGTTTTGATAGGGGTTTCACTGAATCTGTAGATCCCTTGGGATAATATGGACATTTTAACAATATTAATTCTTCTAATCAAAGGACACAAAATTTCTTTCCAGTTATTTTGCCATCTTCAATTTCTTTCATCAATTTATGTTTATAGTTTTCAGTATACAGATCTTTAATCTGATTAGTTAGCCTTACCACTTAGTATTTTATTTTTTATGCTATTACAAATGTGACTGTTTTCCTAATTATTTTTTAGATACTTCATTGTTAATATATAAAAATGCTACTGATTTATTGATTTTGTAACCTGTGATTTTACTCAATTTATTTCTCTGTTCTAACATTTTTTTGGTGGAGTATTTAGGGTTTTCTATATATATGATCAAAATATCAGCAAACAGAGATAATATTACTTTTACCTTTTCTGTTTGGATGCCTTGTATTTCTTTTTCTTGACTAATTACTCAGGCTAGGACTTCCAGCACTATGTGAATAGAAGTGGTGAGTGAATCCTTGCCTTGTTCCTGATCTTAGGGGAAAATATTTCAACTTTTCACCACTGAGTATGATGTCAACTGTAGGCTTGTCATATTATGGCCTGCATTGTGTTGAGAAACTTTCCTTCCACACCTATTTTGTTGACAGATTTTATCATGAAGGGATGTTGAATTTTGTTCAATGCTTTTTCTGCATTTATTATGATGTTCATATGGTTTTTGTCCTTCATTTTGTTAATATGATGAATCATATTTATATGGTTTGGCTGTGTTCCTACCCGAAATCTCATACTGAACTGTAAGCCCCATGATCCCCACTTGTCAATGGTGGGATCAGGTGGAAGTACTTGTATTATGGAGGCAGTTTACCCCATGGTGTTCTTGTGATAGTGAGTGAGTCTGACAAGATCTGATGGTTTTACAAGCATCTGACATTTCCCCTGCTTGCACTTACTCCATTCTGGCACCCTGTGAAAAAGGTGCCTGCTTCTCCTTTGCCTTCTGCCATGATTGTAAGTTTTCTGAGGCCTCCTCACCAGGTAACTTCCTTCATTATGAATCAAATAAACCTCTTTCGTTTAGAAATTACCCAGTCAATTGATTATATGAGTCAATAAAACCTCTTTCCTTTAGAAATTAGCCAGTCTTGGGTATTTCTTTGTAGCAGTGTGAGAATGGGCTAATACACACATTTATTGGTTTACATATGTTCAACCATCCTTGCATCCCTGGGATAAATCCCCCTTAATCATGGTGAATGATCTTTTTGATATACTGTTGAATATGGTTTGCTAGTGTAATTGTCTCTTGGTATCTGTGGGGGGTTGGTTCTGGAATCTCTCATGGATACCAAAGTCCACAGATATTCAAGTTTCCTATATAAAATGGTGTAGTATTTGCATATAACCTATATATACCCTTTAAATCGTCTCTAGATTAATTACAATGTAAATACTATATAAATTGTTATTATATTGTTCAGGGAATAAGGACAAGAAAAGTCTGTACATGTTCAATATAGACACAGCACAGCCATCCTTTTTTTCTCAAATTATTTATAATACACAGTTTATTGAATCTATGGATGTGGAACCCACAGATATGAAGGGCTGTGTTTTTTTATAACTGTTGTATCTTTATTTATCAGCGATATTGGCCTATATTTTCTTTTCCTCTAGCATTCTCAACTAGCTGTGTTATTACAGTAATGCTGGCCTGGTAAAATTAATTTGGAAGTATTTTCTGTTTTAAACTTTTCTAAATGTAAATTTGGGTTGGCTATAATCTCTTTTCCTTGCCCTCAACTCAAAGCCCCTTCCCACAAGAAACTTTGCTTAGGTTGGGGATGGGGAGAGTAGGAAATGAGAGAGAGAGAAAGAGACTGACAAAGACTAAAAGTAGTTAAAGCAATTGTGTGAAGTCAGTGGTTCCAAAGGAATATTTACTGGTTATAAACTAGCATGTCTGTGAGGTAAACTAGAATGTTCTTTTAAAGACACTTAAAAGGATATGCCCTCACTTTCCCCAAATTCTGAAGGCCTTCATCAAAACTTCAAGTTTAATTTGGAAGGTTTAATTTGAAACTATGCTGTGAAACCAAAGAAAATTGTTCCCAGATGAACGAAGATCTGGTCCCAAAAGGTCATGAAAGGTAGCACTCCCTGCACGAAGTGATGCTACTAATGCCATCCTTTATAGAAAGGATTAGCTAGTCAACTGCAAGACAGGAAAGATAACACCAGAATGAGGATATGCAACATTTGAATGAAAGTGCGAAATATCTGAGTCCAAAAATGCTTCAATGACATTTCCTTTGAGTCCCATGTCAGTGCTCAAAAAGTTTCAAAATTTTTTGAGCATTTTGGATTAGGGATACTCAAGCTGTAGAAACAAAAATGGTAAGGAAATCATCTTCATTTTCATTTAGAAGTGAATTTTGCAAAATACAAAATGTCAAATAGGTACATGGCCCTATTATTTTTGTGATTAGTTATAAAGGCTGAAGATTTAGCCTGAAAGCAGGAAAAAAAAAAAAAGATTAAAAAACCATATTATCACATATGAGAAGTGGCAATTCTTGCTGCCCAGAGTGTTGCCCAGAGTATTGCTGCCCAGAGTATTCCAACTTCAATAACCAAAGAACAATATTGAAGATGGCATTTCAGAATTACATACGGTGCCTTTTCTGGAAGGGAAAAACAAAAAAACAAAAAACGTGGCTACATACAAATGTTAAATTGGGTCACATTTTTGCTAAGATTAGACAAGGACTAGACTAAGATTGACTCTGCTTACTGTGAGCATTTGGAAATGTTTAATATCCCTACTCTCCAAGAGAGCTATCACTTTCTTATAATACAGAACACCTGTCACTTCTGTCTACCTATATTATTATCCCCACTACACAGAGGAGGAAAAGTGCAGCTATTTAATTGAAGCAAGGCAAATTCTTAAACATAACTTCCACTACTTGTGCCAGATATCAGAAAATCAGGGCCCACGGGCCATATTCAGCCCACAGGCCTGAACCTTGTTTTTTATATACCCTCAAACTAACAATGTTGTTAATACTTTGAAAGAGTTGCCAAAAATACAATTATGAAGTTATAGAGACTTTGTGTGGCTTGTAAGTCCTAAAATATTTTTATTATTTGGCCCTTGACAGAGATATAAATGATATAGTTCCTTTAAAATATAACTTAGATGATTGATTATCAGTAAATTAAATGATTGAAATAAAAATAGAATGTATCTATCTGAACCTAGAAAATAGAAATAGGCTGCAGATATTCATTCCATTTACAAAGTGCTGTGATACACTTCTGGATGTAGAATAGTGGATGTCAAAGCTACATCAATATTTTTATAACAAGAACAAATACACATGTCTATTTGTACACATGGCCAGATCAACAGAAACTAAGTTAATAAGGCCAATCTTTGCCAGTATAGTTAGGAGTCATAAATAAAAACTTTATATATTTATTTTAACATCATTTTGCTAACCCAGATATATGAATAAAGTAGTGCTAAATTCTCTAGTAAGTAAACAAAGGTTCTGAGGGTCCCTGGAGGGAGAGATTGTAAGCATTAGCTGCGGCCAATTTTTGCAGCTTTTATTTTGGCTTCCTTGAGCCAGATCACCTAAGTCCTGACACTGTTCATGCTGCTAAATTTCTAAGCCCGCCCATAGCCTATAGCCAAGAGTCCATTTTCTCAAAGTCCTCCAGGTTTTGTGGTTGAAAGAGTCATGTGGAAGTCCTCATAAAATGAGTGTGCTCCTTGTTTTTCCATCCTCCCCCCCAAACACACATCTGGGGACGATATTTACTAGGCTGGACCCTTCAGTACTGAAGGATTTCTCTCTGATTCTGATGGCCTCCATCCCTTTCCTTGGCGATGTATTAAACACTTACAACCACATCAGCCTCCTTGCCTTGATATAACTCTGTTGCTGGTTGCAGATTGTGGGTGAAACCTTTGTCTATCAGGAGACTAGGAATAGATCAGGAAACTCAGCACAACTCTGAATTAAGTAACCTTTCAGCTGTGGGAGACTTGAATCACCCCACCAACCTGGTACACTATTGTTAACTGTTTCTTGGTCTATATTTTTGTTAAATGGAAAAAGGTAAGACTGCCTCCCCTTCTCTCTGGTCAATTTAGTAGAAGGGAAAATAAAAGAGGATTGAATTTCCATCCATTCTGCATGAGTCTTGTGATTACTTCAACATTTAAAGAATAAAAATTTTTCTCAGAAACTTACTAACTGGACATATATAACCAGCTGCCTGAAAACACCAGAGCTAGGAATGTAATCTCTGAGAGGAAGAAAAGGAAGTGCTAACAGGAAAAACCGGTGTGTTGACTCTTGAGTAGAAAAAATACATCAATAATGAGGATTAAATTTAAAAAACACAGAAAAAATTATTCGCTACTTCTAAAATAAGAAGAAAATATTTAAATTATTATTTTCATTTTAATAACAAAAATATTCTATAGACTTTTTGTGGCAGTCAAATACACACAGCTACCCATTGTTGACATAGTAGCATGATGAAATTATATGACCTATGTCACCCCATGACTCATTGAGAGTTAAAGTTATTCATTTAGCTGCCTACCAGCCGCTGCATGCAAATTAATTGCACCACTATGAAGGTACTTGCTATTTATCTTATCCCTTGCATGGGGTCTGTTTTTTTGTGAGAGTGTGTTTGTGTCCTCCACAAAATATGTCGCTGTTTAATTCTAGGGGATAAAAATTAGAATTCTGGAATAGGAATAGTTAGAAGTGACTCTAGCTTGCTGTTTTTATAAAAATAAATAATCATTGAGCTCTTTTTATATGTTTGTAATATACTGGGCACAGTTATAAGCACTGAGGAGAAAAACGTGGAGGAGAGTCTGTGCACTGTTGAAATCACATTCTATTGTGATAAGACACACAAAAAATAAAGAAAAATAAATGAAAATAAAAGAAATGTGGTATAGATAATAAATTGAGTGATGGATAAATAAAATAACCTTGCTGAGAAAGATGAAGTGGTTACTCAAGGAAGATTTCCCTAGGAAGAGAGTTTAGCTGAGCCCTACAGGTGGACAGGGAGACAGACATCGAAGAGCTGGGGAAATGCAGTCAGAAAGGAGGAACCAGCAAATCCCCAAGGGCATTGGGGGTGAGTATATCCCAGGAACAGAAAATTTACTGCAGCTGAAACACTGAGTGGTAGGAGATGATGTCAAATGATAGGCAAGGGCCAGGCCCTGGTGCTTATATGGACAAGAGTTTGAATTTTATTCTTGGTATATTGGGAACCAGCCCTTGGAGGACATTAATGACACGCTCTAATTTACATATTTAAAAATTACTCTAACAGATGTGCTTGGAAATAGGTTAAAAGAAAGGAAGAGAAGTGGAGACTATTACAGTCGCCCAGGCTACAGATGGCACTTACTAGGATAATGGAGTAGAAATGGAGATCAGTGGATGGGCTTGTTACATATTTTAGAGCTCTAACTTAGAAAACTTGCTGCTGATAGATTGGACCAGGGACTTTGTGCTGATAATTTGGGAAAATAATAAACAATAACTCTAAAGTATTTGTATTGAGCATGAGGAAGACTAGAGAATATGGCTTTTCATTTATTTCCCTTTGCTATTATTCTGGGTCTAGGTCCCTTATGATATGCTCTGTGTCATCTTCCAGTCCTGGTCAAGTTAGGTGTGATTCATCAAGATACCTATCACGTATGACGAGTTGATGGGTGCTGACGAGTTGATGGGTGCGGCACACCAACATGGCACAAGTGTACATATGTAACAAACCTGCACGTTATGCACATGTACCCTAGAACTTAAAGTATAATAATAATAAATAAATTTAAAAAAAAAAGATACCTATCGCTTTCATCTCATTCCTCTGTTAGAGCTAAAATGTGAACCTCAATGACCCTTTCTGTTTTTGTCTCCAATTGCAGTTTTTAAAATACTTGCTCTAGCTCTTTCCTATTTGCAGTGATTGCACTTGCTCGAGCTTCAGGAGGTACGGCTCTCCTCCCACTCAGATGCACTCGGATAAATGCCTAGTACAAGGTGTCTTCTTTCCTGCCCTGCTGTGGTTGGGAACGTTCTAAAACTCTGATTTAGGTGGGACAAAACTATCTTCAGGTGTATTTCTACATAAAAGGCTCTACAAACCAATTATTTTCCAGCTTCCATGTTCTAAAATTGTATCTATCCTTTCCCTCTCCTGCCCCTGACTTGCACCCAGAGTTACTCACTTAGAGCTCAACTAGAATTTTGTCCCTTAACAAATGCTTTCTGGATTGAATTAAAATAATCTAGTTTTCCACATACCATGCATGATTTTCTTTTTTGTGGATTTTATTTTCGTTCGTTCATTCCTCAACGTGTCAGTTCTTACCTTAATATACTGACTTGAACTAGGACCTAACTGTTTAAGGGAACATATGTACCCATGGATATTCCACACCTCAATAATACAGTTAGTAGCAGTCATAGTACTTTCAAAATCATCATTACTTGTCACTTTTTGTATTAGAAGCCACCCAAGTATAAAATCTGAAAATTTGGTGTTTTCTTATGTTAAATGCATGGTTTTATTTTGAAACTCATTTTACCAGTGGACTCCTTCCTCAGATAGAATCCTATGTGGGATTCCAATCCCTGATACATGAAATGCACAATGAAGCTGCTCTTCTGGGGGAGTGGGGGAGCCACCCTTTCAACCCCTTCTGTGCATCCTATGATTAGGCTTGAGATATTTATCCGTGTGAGAGTTTGTGCTCTACAAAATGCACTTGAAAACCTCAGTGTTAAAAAATTATTCAATTTCTGTTTCTTTAAAACATCAGGTTTGGGAACTTTTCTATTTGTTCTACTTTTTATGACTATAATTCACTAATCCTGATTATGAGACACACGCACACACACACACCTCATTCCTAGGATCACGACAATGCATCTAAGCTAACAAGAAGAGAGTTCCTTTCTCTGCCTCTTGTTAAACATTGAAGAGATTGCCTTCTACAGAAGTGGAGTTTTGTTCAGTAAGTAGTGAGGCCAGCTTTCTGGACCTTTCTCACTGCTCTTCTGATTCATGCAGTTTATGGTCTCCACTGGGAGTCGTTCAGTCTACAAAGCCCCAGAGTGCCATGGCCGCATTGCCACTCTGCATTTGGAATTCCAGTTGCATTTCTTCTACATCAGCCTTGTGAGGTAAAAGTGGGCATGAAATCTTTAGCACAGATTCAAAAGTGAACAATTTAGATCACATTTTGGGAGCCAACTTAACTACCCAGATTATCTACTCATGAAAATGTGGTTGCCGTGAGGCAGGGTGTCAGGGCTCCTGGTTAGCCAGGCTGTGCTCCTTGAGGATAGTAACCCAGTCCTAGGATCACACCCGCCTTTGGAGGGAGAGGAAAGAGGGTAGGTGGGTTAATGACAAAATCATTATTGGATTTTGTTAAAGGACACAAAATTACAGCTAGATAGGAGGAACACATTCTAATGTTCTATACCACTGCACGATAACTATAGTTAACAATGATGTATTATATAGTTTCAAATAGCTAGAAAGAGGATATTAAATGATCCCAACATGAAGAAATGATAAATGTTGAGATGACAGATAATTACTCTGATCTGATTAGTATACATTATATTTATCAAAACATCACTGTGTACCCCATAAATATATACAATTATCTGTTGTTAAAAATAAAATTTTAAACTATACAAAATAACTTTAAAATGAATCTGGAATATACCAAATAAAGACTGGATTAAGAGAGACAAATTTGATTTCAACAAGAGGTTCATAAATTGATTACACACATCTCCACTTGACAAGCATCCAACTTTTGTTTTTGAGGAGGTATAAGGAAAAGACCATAGGAGCATAGTAAAATATTAATCAGTTAATAGTAAAAAATTAATAAACATTTACATCTGCTTTACATTATATCTAATAATGAAGCTACTAGAATCTGTATCAAACAGAACTTATTACATGAAGATAGTATAAAAATTGAATTTTTTTTTTCAGAAAAACAACCAAAGAAATATTTGTGCTGTTTCTTAATCTTTTCCCTAACTTTTCCTCTAATATCTTTATGTGGGTAACACTCAGAGATGTGAAGGTCATTGTCTTTGCCTCTTTTCTTGTGGTAGGTTGTGGCAGTGCTTTAGTCGTCTACATTCTGTGGTCTTTCAACAGCTAGTTCAGTGCAGGAGCAACAGGAGGAAGGAGGCATGGGATTGCCAGTGCCACCAGTATTCCTATTCAATAGCATGACTGGCTTTCATTTCTTGGCAGCAATTAGAGATATAAGGCTGTTTCCTGGGAAATGCCCTGTTTGGTATAAGCAGTAGAACTTGTAGGTATGTTGGCTGTTATCCTGTATTCTTATATATACTGACTCATTATGTGTTCTTAGGGTGTGAGAAAACAGAGAGCTAAATGAATTTGGCTTCTTATGGATACAAAGGCAAAGCAAATGAAAGTTGACATACATTGTGGTAAGAAGTAAATGTCTGACTATTCCATAGATAGAACCATTCACTACAAGGCAAAAAGGGAGATCCTTTTTTTATTGCTTTTTACCATGGCACATGCTAGTGTCTTTTCTGGAAAAAAACGGGAAAAGGAAACTATGTAAACCAAAATAGACTCATAAAACACAGAGAGGGTTGGGATGACACAATATGTGTTTGTGTGTGTGTGTGTGTGTGTGTGTGTGCGTGTGTGTGTAACTAAATATAAAAGTGTTTTTTCTCTGCTGCTTCTGCTATCTTATATATTTTTTAAAATTCCAAATGCTATAAGGACAAAGGCTTCTCAATAAAATTGATACTAACAGCAATCTCAGCAATTTCTGCAACATGAACTCTGTATTAGTTCTTCCACAGCAAGCTGTGAGAACTCTAGGAAGTTATTGTGAGTTGATGTCATAGAGACTGGAGGAAGAAAATCTATATTCTAAAGGAAACCTCATTGCACTGTATTCTAAAAGTTTTGTTTGTGTCCAACATTCCCATGACAATTTCCCAGAAAAATAATATCTGAACCTTAAAATATCTACCCAAATAAAAGATGTACTCAATGTGTTTGATGAAGTCTACACAAGTTTTCCTAATGGGACTGGCAGGTCATTCATAAATAAGAAGTAAATGACATAACAAACAAGCAGAAAATTAAATTCATAAATTACAAGCAAAAACATTACAGCTATACCATGACAGAATTCATGTACATGAATTCATTTAATACTGAGTTTTGCTTACAAGTAACATTTAATCAGTAGAATTAGTGAAGGAAGAACAAGCAGCTATTTCTTCTGTAGGAGAAAATATATGTGTGCAGTGTACAAATCACGGCTTAAATTGGACATGGAGTCTTGACTAAATTTTGGTCATGATGATGATAGAAGTATGCAAAAAATGTATAGTATGGCTAACTTTACATGTAAAGTTGACATAAATATTTCTTATTTTCATTTTTAAATTTTAATGGGTTTTATGGCATGGTGAAAATTATTTATACTAAGAAATTTATACATTTTGCACTATTTCTAATTTTATAATAAACTTACAACTTTTAATTTGTGTTGATTCTAAATTCAACATTGTATTTCTAGGAGACAAAAGGCAAAAAAAAAAAAAAAGGAAAGAAACCATTATCATATCAGTTATTTACTGCATCAGTTAATCAAGCATTTCAAACTTTCTCAAATTTAGTGGCTTAAAACAAAAACCATTTATTTGCTCATGATTCTGCAATTTGGGCTCTGATCAGCTGGGTAACTCTGGCTGGACTCATCTGGCATCACTCCCAGGGTTGCAGTCATCAGATTTTGACTGGAGATGGGCTGTCTGAGATGGCTCCACTAACAGATTTGAAGGCTCAGCTGGGATGGCTGGGATGGCCAGGGAGCCTGGGTCTTTCTCCCCACCTGGTTCGTTGTCCTAAGGTTTTTCAGAGTCTGGTGCTCTCAGAGTTCCAAAGGGCAAAATAGAAGCTATAAGGAAGGCCTTTTGAGGTCTCATCGCAAAAGTTGCACAGTGTCACTTCCTGCACATTCTATTAGTCAGTGTCACTTCCTGCACAGTCAAAGCAAGATGCAAGATCAGCCCAGATTCAAGGAGAATGGGATTAGAAAGAGACTCCAGCCCTCGATGGGTAAAGCAGTGATGTCACATTGTAAAGGGGCCTATAATGTGCATATAAAGATGGAAGAATTTATGGCCACATTTAATAATCTGTCACAATCAGCACACTAAGAGGATATTACTTTGATGAATTAATAGTAATCTAATCATAAATATATAGGAAGAAAATCAGAAAATTTAACTTTTTAAAAAGGAAAGCTTTTATTATGTGAAAATCCATTTTAGGGTTTGATAAACTTTTTAAGGTATTATGAGATTCTGGACTAATCATTCTATGGCTTTATGAGTTCACACATTTGTGGCATTTCTGCATAATATATATGATTTATTCATTTTAAATAAGTATAGATAAGACTTGTTAACATGGTCAACTCCAACACAATTCTTATTTGCTTTAATATTAATCTAATAGTGCTCCTGAAAATTCTTACTCTAAGCTTGGGCCAATGAAATATGACACAGAAAATTGGGCATTATTTTTTTATTCAAGTCTGTCTTTTTAAAACTTAATGGTTTATACCGCTGTGTCTATTTATGCTAGATAGAAACTATCATTTGGTTATATAAGATATTTTAGAAATACTTTAACAATCATTATCAGAAGATTAATTTAAATTTCATTTCCTTTCAAAATCTATGTATTATTAGAATAAAAATCTATACATGATTTGATGTATCCCAGTTTAGAACAAGTAGGTCTTTAGATATACTACATTTTTAAAACTTGTACATGTTCCATTTTGTTATATTTTATTGAACAGACACAAGTATTCAACTGGTGCTTTCTGCAAATAAATTTGCTAATTGTGGGGTAGAAGAAGTGAGACTGGAAGAGACACAAAGATGAATAAACAGATCCTGACAGAAAGAGTTAACAATTGCAGCAGAAAGATCTAAGCACACAAAAAATGCAAAGAGTTAGGAAAACAGAAATCAAGAAACATATGGGCTTCAAAGTAGTCCTGTTTATGTTTCCAAATTAGCCACTTTTAAATCCCCTGGTTGAGGAGAACAAGGAGAGAAGACAATGAGAGAGCCCACACCCAGCAGTTCCATCCACATCATCTGGGAACTCGGAACCCAGGCCGGCTACAGGAGCCCATTCTCTGCTCTTGCCCAGAAGTGAGGTGTTGATTAGTATTCAGCTGCACTCTGACAGCACATCTTTTTACAAAGCATTTTTATAAATACCCATATTCTCAGTAAGTCCTACAAAACTTGGTAAGACAGGTAGAGCTCTTGCTTTACAGATAGATAGATAGATAGATAGATAGATAGATAGATAGATAGATAGATAGATAGACAGATAAATAGATAAATAAATAGCTGGGGATTGAATCAGGGAAAGTGACTTGCCCAGAGCTTAAAAAAATTAAAATGAGACAGAATTAGGACAAAACTTAGGCCTCATGCTCATCCCATGACTTTTTTCTTTCTACATGGAATATAAGTTAGAAGCATAATTAGTGGGGAAAAGCATAATCTTGCAACAGCAGTGCCTCTGAGCTCTAATGCTGTGTAACCTTGACATCTAGATTCCCCAATATAATAGGTTCCCAGTGAGGTGATGTATGTAAAGACCAAAGGGTGAGTTCTACCTGGCATAGCTTCTCAAATACTTCCACCCCAACCTTTCCATAGCTTTAGGACTTATACCTCACCATCAAAGTTCCCTGTTTTGTAACAAGATTCTTTTGATATTTCAAGAGCTAAACCACTTGAGGTGGTACCTGGGGTCAACTTTCCTGGCTCCAAGTTTGAGATATTATCCCAACTTGATATATTAGTGCATTTCTCAAACTAAGATCTGAGGTTCTTGAAAGTACAAGGACATATTCTTGGGGATTAGATAATGCTCTATAATAATTATTTAACCATATTGAAACTGCTAATAAAAATAAAATGGAAATGGACATAAGATATAGATGATGTTTCCCTGCCATGAGAATTTCAGAAGTTTGGATGTGTGAAAGGATGTAAAACAAAATGTAAATTACATCATCACACAGCATATGGTATTAGAGGCCTATACACCTGTAGCCACAGTTCTAAATGCAATAAGTAGTTTCAAAATGCAGTAAGCATGTATCTAAGTAAGAGCAATTCCACATGCAGTAAGTAACTATAAATGCAAAGCGTGACCTGTCTGGACATAAAATTATTTACAGCTTTTATTTATACATTTTGCTGTGAACATTTATACATTCATATGTTTTGATGCATAGGTATCAATGTGCTTGATTATTGGGTACTGCCCTTTCTAAAATGTGAAAGCCTTTGAAGTGCGAAATAGATCTTGCCCCAATGTTTTTAGAAGATATGTATAGACCCATATAGGTGTGATCACTACAAAATAATCTGCATTAGTGGCCAGTGCCCTGTTTGCTCTTTTAAGGACAGCTTTATGAAGACATTAGTGCCCTATTCTTACTGCTAGTGTTTTGTCCAGCCAGGCAACACCAATCATAATATTAAATACTGTTCTTCATTTTCATTGTGTTGTTTTTGTTGTATTAAATTTGTAACTGCATTTGGATTATAAATCTATTAGGAACTGTGCACATTTGAAATTAATTCTGAATTTTGTCTTTTCACATATTTTACATACTTTTATAGTAAAATTATTATAGGTCAGCACTGGAAGAATTTTGAGTTTTTCTCTTTGCTTCTTTAAAAATAGATGTATTAGTCGTAGTTAAGAAACTTTCTTTACCATTATACTTAATAACTAAAACAAGGATAATAAGGTGATAGTTTAGTGAATTTCAACCTGTTTAAGCTTTGTTATGTTGACAAAACAACCCTGGAGAAAATGTAGTTAAATAGTAAAAGATGACTGTGATATCCTGTTGTGTATCAGGAAGAACAATTTTTACTACTTGTACATGCTCTGAAAGTATGTCTAAATTTTCCTCCTTATGGAAAGCATGATGAAAATCTCAGTCTCCTTACTATTGGAAATCTGTAACTTCTCTTTGCTACTAACCATCTGCTCACCTACCTGAAGTATCTGTAGATTCTGGTAAATAAAAATTTCCCTAAATATATCATAACCAATTATAGTTTACACCTATTAGTCAAGCAGCCTTGTTTAAATAGTTGGGGTTTTTTAAAGCTTCAAAAATACAACCAGGGATGCAATTTTGAAACTTAGCATTTACCACAGAAGTTGCCTCCATTGTCTATGCTAAAAGTAGATTTAAAATGTCTCACTCTCACTAAGCAACTAAAATATAATGTTTAAAATGCTACTCAGCGTGGGAAGATTTATGAGCAAGCAATTATATCAAACTCTCATTTGTTTCTGATTTTACTTTCTAGATACAGGTGTCCTCTAATATCCAAAGCAATGATCATAGAAAAATCAGGTTCAATCTCCTTATCTGGGTAGGAAAGTGAGATTGGAGAGGTTTCCTAGGTTGTGGAAGATCATACAACTAATTAGCATCAGAGTCAGTTCTCTTCCTCACCAGTCCAATTGTTTGAACAGTTTTGTTATCATTTGAAATGCGGTGTTGTAGATCTAAGGAGAATGTGACCTTATCTGCCCCAAAGTTTGCAAATCAATAGTCTCACAGTGCCAAGGCAATAGGGCAAGCCCAGGGACAAACAGCATGACTCAGTCAGGCCCCCTTCAGCAGGTCTGGCTTCAAAGCTGAGTCATGAAAAATTAGATTGCAGAGTCAAAGCGCTGTATGTTCCTGGCCTTGTCCTACAACTAAAAGGGCAGAAAGTCTCAACCAAGTCATGAAATAGAAGAGTTTCTGTAAGGAAAGTTTCTGCCAGTTCTAAAGTGGTTATTTTGTGTTTTATCGCTGCTACTCCTTACTACTAAAGGGTTAAATGCTAGAATATCACTTCGTATAAAAGAGTATGGGATAATGCCTCCTGGGTTTATTTATATCTTAATGAAGGACTCCAGAAAACCCTCTTCAATCCTAAGAAAGAATGGCAGGTTGTGGTTAATGTTTTTGGGCAGCAAATCTCAGCTTAACATCACCCAAAACCAAACTAGGTATACAGCTAAGTACAAATGGAGTCTTACATCCTATTCCAGCAGGGATAATCTTGACCTTTTAGAATCACCTCTCTCTAAATCTCAAACTGCACAGGGAAGTATTGTTCAGCCATGCTTATCCAGCCCTGTCTAAATTGCCCTTCAGTTTATCCAGGCTATTTTGCTTTGCAAGCTGGCTTGTACTTGGAGATCTCCCCAGTTCTTCCTGCAGACACTGAGCTTATCATCTTCAAATGAAAAGTCTGAGGGGGAGTGCAACTCAGCAGGTTATCCTTTTACCATGAGTATCTCATCACTACTTTTTCTTTCTTTGGGTAGGTGGGTCCCTTTGTAGCAACAAGGTTTCAGGCATCTTTCTGGATTATTGCAGTTTTCTTAACTGTACATCAAACCAAGTTTCAATAAACTAAGATATATGACACTGTCATTTTACTCCTGGCATTTGATATCACATTTTTCCCAATAAGTGCAAATACTACCCAATGAAATAGATATTAATTTTCAATCAGTCTAGTGCCCTAATAGCATACCATTATATAAAAAAGTTTGCATCTTGGGTAAGAAAATCTGCATTTAAATACACTTTTAAAAAAAAATCTTAAAAGAGTTGCAGTTAAACAAGGTAATTTTCCATGGTTAGAAAGGACAATCAGGGGATATAACCTCCAATGCCTCTTCTTATAAGGTAATAAGCTCTCACCACCAAAGGAATGTGCCCCAAATACTTGGTAATTGGTATAATAAAACAATGACTCTATTCTTGCTCAGCTGTTATAGTAGTGATTGTTGTATTGTTCAGCCATTCATATATTTCATGCAGTTCTGAAAATAGCTATCCATTGTTATTTGATTTATTAAATTCTGTTCCATCACTTATGGATACAAAAGTGCAATTATTAGCAAAGTAAGTTGTGCAGTATGCAATGCTTGGATTGGAATTTAAAAAAAGAAAAACACAGTTTTTGAAGTTTGGGTCTATCTGCCTATTGGTTTCAGTCTGTCACAAATAAAGAAAGCAACCACTATTATTTGAAATTAACATGGAAATTCTTCTGCTTGGAAATCAAGGAGATATCCAGGGATCTATCAAATTTCAGTTGCCTGAAGCCTGCCACCATTAACCACTGTGGCCACTTCCATTCTTCAAAACTTGGGAAAATCGTGTTGCTGTATATCCTCTCTCTGAGTTTTAATTATAGGAAAGCAATGCCAATAAATACCTCACTGACCATCCTTGTGTGCAGCTAATATATTTTTAAAATTCTACCACATTTCAAAATGTTTTGTTCATTTCACTCCTTTCTGTGTCACCCAGACCTCTTGACATCCCGGGACCATTTCTATCTAGGAATTTGAAGGCTTCTCTCTACATGTTCCTCAGTTCCCACAGGGATGCTCTCCTTAAGTTTGTGACCTCTATTTCCTACCCCAAACCAAGCACTCTTCTCAACCTCCCTGACTCTGCCCTGCTAAAAGAGGTTCTCCAATGACATCTGTTAGGGTGGGATTGTTGGATCTGTTCTCCTATCCAGTCCTCTTTCTCTTAACCCAAATAATTCACTGCTCATCTAGGACACATGATATTCAGAAGGAACCTTCTTTCTACAACAACACATGAAGATCTTGTCATTTTAAAATGTTGAATTGAGTTGCATTAAACAAAACTGAAGTGAATTAAATTGACTTGAATGCCATGGAATGAACTGGCATTATAAGATTATAATGACTATAAAGACTATAACTGGTATTATAAGATTGAGTGGAACAGAGTAATTTTGTGCTGGGTCCATCCTCTTTGAAGCCTCCCCTGTTTTTATTCTTAAAGTGAGCCCAATGTTTACTTCTTAGGGTGATAATTTCTTTCATGTTTTGGCTTTTATTTAAACCCTTTTATTTACAAAATGAATCATACAATATATCTTCCTGAAGGATATGTGCTGGGTCTGATTCATTTCTTGTTACTTTGTAGGCACTCAGAAAAATCTTTTTTCCTTTGGTCTGGGAACCAACTTACCCACCATTTCTAAGTGATGGACATATGCTGTGAACCATAAATAATGTAAACACATTAGCACTGCCAGAGGACAAGGGTTCAGTTAGAAAGACCTTCTAGACTGTGAGCTATGATGCCTTTAGTACGAGCTCAAAAAGGTCACAGAGTTGCATTCTCTGCATATTTTCAAGAGAATAGCCTGGAGCACATGTGACCTGATCTATAGTCAAGCCCGTTTTGAATGAAGGTAGACAACTACTAGAGGAATAGCAACAGCTATTTAGGAGGGTGTCACCATTATTTTTTCCAATCCAAGAAAACAAGTTATACTTCTCCATTAAAGGTCATTTTAAAATAACTACCAGAGTATTTCAGAAATGAGAAATCATTGTTTCTAGGTAACTCTTTCTCCCCACAGTTCCAGTTGTCAGCTTTCTGAAAAACAAAACAAAAACAAAACAAACAAAAAACATGTTTTCTATCTTTGATTACTCTATCTACTCTGTGCCTGTCTTGGCTAGGGTTCATCATTAAATCAACTACTTCTGTTGCCATTATAAGAAATGTAGACTTTCGGGAAGGCTTGTTACATTTTAGAAGTACCTACCCTGTTCAACAAATGGTACTTTCATCTGTCCCCTTTTGCTGCAGGGGCAGTTTATCTGCCAATATCCCTGCAGTTGTTCCCTAACTGTTTCACTGCACCAAGGATGAGAGGCCCTACAGGTTTTTTGTCCTGAAACCCGTATGTCAAACACTAGGTAGGTTAGTGAGTCTCCAACCTACTCACTGAAACTGAGGAAAACGGAAGTTTCATATTGACATAGCCGAGGATCAAGAAGGACATTACCTCCTTGGAAAAGTGATTACAGTGGCTCTTTCCATAAACTTCCATCAGCCAAGATGTGCTGCATCTCCCTCTACAGGAACCAAAGTTGAATAAGCCTGCATTTTACTGATGTTCCTTTTCTATTTCCCAGGAGAGACTAAAAAGTGGCTCAGCCTACAAGGGAGCCAAGGGACCACTTTAGCATGACCCTGATTCTTGAGGAGATACGAGCTTCATATGCAGATGCAGTGAAGTCTCCCTTCCGGCCCCATTCTCTGCTCAGTCAGTACAAGTAAGAAATACCTTGGCTTGCTGCTCAAATTATGTATATGACTCAAGGATCCACAGAGCCCTCGTAAGCCTCATAAATGAGCTCAGGAAAAAAAAAAAAAAACATATTTTTCTTCATGCTAAGCCTGAATTTCACTAACAAATAGAATTATTTTATTAATCAATCAGTCCAAGTGTAGCTGTCTCAGTAGATAGGTAGACATAACATACAGTTGATTTCCTTGCCACAGATAAAACAAAAACAAAAACAAAACAAAAAACCATAAATCTGAATGACAACTAATTTTTGTTTTCAGTAGAGCTGAAAATAATAATTACAATGGTAACAATGATTATAATTTGGTAGGATTTTCATCATAAAATGTTCATTTTCCCAATGATAGCAAAGGATGCTTACAAGGGAAATAGGTCCCACTTCTACACTCAGGAATTACTTTTCTCCTTTGCATTTATAAGTGGATATACCCCAAATGTCAGTTCCTATGCCACGAATGAGCATGATCTCTCCAGGTGCCACCTTCCAGTCAGCCCAAGGCAAAACACTAAAGTGGACAAAATACTCCAGTTTTCTGTTTTTCTTTTTCACGGTCATCTAAGCTTCAGCCCTGGCTTCCTAACATTCCGGTGTCATGCTCTACCCTCATCTGCCCTGCTTGAGCCCTGAACTGACCTTCATAGAACAGTGAGCCCAAAGCTGGGGGTCAGAAGCCTTGGCCGTGTCACTAGCTGGTTTGTCATGCATTAGATGTGTCACTGGCTTCTCTCTGTGAAGTAGAAATAATATCTACTTTACCAGGATGTGATAAGGACTGACATTATATATGTGGAAACATGTTTGAAAGTTGTAAAGCACAAAATAAACATAAATATTTAAACACCTTGAAATAACTTATGCTAAATGCCTGACTCAATAAATATGAATTTGCTAAAAAATCATTTTTAATAAATGTTACTTTCATATGCCCCTTTTTGGTGTTGTCTCAGCTAGTGTTGAAGGACCCGCTCTCTCTCTCTCTTACAATAGAAACAATTTCTGTGTAAAACACCCCAAATCACTAAGGGCACACTTGACTCATGTATGCATTGTAGCCTAGGGGCTGGTCTCAATAGTCCTTGGAATCCAATACTAGTGGAAGAATCATGGATTTTGGAAATAGGCATACTTGGAATTATATCTCAGCTCAGCCAATTAGAAGTTCTATGACCTTGGGCAGGTAACTGAATCTCCCTAGGCTCTCTTTCTTTAACTGTAAAACGGAAATAGCAATACCTATGTGGTAGGAGGCTGACACTAGTAAATACAAATATATAAAATAGTTTTCACTCATTTAATTTGGAACTTGTGGAAAATTCTAGCAAACAATAGTCTTGTAAATAAAACTGCTTAGTGTGGAGTAAGCAAGTTCACTCTATGGAGAAAAAAGTAAATGAAGTGATTTTATGTTGACATAGTCTTTTGAAGTTTGTGACATAGTCTTTTGAAGTTTTTGAAGTACTTTTCCTTGAATCTTCCTCATCTAGGTTGGTATGACTCTGTGAGGAAAGGAACAGGTTGTATTCTCTCAATTATGCAGAAGTAACTGAAATTAGGTTATGTGCCTTGGCTAAAGTTGCAGAAGAAAATCACAGGAATGGGGAAGCTGAGTCTGGTGCTAAGAGCCTCAAATTAAATAATTTTGATCCAAGATCCTCATTTTCTCAATTAAAGGCCAGTTCCTGTAACGAGTTTCCAAATCTCTTCAGGTTCCTCAATAGATGATTTCCCTGCTTTCTTCCCGTATCTATGAATAGATGATAGATAGATAGATAGATAGATAGATAGATAGATAGATAGATAGATAGATAGATAAATAGATAATGCTTTGATATGGACTTAAATGAGGGAGAGTAAGGAGAGAAATTTCAGGGAAAGCTGGGTGTGTTGACTCATGCCTGTAATCCCAGCACTTTGGGAGGCCAATGCAGGAGGATTACTTGAGGCCAGGAGTTCAAGAACAGCCTGAACAACAGAGCAAGACCCGATCTCTACAAAATAAAATAATTTTAAAATATCTGGGCATGATGGTGTGCACCTATAGTCCCAGTTACTCAGAAGATTGAGGCAAGAGGATCACTTGAGCCCAAGAGTTCAAGGCTGCAGTGAGCTATGATCACTCCACTGCACTCCAGCCTGGGCAACAGAGCAAGACCTGGTCTCCAATAAATAAATAAATAAATAAATTGCAGGAAGAGTTTATAATACAGTACCCTAGTTGAAAGAGTTCCTATTCTTCATAGTTCTACCAGATCTAATTAAAAACTTACCTTTCCTTTCTTTCTTTCCACCTCTTTTCTCTTCACTTCTTTCTTTCATTACAAGACTCTTGGTCATCATTAGAATCTTTGCTAGATCTAAAAGTATATGTTTTACCACTTTTTTTCTTTGTACCCACTTGTAAACAGGCAAAAACAAAAACCCAGAAAACTCAAAACACTAGAAACATTTTTGCATTGAGGTGGACTCTTTTGAGGGGGAAAAGTGTGAGGCACATTGAGGAAAAATAGATTTAAGTGAGAGAAAAGTTTAAGATTAGGTAAAAAGGAAGGTGTGGCTAATTTCATTAGCTGTCTCAAGTTTTCTGCCTTAAAAGAAAACATTCCATTAAGGAATAGGTCCCATTGCAAGTATTTCTCCGACTTTTTAAATCTTGGCATAGTAGAATTGGGAGACATTTCATCTCCTTCCTTCTCACTATCCCCAAAACTCTGATGAGTTTTACAGATGAGAAAATGAAAGCTAGAAAGGTGATATGACAGGCAAAGTTGCAAAGAAGTTGAGGGAGCTGCAATTATTCTTGTCTTTTGCAACATGAATTTCTAATTCTTAGCCTCAAAGAGTGTCAAAGAAAAAAGTTTAACAAACCAAATGTTAGTAAAATCACAGTTAGAAAATTTCATGAGAGGATTTGAATTCTTCACATCAATTAAAAATAAATACGAGTCACTTGGTATGCAGCCATGATCTTGCTTTATGCGAAGATTAGATGTTGCTATTAAAAAAAATGCTCTTTTGCCAAATTCAGACCTCTTTCAAAACTCATAGGTTCACTTTTAAATCAAACCCAAATTACGTCGTTCTCAAAGTTGTACATGGAAAAACCCCATTTTCTTCAAGTGAGTCAGCTGTCTGAAAGATTATTCATAATGTTTCCAGGACTGAAATAATAAATTGTTTGGTTTAATTTTACAACTACATGGCAAACTGAGAAATTAAATTGCAAAATGTCTCTGTGAGCTAATTTTAAATTTTTAAAACTAACCTACAACTGACATAAACATAATTTCCAAGGCAATATATAGTTTTTCTGGTTAATTCACAAATAGATGCTCTTGTTTTAAAAAGGCAATGCAGTTACATGCAGAAGAACTGAGCAGATAATAGTGGCCAGAACCTGAAATTTTATATGTTCCCTGGGAAAGTCAGTCTTTAGGGTTATCAAGTGCAGCTGTTGGTGCTGGTTGAAATATAACATAGTAGGATATAACGTTCAGGAAACTTGTGGGTAAACAAGAGCCAGCTAGCCAGGACAGCATTTGGAATTAGGAGATCCAACAGAAGTTAAGGGGTGACTCGACTGGCAGCAAAGCAGTGTCAGGAATTCCAGGCAGGCAGGTGGGAAGGGAGCCCCAGGCAAATCTGTGTACAAGTAACAGAGTCCCAGACATTAGAAAGAGGCAGACTGAAGTCCCCTGTGGAAGAATATTCTAGAGGAACAAGTTCCAAGGCTGGGATTCAGACAAGAAAGCAAGAGTAGGGTAAATGTGGGAAGAAAACCACAATTGAGGAATAAGGCAGAAGGCCAATTATTCTGCTTGATCTACAAGGTCAGGGTCAAACTAGCGGCAGATGTGATTTGATCCTGTGTCCCCAAATAGAAGGCTTTACACGCTCTAAACCCTCCCATGCATGGTCAAATTCCCAGTTCTAGATCCCGGCTCAGCCTGGCTGCCAAGTGACTTAGCTAGAGAAGAGGGGGTTGGGGCTGTGCAGAGGCAAGACCTGGTAAGAATTCTATATTTTTTCCACAATTACTGAAACATTGAAGGAATAAAAGCCTCACATGCCCAACACTTCCACTAGCATTTGGTACCATATGCCAAGGATAGCTCATATAATATTTAGTATTCTCATCTACCTTAGCATGTAGCATTCCAGCTGAAATACATGTGATCGTAAGAAGCAACAATAGTCAATGTTTTACTTTTGTTAAACAACCTGATAATACTGCATAGAGGAAAGAATGTGCAACTGAATCTCCAAAGGCAACCTTTGTGTGATGGGCCTGCTGGGACTGACTGTAGCTTCTCTGCCACCACCCAGCTTTGCTCTTGTCACGTGTAGTCTGGCGGGATGAGCTCACAGCCTCCTTTCAGCTCCAGCTTTCTACACTTCTGTTCCAAAACTCCAAGGGATGAACACTACTAAAGAACCCAAGGATTGTTCTTCTAGAAAGTGCCTGTGGCATTCATAACATTGAATATTTAAATGAAAACCCAAAAACTCTTTTGGCTCTAAGGGGCTTCAGAAAGTAATTACAGTCTATTAAGTAAATAAGCTTACGTTTCAAGTGCACTTATGCAACTGTATTAAGAGACCGTAATAAAGGAACTATTACAGTTCTATTGAGCCAGCTTTCTAACAGGTATATAATTGAGTTTTTGTTCTTCTATTCTTTTTTTACAAAGAAGAGGAAATTAATACTTTAAAAAATGCTAGAGTTAAAAAGAGACTATTAAAGCCCTAAAATAATGAGTTGAGACAGGCTCGTCTGTCAACTTGAAGAATGGCTAATGAAAAGTCAGAATGTACAGCCCAAACTCTCCAAGCAGTCACATTTGCATTGTATTAAACATTTATGTTTATTAATCTTCAGTGTACAGTATGTACTTTGCAACGTCCAGTGAAAAATATAAACATCCATGCCTTAGAGATGCAAACTACACCTGTGTTGTATAAATTTGTTCAATGGATATTCAGTGAATTATGTGATTTTACATAATTAAATACTAATATTTAACACAAATTTCAAACTCTAAAAAATTACCTACTTAAGAGTAAGGGATTTGATGATAATTTGGATAAATTAAGAATTATGATTCAAAATTTATTCTCTTCTTTTTATAATATATTCATGATTTTTATAGCAACCTGTCCTCACAGGCATTTTTTTCCTGGTAACTATGCCACAATGTTCTTACATAGGTATTAAACTGTGATCCAACTATCTCTGCATTTTCCTTAAAAAGTTGAAAATTAGAAGCTCCCTGCCAGTTGAATGTATAATAATATTTTGTAAAGCAGTCAAGTATACCATATTGAACATAACAACATATTGGATAAATTTTCCAAAGCAGTACCTAGAATAATTTTGTTATTCTTAATTTAGATGTATGCAACATAAACACACACAAAAAAAGGTGGCCGAAATACTTTTGTCTACCTGGTGGACTAAAGAAAATAATAATGTTCTCTACAGGTATATTAAAATAATACATATATTATCACGAATCTTTTAAACATGTAATTAATAAACTCTTTGTAAATTTCCAAGCAATGTAATTGCATAGCTTGCTATTTTCTAAGGTATGTCCATGTAAATCTTTATGCCTGATCTTCATTTATTTTAATTATGCTATTAGTATTACTTTTATTACATCAAACTTTTTATTCATTTTTGTATATCTTTCATCAGCAAATGTTTAATAGTTTCTCTTCTTCAGCCCTTGAGTGGTTAGACACTGTCATATTAAAGAAGAATGAGCTACTATTCTTACCCTTCAGGTTCTCGCACCCAGTCATGGCTTGATTTTATAATTCCTCCATCTCTTATCATAATTTCCCTTTTGACTTTTCTACACATGATCCTATTTAACTTTTTAAGTTAATTTGCATAAATATTTTCCCTCATATTTCAGAACATTTCTTGAGGAAATTAGTTTCTGATTTTCCCTCATATTTCAGAACATTTCTTGAGGAAATTAGTTTCAGGGTATATTGAGATCAAATATAAAAATTATTAGGCCGTGTTTGTAATTTCATGACCATTTTCTACAGAATGCAAAGTCATAGCATCTTTTAAAATTATTTATGTCATACATTTATGTTATACATGCAATATCTGGGAAAAAACATAAAGTTACTATATAAAGCTTAAAAAGTTTGCATTCTTTTTGCTAGACCTCTAGCTAGACTTCTTTCTTTTGCATATTTCTTATATATCTTTTATAGTTCCTCTTTATTTCCACTCTAACAGCTCTAACTTCATCCTTTGACTCATAAGTACCATTGACTGCTGGTCATGCAATTCAACAATACATATTTAACGAAGAAAAAATGTATATTAAAATGTCACTCAATTTTACCTCATTTTAATATTTGTATATTTAATCAACTGGAAATAAAAATTACACAAATTACAGTCACACATTGCTTAGTTATGAGGATATATTCTGAGAAATGTGTCATTAGGTGATTTCATCCAAATGCAAATATTACAGAGTGTACTTACACAAATCTAGAAGGTACAGCCTACTATACACCTAAGCTATATGGTATAGCTCCTACATTACAAACCTGTACAGCATGTTACTCTACTGATGTGGTTTGACTTTGTGTCCTTACCCAAATCTCATCTTGAATTGTAATCCCATAATCGCTAGGTGTCATGGGAGGGACCCAGGGGGAGCTCATTGAATCATGGGGGTGGTTCTCCCCATGCTGTTCTCATGACAGTGAGTGAGTCTCATGGGATCTGATGGCTTTATGAGAGTCTGGCATTTTCCCTGCTTGCATTCATTGCCTCTTCTGCTGCCATGTGAATAAGGACATGTTTGCTCCCCTTTCCACCATGATTGTAAGTTTCCTGAGGCCATGCTGAACTGTGAGTCAATTAAAACTTTTTTCTTTATAAATTACCCAGGCTCAGGTATGTCTTTATTAGTAGCATGAGAATGGACTAACACATCTTCCAAATACTGTAGGTAATTGTAAAACAATGGTAAGTATTTGTATATCTAAACATAGAAAAGGTGCAGTAAAAATATGGTATTATAATCTTATGGGACCACCATCCTATATATAGTCTTTCATTGATGGAAACCTCATTATGTGGTGTATGACTGTATTTAACACCTTTAAGGTCTTAACATAAATGACTCATTGTTTCATACTTACATTTGTATTATCCAAATTTTTCTTGTTATTTGAAAATTATTTATTGAGCACTTACTGTGTGCCAGTGAATAAAACAGGGAAAAAATACTCTTATACAGCCTGCAGTCTGGAAAAGAAAGACAAACAATACAAATAAATATACAAAACTTACAAGGTATATGCTTTTATATCATTTCCTGCCATAATCACTTGGATGTTCTACTGAAACCATAGTTGCTTTTTCACTGTGGGAGGAAAAATACAAATTGAAAACCACTTGCCACCCATGAAGTACACTTCCTAGCAAGGGTACAGGCAATCAACATGTATGATAGTGGTAACATCCACTATTCTCACTTTTACAGCCCCCAATTTCGTATGAACGCTTACCTTGTTAGCCTCACCAAATGGCTTTTGGACTGTTATTTTCTGAAAGGAAGGCAGGAAGAAAAGAGAGTAAAAAAGAGGGATCTCCTTTGTTCCTAATGCTTTGTAAATTTCAATTTTTTATTAGAAGATCATTTGGAAGATAGAGTATAAAGAGTTATGTTGGAATATCGTATCTATTAAAGTGATCATTTTGTAATTATCATCTTCTTTCTGCTAAGGAATGACCATATTCATATTTATTCCAATATTGTCTTTGGAGAAAACTCAACAGTGTATTTGATATCATCTTACTTTTTCAGTTATTTTATTTTCTTGTATGTGTTAAGTTCATGCCATACACAGGTATAGTAATAGGCCTGCCTTTCTTTGGTGAAAAATTGCACTGTTGTCATGTATTAATAGATTTTATCCCTTGAATACATGAATCCTTCCATCCCATCCAGCTGATCAAATCCTACTATTTTTTTAAGACTAGGCTTAACTGACACTCACCCATTCAGGTGGAATGGTTTCACCTTTCCTTTGGATACTCCTGTGTTCAGTATATAATTTTATCATAGCTGCTGATACAAAAATCTGATATTTAGCTATTTACAAATCTTGATCTCTACCTGACCATCACCTTTGCTAATCAGAATGGAAGCCCTACAGTGGCAATTACTCTGTCTTGTCTTTGTAGCTTCAAGCAAAAACTACCTGGTCTTTACTAGGTACGTAATAAATGTGGTCCTTATTAGGTACTTAATAAGAGTTTTCTGATTAAATTAATAATGAATCAATGAATAAACGTTGTCTACATGAGATGATAAATTGACTATCTTTTATTTTTCCCTCTTGCACTTAATAATCATATTTTCAAGACAACTCATTTGATTTAAGCAGGTAGTTTGTGGTTGCAGGATAGACCACACAGAACTGAGTCTGTGAGCTAAGTCTCATTCTAACGTTGTTATAAATAAATGAGCTGTACATGGTTACAAAGCCTTTATTGAACACCCGCAAGTCCCAAAATATTATGCTATCCCCAAGTAATATTGGATTGAAAAGCAACCATGCTTTACACAAAAACAGATTTTATAAAAGACATTAAGCCCAGGTAAGTGTCCTGGCTATGAGGCTGGTAAACTCCATGAATTATGATGGAAAGGGGAAGTACAGAATAATAAACAACAGACGCTTTTTTTTTTGAGGAGGAGGAGGAAAGGGTCGGTGCTGGTAGATTCCCCAAAAGGCAGTGACCTCTTTGGTGAATATCTTTTGAAAGCTTTCAGTCCCCCACTATGAGCATTAATGTGGCAGGTCATGGTTCCCAGATAGATGAAAGGAACCTGTAAAATATCTTAAAACATAAAATAATATGCTCACATTTATTAAGTATTTAGTATACAAAGTACCTTATAGCTATTATATTACTTATCTTCACAAAAAAACCCCTTTGTCATCACTGTGTTTTATGGATGAAAAAAACAAACGGTCAGGAATTTGTCCAAGGTCACATACTTCAAAATAAAGTTAATATTTGAATGCAAGCACACTTACACCAAGTTGTTGGTACATTCCTAGCCACTAGCCTGCTCTCAAACTTAAAATATATCAGGAAAATGTTTCAGATGGTGAAACTTTATAAGTAAATTTTATAAAGCAATAAACCTTATAAATAAAGCTTCATATCCTTTGTAATAATATTGGGAGACCAAGAGCTGACGTCAGACTCACAATGTCCTTGTATGTATTTAATGATGGAAACAAGTCTTCTAACTAAGCACCATTCAACAAGTGACTATTTACTGGGACAGGCTGAGATCTTTCATACAGAAACATAATGCTGACTTTTTCTTTCCATCTTATTTTGCCATTCAATAAAAACTGTCATCCTTTGGTGCTACTTATCTAGATATTTTTGTATGCTCCTAATTTTCCCAATATTTATGCATAAAATATATGTTCCAGTAAGAGTATATACTAAATAATTAGAATTTATTTAAATAGATTGTGTTATCTGACTTATGTAAATGGAGGTTTTCCTAGGACTAGTTAAGTTCCTCAAGCAAAATAATGTATTTGCATTGTTGCTAAACAAGTGATGATCAGGAAATCAATATTTCATGTTAATCAAGTCTAAATGTTGTGTAAAAAATACCTATCTGGGGAAGAAAAAGGCATACCATGGTAACTGAAGGAGGTAGGAAATAATTACTCCTTCCTAGGGACAATATTCAGACTCAGTAGCAGGCATTTTGCCAGCCCAGCAGATGGACATATTGAAGCCCCTACTTGTTGGTATGAAATATTAATAGTGAGGGCATGATTCCGATCTGAAAACACAAAAACAAATTACTTTGGAGGTTAAGGGGATATACCATTACCAATCCATCTCTGAGCTGAATTAGCCTTTAGATATAAAAATGGCTCCCTATTAACAGTCTAGTCCAACGTTAGAGTTATTTTTAACCAAGTGGGGTTTTGGAGAGACTATAAAAAAAGAAAGATGATTTTCCAAGTTCATGAAATGTGAAATAAGCAGTTTGATGCAGAAGAAGATATAGTGACATGAACATGCTAAAAGTGAACAGAATGGGGATCTAACCTTTAATGAACCTCAGAGGCAGGACCATGTAGTAATTTTACAGATGCAAAAATATTATGTTGTACTTCCTTAATCCTAAACCAATAATCCTTCTCATCCTTGATGTTACAAAGCATTAGTGGTCAAGGTCATGCATAAAATGTTCTGCAATATGGGAAAATAATAAGGGAAAATAACCTGTATAAATGTCTCTTTAAATTTACCACAGAGTCTTCCCAAAGTTTTCCAAGAAAGAAAAGCAGAACAGATCAATTATATAAGCAATTTTAGGGGTTAGTGAATTATCTTTCACTTCTCCGGACCCCAATTTCCTCAGGGGTATGTGGCTTGCTTTATGTTGGCAGATGTAAGAAGATTCATTGAGAAGAATTCTGCAAATGTAACATTCCCTCTCAAGGTCTACTCTAACGCTTTTAACTGGGACTCAGCAACTGTGAAGTCTCTGCCTGGTTTCTTAACCTTTGTCAAGTCATTTAAACTCTCTGGGTCATATCCATAAATCAGACAGAAGAAATACAGGTCCTAACCATGCTATCCAGGGATTCTAGCGGGAGATATTTTTAATAATAAATAATAATGGAGGGGTAGAAATAGAGATGGAAAAACAGGATCAAAGGAGCAACATATTCAGTGACTTAAAAATTAATTATATGTGGTAAGAATTGTTTTAAAGTTAATTGTATGTAGGGAAAAACATACAGAAAAAATGAAATACATAGATTTTAAGGTTTGAAATAAAATAATTTTGAATTGTACCAGTTTATTGCTATTAAAGAATGAATGACCAATGAAGACATTATTGTAGATAACAACTTTTTAAGCCTCTGAGAAGAATAGCTGTGAGTTTTATCGGGAAAATATATTTCTTAAATAATCCCACAATAAATCATTGCTGTACACACCAGGTGCAAGAAAATGCTAAGGAGGAAGAGAAAGAACTAGAAATTAATGTTCTTTGTAAGATGACAGATTGTCAGATTTAGATGCTGTCTATAACTAAAAGGAGAAATGCCATGAAGTCACTTCTTAATATCTAATAGGATTTCATTTTAGAGCTCTAATTACATGCTTTCACCCACAGCCAACATGCTGTGTTAGTTTTCTTAGTTTACACTTTGTAAATTTTGAGCTCAGTTTTCACTTCTATTTTTAAAGATTAGTAGGTAAGTAGTCATATTTGACACTTCAAGGTCACAACACAAGAAATTGAATCTTTGCAAAGGCATTCTTTATCTGAGGCTTGCACCCTTTCACTGCAGATTATTATAAGCTAGAAAAAGAAGAATCATTTTGTGTTCTCAGCCATGCAAGCAAAACCACCACAAGAAGGATGTGTGTGCCTGTGTGTATGTGTATGTAAATTCCTATATTGTGTTAATCAAGAAATATAATATAAGGTAAAGTAATTAAAATGCAACTGCTCGCTTATCTTAAAACACTTATTGGTTGCTGCTTTCTAAATGGTACCATCTATGTGTCTGGTGTTTTGGTATAAAAGCCATTTTATGATTTCATGCTGAAAACCCCCAACAAGGGAGTTAGAATTAATTGAGCAGTCAGATGAAGAAAGCAGGTTCGCTCAGTTAGTAGATGGCAGAGCTCAAACTCAAGCCCTCGGCCATTGTCCTTGCCTGGGAGGTACTTATCACTGCACATTTAAACTCAGTGAATGTGCCATCTTTCACTTAGTGGCAGTTGCTTAAATTACAAGTGTCAAAAACAATTGCCCTGTGAAAAGTGACCCTGCGTTTCTGAGTCAGCTAAGAGACGGTTTGAAGAAAGACCAATATCCTACCCTCATCCTCGAACTTTGGCAAAAGTGATAGGTTCTCCACCAGGGCAAGCATTCTTCTCTCCTGTAACTGCCACTTTCACACTGGGCTATGTGACACAAGTGTGGACACCCAATACAAAAGACGAATTCTAGGAGGAATGAGTTTGTGCTAGATCATTTAAATCATATGTTGCTAAAAGTCCAGGAATAGCAAGATGGGCAAGACAAAGAAAGTAACAGACATTGAAGAACTGGTTTGCAAGATTCCATCACTTTATTCGCTGGCAAGCTGCTTCTCTTTGGTGGAAGCCACCCTTCTCCTACCTCCTGTCAACACCCTCAGCTTCCTCAAAGCCCAGGTCCAAGTGAGAAGGATCCAGTGAGAGGCAAGTTCACCTCCCATGCTCAGTCATCTGAGCTAAGGACCGAGTACTTTTACCTGGGTGGTCAACAGCAAGAATATCTGCTCTCTTATACTTTGTCTTTGCTACAGCATCTTGGACTCACCCCAAAGCCACTGTGCAACTAGCTCAGAACAGGACACAGGATGCCCAACCACCATATTAGGGGTCTGCACAGTGTTCACTGTGGCACATACACAGACAGAAGGAGCCATCAAGCCCACATCCTTACAACTGAAGCCTGTTTCAATTACCTAACTTTTACATTATATATGAACACCATTTTAATAAAACCATTCATATTATACATCAACCATCAATTTTTATTAAAAAGTGATGCAAAATTTGCATATTGCAAAGCAAAGGGAAAGTTTACATTTTTTGAAATTATACTTTAAGTTCTGGGGTACATATGCAGAATGTGCAGGTTTGTTACACAGGTATACACGTGCCATGGTTGTTTGTTGCACCCATCAACCCACCAACTACGTTAGGTATTTCTCCTAATGTTATCCCTCCCATAGCCCCCCACCCCCTGGCAGGCCCCATTGTGTGATGACCCCCTCCCTGTGTCCACGTGTTCTCATTGATCAACTCCCACTCATGAATGAGAATATGCGGTGTTTGGTTTTCTGTTCCTGTGTTAGTTTGCTGAGAATGATGGTTTCCAGTGTCATCCATGTCCCTGCAAAGGACATGAACTCATCCTTTTTTATGGCTGCATAGTATTCCATGGTGTATATGTGCTACATTTTCTTTATTCTGTCTATCATTGATGTGCATGTGGGTTGGTTCCGAGTTTTTGCTATTGTGGACAACGCTGCAATAAACATATGTGTGCATATGTCTTTATAGTAGAACACCATCAAAAAGTGGGCAAAGGATATGAACAAACACTTCTCAAAAGAAGACATGTATGCAACCAACGAACATATGAAAAAAAGCTCATCATCACTGGTCGTTAGAGAAATCCAAATCAAAACCACAATAGATATCATCTCATGCCAGTTAGAATGGCGATCATTAAAAAGTCAGGAAACAACAGATGCTGGAGAGGATGGGGAGAAATAGGAACACTTTATACTGTTGGTGGGAGTGTAAATTAGTTCAATCACTGTAGAAGACAGTGTGGCGATTCCTCAAGGATCTAGAACTAGAAATACCATTTGACCCAGCAATCCCATTCCTGGGTATATACCCAAAGGATAATAAATTATTCTACTAGAAAGTTTACATTTTCACTTAAAAAACTGGTTTAAAGAGAATGAAATGTTGATTCTTTTCAGCAACAACTGCAACTACGACTACTTCATAGCAAAAGCAACAGCCACAGCAGAATAGATAAATAAAGAAAAGAGTTTAAAGGAAGAAAAGGAGCATATGCATTATGTATCACGAATGTTCTATATAAATTAGATACATAATTATAATCTTGATAGAATGTAAACAAAAATTTCAGATTTCAGAGAACTCTGCTGAACAAAACTTTTCATTCTGTAAAATCCAACAGTCAGTAAAAACAAAATTTCCAGATAGTAAAAAAAAAGTTATTTCTGTATTTTTAATATGAAGCTGTCTCACTACTATAGTTCCATATAAGAATAATTCCATTTTGACATCAGACACCCTTGCAGACACTAACATGCTGGGAAAATGGCCTTCATACTTTGTTATTACAAGAAGAGTGAATTATGGGATAAACCATTGGCTAAAGAGTCACCTTTTAAAGAATTTGATTGCAACCCTGTTAATTTTCTGTAACTCTGCAATACTTTTAAATCACAAGTATTTGTAGCAGTAAAATTATTTTTATTTTGAATATACAGTTCATGAAAACACATCAGTTTATGCAAGCACATCAGTTTGATGTGATGCTCCTTCAATTTCAACATCTGAAGAATGATAGAGACATTAAAACTATAGGTTCTAAAAATTACCTAATTCATTTTCATACTTGACTGGTGTCACTCGTTCAAAGAGATAAAACTTTTAACTATTGCACATAGCCTTTTACACATGAAATAGACACAGAATTGGGGGTTATGCATTATTTTCTATCCCTCTGTTCCCTTTTTAACCCTGGACGCTAGCCACCCACCTACTTGCTCTGATGTCCAGCTGTCCCCGGCCTAGCTAAGTGGGCTCTTCCTGTCAGTCATGGCCTCTCCTCTCCTCTGAAATCTCCTTGAGTCAAGGATGGTGTGATACTTTTGCTCCTGTTCCAATGATACAGTTGGAAGTTAACCACTTGCAGGAGGTAAGAAGAGCTTTTTAGCACAGTCATCTCTAAGTCTGGAGCCTTACATTCAGGAAAACAGTTTGACACGGCAGAAAAAATGCTTCAGAAATATAACTTCCAGACACAGAGGAAAAACTTGTTTCCTCGATTAATAAATTTTTGGCAACGCAATTTGACATTTACTTCATTGAATTCTGGGAACATGACGTTCTGGCTAGTTGCCACACAAGAATTATTCTTGCAGTTGGCATCCTCACTACTTTTTGAAGTTTATCCTCAAAGAGAGACAACTTCATCACAAACAAACATATAGGTCAGGTTTATATGTCAGCAAATAAATATTTTGGAAAACTAATACGAATGTCCACTGTGGTTGTTAGTTTCTAAAAATGAGAACATGTTCTACCCTGTTTTGTTAACCAATAAATTTTTGTGATACAGCTATACATTGTAAACTGTGCTCACATAATTCAGAACTCCATCTACTAAATATTTGTGACAAACAGACTTCAGGCACACAGCCACATCCTCTCTCTTTCCAGTGTTCACATAGGCACTATAGCTCAGCTATATAGTTCATTCAGACACATTTTTGTGGACTATCTTACCCCATCAATGTGAGATATCATTTCATTGGTCTCAGCTCTTTTCTTGTTACATTCTATATCCACATCTGCAGCTTCAGTTGTAAAGAGGTTACAGTGAAGTCTGATGAGGGTTATGATCAAAAGGACCAATTAGGGGACTTGGAGATAATATAAAATGATCATGGGTGTCTTGGTTGCATGTTTTGAAGTCATAGAAATGCTAAGAAAGCCCTTGCTTTTAAGCTTTCTAAAATAAAACAGTTTTGCAAATAATAATATTTGTACTAGGATTAATAGCAGACCTTGAGATCATTTGAAGCAGTTTCTGGCACAATTTAACACCTTTATCACTAATCCTGCTGTTACTGATCAGAGCTGGCTCTCACACTGTTTTTTCTCTGCATGATTTATTAGAATTCTTTGATAAGAGCTCTTTGAACCTGGCCTTGTACTTAAGAGTTCTGTAGAAATTATCTGTTATTCTGGAGTATAGTTTCTCATACTCTCTGGCCTCAGATTCTACATCTGTTAATTGAAGAATCTAAATTTGATGAATTCTGCCTAAAAACATTGTAGCAATTTTTATCATTTACATTGAAAAATAAAAACTAGATCTAACTGACTCCATACTTTTTCAACTGCACCATATTGTCTTTTTAATGTAATAATAATAGTAATAATGCCAAAGTAGGAGTATGAAATAACTCCTATCAAACACTTTCTTTGACTGTATTATACTGTCTCATTTCCCAACAATTCAGGTGAGCACCATTATTATCATCACCATGTTACTTCTTTTCCAGGTTAAAAGGTCATGTAACTTACTCCAAATCACATATCTAGCTTCCATTCTTGCATACTGTAGGTTCTCATTTTTTCTTCATTTGTTCTTAAAACAGTTTTGGGAAAAAAAAAAAAAAGCCTATTGAGATAATGCACAAGAAAGAGTCTTGAAGACAGAAAACCTACGTATTAATCTTTGTTACTATCTATGTGACTCTAAGGATGTCACATAACTGACTTATCCCTTAGTTTTCTGACCTATAAGATGTTTTATGTAGGCTCAAAGCAGGTAATATATGGGAAAGGGCTTTAGAAATTTCAGGGTACAGAGATGTATGACATTACCACAATTACGTAGAAAGGATTATCTTCCCTCTTTTGTTTATTAACTTTGAAGATTAACAGAAATTATCAGCAAACTTGTCTTATAATTACACTAGCAATTTCTCTCTGTGGATTCACTGTTTTACTGCCTAGCTTTATCTTTATCCTGCATATCTCTATTCTTTAGTCAGCAACTATCAAATAAAAAGTAACTGAGACAGAAAGAAAGACTTTCAGAAGTGTAAAGTAGCATATTCCACATTGTTTATAATAATCACTATCACTTGGGGAGATATCACCTGTGGCAACCAGGTAGTCTCTTCCCAAGGGATAGTGATTATTATATTCACAATATTCATAAAGTTAGCCTTTCCCTGTTAGTGACATCATATTTTTTTTCATCAAACATGTTTTGCAAAGACTAGGGGAAAGTTGCTTTTTAATTAACTGGAGCAGATTGCATTTTCCAAAGATAGCTGCAACAATATCTCCCACCATCTCCCATCTCTTGCCACTGCTCCATCAAGAAGGGAACTCTGTTTCTCTGTGCCCTTGAATATGAGTGGTCCCTGTGGACTCATTGACCAATAGAATATGGAAGAAATGATGCTGTGCTGGTTGTAGGCTTCAACCTTAATTGGCCCAATAGCTTGAGCTTCCTGCCTCTTGGAAAGTTTGCAATTGAACGCCCATTTTTGGATGCTTCTTCTGGAAATTTAGGCATCATTCTCTGAAAAGCTCAAGCCACTTGGAGAAGGCACATGTAAACATTCCAGTTCATATTGCTGGCTGATCCCCCAATCATCAACCAGTTATGGCATCCAGCCATATGAGTGCACTGTCTTGAATGTCTGAAGTCAGCCTTCAGATGACAGCAGCCACAACCAAAATCTAACTGCAGTAACATGGAGGAATCTAAGCTGGAACCACCTAGCTCAGAACTTACCTATGGGGCCATGTGAGATAATCATAAATTGTTACTTAAGCACTAAGTGTTGAGGTGGTTTGTTACACAGCAACAGACAACCAAGACACCAACTGATCTGCTGCAAGACTTTTCCAAATGTAATTGTCGTTCATTCCTTCCTGTGAATCCATTAATACAATTTGACTGAGACCAGCATGATTTTTAAACTAAATCCTTTAGTAGTTTCCTCATAGTAATGCTGTGTTTATAAAATTCTATGGTTTTAAAATATAGATCTATCTCCATGTGTTTTTGCAATTTACTGTGGAAGTCCGTTCTTCAGAAAAGATGAAATTTGTATGTGAAGACAAAAAGATTGTTTTACCCACTTATTTGTGTGAGGATTTTGAGATTAAATTTGAATTTATCTTAAAAAGGAATGGATTTTAAAGACTCAGTAAGATGGGCTTTCAAGTGTCCATTCTCCCACTTTTTAAATAAGCATGTCAGATATATTGCAGCCAGGTGTCTGTGACTGATTTCCTCTTTTTGGGAATCTTTTTTGTCCCCAGATGAAATATACATTTCCTCTTTTTCATAATTATAAAAGTAATACATACTAAGTATTGAAAATCCCAGCATAAACTATGATCAAAGTAGAGGTAAGAGTCCTCTGAATAGTCACATCTCAGCTAGTGTTCAATAACCAGGTATCATTGGCAAGTTATTTCATCTCTCTGTAATTTGGTTTCATGTATAAAACCTATACAATGAAGATAATACTAATAGTTTACAAGATTGCTGTGGAATTATATAAAATAGTAAATATAAAGCACTTAGAACAGAGCCTGGAATATAGTAGGTATTCAACAAACATTAGTTTTAATTAATAACAGTTTGATGTGTGTGTTTCCTTCCAAATTCTGTTCTAAGCATGCATATATATATATACATATATATATATACATACATATATATATATATGTCATATATATTTAACACAAAAATATAATTATAAATGCTCAGTTTTCAGGTCAATTTTTGAACTATTCACTATACAATGTGGATATGGTTTTATAACAATATGTAGAATTATGTCTCATTAGTTTTTGTAATCACATTGTATTCTAATTTATTAATAATATAATAGTTGTGAAGAATATGCAGGATTCTATTTTATATTTTAAACACTTTGAGCTAGTATAAAACACTGCAATTAACATCTTTATTTACAAAATTACCTAACACACAGGATCTTATAAACAGAAAAACAGGAAAAATAATCCTGTTAAAATGTATGAAGACTCTTACTCAAGTAGATCAGAATATTTTGCTTATCATTATATGGCAAGTATTTTACTGATTCTAAATATTTATAGACACTAAGAGGCTGCTAATCTATGTACAAATAACAAATACTGATGAAACTAATAAAAAAGACCATAAGAACTGGAAAAACCTCAAATCTAAGGATCCCATATTATCAGCTCTCAAACAACTTAGTTCAAAAAAACTCTTGAGTGTCTACATTAATGTTAAATTCAGCATGTCACAAACAGAACTTTTATTTTTTATGACAGGTAAAATTCTAATTAAAAAGTAAATACTAAATTCCAAATATGCACACCTATCTGAAGACAGATTTTGTGTAAAGGATATCAAATCATAGGTTCTAAGAAACTGACTGAAACTGAGGTATATTGGCACATGAAAACTGAGATGACCTAAAGGATAAAATAAAAAGTCAAAGAGAGCAGAAATTGTTTAATCAGTGCAAGTCTGGTAAATTTCACACAAGGAGACAAACCTGCCTGTCCTGTCTCTTATCTTCAATCCCTTTAGGCAGAATCTTTGAATGCTACTAATGGTAGGGCCTAGAGGTTTGCCTTGATGGGGGAGAGGAAGGGAGGATTTACCTCCAAGAGTTTCCTTAGACCCTGGTCTTGATTTGCCCTCCAGATAAATATATCATCCTTGTAAAAATATCAAGCTTGCTATGAAAAGACAAATCTGAAGTGTGCTAGCCACCACCTTTCAGCCAACTGGACCTATCTATGCTCATCCATTTTGCAATTCTGGAGCTTCCACAATTGCTAGTTGTTTTGGACATTTTTGCACAACAAATCTTTTTACATGAAGTCATTTAAATATACATATAAATGTGTTAACAGAAGCTTTTAATTTCTCAGCATCATCATATAAGGTCTTCTCTTTCTAGAAGTGTTATAGACAAAGACACATAAATGAAAGCTATTCCATGTGGTAGGCTGAATAATGGTCCTGGAAAAAGGTTCATGCCCTAAACCTCAGAACCTGTGAGTGTGTTACCTTACATAGCAAAAGGGACTCTGAAGATGTGGTTAAGTTAAGGATCCTGAGATGGGGAGACTGTACTGATTTACACATATGGGCCCAATGTAATCATAGGGTCGTTATGAAAGGGAGATAGGAGGGCACAGTCAATGAAGGGGATGTGACCCAGAAGAAGAGGGAGGGAAGGAGATGTGATGACAGAAGAGGGGCTCATAGTCAGAGAGACAGATTTAAAGATGCTACATTGCTTGCTTGAAGGCGGAGGAAGGGACCATGAACAAAAAATTGCAGGTGGCCTCTAGAAGCTAGAAAAGGCAAGGAAATGAATTCACTCTTAGGGCCTCCAGAAGGAATGTAGCCCTGCCAATCCATTTGATTTTCTAACCTTCAAGCTTTAAACACACCAGGCTTTAAACTAGCTAGTAATTTAAAAAAAAAAAAAAATAGGACAACATTTTTTTGGAGCAAATTTTCACCTTTATTACTTAAAAAAATGCTATGATAGAGTTTGTGGTTTATATTTTCCAGAATGATACAGGTTTATATATTCTGTTTGCAGAGTAGAAAAGGTGTTCTCTTTGGTCAGGCTTACTCTTAAGAAGTGTAAAGGAGATGAGTCAAGCATGCCCAATATGTTGCCTTGATTTTACCAACCGAGTAATTCACACTTTCTCGCCAGAGGCATGGCAGATGGTATTTGTGAGATGATGAATGGGTTTCAACTAGCAGGTATGATTCATTAAAAAACCACAGGGATCATTTTCATTGTTCCCTGTAAACATTAGCTTAACATGCTACTGTTGCATGAGCAACTGAATTGATCCAGGCATGGGAGGAAATGTCAGAAAAGTGAAAGAAGAAACATTTCTCAGATAACCAGATTCTAAGATTGTTGCCAATAGACCTTCTACTTAGTCATTTTATTGTTTATAACTCAATATTCAATTCTTTAAATAAAGGACATATTTGTGAAATGCACTACCTAAGACTGTTTGACCTATTGATCATTTTAGTTGCTCATGTGGGGACCCTGTCTATCACTTATGTATTTCCTGATGTCTGGTTAAGAAGGATAACTATTTACATTATCTTTGGAGACAATTAACAATATTCATATTTTCCACAAACCTTTTGTTTCTAGTGAGTTTTCAACACCTTTCCTGACAATGCTCAGACTTTTTTTTATTTTCTTTTTTTTTTGAGATGGAGTCTCGCTCTGTCACCCAGGCTGGAGTGCAGTGGCACAATCTTGGCTCACTGCAAGCTCTGCCTCCTGGGTTCACGCCATTCACCTGCCTCAGCCTCCCAAGTAGCTGGGACTACAGGCGCCCACCACCACGCCCAGCTAATTTTTTTTTTTTTTTTTTTTTTTTTTTTTGTATTTTTTAGTAGAGACGGGGTTTCACCACGTTAGCCAGGATGGTCTTGATCTCCTGACCTCATGATCCGCCCACCTCGGCCTTCCAAAGTGCTGGGATGATACTTGTTTTTGTCTTCCGAACAGTAGCATGTTATGCTAATGTCTACAGGGAATGATGAAAGTGCCCCCTGTGGCTCTTTGGTGAATCATAACTGCTGGTTGAGACCACATCTTCAATGTCAGCTATATTTTCTTCCTTGAATGCCTTGCTTACTGCCCCCACTGAAACATCTACCAGTTCATACAGTCAGCATAACTCAATTTCCACGCACTGTACTTCCCACAGATCAAACTTTCACTATATGCACAAACTTCCTATCATTTTACCATTCAGTTGCCTGGACTTTTGTAAAATAAAAGATAAGAAAAATTCCAAAAGTAGCTTTTGCTGTGTGTTACTCTCCTATTGCTGAATGATAAAATACCACAAATTAGCAGTTTTAAACAACACCATTTATCAGTCATAGTTCTGTAGGTCAGAAGTCTGGGCCGGGTGTGGCTGGGTTTTCCGCTCAGGGTATTACAAGGCTGAAATCAAGTTGTGACTCTGTAGCTGTGGTTCTCATCTGGACTCAGGTCCTCTTCCAAACACACTGGTTAATGGCAGAATCTATTTTCCATGGTCATAAGACTGTGTCCCCACTTTCCTCCTGGCTGTTTATTCATCACTACTTTCAGTGCCCAGGGGCTTCCCTTCTCATCAGCTGCTCAAACGTGAATGTTTGCTTTCTTCCAGGCCAGCAGGAACACCTTTGACTTCCTCTTCTGTGACCAGCAAGAGAAAAATCTCTGCTTTTTAAAGTCTCCTGTGATTCTAGTAAGCACACCTGGATAATCTCCCTTTCTTAAAGTAAACTGTGCCATATAACATAAACTACTTGTGGGAGTCTAAGCCTTTCATTTTCGCAGCCACTGGAATTATTCAGAATCTGTATGACAGAGGAATGAAACCTTGAGGACCATCTTAGAATTTTGCCTGGCAAATACTGTTAGTGATTGCTAGCCAGAGAAATGTCTGATTTTCCTATATTTTTTTGTTCTTATATTTCATTTGGCTCCTTATCTTTGTAAAACTATCCAATTGAACTGTCATTCAATGTTTAAAGCCTTCTAAAACTTCTGATAAATATCTATTAAAATTTTTCAAAAAGTCTAAAAAGCTGGTAAAATAAACAGAGTACTAAGAACCAGATATATCTGGGCAACTGTCAGAATTTCAGTTACTAGCCATTAGACCAGAGCCAGTAAACAAGGTCTTTATGGAGCCCTCTTAGTCCATTTCCACTGTAAAATTGGGACAATGATTGCTACCCCCTAGAACATCATCATTGTCTAATGAGTGTATTAACATTCTTACCACAATGGTAGGACCAGAGTCGTCAACTAACAATTTCTGTCCTTTGTTTTACTTCTATTTTCTTTCCATTTTGGTTCTGCTTGGTTTGTATTTAAATGCAAAAAAAAAAAAAAAAAAAAAAAAAATCTCCAATAGACCAGTCAGACCAGGTTTTGCGTTACAGAAAAATGTTACCTTTCCACCAATACGTTATTCTCAATGGGCTTTAGAACCCTCACAATTTATCACCAATGCCAACGGCTTGCCTGGAATTGAAGTGCTATTATAATCCTTTCTCTCTTAAATGCTTATTATGGGAATCACATGGACCCACAAATTGATCATTAAAATAATATGTTACATACTTAGGGCACCCACACTATACTTTGAGTACTTTATTGATTATGGCAGGTGATTTATTTATAATATTTTTGTCCAATACATGCAATACATTCTGCTTATATAGCTTGGTTCAAAAACTCACCCATATCTAGTAGAATAATTTTTAGCTAAATTTCCTCTTTTTCCCTTAGTATATTCTCAGTAATGTGATCAAATTGGTTCCCTAGTTCACCTTCTCTAGTTTTTTTTTTAATATTTGAATAATTTCTAATTTTAATTAATGGCTTAGAAATTCAAGTGCCCCTCAAACTATTCTGGGCTTTGTTTTTACTTTACAACTGAACTTAAACTCTTGCTAGGTTTTCTAATTCTCTTTCACAATTTCTTCATTTTGAAAAAAAGCAAAAGCCCTAAATTACTGCTTGTTTTTTTCATTCATGATACAGTTTTGTCACTTGATTGTGCAAGATATGTGGGCAAGTTATTTTCTTGTAAACACATTGTGGTGCTTTTAAATGACTTTGAGGGTTCCCCTGGAATATTGAGTAATGTTTTTACAAATGTTTTAAGCCCCTCTGTCAGTTTTTGCTGTTGCTTTGTTTTACTTTCTGTCATTAAGAACTTTCCTTCTGATGAACATCTTTTAGTTGCCCTCACTTTCACTAAAATGTTGAATTTGATCTTGGCAAATTACCCTTCATAATAATTTGTCATTCTTTTGACCACCACACAGAACTAAATCCCACACAGAACTAAATCTATTATATTTTATCCCCCTTGAAGTTCTAAGGGAATTTAATCTTGGAAAGTCATTTATCTTCTCCAAATATCTGACACCAACATTTTTGTCCTAATTAAAATTTCTGCCAATCTCTATAGAGACAAATGTAATGCCTTATTATTATTATTAATCTAGCCTAATTTTGTAGGTTATTTTTGCTTTGTCTACCATATTCAGCTGATTCTCATTATCATAGTATTTTGTCACATTTTTATTCTTTAAATATGGAATGCCTGCTTACCAAAATTCCATTTACTGTCTTTATCTGACAAATAATTTTATCCTGTATGACTCAAACATTTTGAAACACTCAAATTTGCTCATTTGAGGAGAGGTAATGACAGAACTATTCACAAGAACTCAGAGAGTGTTTAAGAGAAACACTTAAATGAATGGTGCCGTGGCCCAGGGCTACTAATAGTATAGAGTCACCAGGGGCAAGCAGCAGAAATGAATGACTATGCTGGAACCCTGAGACAGCTATATGCTGAGGGTTGACAGTATCTACAAACTTCAGTGAAAGATGAAACCAACCACTGCAACCCCATAAGGTTTGAATCTGGGGAATAAATACTCCAACATGGCTCTCCTTCTTCTCCAGTTTTTTGCTGGAAATCCCCACTGCTTGAAACCCAACAGGAAGCCAGAAAAATAAGGAAATCCATCCAGCACCTTCTCTCTATTCTAAGCAGGAAGAGAAGGATAGACAGTGAAAATAGAAGGGCAAACTGAGGAAATGCAGCAGAAATATGTTAGCATTTATACCACCATCTCAATTCTTTCCTAGAGAGGTTGTGGCTTAGGAGTTGCATATCCCAAATATTTGTGTTGGTTCAATTAGTTTTCCTTAAGTTAGGCTCCAAAATACCATTTGATGTCTCTATATTTTGCCAAGAATTCCACACCACTATGGCCTCTGAAATTAGTTTGAAAATATCTATGCATTCCCCATTAAGATGCAACTTGATTTCACCTCTCTGGGAAGCTTTCCATATACTCCATGCAGAGACTCTGAATATTTGTTGTTTCTTAGATGCAATTCTGAGAAGCAGCAGCATCTAAAATATTATCAATGAAACAAATTCAATCTCTTCCTGTCAACTGAAATGTGGGTACATGGCCTTCTTACTATGTTTTCCTAGTGATGTTACAAGATAACCAAATATTATCTCCTCCCTTGTTCTTATAAGCATTGATACTATAATATTATCTGCTTTATTAATCTCTAGCAATTTATAACAACAGTAAGGAAAATGAATCTAGGAAATTAATTATTATCTTATTAACTTTTAATCTCTTTCTTTTCAAATATAATACATGATAGGCCAGCTTTGTTAATGGTTTTATACTGTCTGTTATAATCTTATCAGTGTGTTCATTCTATTTTTTTCAGTTCTTCTGTACTATTTGAGGGATTATAAAAAGTCTCCACTGACATCAAAACGTCTCTCCCAGTGGCTTACCATAGTGCCTGAAATTTCCATCTTCAGAGAAACTTTTCTGATATAGGACTTTATCTCAGAAAGTGCTTATTAAGTGGACTTAATTTACCTAAGAGAGGTAACATGTTGACACATTCAATGATCAGCTTCAAAGTCATCAGGCAAAAAGAAGGAACCATTGGTGTTTTGATGAAAGTTCCTGTTTAGAGAAGTTAACGGCTTAACCTTCAACTGATGGAATTAACCCCAGCTTTTATATCCAACATATTTCTAGTTATAGGTAAAGCCAGAGGAGCATAGAGATTGTCTGTAAAAAAAATTCCAAAGTTGGAGCTGAGATTTATTCTCTTATCTTAAAATTAAGCCTCAAGCATCTCTGAAGTCAGGAAGTGCTTAAGCAAGACTCTTGGATAAATGTATGGACTGGTAAATTTTCATAAGGGGTAAGACTTGGTAAAAGTTCAGAACTAGAGGCAAGGTCTTGGGAGGTAACTGTAGCTACAGGCTAATAGGACCAGAAACAAGGAGAATAGGGTAGACAGCCAGATGTTCACAAGGGAAATGGTTATACCACAAGCACATTTTCCCCACTCCCCAGTTAATCAATATTGGGCCCTATCTTTCAGTAAATAACTTACTGGCTACAGAACTCAAACTTACTCTGACATTTTCTTTATGATCATAATAACTCATACTTTTTCAATATACAAGGCAATGTTTTAAGCTTTTTACAGATACTGGCTTATTTAATCATCACAGTAACTGTGGGTTATTGTGGGTAACACTATCATGTTCATTTTACACATAGGGAAATTAAGGTGTCAGAGCAGTTAAGTAACTTATTCCAAAATGAAACAATGGGAAGTGGCAGACCCAGGAATTAACTCCTGGCAATTAAAGCAGGCTTTAAGCTTAACCTCTACATTACACAGCCTCTCATGGACACAGGGAACAACCTATCACTCAGATAAATGTATGCTGCTGGGTGAACAAATTACATCATCCTCATCCTTCATCCTTCTCTGTGGTCTCAGTGTAGAACCAGACAATAGCAGTCATTACCCTGTTACCTTGAAAACGTACTAAGTTAGGTCCTGAAGCCTAACATGGGTAAGACACAAAAGCAACAGTAAATGTAGCCTGGGGAAATTTGAAATGAAACATCTCTCCCTTCTGTAACCACCTTTGGAAGAATACATCTGGGGCAAGAGGAGCCACTGCAAAGCAACCCCTGCCATCAAGTATCTGCTGCAGGTTCCTGCCTCTGGCAGCCTTAGGGAGCAGGGATCTGTAGCAGCTATATGCTGCAAGGCCTGGTGTCCAAGCCGGGGAGAAGGGTGTTCCCCACTAAAGCTGGACAATGCTAAACATGACACTGCCAACAGGAAGAAAAAGCCCTATTCTCACTAATTTTCCAGAATATCGTTTCTACCTGTTTATTCTTCTGTAAAAATAGTATAGGCATAAAAAAAATTAAAATCCCAAGTTAAAATAGTCCAACAGAATATGAACTTTTGTGAGAAGAGGAGAGAGCTAAAATACCTAGGGAAAAACATACCTTTACTTTCACCTTTTTCTGCTTCTATATCATCACTCTTGTGCCTGACATACCTAAAGAGCCTAATCTGTACCCCACAAAGATCTCTGTATCTATTGCAGGGGACTCTTACAAGAGGTCTGAGCCACCTTTAATAATTTATTTGTTGTTTTAAAACATGCCTTTTCCTGTGTTGGCTGCAGTAGAGAATCCTGAAGATACGTGCAGAAGTTGAACCCTGGGACAATATAGAGCTTTGTGTGACTTAGGTCACTCACATCACCTATTAATAGGTATAAATGAAGGCTTCCCTCTGTTATACAAAGACCTTGGCATGCATTAGACCATCTAGGTCAGAATCCTGACTCTCCTACAGACTAGCTATGTGACTTGGGGGAAGTTACTTATTTTTTTCATGTCTCAAGTTCCACTTCTATAAAATGGGGATATTTAGTGGATGTACTTCCTTAGGGTTCTTTTGAGGATTACACAAGACAAAGAATGTAAAGAACACAGCATAATAACTGGCATAGAGCAATTGTTTAATAAAAGTTAGCTATTATCAAAATCAGATGTACTGGGCATGGGAGCAATAAAATTAGTTGTCTTGAAAAAGGGCCACACACCACTCACATTGCCCTGGAGTCACTGTGTTTCCACATTGCTCAAGCTCTCCTTCAGCCCGAGATGCCTCTCCTCCTAATTTCTACCTATCACAATCATATCAGACCCAGCTTTAAACTATGATACTGATATGGTTAGGCTTTGAATTGTAATCCCCAGTGAGAGACCTGGTGGGAAGAGATTGGATTATGTGGATGGTTTCCCCCATGCTCCCCATGCTGGTCTCATGAGAGTAAGTGAATTCTCACAAGATCTGATGGTTTTATCAATGGTAGTTTTCCTGCACTGACACATGCCCTTTCTCAACTGCTGCCACGTAAGACGTGCCTGCTTCCCCTTCCACCAAGATTGTAAGTTTCCTGAGGCCTCCCCAGCCATGCAGAACTGCGAGTCAATGAAACCTCCTTTGTTTATAAATTGCCTGGTCTCAGATATTATCTTTACAGCAGGGTGAGAATGGACTAACACAGCTTCCCTCACAAAACCTTTTATATCCCTGAGAGGCATTACTTGTGCTCTCTTCAGACACTCCATCACACCCCCATGAGTGGCCTCTTTTTTTAAAAAAAATAAAAGATCCCTGTTTTTAGTCATGTTTGTAACTCCTACAATTTCTGGTACAGTACCTTGTACACAGTAGGTACCTAACCCATTCTTGTTAAATTTTATTAATCTACAATGTATTTTACTCATTCTAAGCTATGAAATTGGCTCACATTATTTGTAACTCCCTGCTCCAAAGCTATAAACATAGAGCACAGTGTGTGGTTCCTTTCGAGAGTCATACGGACATCCTGAGCACAGCAGGAATGTTGCCATGCACAGCCTCAGTTAGAAATGACATCCACACAATGGGTGGCTGTCCCCAGGATTCTCACTGTGGCTTGAGCTTCACAATCGTGTGCACTTACTATGGCAGTATGCAGATTTGCTCATATTCTGAGTAAGCTTAGTCAGTTCAGTGTTTTGTTAAAGCAATTTGACCGAACAAATGGCAGTTTAGTGGGGTGGGCCTGCTCTAAATGCATTTGAGGTTTGATAACATAAATATGTCTGGTGAAAAAAAAAATTGGACCAAATGACTAAATATTTGCTTGGGCATGAAAAAATAAAAATAATTAAAAACTGTCACAAATGTACCCAAACTTCCTGATTATAAATGTAGACTTGGTTTGCCTGGAGATTGAGTGCAGCACTGTAAATCAGCTTCAGCTTATTTTAACACTTGTATTTTCCAATACACTAATTCAATCCACAAAATTCCAAAATTAAATAGTAACCAGAGCTGAGAAGTGGGTAAGCACCATAAGGCATCTTAAGAGACTGCCTCTGATTTATGCATCAAAAATGTGAGAGAGTTCTTCCTGATTTAAATCACCAAATAATTTATCCACTGTTTATCAAATATAAAACAGAGCTGAACTTTCTTTTCTCAACAATCAAATTCAAACGTATGAAAAGACCCTAACACCTGAGCATAAATGTTAAGAGAGAATGTGTCAATGAGATGGGCGATAGTCAACAATTAATTAGAAATTCACATATATCCACATTTTGAAAGGGAAAGGGAACAACTCCTGAAGAAATACAGTCAAGAATATTTCTTTGGCTATGTCAGAGTTATCTTATAAAATTTCTGGTGCAGAATATTAATAGAGTATTGAATTAGGTCTTTTATGTTATAAAACCTGATCTCTGTCAAGCAGTATGAATTGGTCCTGAGATGTGAAAAACTCTATCATATTTTATTTAGCAATAATCTTTTAACTTAGAACAAGCTTATGAGGAAATCATTGCTTCAAGATATATAATCAAATATGACAATACCATTTTAACTAGATTCCTGAGATCTCAGACCAGAGCCAATATCAAGCAAATATATCCAATAGGTGACAGTGGCCTTTGCCATTCTCTTTCCTCTCGTGGCCCAGCATTTGTTCCCTGTAGTTACTCCCTCTCCTTGGGTGACCTGGGTGACCTATGATATTTACTTTCCTCCCTCTCAGAAGGGTGTCTTTGAAATAGGGAAGGAGCAGGATGCAACTCAGTGTTTCCCAATGACATTCCAAGGAGCTAGATGTTATCACAGACTTCTCTAAAATAGGGCTTCAGAGTCAAATAAACTTAGAAAACGCTGCATTGGACAAAGTATATTTACTTGTTTTTGCAGAATTTCTCAAAACCTCTATTACACTAATGTGAGCTGAGCATCTCCTAGAGAAGGACATTTCCTAAATTGGGTTAATTACAGCAAGCCGTTTCCAGTAACATCTGTTAACAGCTTACTCTTTGGGTAACACTGATGCAAGGTAAAGAGTGAACACAGGATAGGTCTGAGTTCAAACCTTGCTTCTGCTACTTAGTTGAGAAAATTCTCTGAGATAAGGTTTTCTCCTGAGAAACATGTGGCACATGGAAGACATTCAGAAAAGAGTAGCCATGATTTAATTACGTGGTTGTTAATAATTGTAGTAATAATAATATGTAGAGATCCAGGAAGCAAAGTATTCTTAAATACTTTAATTCCTTTATTCTTAAAAAGCCCTAAGCCGATGAAAGGGAGGGTAGAAGGAAAGCGATCATGAGCCAATGTATGACTGAATAGATTAAAATGAAATGTTGGGCTGGAGACAGGCTGGGCAAATAGATGGTGTCTTGCTACCTCCCAGTTGGCAGGAGAAGGGAATTATGCCTAAGTTAGGAGTGCAGTGGGGCGAAAATGGACAAGATTGCGAGAAAGAAGTGGGAAGAGTTCTAATTATCAAGTCATTGCTTATAAAACATAAAAAATCTCTTAGAATACACCTTATTTAAAAGTCATGGAATTCAGAGTCTTGGCTTAATGAAGAAATTGGAACCCAAGCATTCTGTCCCAAAACAGAAAGGGCACACAGTGTCCCAAGACCAAGGGACAACATGCATGGCTCACTTTACCATTGCATAATGGGGATGATAATGGTACTATTGCCATTTTTGTGAGGATATAAATAATATTACAGCATGTATAGCCCTCATAACAGTGGCTGGCACACAATAAATGTTAGCTGTTGGCATTACCTTTTTTTCCTAAAATGTGTTTTCAAATGCTAATCCTGGTACCTAGGCCAGTCCAGAAATAAAGATTGTTTCACACATTTCTACTGCATACCAAATTCCATGGACTATGGAGCTTGCTGAAAGAAGCTAAGTTCTGTCATAAACGTTACTTGGTGTACACTGTACTTTTTAAAGGCAGTGTGACAATCCACAGGGATAAAAGAAATACAATAAATAAACCAAAGGCCTCAGGCCTCATCACTGCAAAGGTGAAAAGGAGGCATATTTTAGATATTACAAGATAAAAGGGCCTTCCCCCTACTATGTCCTCACTGCCATTCAAAAATCTACTTGATATACCTTATCATCTGGACAAGAGAATTAATCTGATGAGTTCATCTCAAGCACCTAAAGGGCTGAATGACTCAACTGCATCATTGAATATTTGCAGGAAGTTTACTCACTCTTTCAAATTGAGAAATTGATTTTTCTCATTCAAGTTGATAATACTAACAGTCACTTATTGCTAACATCTTCTATGCCAGGCTCCTTGCTAACTACTTTACATGTATTATCTGATTTCACCTTCCCCACAGTGTTAAATAGGACACTCTCTCTCCTCCCTTCCTTATTTTATAGATGAGGAATCTGAGTCTTGGAAGGACTAAGTAATTTGTCCAAAATCATTCACTAAATAATAGTAGAGCCACGTCTGTCCAATTCTAGGGGCTACACAGAGCTGCACATCCAAGAAATTTACTGCTCAATATCACTACCTTCCCCTTCTCTGAATGTTTAAAATTACTTTAATTAAGAAGTAATTGAAAATAAATTATTCACACTGTTGGCATCTCAGTCATTGTCAATATTGCCACACAGCAGAACATGAATATGACAACCAGGTTTGTGTTAATTAGATTAGTTCTTCATTTTTAAATGACAGGTAAATATATATAATCTCTCTTGGAAATTCTGAAAGGATCATCCTAGTCCCATATTACTGCATCAACTACATCAACAATCTAACAATCTAAATACATTCACTATTGTAACTTAATCATGTTGGTGATTGTATTTGTGTGTGTGTGTGCGTGTGTGTGAGATTATGTTAAGGATGTTTCTTTAGACCTAATGTATTATCAGATACACTGCCAACCTTTTGCCAGCTCAGTTTTTTGTTTATAATGCTTCTATATAAATGATTTTATTTGTTCACATAACCTCCTCCTTTTTGTTTTCAGTAGGCTCCTTTAGTCTTAACCAGGTGACTGGTAAAATGAGAGAAATGGGCAAGTATTCTACTGAAGGTCACAAGCCTCCCACATGTAAGTGGGACCCAATCCATCAGGCTAAACAGACTACACATGGCCATTCAGACCGTCTATCCCATTTATTTTTGGTGATATGATTTTGCGTAAGAGTTATAGAATAATCTTTCTAAATGTGCTTTTGTCTCTTCAGTCAAATAAATAGACCCTATATCTTTTAAACTTTTTTCTCTTCTTTAAGACATCACTAATACACAGTCCATGTCTATGTGCTCTGGACACCAAAATACTTCTGAACACACTTTCATGCTTAAAACAATTTGCTATATTCCCAATGCCAAAAGACTGAATTTCAAGAACATAGAAGACCATCAAGGCATGACCTCCTATTACTCAAGCCCACCTTTTGAAATACCTCTTCTCTTAGCCTGCAATACACCACAGCCTTTTTTTTTTTTTTTCTTCAATTTTTATTTTAAGTTCAGGAGTACATGTGCAGAATGTGTAAGTTTGTTACATAGGTAAATGTGTGCCATGGTGGTTTGCTGCACAGATTATCCTATCCCCTAGGTATTAAACCCAGCATTCATTGGCTCTTCTGCCTGATGTTCCCTCTCCCTGATCCCCCACCTCTTACAGGCCTTAGTATGTGTTGTTCCCCCGCATGTATCTATGTGTTCTCATCATTCAGCTCCCATTTATATATGAGAACAAGAAGTGTTTGATTTCCTGTTTCTGCATTTCTTTACTGAGGATAATGGCTTCCGACTCTATTCATGTACCTGAAAAAGACCTGATCTCATTCCTTTTTATGGCTGAATAATATTCCATGGTGTATCTGAACCACATTTTCTTGATCCAGTCTGTGATTGATGGGCATTTAGGCTGATTCCATGTCTTTGCTATTGAATGCACCACAATCTTGACTATCTTTCCACCTCACCGTCGGCTCCTACCCAATCTCTGCTGTTCTTTTTCTTCCCTTCTTTGATTCTACGATGCCTCCAGACCCAGGTCACATAGTTTTTCAACTATACTGATTCCCTACATGACCTTATCCAGTCCTTATATGTAATCCATTCTCTAATGATTCCCAAATTTGTATTCCTAGCTTGGTCCAATCTCTGAACTTAACTTCAGTCTCCTGGATCCAACTACCTTCTCAACATCTCCACTTAGATATCTAACAAACAATTGCAAAGTCAACATGCTAAAAACATATGGATTTACACAATCCCAAAAATCACCTTCTTCCACAGTCTTCCCCATTTTAGTAAATGGTTCTGCTACTTCTTCGACTACCAAATTTGTTGTCACCTTGGACCCCTCTCATTATCTTATGTCCCATCCAATATATCAGCAAATCCTATAAGCTCTACCTCAAAACATCCCAAACAGACCCCTCATTACCACCTGCAACAACAACACCCTGGACCAAACCACCATCATGACTTGCCAAGGCTATTGCAGTATTTTCCCAAATGGCCTCCCTGCTTCCATCCTAGCCTCCTCTGTAAGCTGTTCATCACACACACACGTGAAGGAAAGTTTTAAATGAAATCATGCTAACTCCTGGATAAAACTCTCCAATGCCTTCCTGTCTAACGCAGTGAAAAGCTTCAGATCCATTCCTTGGCCTTCTCCCCAGTGACTTCTGGCTTCTCCCTTGACCTTGCCTACTCTCCCCACCTTGCCCTGTCCCACAACCACCACACACTGCCCTAGTAACATTGACTTCTACACTGTTCCTCAAAGACATAAGATGCCCTGTGAACACAAAGCACACACAGTACAATAAAACACCTTTAAATCAATTCAAAAGGAGGAGTCCCAGCATCTTATTGTAAAGTGCAACTAGGTGTATGCCACCAATATATAAAATAAAGTATACTTTTCATAATTATTCAGATTACCTTGAGTTTGTTTGCTCTATGGCTGCAGTAAAAAATCACACACTCTAAAAATTTTATTAAAATTAGCACTGTTCCTCCTAAACAGTCTTTTCCACTTTGGAAATGTTTTCACTCAGGAGAGAAAATGTGGATATGAACCGTAGTCTAACAATATTAGTATAATTGCATGTATAATTTTATAAATAATGGCCAATATTATTGTAAATAATCTGGTTCTTAACAAACACTATTAATTTCATTTGAATATATGATTCATTTAACAAGGTCTGAAATTTTTCTAATTTTGTTTAGAAGTCTTATTTCCACATTATTATTATTATTATTTGTTGTTGTTGTTGCTTGGCTAATGTTTGCTGGATTAGGTTTCCATTGCTCTTGTTCCCAATGTTACATTCAAGAGAAATATTTAGGAGCACAGAGTGATGACTTCTTATGGCAATGTCACCTGACCAAAGTAGTATCTTGACAGAACTTAGTTGGAGTTTGTAGAATCATCCAAGCTAAATATTTTTGTTCTATAAAATGTATTCTATTCTTCTCTTCCTCTAAATTCCATGTATCTCCTTTCATTGTCTGCCTTCCAGGAGGCTATGCAAGATTGATGGAGATATTAAATCCCCAAACTAAAACAGAAAAGCATGTGAATGTGAGTTTTCAGTTGACTTTAGAGGAAATATATTGCTTAATAGGAATGTACAGGAAACAATGATAGTGGGCAGTAAATCCCAGATTAATTACATTTATTTAATATGCTTTAGAGCCAATGCAGATAGCTGAACTTTTATACGAAGCACTATAATTTTATGATTTTTAGGACTAGACAGTACATTTACAAACACTTGTATTGAAAAACATGATTTTGTCCCATATTACCAAAAGCAAAATTGCTCTATTACAAACCTATTAGATCCCTATCCCCACACATTTTATTTCCGGATTTCTCAAGCATTTTTTATGTTTTTTATAGTCAACGGTACACTCCAAGTGTTGGAAAATTTGAAACTGCTTAAATAACAAATGTGCGAATTCACAATGATATTCTAAATGATCCAGGAAATGTCATTTTAAATGGTAAAATCAATATGTATTTTGGTTCATTAGGAAAGTACATAATGACTATTTCTAGCATCTCCTCAGACTGTTTAACCAGTGTGTACTGTGATGCCTGGCCTGAAGCACTTCTATTTTTAGTTCTATTAGAACAGTCTTAAATTGCTTATTTTCTGTTTACTAAAGTCATCCCGTTTGTTACCATGGAAACTATGACAAGTGCTCTAGCTAACTATTTTATTAAATGAATTGGAGACATAGCTGAAGAAGCTGAAGACTGAAGGTGCAGCTTGCCGTTCCTAAGGCATATTTTCCAACATCTGTAAAGCCATTGCCACATTTATAGAAAATATGAAATTAGTTATAAATAAAGTTATCCACATTTCAAATTTGGGAAGCTGTCCACATTTGTATTATAACTAGCACATCTGAATTATAAGGAGCACATAGGCATTCCTAACTTACAAAGAGTCTGTCTAAAAGTATATTTGTCGATCAATTCCTTGGAAATTAGAACATATTTACCCATAGAAACAATTTTACAAATAATTGTTAGATCTCCAGGCCTACCCTCAAAATCCCTTCCCTCTGAAGTCCTCGATCTATAGCAATATCCATAATAGCTTTTGTTCTCAGCTCTAGCAGCAGGAGCCAAGATGCAGGATAAAAAGAAAGGAGTTTTCTTATGCTGACTTTATTAGAGCTTACATAGGTCACCATTTGGGAATACTCTCATCTACTGGCCTTTGCAGATGTTAGGGCTCCCAAATACATCCTTCAGCTGTTTGCCCGGCCCCAATCGCCAGCCTCCAGGGGTCCTGGCACTTGCTCACATTTCTCTCTGATGTTTCATGCCAGACTAATCTTGCTCTCAACCTGCCCCCGCCTCTACATTGAACCATCATTCTCCACAAGATTCAAGGTGGCAGAGTTAGTTGTGAAAAACAACAGCAGTCAAAATGGATGCATTTCCTAAATCAGGGGGTTCCGATCTTTTGGTTTCCCTGGGCCACATTGGAAAAAGAAGAATTGTCTTGGGCCATACGTAAAATACACTAATGGTAACGATAGCTGATGAGCCAAAATAAATAAATAAAATAAACTCAACGTTTTAAGAAAGTTTACAACTTTGTGTCGGACCACATTCAAAGCCATCCTGGGTCACATGTAGCCCGCAGGCCACGGGGTTGGACAAGCTTGTAAATGCTTAAGAACACTTTCTGAAGTTTTGGCATTTTAAAAACACTTTATTTGTAACTTAAATAGCTGGAACTGAAACAAATTTCAAGCCTGTGAAATTTCCATTACCTTGACTAAAGAGCATATTCAGAGGGTAAAAGTGTGACGAAACTGCTTTGAGGAATTTTAGAAGTTAGCTGCAAGGAGTCAGTCTGCAGTCAGCTGATTTAAAAGAAGTCTGCTTTTCAAGTATATGCTCTGTATCTTGGACCTATGGGTTTCTGTTGGAAGATGGATGGTGGTGGTTGATTGCAAACTGAGTCATACCTTTGTTTATTTCATTTCCAGATAATTCTAATGAAAGGTATCTTACTAGCCCTGTAATTTTGCTTTTAGAAGAATATCATCTTGAAGAATATCATCTCATGAAGATTACTAACGCAATAATATAGACAAAACTTTGTTCTTATTTTCTAACAGAATAAAAAACAGACAAAACCATTGTAATTTAGACGTTGTGAATTTTGCACAGAAAAGAATTACTTTAATATAAGATAGTATTAAGTATATCTTATATACTGTAATATAAGATAATATAAGAATTACTGTATATAAGATAGAGTCAATAATTTGCTATTTTATGTCTAATAAATTAGAAAAGCACATAAGTTGCTTGTTGTTAAAATCAAGATGACATGAGTTACTTTCATTTTTTATACAGCTATATTTTATAGAGATTCAGATTTAATCAAAATGTATAAGAAAATGATAAGAATTATTTCTAGAAAGTTAAAGAATATATCTTTTTAAAAATTAACTATTATAGGGATGGGTGTGAAAGCAAATAGAATTTGATATTTCTGTTTTTCCACAATGTAGTAACTGAATTTATTTATAATGTTTTTCTGGAAAAACATATATATTTTAAATGAATATGGTATGCAATAAAATACGCAGTAAAAAAGATCAAATTATTTTTTAATATCAGGGATCATTTAAGATACAAATTTCCTTAGGAGTATATTTCAATTTTAATGTTACTTGATAGTTCAAAACGAAGGCATATTTTTAACTAACATTCATTTTTAATCTCCTTAGGGTCCACTTTTATTTGTAACACTCACATAATTCCAGTGAAAAACCAAGAGGGCGTGGCTATGATGTTCATCATTAATTTTGAATATGTGACGGATGAAAATGCTGCCACCCCAGAGAGGGTAAACCCAATATTACCAGTCAAAACTGTAAACCGTAAGTAAAAGGCAATGTGTACTCAATGCTGTTGATAATTCTGCTACTGTAGTCACTTTAACAGTCTTCATATCAGTTCAGTTCTCAAAATATCTTTATATTTGAAGTAAAATAATTTTACATGAGTAAGCCATTAGCTCATGTTCCCTTTTGCCTTCCAGAATTTATTGGCTGCTCTGGAAGCCATTTAACTTGGATACAATATAATGTATTTAACCAGTCCCCTGACACCTGATGGACATTTAGGTTGTTTTCAGACTTTGTCTATTACAAATAATGCCAGAATAAATTCTGCTTATGTATTTTCATGTGTATATTATTGGACAAATGTATCTTCAGGGTCCTTTAAGTGGGGTTCCTGGGTCAAGGGTGATGCATATATAATCTTTTCAGGTATTGTCAAATTCTCCTCCATGTGCTTTAAACCATTTTACACTACCAGCAGCCATGAATTAGCATTTTTCCCCAAAACTATGCCGACAAAGAGAGTCAGAATCAGTTTTCTCAACAATTGTCATCATCATAAGTGAGAACTAGCACCTCAATTCGTTTTAGTTTATATTTATTCTATGAGTAAGGTTCATATATTTAAGCACAAAGGACATTTCTTTATCAACTGTTCATTTCTTTTATACATTTTGGTTGTTTTTTTCTCTATCTTGTCAATTTGTAAAGTAAGCTGCAAATAGCTCACCTAGAAAATAGTGTGTCTTTTATCTTTTTCATAATTTTTATTTAAAGGGATTTTTGGTAATGTGTCTAAATTTATAACTCTTTCCTTTGTTGCATCTGAATTTTTGAGATATAATTAGAAAAGCTTTAACCACTCCAAGGTTCTAAATAAATCACTTCCTTTCCCCGGAACTTGTATGATTTCATTTTTTAGGATCTCTGATGCATTGTAAGCTTATTTTGGTGTATAGTGCAGGGTATACAGTTAATTTATCTTTTTCTCAATGGCTCATTCATTGTTCTAACATTATTTATTAAAAAGTCTATCTGTTCAACAGTAATTTAAGATGCCACCTTTATTATACACTAAACTTCCATATGTGCTTGAATCTACTCCTGGATTTTCTATTCTGTTCTGTTGGTTTATCTCTCCCTCAGAATCATACAGTTTATATATATAATAAATAACTAATATAGCATGATTCCTTATTATTTGATATTAATTTTCAGAAAGTTGAGGTTATTTTTTGATTAATTTTCCACGTGAACTTTAGAAAAAAGTTTTCTACAGCTAGAAAAAAAATGTAATATTTTTATTGGATTCACATTAATTGTATAAGTTAACTTGAAGATAACTGATGTCTCTGTAATATTGTCATTCTATTCAAAAATATATAGTACGTATTTTTATTTTCTAAGTCTAATTTTTGTGTCTTTCAGGAATTTCTTAAAATTCTCCTCACTTGTTTACTTTGCTCTTTGGCATTTAACTTTTGTTGTTGCTGCTATTATGAATGGGACTTTTTTTCCCCATTGTATTTTCTTATAAAAGTAACTTTTCTTTCTGAATACATTAAATTTACATCCAACTATCTTAGTTAATTCTTATTTTACAGTGACTTATACTTTGACTTTTATGAATTTTTCAAATATTCTATCACATAAAATATAAATTGTTTTATATTTCCTTTCCAATTCTTGTACATCTCATAGTTTTCTCTTGTTAAAATGTGCTGGCTATTACCTCCAAGGTATCATTAAAAAGAAATCAACAGTGAACACTACGCCTGGCTCTGGTTGTTGTGCGAATGCCTTTAATTCAAACATTCCTCATTAATTGAAATAATGACATGTGAGTTGAGTTGTGTGTGCTTTATAATTTTAAGAAAGTTTCCACTGACTTAATTTTTTCAGAATGGGTGCTGAAATTTGTATAATGCCTTTTTTAGCCTCTGTGGAAATGAGTGTATTATTTTTTTCCTTATTTTTTAATACATTTTATAAATGAAGTTACTGATATAAACCATTCTTGCATCCCTGGAAGAAGTCACATTTGGACATGTTATATTTCATTTTGTAATACATTGTTGGGTTTTCTTAACTCAAATTAATTTTTTGGTTTGTGTCAATATCCAATAGGCAGAGTGATCTATAATTTTTGCCTGCATATGTGCAATTTTCTGAGGTGTTGGTATCAATATTATAATTCCTTCAAAAAATAATTGCGAGTTTCTTCCCCTTTTTGTATGCTATTGAAGCATTTAAATAGCTTAAGGATTATCTAGACTTTAAAAGTTCGGTGTGACTCCCCTGTAAAGTCATCGAGGTACTTATTTGTGGTACTTGTTTGTGAAGTAGCTCCTTGACAAATTTATTTTTCTTCTTTAATAATGGTCTACTCAAATTATCAATCTTAACTAGGTTCAGTTTTGCTAGACATTATTTCCCTAGAAATTATTTCATGTAAATATGTAAATTTTGTTTTAATAGAATTATGCAAAGTAGTATTTTATGATTTTTTAAAATCCTCTGTTCCTATAGTTTTTTTTCTTGAAATTTCTCATTTATTTTATTATTGTTTTTTCCATTTAAAATTGATTAGTCAGTAGCTTTTTCCCCAAAGACCTAATTTTTTATTGGTTTTTTAATTCTATTAGTTTTCAAACTCACAAAATTTTGCTTTTATGTTTCTTAAATCAGTTTTTATCAGCTTACTTTGTTGCCTCTTTTTTATTACATTGATTTATTTTCACTCAGTTTTTGGCATATGATTTTTAGGCTATATATTTTTATCTAAGCACTGTGTAAGCTATACCCCACGAATTTAGAAATGTAATATTATTTTTCCTAGAAAAAATGCAACTTTTGTTTTCCTAGGTTTTAACTTGAGTTGTTTAATATAGATAGTTTTTAGTTTTCCAGTCAGAAAGGTATTTTTAAAGTATTATTTTTTGTTAAAAACTTCTGGTTTCATTGTCTTACAGTCATAAAATCCTGTTTGTATTATTTCTCTTTTTGTAATTGTCTAAAATTTGCCTGTGGTTTATTATTTGTTTGAAAAGAAAGTGATATTGCAAAATATCAAGCTACAAAAGTTGATATCTACTTTATAAAACTCTGCCTTATTATTATGCTGTCTTCTATATCCTTACTTATTTCCTGTCCTCCAGATATGTCTTGGATTTAAGAAAGTGTATTAAAGTCTTCTACTGTTAGGATATTTCTTGGTATTTGTCATTCTGTCTCTTGCAATTTCTGTTTTATGAATATTGCTGCTCTTGTTTATTTCATAGATGGCCACATATCTTACGTTATTAGTATAAATTAGAATTTAGCATTACAAAGTATCTTATTTTTTGTTTACTAATGTTCCACCTAAATTCTACTGTATCTTAAATCATGACACTTGAGTCTTTTCTTTTTTCCATTTCCTTGCTGTATTTTAAAGTCATCTTTTAGTCATTTCCCTTTGTTTTGGTTGTGTCTTTTTTATACAGTGTGCGGTTTTTATGCAGTGTGAAGCTTTTCTTTATTGCTTATAAGAAAATAAAACTCATACTTTAAATGATTATAACTACAATAGGTATTTACATTTATTGATGCAATTGATATGTTTGTTTTCTTGGTACTAACATATTCTATGTTAAATATACTCTCTTGAAGTATTTCATTATGTTATCTTTTCTTTGCCCTTTTAAAAACTGGTTTTTGTTGTGGTTTTATTCTGGTTTTGGTGATTTTTTGGTATTTGGGAAAATTTGTATTGTTTTCCAATAGTTATCTTTATAAGAAAATGTTATATATTCTCCTTAACTCTTTCCTGTTTTCCTCAGTCAGTATATTTTGGTTCCCTACTTTGAGCAGAAATAAAATTATTATGGCAAAAACCTCAATTACTCTTGCACCAACGTACTAGCTTATAATCCTTTTCTTCTTCTTCCTACCATGCAGTTTTCATCAACAATATTCTATTTCTTAAGGCTCATCTTTGTGCTCCTGAGTATCCTTAGTCTCCTGCCATTCAGTGTGTCAGTTTAAAACAACATCACTTGACTCTCATCTGTTACCAGGAAGGCCCTCAGTGAGCTTGTCTATTTTCTTCTCCTCTGCCTCCCATTTTGTTGGGATATGATATTTCTAGCTTGTCAAGTAGGTAATGTGTATATACTTCCTACATTTCTTTTGGCCTCAAATTTCTAGTGAAATGTATTCATGACTGTCGTTTTGTCAGAGATTCCCCAAACACAGCTTCTTAGATGAAGTATATCCCCTTTGGGAAACGTGTGGGGGTAAAATATTTTCAGAGTTCTGTCGTGTTTAACATGTTTTTATATCACTTTGACATTTGAAGGAGAGCCTAGGTAGATATGACATAGTATTTGGTCCATATTCTATGCCTTCTGACTCTGGTAGATATTGTTTCATTCTTTTCTTACATCAACTGTTGCTGACAAACAGTCTGATGCCAACCTGCTTGACTGTCCATTGTAAGTGACTCGGGCATCCGGGTCTTGTGCACTTTTTAAGCCCCTTCTATTGTCTCTCCAGGAACTGGTGCTCATGTTACAGACCTGATCTTGAGATTTCATACTCAGTGTGAGGCCCTCTTCTGCTGAAGGTGAACTCTGTTTAATAAGTGTTCCCTCACTCCAGGGAGACTTCTGTACTCCTCTTTTCTTCATTTAGTTTCACCTTGACTCTCTATTGCAGTGTGCTCTTCTGAGCCAATTTTGCTGGTATTAGCAAATCCCCCACCTACGTGTAAATAAAAGTCTATAAGTTGTCTTTCTCTAGTTACTCCATAGGCATGGTTTATGGGTACTTTTATTTGACTCCTCCTTTATTAAATCTCAAAGGTTTATATCGGGGTCCATGAGGATTTGGTAATTTAGGTATCTGTCATTATCTATGGGAAGCTGGAAGCCTTATCACAAAACTTTAATATTTGAGAAAGGAAATTGTTACGCTGTGTATAAATTAAGATAGAAAAATATGCATATAATGAAAAACATGTTCCCAAAAACCTATTTTGTAAACCTAAGTATAATACCAAATCAAACATACCTCAGCTGATAATTTTTCATAATAGCAATTTTTCCTTATGTATGTCTAAATGACAGTACAATATTCTTTTAAAGCAATATTGGCACAAATATATTAATGTAATGTGATTCTAGTATTCTAAATGTTTTACCCTGAACAGTATTACACTTGGAGAAAACTCTATCAGAATCGCTAATTCATCAGTCTTCCAGATGACGTATTTAGAAAAAAATTGAGCTACCGTAAAATACTATTCTTACCCCCAAAGTCTTGATCCCAAAGTTGATGACTGTTTTGATTTTCTTATACTTTCCACGAACAAATGCAATCATTAATGAATGATTCCTGGGAGTACACTTCTAATGTCAACCTCTATTTCTGTCATGAATACCAATAATGTAATTTGTTTAGATGGTAGATACCTAGTTTAGTTTCTTCACTGTCTTCTCAAATTCTTATATTTTCCCACAGAATAGTTGTATTTCATGGTCCATCAAATTGGATGGAAGTGAAAAAAGAAGGGTACATCAGCAACATGGCAGAGAAGGGGACTTTTAAAAAAGATAATGTGTCTATTTAAAACTGAAATGTAAATGGAGAATTGAAACCTTGATTTCCTACATGGAAGATAGTCTTTACAGTAGCCTCTGGGATATCATACACAATTTATGCAACTTTATATTGTGATTAAAATAAAGTCTTATGTACAAGTTATAACAAATGCAATAGAGATTCTGCTTCTTATTTTGTGAACCTAAGTGGTTTCCCTATGCTTTAGCCGTCACTCATACAGGGAATCATTGGAGAGAGTACAAATATGCAGATAAAATTATTCCAGAGCATTACAAAGGCCCATTATTTACCACCTGTATATCGGTTTTGATTACACCCTTCCGTCATTATATGACCTAGATTTCCTTTTACTTGGTGTCAGTGTTTGAAGAATGGATTGTTAAATCAAGCAGAAAAGTTAGAGAGAGACAAATTATGCTTTGTACCTTCTGATACTATCCAATTTCTACTTCATATTTTTTCTCATCTTTGGCAAACCCCTGCTGATATTTTTTCTTTGAAGTATAATGTTACTACCAGTGTAAAATAATGATATTGGCTATTTCAAACACTGTTGTTCCCCAGTGATAGCCACTTTTAAAAAAATAAAGAATAAAAAACTCTGATGCACCTATTTTAGCAGACACGTCTTACCTTCAAAATTGTAATATTATTACTTCAAAACCTACACTGTAACTACCAGCTTCTGTATCACTTGAAATGATCTTAAATAAAAATGTGGTTACAAAGAAGTATACAGTGGTATTCACAAAGGCAAATTTTAAACTGGCATTTCCCTTTAACCAATGCTTACTCTCTTACCAAAGTGTTTGTGATTGTGTGTGTGTGTGTGTGTGTGTGCACGTGCGTGTCTCAGAGTGGTAGGATTTCAGTGAGAGTAATAAGAAAAATGTTGTTGTGTGTTTGGGAAGATATGACTTTCTGAAAATTTAAATACCTCTATTGAAATAGAGGCAAAATAAAGGAAAAGATGTGACATGACTACACAAGAAGCATAGCTTCAAAAAAAGGGAGGTATTAAATTATGAAGATTAAGTAAAAGAAAAGGAGGTAAATACACAGTAGAAAATTTGGATTATAAAAAGGCATTATGATACATTGGGCTCCATATATTCTGAAAACTGAGAGACTTATTTTATATTGAATTAAGTGGTGGATCATTTCTCATGCAAATACCTAGTTTCAGAGCCAGGAACTCTACGCAAAAAAAGTGAGCAGTTTTCTCTGAGAAGACCTAATTTTTCACAAACTTATTATCTGTAGAAGACATGGAATTAGCCACAATTAGATGACTTATGTCCCCTGAAATGAAGCAAATACAGAAGAAAGTGTTATGTTGATAAATCTTATCAAATTTTGATAAGTACTGAATAATTTGAGCCAATTAATTGCTACACAATAGATATAAATACCAAATAAAAGATGAAATTGAACACTTTCTCACCGAAGTCTTCTGTAAAAAGTTTGCAATCTAATAAATAGAAATAATACAGAGTGAAAGAGAAAATTGTGTATTCCTTTCCAAGCATAAGGGGCCACATTTAAAGGAGCCAATAGTAATGGAAAAGTGTGCTCTCTTCTTTTCAGCCGTAATATTTGATGATGTCGAATACTTGTGAAAAATGGAGGAGAAACAAATTATGTGTTCTTGTTTACGTGATTAATGCCTGAGTTAACTGTCATCAAGTATAAGAGGTTTTCACTTTTACTGTTTTAGATAAATTATTTTTGTTTCATTTTAAATTATTGAAAACTACATTTGAATTTCATATGTCTTCTGTAGCATTAATCTAGTATCATACTCTGATTCACACACAGATACATGCACACTTTTTAATTTTCTAAACATTTCTTGAAGGGATTGGGGGAACCTAAATTAAACAAAAAGTGGTACTTAAGTTGGATTCCCTTCTTTTACATTCCATGTCACCACATTCCCTTGAGTCTTTCCACGTCTGTAACAGCTATTTCAGTACCACTTGCTTGTTTCTCTTACTCTACTCTTAAAAGCTGTTTGTTTCTCCCCTGGGAGCTGCTTTTAATATTCCTTCCTTCTTAGTCATCTCTATATACCCTGCTTGGGCAACCTCATCCTTTACTTACAGGATAAAGACCTTCTCACAAATCAGTATCTCCAGCTCATTATCTTTCTTTAGCCTTACTTACAACCTCATATATCCCACTAGACATATCATTTAGATTTTAGTATTTCTGGGCGATTTAGCATTTCAAGCTAAGAACTGCCTTTCCATCCTCAGCTACCATCCATTTCATCCCAACAAAAAACTGTTCCTTTTCATAAATTATGAATAGAATCATTATCCAAAGCTCCCAAGCCAGAAACCTGGGCATGATACTAAACTTCTCCTTCTATCTAATCCTCTATTTTCCCAACCAAAGGTTAGCCAAAGTCTATGAAACACATCTCTTAACTATCTCTCTCACATAGCCCGCTATAATTGTCCTACTCAGACCCTCAACACATGTTTCTTGGACTGATATAATAGTCTCATAATAGGTATTCCTGCTTTAAGCTTCTTTTCTTCAGGATTACGTGTTATATTGCTGTACATCACATCATAATCCTCCACTGTCTATGTCTTTTACAATTGTCCTCTATTGCCTAAAATATAAGACTCCAAAGCCCTGTGCATGCATAATACAATCAATCTAGCATGATATAGCTTCTGATACTTCTTCAGTCTAATTTCCCATCACATCCCATATTTTAATGGGGATTCCTTGAAACTACCATTCACTTTATGCCACCTAATTTGTATCATGTGGTGTCCCCTCTACTAAAATGCTTTCCTCCTTCTAGCATACCTATTCCAAAGGACTCTTCATCTGTGGCAGATGCTTAATTCGCCCACATGGGTCCACATGTTCCTGCCCCTGTGACATCATAATACCTCATACCTGTCTCCACTACCACATTGGTCACATCTGTTTGCTTAGTAAACAAGTAACATGAATGAAGAAGGCCAGGAGTAAAAAAATAGAGAAGTGAGGACTGGAAAACTGGAGAACATCTTTATCTTATTCGAAGTGGCCCGTAACCCTACAGCTCTACTTCATAGCAGGGACATTTTATTTTCTTTCATATAGACTTAATATTTTGCAAATAGTAAGTATCCAGTACATATTTGTAGAAGACATAAAAAGTTTTTTTTTCATTTAATAATTAAGCTACTTTTTTCCTACTGAATGGGCATTACTCAGATTGCCTATCAGTGGTTCTTCAAGTGTGAGACCATCAACGTCACCTTGCAATGTGTTTGAAATGCAAGTTCTTGGGCCCTACACCAGAACAACTGATTCAGAAACTCAGAAATTCACCAAGCTGTGTTTTAACAAACACTTCAAGTCATTCTGATGCCCAAGAAAGTTTGAAAACCATGGTCTAGGTTAACGAATGTTTAGATAGAACTATAAAAATAATTTTAAGTGAAAATAAATGTAAAAAAAAAAACCCTGAAATTTCTGAAGCATCTTATAGTATTTTTTTACAGTGTACTTTTTCATTTAATCTTATTAAAGTACTATAAAGGACATCCATTATTTTTGAAAAGATTAAAATTACACTTTCCAAATCAAAGATAATTTTACTTTTACACTTGCTAAAATTTTGAATTATTCTAAAAGCTTCAACTGAAGCTAAACCTATCCACACAAAATATAATTGATAATTTAGGCAATTATCTAGCTAATTTAAGCCACTAAAATTTTATTCATATGCTTTGGACTCAATACTCTGGATAATTGACACATAAAATACACATTTGCCTCAATAGCTACATTACTCCCACAAATTTGTATCTCAGTTTTTAGACCTCAAGCTAAGGAACAAAGAAATTTTCCATAGAGCTGGTTTATAAAAGTGCTTTTACAGTGTTTTTACTATTCTCCACTGGAGCTGAAAGTCATTCTTTAATTTGAAGATGAAGAGCTGCAATAGTAATATAGAGTTTCCCATTCAGTAAGCATTACTATAGAAACAATCTGTTATTCAGATGAATTTAATTAAAGGTTTTACACTGTAACTAATGTTTACTATTCTCCTGTATTTTGAAGTTTCCTCTTTTTAAAGATTAAATTTGATGTAAAAGGAAACATGACATGGTTGCAAAAAACAAATCTGAGGAAAGTTTAGTCATAGTTGCAATAAATTTTATGTCATGTGCCTTTCCCAGCCCCCGGGATTTGAACAAAGTGTCTATTTCTAAGGTCAAGAAAATTGCTAGTAGTTGAAAAAAATACATTATTTCCTCATTAACAATGGATGTTAATGAATGCCCAAATTGGTATATCCACATCAGAGAGCCCCCATGTGAGTATAATTTGGAAAATTTTGTTACCTAGCAACACCCAATCAGGGGCAGTCCCTATTCATACAGCATTTGGGTAACTGGTGTCTGTACCATTTGTGTTTGGAAAAGTCCATCAAGAGAGTATCTGTTTATGTGATGACTACATGATCATCCATGCTCAATTTTGGTTAAGACATTATCACTTTCACAGGACTTGAATGGACTTTTTAATTTGACATTTACAAACAGAAGGAATCTATCAAAAAGAAAGTATGGGTATTGCATGCATTGATTTACTAAGCTGTTATTTTAAGCGCATAGAAACTTAATTAGGTGTATATTATGCTGCTGTGTTTGCTTTCATTCCCAATCCCCTCTCACTGAGAGATTTTAACCCTAAGAGGCTGAAAGCAGTCCACCACTTTGTCCTGTCTTCTGCCCTATCCCCCTTATCCAAATTCATGTTTCTTGCTTCTTTGCTCTCGTGATGACCCAGCCAGATCACAAGCTGTGTCCCTCAGATATCGTCAACATTTGTGAACATGTTTACGGGAGTGCTCTGTTGCTGCTGCAGCTCCTGTAATTGTTCTCATGCCTTGCTACAGCACTGACTCCTCCAACCTCCACTTACTGCCTTTAACTCACATAACTTACAGATTCCAATTAGACCTCATCCTTACTGCTCACTGTAAGATCTTGCTTTTTTCTCTGGTATCTAATACCCTAGGAAATGTCACAGGATTCTTAGCCTTTCATGGCATTACCGATCTGATCTGCTCCTTTAGAGAACCTTGTATCTAGCTTCAAGTTTATTAGGTCAGTAGACTCCCTGGTGATCTTTTGTTATCGCTGACACTAGGCCTGCTCTGGCTACAGTGGAACATTTGTCACCCACTAATCAGGGTAGCCACTTGGCTAAAATTGAGTTCACATTGAATGATAATCTTTCCCAGTCTAGCTGCTATCTACATCCTTCTTTGACAATATTCTGAGTTGTTCTACCAGCTCATAGGCAATGTTATATACCTTCCTACATATGTAGGAGTAGGAGAGACTCATGTCCTTGCAGGATCCCTCTATGAAAATTTTCTTCCAAAAAAGAAAAAGGCAGCTATGTTAGTCATTATCTCTGTTTATCCCACCAAATTTGATTTTCTTCTCTCTCTGATTCAGGAGTTAAAGTCGTGTTTCTCTGCAAATCCAGGGTTACGTGGTTGGAGAAAATTCTCACACTGATTTTAAGGCTTCAGATTTAATGTCAGGCTTGTAAGTACTCTGACATTAGAAAGGTACACAGATACCAATTCACACATCCTTATTTTGTGTGATAATAGGGGACTGTAGGCTTAATTCAGATCATATTTTTTCAGGCCAAAAGATGGCTACATTTCTCTCTCTGTACTGGACGCTGTGGCCCTAAGCCCAGACATCTTCCTTAGGGCTGAGACAGCCCAGCTGCTGGAAATATCAGCTGTTCCAGATACACTGCTACGCCTCCCTAGAAATTGTGGTCTAAGGCAGGAAACTACCTTACCCAGCATTATGGCCTTTCCCATGGTGTGGCTTTACCAGTGACTGGTAGATACAGGGAAGCAAAGGCCAGGTACTCTGACTTCAATTTGGCAGAACTCTGAAGGGCATATCCCTGCATTTGAGCTCCAGGAGGATTGGCCGAAGCTTCAGCTGCATATGAAAAGCAGTTTAACTTTCTCTTCTTAATCCTGCCTTTTTAATAGACATAACATAATAGACATGAGAGTACTCCCTCAACAAGCCTTTTCACAATCTACTCTCAGGAATCCAATTTAAGATACCCTCCCACCACCCCAACCCTTTGTGAGGGGACAGATCTCTGCTTATGGCCTTTACAACAAACCTCACTTTACTCCCCACACAGATCCTCTCCTGTTTCACCATGGTCTCTAATTTGCTTGACTACTTGAACTTAAGTTTCTCTCTACTTTTCAGTCCATACTTCAACCTAGCAGAACCAAGCAGGAATAAACTGCTTCTAATTATATTTAATTGGGTTTTTGCAGTAAAAATATGACATAATCAAGGTTCTAAGAATTTATAGAAATGATGAAAAATTGAATGAAGGAAATGATTGGAAACTTGCCATTGTGTTGTGAGAAAAATCAATGATTGAAAATAGATGGAGAATTCTGCAGATATTTTTTGTTTTTCCACAAGAAAATTATTGTTTCTAATATCCCTAAATGTAGTCTTAAGTTAGAAGAATTGCTTGAAGTCAAAAATGGGTGTAATAGTTTACTTCCAAACTGTAATAGATGAGAATCAATTCACACAGGAAAGAAGTGGGGAGAGAGAGAAAGAAAGAGGGAGAGGGAGAGAATAATACCAGCGGATTGATGCGGTCTTCTCAAATTGGAAAAGTTTAGTAAAGCCAATTTCTAAAACCCCATTACCACAGGAGATAGGTTATAAGTGTAGTTGTGATCATTATAATTTTATGAGAAATGTGACTAGCACAAATATGTCAGCAAATAAATTTAAAACTAAAAGGAATATAAAGAATCAACGAATCCTGGGGATCTTAGGGGAGGTCAATGTTGAAGGGCTTTAGTTGGAGAAGGGGAGTTAGTTATTCAACTTCTGAAATCATAAGCAAAATTGTGTGTATGCATTTATCTACATTTATTTCAAAGAGAAATCAGGATTTTCATTAGATTCTCATGTGGCTATTTATGACCCAAGAAAACACCAAACCTTGGGTAAAACTAAAATTAAATCAAGGAAACTGCTGTTTTATGCTAACCTGACATGAATTTTCTGTATGAATTTGGCAAAATATTTAACATTTTTGCATGTGTACATTAAAGTTATAATTATAGACTTTTCACAGAGAAAGATGATGGGAATATCTATGTTTTCTTGGTTGAGAACTACAAAGTTGTCAGTTATATATGACAGGATTGATGAAGATGCGCCCTCCAAATTTATATTCAGCATCTTCACAAAAATGACATGTCCTGAGAAATACATTATACTAGTAGTTAATTGTAACTACTATAATTATATTCATGTATATTAACAACTGTATGCCTTCTTAGATGAAAAGGATGTGTTTAAACAAAATTATACTCATGTAAGTCATTTACCAGTACTTGTAATTCTTTCTGGAAATGTGTAAAAATGTGTGCAAAACCTTTTTCTGTTTCTCTTATTTCACATTTATTGAGCGTTATAGTAAATAGGTTAAATAGTATCTATTTTAATTATTCAAATTAGAAATCAAATATAATAAAATCTGAAGACTTAACTTGCACGGATGTTTTTCAGTGTTAAGATCCATAACAGGATTACACTCATCTACGTTTTATATTTCATGCCTGAAAGTGCTAGCATTGAGCAAAATTCTCAATGTGCATTCTTTCCGCATGAACTACAGTTAGACAACTAAATCTGTAATGCAATATAACATGGTCCTATTAACCTAGTGATGCAGAAAAGACCATCTGTACCACACTGGATATGACTAAACTATAGGAATGAACTAAATGCCTATGTGGTCATTAATTTAAGAAAGCCAGTGAATTGTTTTTTAAAGGAGGAGTGTGAAGTAAATGATGAAAAATTAACAAAAGTAGTCATTGACTTTCAATGCATTGTAATAAGCTTGCAGAATTGATTTGTAAACTGCTTTAAAACTCAATTTCATGTGCATTAAAGACTAATCAAATGACTTGGATGCAGTTCACTGATTTTCAACTTAGCAATTTACTTGAGAATATAAAAGTTATCAGTAGAGATATGTAAGAATGTTTGCAAAACAGTTATCACGATGAACTGTTACTTAATCTTATTTGCGCAGATTGGTTACTCTTGTCTTTGTCTTATTAATCCAGAGTTTAATGTTGATTGTACTTGTGGTTTGTCTGTATATTGTCATGTCTTCTACCACAGAGATAAGTAGTAGAATGATGGTTACCAGAGGATAGGAAGGGTACTAGGGTAGGGTGTGGTGGATAAAGTGGGGATAAGTAATGGGCACCAAAATACAGTTAGATAGAAGGAATTAGATCTGGTGTTTGGTAGCACTTTAGAGCAACAATAGTTAACAATAATTTATCAAATATTTCAAAATAACTAAAAGAGTAGAAGAGGAATGTTTCTGACACGAAAAATGATACATGCTTGAGATGATGGATATCCCAATTACACTGATTTGATCATTACACAATGTATTATTGTATCAAAATATCATGTGTACTTCATAAATGTGTACAACTATATGTCCATAATAATAATAATAAAAATGTTTAATTCTATTTCAATGATTTGTATCATTATTAACTGCTAGACCACAAATGAAAGCTTATAATAATAAATTGGCCTTCTTAAATTCTCAAATTTTCTGTAACAGGTATTTTACATAAACTTCATAGATGAGTTAAATCAAATAGAGAGGACATGGTACAGAGTTCGCCCTTTTCCATGAACTGTTGAGTTCTACTCAATCAATATTTTTTGTTAAATGTCAGTCAGTACAATTCCAGGAGGTTAAAATTCTCTAATGATAGTGATCAGAGCAATTAAATAGTCTAGTTTTCCTACAGTCAAAATTGAGCACATTCTGAGTTCATTTTAGAATCTGTTTGTGAGAATTCATTTACCATGCCAAGTCATTCGGTCAGAGCTGGGACTCAATGGTGAGGAAAATAGCCTGGGGTCCTGCCCTTCTGAGGCCTATGGTCCAGTCATGGAAAAAAATTTTAAACAGAAAATCAACAAGTGCATAGTTATTAACTGTGGTGAAAGCTATGAAAGGGGTGGTAACCTGTTCAGAAGGAAGGAAAAGCTTCTCCATGAAATCACTTTGGTGCTGAAATCTAAAGGATGAGCTCAGTAGGTGAAGTAAAAAGGATCAAACAGAAAGAAGCCATGAATCTGAAAGAAGCAGAGGCCTCCAGGGGAATTAAAATTCCGTATGACTGGGTTCTAGAGAGTAAGAAGCTGCAAGATGGAGATAGTTTTGTCTTCCGTCCCCAAAGAGAAAGTTATTGGTAGCAAGAGAGGACAGGGGAAGGGTGGAATTGTGCAATAGTTTACATAATCATATATTAATTTTTCTTTCTTTAGAGATAGGGTCTCTCTCTGTCACTTAGGCTGGGATGCAGTGGCTCAATCATAGCTCACTGTAGCCTCAAACTCATAGGCTCAATCTGTCCTCCCACCACAGCCTCCTGAGTGGCTAGGACTACAGCCATATACCACCATACCTAGCTATTTTTTTTTTTTGTAGAGATGGGGGGTCTTGCTCTGTTCCCCAGATTTGTCTCAAACGGCTGACCTCTAGAGAGCATTACGCCTTTTCTTCACAAAGTGCTGGCATTACAGGCATAAACCAATGTGCCCATCCTCTAAACTTTTTAAAAGATAAAATTTATTTATTATTTAAAGATAAAAATTATTAGTTTTAAGGGTGGACAATAAAGGTACAAATGTGAAGAGTGATTGGGATTCTTTTGCAGGAAATCTTGTGAACCAGTATAGTATCTTGGAAAGATGTAGGAGCAGTGAAGATGAGAGAAATGAAAATAGACATTCAGGAGGCGAAATGAACACAATTAAGGGATTGATATTAATGGAATATTGGGGATGAGTGGGAGAGAGAGAACAGTATCTAGAATGGTCCTTAAATCTCAGGTTTATATGACTGGATGGATTCCATTCACAAAAAAAAAAAAAAAAAAGAAGAAGAAAAACAAAAGCCTGGGCTTGAAGGGTCAGATTATGAAACTGGACTTGTTATAAGATTGTAAGGTGTCTTTCAAGTGGAGATGTTGATGAGTCTATTAGATATACAGTTTTGGAACGCAGAGGAGAGGTCTGGGCTGGAGATATATATTTAGGAGTCATTGGACTGAAGACAGAATTGAATATGTGGATATAGAAAAAAACCATCCACTGGGAGAGTATACTCAACATGGAGAAATGTTTGTGAGTTTTGAGAGTGTTCTTCCATGTTTTAGAAGCATCTTCAATGCATTGAGGAAAAGTTCATAGTAAATCTATTAAAGATAATGGTGTCTATGACATTTAAATAATATAAGAAGGTAGTTAATATTGCAACTCAAAGATTTAAGTTGACTGACTTAAGGTCAGTGTGTAATTGTAAAGCCATGGGTAATGTGGACCTAGACTACTGTGGGGACAATAAAAATGACAGATTATTGTTTGGATACTTTGTCCTCTGTTTTTATGTTATTTGAGGAGTGAAAGTTTTACTTTATTAGTTTTTTGTTTATAAACGAATGCATGCTTGACATAAAAAAAGATATATAAAGAAGAATGCAATACACTATACCTCCCTACTTCCAAACCCACCCACTGAGCTAGTCAACATTAAAAGTTTGAAACTTTCAATACAAATATATGAACAAATATAAGCTGTTGTTTTATTTTGATGAAAATTATGTGAACACGTGGAATTTAAACTTGCTTTTTTTTACTTAACATTATATTTGAGCAACCTTTTAAAGAATATCGTAGGATTCCAAATAATAAAAATGCCATAATTTATTCAGTAATTCTCCTTCTAATGGATAATCCAATTGTTTCTCATTTTTATGCCTTTGCAATATCCCACATGTGGATAACTGAGTCAAAATAAAAGTGTATGTTTTTTCATTTTAATAGATATTGTCTGAAGACTTTCCAAAGAGTTTGTAGTAATCTGCAATCCCACCACCAAAATGTCAGAATGCTCCCCAGTATTCTTTGCCAGCACTAGATGTTATGCTTTCTTTCATTTACTGCAAAATTGAAGACTATAAAAATTATATCCTCTTGTTTTGCTTTGCAGTTTTTACTACTAGTGAGTTTATATACCTAACAATTAAAGTTTAATATTTTAATGTTATATTTATAGTTAAGATTTTAACTTTTAACATCTGCTCTTTAAAGTTTATATTTAGTTGTCCTTCTGTGAATCAACCACTCTGAGACAGACATAACATTATATGCCATACTATCCAATTTTGGAGCCAAAAAAAAGAAAAGAAAACAGGAAAAAGAAATCTTTACCAGTATGGTGCATTTCTCTTTAAAACCAAAAGTCCTTAAGAATTCCAGATGGAATGATAAACCTCTCATACACAGTTGACCCCACTTTTTCCACCCAAACTTGACTCACAATATTATTCAGTACAAATCTTCTAAATATACAAGGTCTATTCTTTACCTCACCTCACTTCCGTCCTGCCTGCTCCAACACATTAGCCCTCCATCACCCACACATGTACATAGGCTGTACTCACTCCTGTGTCTATCCCTGGACTTATGATGCCCTAGATCATATTTCCTTAAAACTCTGTTCATCCTTCAATTTCCCTAGAAAAGTGGATGTATAGTGGATGCATGTTTTTATTTTATTAAAACTAAAAGTCTCCTGTCATCCATATAATTTTATGTCACTGATGTGGATCTAATCATCAGAAACATGATAAAATTATTTGCTGTTTTCTTATTACTTATATGATGCTTCACATTGGTCTCAGAGAAGTTTTCTACAATATCCCTTATTCCAACTATAACCATTGATTCGTAATTATTTTTATATGGTGTTTAAATGAGTCAACAATGTTTGTTTTTGTTACAAGATATATCATTTACCTTATAATAATGCTCTCTCCTGTCTCCATTTATAGGGAAATTTTTCGGGTTCAAGTTCCCTGGTCTGCGAGTTCTCACTTACAGAAAGCAGTCCTTACCACAAGAAGACCCCGATGTGGTAGTCATCGATTCATCTAAACACAGCGATGATTCGGTAGCCATGAAGCACTTTAAGTCTCCTACAAAAGAAAGCTGCAGCCCTTCTGAAGCAGATGACACAAAAGCTTTGATACAGCCCAGCAAATGTTCTCCCTTGGTGAATATATCCGGACCTCTTGACCATTCCTCTCCCAAAAGACAATGGGACCGACTCTACCCTGACATGCTGCAGTCAAGTTCCCAGCTGTCCCATTCCAGATCAAGGGAAAGCTTATGTAGTATACGGAGAGCATCTTCAGTTCATGATATAGAAGGATTCAGCGTCCATCCCAAGAACATATTTAGAGACCGACATGCCAGCGAAGGTATGTTTGATTTTTTTAAAAATGGAAACATATATTCACGGGTAATAAATGATTATTTGCATATCGTTTTAAATTTCAACAATAATCCCTATGCATTGGGGAAAGAAATGTGATTAAAGGCTATTAAAAATCTGAGTCCTACACTCAGAGTTGTTACTGATTTCCTCTTTGAACCCTAATGAGTAATTTAGTTTCTTCTGGCTTCTTTATCTGTATTTCTGAAATAGTATGATAACCATTATCTGCCTACCACATGGAGTGTTAATTAATTAATGCTTATTATAACATGTGCTTAGGTGATGAACACTATCATCTCAAGCATAATTAATTTTGCTGCATTTAGCAAATGATCATGCCCTGGAAGAAAGAATTTGTGCCATCAGAGGGCTAGTTCATTGACCGACTCTTTCCAAAGGGAGCAGCATAGGAACCGTGATGTACTGAGTGATCAGAAAGCTGTAAGCTGACAGGGGTGCAAGGTAGGTAGGAAGAAGGGGAAAAAATGTAAAGGGAAAAAAAATCCTGAAAGTCCTGATCTCAACCAAAATCAACTGGAAAAGCAAATCAGAATTTATTTCTCCCTGACCTCTTTATGTTCACATTCTTATATTAGCCAGTAGTGAAATTAACAATACTTAAAAAGCAATGGCAGAAACAATTCATCATGAACACAGTAATTGATAACATTGGTTAAGTACTTACTATGTCTGAGGCAATGTAAGTGCTTGACACACATTAAGTCTCATTTTACTCTCATAACAAACCCAAATTAGGAATCATTTTTAAGCCCTATTTAATAAGTGAGGAAACAGAGGCTTAGATACGTTAAATAAATAACTAGACTAAGGTTACAGAGCTAGTCAGTGTCAGAGCCTGGCTTCAAACTCAGGACTGCCTGTCTCCATAGTCTACAATCAAATTCATGCAATATTTTTCTTCCCTCACTCCTGCTCCTCCATGAAACCTTGCCATAGGAGGAGTCTGTTGAATCTCTTGACTTTCCCCAGGGAGTCTGAGAATCAAAGTTCTCGGCACGGGTACAGCAGACCCACTTTTCAGATTCCCATAGATTTGGGTTCTTGAGATACTGGCTGTCCAAGCTGTTGCTGGTTTTGTCTTTAAAACATTAATTCTTAGTGTGAGGTGTTAAGCACTTTGTCAGCTGATCACGCTTATTTTTCCAGCCTAATTTCTAGCCCCAGCAAGACTCTTTTCCCTACTACATACTCTATTCTACACCTGCACGGATATAATTTGCCTTTTCCCAAAAATGTAACATGTGTTTTCTTGCTTCATTACTTTGTTATGCCTAGAATACTCTTCCCCACTTTGTCCCTCCTTATACTACCACTCAGCGTCAGGGACCCATTTCCCCCTTCCCAAACCAGAAGAATTAAATCATTTCACACTCAAGTTTACAAACCAATATTTACATATAGTGTAGCATGGATTGCATTTTATATTTATTGTGTATTATATGTCTGTCATTCTTGTCAGATATGTAAACAAACAATTATGTTGCTGTGAGCTCCTCCAGGATAGGCACTCTGGCATAGTGAGCTCTGCACCCTTAGTATCTAGCACAATTGTCTACTTCATGGCAGATACTTGATAAATATTGGTGTGACATTGAGAAGACCATGTGATGTTGAGAGGACTGTGCTTGTGAGTTCTGTTTCAAAATCATGCAGATCAGAAAATAATGAGTTATCTGCTCCATCATACTCTGAAGTTAAACTGAAGTCTTAAGAGTAAATCGTATAGAGGATCTTTATCTAAAGGACACCATGAAGTGGAGAAGGCAGAAGAGGTGAAAGGAAGAGTTGGCAGGAAAAAGTTCAAAGAAAGATAAATTGATAGCTCAGAAAAAGATACAAGAACAATTAACACATCCTTTTAATCTGTGGGCCAAAGAGGGTCAAAAGGAAAAAAGAAAATACAAGGCCAATTCCCAAATTGGATAATCATCTAAGGTCCTAGCCCATTTAGTAATGGCAGACTCACTATTTCCTGACAGAATGAAACCACTAGAATTTGATCTTTGATCAGTGAGTCCTGTGGCTAAACATGACTGGTAAATTCAATATGGTAATTCAAATGGCCAGCATATGTTTTAGCTAGTTTAGTTAGTGTAGTCACTTTTAGCAATCATACTGACTTTTCAGAAGTTGACCTTTCAGTGATTCCCTAGAGAAATCCTGACTTCTATAACAGTAGTATAGTAAAATTCAAAAACAATAAATTTGAAAATCAAACTGATATGTAATCAGTGCATTGTACTGACTTAGCCTGTGTTTGGACAGTGGTGCTAAGTAGTTTAGATTAGATTTCTTGATTTAACTTCATTGTTTTAATTTATATGATCTCCATTTAGTGCACAGTTACTGATACAATTATGAGAAAGAATGATTTAATATTTTTGGATTTCTCAGTACAGGTACAATAAACATTTGGTGCTAGATCATCCTCGATTTTTCTCCCTCACCCAAAGTAAGCTGTTTTCAAAAAAAGTATTACTTTCTTATAGATTATGCTATAGACGACATGTGACTACAGATTGATAAATTCAGAGGGTATTTTATCCTTCATCTTTAGAGCAATTTTAGCTACAAAATCACGATTAGCAAAAAAGAAACTATATTTCCTAAGACTTTGTAATTCGGTATATTTTACAAATAGAGCCATTGATAAGGAAAGATGGAAAACTTTTAGACGTGATTTTAGTTTTATGAATTCATGTAACTGACTAACAGGTGAAATAATGCACAAGATTTCAAAGTCTGATTGTTGTCTCCTCATTCAAATAAATAAAAACATTCTCCTGTACAGGCTATCTTCACAGAACTTTAAATATTTTGCAGATACATTAATGAATAATATTTTACTTTATCCTCTCATTTAATCCACATTATCAAGTACCTTAGAACCATACTTTTCAAACCATCTTTGATGAAGAACTAGAATTTTATTTTCTAATTCATCACTGACCAATACATTTGTGAATTCAATAAAAATGTACTACTAGAATAATGAAATGTAAAAAATAGACACAAAATATAAACCCCAGTTGTTTTATTATTAATCAGACATGAAATTACTCTGCCAAACTGCTACAAAAGTTTCTAAATATTTACTCCAATTTCTGTACTTACATTGTCATGGAAGGATAACAAGCAGATCTCAGCTAAGACCAGTGCACAAGCCATACTCTGCCTTGGAAGGTCAAAGCTGTAATAACTACATAATGTAATGTTTTGTTAGTTTTCTTGGAATTGGTAAATCTTTATATATAATTTTTAGGTTTAATAAGTACAGTTGTAATTTATAACTACTTGCAAGCAGTTGTTACTTTACTAATGGTTTTTGGACCCAGCTTCTGGTAGACACATTTATTCTGGGTAATCAAGATCTCTTCCACTATCTCTATTTGTTTTATGTGATTCTCTCCAAGTGGAAAGGGAGTTGTTATCTAAGGCCACAGTTTTATTTGTATGTCTTTGTCCAATGCAATGTCTACGAGCAATTCATTATACCACACTCTTAGAATTATTTCAGTTGTAAGCTTTGAAATTATTATGATATATTCCAAGATTTTAAATGGGCACAGTGTTAGCACAGATATCAACAAAATGCTGAACAGATTTTTCAAATCTTGGATATATTTGAATGGTTTTGATACGACAGAGACATTTATTTTAAGCTTGTGTGTTTCATAGCTAGTAATGCATATTTTGTTAGTGGCAAGTATGCAACATTTAGATTGTTGATCTCAAAATAAATCTGAAAATATTTAACTCAGATTTTAAAAAAGCCCATTTTATTACAAATAAAATTTTTCAATATTCTAGTAATTACACTGAATTCATTGTGACATTAATATGTTAACATTTTTTAAAACAATCTAATCTTTCATTTACATCTAACAATTATTTTTGTCTAAGAATGACTCTTTGAGTTATATTTGCTATTTTTAAAATATATATTGAAGAACATTTGGAGGAGGGCAGTTAATAAAATTGTGTTTAGTAATGTAAGTTGGAGCCAGGCACAGTGGAGCCAGGCAGAGTGGTGTGGTTGTAGTCACAGCTACTAAGGAGGCTAAGGCACGAGGATTCTTGAGCCTAGGAGTTCAAGTCCATCCAGAGAGATATAGCCAGACCTTGTCCTGAAGGAAAGAAAGGGAGGGAGAGAGGGAGGGAGGGAGGGAAGGAACTGTTATCTTAGAAACATTTTCCTTATTAACATACTGGGTTAAATTATATGCAAAATATTACTTAACATGCAAAACGTGGAGTCTTCCTTTGAGTATATTCTCAGTGACAGTTGAGGAGACACTAAAATTGGCTGTTGACAAGGTTGAAAGTTTTGTCACAACTGCAGCATCTGGGGAAATCTGTTTCTAAACTGTCATAATTATAAAATCTGTACTTTGGAATCCATTGAAATTGAGATAAATGCTTCACATATTTAAATAAGAATGTATATTATGACAGATACTATTTTTAGTATATGCATGTTACTTGGTGGAATAGTACACAATGTTAATTTCAATTAAAGAGAAATTTTCCATCATATTCTGATTTCTCTGATTGTTTTTATACAGGTGATTCAGTGTATATAATATAATTTTAGTCTTCTTTTTATATTTCTCTTTTTTTATCCTTATGTGCTCAAAACAGACAATGGTCGCAATGTCAAAGGTAATGTACAAACTCAAATTTCACCATCTGATGCTCAACGTGCCCCTTTACTCGGCATGTTAACTTGCCTGCTGTATGCCCTGTTCAATGCAACATCTTCATGCTGCCTTTAGCTATTCGGGGTGCCTGGTGGAGACATCATGGCTTGATTTTGCTAGAGACATTGTTATTTCTCTGCTGCGTCACCAAAATGATTATGAGCTCCTTTTGCCTGCAAGAACTATAAGCCTAGGTTGACAATGAATACTTCCTAAATATTTAAATTATTTGGAAAAACACAAACCTCAAGCTAAATATATTCTGATGTGACAGAGGCACAAAAGCCTATTTCAGGAAAACAACAATTTTGAGTGCAAGATTAAATAAAATAAGCAAAGTGCTACATGACAGCATCACTTCACTTGTTCCTCTTTTGTTTCCTCAAAACTAGTTTCACGTTCCTGGATGGCAGGGGGTATGGTTTTCAGCTTACTGTAGTAGTAAACTATATATGCATGATAGTCGTTTTCTATTTTTCTCTATTATATTTTAATCATTTTAATTGTGTTCTATATTAGCCTGAAATCACTGGCATGACCTACAACTCCCAGAGGGTTACGTTTAACTGGAAATAGTCTGGATAAATTTGGATTGGGCTAAAAATTTGAAATTCACTTCTGTTTTCTACTGTATCATAGTAGATACAAGGATCACAAAATATAATAACCATATTATTATCATCAAATTGAAAACCATTGGGGCCTGGTCTTTCAACATAGGCCGTGCATGCTGCTGTGGGTGTGCAAATGGTGATCGTGACTTATTTTGTACATGTGTGTTGCATGAACACGTCTCCACCAGTAACCGTCATTACTTAGAATTCACTGTTTTGACCACTCTCTCTTAAATGTCACTGGTACACTGACCACTGTGCAATTTTGTATATTGATTTCTCACTTGCTTCCCTAAAATAATTCAGAACTGATGATGGTTATGAATTAATAGACTAGGGACCAAAAATGCTTGGTCAGCAACCTAGGGAAATTTGAAAATCAGGGAAATTATGGCAGTATCCCCCCAAACCCAACCCAATTTTATTTTGTAAGCACTTTAAAAAGGGTCTATGCAGGTTGACCCAAATAGTGGGGCGGGATTTCACCTACATCATTATTCTTTTTTTTTTTTTTTTTTTTTTGGCCTGTCCACTGTGATTTCTAAAAGGGAGAGAATAGTGTCAACTGTGTGCAGTGGTTTGCATTGACATAATTCAGAACGCAACCTCAAGAAGCACGATACAGATAGTTCTTGCCAACTAGCTTTAGAATTTAACAATTGTCAGTAAATTAGTAGGCATTAATTAATTTTCTAGTGATTTTTAAATGTAGTGATAAATGAACCTAATTTTTCTCAACAAATAGAGAATTGGACTTGTTTAACTTTCAAACTACTAGTTCGCATATATGTCAAAGTACAGCTATTTTATTTTAGTGTCATAAAATAATTCATTTACTCTCCAACCTTTTTTCTCAACTCTCTCATTTTTAATAGGAGTAGTCTTTGAATACAGATATTCTTTATTTATTACATACATTTCAGATTGACATCAATTTTACAATCACAATTTAAAGTATATGGTAGAATCATCAAAGTCAGAATTTTGCATTACAAATCTCTAAACTATTGTAGAAAGTTTTCACATATTAATAATTAAGAAGTTCTATCCCCAAATTGGAGAAAGCATTTGCAAACGTAATGAAATTTAATGTAAATTTTCACTGCAAAGCCTTCATTACTTTTTTCAAGCTCTGGTTTTGAAAACTATTAACAATGTTTAAGTGTCTGCCTCTAAGATTTTTCACAAAGCCATTAACCTTGTTAATTAGGTACAGGACCATACATTAAGTGTGCATTTTAAGTTTGTTTGGCTTTGCTTCTATACCAGATCTAAATAAAAGACTAAAAACATGCAGGTTTCCACCCTGCTTTGTGTACAAAATTCATAATTATAATTAATTATTTCAATATTTAATTCAACCAAAAAAACATTTATTTATCAGAATTAAATAAATAATTTAGGAATGTGTTGGTAATGTCTTCAAGAGCATCTGGTTTATTTATGTCAGGTGAGGTATTGGCTAAATACCTTGTACAGGTGGTACATTTATCTCCAGAGGATGCCATTCTTTAGCTTTCTCGGGAAGTCTGTGTTAGTGCCTGTTACACAAAGAGCTAACCTAAATCCTTCTTTCTGATATGAATTTTTTCCCCTTCATCTATCTCTACTAGACAGAGATACTAGCTGACTACTGCTAATCATGATGCAATATCACAGTAAAAAGACAGCAAATTGATACTCAGTCTTTTTTCTAAAACTAATTTCCACTTAATCTTCATTCTTAGGATCTATTTCATTTCCCTTTAATAAATTTTCTTAGCATTCTGACTCCTTAAGCTCACACTTCAAAGTTCTTTTTAAAAGTGTAAACCATTGTCAAAGAGTGGAAAAGTTATTTCAAATAAATTGCACATCCTGCTATATGTATATATGATAATTTAACAACTTCTCTAATACGTGAGAGGACCTAATCCTACATCCATCACTCATATACTAATTTTTACCTCAAACTTGGTGGCTTTTCTGTCTATTTTGCTTTACAAGTCATCAATAAAAATCTACCTCACTTTCTCTATTTCGTAAATAAGTCATAACACAATTTTGCCCCTTTAATGCTTCTGCCTCCTTGTTATCCCAAGTAACCCTGCTTCCCTCTGACATTGGTGTGTTCCATTGCCAATTTGTCTATGAATCTGTCCTATGACTCTGAAGTAAAACTACTTCACAGGTTTGTTACAGCTTTTACTTCCTGTCTAGCCTATATGGCTCACAAATGAAATAAATTAATCTAATACAACTTGTTTCTCATAGGATGCATTGGCCATTACCCAGTATCTTGTCATCTGATGAGGATTTGCAAATTGATTTTCAATGATAACAGTTTACTCCTGCAATAATATGTCATTCACTGGAACAGACAATATGAAGAAAAATAATTTGATGATTACTTCTTATGCATCTTTCTAAGTGCTAAACTGGTGGCCTTATACTTATTGACAGTGTTCTTTTACAAAGTTTAATTATTAAACACTGCATTTGCATCTTCTCTCATGTTAAGTCACTTCAGCAATTTGGGTTTTATTAAACTTTAGCTAAATAAACTCAGTGCCCTAAGATATGTTGTACAAATACCTGATGATTTAAAAACAACCTTTTTCTGTCTGGTTTCCTTCTTTCCTATCATATTTTTCCCTCCAAAACGATTTTTTAAAGTAGTATTATTTTCTTTTAATCTATCAGATGCCCTTAGCTATGTTTCCAGCACCATCTAAAAGAAAAATATATTCTCCTTTAGCATCTCATATCTCATGATAATTTAAATAGCCTCATCATACAAATTTTAAATATCTTTAATCTAAAATTCTTCCCAGTTGTTGCTTTAGCCTCTAGCTTCTTGTCTAAATGTAGGTATTCCTTTGCAGCTGGAAATTGGCCTACTTTATGTTTAATCAGACACTTGAAATATATTAAAGCACTCTCCAGCTGTTGGTTTAGTCTACTTGGTCACCTGTTTTCCACCTTCTCTTAATATATTGAAAAATGTAACCTGGTCATCCATCTTGCAAATGCTTCTCTGAAGAACATCAAGTACTCCTCTATGCTTTTGAGTTTTACATGACTTTCTATTGAATCTCTTATTTCCCCCTATTTCTGCCCATTCATTTCCTTTAAATTTATTTACTTTGTTTTTCAGGTTATTCTCCTTTCTTTCATTAGAATCCTAAATCCCATCTGTTCATGATCACTCTCAGTGAGGCTGCCTTTCACCTTTAAATCCTCAACCAAGGCCTCTCTGAATATAGACGTAGGAGGTAGGAAACCCTGTATTCTGGTCCTTTATTCTTATTCTTTTCTGGCCTCATATTCTGTCCGCTTAGGTTTACAATTGGTGAAATAAGGATATTGTTAATACCTACCTTAGTTAAAATGTTGAAATCTTTTTCATTTGCATTTTGATGGGCTTAGAGGAACCTAAGTCAACATTGATCATCTTGAAGACTCTAGAAGTCTTCTGCATTTAAACATCTGCTTTAAAATCACTAGAAAGAAGCATAATTATCTTTTTTATACAGCATGAAATAAATTTTAAATGCCTTATCTAAGTAGCTTTCACAAGTTATTTTAAGTAATATTTTAAGTTTTACTGAATTAATTAAAATATAGATTAAAAGAAAATGTGGATTAACTCTTTAAGACTAAGAGAAAAAAAAACAAACCTGGAAGAGAGTAAGAGTTTAGAGGGTTTTTCCACCTGCAAATAAGAGAAGCTAAAATAGTGAATGCAATGAAGTTGCAAATTCTGAGGCTAAATTTGAGTATGACATTTTATCAACCAGTTTCTCAATCATATCAGATCCTATGTCTCCTTGTCTCAATAAATACTTCGTTATACTCATTTTGCTATCCTGAAATTGATCTCGGAGATAATTTAACCTATTTCTAAAATATCAATGTGATTCCCTAACTGGAATACACAGGAGAAATAAAAGAACAGCACTTTACAATAAAATATTTATTTCAAAATGTTAGTGTTCAAATATAACTGCACTAGAAAACATAATGCAATAATTAGACACATGAAGAAAATTTGGTTTTAAAAGCATTAAGTACATGAGAAAATATTCCATACAGGTACCAGATAAAATGGTCAGCAGGAGTATGGATGGGTAGCATAATCAAAACCACCATTGGAGTCAAGAATTATATCAGACTTATTTATACATGAATTTTTAAAATGGGAAGTAACTAAAATTTAATTATGATTGATATATCAATACAAGCTGAAGGGAAAATAAGGAAGTATGGTAGTCTCAGAAAGGATCTAGCTCTTGCTTTTAATGGTAGTGTCAAAATGATACTTTCCGTGATATAATGCAATAGTAGTGAATTACACAGAAGAAAGAAATCCCACTAGATGTCAGGACATACATTCATCCTCTAATACATAAAAAAAGACCCTGCAAACACGCTTTGTTATGTAAGGAGAAACCGAAGATGGAATGGAAAATGAAATGGCAATTGAGACATTATAGAGAAGTTGTGGTAGATCTGCAGGGAGTTTTGAGAATGAGACTGAAAACCAACAGGCAACCCAAAGACAAATAAATAATTACAAGTGATTCATTTTTAAGACATAGGTTCCTTTTCATAGTATCATATCATTTTAAATATATAGGAGGATATTTATATAAAATATTTTTGAAGGAACTTTTATTAGTGTGATTTTGGTAATTCTCTGAAAATTTAACAATATTTGGTTGCAACACTGATAAAGAACACTCAAGTCTCTTATCTTACATATTTGCAAATGACAGATCCAAACACAGATTGTAATCTAAACTCTAAAATTTTCTATTGGCCACTCAAGTGCCACAAGGAGTGTAGCTCTAAGTGGCGTAATTATCCAAAATGATGAGCGATTTCTGACAAAGTTCTGAATAAAACAATATATATTCTTACCTCTACATGGAAATTGTAGCTCTGGAAATTTCAATTTATATTAAAATCATGTAAAAAGCACATTGCAGTGTTTATATGTGAAACAGTTAGTTTTAAGGCTCAATTCATGAATAAACAGGCTTTTCACCTGCATGAATGCCCTTGAGGCAGGTAAGGTAATTCTTTAAGGCAAGGAGAATTGTGACATTGAAATTCTTTCATAATTGTGACGACAAAAAATGCTGCCACAAAATCTCCCCTAGAGTGAAATACTACCATAGTTGAAATCACCTGCTTATATAAGTGTAGCCAGTTCAGTGGAGTTTATTGGAACTGGTCACAAGGGCAATTAAAGTAGATCAACAGTGTCTTTCTCTCTATTAACATTGTAGAATCTGTGATGACATCGATGATCCGTGAATTTAGCCAAATTTTAAACAACTCTGTGGACAGTTTGCTACAAAAATGCAGCATAGAGAAGGATGACACAAAAAGAGAGTGGAAAGATGAGCTTACGGGTTTTGAATACAATTTAACTATATATTTGAGTTCTGTTATCTGTAATCTCTTAATAGTATCCTTGTTAGTTAAATAAACTAAGGAGTGAAAATATGACATTAGAGTTGGGGAAAAGACAGTATCTAAGAAACCTGAAATCCTGGCATAATTTACAAATTGTAAATATTAAGATATAAAACCTAGAACTCAACTACAGAATGCTACAGAAAGGAAAACACTATCCTGGTATGCATTACAATAAAATAGTGATGTGGGCTGGAGACTTCCAAAAAGACCTGAAGAATGGAGTTTCTGTCAGAGAACTATCTGAAGGCTAGATGAATTTGTTGCCACTATTTACTCTTATTTCTATCTTTGTATAAATAGAAAAGAGAGTTAGGTTCTATATGCAAATGAGAACATACGAGGCAATAAATTCCTGGAGAGCTCATGACATTTTTCTTCTAGATGGACTTGGTCATTGTCACAGATAAGAATCAGGGAGTCAACACAAATGCAACTCAAGAAACACAGTATTTGTTAAATACATGAAAATTTATTAAGATTACTTCACACTTTTATAATAAACAAGTCTGAACTTTTATGAACAAGTATAGCGTGATTTCCTCCATAGTGACTATGAACAAAATGATGAGCATTGATTTCTTAGTATTATATCTGACCCGAGTTGATTGATTGTTGTCCCAAATGCAAAATCTTTAACTCTAATTCTAAAGTGTTTATACCTTGCTTGATGCTTAAAGTACATTTTGATCCCAAAAATGGGTTCACTTCATTTTGAACAGATAAAGAAATAACAGAAGGCAACTATGCTGCCTAACAAGTTTATTGATGCAATTTGTATGTTTTAACCACTTTCCGGGGCACAAAAATAGGGAGTTCACGATTTTTATAAAATTCTGTTGTTAATTTTTAAGACCTAAATGACAGTGTAGGTAATATTGCTCATTACACAAGATACTTCTCAGAGAATTTCCTGATTCTCCATAAGCAACAGATAACAGATTCATCCCGAAGGAAGATATAGCTGGTCAATCTACTCCCTCAACAAGGAAACCAGGAGTCTTGCCACCTTGCCAAGTTATCTTTGTAGGAAAGATTGCGAGAAGTGACTAGGTACTATCAACCCCAGACATGCCCTATTACCTAGCTGTGGCACTTCTATTGTAAGTTATGTTTGCCAGAGCATTCTGCTTGTGTGGTTTTTATAGCACCTTTTTTTTTTTTTTTTTTCTCAGAAAGTGGTCAAGACTTAAACATAAGTGAAAGGAAAAAAAGGATCTAAAAATCCCACATATGATCCTGGAGTTTTCATTAGAGTACACACATTCACACAAAAATGGCCCTTCACCCTCTGAAGCTTTATCTGTAATTCCTTCATCTGGGTTTAACTATTTTAGAAGTTCTATGGAGCATCTCATATAGGTAGTGGAAACATATGAAGAGCCTAGATGGCTTGTCACTCCTCAGTGACACAGAGGGGAGTAACACAAATTGGAGCAGGGCAAACAATCCATTTGGAAATTTCATGGCCAATATGACTTTAATCATAGGTAAGTCCTTCTTAAATAATCCTCAAATTACAAAATGAAATTTATAAGAAATTTTAAAGGTAGAATTTGACCAATAACAGAGAGTGTAGTTTTTTCTTTTATTGTAGCTTTTAATGAAAGAAACTAATGAACAGCTAAATCTGCCATTTGCTCTCTGAGTGCACACCTAGAACCCAGTCTTATTCTCAGATACTCACATGCCATTCCATGTGGCCCAAGGTGACCCAATCCCTGTGTCAAGGTATAAGCTAGCTGCATTTAGTCACAGTCAAATCAGGATCATACTGGTCATGAATCATTAGCAAGGTATTCAGAACTGTCTCTTTCTTCTATATCTTCTTATATTACTCTTTCAAATACTTTCCTTTTTTATTTTTTAGGGCCTTTCAATCATATCAAGTCAAGCCTCCTGGGATCCACATCAGATTCAAACCTCAACAAATACAGCACCATTAACAAGATTCCACAGCTCACTCTGAATTTTTCAGAGGCCAAAACTGAGAAAAAGAATTCATCTCCTCCTTCTTCAGACAAAACCATTATTGCACCCAAGGTTAAAGATCGAACACACAATGTGACAGAGAAAGTGACCCAGGTAGGACACAGTGTTCTTATCAATTTCAACTGTTTTAGAGGTTTGTTTCTACACCTTAAAACATATTCTTTTTCTTATAAATGACTACCAGTAGAGGTAAGACATTTATCTGTACTCCTATTTATCTTGAGATGTTGGGCAACTCTCTAATATAACAGATTCATAAAGCTGTATATTAGGATTTTATATATTACAAGACTAAGCAAAAATGGACTAACATGGCATGGTAGCTCCTACTTTCGTAGAGGTGGTTAACCTGCTATTCATCATGTTTGGACACTTATTATTTGGCTGCCAACTCTCACATTATTAAAACGTGGTTTTTTAATATAATGGATGTGTCTATTGAAGCTTTAGGGGACTAATTAGGATTTGCTGTGAACTCTGGTATCCTTTTTGCACTTTACTAAATAGAGTCGGATCTAGTTCAGTTAACTTGGGGAAAAGAGCTGTCTGAGACGATGAAAAGTCAGTGAAACAACACATTTTATTGGAACAATATCTTATTGTTTTCAAATAAATACTGCAGCTTGAACTAGGGTAAAAAGCTAGCAGGCGTACTGCTTCACAGAGTAGATAAAAATGATTTCTACTTATTATATCAACATACCAACTAAGCAGTACCTAGCTTTTGCTTACAATGCACTTACATTGTTGAGAATTCATGACTCTAAAATTTGTCAAGCAAGCGGTTCTTTTACGAAAAATTTACTCAGTATATTTGCTTAGCAAATCTTTGCATAAACTCTCTATAATATAAAGCCAAGCTTGCCCCCATTCTCTATCCCAAGCGTTGAAGTTTTTGAATTAATGAAGTTCTTCTGTGATTGTAATCACTACAAACCACACTATAGTACTGTTTCCAGATAACCTCTTATGTGTGATCTGAAATAGCTATGAAAAGACCATGAGCAAGTTATAAATAGACCTGTGCAGTCTATATTTATTTGAGAGGTGAAATTATACTTGCCATTCTTGAGAGCATCTTTCCTATATATTTTATTTTATTTTTTTAAATATATTTATTTATTTATTTATTTATTTAAAATTTATTTATTATTATTATACTTTAAGTTGTAGGGTACATGTGCATAACGTGCAGGTTTGTTACATATGTATACTTGTGCCTTGTTGGTGTGCTGCACCCATCAACTCGTCATTTACATCAGGTATAACTCCCAATGCAATCCCTCCCCCCTCCCCCCTCCCCCCTCCCCCCTCCCCATGATAGGCCCCGGTGTGTGATGTTCCCCTTCCTGAGTCCAAGTGATCTCATTGTTCAGTTCCCACCTATGAGTGAGAACATGCGGTGTTTGGTTTTCTGTTCTTGTGATAGTTTGCTAAGAATGATGGCTTCCAGCTGCATCCATGTCCCTACAAAGGACACAAACTCATCCTTTTTTATCACTGCATAGTATTCCATGGTGTATATGTGCCACATTTTCTTAATCCAATCTGTCACTGATGGACATTTGGGTTGATTCCAAGACTTTGCTATTGTGAATAGTGCCGCAATAAACATACGTGTGCATGTGTCTTTATAGCAGCATAATTTATAATCCTTTTGATATATACCCAGTAATGGGATGGCTGGGTCATATGGTACATCTAGTTCTAGATCCTTGAGGAATCGCCATACTGTTTTCCATAATGGTTGAACTAGTTTACAATCCCACCAACAGTGTAAAAGTGTTCCTATTTCTCCACATCCTCTCTGGCACCTGTTGTTTCCTGACTTTTTAATGATCGCCATTCTAACTGGTGTGAGATGGTATCTCATTGTGGTTTTGATTTGCATTTCTCTGATGGCCAGTGATGATGAGCATTTTTTCATGTGTCTGTTGGCTGTATGAATGTCTTCTTTTGAGAAATGTCTGTTCATATCCTTTGCCCACTTTTTGATGGGGTTGTTTGTTTTTTTCTTGTAAATTTGTTTGAGTTCTTTGTAGGTTCTGGATATTAGCCCTTTGTCAGATGAGTAGATTGCAAAAATTTTCTCCCATTCTGTAGGTTGCCTGTTCACTCTGATGGTAGTTTCTTTTGCTGTGCAGAAGCTCTTTAGTTTAATGAGATCCCATTTGTCAATTTTGGCTTTTGCTGCTGTTGCTTTTGGTGTTTTAGACATGAAGTCTTTGCCCATGCCTATGTCCTGAATGGTACTACCTAGGTTTTCCTCTAGGGTTTTTATGGTATTAGGTCTAACATTTAAGTCTCTAATCCATCTTGAATTAATTTTCGTATAAGGAGTAAGGAAAGGATCCAGTTTCAGCTTTCTACTTACGGCTAGCCAATTTTCCCAGCACCATTTATTAAATAGGGAATCCTTTCCCCATTTCTTGTTTCTCTCAGGTTTGTCAAAGATCAGATGGCTGTAGATGTGTGGTATTATTTCTGAGGACTCTGTTCTGTTCCATTGGTCTATATCTCTGTTTTGGTACCAGTACCATGCTGTTTTGGTTACTGTAGCCTTGTAGTATAGTTTGAAGTCAGGTAGCGTGATGCCTCCAGCTTTGTTCTTTTGACTTAGGATTGTCTTGGAGATGCGGGCTCTTTTTTGGTTCCATATGAACTTTAAAGCAGTTTTTTCCAATTCTGTGAAGAAACTCATTGGTAGCTTGATGGGGATGGCATTGAATCTATAAATTACCTTGGGCAGTATGGCCATTTTCACGATATTGATTCTTCCTATCCATGAGCATGGTATGTTCTTCCATTTGTTTGTGTCCTCTTTTATTTCACTGAGCAGTGGTTTGTAGTTCTCCTTGAAGAGGTCCTTTACATCCCTTGTAAGTTGGATTCCTAGGTATTTTATTCTCTTTGAAGCAATTGTGAATGGAAGTTCATTCCTGATTTGGCTCTCTGTTTGTCTGTTACTGGTGTATAAGAATGCTTGTGATTTTTGCACATTAATTTTGTATCCTGAGACTTTGCTGAAGTTGCTTATCAGCTTAAGGAGATTTTGGGCTGAGACAATGGGGTTTTCTAAATATAAAATCATGTCATCTGCAAACAGGGACAATTTGACTTCTTCTTTTCCTAACTGAATACCCTTGATTTCTTTCTCTTGCCTGATTGCCCTAGCCAGAACTTCCAACACTATGTTGAATAGGAGTGGTGAGAGAGGGCATCCCTGTCTTGTGCCAGTTTTCAAAGGGAATTTTTCCAGTTTTTGCCCATTCAGTATGATATTGGCTGTGGGTTTGTCATAGATAGCTCTTATTATTTTGAGGTACGTTCCATCAATACCGAATTTATTGAGCGTTTTTAGCATGAAGGGCTGTTGAATTTTGTCAAAACCATTTTCTGCATCTATTGAGATAATCATGTGGTTCTTGTCTTTGGTTCTGTTTATATGCTGGATTATGTTTATTGATTTGCGAATGTTGAACCAGCCTTGCATCCCAGGGATGAAGCCCACTTGATCATGGTGGATAAGCTTTTTGATGTGTTGCTGAATCCGGTTTGCCAGTATTTTATTGAGGATTTTTGCATCGATGTTCATCAGGGATATTGGTCTAAAATTCTCTTTTTTTGTTGTGTCTCTGCCAGGCTTTGGTATCAGGATGATGTTGGCCTCATAAAATGAGTTAGGGAGGATTCCCTCTTTTTCTATTGATTGGAATAGTTTCAGAAGGAATGGTACCAACTCCTCCTTGTACCTCTGGTAGAATTCAGCTGTGAATACATCTGGTCCTGGACTTTTTTTCGTTGGTAGGCTATTAATTATTGCCTCAATTTCAGAGCCTGCTATTGGTCTATTCAGGGATTCAACTTCTTCCTGGTTTAGTCTTGGAAGAGTGTAAGTGTCCAGGAAAGTATCCATTTCTTCTAGATTTTCCAGTTTATTTGCGTAGAGGTGTTTATAGTATTCTCTGATGGTAGTTTGTATTTCTGTGGGGTCGGTGGTGATATCCCCTTTATCATTTTTAATTGCGTCGATTTGATTCTTCTCTCTTTTCTTCTTTATTAGTCTTGCTAGTGGTCTGTCAATTTTGTTGATCTTTTCAAAAAACCAACTCCTGGATTCATTGATTTTTTGGAGGGTTTTTTGTGTTTCTATCTCCTTCAGTTCTGCTCTGATCTTAGTTATTTCTTGCCTTCTGCTAGCTTTTGAATGTGTTTGCTCTTGCTTCTCTAGTTCTTTTAATTGCGATGTTAGAGTGTCAATTTTAGATCTTTCCTGCTTTCTCTTGTGGGCATTTAGTGCTATAAATTTCCCTCTACACACTGCTTTAAATGTGTCCCAGAGATTCTGGTATGTTGTATCTTTGTTCTCATTGGTTTCAAAGAACATCTTTATTTCTGCCTTCATTTCGTTATGTACCCAGTAGTCATTCAGGAGCAGGTTGTTCAGTTTCCATGTAGTTGAGCGGTTTTGATTGAGTTTCTTAGTCCTGAGTTCTAGTTTGATTGCACTGTGGTCTGAGAGACAGGTTGTTATAATTTCTGTTCTTGTACATTTGCTGAGGAGTGCTTTACTTCCAATTACGTGGTCAATTTTGGAGTAAGTACGATGTGGTGCTGAGAAGAATGTATATTCTGTTGATTTGGGGTGGAGAGTTCTATAGATGTCTATTAGGTCTGCTTGCTGCAGAGATGAGTTCAATTCCTGGATATCCTTGTTAACTTTCTGTCTCGTTGATCTGTCTAATGTTGACAGTGGAGTGTTGAAGTCTCCCATTATTATTGTATGGGAGTCTAAGTCTCTTTGTAAGTCTCTAAGGACTTGCTTTATGAATCTGGGTGCTCCTGTATTGGGTGCATATATATTTAGGATAGTTAGCTCTTCCTGTTGAATTGATCCCTTTACCATTATGTAATAGCCTTCTTTGTCTCTTTTGAACTTTGATGGTTTAAAGTCTGTTTTATCAGAGACTAGTATTGCAACCCCCGCTTTTTTTGGTTCTCCATTTGCTTGGTAAATCTTCCTCCATCCCTTTATTTTGAGCCTATGTATGTCTCTGCGTGTGAGATGGGTCTCCTGAATACAGCAGACTGATGGGTCTTGACTCTTTATCCAGTTTGCCAGTCTGTGTCTTTTAATTGGAGCATTTAGTCCATTTACATTTAAGGTTAATATTGTTATGTGTGAACTTGATCCTGCCATTATGATATTAACTGGTTATTTTGCTCGTTAGTTGATGCAGTTTCTTCCTAGCCTCGATGGTCTTTACATTTTGGCATGTTTTTGCAATGGCTGGTACTGGTTGTTCCTTTCCATGTTTAGTGCTTCCTTCAGGATCTCTTGTAAGGCAGGCCTAGTGGTGACAAAATCTCTAAGCATTTGCTTATCTGTAAAGGATTTTATTTCTCCTTCACTTATGAAACTTAGTTTGGCTGGATATGAAATTCTGGGTTTAAAATTCTTTTCTTTAAGAATGTTGAATATTGGCCCCCACTCTCTTCTGGCTTGGAGAGTTTCTGCCGAGAGATCTGCTGTTAGTCTGATGGGCTTCCCTTTGTGGGTAACCCGACCTTTCTCTCTGGCTGCCCTTAAGATTTTTTCCTTCATTTAAACTTTGGTGAATCTGGCAATTATGTGTCTTGGAGTTGCTCTTCTCGAGGAGTATCTTTGTGGCGTTCTCTGTATTTCCTGGATTTGAATGTTGGCCTGCCCTACTAGGTTGGGGAAGTTCTCCTGGATGATATCCTGAAGAGTGTTTTCCAACTTGGTTCCATCTTCCCCCTCACTTTCAGGCACCCCAATCAGACGTAGATTTGGTCTTTTTACATAATCCCATACTTCTTGCAGGCTTTGTTCATTTCTTTTTCTTCTTTTTTCTTTTGGTTTCTCTTCTCGCTTCATTTCATTCATTTGATCCTCAATCGCTGATACTCTTTCTTCCAGTTGATCAAGTCGGTTACTGAAGCTTGTGCATTTGTCACGTATTTATCGTGTCATGGTTTTCATCTCTTTCATTTCGTTTATGACCTTCTCTGCATTAATTACTCTAGCCATCAATTCTTCCACTTTTTTTTCAAGATTTTTAGTTTCTTTGCGCTGGGTACGTAATTCCTCCTTTAGCTCTGAGAAATTTGATGGACTGAAGCCTTCTTCTCTCATCTCGTCAAAGTCATTCTCCGTCCAGCTTTGATCCGTTGCTGGCGATGAGCTGCGCTCCTTTGCCGGGGGAGATGTGCTCTTATTTTTTAAATTTCCAGCTTTTCTGCCCTGCTTTTTCCCCATCTTTGTGGTTTTATCTGCCTCTGGTCTTTGATGATGGTGATGTACTGATGGGGTTTTGGTGTAGGTGTCCTTCCTGTTTGATAGTTTTCCTTCTAACAGTCAGGACCCTCAGCTGTAGGTCTGTTGGAGATTGCTTGAGGTCCACTCCAGACCCTGTTTGCCTGGGTATCAGCAGCAGAGGCTGCAGAAGATAGAATATTTCTGAACAGCGAGTGTACCTGTCTGATTCTTGCTTTGGAAGCTTCCTCTCAGGGGTGTACTCCACCCTGTGAGGTGTGGGATGTCAGACTGCCCCTAGTGGGGGATGTCTCCCAGTTAGGCTGCTCAGGGGTCAGGGACCCACTTGAGCAGGCAGTCTGTCCCTTCTCAGATCTCAGCCTCCATGTTGGGAGATCCACTGCTTTCTTCAAAGCTGTCAGACAGAGTCGTTTGCGTCTGCAGAGTTTTCTGCTGCGTTTGTTATAGTTTACTGTGCCCTGTCCCCAGAGGTGGAGTCTACAGAGACAGGCAGGTTTCCTTGAGCTGCTGTGAGCTCCACCCAGTTCGAGCTTCCCAGCGGCTTTGTTTACCTACTTAAGCCTCAGCAATGGCGGGCGCCCCTCCCCCAGCCTCATTGCTGCCTTGCCGGTAGATCACAGACTGCTGTGCTAGCAATGAGGGAGGCTCTGTGGGTGTGGGACCCTCCCGGCCAGGTGTGGGATATGATCTCCTGGTGTGCCTGTTTGCTTAAGGCGCAGTATTGGGGTGGGAGTTACCCGATTTTCCAGGTGTTGTGTGTCTCAGTTCCCCTGGCTAGGAAAAGGGATTCCCTTCCCCCTTGTGCTTCCCAGGTGAGGCAATGCCTCGCCCTACTTCAGCTCTGGCTGGTCGGGCTGCAGCAGCTGACCAGCACCAGCACTGATCATCCGGCACTCCCCAGTGAGATGAACCCAGTACCTCAGTTGAAAATGCAGAAATCACCAGTCTTCTGTGTCGCTCGCGCTGGGAGTTGGAGACTGGAGCTGTTCCTATTCGGCCATCTTGCTCCGCCCCTCCTATATATTTTAATATTTATGTAGTAAAGAGGCTTTCTGTTCTAAGAATTTCACTTAACTTATATTTAGTAAAATGGGTAAATGAACAGTTTACTGTTATGCACATTGTATTGACATCATTTTGATAGCTTTGTATTTTCCTTTCAATTGTTTTTACTTTAAAAGTTTTATTATTTATAGATTCCTACCATTCTATGAATATATAGGAATCAAGAGACTTAAGAGGATACAGAAGAAAAGTTGGAAATACTAGGGTCAGGTCCCTGCAAGTGCATAAGGAAATAAAATTCAAAGAAGCACAGCATGGCAGTAGGGACTGTGGCGAACTGTGGAGTGCAGGCCCCCTCTAAAGCAGACAGCTGATATGCAGCTCTGGCTAACTGTGGTTAGGCAGAAATGCTTGACCAACTAATGAATGCTTGCAAATCTTTCCATTTTAAAAGAGAAGCTGGAAATGCAGAATTTAAGATAACCTCTTTATTTCTTAAAGTTGACAAACTAAAAAATGCTTTGAACTCTTTTTTTAGGCTGAACAAAACACATCTTAAGGCCTGTGTGTAGCCATGTGTGATCTCAGCAAGTCTTTCATGTGCTTGGTCCACCACAGAGGCCATCCTATGCTGCCATGTTCAGCAGATCCACTGTGCCAGGAGTACGTGATACACACAGAGATCTGAGAAGCACCTGCTCTGGGGGCTTTCTCAGATAGTGGCACAGGAAACATATATACAAATATCAATAATGAAATGCAGGGTAATAAAGAATATTAGGGAGAAAGTTATTGTACCGTAAGGGAAGAATTTGCAGGGAAGAAAAAGAGATAGGATTAAACACTTAAGCCAGATCTAGAAGATCACATCAAACTGTGTAGTCAGTAAGTTTTAAGAGCATAAATCAGAGTCAAACTGGATTGTGTTTTATTTTAGCCATTTATTGTAGGCCATGAATGCAAGTGGCATTTATTGTGTGTCATTAAGGCAAATTTCAGGACTGGTAAAACTTACTTCTCAGAGTTGATATAAGAATTAAATAGAAATGTGGAAAGTGTCCATCCTAGTACTAAGTACATAAAAGCAATGTCAGGCCATTAATATGTTTACTAATTTTCTTCTATGATCCCCCAACTCTCCTCACCATCTCTGCAGGATCTCTTTATCCCTACATCACGAGGGCCTAGTAGAACATCTGGCAGAATGCAATTCATCAAATGTTTGCTGAATAAATGAGTGCATAAATGAATGGAAGAGTTAGCCAAGAGAAGGGATAAGAATTCCAGGTAGAAAAAAAAACACAAGAACAAAGTTATGAAGGCATTAATGTCCATATGACTTTTTAGAACAAGTGGTTTTCTGAGCTGGTGAGAGGCTAGTCTGGACAATTTACCTTCAAAATAACACTTTTCTACCTTTTCACCTAAGTGCCATGGGGGTCTGAGTAAAATGCAACAGTTTCCATCAGAAGCTTTGCATTTTTTTGGTCTCACACTTTATCTTTAAAAGCCCTGTGACTTTCACATTTAACTTTGTTATATAACAATATTTGTTTTAACATTTTAAAATGTTTTAAAATATTGCTATAGACCCAATGTTTGTGTCCCCACCAAAATTTCTATGTTGAAACATAATCACCAGCATGATGGCATTTGGAGGTGGGACCTATGAGAAAAGGTCATGAGTGTGGAGCTCTCATAAATGGGATTAGTGTCCTTATAAAAGAGGCCCCAGAGAGCTCTTTGGCCCCGTTCTGCAATGTGAGGTTACAGCGAAAAGATGGAGATTATTTATGAAAAAGGAAGCAGGCCTTCACCGGGAACTAAATGGGCTGGCAACTTGATCTTGGACTTCACAGCCTCCATAACTGTGGACAATACATTTCTCTTGTTTGTGAGCTACCCAGTTGATGAGCATTTTATTTTAGCAACCCAAATGGACTAAGATGACTACTTACCACTGAGTGAATCTGAGGCCCACAGAAAGACCCCAGAGTTTTCCTAAAGCTTCTTATGCTTCCCACAAATTGTGGAGTGCCCCCCATCCCAGTCTCCAAAGTACCCCAATTGGAGAGGCAAACTGCTGGAAGATCAGAATTTGATCATATTTTATAAAAGTTCTTTATTTTTTACAGTGTAAAAAATACAATGAATGGAAGGAAATTCTGGAGTCAGGTAAAATACTTAAGTTGCTATGGTCCTTGCTAGAAATAAGGGATTGAATAAAAGCTGAGACTAGAAACTGGGAAAAAAGGCATCAGTAAGAATGCTTTATCTTCTTTGTAGGGGACCCCTTTAGCTCTTAGTGACAAACCTTCCAATTGTCCACGTGTCAAACCAAACAATGTAGAGATCAAATATCAAGAAATTCCTCCTGCAGGCATAGCCTCTGGGAATTTTATTCAAGCACTTGAAAGCAGAGCTCCTCAATAACTCATTTATAGGATTATATACTTCATTTTGTGTTTGTGAACTTTCCTAATTGAAGCTATCTTTGAAATTTCCATATTCACTACTTTTAGCATCAGTTGTCCTCTCCTCACCAAAAACAACTTGGTAATAACCAAAAGACTTTACTTGTCTTTTTGTTTTCTTTTAGGCCTGCATGGAAATTCTCTTTGTCAGGAAATTTTCAACATGTTTGCTCTAGGCAGCCAGCAGTATGTTCTTAATCAAATGTTCTTTCTTATTTTATTCACATAATAGATTGGTATGGAATTTCTTTCTTCATAAGAAGTCAAGATTTTGCTTATAGATTATTCAACAATAAATTTTAAACACTCTACAGTGCACAAACAATAGAGCAGTCATCAAGAGAAAAAGGCATAGATGAAAAGAATAATCGTTGCTCCTGTTGTTCTGTCTCACCACTTGGATCTTATCTCTATTACATGTTAAATTAGAATTAGGCAATTAGTTTTTTGCCTCCTCAGCTACAGTACCTTCTTCACCATAGGGACTATGTGGTCATTCATTCATTCACTCCTTGGTCATTCATGTATTTGTTTATTCATTCAAAAGCATTTATTGATATGTATTATATATAACATATAATATATATTATATATTAGGTATTACATATTATGTGTATATATAATATATATTATGTGTATATATAATATACATGTTATGTATTATATGTGCTATATATAATACATATATAACATAGTATGTGTGTATATAATATACATATATATTATATGTGTTGTATATAACATATAATGTATGTCTATATATTATATATAATGTATAATGTATATCCATATATAATGTATAAATACACACAGTGCTAGGTGCTGGGGATTCAGAATTAAAAGGCAAACCTCTGCCTTTGAGTCTTGAAGGAGGCAGACAAGTACAGTTCATTGGCATTACAGTACAATGTAAAGTATTTTTCTGTGGGTAAACATAGTGTGTGCAGATGGTGTTGAGAGAGGAAACCTTACCTACATTGGGAGTTTGGGATAATGTTTGGGGAATATAAACTCTTAAGTGTGTTTTGAAGGTGAGAAGTTTCCAAAATAAGGAATAAAAATCTGGAGTGAAACACATGTGGGAATCTCTATGTACCAAAGAATGAATGCAGCATGAGGTGTTTGTATGACCAGTGCCTGATATAATTACATGACACATAGTAGCATTTTAAAAGATTCAAAAATGAACCACTGAGGGTATTGGGTGGAACTAAGCAAGAGTAAGTCTGCAGTCAAAAATCTCCAAAGAAAATGCCTTCCTTCTGAAATCTTTTGTTAGGCAAGGCTCCAGTTCTTGCTGTTATTTTGGATCCATAGACCTCTTTTGGCCTTATTGGTATTCTGGAATGCATCATGTCATATTTCATTATGCCATATTTCATCTGACCTTCTTTAGGTATTTGGAGAAAAGAGAAAATAATTCTCAGAAGATATGTGTTTTTCTTTTTCCTTCACTACAGTCCAGCCAGTAAAGGTTTATGTGCAGTAGTGTACATCTCAGGGAGGCAAGCCCTTGGCTGGCCATTTCTACCAAATTCCAATGGAGTGGTGGAGAGTAAACAATGAATTGTAAGAAAAGTTGGGTGGAGAACAAAGGTAAGGTCTCCTTTTACCAAGCAATTGCAATTCTCAATTGAAGATCAAATTATTGGCTATATTTGCCCCCTTTTAAATAAAAGTGAACCACACTTTTACACTCTTCTATGATTTTGTTATTCCTGAGGATAGTTTAGTTCAAATGTTGTGCCAGTTTTTAGGATGAAATGTATTATTTTGTTGCCATGTTCAGCTTTGACAAGTTTTGTATTAGACCACTCCCCCTGGAGAAGTATAAGTGTATCCCAATAGTTTAAGAAGATGGAACCATGGATTTCAAATCTTTACTGGCCACTGTATCAGTCAACACTGTGACAGAATGCAAGTAACAGAAATCCAACTCAAACCACTTTAAGCAAAAAATGAAAGGAAGAAGGGTAGTTTATTGGTCCATATTACTGAAAGGTACAGAGAAAGATCTGCTTTGGGGTCGGCTATATACATTTTTGTGTAACTGGTGACATTCTCTCCCTTGCTTCTGTGTTGACTGCACTCCCTACCTAATAGCAGAAAGTTCCTCAGACTCTCCTGTCTCACCTGATGCTCACAGTTAGTAATTTGGGGAGAAGGACCTTCTTTCTTCCAGTGTCCATATTATTCCCAGAGAAAGAAGACTCTTATTGACCATCTTGGACCCTGTGTTCATCCTTGTGAAGGAAAAAGTATAGCCCCTTGATTGACAGTCACCTAGAAAAATGCAGTGGGAGAAGCAAGCCTGTAAAGCAGGAGAATCAAACAGCAGTGGCCCATTGCAGAGATGAAAATAGGATTCAAATTAACAGCATTAACCACACACAGGTGCACACCCTCACCACCCCCCCCCCCCACCACCACAGAGTCCACATTGGGCAGTGGGTAATAAAACCTAGTATAGATACTCAAGATATTACAAATTACTTGGAGAAACACTACATAACAGTATATAGCATTTACACATGCTAATTTAATAATGCTACAAGGCCATATTATGAAAGTAACGATCGTTTACATTTCTTTTAAACTTAGTATTGGTCGAACTATGACCAAATAGTTCTATAACTTGGCCTTTATTACTTAAGAGGAATGTCTGGTGAATTCAGTGGAAACCCATTTTGAGATAATCAGGAAATAAGATGTATGAAGGGACCTTAATAAGCCAGAAGGTATTGATCTGTGGAACAGAAGATGAGAAAAAATTTACTATTAGTCCACAAGTATAATTTTCCTGTAGCTTTACCAAGGAAAGTACTCAAGAAAATTATTTTGTGATTTAATCACAAAATAACTTAGGTCACAAGAAAGAAATTTCTGAATATTAAAAAGGCCATATAATCTTTAAGTCTATGTAGAACTTTAGAGCCATAATAGATTCCCAATATGCAGGATTCATGTAAGTATATTATTGGCATGAAAATAGAATTATGGTAACTTTAATGATTTCTGACATTGATTGAGCATTTAATATGTGCCAGGCTCAGTTGTAAATGGTTTAGTGGATTATCAATTTTAATCTATATGACAGCACTGTGAAATCATGCTATTATTATCATCTGCATTTCATAGAGGAGAAATTAAGCTTAGAGAGAGGAAGCAACTTGCTTGGGTCACATAGTAAATGATGGACGGAGTCTTCAAACCGAGGTAATCTGATTCCAGAAGTGAAGTTCTCATTCTCTAAAATATATCCTTTTTATGATTCTGTTCTGTTTCCCCATTTGTCCCCTAAATCTCCTCAGGAGTTACAGTGGCAGTTGGACATACTTGTAACATTTGACTGTGACACCAAATGTCCTAATCTGAATGGTTAGTTAACTCTTCAAAAAGCCTACAAAGCTATCATTGCCATGGAGGTTCATTTCCAGCAGTCTCTTGTTTAAATTTATGTACCATCTACTTTATGCTGGTTTCAGATTAGAATAGTGGGATGGGGGGTTTTGTTGGTCGTATGCTGCACAGTTACAGAAAAAGCAAAACCACCCTGATGTTACTGACTTAAAGAAGAGCTGAAGGATTATGGCCTTTTACTTATATTGAACTTTGTTCGTTATGAACAGGTTCATTATCTCTCATTGTGACTCAGTGTCTCTCAATTTATACTTATTTTTTGACATAAATCCAAAACAAGTGTTTATGATTTAGTACTTCTTTAGGAATGCAGGCTGATTTGTAATGAAGAAATTTTAATGAAGAAATAACATTGACTTTATCTTATTAGCTAATGTTTAAAATTATTTATCATCTCAGGCTTAAGAGTACAAAGTTTCTCCCATCCAAGTACTAACCAGGACCAACCTTGTTGCATTTCTGAGATCAGATCAGATCACATGTATTCAGGGTGGTATGGCCATAGATATTAGTACAAAATGTCTTAACATGTTCTGTAGTTTCCTTCAAATTGGATAAATTTAGTTCTAAATTTCTTCAATGATAGGATTTGAAAAGTCTTTCAGATACAACAACAAACTAAAAGTGGTTTTATATATAGCACTACTTTTCAATAATAATTTCATGGTTTTAAAATTATACTTAAAAAGGCAATTCCCCCCCCCCCCCCCCCCCCAGACGGAGTCTCGCTCTGTCGCCCAGGCTGGAGTGCAGTGGCCGGATCTCAGCTCACTGCAAGCTCCGCCTCCCGGGTTTACACCATTCTCCTGCCTCAGCCTCCCGAGTAGCTGGGACTACAGGCGCCTGCCACCTTGCCCGGCTAGTGTTTTTCTGTTTTATTATTTATTTATTTATTTATTTATTTTAATTTTTTTTAGTAGAGACGGGATTTCACCGTGTTAGCCAGGATGGTCTGAATCTCCTGACCTCGTGATCCGTCCGTCTCGGCCTCCCAAAGTGCTGGGATTACAGGCTTGAGCCACCGCGCCCGGCCCCAAAAAGGCAAATTTTCAACAATTATTTGTATAAAGACTCATTGATTCTTCACTCTTGAAATTACTAAAAACAAAATTCACAATACTGATGCAGGATTTTTTGCTTCTTAGCTCAGCTAGGTCTGGGTTCTTGTCTCATGACCAGGAAGAAGTAGGCACACAGATACTCAAAGAATGAGTGGAGTAGAATTTTTTAAGCAAAAGGGGAGCTCTCAGCAAAGAGAGAGGGGTTCTGAAAGCGGGTTTCTGGTTTCCCCCCTTTTTAGTTGAATACAAAGGATTCTATATATTTAAGCTGACAGGGCTGCGTTCCATATTTGTATAAGGCGTGAATTCCAGGTGGCTTCCCCCATCCCCACAGTGTGCATGCAGGCCCTTAGTCCACTGTAGGCATGCTTAAGCAAGCACACTGTGTAAGTTCTCTTATCTGCACAAAACATTTGGTGTAAGCACTTGTGGGGCTGGTCAGAGGTTCTCTGGGGACACTTCCCTGTCTGCCTAAAGAAAGCTGACTCCTTTTATTCCCTTCTTCAGGAGTGGAGACCCCCAACAGCTGTTGGGGAAAGTAGACAATCATCATTCTAAACTGCTTCCTGCTGACAGGGAGTTCTGTTTTGGGAAAGTGGCAGTTAGGGCTCCTCCTGAGGTCTGTTTAAGGGTCCGTGGAAGAATGACACATCCATGCATGGTTTCATTTGCATCGCCATTTGAAGTTTAATGGCCTTTTAGTGAGAAGAAGCAGTTTGGGTTATCAGAAGACATATATCAAAATGAAACGAGAGGGTAAGGACAGCTCCCCAATCCCGAGATTGCAGACATGCCCAGATAAACTGGTGGCTATAGTTAACCCTGCTAAGATTTGGGTGCATGGGACTTGACTTTGGTTGACTCCCTTGGTCTTATTTTCCCAAACAAAAAAACCTCCAGGTAATGGGCACTCTATTTATTACTATCCCTGGGTAGGATTTGCAAAATAATTCCCCAGAATTAAAATATTGATCCATATTTTTACATTACCCATCCCTTTTGTTTCTTCTGAGCTGCAACTGGATATCACTGGTTGGTTCAACAGGAAGAAACAGAATTAGTCTAAAATGTTGGCAAAAACTTGAAAACAACTGATGAGATTAGAATTGAATCACAAGTGTATGATAAGTTTTGAAACATAATTTTTCTCTCTCCAGTCCTCATTTTTGTCAAAATAAATCATGATAGGATTGAGTTCTTTGTAAAATAAACTTAAGTCTTATACTTGACTTGATTATCTGCATAAAGTACAGCAAGAATTGTTATATTTCACATAGGCTTTTAAATTGGCTTTAATATTAATATCAACCCCAATTTTTAAATGAAACCTTAAACATAATTCTATCTCATCTTAACCATTTTTTAGAAAGGATCAAGCAAGACGATTGTCTGTAAATGACAAAATATCCAGGATAGTAACAGTCAAAAATATGATTGACAAAGAAATTTGGGTATTTCTGTAGTTTATGATAGGTTAACATAATAGCCTTTATTATGATTGATAGCATATACTCAGACATTAGAATTTTAGATATCCCACACAATTTTGGAACAAATACACTTATTGTTCACTAAAATATAACCTAAAGAAGATTAAACATCACTTTGGAAATAACTAAAAATGTCAAATAATCCTGTTTACCTCTCTTTTGGATGCTCCAGGGGCCCTCTCTAGCATCTAAAAGTTAGGGGTCAGGAAAGACAACCTTGAAACTGAAGTTTGATTTTGTGAAGCCTAACAAACAGGGTAAAGGTTTAAACCACTTAATATTATGAAATAAAATTCCAGATTACCCTAAGTTATTTGTTTACCTAAAATGACGACTCAAAAATTTTAGGAAAGGCCAAAAACATTTCATTGTCCTTTACTATTACGTGAAAATCTTGTTCAAGAGAGAGAAAGCCAAATTTTACACTTGCATTAGTCTGCTATTAATATCAACCCCAATTTTTAAATGAAACCTTAAACATAATTTTATCTCATCTTAACCAGTTTGACCATGAGGTGAGATTCTTGTAAACCTTTTATAACCCTTTACAAATCTTTGTTAAAGAACAGATCAATACCTTAAGAAAACTTTGTTGTGCTTTTATTTCAATGCCCAATTTATGGAAAAACAATATAATACCTTTTTGAAGTTAGTTAATACGTTCATACACAGAATTTCTTTTGCACGATTATTTTTTACAAATCTTCCACCATTTGTTTAAACCTTGAGCTTTATCTTTTCTATTTCAAAACTATTCTGTAAGCCTAAGCAAAAATTTACATTCTCATGCCTTCTTATAATCTTTTACTAAAAACACATTTTACTTTCCTTACACAGCTTGCATATAAATCTATTTTCAGTAGTCTCAACAACATGTTATGATGGCAACTCCTAGCAATTTTTAATTTTAGTGTAAAACCTGGTAAGTTATTTTAATTATGTACCAGGCACAGATAAGGTCTGACTCCGGCATAGTTAGGGGTGTGGTTAATTCCGTGTGTCCCTAGGCCTTAAAAAATTGTAAAGCAGTTGAGCAGTTTTCAAAGGCCAAAGAAGCAGCTTATAACCTTAAAACATTTAGCAAACCTAGTATCTGACCTGCATATTTTAGACCACATATTTACATTTTGAAGACATTTGTATTTTACCGATAATCTTTAAGACTTTTATTTCTCAAAGATTAAAGTCACATGAACTAAAAGGCATTATAGCTTTTGTTTTTCCTTCAAAAAATATTTTATATAAGTGCTTATTTTTCTTTAAGTCAATTAATCAGAGCTCTATTTTTATGTAACCATCACACATCTAACACATACATGATTATACAGACAGAAGAAGATCCAATTGTTGTAAGATTTTTCATTTGCCTATCTCCTAATTGGATTATTGGCCTTGGGGTATAGCTCTCCAAGAAGAAGGGCTAGGAAAACATGTGGTTTCTAGGGCCAGTAAAACAGGCTTACCTGGAAGACAAAAACAAATTTTGAGAGGGATCTATTTGCTTTTAATTCCTGGGGTTCCATGAGGAAAACAAATATTTTTTTTTCCCAAAATGGAGTCCGGGGCACCTTCTCTGTTTTTCCCCAGGCTTCCCAGGCCATCAGAAGTTATCTTAGGACCTCTGACGTGTGCATTAAGAGTGGCAAGACAAAATGGAGAAAAGTAATTCAGTTGACTGAGAAAAATAAAACCTTTTCCAAAAAAATCCAAAAAGAGAAAAACATAGAGTCCTTTTAGATATACCTATAGTAGCTTGGAGATCTGTTTTTAATTAAACTGAGTGCACTTTAAGAAAATCCTTTTAAATTCCTTATTACCTGTCTTTAGACATGCAAAGTGGCCAATATTTCTGGCTTTTGAGCTTTGCCAAAAGTAACCTCACAGGTGAAACCAATAAGCCTCAACTAAGGTTATGACTTAACCACGAGTGTTCAAGGTATTTTCAGAGGTGGAAAACAGTTTTTACAAAATCTCGAGTGTTTATAGGTAGCTCAGGGAAAGGAAGATTTAAGAAAGGAAGCTAGAAGTTGTTCATGGAGGGCAAGAGAATCAGCAAATGGTAAAAGTCACAAAGGTATTAACCAGAAAGTACTCATTCCCTAAGCCAGGATTGAGACCAGGTGGCCATTAAAATGGCAGAGACCAAAAGAGTACTGCCACATGGTTACAGGGTCAAGCTCCCAAGGACATAAAACAAGACGGAGCCCTGTAGCAAAGTTTGTTACTGACCAATTTGCCAAGTTGGCTTTAACAGCAGTCTTATGGGATCCTAGGCCCACGTTCTAGCCTAAAGTACCCCAGAATGTATGACAGAACCATACAGAAAGACACACTACACAAAGCACACCAGACTGGCTACAGCTTAAGACAAGGCACAAATCCTTTTTTCCATTAATCAAAACTTTACAGAGGATATAAGCAGTAATTTTATCATTCATTCAACTGGTTTGTACAGGGAAAGGGAGACCAGAAGTCTGACTGGTAAGAACTTTTACCTTTTTCGGGGCATGTCAGGCTTCTGGATTCCCTTCCCCTGAACTCATTTAAGCTAAGCAGTTTAAGGTTTGGGGAAATTAACTTTTCCCAGTTTGGGAATGCATCTAAGGGAAGTGTCCTGTGGTACAGGACACAATTACCCATCCACTAACAGAGGACAGAGTTCGAGGAAAAAGAAGGCTTTTCTTCCCCCAAAGGAATCCCGGTGATTCAGGAGGCATTTGAGAGAAGTACAGACTGAAGATGAACGGCTACCTATCTAGAAAGAGGGGAACAAGGCGTCCCTAGTTCCTTTCTCTTCCTAGCAAATACCTGGGTTACGTGAGGGAGAGAAATAATGGTGTCCCATTCTTTCTTCTGTCCTTATATCCCCGAGTCCTGGCAACCTTGGCAGGGTGCCACCCATGAATGCCAGTGCAGCTTTTCACCCATGTTAATAGGGAGGCCTAGTGGGTGGGAATTATCCACATTTATCCACATGCAGACTCCTTCCTGCTGTTGGCAACCTTTGAGTTCCCTTGACCTTGTCTATGTCATGGATACTAGCATGACTTCTATCTATGAAATGGAAAGGGGCCTAATTGGCAGGAATCAGTCATACTAAGGTAAAGCTGTGGAGCTGGGTCCCCCTCAAACAAGGGAGAGGAAAGGGAGTCCTGTGAATTGGGGTCCTGGGCTAGTAAAATGTCTTTCAAAGGAAAAAAAAAAAAACCTCTTGCATAGAAAAGCTGCCTGTATCCACAGGGGTGGGTTAACTCCTGGCACCATGGGAAAAAAGAAAAACAAGCAGTTTAAGTGCAGGGTGGGGACAATGCCTGGTTGAAAAACCTTTAGCTCTATGCAAATGTGTTTCTCCACCAGGGAGAGAAACTCTTAATCTTTGCACCCACTTGGCTCAGCCAGAGGAGGAAAGGCTCCACAGGTTCATGGCAGGACGGGTCGGAGGGTGGAAAACGCTGGCCAACAGGCTGCATGAGGGCCTTGGCCCCAGAGATTGCCTTGGTACCTAGGAAGCAACTGCAGCTTATTCCTGCCCTGCGTGGTCACTGGATGCAGCATGTGTGTATGGCAGACATGGCCATGCACCCCAGCTGGGAGGGGAGGTTGGAGCGGGGAGCAAGTACCTGTGGCCATTGGGTGGGGCTGGGGCGTGCCTCTAAGAACAGACAGAAATCACATTGTCCTGAATTGTATATCTTATGGCTTGGCCAAATGCTCATTCTACATAGTAATATCTCTGCAGTTTGCAGCAACACCCTTAACATTATTTAAAAAGAGGTACCATGACAGCCCTGAAAAAAAGAAAGAAAATGCAATAGAAAAGACTGAATTGGAATGATGCCAACATTCCCAAGCCCTGAGAGTGATAGGCAGGGGTGTTGTTGGGGTCCTATCTAGCATCCTGTCCTCTGTAGCCATTTATTCTTAATTGGCACACCAGAGATTTGGTGCTGCATCAGCCTTCAGAAAAAGTCTGAGGACTAGAAGTCTCAGAAGTGGAAGTGAAAGGTTTTGGGTCTCATTTACTCACCCTCCAGGTATCCTGGGCGAGCCCCCAAAATGACACAGGATTTTTTGCTCCTTAGCTCAGTTAGGTCTGGCTTCTTCTCTTACAACCAGGAAGAAGTAGGCATGTTGAAGCTTGAAGAGTGAGTGGAGTAGAATTTATTAAGTGAAAGGAAAGCTCTTAGCAAAAAGAGAAGTCCTGAAAGTAGGTTCCTGGTTGCTTTCCTTTTCAGTTGAATACAAGGGCTTCTATATATCTAAGGTGATGGGGCTGGGTTCCCTGTTTGCATAAGGCACTAATTACTGGTGGCTCCACCTAATCCCCCTAGTGCACATGTGGTCCCTTAGGCCACTGAGGGCATGTTTGGGCAAGCTTCCTGTGCAAATTCCCTTATCTGCAGAAAACATCTGGTCTAAGAACTTGTGGGGTGGGTTGGAGGTTCTCCAGGGACCCTCCCCTTACTGTCTGCCTAAAGCAAACTGGCTAACTTCTTTCCATACCTCTAGAGTGTGATTAACGTGTTCTCCTAAACTTCATTTTGTATCTAAACCAACTTATATATCATATAAACCTCAATAAAACTGTATTGAATTCATCTTGAATTGCCAAATAGTGGTAATCACAAAATTCCAGATTAAGTTTGGGATGTAATGCAGGAGTACAAAATTGCTTCCGAACAATTCCAATTTAATATAACATTAATTTTATTTCCATTATCTTGTTGTTATTTATAGAATACCAGCAAGCTTGGTTCAGCAAAACAGAAATTCCTATCCAATGTTTTTCCCGTATTCTGAGTTTATTCTATAAACTATTCAATATTTGTCATTGTTTGCTAAATATAAGTCAAATATTATGTACTATGGCTGATATAAAAACATGTAAGTAAGATCATTGTCTTCAAAGGCCTTTGATTAAATACAGACTTTGAGTTTTGAGATCTTAGATTATGTTTTCTAATCTTCTCTGGTCGAATAAACATATTCTATTATCAAGTCCATGCAACCAGTGGGCTGCATGTGGGTCACAATGGCTTTGAATGTGACCCAAACAAATTTGTAAACTTTCTTGGAACATTATGAGATTTTTTTTGCATTTTTTTTTTTAGCTCATCAGCTATCATTAGTGTTAGTGTATATAGTGTGTGGCCCAAGACAATTATTCTTCTTTCAATGTGGCCTAGAGAAGCCAAAGATTGGACACCCCTGATTCTGGTCAATGATGAGGAAAAATAAAAACATTTTATGGGCTATTGACTACTGCAAGCATGTCATATGCTATGTAGATAATAAATATAAAATAAGAGTGTGTGTTTCTTGAAAAGAGAAGCGTGGAATTTTAAATTAAGCAACAAATTAGTTTTCTATTTTTACTAAATGCTGTACGCATATCAATACAATCACATAATGACATATATTCTAAATTAAAATGTTATTTCAGTTTAAAATACCAAATTAGCTAGGTAATTAAGTGTGAAAAATCATACTTCTCTGTATTCTAGATGATGAATAAATATATCTATATGAAAATCCTGGTAGCCAACTGACTAAACACCATAACTTGAAGGGGAAGTATTTATGTGTAATTCTGTTAATAAGTACCTATTTGGTTTTATATGTTCCTTATGCCAGGCAAGGTGTCAGAGCCCTGGCACTGGGAAGTGGTCGACTCATCGGTTGGCAAAAAGAATTACTGGCAATAGTATAAGTTTGAAAAAGGAAAGTTTATTACAAAGGAAGAACACTGCAAAACAGTGCAGTGAGTGGACTGAGTGCTGATTTTTCTTTAGGGATATTTATGGACTTTATGGTGGGAGCATAGGATTGTAAAATGAGTTTCAGCATGGCATTCCAGAGATATATAGAAATTTTTGTTACTTGTAAGCTTTTAGGAGGGAAAGAAATCTGGAATAAGACGCCTGCTTTTGATAATAGGAAAGTCTAATTACTTCTAATTTTCCCCAGATAAGGAGTTTTGCCTCAGTATGGCCTGTTTGATGGTGGTCTTTGCTCCTTTCTAAATTCCTCAAATAAGGAATTTTTGTATCCAAGCCCTGTTCAATGATCACCAGGTGATTTTTGCTCACCTCACATCACAAATTTTAAAGCTAAGGGAAGAAAAAAATATCATCTCCTTTAAAAGTTCTGTTGGACAAAAAATCAGGTTGAAAGTAGCTGCTCAAAGTAAAGAAGTAAAATACAAATGGTCAGAAGAGGTAAAATTTAACTTGGTTTGAGTACACGGTAATAACCTGGTTGCTTTGGCAACTGAGACCCTGGAAAGATTGTTGATACCTGTTGTCAAGATAGCTCAGGTCTTTCTTCCCCAGTTGTTGTGAGCCTTCAGATAAAAGTCAGACCCAGTGACAGAAAAGCACAGGGAGAGAGTTTCTCTGCTCCTTTGCCCTCCTGGCCTGAGGGTTGGGACAAACACATAGTTCAAGGTGGGTTGGCTAATGAGAGTGAGCTAAAGCAGTATATATTCCATATATCACAGAGCAAGAATTAGGCAAAAGACACTTATCAAGGAAAAATTCCATAGTAGAGGTGGCATTTTCACACATCCAAGCAGCCCAAGGCCTTGTAAGTTTCATTGACTACAGCTATTTCCTGAGTTAGGAAGTGAATTCCAACTTGGGAACTTATTTAGAAAGAAATCCCATATAAAAAGGTAAAATAACATAAAGGGTCTCATTGATTATCTGGGTGGTGAGATTGTGGGTAATACATTTTCCCCCTCTAGCTCTATTTCTCTGTATTTTGCAGATCGCATTTATAATGGAAAAATATGCAGTTAGATAATAAACCCTCTAAAACTCAATTGTTTCTAAAGAGTTCATTAAAAAGCAGTTCATCTTCACAGGATTTTAAAATTCGAAGGAACCTTAGATATCATCTTCCCCAGGTTTTCTCAAGATTTCCTGATCAATGGCATCATCTGGAACACACTCTCCCTCTCCCTCCTCCCCACTCACCCCCCACCAAAATTAAATATATCAGTAGAGCCTGAGAATCTTGAATTTTTTAAAAACTGCATTCCATTTGTGACCTCTTCTGCCACACTGTTAAGATCAGGCAAACTTGGGAAATGTAAATATAGCACAACCTTTTCATTCTGTAGTTGAAGAAGCTCAAAAGATAATTCAGCAGAGACTTGTGTTTTATATTTCTTTGATTGTTATCGCAAGTTATAGCTCTTTCTGTAGATTTCTTAATGATTAACTAGTTTAGATGTATGTTTTTGTGATATTTTAATCACAAGATTTGTGTTAAAAGTGAAGGCATATGAATTCGTATTGACACGGTCATACTGGAGAAACAAGCTTACTTTCATTGGACTGTAAGCTTGAGACTGAGACCAGAGGGCAGCTGCTGTCATATTGAATGATTGTAAAAGTTCTTTAAGAAAGAAGCTCCCTTTAAGAGAACTTACCTAGGCTAGAGTCCTCTAAACTATCTTCCCTGCAGAATATGGGTCTCCCAAGGATGTCCCAGAAGAAACGTTTTCTTAGTTCAAATAGTATCCCTTCCAGAAATTAAAGTGAAAAATTAGCATGTTTACGGTTTTAAAAAGTCCTTAGTTAAATAAATCCATAAAAAATTGATTTACCAATATTTCTCAAACTTTTTTCATGACAGAACCCATTTTTAATTATGTTTGTTTGTTGATATTAAACATCCATTGATATCCTGAGAAATTAATATGCAGATGATTTTTTTAGAATATACATTTTTATAGATAACTGTGGGCTATATGGCAACTCAAACATGAATATGTTAGAAATTTAAAAACTCTTTAAAAGAAAAGCTTGAGATAGGCATGGTGTAATAGTGACTGGATTAGGAATAAGTGCATAATAGGAATACATTTTTTTTCTCCTTGTTTTAATGAAGCCCACATAGGTTTCTTTTTCAACCATGTCCCAAATATAGAACTTAGCTTAGAGGAACTAAAGAAATACCACGTATATTTCTTTTTCTACTTTAAATATACCTGTTCCAAGTCCACCTGTGTTTTGAAGCCTATCTTTTAAAAATCATTTAGCTAGAAAGGGAAACGTGTGGGCTGCAGAGTAATGGAGAAAAGAATTAAAGAACCCAAATCTCCCTGCTGGGAGGGACTGTAGTTAAAGCTGATCCCCTACCACATTTATAGTCCAAAGAATTGAAAATGGAGAGCCTTCCTTTTCTACCCCCTCATCCTAATGAGCGGAGGTTGTTGGTAGTAAGGATGTCACTTTAATGGCCTAAGCAGAGGTGAAGTGGCCTATGGTGTGAGGAGAACCAGGATATAACCATGGTCTTTTTCACACTTTCTTGGCTCCTCTCTTTTCTGTTGCTCTTCCAGTTCTTTTCTGATGTGGCAGGAAAAATATCACAAAATGGTCTGCAACCAGGTCTACTTCCTGCTTCCTATTGACCCTTTTTACTTTTGAAGTGAAGAGTCAAGCTGACAAATTTCCATGCCATTATCAGGAACACAGTCTTAATTTTCAGGTCAAGGAAATAAAGTTCAGTGAGATTGAGTGAGTTGAGTCAAAAGGGAAAAAAAGGATGTAATAGAGAAAAATATTGCTCTATACTGCTCTTTCCTGGTTGACTGGCAGCTGTCAGTTGAGTTGTACAATCCTGTTTCGGGGTGATAAGCTGTCATTTGTAAATTATGCCCATAGCTATATCCATTATTCATGGGTTTGTATTAGAAAATAATGATTTCAGGCCCTTAAATTTTCCTACCTGCAGGCACCTACATTACTGCTAAAATTGATTGCTGTATTAGTTCTCATACATTCTCTCTCCCTTTTTCTTACCACCTTCAGATTCTATCAACTCACTTTGTGTTTTCAATAAAGAAAGACTTCTCTTCCCTTCCTATATTTCCTTCTATAGAAATGAATGAAGAGTTTCTCATGCGTAGAGTTTCCTTTAATTTTAGCAACTGGACACTGCAAGTATGAGAGTTCAGTATAAAGTTACCTGAAGCAAAAGTATTTTTTAAAAAACGAGTATTACTTCTTTCCACTTTACATAACCTATTACTTGAAAGCAAGTAAAAACTAAGACATAAATCTAACGAATATTAAAAAGAGAAAGATTATTATCACATTTTTATATTTAGATATCAATAAGGAATTAAAATAACCCCTCAGCTTGGACTTCTGATTAGTAATTTTAAGATTTTGAATATGTTTCTCATGTAGTTTCCCCCACATTTGTTTGCATTTTGAAAGCAAACTACTATAGATCACTAAGGTAGAGAGGGGAAAAAATTGGCATGAAGAAAAGTTGAAGGAATCTCACCTTTGAGGTAATTTTGTTCCATTCTAAATATTTAAACTTTTTTGTTTCTTTATTTGTTTGTTTAAAATCAAAGAAAACAACAGAGACATAGATTCCTTAGTTCCTGTTTTCTTTTCATGTGTCTTAATCTGTTTTGTGTTGCTCTAAAGGAATACTGAGGCTGGGTAATTTATTTAAAAAAATTTATTCACTCATGATTCTGGATGGCTGGAAAGTTCAAGATTGGGCATCTGCATCTGGTGAGGGCCTCAGGCTGCTTCCACTCGTGATGGAAGGCAAAGAGGAGCCAGCATGCACAGAGATCACATGGTGAGAGAGGAAGCAAGAGAGACACAGGGGAGATGCCAGGATCTTTTTAACAATCAGCTCTCATGGGAACGAATAGAGCAATAATCCACTCATTACCAGGAGGTTGGCACCAAGCCATTCATGAGGGATCTGCCCCCATGACGCAGACACCTCCCATTAACACTGGGGATCAGATTTCAAAATGAGTTTTAGGGGGACAAATATCCAAACTATAGCACACTGTAATGATCTCCCGTACATGTTTAACTGCCAAAAATGAATTATTGCACATTGTATGAATAAGTTAGGATGCATCCTGACAGTTGCAGTTTCTTCACCACATTATTATTGTAGCAACTTTGGAGGAAACTTCCTCAACAGCATATGAAACTGTTTTAAAGCAATTGTTTGAATAGCTTTGAAACTTGTGCTCCTTAGCATATAGGATGCTGGAAAGAAGAATGGGGACCAAGGAGACAGAGCATCAAGAGCTATACACTTCCCCAGATTCAACAGGACCTGCTTCATTCTACATCGCTTTATGTATTGGCTTTCTGTTAAGACTGTGTGTGTGTGTGTGTGTGTGTGTGTGTGTGTGTGTGTGTGTGTGTGCGTGTGTTGAAAGACTCGATTTGTTTAGGTCAGGCACTCTCAATAAATTTGGTCTAGTTCTACTATTTATTCTGAGCTTCCCAATATGAAAACTGCTTATATATTTTCACTGATTATAGTCATCCAAGTTTTTATTTTCATAGTAATTTTGAGTTAAGTGAACTTTCCAGAGTCCTATAAATAGTAAACTGCACACCTAATTTCTGGACTCTGACTCCAGTGCTCTTTCCACTCGGCACTTCCATTTGAAAGCGAGGCCATTTTAATCCCCGTATCCTCTGTTTTTTCACCTAAGGTGGCTGACTGCTGAAATTTCAACAGCTTTGTAGCGTGACTCCTAGTCTCAATCCTCTTCTTTACAAGATAAATGCTTTAAGAAATACAGCGTTGCTAGCAGACGTGAGTTTTCATAACTAGTTAAAACCAAGTAGTTGAACAAGATATTTTTGGAAGATGAAAATTAAACTACCTGACTCAAGAAAATTAACGTCATAGGAAAGCAAATAATTTTTTAACACAGTAATGAAAATTTAGAGGGTTATTACTCATTAGTTCTGAAAATATCCCCAGCAAAAAAAGAATCTGATGCTACTTTTGTGCCAACAGGTTCAAATGTAGAATTGATATTGTCAAGAAGAAACACAATATTCAAGAATATTTAAAAAAATAAAGAATACAGTGAACTTCTGTTACTTAGGAAATTATTTTTATCATTGAAAATTAGGATTTCTAAATGTTGCCAATAATGGTAATTCCACACTGCAGAATCCCTCTTCCATTCTATGTGAAATTGAAATCTGTTTCAAAAGACCATGTAGCAAAATATGAAAATACATGTCCCATGGATGGAGGAAATGGCCTGAAACTTGATTTTGTTAGTATAGCCCATTATTAACCCACTTCATTCTACATGATCCTGAAGGGATTATAATGATAAATACTGGAATAATTGGTCTAAGGTAAGATTTTAAAAGTATTTCCTTTGCATTATTTTAATATATGCGCCTCTGTTTCCCAACCATGTGGAATATTAAATTACCTATTTAGAAATTTATGAAATTCAAAAATGAAGTTTTAGAGTATGTTAAAATTGGGGATATACTTTGCTGTTTAACCTGCATTCCACTTTTATTTCTTTAGCTTATGAGGAGTTAATTCCTTATTAATAGGGGTCCTTCTTCATTCCCATTCTCCTTTTTGAGAATAAATCCAGAACGTAATTACTGGTGCATAATAGTTCCAAGAATTTTCAGTTACAGCAGGTAAAAAGTAGGTTGCTAATAGCTGCCATATAATTATATTCAGTTGACATTCAGTTTATGCTCCAGAAAATATTAAGAATACACTTTCAGTTTTATATGAACCTTTTTTTCTTGGTATAGCTATCCAGAAAAAGATGGAAAGATTTTGATTAATCTATGAAGATTTGAAGAACCTGCTTCTGGAACATTTTCAATTTCCCAAGGTTCTATAGCTGTAGGAAGCAGCAGACATGAATAATATCATTTTCTTCTCTTGCTTTGGCTTAATGCTTAACCTGAGTGACCTGACACATACCTTGACTGTGGTTGAACCAGTAAACTTAATATAGCTGTTTTAAAGTACTGGCATTGTTTGCAACAGCTATTCCCAAGTCTCAGAGAGAAAACTTTTATATTGTAATAGGTTAATTCTTTTATTGCACTGTCACCCCCGTGAATTCGCTTTAATATATCCTTTGGAATCCACTGTTTATCTTCCTGGAAAACAAGCACAAACACACATACACACACACACACGCAAACCCCACAGAAGACATTTTGGTATTTCCTCCTCACCCCAAAGTGCTCTTTCACTACTTGTGCTTTCCCTCTTCCCTATCACTGTATTCTCACTCCTCATCAGCACATCACATCTGCTCTGGTCAGTCTTCTTTTAACTCCCCTTGTCCTACTCATGACAAGCGTTGGAAATTCGCTTGCAGCAATTCCTAGACTAGACATATTGCCATCCTCTTCTCTATATATCAAAGCCTTCTCATTTCTGAGATTCAAATCATCCCCAGGTAAATTTAATAGGCTTCCGAGCTTGCACTGGCCTATCCCATCCTTAAACTCAAAGAGCACTTAGTTTATTTTTACACAACTAAGCGATTTATTTCTGTATTGCTTTGTGTTTCTTGCTAGATAACTAGATGGTGATAATGATGATGATGAAAAAGAAGAAAGAGAAGATGATAATAGATTGATAATAGATAGATGACAGATGATAGATAGATAGATAGATAGATAGATAGATAGATAACTCGTGTATATATGTGTCCGTATAGTTTATTTCGTTTTCTTAACTATGCCTTGAGAGGTAGGATCATAATATCTTCTTAAAATATCTCTCAAAGTACCTAACAGACTAACTCATCAATTGGTAATTGAGCTAAATAAAGTGCACATTTTATTTAATGCATACAGTGCATTCTCTGCATTCATAAGAGAAGGTTCTGATGTCTGATAATACTTCCTTGATGAGAGGGAGTGGCAACCTCATGTATTCATTCATGTAACATTTATTGAGTTCCAGCTGAGCCAAATAAGATACATAAAAGTTAATTCTTCTCCTCCTTTTATATACTCCGCCCTTGCTCTCTCCTTTTGAGGAAAGAGTCCGGAAATGATGGGGAGACACTGTGCTGGATAGAACGTTTTAGATAAGACCATCCTGAACTGAATTGTAAAAGGTTGAGACTCTCTTCTTCAATTAGCTTCCAAATGGGAAGATAAGAAAATGTCATTTGTATTCAAATTCCCACCCCTATCATTTAATACTGACAATGTTCTTGACTGCATTGTTTGATTCTACCTTGTCTTGGATTCCTAATTTGTAAAGTAGGCATAATATCTTCTTTGTTGTAGACATTCAATAAAAGTTTAGTGTCGTTTCCAAGGAAAAACTGCAAATAATTTTTTTTTTTTTGTTCTCCAGATGTATATGGAGTGTCTAATCTGAAAAGGATGCTGTTTTACAAACTCTGGTTACGGTAGTTGACACATCCCTGCCATCTAGTTGAGTGGGAAAAGATAGAAAGAATAAGAGAAAAATCGGAGTGTGACAAAGTTTATACTGTAATAAACAGGACCATCTGTGAGCAGAAAGGGGGCACGTAACCCAGTCTGGAGGAGCCAAAAGAAGCAATGTCGACATTAAAACATGAAGGAAGCCAGAAGGATGTCAGTTGGGTGGAGACTCAATCAGTGAGTGTGCAAGGCAGTCACCAAAAGCAGCACAGGGATTTTCAAGCCCAGTGACTAGGGGAGGCAAAGTCCCAGAGGCAGCTGTGGGAAGAGTAGCATGAGACAGCTCCGATCTCTTTACCATCCTCCTTTTTCACACCTCTTTTTCCTTAACCCCCTCACTTTTGTAACTTCTTGCTCTCTATAAGCTAGACCATTCTCCCAGGCCAGTTTTCCATTCCAAAATGTTCCCTTCATATCATGGATGACTGATAAACTGGTCCAATGTTCTCAAGTAACATACAAAATTATAAATAGAGTTTGTTTAAAAATAAATCCCCTCAGGTCCCATCATAATAAAAATCCATGTTTTCTGAATGCCACCAATTTGATGAGAGTATCTCATGTAAAAAGCTGCATGACAAACTGAGAGTTTTGTTCTCACTGGGATATATTTGCATCTTGAATGAGAAATTCATTAACTCAAATGAATCTTTTATTGATGGAAACATGCAGGAGGAAGGTGAGGGATGGCAGGAGAAAGGAAAGATATATTTTAGATTCAGGCCCTCTGGTTGACATCCTCCCAAATTTCCTACAAGTTCACCTTCCTTAGGTACCCTCCCAATGCCTTTGCTATAGTCATTTCCCTTTTTTCACCTTCCGAAGGAGTTAGGGGCTCAAACAGCCTTCTGCTGAAGGAGGAGAATGAATGTATAATCGTGAGGAGCTTCCTGTGTTTACTGTAGACTGAATCATTTACAATGTAGTAATCATTGTAATGGAAAACCATACACACACACACACACACAAGATGCATATACCACAAATGTCTATTTAAAATAGCAGTATTTCAGTAAGGCTTAAATTAAAAAAAAAAAAAAAAAAAAACAGAATTCTTATAGTAACTAACCTGAACTCCATTTTTTATAGCATAATCTAGTGCTTGATTTCAACTAGAGATTTTCTTTCCTCTCCTAATGTCTTAAAATAGCTTCATTAAACTCTTAAGAAATGATGTTCTTCTTGACAAAATCATGCTTCATGGAATATCAGGTTACATTTGCAATACCTTCAAATGAAATCTAAGATGACATTGTCATGAAGTAGAAATTAAAATAAATTCCGTCTGTTATCTTGAGATTCAGCCTGCATTTATTTTCCATTCTAAGAAAGAGTAAAAGGCAGGGATTAATGAACTAAAAAAGGGCATTAGGAGGGATTCTTGGCAATGCTTCTCCAAAGGCATCCTTGGGTAGGTAAAAATATTATTTCTCTTCAGCTTTTGATATCTGATTTCACTCTGTACTTCAATCATACAGTCATCTCAAAACACACACACACACACATACACACAAATTTCTTAATGTATCTCAAGTTGAATTTAGCTGCCTCTATCTTCGGAGACATCATTTATTGTTTCCTTTTCATCTTATGAGTATGCATATAAATTTCATTTCTAATCTATAAAAATGAAATAAACAAGGAGCAAAATATATATTTAGGACAAATATGATTTATGCTTAAATTGTCAAAGCCAGTTGCTCATTCAGTTAAGTTTTGAATTGTGATTTGGGTACTGATCATTTGCTCTCATCAACAAATAAACATGCTTGCTTGAAATCTGTAAGAATACATAAAGTTCACAAGCCTTTCATTTCACCAGAAATCTAAAAGCTGATATTTCTGTGACAAAAATAAAACCTTTCATCAATCCTCAGGGTATCCTTTGGCAAATAAATAATTAGCATTATTTTTTAAGATAAATAAGTTGTATTCAACTTATCAATGAATATAAGATATATTCAAGGTATTGACTTTTTTTTTTTTTAAAAAAAGAAGACTTTTACATTTTTTTTTTTTTCCATTCTCATTGCAGGGCCTCATTCTATCAGTCAGAGGTAGAATTTTTCAATAACTGAGTCATTCCCACTGACCTAAATTTAGAGTGCAGTACTGTACCTCTCTCCCCTCCCTCGTGATTTCTGTGAACAGATCTGAAGCTTTAAAATAAAAATTGCCCATATGTTTTATTTGGATCCGTTCTGCTTCCTTCTAAAAAGCACCAGGAAAGCCCAGGGAGTCACAATGATTAAGGACATGTTCTGGAGTTTAACCTGCTCTCTAAAACGGGATGCATTCCAGAGCATAAAAGTCTGAAGTAGGTCAGAAGCTTTAACTGCCTGAGGGCCTACCTTACATGGAAGGCAAGCAGGTGGTTTGAAATTAAATTAGTGCCAGAAACATCAATGAATCGTGATTCTATGGCTTTATATTAGACTGAAAGGTGAGAAAATGCAGTGTGTCATAAGGCCTTCGAAACCTCATTGATTTGGACTTCGTAACTTTGAATTTGCATTAATTCAGATGAGGACTTGGTTTGAAATCATTTTGTGCAGTCCCTCAAGTGGGTTGAGGTTATGTGGAGGAGAGAATTTGTGAAATGAATAAGGGAAATATCTAGCCTATAAGATTATAGACAAACAAAATACTTTCCAGAATAACATTAGAAGAATCACAGAGTAAATATTGTAATTAAAATTGTTCTTATTACACTTACAACATTTTATTCCAAACAAGTAGATTAAATCTATGAGATGCTCATCACTGAGGTAATACATGGTGCCCCCTTACCTCAAGCAGATCACAAATATTTGCTGCCCACCTCCACCTGTAACAGTCTATGGTACTATAATGAACAATTAACTGAGAAGAGGTGGAGTACTTGGAATTGCCAACGGAAAAGGGACATAGCTTCTTGCAATAGATACCCAGGTCATTGGGAGCCTTGAGCAGTTAATCCACGTGTGTGAAGACCTTTCCAAGGCCCTGTCTAATGAGCCCTCCCTGTGTCTAGTCTGACCTCTATGTTCTACCACTGTACCTAGCCCATTTCCTCAAGGGTGCCTTCCTTAACCTGAGTTAAATTCACCCAGTCACACATGTTCATGGTGCCTTCCTTTTATCTTCTATCACACATTTCACAATTGAGGTGAAATCTTTATTTGTGTACTTATTTGTGTCATACCCATTTTGCCCCACTAGTGACTAAGTTCCATGAGGAGAGGGGCTGTGTCTTTTTTGTTTCTCATAGTTTTCCCAGTGTCTGCTCAATAAAAGTTGGGCGAGTGGGCGAATGGATGGATGGATGGATGGATGGATGGATGGATGGATGGATGGATGGACGGACGGACGGATGGATAAATGTGTGGGCAGAAGTCTACATAGAAAATGTAGGCATTCATTTGAAGAGGTAAGGTAAAGTCAGACATCTAACACATCCCCTCCTAAATAAATTATGGTATTTGGCTTTTAAGAGGTGAATAGTATTTCATCCAGTAATAGAAATTATTGAAAACAATAAGTATTAGAAGAAAACATTTTTGTAGAATTTAAATATGTTGGCTTCTTGTGTGTTTCAGTACTATTCCCTGTGAACACAGAAATGACAGCCTGCTTTTTTTAGGGTCTGACTGCTGGAAAATAAATAAATAAAACTTCCCTCATATAAAGTCCCTCCTTCTCTATTCTATCTCTGAAGGCTGCAGGAAAGACCCTGTTGACTTTTTTTCTCAAGCAGTCTTGCCTAGGAACTGGAAAGAGAGCCCAAAGGAAGAAGGCGGCTGGTGAAGCTGCCAGGCAGCTTCGTGCTCCAGAAGCCTTAGGTCTTGGCTTTGACTCTTGTGCTCCCTGCCCCTTGGCATGTAAGCTCTGAGGACTGGTGATGCATGCATTCAGGGCCTTAATCTCCTCTGGGGTGAGTCCATGTTAGTAAGTGAAAAGATACCATGACGGGAAAATCTGCAGAATGTCAAGAATGATCATAAGGCTTTCAAGATACTGTCTTTAATCATTATTTACTGCTAGGCAAGAATTTTATACTTCTCTTTCACTCTTGTTCTTACTGCAGTTAGGAAATCTATCTTTAAAAATCAGTTTTAATAAGTGGCCTGAATGACAACATTTATATGCCTAGCCTAAGCCTTAGATGCCCTAGTTCCTAATTCCTGAGGTAACTAAGACATAAATAAATCTGGTACCCAAGGCTACAACTTCTACAACTAATGCATTTTTAATTGTTATTACATAAAAGCTTGTATTGCAAATATGAGACTTAATCATATGCATAACCACTTTTTAACATCTGAGAAGCTGTGTTTCCACTGGAGGTAACAATGGAATCTTAGTTTTCGAAGCTTCAAATTTGCAATTATTCTCTGGAAAGGCCTCCATTCTTCAGTTCGTTAGGTAATGACACATGATGTTTTCTGCCATTCTTATTTACTAAAGATAGTACGGGATTGACCTCTGTTTTATCAATGATCTCAAGATTAGTTGTATTTAAAGATCTTTTAAAATACATTTACTAAAGCATACTAATGAACCTATAATATTAAGGATACAGAGCAAATGACATATAGCTTAGTAAAATGGAAGTAATTTAAAATGAACTGCTAAGAAAACTTCATTAGTTTAAGATTCATAACCTTTATTTTAAATATGTTACATTAAAATATAATATCTGCTGTAAAAATCATCTAGTTTGAGCATCTGTCTTCATAAGAAGTTAAATGATAGTTTCAAGATAATGAGTTTTGCTGAATTACTGAATGTATTAAGATGCTCTCGAGGTATTCTTATCCATTAGTAATGCCAGGCAAATATTAATATTTTGATACAGCCTCTGGTATAATGAATATGTCTTGTAATATTAACACTAGAAGTTTGCTCTATAAAAGTTTGCAGTATATAAAGTTTCAGTGTAATTTTGACCAGAAAGTTGAAGGGCATTATTTCAGTGAGTTTCACCAAGAAAGCTGAGGACTGGTAAAATGAATTTCATTACTGGGCGCCAGACTCCTTTAATGAGATGGCAGGCTTTGGGAGGCTTCCTGTGAGTTCTAAGTGTTCTGGACAAGGCTTGCCAATTTGCTTTGCTGAAGGCACAGAGTGCCCCCAACAAAAGGGGCTTCTCCAGTTGCAGTTTTCTGAGTTAATGTATTCCAGGTTGAATTATCTCACCCACTGATTGCTGCCCTGGGAATTTCAGTGTTCATACAAACTAACAAACGTCCACCAGATAAGCACCAGCAATGCCCATCTGGCTCTTTGTCCCCCATGGGAAATTTTCTCAGTTAGAGCAAGGTAATTGTTTAGCGCAGCTGCTACTGTTTCAAGGGTGCCAGCTCATCTGAGCCAACTGTATGCACACAGCCCATGACTCATGAGGCTGAGAAAGTACACACTGCTGGTGGGTGGGTGGGGGCCTTCAAGGACTCCATGTTAAATTTGCCCTCTTCTTTGTCAACTATTTGGGGGATAATACATAGTGAAAGGCAGTTATTTAAGGGGTAAAAATATCCTTTATCGTGACAATCAGCTATAGGCGGGCATAATAACCTCATCTTTATCAAAAAGCATGTATGTATGTATCTGAACAGTCACTTGGCTGTACTGTATGTGCTATAATAACAACTATATTGTAAGATTTGTGGTTTCTTATATACACCCAAATATGGAGCTGGCATAATATCCAGAGCAAGGGACAATTTGGGTGGAGACGGGGAAGGCAAGCACTGTTCTCTGGCTTCATGCCGTGCTATTTGGCATAGGGTTCAATATCAGATCTTCCAAAATTATTCTAGAAATACCCAAAATATATTTTGTGAGACAACCAATTATTATTGTGAGGAAACTTGAATTTATTAGGGCTTTACTGTCAATTAGACATGGTAATGTCCTCCTGGAAAAATTCTTTTAAGTAATATTCTGTACATAAATGGCATCTTTAAACAGTGTCATTCGCCACATGTATACCACATGTCTCCAGGGGCCTTGTAGTATATAAAATAATAAAGTAAGAGTTCTTGATGAATTAGTTATCTATTGTTCAGTGACAAATTAACCTAAATCTTAGTGTCTGAAAACAGCAAGCGTTTGTTACCCCACAGTTTTTGTGGATCGAGAATTGAAGAGAAGCTTAGCTAGGTGTTCTCACTCCAGGTCTTCCATGAGGCTGGAAGAAGTTGAGCTCTCTCCTCTGAGCTCACTTATGTGAGCCTTCTAGCAAGCCTGGTTTCCTCCAGAGCAACCATGGCAGCTGGTTTCCTCCAGAGCAACAGTCTAAGGGAGAGTGTGAGAGTGCACACAGACAGAAGCCACAGCCTTTTTGTAACTTAACAGAGTAATGAGATCTTTTCACCTCTGATATATTGTATCCATCTGAAGCAAGTCAGCAAGTCCAGCCTACACTCAAGAGGAAGGGATTACATAAAGACACGAATACCAGGAGGCGGAAATCTTAATTCAAGGCATCAGCCTTTCTCTCTGGAATTATAACAGCTACCTCTAATTAGTTTCAGAACCTCCAGTTTCGATCTACTCCAGTGAAACTATTTTTGCTATGACAAAGTGGTCTTTAAAAACTGCTAATCTGATCATGTCATTTAACTGGTAACTGTACTCAAGAGAATGTCTAATCTTCTTATTATGACCCTTTATATGCAGTGCATAAGGACAGTATTAAGTGGTATTTAAAGTCTTAGGCGCTAAAGCCAAGTTGCCTGGCTTCTAATCCTGGTTCTGCCGTGTATCACTTTTATGCCCCTGGGAAAGTTTGCTAACCTCATGGGACTTTAATTTCTTCATTGAAACCTGAAATGGTAATAAGAGCTACTTGATAGGATTATTGTGAAAATTCAGTGAGATAATTCTCATGCAGCTCTTGGCACAGTGTCTAGGACATAGAAAGACCTTAAGAAGGGTAGGTTGTTATTATAATTCCCCATTTTATCTGAGCCATTTCACACCATATTGTGCAACCACAGCAACCTACAGTGCTGAGTCAATTCTGACCTCTTACAAAACTGTCTTTATCTGAAGAACTTCCATTTATTCATAAAAACTCAATTCAGAGAGTTAAGTTTTCCTACAGAAAGACTTTATACACACACAAATGCACACATTTATGCATACAATTTTGGACCAAGTGGTTTTCTTTGTACTCCCTCAGCTCCTATGTGTAACCCTATCGTGGTGCTGATCACACTGTATTGCCATTTGTTATTTCTCTATGGTCCCTATTAGAATATAACCTCTTCTAAGGAGTCTTTTATTTCTGTATCCACAGGGCCTAGCCCAGTGCCTGACATATAATAAATGTGTCCTTAATGAATGTGGACAGAATGAGCTAATAAATAAATGATTTGGGAGACTTTTGATGCAGTCTCCTTCTTCATTTCTTGATCCTATTTCTGACACTCACTTACTCATTCCTTCACCTCAGGTCCTGATTGAATAAGGATGTTTCAACTATTGCTTTGAAGAGAAAGCTGCCCAAACAAGTTGTTTAGATCAAAGAACATGTTTCTCCTCATATGCAGTTCTAAAGACACAAATTAAATTAAGGTCAATATTTCTTTCCCTGATTTTCTGTTATTTGGGCTCTTTCTCATTGACTGCTCTCAAACACATGCATACATACACAAGCACAAGCATACATACACACAAATGTACACATATACAAACATGTAAATGTATACACAGGAGAAAAAGTACATTGGAGTCACTTTAAATGCTTGTTAAAATTCAGATTCCTGGGCTTCACCTAGTCTCAGAGGGGAAAAAGCAGGAAATCTACCTTTTGATAGGCTTCCTAGGTAGTCCTTATGCATAAAAAAGGCTTGAGGACCATAGCTCTCATCCCACCAAACTTTGATAGTGGAATGTACTCTTCTGAAAAGCATATTATTTCCAACTGAAAACAAACAAAAACAAAAAAACACATATCCTTCAAGATTCAGTCAACCAGTACCCTTGTCAAAGATCCCTAGATGGCCCACAGTAGTCAGTTCCTCCTGCTTGCCTGGCCCTTGTCATACGGTGAATATTATTGGTTTGCATGCAAACTACCCAGGTCAGCCCAAGAGCATCTTGAGTTCAGGGACATCTCTGGCAGTACTTCTGGTACAGGGTCAAAACCATAGTTGTTCAATTGGTGTTTACTGAAGTGTTAGCTATGGTACTAATATATGATTTTGCTCTCAAATGTGTTGGTTTATATGAATTGACAAGACTTTACTTTTTATTATAGCATAAAATTTCATAACAGTGTTTAACTATCACATGCCACCTTAACTTTTCAAATACACTATAACAAAGAATGAAGGCAAAGCACAGTTGCTCACACCTATAATCCCACAACTTTGGGAGGCTAAAGCAGGAGAATTGTTTGAGACCAGCCTGTACAACATAGCAAGACTCCTGCCTCTACAAAATAAAAATTAAAAATTAAGCAGATGTCATGGTGTGCACCTATAGTCCTAGCTCCTTGGGAAACTGAGTAGGGAGGGTCACTGGAGCCTGGGAGTTCGAGGTTACAGTAAATTGTGATCATGCCACTGCACTCCAGCCTGGTCAACAGAGCAAGTTCCTCTCAAAAAAAAGGAAAGAGGCTAGGTGCGGTGGCTCACGCCTGTAATCCCAGCACTTTGGGAGGCCGAGGCGGGCACATCATGAGGTCAAGAGATTGAGACCATCCTGGCTAACACGATGAAACGCTGTCTCTACCAAAAATACAAAAAATTAGTCAGGCGTGGTAGCATGCACCTATAGTCCCAGCTACTCGGAAGGCTGAGGCAGGAGAATCGCTTGAACTTGGGAGGTGGAGGTTGCAGTGAGCCGAGATCACACTACTGCACTCCAGCCTGGGCAACAGAGCGAGACTCTGTCTCAGGAAAAAAAAAAAAAAAAGAAGGAAAAGAATAAATAGCTTGCCCAAGATATAGAAATAGTAAAAGAAAACTAAATTATTCTGCCAAGATATTTTGTTGATAATCTTGCATAATTTGAGGTAACAACCTGGAAATTAGACCATATGCAAATTTCATTTGTGTTTTCTTGATAACTTTATATTCTTTAGTATGAAGACGTAAGGTCAGATTGTATTGAGATTTTTATTTAGATCTTGGTATCTCAATTATTTTAATGTTTTGAAAATGCTGCAGAGTTTTTCTTCTCTGATTGGAACTTTGAGAGTGTCAGATGCCCGGTAATCAGACTCCTCCATGTTAACATAAACAGATGCCAAACACATAAAAGTGGAGCCACTGCTGAACCCACCAGTGCCAGGATGACTACTCCCAGATGGAGAGGACAAAGAGAAGTGGGCATCAAAAAAACCTGAACACTCTGACAGAGTCAGTTCTGTGGTCCAAATGTTTGCATCTCTTCTACATTCCTATGATGAGCCCTACATCCCGGTGTGATGTTATTAAGAAATACAGCCTGTGGGAGGTGATTAGGTCATGGGGGTAAGAGTCTTCATGAACAATATTAATGCCTTTCCCCTTCCACTACCTGAGGATATAACAAGAAGGTGCCATCTGTGAATCAGAAACCAGGTCCTCACCAGATACAGAATCAGCTGTTGCCTTGATCTTGGACTTCTCTGATTCCACAACCGTGAGAAATAAATTCCCATGGTTTATAAGCAATCCAGTCTAGGGCATTTTGTTATGGCAGCCCAAAAGGACTAAGCTCCCAGCACATAAATGTAAGATTTTGCCAGCTGATTGAGCATTGTCTTAGTCTGTTTGTGTTGCTATAAAGTAATGTCTGAGCATAGTTAATTTATAAAGTATAAAGGTTTACCTGCTTCACAGTTTACAGGTTGTGCAAGAAGCATGGTGCCAGCACTTGCTTCTAAAGGGTGTTCAGGCTGCTTCCACTCATGGTGGAAGGCAAAAGGGAGTCAATTTGTGCAGACTACAATGCAAGAGAGGAGGCAGGAGAGAAAGGAGGGAAGTGCCAGCTTCTTGAACAACCAGCCCTCAGGGAACTAATGGAACAATAACTCACTCATTTCTGTGAGACAGTGCAAGGCCGTTCATTGGGATCTACTCCATGACCCAAACACCTCCTATTAGGCTTCAGCTCCAATGTTGGGGATCAAATTTCAACAAGAAATTTGGAGGATCATATATCCAAACTATAGCAAGCATGGTGAATTACATTTAGAACTCAGTTGACATATTGATTTCACAGTCTTAGGTGAAAGAATCACTTCACCTTCTCAGTGACAAGATAACTTCTGCTGACTGAACTCTTTCCTAAAGACAAGCAATTCACACAGTTTTCTAAGCCTCAGACAGTGTGAAATCCTTCAGGCTGTATGGTTTTTCTTTTAATGTCTTGTGAATTCCCAGAACAAAGCCTCCCACTGTCGTAGGAAAGAACTAAAATCCATCCTGAAGTCAAACAGAATTATTTGGAAATGACATGCTGGTTATAGCAATCTACTCATTCCCTCAAGAACAGATACAAGCAAAGGTTGACTACATTGATGCCTCTCTTCATTTGTAAGTGAGCCTTTCTCTTTTACTCATTTCCTTTTCTATTTTACATTTAATACATGTGAGTCACCTCTCTTCATTTCACATCTTATTTATAAAGTTAGTGTCCAGTCAAATTGTTCTTAAATTTACTGACAATTAGAAAATTTTGAGTATTTTTAGCTGAGTGGCAGTCACTTAAAGCCCATTACCTGTCCTCAAATGAAATAAGCAACCAAACAAGTTACCAGTGAAGTAACACTACATAAAATGGCAGCCTCAGGTGGCACTCATTTTACTCAAGAAATCATCATTCTGCATCTATGGCAAATACAACAAATCACAGAAATGTGTTTCTGGTACCTGATATGGTTTGATTATGTTCCCACCCAAATCTCATCTTGAATTGTTGTTCCCATAATCCCTACATGATTAACCTCATGCTGTCCTCATGATAGTGGGTGAGTTCTCATGAAATCTGATGGTTTTATAAGGGACGTTTCCCCCTTTGATTGGCACTTCTCTGTCCTGCCGCCATGTGTAGAAGGGCATGTTTACTTCCCCTTACATCCTGATTGTAAGTTTTCTGAGGCCTCCCTAGCTGTATAGAACTGTGAGTGAATTAAACCTCTTCTCTTTATAAATTACCCTGTCTTGGGCAGTTCTTTATAGCAGCATGAGAATGAACTAATACAGTACCTTTTAAGATTTCTTTCATAATACAATAGTGTCAGGCAAGAGTTCCCTAGCATATTTAATATATAGTGTCTCTCGTGCCATTTTTAGACTCTAGCTAGCATAGCATACTAGCATAAATATGTGTATTAAGTTTATATATTTATTTGCAACACAGTTATAAATCTTATACCCTGCCACTGTTTATAGTGGCAAGGAAGTAGATGTGGTCAATTAAACAAAGAGAGATAAGGCAATACACAGATGAGATGTTAAGTCTGATTACATGCAATATTGGGTAAATTCTGAATATCTTCACTGGTCGAGTTTAGTTCAAAGCAACATGCTATAAAATGGAATATTGATGATGGAGTTGAAAAGTAATTAATGGTGGGCAGTCTGTCATTTGGGAAAATAGATGCCTCCTTTGGATCCATAGCTGCTTAAAAATTCATAGAGAAAAAATAAAAATTGGATAAGAGAATGCATGACTGCACAACAGGATGCACATTTACATGATACTTAGTGGATTTTTTGTAAATGTATTATATTGATGTGCACAGTTAACTACAGTCAGATTCTGCTTATAACCTCAACAAGAGTTCAATGCACACCATTACTCAGCATGACTCACTGAATTGTCCCTATACAAAACAATATCCTTGCAACGAAAGTGATTGATGTGAGGCAGCTTTCACTCTAGCACAGTTAAATTAAACACAAAAGACACTCAGGTGGAAATTTTGTATGCAGAAACCTGCCATTATTAAGTCCTGTACTGCTACAGCAATTGCCTGTCTAATTAGTGTATAGGACACATGAATGCTTTTAAAAATACATTTCTATATTGGAAATCTGAATAAAATTTAAACTCTTTTAATAGGAAATTTTCTTTGATCATAGAGCTTGCATTTAATGTCACCAACGCAATGATTACTCTTGACTAGTGGAATAACTTATGGCATAAATAGTGCAGTAACAATTGGAATATCAGAGTATATGAAGGCTGAAAGGGATATTAGAGATTGTTTAGCTCAACCCAGTTAGTTTCTACTTGAGATAATTTGTTTCACAGTTCTTCCATATGCTGATCTCAGAGCAGTGCTTCCTGGTAACACAGATAATACTGTCCACAACAAAATGATAGAGATGAAACAATATAATAAAGTCTTGGTAAAGCTGAATTTGCTTACTTAAAATTATTGCTTTTTATTCCTAGATGTTCCCCTTTTTGATGTTTTATCTCCATATTCTTTTATGAAATGATCATGGAAGAGGAAAATAGTTGCATTTCCTAACATTCATAATTGGTTAAGTAAAAAGTTGGCAACCCTATAATATGTCTTATTTCTTTTTTAATTTTACAAAACTTTGAAATCCAAGGTTGAGGAACCACGATTTTAGATGTCAATATAGAACAGAGTCCATTGATTTATCTGTGTATGAGAGGTTTAAACACATTTATCAGTAAGGCAAAATTAGTAAAGAGGATTATTTATGAAATTAGTTATGTTAAAAGACATTGCTTCTGTTTACCATGTAAAATTTGATGAATGGTCACAAAGGGAGTAATACATGCCTTTTGTTATTCATATGTGTCTGACAAGAAAGTAAATGCAGCAGTTTTAGTTGTATTTAAAAAAAAAACTGGCATATTTTATCTAACAGTAAGATGTAAAATGCTGTAAGAATAAAGAAATCAAGGAGCCTGGAGCATGGATATAGTTATATTATTACACAATCATTAGGCTAGAGGTTAGAAAGAAAGTGATAGTTGCCATCAGGAGGCATAAACTGGTTTGATTTCTATTTGTTCTTTGTAACTTGCATAATACTTTTGTTTCAGTTACATATCAGATTCATGCCTCCCCCTAGGAGACATGGATAGACATAAAAAATCTTTGTAGTTTTTAATCTAAAAATGTCAAAGCTAAAAAAATTTCTCATGAGATATATAGTATAATATCAGCCAAAATGGAATTCAGGAACATTTAGAATCAAGAGAAATTACCTCCTAGGAAGTTATCCCTGTGAGATGATGCACAAAAATAGGAAGCTAATGAATCTCTGGTACAAAATTATGCTTCTACATCAAGTCTCTTAAATAAGCAAGAATGCCGTATTTATTTCTTTTTATTTATTTCAGATGATTCAATGTACCCATTGGTTTAAAATTACTTATAAGATTAGCTACTAAAAGACTTTGGTTGATAGTTGCTTAACAAAAGAAGGAAGTTATATCATTAGTACTTCTGGCCAACATTTAGATATAGCTCTTTCTTGACTATGATAGAATCAGTTTCAGACTTTATTTTAAGATTCATAATGGCTTTCAGTAGAATACATGATTTGTTTTCTCCCTTGGAGAAACATATCATAATTAAAATATAATATTTTTCAAATTGTTTCTGTGCAGGTTTGTTTGGTAACTTTTTAAAAAGAGGAATGCTTTTTTATTTTTACTTTTTTGTTATAGTTGTTTGGGGTTTTTTTATTATTATTTGAACATGGAAGAGAGATTCTTAGTAATCAATTTGCCTACAATATTAGGGAGTACTGCATTTCTGAGTCCTAGAAAGATGTTTTTCAAAGGATCTTTTAAATTTAAAACAATAGAAATTAATTTTTCAAATAACCAACTTCATCCTCCTTACATGTTTTTGACCATGTGGGTCACATTTTAGCCATCTAGTGAGAAAAAATATATATTGACTATTTACTATATGGGCAGCAATGCATGTGGGGTGGTTTAAAGTACAGAAAATATGTTAAACATGGTTAAGGCCATCAGGGAGTTTAGAATCTAGTAAACAACTCTACAACTTAATTTATAATTCCTCTTTTCATACAGATGAAACAATAAAGCAGAAGCCTGACTTCTGTTAAAACTTTTTTATTGTGGAAGGAAAAAAAAAAATGGAAGAAAGGGAGGGAAGAAAGGAGGAAAAGGAGAGAGGAAAGGAGAAAAAAAATAAATGATTTAACACCTGACTGTGTGGAAGACAGCTTGTTTTACTTCTTATGGCTCTGTGGAATTGGCCTATAGCTATTCTGGCACTTTCTATTCCTTGCGCTTCTGAGTCCCTAATGAAGCTTGTCAGATCTCCAAAAAGAACAAGTTCAGAAGGCAAATGACAGCCTTCCAAGAACCTGTTACTAAAGTGAATGACTTGAGTAGATTCCTGTGGTTAAAGTCAGGTTTTACAGACTCTTAATTGATTTAACCATCAGACCTGGCCCGACCAAGTAAGATTCATCAACTACTAATTTGATGGAGATATCACATTTGCTAAGACTACTTAGTAACTGAATTTACTCAATCTCTGATAGGAAAATTTAGCAGGAATGAGAAACTAGCATTCCTTTTGTTTAAATTTAATTTTATTTTAAAGTCACAAATAATAATTATATATATTTATGGAATACAGTGTGATGTTTTGAAATATGTAAACATTGTGGAATGACCAAATCAGGCTAATTAACACATCCATCACCTAGCCAACCTATTAAAAAGCAAAACACAGGCCTGAGAATTTGCAGACCATACACCTTGCAAATACGCAGAAAACCCCTGTCAATAATGAAGAATCATCTAACTGTGCTTCAGGCAAGTTGCCATCCTTGACTTTATTGTGACCATTGTGACTTTAAATATATTCCCTACTAGTGCCACCTGCATTGCTTTATACTTTATTTTCTATTTCCTAATCTTCCTCTTTTGACTCTCTCTCTCTTGTTCTCTCTCTCTCTTGCTGTCACTCTCCTGATGATTCTAAATGTGTTTGTGATCATACACAAGCATTCAGAGATCCATAGAAATCCAAGTCCTAAGTCAGGGTTTTTAACTTCTTGTAGGTGATAGATGACTGAAAATTCGATAAAGGACATAAACACATATTCCTTTGGAAATAAACAGCAACCAAACACTCTAAATTACTTTAAATAATTTGTGGAGTTCAAGTCCACCAATACACCCCAGGACAATACACCATGGTCGAGTATTATGTGCTTGCTCACATACATACACACACTTTTATTTTTCCTCATTATCCTGAAATTCCCATGGGTGGTGTTTCTGATTTCTTTCCTTAACACACATTAATCCTTGACCTGTAAATGGTGCAAACATAGTAAGATCATACTAATTCAGTGCAATTGTTTAAACAATGTGAGTTAATAAAAATAAAATAATTGTAGAATCTCAGAGATCTCCTATATGAATCTTATTTTGCCACATACATCATTTCTATAGGACCCCTGGAAAGTATACTCAAATTTTAAAACTGACAGAGACTCCATAAATACTGACTTTATTTTAAAGAAATACCATTTCATCACTTGCAGGGAAATAGAGAAAGTCATGCAATCTCTGTCCTCCAACCACCCATCAGATGTACCATTTCCTTTATGATAGGTATTCCAACCAGACCAACTAAATGTTCCCTAGTTCCACGATCGTTGCTTTTATGAGGACATATGCTATCACTTGCTTAAATGGGGTCCTTTGAAAGTGTTTGAGGGCTTTTAAAAAACACTTGGTTTCCTAAAATACCACTTTGCATGGGCCCCAAAACCAATAGATGTAACTGAGATGTACACAAACAATGAAACATTGTTATCTTACTAGCAAACACACATGGCCAACTGGCCTAACCATCTGCCTTTTGCATTATCTATCTTTGCATAATTGACTAGCTCCAAGGTCACACCAGAGAGCTGGGTTCATTCAATAACTATAATTAGCATTGAACGTTATTTGTAATTTAATTTTGAGCTATTCTTGTTAAATGTCTCTAAAACTTGATTATTATGATAGTAATCATCACTTATTAGGTATTTATGGTAAGATAGGGACTATATGTGGAACTTTATACATTTGTTATCTTACATAGTTCACTGTTGCCTATGAATTGGATATTGTTGTCCTCTTTTTGCTAGTAAGAAAATTGACACTCAGGGAGATTTTTAAATGGCCAAGTCAGAGCTGGGATATCTAACAGGGCCCAGAGCCTGTTATATATCCCAGAGCCTGGTTTCTTCAGTAATATTTGACCTACTCTGACTTTCTAATTTTTGTACATTGTCTTCGTTTTTATTTTGTTGATGCCCATCCATGGCTATCTAGCATTGCTGTTTTGTTCCTTCCTATGTTCTTCACATTAGTGTCCATCCAAACAAGCTGCATTTAGGCTCTAGAAAAAAAGGTAGTTCTACATAATTCTCTATTCTCCATTTGCCACAAGTGATGAAGACTTTATTAAAAGCATTTTGAAAACATCCACACATACCTTTTAAAATATTTTCTTTTTCTCCTGGAAAGAGTATGTATACTAGGAAAACAGAGGATTTATCCCCACAAAGAAATGAGTTACATACTGGTATGCTGTTGTTTAAGGACACAGGCTATTTTCACATCTGTAAAGTGAAAGAAACAATAGCACTGCATCATTTTCCTAGGGCTTCCGTAACAAACTACCATGAACTAGGTGGCTTGAAACAAAATATTTCATCTCTAGCAGTTCTAGAGGATAAAAATTCAACGTCAAGGTGTCAGCAGAGCCATACTGTCTCTCTGAAGGTTCTAGGGGAGAATGTGTTTTATGATGGTCTCTGAGCTTCTGATGTTGTTGGAAATCTTGGTGTTCTTTGGTTTGTGGACACATCACTCCAATTTCTGCCTCCAGCATCACAAAGCATTCTTCCTGCGTTTCTGTCTCTGTATTTCTTCTCTTCTAAAAGAGAAGGCATTGATGAACTAAGCTGGAATTCTAATTCCATCCTCTATATAAAAAAAGTCATCATCCTTATTTTTTTTAAAGCAAGGACTAAAGTGTCATCTATCCTCAATGTTTTCATTTAAAGGTAGAACTAAAGTAAGCTGACATAAGGCACCATACGGCATCTCAGCATCTTCCTAGACATCAGTTGTGGCTGCTGCAGAGTGAGTTGGGTCTTTTTCTCTCGAAGGAAGGAGGTGTTGGAGAAAGCATGTCATTCCCCACAGAAGCATCCCTCCCATTCCCCTTTGGTTTAGTGGCAATGATTCTGAGGACACCCACCTAGGCAAAAGGAGCCTGGCTGAGCAAAGTGTGCCTTAGCATATCTGTTTCTTTGCTTTTTTTTTTTTTTTTTTTTTAAGACAATGTCTTAGTCTGTCACCCAGGCTGCAGTGCTGTGGCATACCATCTCAGCTCACTGCAACCTCCACCTCCTGGGTTCAAGCGATTCTCTTGCCTCAGCCTTCCAAGTAGCTGGGACTACAGGCATGCACCACCATGCCCAGCTAATTTTTGTATTTTTAGTAGAGACGGGGTTTCACCATGTTGGCCAGGATGGTCTCAATCTCTTGACCTTGTAATCTGCCTGCCTCGGCCCCCCAAAGTGCTAGGATTACAGGAGTGAGCCACCACGCCCGGCCTCTTTGCATTTCTTTACTGCTATTCACCCCACCCTTCCTTGCAAAGGCCACCAAACTAACCTGTGATCTGGTTCACATGATTTTGCAGGATATAGATGTGGCTTTATTGGTCTTTTGCACATTGACAATGCTATTCATTGTTAACATCAGTTCTCAATTTGGTGACCCAGCTTTCCTACATTTGGAGGTTCCACTATCCCATTAGACTTAAAGACCTAAGTCTTCGGAAGCTTCTGACTTCATGAGGTAGAAGGAAGAAGGGAGAGCAAGAAAAGATCCACCTGCTTGTCATAAACTTTGGCCAGGATGTGCTACTAATCAGACCTGTGGCCGTACCTAATTGCCAGTGGAGCTGGGAACTGTAGTTCTCCACGAGACAGACACGTTCTAGCAATAACTCTACTTTAGGAATGGAGAACAACAAATTTTGGTGCACAACAGCTGTCTATATCATAATCTTTTCTCTAGTGAATTTCCTATACTTCTATTTGGATAGTCTGGGTTTTTTTGTTTGTTTTTTGTTTTGTTTTGTTTTGTTTTGAAATGGAGTCTCGCTCTGTCGCCCAGGCTAGAGCTCTGTGGCACGATCTTGGGTCACTACAAGCTCCGCCTCCCGGGTTCACGCCATTCTCCTGCCTCAGCCTCCCGAGTAGCTGGGACTACAGGCGCCCGCCACCACGCCCGGCTGCTTTTTTTTTTTTTTTTTTTTTTTTTGTATTTTTAGTAGAGACGGGGTTTCACTGTGTCAGCCAGGATGGTCTCTATCTCCTGACCTCGTGATCCACCCGCCTCGGCCCCCCAAAGTGCTGGGATTACAGGCGTGAGTCACTGCTCCCGGACGCCTCTTTCTCTTTAAGCTGCAAACATGTTCAAGAATTTGGGATGCTTACTGTATACATTACATGTCTATACCAGGTACTGTGCTAAGCCCTGGGAATACTGGTTATGCCTTTTTTCTGCTTCCCACATTTTAGTTATTTCTTCATGTACACTATCTCTTTCTGTACTCTTTTGGAAAATTAATCCACTTTCCAGATCTCCAGCCATTGCTTCTGCAAGATAAAATTTCTAGCTCTAACAGCATAAGAGCTCAATCCCAGACCTCCTTTTCATTATTATTATTATTATTTTTATGTTGAAACAGTATCTCATTTGTCACCCAGACTGGAATGCAGGGTGCAATCTTGGCTCAGGGAAGCCTCTACCTCCTTGGGCTCAAGCAATCCTCACAGCTCAGACTTTGGAGTACCTGAGACCACAGGCACATGCCATCACGCCCAACTAATTGTTTTGAATTTTTTGTAGAAACAAGGTCTCACTATGTTGCCCAGGCTCAGACCTTCTAACTGCCTGCCAAAAACCTCCTCCTGTTGGCATCTATGTCTCTACTTCACATCGTCCCAGCCAAACATCTAATTCCCTCTCCCATTTCTAACCTGGTTCTTCTGTCATCTGTGCTTTTGAGAAACATTTGTAAACTAGTACGCTAAGTATTCCTTCTCTTGAATTCTACTTTTTTTCTAAATGAAAGAAACTAAGACAAAGATAAAGAAAATGGAGGGAAGAATCCATATGGAGTTTCCAAGAGACAGGTAAGAGGGGAAGGGAGGCAAGGAAACAAGAATTAGACTAGAGACTACCTGGTATCACCTGCACGGTGGGGCCACAAGTAGCTGGGACACAAAACTAAGGGGCATTATGTTGCTGGTGGGTAGCTTGGAGTTGAGTTTATGGCTCTGGAAGAAACTATATTTTTTAACATGCATATATTTGAAGTAATTTGTAAATATTATAAGTGTTTAAGATATTCAACCTATTTCTCTCACATTCTGAGACTCATACATATTTTATGAAGCTGATATTTTTCATATTAACGTATATAGCTAATATACAAAAGAAAACACTAAACATTTAGCTGAACTTGAATCTAAATGACTCTAATTATAGAATCATCCCTACTGCACCCAACACATACACACGCACCCACACGCACGCACGCACGCACACAGCCAAATATCTATTTTAATCTAAGCCTTGAAAAATCATTTAAATACCGAACGCTGCAGTGATTCTACTACCTGATTTTAATATTTTATTCAATTAAAAAATGACTTCCTATGTGACATCTTTGATTTATTGTGTGATTCTTTTTCATCTTATAATTTGAATATCTAGGTGATCATCAGTGAGATTGCTGGTTTCAGTGATAATTACTCAGGTCTGACTGTTTTTCACAAATCATATGCTGAAAAGCCTGGGGAGTTTAAGTCCTTCCCGATGCTATATAATCTATCTGATTCATTTTGTTACTGAGTGCTCTTTGTGATAGATAAAAATACAGCTAGCCTATTAGTTAAGTGTAAGTCCCGAGTAAAGGATAAATAACAGATGAGCAGCTTCAACCAACACCTCAGCATGGCGTTTAACAGCTGCCAAAAGTACTGTATAATCTTTTGGAAAGCTTAATCGTTCCCTATTGCACTTTTTGAAAGTGAAGAGTAGTTATTAATCCTGGTGTTCGCACAAAATTTTCACAGGAGATCTTCATTGAATAAATAGTGCTGTTTCATATAAAGGTTTTGGTTTTATGTAACACTTAACTGTTAGAGGTTAAACAAATAGCAGTGTACTAGCATGAAGAAAAATTGTATTTGGTAAAGAAAACTATATTTTAGGCTGTATTAAACTCTACAGCCTATTAATTAGTGCTTTGAGAAAAGAGAAAATATAAATCTTTCTGGAGGCCATGGAGTTTCCCTTTTTTTATTCCTTTTTTATTCCTTATTTTTTCTCTCTCTCTCTTAGAAGAAAATCCTTGTAATAGTTCAATTAATCATGTTTTATCTTCATAAAGTATGTTATTTATCAAATATGTGGGAGAAGTTGACTTTCTTAAGGAAATGTAACACTGTGTAGCAGCTTTTTCCTTTTTAGTCATTGGCTTCTTAGAATCCTATTCATGCTGTTAAAACATTTACTTCGTTAATGCTTCATTTTCAGAAAGGGTGGCTCCAAAGAACTGTCTTGATTCATTTTAACTTATTTGTGACTTTCAAAGAGATAGAGTTGTCCTTATAAAAATACATTTGCATTTAGGTCATTAAAATTGAAATTGACCAATTCAAACAATTTAAAGGAAAGAAATAATAATTCTGTAGTTCTAAAGTCAGTTTTCTGCAAGAAGAAAAAAAAGAGACAAGTAATTAGATAACCTATTGTCTTATTTAAAAAGGAAAGAGAGAGAGGATGGAGGCATATTTAACAAGCAAATGGAAGGGAAAAAAAAGCAGAGGTTTACAATCCTAGTCTCTGATGAAACAGACTTTAAACCAACAAAGATCAGAAAAGACAAAGAAGGGCATTACATAATGGTAAAGGGATCAATGCAACAAGAAGAGCTAACTATCCTAAATATATATGCACCCAATACAGGAGCACCCAGATTCATAAAACAAGTTCTTAAAGACCTACAAGGAGACTTAGACTCCCTCGTGATAATAGTGGGAGACTTTAACACCCCACTCTCAATATTAGACAGATCAAGACAGAAAAATTAACAAGGATATTCAGGACCTGAACTCAGCTCTGGATCAGGGGACATAATAGATGTCTGCAGAACTCTCCACCCCAAATCAGTAGAATATACATTCTTCTCAACACCACATTGCACTTTTTCTAAAATCAACCACATAATTACAAGTAAAACACTCCTCAGCAAATGCAAAAGAATGGAAATTATATAAATAATGTATAAATTATAATTTGTATAATGTATACATTATAATTTCCATTATGTATTATGGAAATTATTATAAAATATAACCACAGTCCAATCAAATTAGAACTCAGGATTAAGAAATTACTCAAAACCACACAACTACATGGAAATTCAGCAACCTGCTCCTGAATGACTCCTGCGTAAATAAAGAAATTAAGGCAGAAATCAAGAAGTTCTTTGAAACCAATGAAAACAAAGAAAAAACATACCAGAACCTCTGGGACATAGCTAAAACAGTGTTAAGAGGGAAATTTATAGCACTAAATGCCCACATCAGAAAGCTGGGAAGATCTCAAATCAACACCCTAACATCACAATTGAAAGAACTAGAGAAGCAAGAGCAAACAAATTCAAAAGCTAGCAGAAGACAAATAACTACAGTAAGAACAGAACTGAAGGAGATAGAGACATGAAAAACCCCTCAAAAAAGCAATGAATTCAAGAGCCGGCTTTTTGAAAAGATTAACAAAATAGATAGACCACTAGCTAGACTAATAAAGAAGAAAAGAGAAGAGTCAAATAGACACAATAAAAAAATGATAAAGGGGATGTCACCACTGACCCTACAGAAATACAAACCACCATCAGAGAATACTATAAACACCTCTATGCAGATAAACTAGAAAATCTTGAAGAAATGGATAATTTCCTACACACATACACCCTCCCAAGACTAAACCAGTAAGAAATCAAATCACTGAATAAACTAATAACAAGTTCTGAAATTGAGGCAGTAATTAATAGCCTACCAACCAAAAAAAGCCCAGGACCAGATGGATTTATAGCTGAATTCTACCAGAGGTACAAAGAGGAGCTGGTACCATTCCTTCTAAAACTATTCCAAACAACAAAAAAAAGAGGGACTCCTCCCTAACTCATTTTATGAGGCCAGAATCATCCCGATACCAAAACCCAGCAGAGACACACACACAAAAAAGAGAAAACTTCAGACCAATATCCCTAATGAACATCAACATGGAAGTCCTCTATAAAATACTGGCAAACCAAATCCAGCAGCGCATCAAAAAGTTTATCCACCATGATCAAGTCAGCTTCATCCCTGGGACGCAAGTCTGGTTCAACATATCCAAATCAATAAACATAATCCATCACATAAACAGAACCAATGACAAAAATCACATCATTATCTCAGTAGATGCAGGAAAGGCCCTTGATAAAATTCAACATCCCTTCATGTTAAAAACTATCAATAAACTAGACATTGATGGAACATATCTCAAAATAATAAGAACTATTTATGACAAACCCATAGCCAATATCATACTGAATAGGCAAATGCGGGAAACATTCCCTTTTGAAACTGACACAAGACAAGAATGCCCTCTCTCACCACTCCTATTTAATATAGTATTGGAAGTTCTGGCCAGGGCAATCAGGCAAGAGAAAGAAATAGAAAGAGAGGAAGTCAGATTGTCTCTGTTGGCAGATGACATGATTCTATATTTAAAAACCCCATCTTCTCAGCCCAAACACTTCTTAAGCTGATAAGCAACTTCAGCAAAGTCTCAGGATACAAAATCAATGTGCAAAAATCACAAGCATTCTGATACACCAACAATAGACAAGCAGAGGGCCAAATCATGAATGAACTTCCATTCACAATTGCTATGAAGAGAATAAAATACCTAGGAATGCAACTTACAAGGGGTGTGAAGGACTTCTTCAAGGAGAACTACTGCTCAAGGAAATAAGAGAGGACACAAACAAATGGAAAAACATTCTATGTTCATGAATGGGAAGAATCAATATCATGAAAATGGCCATACTGTCCAAAGTAATTTATAGATTCAATGCTATTGCCATCAAGCTACCATTGACTTTCTTCACAGAAACAGAAAAATCTACTTTAAATTTCATATGGAACCAAAAAAGAGCTGGTATAGCCAAGACAATCCTAAGGAAAAATAACAAAGCTGGAGGCATCATGCTACCTGACTTCAAACTATGCTACATGGCTATGGTAACCAAAACAGCATGGTACTGGTACCAAAACAGATGTATAGACCAATGGAACAGAACAGAGGCCTCAGATATATCACCACACATATACAACCTGATATTCGACAAACCTGACAAAAGCAATGAGGAAAGGATTCCCTATTTCATAAATAGTGCTGGGAAAACTGGCTAGCCATATGCAGAAAACTGAAATTGGACTCCTTCCTTACACCTTATACAAAAATTAGCTCAAAATGGATTAAAGACTTAAATGTAAAAACCAACACTATTAAAAACTCTAGAAGAAAACCTAGGCAATACCATTTAGGACATAGGCTTGGGCAGACTTCATGACTAAAGCACCAGAAGCAATTACAACAAAAACCAAAATTGACAAATATATATAATTAAACTAAAGAGCTTCTGCACAGAAAAAGAAACTAGCATCAGACTGAACAGGCAACCTACAGAATAGGAGAAAATTTCTCCAATCTACCCATCTGACAAAGATCTAATATCTAGAATCTACAAGGAACTTAAAATTTACAAGAAAAAAGCAACCCCATCAAAAAGTTGGTGAGGATATGAACAGACATTCTCAAAAGAACACATTTATGTGGCCAACAAATATATGAAAAAAATCTCATCATCACCAATCATTAGAGAAATGAAAATTAAAACCACAGTGAGATATCATCTCATGATAGTCAGAATTATAATTATTAAAATATCAAGAAGCAAGATGCTGGCAAGACTGTGGAGAAATAGGAATGCTTTTACACTGTTGGGAGTGTAAATTAGTTCAACCACTGTGAAAGACAGTGTGGCAATTCCTCAAGAATCTAGGACCAGAAATACCATTTGACCCTGCAATCCCATTACTGGGTATATCCCCAAAGGATTAGAAATCATTCTACTATAAAGACACATGCACACGTATGTTTATTGCAGCACTATTCACAATAGCAAAGACTTGGAACCAACCCAAATGCCCATCGTGATAGACTGGATAAAGGCAATGTAGCACATACACACCATGGAATACTATGCAGCCATAAAAAGAATGAGATCATATCCCTGGCAGGGACATGGATGATGCTGGAAGCCATCATTCTCAGCAAACTAACACAGGAACAAAGAAAACCAAACACTGCATGTTCTCACTTATAAGTGGGAGTTGAAAAATGAGAACACACGGACACAGGGAGGGGAACAACACACACCCACACAGGGGCCTGTCGAGGGGTGGGGGGCAAGGGGAGGGAGAGCATTAGGACAAATACCTAATGCATGTGGGGCTTAAAACCTAGATGATGGGTTGATAGGTGCAGCAAACCACCATGGTACATGTATACCTATGTAACAAACCTGCACATTCTATACATGTATCCTGGAATTCAAGGTGAAATAAAAATGAAATAAAATAAGAGAGAGAGAGGGAACTTTTAAATTCCTCAAGAGAGACCAACCATTTTCCGGAAATGAATATTAAAAGAAATATGTAATGCAAATATTTATTAAAATGACATTAAACAATGTAAACATTTTATTTAGTCGCAGTTTTGTGAGAAAAATGCAAAAATTTACTTCTTATATATTCAATCCAGAATGAAAGCTTGAAGGTTTAATATGTAACTCTAGCAAAGTAAAAGTATTTCAGTAAGAGACCTAAGGTGATGAGTCTCTGAAATGTGGCTGTATTTTAATCTAACTTGATGAGCAATGTAGCTATGTATACTCAAAGCAATGGACCTCTGCAGTTAGCATGTCTGACTATCTCGGAACATGATTTTCCCAGCCACCAACCTAACAGAAGCTTGGTGTCAAAGAGTTCAAGATTGGGCAAAATTAAGGTTGTGTGCAGGCTGTATGGCTGAACACAGATCTACATGACATGAACTAGATATACAGAAGGCAAAGTAAACATTCTGCTGTGTAAACAGGAATCTAAATTTGCCTAATCAGGAACCAACTCAATTCTTACAGAGGTAAGCCTCTGTGATGTTTGTAGACCTTTTTCTTTTTTTCAATCAGGAAATTCCATTCTTAACTATTTTAGATATTTCTGAATAAGATTCTAGAATTCTTAACCTGTTTATTTTGGAAAATTTTAAGTTTATTATGAAAATAGAGATAATAGTAACTATCCATCATCCAGTTTCAATAAAAATCAATATACAGCCAACATTCAGACCTTCACTCTCCTTCCTCTCCCCCAACTCTGGATTGTTCTGAGGCAAAGCCCAAATATTATAACATTTCCTTTATAAATATTTCACACTGTATTCTGAAAAGGTAAAAACTATTTTTAAAAGCACATGACTACAATATCATTTCTGTGTCTACAAACAATAATTGTCAATAATTTCTGTGATAGTTTGTCTCCAAGATGACCATAACTGATTGATTCCTTCCCTTCCACATGCATATTATTTCCCTGTCAAGAGGTAGAGACCATTCCTCTACTTTCATGAATCTGGGATGTCCTGCTTCTGCTTTTCCCAATAGAATATGGCATAAGCGAGGCTATAGAAGTTCCAGACCTTGACCTGAAGAAGCCTGGAAGTTTCCTCTTCTTTTGGGAGTGCTGAGTCAACACATCTTACTACCCTGCTAAAGAGACCGTAGGAGAGAACATATCTATTTATTTGTTGATTGATCAAACTATCTATCTACATATATAGAAAGAGAGATAGAGAGAGAGACCCAGCCATTCCAGCATCTTGGGTGAGCCCAGCCTTCCAACTGTCTTCATCGAAATACTAGACATGTGAATGAAGCCTTCTTGGATTCTCCACACATGCTCCCCCACCAACTAAATATCACTGAATTACCCCAGTTGACATTCTGTGGAGAAGAAAAATTGCCTAGCCAAGACCTGCCTAAATTTTGGATCCATAGAATCATAAATAACAAAATCATTAAGTCACTATGTTTTCGTTTGATTTGATACAAGGAGTAGGTAACTAAAACAATTCTGTAACATTATCAATATTCAGTCAATGTTCAACTTTATCCAATCAGTTTTTAAATATTTTGGATGGAGTTGGTTTGTTTGAACCAGGATTTCAACAGATAACCCTAGAACTCAAAACAATAATGAAAATGTTTTATGCATCTGTAAACATTTCCCATTTTATTAACTAATTTTATAAAAAATATCTGATGTACTATGGTAACTCTGCATAGATAGGTGGTTTTTGCAAAGATTACTATCTACATTACACAGATTTCTTTTAAAAAAAGAACTAGATCTAGAGATTAAATGGCATATCAGAACAATTATATCTGGACTTCAAATCCAGATAGTAGCATTTAAGGTCTAGTGCTCTTTCCTTTATTCCAAACATGGTTGAGCCTTCAAAGATTTGTATTACCTGATTGGGTCTAATAAGATTTGCTATTATTGGAACCATAAAGAAACAAGTATTTCTCCACTCTTCATCCTTATACTCTGAGATGTATTTATTTCTGAAATATATCCCCTCCTCTCAATCTCTGCCACGTGGTTCCTAGTGTAGGCTTCCATTATTTCCCTCCTGGAATACCAAAGTCCTAATTGATCTCTAAGTATCTGGTCTTGATCCTCTTTCATTTTTCCTCCATTCCATTGCCAGATGCATCTGTCTAAAACCAAACTTGGCCATCTTGATTCCTCTGCCTAATAATATTTAATAATTCTCAAACTGATATCCATAGAAGGAAATGTTCTCAGAAGGCCACGAGTTCTCCTGGAAAATCTTTAAAATTCCTATATCTTGGTGAAAATGTAAAACAATAAATACAAGAATCTTTTGAATCATTAAGATGATTACCTAATAACAAAGTACTGCCATCTACCTGACTACAGTAACGATGACTGCATCTGCATTTACCTCACGATGCTAATGCTTGCTATATAAATAAAGCTTTTTGAAATTGTTTGGCTATTAAAAGTCATAAGACAATTAAGCAATCACATAAAATATGCATAATGATGCAGAAGTCAAAAGAACCTGGACCATAACATTTGATACCATACCGGTTTCTACAAATGCATTGTCAAAACACACTCCATGTTAAACATACCAAATTGCAGTGGTTCTGTATCAATGGGCATACTGGAATATAACAAATGAACTCCCAGTACTAAGAGATAATGTGTTTAGATAATCACTTAATGTAGAACTCAATAATGCCCTAAATCTGAACTTAAGTAAAGAAAAACGTTTGTATAATTTTCAAGTAACACCATTTAAATTGGCTTTGGAAGCGTAATAGGAACAGAGTTCACATTAAGAATTAGGTTAGATTATCTTGATAAGACAATTAAATCTTTGAAGTTGGTAATACTATTCTGACAACATATTTTTTCGAAAAAGACATTAAGATTAGAGTAGAGAAAAATATTTTGTCTATTGGATTAAACCATACACCATAGCCAAATTTCAATCATTTTTGATCTACAAAAATGTAAAATATTGAGTTAGTAATGAGAGTTTGAATTCACTGGTTTTATAGATATTTTATTTTCAAGTGTTTTCATTTTTTGCCATTGCATTAGTTTTTTCAGGGCTACCATAATAAACTACCACAAGCTGAGGGACTTAAGACAACAGAAGTTTATTTTCGCACAATTTTGGGGTCTAGAAGTCTCAAATCAAGATGTTGGCAAGGTTGTTTCCTTCTGGAGGTTCTGAGGGAAAACATATCCTGTGCCTGACTCTTTTTGAGGTTCTGGTGGCTACGGACAATCCATAGCATTCCTTGGCTTCAACTGTATCTGCTCCCGTAACACATGGCATTCTCCTTGTGTGTCTTTGTGTCTCTGTATCCAGACTTCTCTCTTCTTATAGGGATATCAGTTATTGGATTAAGGCCAACCCCAAACCACTGTGACCACATGTTAACTTGATTTATATCTACAAAAACCCTCTTTCCAAATAAAGTCACATTCATAAGTACTGGGAATTATGACTTCAACGTATTATTTTAGGGTACACAATTTAACCCACAAGTCATATTAAAGGTACAAGCATAAGTTCTAATCTGGTTTTATTTTTGAATATATTTATCTAACATTGTAAATAAGAATAATATAAATCCTGCAATAATTGTCTTTCCTTTTCAAAAAGAGCCTGTATATTATTCCTGTATGAGAAGGTTGACCTAAAGTACAGAGCCTGAGATCCCTATCCTGTCACATTAGACCTTCAGCAACCTGGGACTGGCCCTCTCCATGGCCATCCTCCACCTTACTTCCCTGGCATTTTATTCTTTAACAAAATATAAGTCTGCTTACAATTCCCCAACACACAATACATGATTTTATGCTTTCTTCCCCTTGTTCATTCTGTCCCCTCTGCTTGTAATGTCCTTCCCTTCCCAACTTCCTCATCCCTTAGCTGTGTCCTTTTCTGACTCCTATTCAGTCTCAGTTCAACTGCCATCTTTTCCCAAAAATCCTCTGTGAAGACCACCCACCTCCTCCATCAGCACCATCACCAATCCCAGGCCCTGAGTGAAGTGGACCTCAAGGGGACTCCCATTTTCCCACACATCTGTCTCCCAACAGACTATAAATTCCAAGATCTCAGGGACAGTGTCTTCCCCATGTTTCAATCTCCAGCTCTTAGCACAGTGGTCATCTCAATGTTAAATGAAGGTGTTCGTATGTGGGATGGAAAGAGTTTCAGCCATAGTTCCAAGATTGCTGCTTGCATTCTAATTTATACTTCTGCTGAAAGAGGTATTGCAATTGTCCCATGTGGGAGGTTAGTATCAGAAGTTTGTCACCTAAGCAGTGAGCAAATTCACACAAATATACCTGTCATTAAAAGTGACTTATTTTTCCTCTTTGATTGACTGCATACCTTTTCTATAAAAGAGATTTGTGAATTTAGAGATATGGAAAGATCTCAGCAGCTCAAAAATTTTAGTTTTGTTTTGCTGGAGTGCCCTGGATACACAGGAATCTAATGGAAGAAAGGACTAGAAAGATAGAATGGGTCCATATTTTAAATGACTTTAATGACTTTGAAAGCCAAAATAAGGCTGTATATTTTGCTTTCTATATACTGAGTAGTTCTGTTTTTTTAGAAAGGAGCATGACATAATTAATTTTGTACAGACCAAAATGTCACACACTGGTTCTCTATACTAAGCATAATGGGATCAGAGTTCTATTAATCTGTACTTCTAAAATGACAGATAATTTAATTACTCCCATTTGGATTTTGAAAGTCATATATTTATATATGTGTGTATCCTGGACTTTTAATATTTCACAGATAATAAAATCACTTTATTTTCCAGATTGCTCTTTTGCTAATAATTAGCCACCATCATTTCTCATAATAGCTTAAAATAAAACCCTGCTCTCTCTATAAACTGGCTGGTTCAAATTTACACTGGACTGATTAAGTGGTCAGGTCAGATTCTTTATTATTTTTTTGAAAACTAGTTAAAGCAGTTTAGCAGTTATCAAAAAGCAGCTTTGCCTATTTTAGCTGAATCTTTTGTTATATTTAAAAGTTATATTGTATCTCATTTGGGGTTATTTAACTTTTAAAGTCCTTTTAAAAATAGGGATGATAACTAAATATGTGGGGATAAAAAGTTATGAGATATGACAATAAATATAAGATTTAAATTTCAAGTGCACCTGATGTAATTCATTATTACAGTCAAATTAAACCAACATAAATAGAATTGCCAAAAACACAGAAATAACACGCTCTCACTAACCAATGGGAGATTACCTGAGATCCATGCTGCAAAGCTGACAATGTATTAATTGTGTTTAGAATAATCTAGTCTATGGAAATGTATTCAGTGAAGTTAACTTTGAAATAGAACCATTGTATATGTATGAGATATTCATAGCATTAAATTAGAACCCACATTTCCCTTTTTAAATGACTCTTTTTTTTTTTTTTTTTTTTTTTTGAGACGAAGTCTTGCTCTGTCACCCAGGCTGGAGTGCAATGGCACAATCTCGGCTCACTACAACCTCCACCTCCCAGGCTCAAGCGATTCTCCTGCCTCAGCTTCCCAAGTAGCTGGGATTATAGACACATGTCACCATGCCCAGCTAATTTTTTTGTATTTTAATAGAGACGGGATTTCACCACATTGCCCAGGTGGGTCTTGAACTCCTGACTTCAGGTGATCCACACACCTCGGCCTCCCAAAGTACTGGGATTACAGGCGTGAGTCACTGTGGCCGGACTTAAATGACTTTATATGCCATTTGTGGAGCCATTACAAAATTTCAGCTTTTTAAAACCCATATATTAAGGCTTACATTTTACCCAATAAATTACATTTATTGGGTAGCTAGGTAACCTTTTTGTTTTGACTTTTGTTGCTAAAACTTAGTCTTAACTCACTAAATCATGGACTTTTCTACTTGGTAGAGACAAAACTGTACTTTAGCTTTCACTTTTTTCAGGTAAACTAAAACTCTAAAAGGTGAACTGCTTTAGTTTATCTGATGCCTTATAAGGAGAATAGATCTTGGAGGTGAAGTACCACTTGGTGTCTAAACATCTTGCAGCATTTCCAGGTCAATATTCTGAACATCTCCTTGTAGCATTTTCTTTTTGTAATTCTCTAAATGAGATGGAAGAGTTGGAATGAAAGTGTATTTGTCCCAAAATATCAAATACTCTCTCAACCTTTTAAGGAAAAGCCTCTTTTGTATTCATTTTAATCTCATTTGCCTTTTTTCCCCTAATGTTAAAAACAGATTGCAGGTGGGAAATTCTGCTTAATTAAAATTTGAATGAGTTGGGTTTAATTTATCAAGGTTTAATTATAAATTAAATACATGTAAATTAAATGTGACCATGGATCCAAGTAGACTGCTTCTATTCATTACAACTAATCCTTTCCTAGATTTGAAAACTGCATTACTAATATATCAAAACCAACTTCGCGATTTTCTAAAAACAGCCATGTATTTTTACATCTGAGAAGTACTATGTTCCAAAGGAAACAGTAACATTCCTCAGTATCTCAGTGGCAATATTTATTATCTTTTCAGTGAAATCCATATTTATCAAGAAATGCCAGTGTGATTTTTCTTGAGCCAAATACACTGTATAATAGAAGTTTATATGGGTTTATTTAATGTATGTGTGTGTTTCATAAATACTTCCAAATTACATGAATTCTCTCTAATAAATTTTACTGTATAATTAGTTCCCTTAATATTTTATAGGCTTACCAGATTAAAAATGGCATATTTATGTGGTATATGATTTTCTTTTCCACATTCAGGTTCTCTCTTTAGGAGCAGATGTCCTACCTGAATACAAACTGCAGACGCCACGCATCAACAAGTTTACGATATTGCACTACAGCCCTTTCAAGGCAGTCTGGGACTGGCTTATCCTGCTATTGGTCATATACACCGCTATATTTACTCCCTACTCTGCAGCCTTCCTCCTCAATGACAGAGAAGAACAGAAAAGACGAGAATGTGGCTATTCTTGTAGCCCTTTGAATGTGGTAGACTTGATTGTGGATATTATGTTTATCATAGATATTTTAATAAACTTCAGAACAACATATGTAAATCAGAATGAAGAAGTGGTAAGTGATCCCGCCAAAATAGCAATACACTACTTCAAAGGCTGGTTCCTGATTGACATGGTTGCAGCAATTCCTTTTGACTTGCTGATTTTTGGATCAGGTTCTGATGAGGTAAGAACTGCTTAAGATTCTTATTTTCTGAAAGACTGCAATTATAAAAGTGAATCTATTTTAACTGCAAAAAGAATAGTTGCTTTGCAAGCTTCTTGTATCTCACAGGTAAAATTCATTTTCAATTGGGGATGCTACAGAATGAAATGAAACCATTTTGCCATTGCAAATCGAATTCTTTCTCTTTTTGCTAAGAGATGTAAAAGATTCTCCATTCTTTATCTACCAAATTAAACTTGGAAACAAGTGGTCCATAGCACACACATTCCCAGGATTTAAAATCTCTATTTACTAACTTCATGGGTGTAAAACTGTCAAATATTAAGTATGTCTCTGTTTTTCTTAACTCATTATTAAGGTTTGAGACAGCAGAGATTTGGTTTTTGTTCAAATTATGCAAAGAGGGCACCTTCTGGAATGTCCTATTCAAAAATGCATTTTCTTAAATAATATTCAGCTTGGAAAGTACTTTTTTGGTATCCCATTACCTAATAAAATTGGAAACTAAGAAAATATGAGAAGTGTATGTATTGTGCATTTTCTGGATAGAAGGTCCAGAACTTTAATCAGCTCCTCAAAAGATTCTTTGATCCAAAAGAAGTTAAGTTTTCCTACAGTTCCTTTCATCTAATTTCCATTATTTTTACCATTTATAAACTTTCTGGATTCTATAATGGAAAGATTTTCAGAATGCTTAAAAGTAGTTCCAAAGGAATAGGTTGAAAAAGATAACCTCAATATGTTGGATTTTTTTAAATCGTGTATTTTTCTACATAAGAACCCTGCCCTGCACCAACTTCCTCCTTTCTCCCACAAAGAGGAGGCCAACTCCTCTTGGCAGATGGTTGCTTCCTAGCTAATGAAGGTTTTAGAACAAGATAATCCTCCTCGACCAAGGGGAACCAAAAGATTTTATTTCTAAATCTATTTATTTGTTAGAAATAAACTCGCTCCTATAGAATATGCTGATAGAACTCTGAGTCAGTTAAGAGCAGGGCAATGAAACAATACATTTTTCCTGGGTTCTACAATTTTAAACAAAGTCCCAACCTGACTTTCCTCGTCTGTAAAAGGATGATAATAATATTACCTCCTCCCTTTGCTTTTTTTTTCTAATTTGAGGCTCTAATGAGATAATACATGTGACTTAGCAAAATACTTTTTAAAAGTCAGCTGTTCTTAAATTAGCTGAACTTTTATTGTTAGCTACTCCTAACTTTGGGTTTTAACTAAAAGACAAGAGAGTGAAATACTTCTTTATTAATATATATCTTTGAGTTTCTTATAATGGGTGATTCATATCATTACACATATCATATCAACTTATGTTGATGAACAATAAAATAAAAACTCATTCTTTCAGAAGTTAAAATATATTCACCAACAGCAAACACTAGTGATTTTGTAGATAAGCTTAGAAGTATAATGGGAGAAGTTTTAAGAAGCTTGTGTCTTTTAAATTGTAAAGTCTGGATTTTAAAATGCCCTGAAAATTCTGGACATAATGTTAGTGTTACCCCCAAATTAAAATCTAGTACTGCTGCCAGTGTAGATCTTAGAACTAGAAGTAACCACAGGTAATCATGTAGTTCAATCCTCTGCCTAGGAAGCTAAAGTATTATTATTCCCATTTTACAGATGAGACTGTTGAAACCTAGAATTGTTCAGTGATGCACTCCGTCCTATTTTCTGCATTACTCTTAGTTACTAACATAATACTTTATTCATTCAAAAAAATTTGTGTTGGGTACCCTTCAAAGTGACAGGCACTGTCCTAGGTTTAGAGATTCAGAAGTAAATCAAACAAAGTTTGTGTTCTCCAGAAACTTACATTCTAGGATTGAGGAAGAGGGGTAGGGGATGGCAGAGGGCACAAGACAGTTAATAAACAAACCACCAAACACAGTGCAGAATGGTTTCAGGAAAGAGTAAATGCTGTGATGATAACAAAGCAGGTGAATGTGATAGAGAACGACCTGGATGGATGGCTAATTTGAATTGGAAATTACAAAAGGCCAATAAGGAGAGGCCATTTGAGTTGAGACTTGACAGGAAGAAACCATCCACAGGAGACCGCTGTGGAGAGCATTTCACACAGAAGAAAACACTAGTGAAAAAGTGGCATTTGGGCCACAAGTTTGTTATGGTAGAGGAACAGAAAGATGGCTGGTGGCTGCCAGGCTGAACCACACAGTAAGAGGTGGAATGCTAAGGTTTAAGAAGGCAGAGACAGGGACCAAATCACATAGATACGTGGGATTTCTTATTTATTCTGGCTGCAATGGAGTCTTTGGAAAGGGAATGATATTATCTGATGGACGTTTTGAAGACTGCAGACTAGAGAGTCAGGCTAGGAGCAGGGAACTAGTTCAGACCACATGTGGTGATGCAGGACAAAACAACAGCTTGGTTGCAACAGAAATGAAGAAAAGTAAATAAATTTGGGATATATTTTGGAGGTGAGCTGCCAAGGCTTGTTGATGGATTAAGTATTGAATGGAAGAGTAGGAGAAAAAGCAGAATTAAGGGTGGTGCAAACATTTTTTGTTGCTTGTTTATTCTTATTGAAACATTTCTTTGGTGAAGGGCAGGAGGGTTGCTGAAGTAAAATTATAAATGGTAATGCATTATTCAGATGGAAAAACCTTACGGGGAAAAAGTGTGTCATGGGGAAGAAATTCAACTACAGGTGACATGTAGGCGAGTCAAGTACCCCATGAGCACCTAGAAAAGTAATATGTGAGTATAAGAAGAGAAATGAGATCCATTAAGTTAAATATTAGATATAATCATGGCAAAGATTGGTTTGGATCAGCTTGTATATAAGAACCATGTGTCAGTTTTCTGTGTGGATCTGTTAAGGGTCTGGAGACACTTATTTGACAGGTCAAAAATAAAGCCTTAAAACCTACACTTTTTTAAGTGTCAGGGATGATTTTGTTGTTTAGATATACAAGATCCAGTAGCCATATCTGGAATAAAGAGGAGTCCCAGGAGAGGGCTTTCATATGTTCATAGATGAATATTTCTACACAATAAATGCATAAGTACATAAATAAATGCATAAGTACACACATAAACAAATTAAGAGTGATTTTCAACAAATTCTAAGAACAGTCATAATTTCTTAATTGCTGAATTTTAAGACAGGGTCTCATTCTGTCAGCCAAGCTGGAGTGCAGTGTTGTGATCTCAGCTCAGTGCAGCCTCTGCCTCCCAGGCTCAAGTGATCCTCCGCCTCAGTCTACCGAGGATCTGGGACCACAGGCAGATGCCACCATACCCAGCTAATTTTCATATTTTTTGTAGAGAGGGTTCACTATGTTGCCCAGGCTGATCTCGAACTCCAAGCTCAAGTGATCCGCTGGCCTCAGCCTCCCAAAGTGCTGGAATTACAGGTGTGAGCCAGTGTGCCTGGCCCTAAAATGTTTTCTATCCATCAAAGCATCATAGATGAGCTTAGAAAATGTAATATTGTCAATGTCAATTGGCAATTTCCCTAAATGTTAAGCTAATGTTTTTTACATTCAACCCTTCGAAAAAAATCGAATTTTTATCTATATTATTTAATCTATGTAACAGGTGTTAATAAATGCTAAGAGGATATATTGGCATATACATTTTTACTAAAGAAGACATGGCGTGGCCGGGCGCGGTGGCTCACACCCGTAATCCCAGCACTTTGGGAGGCCGAGGCGGGCGGATCACGAGGTCAGGAGATCAACACCATCCTGGCGAACACTGTGAAACCCCGTCTCTATTAAAAATACAAAAATAATTAGCCGGGCGTAGTGGAGGGCGCCTGTAGTCCCAGCTACTCGGGAGGCTGAGGCAGGAGAATGGCGTGAATCCAGGAGGCAGAGCTTGCAGTGAGCCGAGATCGCGCCACTGCACTCCAGCCTGGGCAACTGAGCGAGACTCTGTCTCAAAAAAAAAAAAAAAAAAAAAAAAAAAAAAAAAAAAGACATGGCACAATTGTTCATATTTTTCTAAATAACTATTTAATTTTTTTCTTACATAATTACAAATCACCTACAATAACTAGAGGATCTTCTATAATGTTAAAAAAACATGTTGAGGAAAATAAATACTGGCAATAACTGGGCTTGCCTTTGTCATTAATATCTTCCTGATGATGATACCATCCAGAGAGACAATAAAAAGATTCTTTATTTCCTAATTTCTGCATCAGCAAACATCATACCACCCATTACATCAATCATTGGCAAATTTTATCTGTATCATTGGTTCAAAGGAACAATGTTATTGGCTCAGTCTCTAGAAAGTTAACTTTTGATTATCTGCCTCATATTTTCCCATATTTAGCTCATCTGTGACAAATCTTAATTTCAGAGATATTAACAGCTGAAATCTACAAAACTCTGCTCAATTACATGCTTCATTAACCTCTTACTCCCCAGAAAATTAGGATTCTTGCAATTGATTATTTGCTTCATTGACCCCTCTCCTTTCACACTTTATGGTTATTTTTTCTGAATCCTGAATACAAGCAAAAAAGGCCTTTGAAACCTACGTAACTACTGTGCTCTTTGAGGGAAAATTCCAATAGAAAAGAGGAATTCTGATCATAATAATATGTTTGATTTATTAGTCTGATAGATGAATTGTGAAATGGATGCAAGGAAAATCTTCGCAGATATCTGTATGCAATCTCTGAGCATTTTGACAGCTGAACTTGATTTTTATAATAGATATCTTTAGTTTACTTCTAAACATCCAGTACAATCATGTTCAACTTTTAGGAACAGATCACATTTTGCAGACAAATATACATATACATGTCTACACATAAAGTTGCTAAGTCTCCTTAGATAGTTTTTGGGAGTTTGGACAGAAGTTTCTATTGGCTTATATTTGGAGCTATTGGTCATGCCTGTAAAAATGTATGGCATGACATATAAGAGATATGAGATCCTCAATGGAAAAATTATTTTGCTTTTAGTGGATCATTTGTTCATTTGTATGTGATTGATTGTCTACATTTTGCTAGAGATGGCATAAAGTATAACTCTTGGTAAAATATTTCTCAGGACAAGTCTAATTATCATTTAAAAAATATGACATCCCTAGTTATTTATTTGTTGTAACATTTGCATACTACTGTTTAGAATCACTTGATGGTCAGTTGTCTGTTACTGTAGAGAAAGCAAAAGTGAGTTCAAACTGCAGAAAAATAAAATGCTAATTGTAAAACAAAACAAAAATAAGTGTCTCAAAAATAAAGGTTATTAAATATTGAAATGAGTTTCCCAGTAAAGCTGTAAAAATGTCCTCTTTAAAAGCGATACTTTAGAAGTATTTGTGAGGTGTGATATAAATAAATGACAATCTAGGTAATTCCCCAATGTTTTAGACACATTCAGAATATATCTCTTTGATTGTATTAGTGAATGCATTCTTAGAAATATTGCAATGATGTAGTTAAGCTGAACAAAGGGCCAGAAACTAGTTTCCAATATTATTGAGATTTATTGAACAAATAATAATTGAATGCTGTATATAAACACCAGAACTTCGAGGGAATTAGCTGTAATGAAATCTAAAGCAAAATATGAGTGTGGAGTAATGACATTTATTACTTGTCTGGTGTTAACATTTCCCCACTTGCAGCCAAATATTTATTGACAAAAAGGACAAATGATGGATTAAGTAGAAAACTTCAGTGATCATTCATTCTATCAAACCTGCATATGAAACCAAAGATCACCTACTTATATATTTTCATTTATGGAAGAATAATTGTATCACTTATTTAGAGGCAAAGGTTTTAGAGAGTAAATCTCTTAAATAATATATTTTAAATACAGGATTCTTAAAAATGTTTACTAAAAAATAAGGTACAATTATTTTTCAAAAATTTTTAAATATTTCTGAACAAAAGATTTTTTTCTTGTTAGTGAGTCTCTCTTTGTTTAACTGTAGACAATTTATTCTTGAGACAAGAAGTTACTTATTCTAATTTCAAGCCTTCAGAAAGAATTCCACTGGCATGAAGAGAGAATTTTGTCTGATTTATTGTAAAATATCTACCAAAAAAAGAAAACACACAGTCTTCTTGAGTCTGGACCTAGTATCTAACATACATACAAAACGTCAATTGTTTAGAATATATATATATGTATTTAAATAATGTTTAGTTTAAAAATTAATATACATAATAAAGGAAACTAACTTCTACCTCAATATAAGAAGTTATCTAGGGCTTCAGTAAACAGTGGATGTGGATATGTTTTTAAAGTTTTGAAATTGAATGATATTAATCAGCCACCCAGAAAAATGAATAATTGAATTTTTGGAAAAAGAGTTACTTTAGATTAAAAATAATAATGTTGTCAAGATACATTAAAAATAAAAATCTTACATAGACCGACTTTACTGTGACATTTTGGAAAAAAGAGTTGGAAAATTATTCAATCACAATAAATGAGTTGAGCTCTGAGATAGCATGGGTGCTGGTGGGTGAAAACTTGACTTGTTAAGAGTCCATTATATCCCCTTTGCTATACTTAGTGACAGGACTAGAAAACAAAGTGCCTTGCTTCAATGTACTGCAAAATGACTCACCTCTTTTTATATCTTATTTTCATTATGTGTTTGTTTTTTATAACAATAACCACATTTTGCCATCTACTGAGCTTTTATGCTCTTTTTGGTTGCTTCCAAGACTAACAAACAGACATTTTTCTAATACCAGTGAAAAGTTCAAGAAATACCATCTAAGAGACAGTTTTTTATCTCTAGTTTTTACAACTGTTGTGAATAGATTTATGTATAGTTGCATTTATTATATTTTCAAAAATTAAAAAAATTGAGATTTTCATAATGTCTGGGTATTACATGAAATTAGATGTGCTGGGAGATAATTATGCAATCTGAAAACAATTATACTGAGATTCTGATCTTAGCAAAATATAATAAGGTAGTTGTTGGTCCTGTTTCTCACTTGCAGGTAACATAAAGATGGCCCATTAAACTAAACAATGAGGCTAAGGGTTTAGAACAAATTGGCAGAAGATTGATAATTATTAAGTCTACTCTCTCTTAGATTTTAGTGCAATCACTTCTTTCTATTCTGCAATCTGGGGCAAGATATCTTAAGTTTTTAAAGCAATATTAAAATAATAAGCAGGAAAGAGTTATTACAATACTAAACATCATCTACAAGATGTGTTATACACAACTGTAGCTATGCCCAGCTATGCACAACGAATGCCCAGGTGTGTTAGCCACAATTTGATAACAATAGAAGTAAGGCAAGGCATCTGTTACATTGTCAAGCCAGCATATGTAGTTATTCTGGTACATGTTACAAAATTACAAGAGAATAGCTTTGACTCTTGAAGTCAATATTCACTCGTTCTTACAATGCAACTGAGAGAGATAATTACTACTTAGTAATTTCTTCCCCTTCCCCCTCCTTTGTGTCTCTGTCATTACTTCTGCAATTATTTAGCATGAATACTGTCATACATGTTGAGATTTCAACATGTCCCATTTATCTTAAACTTTCTTTCTCCAGAAATGATGTCACTTATATGTTATCATGTACATTATATTGTTTTATCTGCTTAGAGAACTTATTGTCATATAGATTTTAACTTCATTTTGATAGAATGCTAGAAGAATCATCAGAGATTTCTTTGGAAAGAAGGCAAAAAGGCAGCTTGCATGCACAGCAGATTTCATTGCTTTTCTTATCATAACATCATTTTTACTCTACCATCTTTTCAACCAGCAGAGTCATTAGTACTTATTATCACAACATGTTATAAAAACAGCTCATTTATTTTAAAGTTTTTCACTTCATTTAACCAACATTTGGAGAATTTTTATTATACTTCATTTACTTTGAGGGTCAGAGAGAAATTTTGCTCCAAAAACAAGAAAATGTTAACAATAATTCTCAAATATTTCTGATTTCTCAGGATAAGTAAACAGAACGTAGAATTAAGAGGAAAAATAAACATAGGAAGCTGAGTTGTGTAGAAATGGCGAAATGTTGAACCAGGGTGACTCCTACCAGAGTCTGAGCAGTCAGTTTGCCTACATGAAGTCCGTCTTTCAATGCCCCTGCCATTTCCCGGGGGGAGCTGCAGGGCCAGTATGGAGAGGCCCCCACTTGTGATTCCAGATATCTAAGTATTGCATTTAAAAAGGGTGGAAGCTCTTTGAACCCATTTCACAACATAGAGTTCCTGCTTATATATGGAAAGAAAAATGTAAAGGATGTTTAAATAGAAACACAGAGTTCCTGTTTATTGGGTGTTATCTATAACTTTGTAAGGTTGGCCTTATTATTTATATTCACAGATGAAGAAACTGAAGTGTAAGATTAAATGAATAACTTGTCCAAGTGGACACACTGGTATGGAGGCAGAATTCAAACATAAGTTTGTCTGTTCCAAAGTCCTAGCACATAACTGCTAAGCTAAATATTAATAATACATATATGAGAAAGTTTGCTTTTCTCTCAGGGATCCAGCCAATAATAATTTAAAGCCTATATTCATTCATAGGGAAGGAATATACTTTTGAAACTATAAAGAAGAAAAAAAGCAAGCATCTTCATTCCACTCTGAAAAACAACTCAGTATTGGAGACAGAGAAGACTCACCTCTCTAAACATCCCCAAATGAGCAGAGACCAGAGTCCAGTTATGATAAATACATGTCGACTACACAAGCTCCTCTCACCTTTAAAGAGTTCCAATACTAACAGAGAATAATTCAGGAGAGACTAAGTGATCCCCTTTCCCTTGTGATCACAAGAAACTGTAGACACTTATTAGAACATTTTTTTTAAAGACAGGGTCTTGCTCTGTTGCCCAGGCTAGAGTGCAATGGCACAATAATAGCTCACTGCAATCTCAAATTCCTGGGCTCAAGTGATCCTCCACCTCAGCCTCTAGAGTAGCTGGGACTACAGGCACCCGCCACCATACCCAGCTAATTTATTTTATTTTATTTTAATTTTTTGTAGAGGCCGAGTCTCACTATATTGCCCAGGCTGGTCTCAAACACCTGGGCTCAAGCAATCCTACTGCTTCAGCCTGCCAAAGTACTGGGATTATAGGCACAAGCCACCACACCCAGCCAGAACATTTTAATGAAAAAGTGTTTTTAATATTTAGTGCTCCTTTGTTATCATCAATATTAATACATAGGGTGTGGTAGTTATTCCATGTGCTATTTCTTCCATTAAGATATAAGTGCTCTTTACATAGTTGGATGTGCTTTGGGAAATAAGCAGCAACAATGAACAGACAAAATGACTCAATAATTGATTGGTAAACACCATGTAACTATGGAATAATTACATGCCCTGTGAATTATACAGTACTTATAGTTGACGTTATTTAGGAAACCTAAGAAATGAGCTTGTAATTTGTACTTATCAGATTTGAAGTCCAAACAACCAGTTAAGTATCCTGTTATTATATCGAAGTATCCTATCATTAGATACCTGGTCAGTAATAATCACCCAATTAGTTGCACATGCCATAGCCAAAAGCAAAATGCAATTATAATATCACTGGGACATCAAGAAATAATTTCTCAATTTAGCACGTTTAGGAATAAAAACATGCATTTAAATGTAGTGCCTAATTCATGCATGCAATCATCCAATAAGTGTTCCCACAGTTATGGGAAGAAGGGGCTTGACTGGCTGGCTCCTTCTCATTATCCAGATCTTTTACAACTCAAATGTCAGCTCCTCAGCAAGGCCCTTCTTGGTCTTCATTTTTAAGGCCATATCTACCCCAATCTACACCTCCAAATACCCTCTGTCATATTTCTGTGCTTACTGTCATCATGTCACTTTTCTCTCTCTGAAATTAATTAATTATTTTTTAAAAATCTCTCTCTCCTCAGTAGAGTACGATCTTGTTTTCTCTTCATTAGATTAGACACGTTGTCTATTAAATAACTGTCTCTATTAGGAAAGTAACCATGTCTGTTTGTTTGACACTATAATCCCAGTGTGTGGCCTTAGTAGGCACACAGTAACACACTAGAATTTATGTTGGTGAATAAATGAGTCACTGAGGACTTATGCAAGGCACTTAGAACATAAAACAAGACAGATTCTCTGCCGCGTGGGTCTTGCATGCCACAATACTGAATTACTGTGTCATGCACTTTCAAAGTATTTTCCAAAGCGGGTATCATATTTAAAAAAAAAAAAAAAAAAAGAACTAAGTTTAATACTGAGTTTAAATAGACAGTCAAGCTTAATGCTACCATACTGTCTTAACCTGTTCTTGTCCACTTCGCTTCACATGAATGTACTTTGAATTGTTTACCAACTGTTTCTGACTGTGTACATTTATTTCTACAGACAACAACATTAATTGGTCTTTTGAAGACTGCCCGGCTCCTCCGTCTTGTGCGCGTGGCCAGGAAACTGGATCGATATTCAGAATACGGAGCTGCTGTTCTAATGCTCTTAATGTGCATCTTTGCCCTGATTGCTCACTGGCTGGCTTGCATTTGGTATGCGATTGGGAATGTAGAAAGGCCTTATCTGACTGACAAAATCGGATGGTTGGATTCCTTAGGACAACAAATTGGGAAACGTTACAATGACAGTGACTCAAGTTCTGGACCATCCATTAAAGACAAATACGTCACAGCACTTTATTTTACCTTCAGCAGTTTAACCAGTGTAGGATTCGGGAATGTGTCTCCTAACACGAATTCGGAGAAAATCTTTTCAATTTGTGTCATGTTGATTGGCTGTAAGTAGCTTTCTCTTCTGTTGTCTATTAGGATAGAATAATACCTTGAAATTAATATTTCTAAAGTATTTAGAGTCAGGCAAAGAAAAAATTACAGAAAATTGAGGAGATAATGGGATTACATATATGGGGACTGTATTCCATCAAATCTGATTCTCTCTGTGAAGTGGAGACACCAAAAAGGTCTTTCTGAACCTTAGGGAACTATGGGCATAAAATTGGAGCAACATGGTTTCAGGAATTGAAACTTGCAGTCCAGTGTTACTGCTATGAAAAGAGTATCTGTAATTTATTACCAATGGTTATTTTCTATTTCAAGCTGGGGCTAGATTAGAATGGGAAATTCTCATTTACACTACGTGATAGGTAGATAGATAGATAGGTATAAAAAATGTTAACCATATATATCATCACAACAATTATTCTGTAAACTAATCTTTCATATACATGTGTATGTGTATATATAATATATAATATATAACATATTATATATATTATATATACACATATATTATATATTATATAAATATATAATATATTATATATACACATATTATATATACATATATTATCTATACATATAATATATAGCATATATTATAGACATATATTATATATACCTATATAATATATATTATATGTAACATATATAATACATAATATATTATATATTATATATTATATATATACATGCAACATACACATACCTGTTTATACATAATATACATGTAATTTTCCCCTGTTATTGACTAAAAATTTCTTTTCCTGTGACATTATGTCAAGATCTAAGTGATTGGTTAATGTCATGAGCATCATTCGTAACAGATATTCTTTGGAATTAACAAAGTTTGTTAAAAGATGTTTTAATATTAATGTATATTTTAATAACACCGTGGAACCACTGAAGGTGAACTTGCTGTTTCCAGGCAGCAATTAGGAAAAGCATAAAAGCATGATGGATTTTTATTTTCATTTTTTTTACCATATTTTTAAAAATAATTTCAACTTTTAGATTCAGGGAGTATGTGTGCAGGTTTGTTACATGGGTATATTGTGTGATGCTGAAGTTTGGGGTATGAGTGATTCCCATCACCCAGATCATGATCATAGTACCCAATAGGTAGTTTTTCAGTCGTTGCCCCCGTCCCTTTATCTCACTCTACTAGTCCCACATGTGTATTGTTCTCATCTTTATGTCCATGTGTACATAATGCTTAGCGTCCACTTCGAAGTCAGAACATGTGGTATCTGGTTTTCTGTTCCTATATTAATTCACTTAGGATAATGGCCTACAGCTGCATCCATGTTGCTGCAAAGGACATACTTTTTTTTTCTTTTTTATGGCTGTATATTAGTTCATATTGTATACATACTACGTTTTATTTATCCAGTTTACTGTTGATGGGCATCTAGGTTGATTCCATGTCTTCTTCAATGTGAATATGGCTGCAATGAACATATAAGCACATGTGTCTTTTTGGTAGAATGTTTTATTTTTCTTCAGGCGTATACCCAGTAATGGAACTGACAGGTCGAATGATAATTCTGTTTTAAGTTGTTTGAGAAACCTCCAAACTGCATTCCACAGTTGCTGGACTAATCTATATTTCCCTCAAGCAATAATAAATGCTTATATCCCCTAATATAAGCATTCCATTTTCTCCACAGCCTCGCCATCATCTGTTATCCAAATCGTATTTCCTAGGTTTTCTTCTAGGATTCTTACGGTTTGAGGTCTTACATTCCAATCTTAAATCCATCTTGATTTAACATTTGTAGATGGTGAAAGATAGGGGTCCAGTTCAACACTTCTGCATATGGCTAGCCAGCTGTCTCAGCACCATTTATTGAATAGGGCTTTCTTTATACATTGCTTATTTTTGTCAACTTTGTTGAAGATCAGATGGCTGTAGGTGTGCAGTTTTATTTCTGGGTTTTCTATTCCATTCCATTGGTCTATGTGTCTGTTTTTGCACCAGTACCATGCTGTTTTGGTTACTGTGGCCTTATAGTATAGTTTGAAGTTGGGTAATGTGATGCTTCCAGCTTTGTGCTTTTTGTTTAGGATTGCTTTGGCTATTCAGGCTCTGTTTCACTTTCTATAAATTTCATAATAGTTCTTTTTTCTAATTCTGTGGAAAATGACATTGGTAGTTTGATAGGAATAGCATTGAATCTGTAAATTGCTTTGAGGAGTATGGCCATTTTAATAATATTGCCTCTTTCAATTCATGGGCATGAAATGTTTGTCCATTTGTTTGTGTCATCTATGGTTTCTTTCAGCAGCGTTTTGTAGGTCTCCTTGTAGACATCTTTCACCTCCTTGGTTAGATGTATTCCTAGTTATTTTATTTTTTGACTATTGTAAATGTGATTGCATTCTTGATTTGGAACATTATTGGTGCATGGAAATGCTACTAATTTTTGTACATTGATTCTGTATCTTGAAACTTTACTGAAGACATTTATCATTTCTAGGATCTTTTTGGTTGTTTATAGGAATAGAATAATATTATCAGCAAAGAGAGATAATTTGACTTTTTCTTTTCCTCTTTGGAGGCCTTTTATTTCTTTATCTTGCCTGCTTGTTCTAGCTAGGACTTCTAGTGCTATGTTGAATAGGAGTGGTGAGAGTGGGCATCCTTGTGTTGCTCCTGCTTAATGGGAATGCTTCCAGCTTTTTCCCATTCATGATATTGGCTGTGGGTTTACAATACATTGTTTTTATTATTTTGAAGTATGATCTTTCAATGCCTAGTTTGTTGAGGGTTTTTAATCAGGAAAATTTTGGATTTTAAGCATGGTTTATTTCTAAAGATTCAAGAAGAACATCATCCTTAGAATGCATAGAAAGTTGAAAATAGATCCTGATAGTTGATTTTTAAATGTCAACATGATAATAAAATGTGCTTAGATAAATCCCTATTAATGAAATGTAAATAAATTCACCAAGTTTATTGTCTACTTTATATCCAATGTGCTTTTCGTAAGTTTTTATTTTAGTAGCATTTGTGTAAGCAAACAACATTACATTTCAGTAACTATTAAGACATTCTACAAATTCAGTCCAAGTCTAGGCTGCAAACACAGAAGTAGCATTGTACCCAGAAAGAAATGGAAGTTGGATCTCCTAGAATAAAGTAGAAATATGTATTCCAGAGAGACTGAACACAGAGCAAGCACAGTTCCAACCATTTTGTGATTACAACTACTAGTAAACACTTTATAGGGTTCATCTGCTTTAGTGGCATAGGTATCAAACAAGGAAAAACTTGGTCTTAATTAAACACGTATGTAGCAGAAATATCTTTTTAAGAAAATAGAACCTGTATTTTGAAACTTAGAATTTTTAAGAAAGACTTTTAAAAATGCACTTGTTTAGCGACTTCACCACTTAGTAATCCACACCACTTGTAAGGATTAAGTAAAATACGTAGTGCTCTTTATCATGTGAATTTTTTTAAATTGAAGATAGCTCAGTTCTTTACTTGCTCTGCACCTAATCTCCATTCCCTCAATCAGGGAATTTTAGTCAGTTTTCTTCCTTTGTCTTTCTTTCCTTCCTTTCTTCTTCACTTCCTTTTTTTCTTTTTTAATATAGCACTAGACTATTTCTGTTAATATGTTAAGAATAATACATGTTTTCTGCAGATGAATTGTATCTTTTAAGAAAAAAGAAAGCACTCTAATCAAATTGGTTATAGTAGGATACACCCACATTCCACATACCGTCATTTATTTGAATATAAGACTTGGTTCTATACACCTTAATCCAAATGGGATTATGTAAAGCTTTATGTCACGCAGGAAATACTTTATAGGTACTCCTGGAGAACCGCACCATGACCTATTATGTCATAAATAAAGAAAAGAGTAAAATTAAGACTTGAAATTTGGCAATAATAAGAATACTGAAATTTATGTACCCATTTGATGTATATAGGTGTATCTGCACACGATATTCTCAATCTAACTATATTCTAAAATGATATGGTTTTATCTATGCCCATACTCCTCAGACCTTTTAGTGGCCTTATTTCAGCCTGAAAAAATAAAATAACAAAAAATGTGATTAAAAAATGTATATGTGCTAATTACAACTATTGTGGTTATCAGGTTGAACTTTCTCAGCATCCTGAGTTTAACTCTAATCTTTATTCTAAAAGAAAAATTTGAAGCCAAGTCGTAGAAAACAAGGCAATCAACCCTCTATCTTATAGCAATATAATTTAAGGAAACTAAAAATAAAACATTAAATACAAATAGTAAATATCTAATGCATATAGATTGTTACATGCATTTTGTAAAGCTGCTGTTTGCAAAGACAGTTTTTGTACTGCTGACCTTGTACAGACTACAGTAACCAGATAATATGTTTTAAAAGTGTGTATAATTCAAAATAAAAAAGGAAGACTGTGAAGTCATTAAATAATTGTAAATGTAAGTCATGCTCATATGTTTACACCTGTTTTATAACATATAGCATAATTTTATATTTTAAATATTATAAATAACATGTATATATTTAACTTTAAAAAACACATAAGCCAGAAAAATAAAGGCAAATGTACTCCATTTCTGACCTGCTTGACAAACATCTTGATTGGAAGAATTTCTTATTTTTGTAGCAAGTAAAAAAAAAGTTACTAGAGTTCTGCTTCCAGTTATGATGGAGTTACTAAAACCTTACTCTCCTTCTATTAAAAACAAACAGAAAACTGATCAAAATATATAAGACAATTGTTTTCAGGCACTGGAAAATTAACAGGGAAGTTTGATCCCTGAAAGAAGGAAAGCAAACAATATGGGCCACATGTTTTCTTGACTTTTTGTCTGGAGGCACTTTCTGGACCACAGTGAACAGAGAAGGGAGAAATAACCTAAGCAGACCCCAGCAGTCTTACAGAGTTAAGAAAACAAGATCAGAGGTCATGGAGGCTAAGGTACTGCAATTTGCAAGACAGACAAGTGGAGAAGTAGTTATGGAAAAGAAAAGCCCCAGAAACCTACATAGGTATCCTTTTGAGTCTTCTGATGAATACTAAGTCACAAATGCATGGGGTAAAACTCCCTAAAATCCAGCAAAGAAATACCAGAAATACTATAAGCTAAACAATTTCCAGAGCTCACATAGATGTGGGAGATTTTCAAATTTCAGCCAACAGAATGGAAAACCTTTATTGAACATCCAGGGTATTTGGTAGAAATCTCAGAAAAAAAAAAAAAAAAAATAGTGCTGTAGTACCAGGGCTAATCTGTCCCAAAAATAAGCTTAAACAGCAAGCTTCAAAAGGCACACGCTGATCTCCAAGTGGTTTAACTCCTGCAAGAACATCTAACTTCTTTTTAAGACAAAAAAAGTTACAAGCATTGAAGAAGGTTAAATTTATAGTGCCCAATATCTATTTAAAATTTAAGAGATATTATAAGAAACAGAAAAATGTAATTCTTAATAGGAAAAAAAAAATCAAGTAAAATGGAACCAGAATTTACAAAGATGATGAAGACAAGCAAAAAAAAAAATTCTTTTTTTTTAAATAGTAGCAGAAATTTTTTAATTTAAAAATAATGGTAGAATTTTTTCCAAAATTGATGAAAACTATAAACCACATATCCAAGAAGTCCAGTGAATCCCAAACAGGTTAAATATATGTAAAACACACTGGTGCACATCATAGTCAAATATCAAATGCTGCTGGAGAAAAAAAGACACATCATATACAAAGGAAAAAGATAATGTTGATAGATTTCTTATTAGAAATGATGAAAGCCAAAGAAAATGGAACAAAATCCTTATATTGCTGAAAGAAAACTAAAATCTGTCAACATAGGAATCTATGTTTAATTAAACTACTCTTCAAAAATGACAAAACCTGACATAATTCTTCATGAGCAGACTACAAGAAATGATAAAGTTCTTTAAGTGAAAGGAAAATTATACCAGATGAAAATTTGATCAACACAAAAGAATGAAAAACTAGAAGTGGTAAATGTGTGAGTTAAAAAAAAAAAAAAAAAATACTTTTTCCGTATTTCTAAATGTCTTCAAAAATAATTGACTCCTTAAAGCAAAAACTAATGTCAATGAATGTGGAGGTTTTATAACATATGTAGAAGGAGAAATTATGACAATGATAGTACCAAAAAGTGGGAAGAAGAAATAGAAATATATGTTGTTGTAAGATTCCTACATCATTCATGACATGGTATTATGCTATTTAAAGTAGATGTTGACCAATTTAAAATGCATGTTATAAATCCTACAACTAGGCCGGGCGCGGTGGCTCAAGCCTGTAATCCCAGCACTTTGGGAGGCCGAGACGGGCGGATCACGAGGCCAGGAAATCGAGAGACGATCCCGGCTAACACGGTGAAAGCCCGTCTCTACTAAAAAATACAAAAAAACTAGCCGGGCGAGGTGGCGGGCGCCTGTAGTCCCAGCTACTCGGGAGGCTGAGGCAGGAGAACGGCGTAAACCCGGGAGGCGGAGCTTGCAGTGAGCTGAGATCCGGCCACTGCACTCCAGCCTGGGTGACAGAGCAAGACTCCGTCTCAAAAAAAATAAATAAATAAATAAAAATAAAAAAAATAAATCCTACAACTATAGCTAACAAGCCAACAGGAAAGACAAAATGGAATAATAACAAAATAACACATGTAAAATATTGTAGGAAATAAGTAAAAAAGGGAAATGCCAAAAACAAATAGCAAGATAGTATATTTAAACCCAAATATATCAATAATTGCATTAAATGTAAATGATTTAAATGCTTTTGTTGAAATGGAGAAATTATCAGAGAGTATTTTAAAAAATAAGGCTCAACCATATGCTGTCTAAAGAAAACATACTTATAAAGAGTAAAAAAAAAAAAGAAAAACAATGTTCATACAAATCCTAATCATAAGAAAATCTGAGGAACAGTATTAACTTCAGACAATGTAGTGATATTAACTTTAGGACAAGTACTATTGCCAAAGATAAAATAGATAAATATAGCAATCCTAAATGTGTAGGCACTCAACTACAGAACTTTAAATTACATGAAGGAAAAACTGATGTAACTGAAAGGAAAAATTGACAAATTCACAAGACAAATTCATAATTATAGTTTGCAATGTTAACACTGCTCTTTCAGTGTTTTATAGAATAAACAGACCAAATGAATAAAAATATAGAAAACTTAAAGAATACTATCAGCTAAACTTGGTATATTGACAATTATAAAATACCAGCAGAATACATGTTATTTTCTAGCATATATGGAACATTTACCAGTAGACAAGCCACATGCTGGGCTACAAAACAAGTCTCAATAAATTTGGAAATGCTAAAATCATACAAAGTATTTGTCTGATGATAGAGAAACCAGAAATCAACAATAAAAGAAGGAAGAGGAAAAGGAGGAAGAAGATGAGGAGAAGGAGGAAGAGGACAAGGAGACAAGGAGTAGGAGAAAAAACTGATAGATATTTAGAAAGTCCCCAGATGTTTAGAAATAAGTTCCAAATAACTCACAGTTCAAAGAAGAAATCACATGGAAAATTACAAACTATTTTTAACTTAATGAAAATGGAAACAAAATGTATCAAAACTTGTATAGGGCACCTAAGGCATTTTTTAGAGATAAATCTATAGCTTTAAGTGTTTTTATTTAAAAAGGAGATCTAAAATCAAAAATCTAAGCTTGTATTTTAAGAAGCTAGTAAAAGGCAAGCAAATTAAAACCTAATACAACTGGAAGAAAAGAAATAATAGATATAAGAGCAGAAGTCAATAAAAATAGAAAACAAACAAGAGAGAAAGTTAATGGAAGTAATTTTTAAAATCAGTAAAACTGATAAGCCTCCAACTAGACTAAAAGAGAGAACGTAAGTTACTGTCCTGTATGAAAGAAAGATAATAACACAAATCTTATGGACATTAAAAGGATAAGAAAAGAACATTATAAAGAACAATAAACTTGACAATTTAGATCAAATAATAAAATTATTTGAATTATACACATTACCAAAACTGAAACAAACAAAAATAACCCTGAATCATACAATAAAAATTGATAAATTGGATTTCATCAAAATTAATAACTTCTACACTTCAAAAAACACCATTAAGAAAAGGAATGGACAAATGGTATACTTGAAGAAAATATTTTCAATACCGAGGTCAAAAAAGGACTTATATCCAGAATATATCAATAATTCTTACAAATCCATAATAAGAAGACAACTCAATTTAAAAATGGTTAAAGTATTTGAAAAGACAGTTCACGAAATATACATGAATGACTAATAAAGACATGAAAAAAATGTTATTAATTGTCAGGAAAATGAAAATTAAAACCCTAATGAGATATTACACATGTACACTACAATGGTTAAAATTAAAGACTGACAAAACCAAATGCTGGAGAGGATATGGAACAACTAGTATTTTCATACATTGCTGGTGAGAATGTAAAATGATACAACTTTGAAAAACAGTTTGGCAGTTTCTTATGAAGTTAAACATACCACACAACTCAGCAATTCCACTCTTAGGTGTTTAAAAGAAATGAAAATATATGCCCACACAAAGTCTTGTATACAAATGTTCATAGCAGTTTTATTCGTAATAGCCAAAAACTAGAAACAGCAAGGTTTCCATCAACAGGAGAAGAGATAAACAAACTGTGGTATAGCCATATGATGCAAATCAATTCAGCAATTAAAAAAAAAAACAAATTACTGATACACACAACAGAATGATTCTCAAAAACATGTTGAGCAAAAGAAGTCAGTCACAAATGTACATAATGAATATGTACATTATGATTCCACTTATATAAAATCCTAGAAAATTCAGACTAATCTGTAATGGCATAAAGGAGCTCAGTGGTTGTCTAAGGTCTGAAGTGAGTGATTGCAAGCAGCCAAGGAACACAAGGAGACTTTTAGGGTGAAGCAAATGTTCTATATCATGATTGTGTTTACAGGGGTGTATATATTTGTCAAAACTAATTGAATTATACACTTAAAATAGGTACATCTTACATATAAATTAAAAATCAATAAAATTTATTTTATTAAGTTACAGAATTGTTTAAATTTGTGTAGTAAGAATGCAGGTGTATTTGTTTGTCAACATGTTTCAGCTAATATCTTCTGACCAATCAAATGTATTAGTATGGTTACTATATCAAAATTAAGGTGGGGTGTGCTGAAGGAAGTTTTAAGATACACCTGTTTTATTTCTATAATACCTAAACTAAAGCAAACCATTTGGATGAAAAAGAACTCCCTATTTTATAAAACTAAAATTATTGAGTTAAGGAGAGATGCCTAGATATCCATAGTCTGTCAACTTGCTTTTGATTGATATTTTTGCCAGTTGGGCATCAACTAAATAATATGTACAGAATATAAGTATTTTATTCTTCTCTCTAGCTTACAATCTCTAGCTCCATTTCCTTCCTAAAAAATAGGAAAAAGATTAATGTCTTTATATTAATTTAAAAAGTCATAATCACAGAATTTCCTAAAAATAAGTATTTCAGGTCACTTTTTGTTTTTTTGTTTGTTTGTGTGTTTGTTTTTGAGATAGGGTCTCACTCTGTCACCCAGGCTGGAGTGCAGTGGCATGATCTTAGCTCACTGCAACCTGCACCTCCCTGGTTCAAATGATTCTCGTGCCTCAGCTTCCGTAATAGCTGGTACTACAGGCACACAGCAAGATACCCAGCTAATGTTTGTATTTGTTGTGGGGATGGGGTTTTGCCATGTTGCCCAAACTGGGTTCGAACCCCTCAGCTCAGGTAATCCACCTGCCTCGGCCTCCCAAAGTTCTGGGATTATAGGCGTGAGCCACTGTGCCCAACCATGAATTAGTCACTTATCTGTTCAACTATGTACTTATAATCTAGATTTTTTTTCATCTTGACAGCTAGTGGGAAATGCTTGTTTATGACTTTAACATTTTGGTTAATTTTGATGGTAGAGATAAAACTCTACCATTCAAATAACATCTAATTTACTAAAATCTATTTAATAAATAAGATTTTTTCCTGATCTTTCTTGATCATGTAATGGTTTAGATAAAACACGTGTTTCTTGATCATGTGTGGTTTAGGTTAAAAAAAATAGCATTGATTTCATGCCCTCTGATTAAATCTACTTCCTGAGCACTTGATAGGTATTTTGGAAACGTAACATCACATGTGATTGTTTCCCCACTACATTTGGGATAAGTAAAGCGTGTTTTTCACATGAATGTCCTTGGATCACAGGAATCAATTTCTGGCAAATATTGTTAATTCTCTATTTAAAGAATGATTCATTTACTCAAAAACAATTTAGGCCCACCTTTTCTTCATGTAGAAGATACAATTCAAACATCTGCTCTACCTTACAGAGGATTAATGTCTCTTATATATGCCAATTCAGCCTCACTAGAGATCTCCTGTGTTAGTCTGGATGTCCAGAGAAGCAGAACCAAAAGATAGATATTGGAAAGACATATATATTTGAATATAGATAAAGATATAAAGAGATTTATTAGAAGAAATTGGCTCACACAGTTATAGAGGCTGAAAATTCTCAAGATCTGTACTCAGTAACTGTGTCTAGACCAGGGAGAGCCAATGATGTGGTTTCAGTCTGAGTCCGAGTGCAAGTCCAAAGGCTGGAGAAGACTGACATTCAGCTCAGACAGTCAAGCAGAGAGTTCATTCTCCTTTACTTCCCCTTTTTCTTCTATTCAGGACTTCAATAAGTTGGATGCAGCCCACCCACAGTGGGGAGGACAAACTGCTTTACTCGTTTACTGACCCAAATGCTAATCTCCTCTGCAAACCCCTCACAGACACATCCAGAATATTTGTGTAACCAAATATCCAGGCACACTGTGGCCCAGTCAAGTTGATATAAAATTAACCACCACATCTCCCCAACTTTCGTCCCCTTAAATAGATAAAAACAAGGGGTCACTGCTTTTCCCGGGACATTCTCTTACTTGGGATATCTATGGTACATAAGGATCTTGATAACCAAGCATGATAAGATAAGCGAACAAGGTGAGATGGAAAAGCAAGCAAGTGCTCAGGAAAACATACTAGTTTAAAACATGGCCAGAATCTGGCCAAAGCCTACTTTGGAAATGATTAAGTGGCTTATAGAAGCAATTGTAAAATTTGTTTGAGGAAAAAAATGTGTTGTTTGAATTTACTTTAATTAAACACTTCAGACTCTTTTGTTGTTGCTGTTTTCCCCACCCTGGTATATAGCTATTCCAGTGACTTAAACATATGTTACCATATCTCTCAGTTTCTGATAGATGCCCAAAGATCAATATTCAGATTTTATATCGTGATGTGACTTTCTGTACAGAGAATAGCGTTTATTTTTAGGATTATTAGAAATGAATACAAATATTAAAAAGAGAGAAAGTGCTTAAAGAGTTTATTTTAAATCATGAAGATTTAGTGGAAGAAGCACCAATACAGATATTCTTCCTAAATGCTGATTATATAGCAAGGGATCTCATAGCAGTTTCTTCCCATAGATGAAAGAACAAAAATGTGTTCTATTTTTTCCCTATAAAAATGAAGCTATGTGAATTTTTCTAAGCCAGAGATATGTTTCTTATGCAAAAATACTATGAAAATGAATTGGAATAGATTAAGAACTGTATACAAATTAACACTCCAAAGAAACTGAGTTTCTTAAAAGAATTTGTTATCCCTTAACAAACCTAATGTATTCAAAATAATCTCAAATTTAATAATAGATTTTTCTTCTACAAAGTTAGATTTGAGGCTGAGAGGCAGAAATAAGTCACAATTTAAAACTAATATGTTAACTCCAATTCAAAAAGGGTTTTTAAATCCCTAAAAGACACTTTTGCCTCATATTTTTTTCAAGAAAATGTATTTTTGGTGAGCCATGACATGCCTTCTTTTTCAAATGAAAGGGTTTATTTCAAATGCATTTCTCCCTAGTCAATGCTCCCAGCCACAAGCTGATATTATAAACAATGTGAGTTTTCACTTTCATTTAGAATCCATGATGAATTTGGATACTTTCCCTCTCCAGCTTTATCACTAAAATTATGAAATGTAAAGCAGTTTTAGTTTAACTGCTTTTTTTCCCCATGATCCAATGGTAAATCCTCACTAGACTGAGATAATCAAAATCCTCATGCTTGATACTCTAACAATATATAACTTGCCTATGTTTCCCCCATAACTTTGTTTTTTATCCAATCCAGCACTAATGTATGCAAGCATTTTTGGGAATGTATCTGCAATTATCCAAAGACTATACTCGGGAACTGCCAGGTACCACATGCAGATGCTGCGAGTAAAAGAATTCATTCGCTTTCACCAAATCCCCAACCCTCTGAGGCAACGTCTTGAAGAATATTTCCAGCACGCATGGACTTACACCAATGGCATTGACATGAACATGGTATGTATGTCTGTTTTCCAAAATGAAAGTGCCACAGGCATTATAGTGATAGCCAAAATGGAATAAAAGCCAGAATCACCAGCTTTGAACCCCTTGCTTTTGTTTTCTTCTCTCGGATGTGTATTTTCTCCCCTGGAGATAGTCTCTCATTCTCAATTCATGGCATTGCATGGTGCTATATCTAGTTACACTGTGTGGCAAAGGCATTATAACATGATGCAAACTGATATAACTGTGTGTAGTAGAGTTCCCACTTCTGGTGAGAGAGAGCATTGCTTTAGCTGGGACTTGGGTTTTTACTGCATGGCCTCATTGCCAACACCCCCCAAAAATAGTTGGATCCAGTTGCAATAAGGTTTGGCAAGTAAACAGTAACAATTATGATGCCCCCAAACAGAGATCTCAGGTTAACACACTTTAAAAGACAGGAAATTGAAAACTTATAGGAGAGGTCAGGGAGCTTAAGTATACATAAGCATTTTATGATAGGAAGTTTCACACTTTAAGAATGTTTTTTTCTATATTTTAAATGATCTACGCTGTGCCCTTTTACTGTACCTGGTTTAATGCGTCTTTCCTTTCAAGGGGGAAATGTGGATCCCTTCATATTTTTCCTTCACCTTTTAAGCAAATTCAACATCAACAATCACCTGTCATAACCTCCCTTCCTGTATCACTGCTCAAAAATCAACACTTTTAATGATATTAATGTGGTCCAAAGACCTCTTTTGATTATTAGGAGAATTGCCCACTTTCTTTTACCTTGCAATTTGGCTATAAAGGCTGGTTTCTAAATAAATTATACAGCAAATCCAAATTCGATGATGTATCATAGAGCGCCAGAAAAAAAGGAACAAAAATATGGTGGCTTCCCATATGGCTACTCCTCCACTGGGCAAGAACCCTGTTTCTAAGAATTTCTCAGAAAATAAAAGCACTCACATTTAATTATGTCAATTGCATGAAACAATTTTTGTGTAAGTGAGCCTGTACAATTTAAAATGGTACTTTCTGTTTAACCAGTAATAGTCTAATAAAGAAAGAAGGGTTCAAAATTAACAGGAATGGTGCAGAAAGCACTGTAAATATTACCCAATTTGAAAGTAATATTTATATATGGATAAGTTTATCATACCTGTGTGTGATGTATTTGATTGAGAAGGACATGCCATGACAAAAATGACAATTTGAAGAGCTAATCAAATGAGCACTTTTCACGCAAAACCCCTTGAGTCGTTTCTAATCATCCCAAAGTTCCTTGTGAAAAATTCATTTGTAAATTGATCCCCCAAAGGAACACTTTAATCTCACAAGAAAGAGCACCTACATGTTGATCACTTTTCTATATTTCCATCACTGTTATTGTTTAACAAAGGTGTCAGCATTCAAAGTCTTTTGGGGACTCTCTGCTGCTGGGTTGGCTGAAGCAGTGTCAAGAATTTTTAATCAAAACACATCACTCATTTTTTGTTGTTCCATACTGCCAGATTATTTCAAAAACAGTAGCAAAACAATTATTTTACCCCCCTCCATGTAACTCTAGTTTTGTGACCATTTTTTTGTGATAAAGTCTATTTTGTGACAACTATTTACCTTTCATTGTTTGACTCTATTACCTATGAATATGGTTTATATACCACTTGCCTATTTACAATGTACTTATGAAAGATTTATCTCTTTCCTGTCTGCTTCACACCTTAATAAATGGAATCACAACACCCACCGGTAAGAACAGGAGGTATTTATATCCAATTTGATTCTCGTGTAAATTGTGGAGAACACCCTTGTTATCTGTCAGGTTTAGAGCTTGTTAAATGATTTCCAATGTTAGTTCTGATCTTTTTTGCATGACGTAGCTGAGGAAATACAAAGCAAGAAACTGGGGAAGACAACCTGGAAGAGGCCAAGTACAGAATAGAAATCCTTAACTTTAACAATGACTTGACCTCTAACAATATTTATATACAATTTCCCAGTCCCCATAAAAATTCACTTCTCTGCCCCTATCCCGACTCTGGTAAAGGCTATGGGTATACGGTTTGCATTAGATAATTGTCATAAATAAAATGTCATTCTCTTTCATTATCTTCTATTTTCATGATGTAGGTGCTTTTCTTTCCTCTCATCTGCATGCCTGTATTATATCGTCCTGGAGTGTGTGAGCTCTAAACCATGTGCTGCTGAGTCTTGCATGTGGTTTTGAGAGCTTGACTTTGCACGGACTTCTTGTTTGTGTACAGTGTCTACATTTCTCATTTTGTGACTGCAAAGTGAGTAAGCGAACTGCAAGATAACTCTGAACCCTCAGCAAATGGAAGATGCTTACTTGTTAAGCACTACTTATGAAACAAAGTTGATTAGAGAAAAAACAACTATACTCTTAGACTATTGAGAGGTTAAAAAAAATCAAAATGGATTTTTTTTACCTCCAAAACCACACTTAAAATCCCTATGTATTGTCAACTAAATTGTAATTTAATCGCAGTTTAAAATCATTCAAATTTATGTATTATCACACATAAAAGCACATTTAACTTGTATTTTGCATCAGCATTCCTTGATATTTTAAGTATAACCTTAAATATAATTTCTCATAAAACATTTCAGGTCATTTTCACTGTTCAACCATGTCCAAATGAAGTACAAGATACTCAATCACACTGTATTGATTGACCTAAAATTATTTTTATGAACAAAACCATTTGATTGTTTGATAGACCAAAAAAATAAGAAATAATTGACCTAAAAAGTGTGGCCATATCCTTTAATCCCTGCATCTTTTGCTTTTTGTGTAAAAGCTATTACCAGAATGTTTCAAAACTTAAAGCACTGTGGGAACAAGTATGGACTCCCTTTTAATTGAGCCAGATGGTTCAGAGTACAAAAGGAAATGGGCCAGAATAATGAAGCCACTGAAAGAATCACAGTGTTTTGTTTTGTTTTGTTTTTGCTTTTGTTTTGAGGCAGAGTCTTGCTCTATTGCCCAGGCTGTAGTGCAGCAGTGCCGTCTAGGCTCGCTGCAACCTCTACCTCCTGGGTTCAAGCAATTCTCCTGCCTCAGCCTCCTGAGTAGCTGGGATAACAGGCACATGCCACCACACCTGGCTAATTTTTGTATTTTTAGTAGAGATAGGCTTTCACCATGTTGGCCAGGATGGTCTCGAACTCCTGATCTCAAGTGATCTGCCACCTTGACATCCCAAAGTGCTGGGATTATAGGCGAGAGTCACCACGCCTGGCCTAGATCATGTTCTTTTGAGTGTGATCTCATATTAGGAATAGTAAAAATCATATGAAAGATGTGCAGAAGTTAATTCTGGAAAACTCTCTTCCCTCTACCTCCAACATTTTTAATTAGGAGTGAAGAGATACTTTTTTCAGAGTAGGACTGATAGCATCTCAATGAATTTCTCCAAATCAAAGCTGTCTTCTGATATAGTCTGAAACTTTCTGAGGTTACCTAACACTGTTTTAGTTACAGCACTACCACAGTAATGAAAATCATCTTTCATGTCACTGTAGAATCAAGTGGCCTCACATCACACACACACACACACACACACACACACACACACACACACACACAAAGAAGTACTCCAATGACCATGGTCCATATATTTTTCCGGATGAAGAGAAATAAACTATTTAGGGCAGAGGCTACTCCTAAATTTAATATTATAATTGCATGGAAGAAGTGCCTGTATGAGCATTTAATGGAGAATTTACTCCTTACCTGAAAATAGCACCTCTGCCCCCACCAAATAATGCCCAGATAATATAAAAAATGCAGAATAGAGATTCAGAAGACCTAAAAACTAACTCTCAGTCTGCCACTACTCTTGGACAAGTCACTTAACCTCTCTGCAATTTCATCAAACTTGTTGTTTTCCAATATTTTGAAAGCACCAGAACTCGAATATGCTAAATGTGCAAAAACGTTATTATGGGAGCTTTTCTGCTTGAGGATGGCAATTCTAACCTATCTGCTTCCCATCCCCCAACTCAGGTACTCAGGTAATCCAGAAACAGTTTTCATTTCTTTTAATAAGAAAAGGGAATAGTTCCTTTTTTTTAGCCTGGGACATTAATGGAGGAAATTTTGAGAGACAGACATAGAAAGTGGTTGGAATAAGAGCCTAGGAAGAGGTATAAACTCTCATCTGGGTGGATAGGTAAGTTTTTCTTAAAGACAGGCAGGAAAGAAAAGAGAAAGGGTGAAGGTATTAGCTTGCAGGTTGAGAAGGGAACTTGATGGTACTTCCATTGCATTGTTCAGTTTCCTAGGTCAAGCAGAGACTAGATGAATCCTGAGAAAGGAGGAAGTGCAAGATAGAAGTGTAGCTCAAGACAGGGAGAGATTTTGGAGCTTTTGAGTTAGCTTAATAGGCTTTAAAAAACTTAGGATCATAGTGAGATTTTGAGTGACACAACATAGACCTGTAATGGACCCTATGAACAAAGCCAGTTAAAAGTGGAAAAGAGAATAATAAAAAAATGATGTAGGCCGGGCGCCGTGGCTCACGCCTGTAATCCCAGCACTTTGGGAGGCCGAGGCGAGCGGATCACGAGGTCAGGAGATTGACACCATCCTGGCTAACACGGTGAAACCCCGTCTCTACTAAAAATCCAAAAAAAAAAAAAAATTAGCCAGGCGTGGTGGCGGGCGCCTGTAGTTCCAACTACTCTGGAAGCTGAGGCAGGATAATGGTGTGAACCTGGGGGAGCGGAGCTTGCAGTGAGCCGAGATTGCGCCACTGCACTCCAGCCTGGGCGACAGAGCGAGACTCTGCCTCAAAAAAATTTTAAAAAATGATATACTGTTTAATAGAAATTTATATTGCTTGGAGCTGATGTGATTTCCAAGGAACATTTTAATAAAAATTTGACTTTCTTTACCTGCACAACTTTTAGTTTCTCTGTGATCTGTCAGAGTCGCCTCCACTACTAACACAGAGCTTATCTCTGCATCTACAATCTAACCCTACTCCATCAAAAACTGTGTTACAATCATTCTCTACACTTATTTAAAAGACTTCATCTGGGCCAGACCTTTATATTTAGATCACAGAGTGTTTTGATACACCATAGTGAAGTGTAATGGTGAACTCTTTCAGTTATGTTCAATTCAGCAACTCGGATGAAAACAATCCTTGTGACAATATACTCCATCAGAAATGTAAAAGCAAAATTTGCAAAGTAGCATGGCTTGCCTTCACTGTATTGCTTTCCTCTCCCTTACTTTTTTCTAATGATTTTTAATCTACTGACGTTGATATATACAGTCCATGACCTAGACTGATACGTGTATCATACAGCTGTAATAAAATTTTAGAAATATGATGCCCTCATATCCAGATAATCCTTCATGCATTTAAAAGGGGGCATAAAGATTGACCAAAACCTACATTTAAATGATAATGACCCACAGGACTGGCACACCTTTTGGTTTTCTATAAATAAATACCTAGTTACCATTTAAGAGTTGAATTAAAGTAATAGTTTTGCACAATGCACTTGAAAAGATGTTGTCATCTGCGTGTAGATTAGTTGACAGGAATTGCCTGGCTCTGCAGAAACTGGGAATGTACTTAAATTTCACACTGGCAAGAAGTCTACAACTATGAACACACAAATTTATCACTCATGATCACCTACTGTAGCCAGCTCCTTAATAGCAGGTGCTTTTAAAAGGCAAAGTTCACTTGCCTTTCCTATTTTACACCAAGGCTACTTACCCTACAGTGCTTCAAAATATCACAAAGAACAAGAAAACACCATCTGGAGCCCCCTGACATGAGCAATGTCAAGCTTAAGACAGGCATCTAATGTTTTCAGGTCACAAATGGTACATGTTCATCTTTCACAAGTGATGATGGTCACTTCATCCTGGTCTCCAACCATCAACAAGGAGGACTTATTTACAGTTGTAATCATGCTGCTTCTATGCAAAGTGAGTTCTTCAGTGGTAGGATCTGACCTTTAGCCCATTTTAAGTCAAGAAAAATAATGACAGTATGCCCTAGAGCTTTCCGTATTATAAAAAGTCTACAGAAACATTACACTGAGGTGGTGAACCTACTTTGATGCTTCAGTTTCTCTGTTTATTAATAATTTTACTCTTACAGTAGTTGGAAGGTAGAAATGATGTCTCAAATTGTTTTTTAAATCCTTAAAATAATGTTCCTATTTGAATAGAACTGTAGAGTGGAATTTCTTATGCTGAAGGGTATGATGTGTTTCAAAAAACTTTGGAGTGGTAGGAGCACAGGAATAACTCAACTCAATTCAGTTTCAGATCACTTGATAATCAACACAGGTTAAGCCACTAATAAAAAATAGAGATCATCAAAGTTCAGTTATAACATATTCTTTGGAAATATGATTTTAAGTCTCTTTTCATTCAAATACTAGAATAACTCAGCATTTCTTAAACCTAATGGAATCAAGGCATCCACAATTTTTTTTCCAAAATAAAAGCCCAATATTTTCTTTAGTAGAAGACATACCCAGTGGACTGGGATTGATGTTATAAATGGATATGAAAATGGTCCACCCAATATGTCATATTTCATAATCATTTTTTTAAAAGTGAAAACATTCAGATGTAATTCATCTTAGACCAAATTATCATATAGCCTTAAAGCAGCAATAGCTCAAGAAATTTAGATATATTTTAATTGTTTTTCTCAGTTTAGACATATTGCAATCCATGTGGATGAGCGTGGATGGAAAAAATACATAATCATTACATGTTTTATGCCAGATATACCTAAAAAGAAATCTCCTTTACTTTGCATCTTGGGCTCCTATTATTCAGGTGAGCCACTCCCAGTAGAACTCTACGTTCACCTTAGGGACTATCTGATAAGAGCTTTCTTTATTGGATTGGGTTGGGGGGCATCACCTGTGATGATGCATTTTTTAACACTCCAGAGCTATGCTGAATCATTTCCATATATACTGTCATTCATTCTGCCCTCTCTTCCGTTAATCTTCTTAGATCAGTATGCTGTGCAACCCACACAAAGCTAAAACATGTCTGTGGTTAGGAAAACCGGCCATAGTGGGAAAATAAGCCAAAGACTCACTCTCCACAAAGGCTAAATTATTTTACTTGGATCATAGAGGTGAATCTCAAGCTATCATCTGATTCTGTGCTGTGAATAGAAAGGTGTGAGTGATAGAAAAATGTGTTTTCCAAGATACGGATTTAGCCCAGAGCCTAACTATAATTTTATCTGTTTTGTCTATGAGCTATTCTTTTTTTAAAAGATGGAGTCTCACACTGTTGCCCAGGCTGGAGTGCAGTGGTAAGATCTCAGCTCATTGCTACCTCCACCTCCCAGGTTCAAGCGATTCTCCTGTCTCAGTCTCCCCAGTAGCTGGTACTACAGGCACTCGCCACCATGCCCGGCCAATTTTTGTATTTTTAGTAGAGATGGGGTTTCACTATATTGGCCAGGCTGGTCTCGAACTCCTGACCTTGTGATCTGTACTCCTCAGACTCCCAAAGTGCTAGGATTACAGGCGTGAGCCACTGTGCCCAGCGTATGAGCTATTCTTAATATTTAATAGCAGGCAACACCACAGTGAGGTCAGAGAATTATAATAAAGCAATTCCCTTTGACTAGATATCTAAAGAACAAAGGAGAGTATAATGCCAGAAAAACAGCTACATGGTGCAAAATTTTACACGCCAGACTTCTAAAAGACAAACAAAAATATATAGGCTGGCCTAGAGTAATCATAGACAGAGACATTCTTGGAGTAAAAGCAGAGTGGAAGCATGTAAACAGTGGTCAGAATGAAAAAAAGTACTAGGTTACATAACATTTATATCCCATGCTTTCTAAATATGGGAATAACATTCAATGGCAATTTAAATCTGCACCTTGCTTTATTCCCTTTCCTTTCATTCTCACCCATCTTAGCATACAGAATTGAGATCTATAAATTTTTTTGAAAAAATCGTTATTAAACATTAATGATTGGTTCTCATATGCTTATGGCTTTTATATTGGCAGTTCTTAAAGAGAAAAAATATCTTAACCAGTCACTGAAGCAAAGTTAAAGGAAACATTAGGAAGACCTAACTTTTTTCAAATTAAAGTACAGAATCATTGTAAATTATCAAACAGTACAAAAATTTGTTTTACAGTAATTAAAAAGTACTTTATATCTTTTCACTTAGAGACAACACCCCGATGTAACATCACCTTGCAACCATACTTGTGACATATCATATACGTCCATTTTTCCTCTTACAGACTTATCATAGCCTGATAAGAATTTGTTTTTAAATTGGGAAGCATCTTCTCTGATGGTGCACATTTCATAGATATGTGTCAATCTAAAGAAAGAAACTGAAGCAAAATTTACATAGAGAGTTTATTTAGACCAACGTTGAGGACTTGCAGCTGGGAAACACTGGGAAATGCTCCAGAGAACAAAGGACAGGCTCAAAGATTTTTTGGTTTTGTTTTGCTCGTTTTGTTGTTGTTGTTGTTGTTGTTATTTTTCTATTTTTTAAGGGACAAATCAGGAGAGTGGGCAATTAGAAAAGTTGTTTGTCAGGAACTCTCATTGGTTTACAGAAATAGCACTGGTTAGTGATTTGCTATACATTGTTAAACTATAGGGCATGATTTATGGTATCCAGCATATAGTGTTGTTAGGTCAATTTCTATCAATTGGTGGATCTCTCAGTCTAGAGTCCCGATAGCAGCTGGATTACTTAGCTTAAGGTGGGGAGTAAGATGTGACTGCACTCACATGTCATTGCCTCTATAGACCTCATAATTTAAAGGGGCTTGCATTCCTTAGATAAAAAGTTATTTGCCTTCTCATATACACAAATTTTACTTAAATAAAATTGCAACATCTCTACTTTTTTATGAGAGACTTTTTAAATGCAACATTTTAAAGGTTTCTTATACTTCAATTTTTATACTTTACTCATCCCATTATCTATTACCTATGTGTGTAAACTTCCATACCTTTTTATATGCTAATATAATTATACTTATATTTGCATGTATACAGACATATATACATATTTACACACACATATAGTTGCATAATTTAATCTATAAAAACATTTAATTATGTGCAGTCCATGTTTCTCACTTAATAGCTTGTGAAAATACCTCCAAGTTGGCTAATACAACTAATTTATTCCTTTTAATGGCACATACATTCCATACTAGTTTATTTCATATACTATAACTATATAATACATAATATAATAATATATAACTACATATTATACTTATACTAATAGTTTCTTCTCTTATACTAATGGCTACATTGCTGGGCATTCTTTTGATTTCCAATTTCATGCCACTTCAAACAATACTGCAATAAACCCACTTACATGTATTTTCCTTACTTATACTTTTATATTTATGGGTAGATTCTCAGATAAGGGATTTTTGAGTAAAAGATTATATGTAATTTTAATTTTAATAGCTATTGTAAGATTACATTCCAAAAATGCTTAACAATTTACATTTCTATCAACAATGTTGGTACTTTTCCCCCTTCCCTTTACTAGCACTGGGTGTTATGGTTCTTTTTAATTTTTGACAGTTTAATGGATATATGAAAGTTTGTTTTTACCCTGATGACATTTTCTGAGCTACTGTTAAATGCTCATTCATTCATATATACATACACACACCTTATTTGGCTTTTATTCTATGACTTGCCCATTCATAGCATTTTTTTTTGCATATTTTCAAGTATCTTTTCTATATTATTTTATTTAATAAGAACTCTTTGTAAATATTAATGCTTTTCATATTGTAATTTGATCCTAATATCTTTTCAATATGTTGGTTTATTTAAGGACTCTTTTGGATACAAAAGTTTTGTTTTTTTTTAAATATTGTCTAATTAGTCAACTTTTATTATATAGCTCATAGATCCTTTCCTGTTTTAAAAAGACCCTACTAAACTTTTGGATTATATGAGTAATTTCCTAAATTTTTAAATAAGATTTGGTATATGTTTAGAAAGAGAACTCCACAATTTGTTTGAAATCTATTTTTGTAAATTATTTTCTTCACATGAATAGAAAATAGTCATGGTAGAATTTATTAAATAAGCCATTCTTTTTTTCATTTAATTAAAATACCACCTGTGCTACACATTACATCACTGGGTATAATTGGGATACATATCTAGACTCTAAAGGCTGCTCTATTTGTCCACTCAGCGTAGTATAAGAATGGTTTGGCTGGGCACAGGGGCTCACGCCTGTAATTCCAGCACTTTGGGAGGCCAAGGAGGGTGGATCACCTGAGGTCAGGAGTTCGAGACCAGCCTGGCCAACATGGTGAAACCCCGTCTCTAATAAAACTACAAAAATTAGCTGGCCATGGTTGGTGGGGGACGCCTGTAATCCCAGCTACCCGGGAGGCTGAGGCAGTAGAATATCTTGAAGCCAGGAGGTGGAGGTTGCAGTGAGCCAAAATCGTGCCATTGCATTCCAGCCTGGGGGACAAGGGCAAGACTCCGTCTAAACAAACAAACAAACAAAAAAATGGTTTGTGTTTAGCAGCTTTATATAATATTTTAATATCTGATAAGGTAGGTCGACACTTACTAATCTTATTTTGCTTATTTCTCCTGGCTACTTGAGAGCATTTATTCTTCCATAAAAAATACATGACTTTTTAAATTCAGTTACAACTTACTCCATGTTAAGTTTTTGAATTAACCCAAAGATCAGATTGTTAAATATGGCTCCCAAGAGTGAGAAATCATAACCACTATCAAGATTTACTAATAATTTCAAGGATTAAGGAATTATGAGCATAGGCACAGAGATCTTCCTTGCCATGTTAGTATGAGTTCTGGCTCAGATTTAACGTAGGACTGTAAATGATATATGTTATTATACGACACTTAAACAGAATCTTTTTTGGTCATTAAACATTTACATTTTACATTCTGGACATTACACAGCTTATATGACATTTTCCAGAAAGTCATATTCTATTAAATCTACTAATGAAAGATTGGCCTATCATAGTTGATTATTTAGATACATCCTGCTAAAAATACTCCATAAATGGGAACTATTCCACTAATAAATACCCTTACTGTGTTTGCCAGGAGCAGGTCACTAATGTTTGTCAGTAGCTGGCCATTTTTCTTCCCTGTTATTTCTTGGGAAATATAGAAAATGGATTGTAGGTCTACTTTAACTCTTATTTAAATATAACTTTGGTATTTAAATAGTAAGTCTCACGCATGCTGCACATTAAAATCATCTGAAATATTTTATAATAGTTAAATCAGAATTGCTTAAAGTCTGTGTCAGTATTTTTATAAATCTAATATGTAGACAAGGTTGGGAGTCACTGGTTTATATCTTAAAAAACAAAATCCAATTCAATAAGATTTTATCATTTTCTTCTTAAAAATTTTTACCTTTATTGTTAAATATCTTTATTAATTTTATATAGCATAGTGAATCAAATAAAATATATTATACATTTCCATTTTTACTTGCTTATAGATAATAAAGAATCAAACTATTTATCTTCTATCCAGCCACTTTAGCAAATTCTGACAGAATTTTTTTTTTTGTTTGGTTCAATTTATTTTCTCTGTAACCAAGTTTTGGGTCAATTTGTTTTTCTTTAACAAATTCTGAAGGACTTATTTTTGGTTTGGTTCAATTTGACCTCATTCTGATAGTACTTTTTAGTTTGGTTTAATTTGGTTCGTTCTGGTTTGTTTGAATGGTGGGTGGTCCTCTTGAGGATTTAATATTGGAGGTTCTAAGCATACAATCATATCAGCAGCAAAAAGAGGTAAATTCATTTTCTATTTTTAATAGCAACCACTTATTGGGGTGTTTTTGGTTCTCTAGAATCTCCAAAATAATTTTGAAAAAAAAGTTGATTTCAATTTTAAATTTTTAATTAAAAATAATAAAATTATTATTTTAATAAAAATCTTAATAATTGATTTAATTAAAAAATGTTAAGACTAATATGACTAAAATATCCTTGCACTCATGAAATGCATCCTACTTGAGCATAGTTTTTAAAAAATTTTTTAAATTTTTTCTTTCTTCCACTTTTATTTTAGGTTTGGGGGTACCTATGCAGATTTGTTACATAGGTAAATTGTGTGTCACTGAGGCTTGATGTACAAATGACCCCAAGGTAGTGAACATAGTGCCCAGTGGTACCCTTTCTTACCACTCTTCCTTCTCACCCTCCCTCCTCAAGCAGTCCCCAATGTCTATTGTTCCCATCTTTATGTCCATGTGTATTCAATGTCTAGCTGCCACTTATAAGCGAGAACATGTAGTATTTGGTTTCCTATTCCTGCGTTAGTTTGTTTAGAATAATGGCTTCCAGCTGCATCCCTGTTGCTGCAAAAGACATAATTTCATTCTTTCTTATGGTTGCATAGTATTCCATTGCATATATGTACCACATTTTCTGTATCCAGTCCACTGTTGATAGGCATCTTGTATTGGTTGGTTTCATGTCTTTGCTATTTTGAATAGTTCTGCAATAAACATACAAGTGCATGTGTCCTTTTGGTAAAATAATTTAATTTCCTTTGAGTATTTACCCAAGAGTGGGACTGCTGGGTTAAATGGAATAGTTCTCTTTTAAGATCTTTGAAAAATCTCTACACTGCTTTCCATAGTGACTTAACTAATTTACATTTTCCACCAGCAGTGTACAAGTGTTCACTTTTCTCCACAACCTCACCAATATCTATTGGTTTTAGATTTTTTAATAATAGCCATTCTGGCTGCTGTGAGATGGTATCTCAGTGGAGTTTCGATTTGCATTTCTCTGATAATTATCGATGATAAGCATTTTTTTCATATGTTTCTTGGCCACTTGTATGCCTTTTTTTGAGAAGTATCTGTTCGTGTCCTTTGCCCACTTTTTATTGGAGTTCTTTGTTTTTTGCTTGTTGGTTTGCTTAATAAGTTCCTTATAGATTCTGGATATTGGATCTTTATCAGATGCACAGTGTGCAAATATTTTCTCCCGTTCTGTAGGTTGTCTGTTTACTCTGTTGATAGTTTCTTTTGCTGTGCAGAATGTCTTTCATTTAATTAGGTTCCACTTTTCAATTTTGGTTTTGGTTGCAATTGCTTTGGGGGATTTAGTCATAAATTTTTTGCCAAGGTTGAAAAGGTATTGGTAATGATATGGCCCTGAATGTCATTTCATAGGCTTTCTTCTAGAGTTTTTATTGTTTTTAGGTCTTATATTTAAGTCTTTAATCCATCTTGAGCTAATTTTTGTTGATGGAGAAACATAAGGGTCCAGTTTCATTCTTCTGCATATTGCTACCCAGTTATCCCAGCATCATTTATTGAATAAGGAATCCTTTCTTCGTTGTTTGTTATTGTCAACTTTGTTGAAAATCAGGTGGCTGTATGTGTGTGGCTTTATTTCTGGTTTCTCTATCCTCTTCCATTAGTATGTGTTTGTTTTTCTATCAGTACCACACTGGTTTGGTTACTGTAGCCTTCTAGTATAGTTTGAAGTTGGGTAGTATGATGCCTCCAGCTTTGTTCTTTTTGCCTCGAATTCCTTTGGTAATTCAGGCATATTTCTGGTTTCATATGATTTTAGAATAATTTTGTCTAATTCTGTGAAAAGTGACTTTGGTACATTTACAGGAATGGCATTGAATCTGTACATTGCTTTGGACTGTATGGTCATTTTAACAATATTTATACTTCCCATCCATAAGCATGAAATTTTTTTCAATTTTTTTTGTGTCCTCTCTCATTTCTTCCAGTAGTATTTTGTAATTCTCACTGCAGACAACTTTCACCTCTTTGGTCTGCTGTATTCCTAGATATTTTATTCTTTATGTGACTAAGGCAAATGAGATTGCATTCTTAATTTGTCTCCGAACTTGGGTGTTACTGGTGTATAGAAATGTTACTGATTTTAGTACATTGATTTTGTATTCTGAAAGTTTACTAACTTTGTTTATTAAATCTGGAAGTCTTCTGGTGGAGTGTATAGCGTTTTCTAGATACAGAATCATATCGTCTGTAAAGAGATAGTTTGACTTAATATTTGTATGCGTTTTTTTTCCTCTTTCTTACTTAATTCCTCTGGGTAGGACTTCTGGTTATAGATTTTTTGATACATTGTTGATATTATTGGTTAATCAGTTGTTTAGTATTTTGCATCTATTTTATAATGATATTCATTAGTGGTTATATGCTCTTTAAGTGTTAGAAAGAAATCAGTTGTAAAATCGTCTGGTTGTTGTAATAGTGGGTCTTTAATCACCTCTCCTACTCTACTTGGTAAAATTATTTGTTCTACTTCTTCCTTAGTCAATATAATAATTTGCATTTTATCAAGAGTTCATGCATGTTATCTAGGCTTCCACAGTTGTACAATTGCACATAGGCTTCTCTTATAAGATATTTAATATTTTCTGAATCAGCGCATGCATCTGCTTTTCTTATTCCTGAACTTGCATATTTTTCTCTCTCTCTTCTTTCCTTCAGCAGATCTTTGAAAGATTTATATATCCTATTTGATTTTATTCAAGGAATTAGCCCTTAGATGTATTTAAGCTAGCTTGCTACTATTCTTTTCATTTTCAGCATTTGCCTCCATTAATTTTCTCTTTCTTATTTTTGATAACTTTATTATTCTTAACGTTTGTATTAAATTATTTTGTTGTCTGAGCCTTTATTTTTGATAATGAAGGTATCAAAAATAAAGAAAGAGTGTACATATTTCTTTGAATACAAGTTTTTCAGTGGTTCTACAGGTATTAAAATGAAATATTCTCATTTTTATTGTTTTCTAAATTGTTTCTTTTTTTATCAAAAAGTTATCATCGAATATTGTTCTTAATTTCTAAGTACTCCTCTTTTATGGTTACTTTTTAATTGTTTTTCCTGATTTCTTGGATTATAATCAGAGTTTAGTGACTATAAAATTTCTACTTTTCAGGTATTTAAGATCCCACACCTAATCTATCAATCTGTTTGCATTTTTCTTAATGACCCACCTTTATAAAAGATTTCTGAAGCATTCACTTTTATTTTCATAGTTGGGATAGGCAGGGGGAGGAGACACTGCTTTCTTTCTTTAGACAAAATTTTATTCTTTTATGTATTATATGATTGAATTATGTAATTCCACTAACAAGTTCAACTGGCATAAATAGGTTTGAAACACACACAGCTGTTTTATGACTCAAGTGGTAGAAGCAAAAATGTACGTAGATACATTGGTATTTGGAACATTCAGAGTGCTAAGTAACAGTCAATACATTTTATAGGAGGGGAATTTGTTAGGTAGAGGAAGAGAACTTCCACTATTTTGAAAGCTTCCAATATTTTACAAAAAGTTAGATAACTGCTAATACAGCCATCCACTTTCCCTCAAAAACAATTGTTGTCCAGTCTTAAAATTCCTGAGAAACAAATACCCAACTGGTAGAAAGTGAAAAGATCATCTGTGCTAGATTTCTACCCTTTATTACTTTTCTATAAAACCAAAAAATTAGATGAATGGGAAACATTTTATGTCTCACTATTCTGTTATCAACTTTAGAAATCCAATTTGATGGACAGCAATGACAAGTCAAAATGATTGAAGAAGCCCTGGATTAAGTTTAGAGTCTTAGTTTTTCTACAAATAAAATTCCTAATGCATTGCCTCTGCTTTCAAATTTGAAAACTGGGGTGATTGTCAATGTATATCCCTCACATAATGTTGACAATTCAATAAAAAATTTGATGCTAAAATACGATACATGATAAATGTTTCTGAAACCGTAAAACTTGATTCAAGTCCAAGATGGTATTTTAAGTACATGTTGGTTTTTAAATTATTCTTTTCATCACCTGGTAGATTGTACCTCCTTTTTCCTTATTTTGTAGGCAAGCTAAGGTCACCTACAATCAATCCATTTGGGAAGAACTATTTGTAGAGCATCCAACAGAATCCACTATGGTTATATTCTGTTCATCCCTTCCCCGACTACCTCTCTCAAATAAATGAGCAGGGGCAAGGAGGAGAGGTCCTGAAACTGCTCCTCAGGATGCACATCCCTCCTGTTGCCCTTAGAAACCTTAATGGGTTCCAAGTTTTCCCCTGAGACTTCATTTTAGAAATCCGGAGGCACCCTTTTTAAGTCAGCCTTCTGCAGAATTAACAGAAGGACTCCAGAGGTTGGGTAACAAGGACATGTGTATGAAAGCAATAAATCCCCTCTGCCCACACATCATCACCCACACTTCTACCCATCCTTGGCCCACATTTCTACCCATCCTTGACTTAATTTCGATCAGGATAAAGTTTAAGTTTCCTTCTGAAAGCAACAAAACATCTCATAGTCACACTGTTAACTGGAGTGGCAGGAGAAATAGGAAGGATAATTCTGTTTCATTTTTCAAGGACTCTTTACCATTACCAAAACTGGTTTGGGATTTACAACATTGTCATCTCTGTCCGTGTGTGACAGGTTTTTATTCTGCCCATATTTTTTTCCCTAAGAGATATAAATCATATGCCAAATGTTGAAAAGTCACATGAAGAAAATTAGCTTATTCTCTCAATGCTTATAAATATTCCCGCAGTTGTGGATTCCATAATGCTCTGCTTTGACAACAATCTGGCCTTATGTTATGGCTTTATACAATAAAATCTTTCCTTATTTTTTCATCAACCACATGAAAGTGAAATAAGAAATTAGATGATGAAACAATTTGGGCTTCAAACTAGGCAACACATATTTGTAAGATTAAAAACAACTATAAGAGTCCACCTATCATGATCAGTGGTTAAAATGGAATATTTAACATGTAATTGCCAAACAGGAAATATGTATGTTTCCTATTTCTCAATGGCTAACCCATAGGAATAAAATGATCTAAAATGACCTAGAAATTACAGAATCCATTAAGTTGGGACTTTAGCTTCTACAAACACCAAAAAGCAGGGTTTAGTATCTTACAAGTGCTAAAGATTTTTTGGAAGATGAATGCTCACACTGAAAACAATAATTTTACCAGAATCAGGAAATGCTATAAAGTATTAAAGCTTTACGCTAGGACAGAGATTTAAGGTTTTAATATATTACTCATCTATTTGATAATCATGCTTGAGGTTTAGTGTTTCATAGGGAGTGTTAATTTGTGTTTTAATTAATCCTAATTTGTCAACATTTAAGTATATTTAATGACCCAGAGAATTTCCCCAGAAAATTTCCTAATGTCAGTTATCACAGCCGCCAAAGTCATCCATATGATTAATGTGCTATTTAGAGGAGTCATTTGCTACACTCAGACTTCCTAAATGTGCCTTATTCAGCCTGCCTTTGGGAATGCTCCCCTCTGCAACTATACTAAGTGAAATAAATCAAAAACCATTCATTACAACATAGATAAACTTTCTCATACTATCTGGATATGGGTACCTGTTAGAGAATACATTTTGATTCTTTTCAGAAGCAAATACAGGAGTTTACAATCCTATGGAAGGAGCCTGGAGAGACTTGTTTTGGCATGTAAAAAAAAAAAGGAACCAGCTCAATTACTGACACTTATCCAAACAGAATCGAGAAAGTATAACCACCATAAGTGTTTTGGAACTTGGCCTTAGAAACAGTAAATATTGAATCTTGTACTTTTAATTTGAGGAAAGAGTAATAGTTTATTGTCAATACATTATGAATATTTAAATCCATTTGGCTATCTTTATCAGCAGCCAGGTAAAATTTGATTAAGAAGATGAATATCTATCTTTTCTCTGTGAAAGGTGACAGAATAGTGACATATAAATATAGGAAAAACAACTTCATTTATTAGGATATTTCTCCCTTCTGACTCCACTGACTGAAATCTAGGAAATATTTCTTTAATTATAATCTGTCACAGGCCTGAGCTAAACTTCCTTGCCATTGGCACTCCAACACATAAAATAGATACTACAATTATTTTACTGGTATAAATTTAGAAGTTTAAATTTAAAGAATTACTTATTAAAAGTTAATAAGACATGTCATTTTGATAAGCACATACATCAGATCAGAAGTTCAGGCTTATATTAACTTTGGCACACATTGATTTTTGCATTCATTACTCGGCTCAAGAAAATTTGAATTCACTCACTACCTAATTATGAATATTAACAATATTATAATTGTATGTCATTAAGTGTGTGTCAGCATATATACATTTTAGAGAAGTTTTACATAAATTTGAATACTTCTGAATTAATGTCTGGTCATATTTGGTAGATATTTAGTATGAAATACTACTTCCATTTTTGCTCTCTCTTTGTTTTGTGTGATATCTCGTTTATGAGTTTTACTCTGATTTAATAGCGGTATTTTGTTTTGTTGTTGTTGGGTTATTTGTGTTTGAATGGCTTTAAATTTGGGGTCCTTGAGTACTTAACTATAGGATTGATTTAACAATCACAGAAAGCATTTCATATTCATTTAAAAGATCAAATTCTCATTTGTAAGTCATGATGTGATTTTGAAAGTCCCAAAGAGCTGTATTCATATAAATTCAAGTCAAAGGAAGTTAATTCATTTATGAAATATTCCAGTGACCTTATATCATAATAAAGATAAAGGATTTGTAGCAGCCTTGAAAAAATTTTCTGGAACTTGAAATGTTTAAAATCTGTCCCCATCACCAGTATTTGAAAAATGAAATTAGAACTTTTTATTTGCCTTAAATTAATTCTTACCTTGAGAATTTCTTTGAACAATCATTAGTATTGTAAATGTACAGTATAAATGTCCAAATTTGATGTGAAAGTAGAGTGTGGGAAATTCAGATTATCACTGTAATTTTTTGTTTTAATTTGGGCATTTAGAGAAAGGCTTGAAGTCCAGATATATTTTCAGACATGTTTAATTCATTGTTATGCTCCCATGCTTAGCATAGTGCCTAGCATATAGCAGTGTATTCAGCTGTTCTTGCATTGCTATAAAGAAATACCTGAGACTGGGTAATTTATAAAGAAAAGTTTAATTGGCTTATGTTTCTGCAGGCTGTACAAGCATGGTGCTAGCATCTGCTCAGCTCCTACAGAGGCCTCAGGAACTTACGGTCATGGCAGAAGTTGAAAAGGGGGCAGACATGTTACATGGCAGGAGCAGGAGCAAGAGAGAGAGTGGAAGGAGGTGCTGCACACTTTTAAACAACCAGATTTCATGAGAGCTCACTCACTATCGTGAAGACAGCACCAAACCATGAGGAATCCACCCCCATGACCAGACACCTCACAGCAGACTTCATCTCTGACATTCCGGATAATATTTCAACCTGAGATGGGTGGGACAAATATCCAAACCATATCTAGCAGATACTTAATAAATATTTGCTAAAAGAATGATAACTTCTGTTTCAAGCTGCAGGCCATGAAACTGATTCTGGGTGGTGTTTCTTGGTCTTTAAAATTAGATTGCCTCAATAAAACCATGGCTTCAAATGCACAGTGGAAGGTGATATGTACCTTCAAAGCTTCAAGGCTGGACAGTCAAGAAAGCTGTGTATAGTATAATGGAAATAGATATAACAATCACCAAATCAGCATGCATCCTGGTTTGTACTTGTGCAATTGACATAGCAACTCTTTGTAGCCAGATCTGCTAGGCCTGGTAAAATGTCAGCGTCTGAATCATAAATGAAGAGGTCCTATGTCAGAGAGTTTAGCAAAGGAACCAACCCTAAAAATAAACAAACAAAAACGTACAATGAACTGGAAGCCAAGAAGGCAATACAGCTGAGGCCAATGGAAAGGGGTGCCCTGGATAAATATCTTCTTAAACCTACCTCTTATTTCAGACTTTTTTCAATGTACTTCTACCTCTATTTCACTATTGCTCCCACTCTTAACTCTCCCTTTTAAAGTCCCTTTACTTAGACAGAACCCAGATACTAGAGCTGCTAACTTACTTGGGACGTTAAAACTACAGAACTAATAAGACATTCAACAACTGACTCTTAATTTTATTGAGTTTTACTTCAGTGATCTATGTGACTAACTTAAGAATATTAAGAAAATCTGTTGAGGGCTAGCATCATATGAGAAGTCCTTAACCTAGGCAAGTTCATGCCAACATCTGTGTATCTTCTCCACGTAACAACAGCAGCTCTATGGCACCTCCAACTTGATGTTATCCTTTCCAATGGCTGTCACTTCCAATAGAATGAATGTTGGAGGCAGGGGACATTTAATAAGAAAAAACTTTCTGAATCATCCTGAAAGCTCTGTGGATGATTCTAAAACTATTGGAATTCCAAGAACATATCTGCATATTGATTTTAGTGACTACCTAATTTCAAAAGGGATTTAGGGCTACTCACAGTGACAACCTAAGTTCAAGTATTGCAGGACATATAACAAGCCAGAAACAGGAAACAAGAATTATAGTGAGATGCAAGGAGAAAGAATTCTTAAAGTGGTTATGCAATAATGCACAAAACATTTAAACTCTGCTGAGGCAATAGAACACAAAACTTAGTGGAGAATACCCTATCAGGCAGACCAAAGAGAAAACACAGTAGATTTTTGGTTTTCTATTCCTAACTAAAAATAATACACTAATTTTTTCAGGAACAATAAATTTCTGACCAAAAACACAGAGGAAGTCCAAAGTACATTGTCTATTAAAAATCTTTTGTGCGTCGAAGGGTTTACACACTTTCTTATTTAAATTGTGGCCACAACTCTGTGAAATACATGTTATTAAATTAATTTTCCCAAAAAAAGAAACTGATTCTCAGAGAAGTTAAGTAATTTGACCAAAGTCAAACTAGCAAATGATGGAGCTAGAACTTTGGATCAAGCCTGTCTGATTCCATAGCTCAAATAATACATTCAGGGAAATGGAGAATCTCATCTCTATCTCTTCTCTCTCTTCCAACTCAAAGCATGCCTGAATACACATGTAAGCGTGTGTGCATGCACACACACAGACACACACACACACACGCAATTTTTCTTCTATACTAAGTTTTACTTAAGGATACTTAAGGGAAAATGCCAGAAACAGCAGCTACAGTCTCAGTGGCTCAGTATTCTTATGCTAACTACTATAATCATAGCAATATCTTCCTCATGTGAAATATAAAATGACTTTATGTACTTTATTACAGGTGAATCTTAAAAGACAGATGGATATATTTGATTTGTTACTTGGTGTAATGCTTTATACATCTTTATCTGCATGGGGTTACTTAGAATTACTCAGAGACCACAGCAGTGGCCGTCAGAGAAGAGAAGTAATTCATATGCAGAGGCCTGTATAAACTAGGGTGTTTTATTCTATACAACCCCCAAACTGGAGTTGAACTAAATCTGGCCACAACACTCTAAAATGCTGGCCCTCAAGCAAAGTGGCCAGCATTTTACCACGTTGTGTCCAAATTTAGTTCAACTCCAGTTTTACATCACTTGCCAAAGAGTCCAATGAAGTGGTTTAAATGGTAGAAGGGATCAGTGACCCAGACAACTGGTTCCATGTGAAAAGCTGAGTTGATATAAGACTCCAACAAAGAGTAGGAAGGGCCTCCAGCACCCGGAGGCAGAAACAGGCAAAAACTAGGCAAGTTATCATGTAGGAGAGGTCTTCCATCAAGCAGGGAACCTGGAAGGAGTCCAGTCATGTAGACCAAGCGCAACAGCTACAGTTAAGGGGAGAGATTACAGATGAGTGCCCAGAAACTCTTATCAAAAGGAGGCATATTTTTTTGGGACCTGAGCAAGGAAATACAGACTCTTCAGGATGAAAACCTGATTTCCTATAGCAACACTGAGCTGGATGGGCTGTGTCTAACAATTGACACATTGTTTAAGAGTAGTTTATTGAAATTATGGCTAAATTCAATATTGCAAAGATTCTCATTCTACAGTAGAGAAACACAGATTGATGAAGTGACTTGTACAAGAGTCAACCTGGGGCAAATCCATGACCAGAATTCAGTTCTATGAATTTTCATCTAAAATGCTCCCTATTCATTTCTGTGAGTGATTCCACACAGTGAAGAAAACAAGAGCAGAAAATCATGACTATTATGCTTCAGGTATCTTACTGATCCTCTTTATAACATATCAGTCTGACCACTTGCATTACACAGTGATCCTGTACACAGTAGGAGCCTTGTGCTTACCTGAATATTTAACAATAGTAATAATTGTATGTTTTTTCTCGTATGATTTAATTTGAAGCTCCTCTGTGAGCCAAATGCATTGGCCTTACAAACAATTCATGGCTACTTTTAGCTATATTGGAGGGCATACCAAGGTTGATCCAAAAAGACAGGAAATGCCCAAATTGCATCATTGCACTATAAATTGCACTATATAATGTCCCATTCCTCCACCTCAAAGCATATTTAAATGAGTCTGCTTGTACTGGTAGCAGAACATTAATATAAAAATTAAAATCTATGTACGACACCCAAAATAGCAAGACACAGATAAGCAAGAGTTGAATGTCTTTGAACCATTGTATATTGAGAATTGTATGAAAATAACAAATAATTTTATTCAGTTCAGATTGAGTAGCAGTTGTCACAAGATATTGTTTAATCTGTTCAACAAGTTTTAAATTAGCCCCTGAATAGGTTGTCAAAACAGTAGCACTTTAGAAGCTTATGTATGCACTGCAAATTCTGGTGCAATTTCCATTTCTGAATATTGGACTACACTTTTAAAGTGTTTTTGCTGTCCTCCTTGCTTTTCTCTATTTTCAGTGCTTATCAAAATATTTAGTATTAATAATGTGCATATGAGACATAAATATTTCAAATACTGTAAACTAATAGCACACCATGGTATATGACATTTACAAATACCATGGCTATTTCAGGGTCAACATTTTTACTAATTATAACTTAGATGTATACCAGAAATGGCAACCTAAATTGACTTGAGATTCTTTCAAAAGGTTGATTGTCTTTCTAGTTGTACCACCTTTCATTAGTTATGTCTTATTAATTGTCACATTGCATTATATCTGTGCACAGTATGCCACATAACATAATGCAGGGAAAGAGAAGCAGTGTGAAAAGTTGTAGGCATTATATTTTAATGAGACAGCATTTGTATTGAGTCTGAATGCCTGCAGTTAATTCAGAGAACAAGTATTTGAGTTAAAAATTTTGACATGTTTAGCAAACCAAGTATTCATTAAGAGGTAGGCGAGGTAGAAGAGTTGTAGGAACTCCTGCGTGACAATGACTACACCTGCAGTTCTGTGAGCAAGAAATTGACTGTATTTCAGGCGGAGACACCCAGAAGGCTGGTAGTATGAAACTCTTTCTTTTTTCCTTCAGGTCCTAAAGGGCTTCCCAGAATGCTTACAAGCAGACATTTGTCTACATCTCAACCAGACCTTGCTGCAAAACTGCAAAGCCTTTCGGGGGGCAAGTAAAGGTTGCCTTAGAGCTTTGGCAATGAAGTTCAAGACCACCCATGCACCTCCAGGAGACACCCTTGTTCACTGTGGGGACGTCCTCACTGCACTTTATTTCTTATCCAGAGGCTCCATTGAAATTCTCAAAGATGACATTGTGGTGGCTATTCTGGGTGAGTGTTTTAGAAGTGCATGGTGACAGATTCAGTTATTAGCTTATAATGCATAGTGTAAATGATCAGGAAAAAAAGACTGATGTATTTATTTATAAGAACAGTTTAAGAGTGGTGGGTAATTTGAAAACTGTATTTAAAATTCAGTTCAAACCAAATTAACCTTGCAGAAAATATGTTTTCTTAACTGTCTCACTTTTTCTCCGATGTGTAAATGCTTCGATGATTCTCTTCAGTTCTTGGCAGCTACCTAGACATTTGAGGCCAAATATAGGAAAATAGTAAGCATATTCTTTTTTTATGTTAGAAGATCTTAGCTTCATGCTTGATCCCTCAACACCTTAAAATAAAATATATGTGTTATAGGAAATACTTGCTAGCATGTGCCAAAGCCCTGTCATGAACTGGGTTTATGTTTTGATGAATTTCATTTATTCACTGTGCACTTTTACCTGCCGTGTCGGATTAAATGGAATCATACAGTCCTTAACTAGGTAATTAATATAGACCTATGAACCTAACAACCAGGGATAGAAGTGATGAAGGATTAAATTAGTCATAACTTCAACTGATTTGGGTGCAAAAGAAAGCACATGTTTAATCTGCCTCTTTAAAAATACATTTAGGGGCCAGGCGCAGTCACTCACACCTGTATCCCAGCACTTTGGGAGGCCGAGATAGGCGGATCACGAGGTCAGGAGATCGAGACTATCCTGGCTAACACAGTGAAACCCTATCTCTACTAAATATACAAAAAATAAGCCAGGCGTGGTGGCGGGTGCCTGTAGTCCCAGATATTCGGGAGGCTGAGGCAGGAGAATGGTGTGAACCTGGGAGGTGGAGCTTGCAGTGAGCCAAGATCGTGCCACTGCACTCCAGCCTGGGCAACAGAGCGAGACTCCGTCTCAAAAAGAAAAGAAAAGAAAAGAAAAGAAAAGAAAAAATAAATTTAGGCCATGTGAACTTGTAGTACTTCTTTATAATATTAGGACACTGGGGAAGAGAAAGGAAACAGAGAAAAGTGCAGAAGTGTAGTCAATTCTTCTTTTCTCCTACCATACAGCCAGAAGGTTTAAGCCTCACTCTCCCTATGATAACGCCTATCCTTAGTTTCTGTAAAAATTTGCATTTTTTCCCCTGTAGATTATCCAGCTCCACTTAAATAATGGACATGTAATTCAATGACTTTCTGTCACTCAGCTTTTGATGTTCATATATGATAGTTATCGCCAATAGCACAGGGATGTTGTCTGTTTTCCCTGCTGTTGTGTAGAACCAGAGTATGGCATGGCACAGAACTCAAATACATGAATAAAGATGTTCAAGTGATTTTCTTATCTATTTTGATAATTTTATTATATTAGTTTTTTTTTTAAATTTCCCAAATTTGGTTTTCTAACCAATAAGCTGACAAAGAATAAACACATATTCTAAATCATTTTAAGGCCACACAATCAAGTTAGGTTTTCACTAGATTTGGCCTAGACAGTTTGTCCTGGTCAGTTTGTCCTTCTCTGTTGCCAGAGAAGGAGGATGCTTTGTTGCGTTTCCGATCTTCAAATCAGCCAGTCCTAGCTTCTACAAGAAGGTAAAAAGCTTTCTTGCTTTATCAAGTAGTAATTTTAGAGTGCTACTAAGACATATCCATGGACTGGCTAGATCCTGGCTCATTTATAGTCATGTTGGTAGTTGAAATACAAAGTCCAGGCTTAATTTAGTTCAGGTCTTTTTTAAAAACAATGATATCTATATTGAGCTACCAAAACTATAAAGAATGTCAGGAAATTACTCCTTTTCTGTCCCTATTTTCATGTAAGCCCCTAAAATCCTTACAAATTATGATCGTTTATCCTATTTTTGGAAGGCTGATACAAATTTATTTAAACTGTGGTTAGTGTATCCTTTCTAATGTCAATTTTTCTTACATAGTTAAGATACAGTGTTTGATTTCTCATTGTTGAATTCTTTTGTGAAACAAGAATATTACAGCATTTTTTGACTAATTAGAACCTTATTACTTAAAAGTCTTTGAGAGCTTCCACAGTAAGGTATACATGAAGTTGTCTATCAAAATCTAAAATAATATACTCAAGGAGTTTTTTCTAAAAATGAAAAGAAGCTTCAGGATAGATACAAGAGAGTACTATTTTACATTGCCATTGATTATCTTTAGAAGTTATATAATCAAGTAATATATCAGTATGTATTAAGTATATATACCACAAGTACAATTTTTAAGTACTTTGATAGTCAGAAATAGAAAAATCTAAGTGGCCATGACATTCAGGGAAGTCATTGGAAGGAGATTAGATACACAGTATCAGGTGTGCAATAACTTTGACTCTGGAGTCACGATGCGTGGGATTTACTTCTGGCTGTTCTCTCCCTCTCTCCACTTCATTCAACTAAGAAGTTGACATTAGGCTAATCAGTTTATCACTTTAATGCTCTTTCTGTATTCATAAAATGTGGATAATTATTAGCAATTCCTTCATGAAGTTATTTTAGGAATAAATTGAAGCAATGCACCTAAGCATTTGACACAGTGCCTGGCACCTACTGGTCCTCAATAAATATTTGTTACTGTTGCTGTTGTTCTTATCTTGTCAGGGAATAAGACCTTGAAAAGCAGGTAGTATGTGGCTAGGCAGAGGTGATGGGGAAGGCCCGTTAGAAGCTAGACACTGAAATAACCCTAGATTTTACAGAAGAGCAAGGACAAGTTTCCCTAACAAAGGCCATATAACAAAAAGCAGGACTATATATGTTGAGAAAATATAACTAGATTTATTAAGCAGTTGGGCATATTTAATAAGGGCAAATTCAAATGTGGTTTTTAGGAAACAAGGTGTATTCCAATTGTTCCACCAATCCACTAAGTGTTGAAACAGCTCCATCATAACCCCTTGCTCAGCATCACCTGCAGAGACCATCCCGAGACAGAAAGATCATGAATCTGACTCACTGCAGCCTTTCTCATATCCCCAGATTGAAAAAATCAGAGTACAACTACCTGAAAATATCTTTAAAATACTATATGGCAAGACCCTTTGCTAGCAAAGTGGGGCATACTGGACTGAAGATATATTTGCTACATTCTAGATGGTTAGCCAAATAACCAAAACAAGGAAATAAAAGAACCAATCACCCTTAGAGATAAATTTCCACTCACCAAACATAGGATGTGCATTTAGTTGAGGTGCTGGAACGTTGCTCTCCAAGTCTGGTTTTCAGGGATTGATCAATTGTTTAGTGACCCCCTTCTACTTTTAGAAGGAAAACATTAGTTTGGATTCCCTTTCCCAGCCTCTTTTTCTTTTTATTTTCTTAGGAAAAAATGATATATTTGGAGAAATGGTTCATCTTTATGCTAAACCTGGAAAGTCTAATGCAGATGTAAGAGCACTCACATACTGTGACTTGCATAAGATTCAGCGAGAAGACTTGTTAGAGGTTTTGGATATGTATCCTGAGTTTTCCGATCACTTTCTAACAAACCTAGAGTTGACTTTCAACCTAAGGCATGAGAGTGCAAAGGTATATGTTAACTGTTTGTTTATGTTTACATTTCTGACTTGTTAGTTTATTCTTGAATTGCACAAATGCTTCTGAAAAATCAAGCAAATTATTGCAGCAAAACTTTACAAATTCTGAATATTTGGAAGGAAAGGCCAGCTGAATATTAAAATTTCTGAATTATAGAAAAGAAATTTAGCTTAATTGCTTTCAAATATGTTGAATAATTTCAAGTAGTTCAACTAGGTTTGACCTTGTAGAAGCCCTTAGGTGATACACTTGAGTTAAAATAGCCTTTGTTTATACTGTGCCAATTATTTGCTAGAAATGGGTGATTTTAGGCTGTTGAAAATTGCTCGAGTTTATCTTATACAGAGGTTAGAATAGTCTCTCAGCTATTATTTATACTATACATTGGTAATCAGTGTCTTCACAATAGTAATGAAAAAATTAACCTCATTCAAGTTTAGTTTCCTATTTAATACAATTTCCAAATCACAGAAGTACAAATTAGTCAGGTTTTACAGTATTGTCGGTTTTAATGGTATAGAATGAATATGTAGTTTAACAGAAATAATAGTTAAATAATTGTATATGCAAGTTAAGCTAGAATGAACTTCAAGTGTAGCTCTTATGTGCCATACTCTTTTCTACTATGAAAATGTGCCCTTATGAGCTATTACTGTTCTATGGCTATAAAACTTACGTTGTAACCCAAAATTTATTACTAGGTTATTCCTTTTCTATCCCTTTCCCCCCAAAATTTCACAACTCCACTCCAATTCTGAATGCTTTTTTAAATCAGAAATCAAATATTGAGTGATTGATACTTGCCAGTGTATTTAAATGCTAACTAATATATTCTCGGGGGGGAAAAAAAAACCCTAAAGTCAATACTTAGGTAAGAGGGGGTAGACTTAATACTTCCTGTAGTCATAGATATTCCTAAGTACCATGAGAGGCTTAAAAGAGAAAGAGGAATTTTAAGGGCCCCTAGATGCCATTTAATATCCTGATGCACCAGTTCAGATAGTTATTTCTTTTTAAAACACCGAAAAGATCTTTTTTAATTGAGGTGGAAAAGATTCTAGTTATTAAGAACATATGTTTCTGTAATGGTTTTAATTCAGTAATTTGTCACAATCTCAGTTTTATGTCACCAACCTCATTCTGACTTTGCCTTGAAAAGTAACAAGTGTCTACCTCTCATAACTTCATTATATTAAAGTTTAGTCAGCACTCAAACAGGAGCTTCCATTTTTATTTACAAGACAGACAATATTAGACAGAGTGAACCAGAGAGGGAAGAAGGAGGATCTGGGAGCAAAATAATAAAGGGTTCAAAGTGTAATGTTTATGGAATTTAACCTATATTTATTGTTGTGAAATTTAACCTTATGATAATTACCACATCATTTAAACATCATAGCTAATCTTAACTAGTTTATACATTTTTCTTTGCCATACTATAATTTATGCAAAGTTCTTTAAATTACTACAATTGACTTTTGAACAACATGGGAATTCAGAACACCAACCCTCATATAGTTGAAAATCTGCATATAACTTTTGACTCCACAAAAACTTAATTACTGATAGCCTACTATTTATTAGAAGTCTTACCAATAATGTAATCAGTCAATTAACACATATTTTATATATTTTTATAAAATGTATTCTTACAATAAAGTAAGCTATGGAAAAGAAAATCTTACTAAGAAAATCATAAGGATGAGAAAATATATTTAGCATTAATTAAGTGGAAGTAGATTATCATAAAGATCATCATCTCATCATCTTCATATTTAATAGGCTATGGAGGAAGAGGAAGAGGAATGGTTGGTCTTGCTGTCTCAGGAGTAGCAGAGGAAAAAGAAAATTCGTGTATCAGTGAACCTGCACAGTTGAAGCCTGTATTGTTCAAGGGTCAACTGTATTGTTCTTATTTTTACTTTACCAAGTTGCATAAAACACATTCCACATAAAGAAATATTTTTTCTTTAAATGTTGACATCATCCCTAAACATTTCACATATAAATAACTTCTACACTATGATTTCCCCAGCAAATGTTGAAAGTACTAAAAATTATTCTATCAGTGTATTTTATATTTAAGAGACGAGTATTGAGCAGGGTATTGTAGCTGTTTGCCTGCAATCTAATAATTAAGTCTCAAGATGGTTGAAACGATATGAAATAGTAAATAGTTTACTGATAGTACATTATGTTCTAATTGAGTAATCTTTCATTTTATCTTCATGTTTCATTAACAAAGGCTGATCTCCTACGATCACAATCCATGAATGATTCGGAAGGAGACAACTGTAAACTACGAAGAAGGAAATTGTCATTTGAAAGTGAAGGAGAGAAAGGTAATTCATTCCATTCCTAAAGTTTAAATGTAGAGCATGTGGTAATTAGCCTTCTTACTTAAATGTTCATTATACTTCTGATTTCAAGAATAAATTTTACTCAGGCTTTAGAAGGGCAGATCCTTTGCTTTATTCAGTAGCTAATGATCCGGTTTCCAGTTTCTGATTGATAGCTCTCAATGGTATCATTCAACAAACCCATCTGATATTCACAAGGACATCACAGATTAAGAAATAGAGTGGACTGATTTTTTAAAGACAGTCAATTCGTTCTGAGCACAGTGTTCTGGAAGGAGGGCTGTCATTTCAGGCCAAGAGCTCAATCCTCTTACATGCCCTACAAGCATGCATGACATGGATGAAGGCCACATTAGTTAGTCCTTCTTATCTTCAGACTCTGTGGCACTTGTCACTTCTTGTTTTCTCCAGGTTTTTCTGCCTCTCTGACTATTCTTTATGCTTTGCTCATATAGTCAAAAAATATTCATTTACCATTTCACATTTTCAAGCAGTTACTCAATGTTCTGAGAAATACGTTGTGCAGAACATCCCTCATCTTCCCTAGAGAGGGAGATAGACACACCCTCAAATAGTAGGCTCTGTAACAGGAATAGGTATTCCTCAATGGGAACTCAGATGAGTGTACATTTAACTGTTCTTGGCAGATGGGAGAAAGTTTTCCTGAAGAAGCTTTCACTCTTGCCTCATGCTGATCCAACAAACATTCTAGTCTTTACCTTATTTGGCCCCATAGGTGCATCTTTCACTATGAACCAATTCCCTTCTTTTTCTTGCATACTCTTTTCTTTGTGTCTGTAATACTTCAATCTTCCTATTTTCCTCCCACCTTCATGAACTCACTGAAGACAATTTCAAGATTATTATTTTCTACACCAGTGTTAATTTGTTAGACTTTTAAGGCATAGTCCTAGGCTCCTTTTTCTTCTCATTCTATATCATACTGTTTCTCAGGGTGATCCCATTTATGCCCACCATTTAATTATATCCTCACATAGGAGATGTGCATATTTACATGTTAATCCCAGACCACCTGAGCTTCAGTCCCACATATCCAATCGCCTATAAAATCATCTACCTGAAATCTCAAAGGCAGCTCTAACTCAACATTTCCTAAATTGAACTCATGGTGCACCCTGGAAACCTGTCTCCTCTTCAATTCCCATGCCTCTACAGATGGTGACTCTATTCAATCAATTGTACAAGCCAGATATCTTGGAGCCAACCTTCTCACAACCTCTCCAGCAACTCTGGCAACAAGTCCTATTATTGCTACCTCCAATAAATCTCCATTTAGTCTTCAAATTAGGTCTCCTTTTGGTTAACTTCTCTCCAACTACTTAGCCACAGCTCTGGACCAAGCTACCATAATCTGCCACCTGGAATATTGAAACAGCCTTCCAACTTGCCTTCCCACATGCAACTTACCCCTCTTTCATCTATTCCACCCTGGACTTCTGTTGATTTTTTTTCTAAATGCAGTTATGTTTATGTCACCTACATATTCAAAGCCCTCTAAGGACATCCTATGCCCTTAATCCTTATTAGGGTGGGTCTTAACTTACCTCTTCAGTCTTATCTCCTAATATCCTTCCCTTAACTACTCCCATCACTCCACTCCTTCCCCCATCAGTTCATCTCTTCAGCAACATTTACTCCAGGTGTACTTCTGGGTTTATTTGCATCATTATTTAATCAATGTTGTCTGCCTCTAGATCATAAGTTCTGTGGAAGTGGAAAATATTTGGTCCCCTGTAGTTTTAGTGCTTGCTGCACAGCAGATGCTCAACAAATATCTGTGGAAAGAATAAATGAAATAGAATTTGAGCATCTTTCTTTTTATTCTTTTCCCTTTTCTTGCCTTCTTATGCCAAGTTCTTTTTTTCACTCTCTTTTCTCCTCAATGAATTCTCTTTCTAGGAGAGCATCTACTAGCTTTAGCTTGCTCCACATTTCAGTTGAAACAAACTGCCCGCTCCACCATGTACACTGTTTCTGTGGTTTTGGTTATAATATTCCCTTAATTCATTTGCTTCCTTGTCCTCAACAAAACACACACACACACACACACACACACAAATTCATACCATACCAGTTTCATCCACTAAAATTCAATTTTTAACAAAGTCAATCTCCCATGATATATTTAATGTGAATCGTTTCTTGATCTCCTCAAATGTAAACCTTCTGTTTCTCTATGAATTCTCAAAGCACTTGCTTCTTATAATATTGTCAAAATATGCCCTGTACAATGGCTACTGGTATATATTTTTCCTTTGCCTTTGCCAAACTGTAGATTACTTTAGCAAACAATGGTTGATAAATATTTGTTGAATTGGACTAATTATTGATTCTTCTGGCTGACTGTAGAACAATAGATTACTCATAGATAGTTGATAATTTTGTTCTGCAAGGTCTTTAATTATTTTCTTGGTGACTCTTTCTAAAATCAGAACCACTACTATTAAGCAGTTCTTCCACGGAGTTCATCTAAATCCCTTATCCTGAAGTTCAGCTCTTATATTTATCTCACTGGAAATGAAAAACAGGTTAACAATGTGGTCAATATAATAATGTCCTCCACATAGTCAAAGATTTATTAAATCTCCTTTCAATCTCGCTCAGTTTCCTCATTCTTAAGCTAAATTATCTAATGTTTTTATCTCCTGATAAGGCCCTGAGAGCAATGTCACAATTTGTACTGTTCTCATGTAACTAGACATTTCTGTTGATTTTGAATACTGTCCCTTTAATCACAGGCTTAGTCTATGAGACCAATTTTATATAAAGTGTAAGTGCTAAGGGATTTTCTGCCTACAGCTCTTTGATGTTTCCTGGTTGTGCCAGTAAGTAACCATGAGTTGGTCAATGTGAAAACACAGTTAACCAGAGCCCAAGAGCCTATTCCAAAGTCTTTAGGAATCCAGGGTGCTGCGGGCAATTATAAAATTTGCTGAAAGCAATTTAGTCCCTGTCATCCAAATCTAATTCTCTTAAGGTGAGCATTCATCATAGAGTTATTGATGTAACATCAACATATAGGAGAAAAATACACATAATATAAAGAACAGAGTACAGGGGATCACTGATGCTGAACCATTTGTGGATACAGAAACTGAAATTTTCCCTTGAAATGCATTCATTTTTGTAGTGTTAATTTATTACTCGTATGAAAGGAAACCTTGAAGGCAGACATTCAAGAGTGCTGTTGCCTGTAAATCAGCAGTGGTATCAAGAATCAGAGAGAAGACTGTTTCTGGGCACTAGCAGCAGACAGAGGTTGAGTCCTGCATTGCCACTCCCTACCCACTGAGTGGAACAATGCAACTTGACTGGCTTTAATCCACACCTGCTGCCTGCCGCCTGCCACTTCACTTCCAGTCTTGCCTCTCACAAGGTTCTAAAGAGCTCACATTGAATAAGACGTAATTTTTTAATGAAATATGTAGAACCTCTGGAAAGCTGAAAAACAAAATATATACTTATATTGAATACATAATGAATTTGTCGATGAGGGTGGCTTGTTCTCATGAGCTGTACATTTTTTTCTAAGGAAAAATCCCACTTCCCTACAGGAGAGACTTATAAGTGCAGGTAGAAATTTGAGAGCACCCTGTATTTTTAAAGGTATCTTCAAGTAGTTATCTTTTCTTCCTAAAATTCTGGCATGGAGGTGCCCAGGACCTCCCCAATATGACAATGTTCGTTGTAGGAAGAAGTGCTACAGCTCCTGAGATGGAAGTAAAATATTATTACAGAAAGTGAAGAATAAAAATGATGCTTCAATGACCTGCTCAGTGGCCATGAGCATTGTTAAGGTGGCTGGGCAGAAGAGAAGTAAATGAAAAAAATGCTGAAAAATCATCTCTATTTACGTGGTCTTAAAAGTTGAACTGTGCCTACTCCAGTGTGAGCCAGATCCATTAGGTCGTAGAAGTAATAATTCTTCTAAAATTTTGTGTTGTGTACGTTGTATAAAATACAGGGTATATTTGTAAAAATAGCATATATAATGGCACAGGATATATAAATATACATATGTGTATACATAATTTATATATTATAAAATATATAAATATGTGTGTATGTGTGTGTGTATATATATATAATGTGCCATTATACACTACACACATACATTTATGTATGTTTACTTACAGAGCTTATAAGACCAAATATTTGCAGTGTTCTGCTCAATGCTTTCTGTTAACAGAAAATACAGTATCAAAGTGGCTACTAATGATTAATTAGGAGGTGACCTTTTGGCAGAGAATAATCCAATGAGGGCAGCAGTGTAACTAGGTGCAAACAATCACCCATTCATTTGGAGTCCATTGTCGTTGAGTACCCACTATGTGCTAAGCGCCCTGAGTTTTTTCATGTTTATTTCTACTTTAGTCTCAAAAGTTTGTCTTAACATTTTACAGAAAATTCTTCATTGGCTAACAAGAAGACAAATAGATATTCCTTCGAATTGTAGTTAGCGTCTGCATACTTACCCTCTTCAATCTTCATTATATTTTCTAGTTAATTTAGCAGAAAAAAATAAGTGTTTCTACAGAATTCTGAAGAAATTATTTTTACTATTTTGTACCAAGTAGTGAGTAGAAAAAAAGAGGACCTGGAAGAGGAAACTTTTTACTCTATTGGTTTTATTGTGTGGAAACGCCTCAAACATTGTGAAAATTAGTTCTTGCTGATGTTATACATTTTAAGAGAAATCCTATTGGTATATATTTTAACTAAAGTATTGATGTCACCTGAGGTCACCTCTCCCAGAACAACAGATTTGGAATTTATTCTTTTGCTTCCCGTTCCTCATCAGAACTCTGCAGAAGTATCTGAACCCACTCTTCCAAATATCCCTTCTCTATACCTTTTCCTACTTCCTTTTCCAAAAGTATAAAGATAATGTTTAAGAATAAAGTTAGCAAGTAGCCTCAATTATATAGGACTTGAAAAAAATCATTGCGTCAGAAAGAAAATAATTTTTCTTAGCAAAAGGGATATTGACCTGTGAGGTTAAAGAATGCTGAGCTTGTCCTTCCTAACCTGGAAATATTCTTACTCTCTTGATTTCCAAAAGCTAAGAAACAATTATCAGAGCTCCAAAGATCCTCTTACTTTTGCTAATAGATTATCGCAATATGCTCCATTGTAAAGAACAAACTGCCAAACATGAAAAACAAAACAAAACAAAAAAAGCCACAAGAGTAAAACATTCAAACAGTGTTAAAGATGTGCCTGTAACAACCGAAGAGATGGAAATCAAGGTGAAAGATTGGACATAAATGGTTCTGCATGCATGATGACAAACAAGAACGCTTTTCAAGAGATACGCACATCCTAAGAGTAGGGAAGAAAACTTTACTCATTTCCCTATCCATATAATTTTATTAAAATGATCTCTTCAATATATGCTCAACAGGAAAAATCCAATGTTCCAGAAAATAGAGTAGAAGTGTCTTGAACTCATTACATTTTGTATTTCAAAGGATAGCAATAAACACTATCACTTTGTAATACTGGTTTAGTGATTTTCCATTGCCATCCAAAAGCCAATAAGTTTTAAAAGTGTTTCTCCAAAATAAAATAATCCTATGAAAATTATTGAAGGGGTTAATGTATTCAGTGATGAACTTATTTCTATAGAAGAGTGATAATTCTATTCTGGTTTTATTAGATTATTTAAATATATTGGTATTATACTTTGGTATGTCTTTGAAATATCTTCTTCAATAACAATGATTAACTTTTTAAATCCATTTTAGTGATCTATAAAAGTATCTTTTGATCTTTTCAAGTTTTATTGAGGTATAATTAACATGTAAAAGTTGTACCTATTTATGGTATATAAAGTGATTTTTTTCATATTTGTATACATTATGAAATGATTACCATATTTAAGCTAATTTAACACACTCATCACTCACATAGTTAACTGTGTGTGTGTGGGGGGGGAGAACATTTAAGATCTAATCTCTTAACAACTTTCAAGTATATAATACATTTACTATAGTTACCATACTGTAGAATAATGCTCCAGAATTTATTCATTTTGCATGTCTGAAACTTTTTACCTTTAAACCAATATCCATCTTTTCTTTATTTTAATTTATAAAATTGTTAATTTTTGTATTTGTATAAAACATATTCATCTAGGCCCCTTTCAATATCCTTTAGAGCTATAGGAAGGCTAAAGTGTGTGATCTTAAATGAAAAAATACTTATTTTAGACACCAATTTTCCAATGTAATGCTTTTTTCATGGCATTTGGCTGGGAATTGCTCAACTTATTTCTAAATTGTCACCTGTGGGAAATCTAAAACTCAAATGCTGAGAGAGTACCTTAAATGCTTGTCTTTGACCAAAGCTTAGGTCTCCCTGTGGGGTCTGACAAATAAAAATGGTAAACTGAGAGGAAGACTCCATAAAAGACGGAGTGAGCACGAATGTTTATTCCAGGTTTTTTGAAAGGAACGATTTTATATTATCATTCTTAAGATAAATGGGTCAACCATTCCATTAGGACACTTATTCTATGCTCTTGAATTCATTCTAAACTCAGAGAGACACTCGTAAGACGAGTCACAAATGCTTTAGAATTGTGTTCTGTGAAAAAAGAGGAGGAGATGAACTGTTCGCCTAGAGAAGCAAGGGAGAAAAAAAAGGTTTTGCGTCTTCTGAATCAGAGGCAAATTTGTGGTTTAATTAAACAGACATGGCTTTTTCTTTGTATAAAATGATGGTAACAGGAAAGATTATGCAATCAGATAACTGCCCTTCCTTAGAATATTATTTCTACATAGAATATAAATAGAATTAAGAAAAAAATAGTACCTGATACTATTTAATGTCTATCAAATAATTCAGTTTAACTGGAAAAAGGCAAAAATAGTACAGCCCATGAAAATTTAGAAGTACCTGGAGGCTAATTATAATGCATTTCAGCTGCCCAATTTCATGTACATATTACATCAGCCAATTTTCCAGCCAAAGCCTGAACAGTTTCCATTTTTAACCTACAAATAGATTGTCATTTCAACTTTCATTTCATGTGACAGAAAATGAAGCTTTAATTTATCTAGTATGGAGTGAAAAAATGTTGTTTCAGTGGGGTTGTATCAAAGAAATTGTTCATATGGTTTGGGTGATAGTCCAGCAGCAACGAATACAGAAATAAAGGTGGGTTTTTTTTTTTCTCCTTACCAATGGGGAAAATTCAAGGATATCAAATTTTTGTCTTCTTCTTTTACCTGATTCTGCTTTTACCTGAAATTTTTGCTAAAGAATTCTGTCCTATGTATACGAAGTAATTTTCTCCATTTTACTATACAACTAAATGATAGTAATTCCTCACTGACCACATTTTGTAAACACATGTCCAAGGTGAAATCAGCAAGTTATAATTCAACTAACAATGTATGTTAACTGGTGAATCTTGTTCACGAGCATCCAAAATGAAGTCATGAGTTAGTAAACTAAGACTGAAGCCCAGCATGGTAGGTAGAACAGAACATTCTACCATGTGTAAGGATTCCCCAAGACCTCTCCAGCCAAAGATACAAGATGGTTTATTAATTTGTGATGTACATTCATTACAAATATCCATGTTAGCATTATCCAGACTTTGAATGGAGGCAGATGAATTAATAGTTAATTCAGCTTGCATTTGATGCAGATGGGAAAACACTCCACAAAAGTGTAGAAATTAAAATCATTTTTGAGAACAATAGGAGGCCTGAGCTAATTCAAATATCTCTGGTTCCCAAGTCAGGGACTACTAAAAGGTTTACTTAGGAAGAGCAAATTGGTGCAATTCACTAAGCAGGTATGAGGATAATTTAGAAAAAATGAAATGTTCCTTTTTTTCACATTTACTAGCTTAAACTTTATAACTATTATTTTTTGAGGAATAAAATGATATGTTCAAAAAGTAGAGAATGTTGATCAAATTTTCAGAGGGCTTTAGAGAAGAGGAGAAGTTAAAAACAAGAAAGTTGGGAAGAAGATGGCAAGATGGAATTTTAGAGGTTTAAGGAGGTCTGTGCCAATGACACTGAAGAGAAAAAGCTTTTCGTAAGAAGATTTGATCTGAATATTTACAACCAATTAGATTAGTGATTGAGTGGGGATATACAAGTAACAGTAAGTAATCAATGATGTCTGTAATGTTGGAGATCGGAAAGGTCTGTGGCTTTCTCAGTAATGATGAAGACACTGAGCAAGCATGAAATCTTAAAGAAAATAAGCAATCTGCTTTTGCTAGACTTAATTTTAATTGACAGAACATGAACTCCTCAATAACAATTTCACATAAAACTGATTTTTAAACTCTATCTGCTTTTACCTTGGGCTGCTTTCTGACTTTTCATATTTTAAATTATGATTTAAAAAAATAAAGGGAAAAAATCTTTGTTGAATTTCTCTGCCATATGGGAATTTTTAAAAACAGTTGGAAGTTTCTCTGGCGTGGCCTTCCATCGGTTCATTTGGCCTTCTATAAATAACCAAGTAAGCACGCTGAGGCGTACAGCGGATGGAGACACCGTCTTCACCATTTCTCCAGAAAACGATATACCTTCTGGAGTTTTGTTGGTTAGTTATTAGCAGAAACCAGATGGAGAATTATACTGTCTCCCCAGGACACTAATAGAAACAAGTTCTGGGATTTGTCTCTTTGAGTTTTTCCTGCTGAAATATGTTCTAACACAACCTTCAGGACTGAAATTATCCTGACATTTCAGTATAAAACAGCCAATATGCACTACCAGCTTTAATGTAATTAGGTAAAACCTACCTTAATTACTGTATTTAAGCTTTATATTCTTTGCATTATGCTACACAACCAAACTGCCTGGAATGCCAAGGCCATTACATGAATCAGACTAAGGTTGAAATTCAGCCTGCCAGTCTTTTACTAGAAGGAGGCTTCCAATTTTGACCTTTGCAATGCATGAGCAGCTAAAACAGATAATAAGGCATGCAGGTTAAAAATAAACAAATAATAAGTTGCATAGTGGTGATATTTTAAAATTGGGACATATTTTCCCTTGTCTTTTTCATTTCCCTAAAGAAAGACTGTACCAGATTCTCAGAATACAAATAACTGTTGAACATATAAAAAACTGTGTAAGTTATCATACAGTTTTCCTCTGAGACATAAACATTATTACTATTGTAAATATTCTTTTAATTTTGAAATGAATACTTTATTTCACTAAGATAATCTAATAACCCTTGAATTTAAAACATTAAGTATCCAAGTAGCTACATTTTCAATAGGAAAAAGCTAGTTTATATATAGCTAGGTAGTGTAATATGCATACAGTCTCACATTTAATTATCTGCTATAAAATAACTTTTCTTTGATATATTTTGGTGAAGAAAACAGTACAAATGATCCTGAAGACTCTGCAGATACCATAAGACATTATCAGAGTTCCAGGAGACACTTTGAAGAGAAAAAAAGCAGATCGTCATCTTTCATCTCCTCCATTGATGATGAACAAAAGCCGCTCTTCTCAGGAATAGTAGATTCTTCTCCAGGAATAGGGAAAGCATCTGGGCTCGATTTTGAAGAAACAGTGCCCACCTCAGGAAGAATGCACATAGATAAAAGAAGTCACTCTTGCAAAGGTAATTCAGAGTTAGACATCAGGTGGTCTCTCTTCAGTGCTAATCACAAAATGATGACTTTTTACAAATTAAGAACTGTACTGACACATGTTAATCGAAACGTTTTCAACTTCATGAAATGTTCACGAAGCGTTCAGATTTCAGATTATCTATGAAGTGTTTGCGCTATTCTAAAACAAACGGTAATTATTCCCAAACACTTATAGCGTGAGAGGTTTTTGTGACCAACCAGACTTAATATAATGTCAAGTAGAAAACTATGGGAAAGTCTTTTGTAGTAATTTCAATGGGGAGAGAGGATCAATGAATATTTTAAGACAGCTAATCAATTGGTTCATTATATGTATCTTCTGTACCCAATTCTCACCCCCAACCCTATAATATTATAGTATGAAAGGCCAATGCAATCACACTATAATACATGCCAAACAAAATTTAATTTTACAGAGAATATGAGAAAGAGTGGAGAAATGCCCTGAAATAAACTCTGATCTTTATTTTATTTTTATTTTTATTTCCAAAAGGAATACCCAAATGTACAGATTTTGTTATAGAAAATGTGCACGATTTGGGTAATAATGCTTGATTAGTAGATACAGATTTCATGCTAAAAAATGAGAAATTCAGGAAAATTTAAAGAACTCTTACATGGAAGAACAACTATTTTAGCATATCAGAGGCGAGATCTTTAGATCTAGCTAGTAAGTCGTACCAGTAATGACTGCTTGGGTTCCAAGTGCAGCTCTGCCACTTGCTCCCTTTATGTCTTTGGGTAAATGATTTGACCAAACCCACCAAGACTCAGCTTATGCATCTTTAAAAGAGGAATAATATTATCTAACCAACGAGGTTATAGTTATTAAGATAACATGTAAATTACTTTTTCTGAAATAAAATCTTCAACTGTTAGTCTTTTCTCACAGGTTTTATTTTTTAAGTTTTAATAATTTGTATATCCTTGGATGTATAAAAATATAAAGTTTAGGAAGGCATAACAAAGCATCAAAAGAATATTAAAAAAAGGAAAAATAGGATGTCCTAGGCCTGGTAGGATAGCAAAATTAGTACATTAGTACAGAGTAAGTAAATATTACTTATCATCATTATTCCAAAGTACCATATTCAGCCACAAAGCTTTTATTAAATCTAGGATACTTAGGCTTTATATTTTTCCAGAGTTGCTATCCCTATCATGTAACATCCACTTTTTTCATGACCCCACACTGAAGTAAGCTAAGAATATATGCAAGTGTTCTCTGGACAATCTAAAATCTTGATGAAGTGAGTGAAAATAGTACCTCATTTATCACAATGGAAGAATGGAATATTAAATGTGATTACCAAATGTCCCATTTTAGTTATTTATGAAAATGGATTCTGGGAAGTGCTAAAAATAGATACAAGTTGTATCATGGAAGTCACGAGTTCTGAAGAGCTTGCTGAACCATCTCTACCATCTCCAAAGATCAACATAATGTAAACCTAATAAAAATGCCTGTTGTTTTCCTCTTGAGTTTTAGAGTCTCAAGTGGCACATTATTAAACATATAATTCGGGGATTTTCTGACTTTATAATGACTCTCACTGACAATGAATTCTCATGCCCTTCCTCATATACTTTTCTTTGCTACGCCTTCCAATTATCTTTAATTGGACATATACACAAAAAACAATATTCTAACAAATTTAATATCTACATATTCTAATTGTTAAAAATTTACGGGGCAATCCCTATTCAAATAATTATCTTGAAAATGTATAGCTAAATATGCATGTCAATTGAATTGATGTCATATAGTTTCAATCAGTGTGACACATGGTTAGCCTGGCTAATTAATATCTTTAATCAATGGGGAATTCTAAAACTTCATTCACTGCAAATTTCATTCCCTAATGATTTTTAAGATGACATACTGCATTAATACGTAACATGTGACTTGTCGCTGCTGCAGTTCAAACTACTAAACCTCTGCAAATTTTAGTTCCACCATCAATAGGAAATTTCACTCACTCATATTCCTAACTTTTGTGATGCTGTATCCAACAGAGGAGCACATTTAGGCAAAACTAAAATGAAAAGAGAACAAATTAAATGGACTCTGTTCCTACTAAGATTGAGGCCAAAAGTTGACTCTAAGAAAATTGTCTACTCAGAGCAAAGTGAAAGTTTACTTTCTGTTCATCCATTTCCAGAAATGTGTCTTGCAACTATAGCAACATTTTCCAAGGCAACCAAGTGCAGATTCTTTCCAAGCTATATTTAGAAAGTGTCTACAAGGATGTTCATTTGATTACGACCACTAACCAGAATTTCCCCTTTGAACTCCTCATTTTTTATACTGCTGTTAAAACAAGCTAATTACGTATCTTCGGATTTTAATTAAAGAGTAAACTATAATCAAGAAAGCCTCTAAGATATACATTTCATTCATTTCTGATAAGGTAATTATTTTTTCTTGAGCCCTGAAGAAAAAATATAATCCTCCGTAATTTATTGCATGTGATTCACCATTGTCATTTAAAAACCAATTTATTATATATGATTTGGAAAGAAGAGAGCTGTTAAACATAGGCAGAAATTCTGTAAGCTTTCTTGGCTCAAAACGTTCGTGAGCATAACATGTAACTTCAGTCTTATCATTCTTGCCTTCTCGAAAGGAAGATTCCTACATTAACTGGCTAGCAGCAGACTAGACAGAGACAAGCATCAGCATCACCAGACCATTTATATAGGTATTCTGGAAGTTTGCTTAGCATTACTGGCCCAATCTTCAAAATCCAGTTTGCTAAGATATTATTGTTTTGCATTTTAAATAGGTTCAAATGTCTGTGAATAACAAATCATAGTTCTCAGTGAAGATCTGCAATAAGTGACTTAAAACCCCAGCAGTATCTTTTTTGTTTCACTTATATTTTGCCATGTTTCATAAAATATCAAAGGAAATGATAAACTGCCACTTTAAATAACAACGAACCCAGGATCCCTGTAGTAACAAAGCCGTAGTCAGGAAGAGTCTTTCTGGAATTCATAGCAAGCCCTCTGAGGTCTGTTAGCCATTTCTGCAGAAGAAGGAACTCTGATCCTATATTTTTCTAATGTTGACTTTGGATATGCTAATTCCTTTGTCAAGCCTCACACTGTTGAGGCAGAAATTATAGGCATCTCATTTGAGAAATTTCTGTATATTCAATGATAAAAGATAATGAGTGAGAGGAAAACCACGAAGAAAGAATACAGACATGTCTGTCTTCTACTTGGAGAAAGGGGATACATTTAAACTACCCTTAGAGAAACTGCAAGAAAGGAAGGAGCTTTGAGAAGTCCAATGGTTTTGTTTCCTATTTCTAAAATCATAGCTAATCCTGCCCAATTCAGTTACTTTCTATCCAATTTTTTTAATAGCCAAGAATTCCATAACTTTACATAATAACTTTTCTCAGTGTTTAATCATAGATACTTGTCAAGTTTTTTTCAGTCTTTCTATCAAACCAAAATCACTTTCTGTAATTCAAGTCTCTTTCTATGCGAAAATGAATACCAGCTTTAGATAGTCCTTCCTTCCTACTAGCCCTCCCAGTGAAGAAAATGTTTCTCCTTCATCTCCAAAGTCAATTCCCAGCTCCAGTCTATTTTTTCATAAGTTTTATTTTCCAAACTGTTAATCATTCTTAGAGGTTAAAAGAGCAGCAAAACATCTAAAATATAGACAAAAATAAGAGGGAAAGGACATATTTGCCCCCAAATATTGACAGCTTAAAATATAGATTGTAGGAGAAACAGGAAATTAAAAGAAGTTCAGAAAAATGGATCTCTGTATGAAAAGTGATCACAACCCTGCTAGACTGAATTCTTCAAGTTCAGGGTCTATGGTCTCCTTTGTCTTTAGTTCCTCCATATTTACCAAGTTATCTGGCCCATAATAGATACTTAGAACATTTTAAATAGTAGACTTGAACAAATAGTTTATCTTAAAGTAGAGTAACATAGCAATATTTAAAATAAAGAGCCACAGGAAAACATACTAGAAAGCAATATAATTATGGTAAGGGCAGCACAGAAGCAGCTACAAGAAAACATAAAAACATGAAACAGTAGCTGGCGACGAGGGGACGTGTAAGATTCTTCCCAGTTTTCATGGCTTATGGCTTCTTGGCTCTATTTGAATTGGGTTGGCCAAAGGGAATCACCCTGAAGGTCAGCACTTCTCTAAGGCTCTCTTCTTGGGCCCACTCTAAGTCATAACATATGCAAGTTATCCTGTGGGAAAGAGCCCTAAAAATCTTAAACCCTAGATAATTTGGTGCAAACAAAACAGACTCATTGCTCTCTAATCAGTTTTGGTTCTGCTGTGCTTATCTTCTCCTAGCACAAACAGAAAAAAAAAAAAAAATCCTAATCAATACTCAGTACCTGCTACATGTTTTTGTTCACATGGAAAAGGATATGGGAGGTAGCGCCAGCAGGGTGAAAGTGGGACCCTGCTACCAATTGGCCGTGGCCCCTGGACACATCACTGAATACTTTTGGTTCTCTGCCTCTCAGATTATACTCCGATCCCTTTCCAGCTTGTCTTGTGGATATCTGTGTGTTATTGACGCAAAGGGGCACCTAAGAGGGTTGACATCCATCTCACTATTTTCCACAGACATCACTGACATGCGAAGCTGGGAACGAGAAAATGCACATCCCCAGCCTGAAGACTCCAGTCCATCCGCACTTCAGCGAGCTGCCTGGGGTATCTCTGAAACCGAAAGTGACCTCACCTACGGGGAAGTGGAACAAAGATTAGATCTGCTCCAGGAACAACTTAACAGGTATAAGCAGTGACAGGGTAAAAGGAGAACATAACCGAAACCCTTACGTGGGTCCAGTTCTACTCTTTACAAATGGAAAATTTTCCTTGCCATGATCTCATAATTTCCTTATACATTTACTACTTTAAAATAAGACTAGAAGTTGACAGAATAATGTGTGTCGAAAGGAGCATTTATTTAGAACACTTCATACTTCTGGCAGCATAAATCCTATTTTTTTCTTTGTTTGTCATCCAGTTAGTATTTCACCAGCACTGGCTACCTTAGAAAACCCCCTCCCCCCAAAAAATAATTCCTAATTAATTTGTTAACTAACACCCTTTCTCTTTTAATCCTCCTTTTACACTTATTCGGATGTTCCTGATAGCTTAGTTATGTGTTAGGGTATTTAAAAAATACTAACAAAGACATTTAGACTTTTAGTTATTCAGTCAGGTTGTCAAAAAATGTAATTGAATTGAAAGTCTCACACACAGAGTTTCTTGTTTCCTTCACCTTTGATCTAAATCACTAAACATGATAAATAAATCTTAGTTTAGGGAGGAGGCAATCTCTTCCCCAAGTCTGCATGGTTTCCTTAAAATTAAAGTGGTCAAAAGGATTGAAAAGAATATATGAGTGAGTATGACACAGCTGTTTTAATTGGGTTTCATTTGGGAATTTGTCTTGATCCAATAGTAGCCTTTTAGCTCACCACCAGGCAAGATATTCCAGTAGTCTCAGACAGAAAACTGCACTGACTAAATTCAAATGCTCTAATCACAAGATTTATTAAATCAATTTAAAACACAAGTGATAGAAGAGGGAAACCATATGGGGCAATTAACACATTTTGAATACGCGCAAGCATGGTAAAAGGATTGCACTACCCCAATTCTGACTTACACAATGTTCATGCATTTGCCATAGTGTAATGAAGTTACCAAGACCAGAGTTGAGGTTTGCAGGCCTGCAGACCAAAATAATCTCCTGTGCCAGTGGCACACACTTGCTCCATAACAAGGATACAAGGTATAGTATACCTGACCTCAGCGGGGCTTTCCAACTAGCCAGCTCAACAGTCATGTGTTTCATCAGCCTTTCGTAGGTACAGCACATGTGGAGTCAGAATGCAATGATACTGGTATCACCAATGGGTGACCATATTTTGGGATGACAGTTGTTTACCTAGAGGTGACATGAGAATAATTTGTTCTTTCCATCTCTATGTATAAGCAACACTCTTGTTTGTTACATATTTCTATCGTTGATATGCCTGGCAGGTTACTAGCATGCTATTTAATATATCTTATGAATTCTGCCATGTTTAGCAAGCTACTTGCTTACTCATCTGTACTTAACACATATCTGAGTTTTGCCTATATCACATAAACTACTGATTTATTCACTATCTATGCTTAAAATTTTTTGTGCATTTTGTCCATGCCATTTATTGTTGAACACACAAGTGAATGAATGAATGACAGAAATAGCAGTGATTTATTTAGCACAATCCTATCACTGTACTTGCAATTGGTAAGCATAGGAAAAGGTCTTAAGTCTGCTACTTAATGATTTACAGGATTACCGGGTCAAAACATTTAAATTTCTCTCCATTTCCTACTTTGACTTATACCTACCTGTTATGCTACTGTAAGGACTAAAATAATGTAAATGGGAACTACATGTACTATACAAAATGGAAGATGATTTACTTGCAGATAGGTAAAATTTGATTAGCAAGGAACTTCACTTCTATTATTGGTGTTCATTTGAGTATATTCTCTTACTCTACATATAATTCCTGGCTTGGACCTTTCATCAGAACTAAAATTGAGATTTTTAGCGTCACCTGGTTGCTCTGTCATGGGTGCCAATCATTGCTGCTAGGATAAGTCAATGATTGCTTAAAACATTTGTTCTAAGGGCACATTTATCTATGATCTATTTGGTGTGCAATCACCCAGCAGCAATAAAAATTGTTATTGCTATTTTATTACATTAGTATATTATTATTACTGTATAAAACTTTTCCACAAAATGCAATTAAATCTCTTTCAACGTGTTCCCGATATCGGTATGTGTTTCCTGGATATGCTTTGAATTGCTGCTGTGAAAGTAGTCAAAATCAAAACGGAGTCATTAATGTTAGAAAATCCCTGACAAATACAGCTGGGGAAGGCCAGGAAGAGAGGGGTGTATGCCTGATAACAAAAACTATCACAAAGACTCTATAAGATCTATAAGATCCACAACTTTGCACAGTGGCCACTACAACCTAACACAAAAAATACTTCTGCAAGGACATCTGACCAGCAGCTGTCTGTCCAATCTCGGACCAGCGTCACCCTTGTTATTGATCTTTGTAGCCAAAGATAATCATTTCAAAACAATTATGTAGTCCTCCTCATTTTTCCTTTAAAAATCTCCATCTTTACTTCTCAGAATGAGCACATACTTTACTATGGCATGGATATTCCCATTGTGCTGCATATTCCCATATAAATATCTTTTCCTTTTAGAGTGCCGCCGTTCATTATTTAGGATGACACTACCACCAATACTACATCTCCTTTGACATTTGTTTCTAATTACCTCTGATATTTTCACAAACTTTTTTTTTTTGCTTGTTTGGGATTTAAAATCCAAAATATTACATTTTTACTCCACTGCCATTTCTAACAACCTTTCACCTCCACTTTATTCTAGAAGTTAAATTTATACAAAATGTTTGAAGGGGGTAGCTCAACTCAGACTTCTACTTTGCAGAGCGAGAATCCCAGGACACTTTCTAGAGCTGAGTCTACCCTGTTTAGCTTCGGCATTTGTTCAAATGTAGAACTGTGGATTCCTACACCATTTGTCTCATTCAAATACACATATTAAATACAAAAGACGATAAAAACAAATAAAATGGTCTGTCTTGAGTGGTTCTTGCTACCACTTCTTTTCTGCTTTAATGACTGATTAACCTATCGATAGGGTTAAAGGTTTACATAAGAAATGTTATTCTATATGTATATATTATGCCTGCAGATATACCTATTTAAGTAAATCATTAAGACATGATCCTAGACCAGTGCTTCTCAAATTTCAATGTGTATTTGAATCACTTGGAGGTCTTATTAAAATGCAGATTCAAGTTAATAGGTCTAATTGGCAGAGATTCCACATTCTAACAAGCTCCCAGCAATGTCCAGTGTTGCTGATATAAAGACCACACTTTGGCCAGGCACGGTGGCTCACACATGTAATCCCAGCACTTTGAAAGGCCGAGGCGGGTGGATCACTAGGTCAGGAGTTTGAGACCAGCCTGGCCAAGATGGTGAAACCCCATCTCTACTAAACACACAAAAATTAGCCGGCCATGGTGGCAGGTGCCTGTAATCCCAGCTACTCAGGAGGCTGAGGCAGAGAATTACTTGAACCTGGGAGGCAGAGGTTGCAGTGAGCCAAGATCACACTACTGCACTCCAGCTGGGCAACAGAGCAAGACTCCATCCAAAACACACACACACACACACACACACACACACACACACACACACACACACACACTTTGAGTAGGGAAACCCTAGAAAATGTAAAAATTGTTAATAATGACTCCTTCCATTGCACACAGAGCAGTTTATCTGCATGCCTCTAATATGGCATTGAGCAATTGCTTTGCCTAGCGTTGTGGTTATTTATGCGCCTCCTTCATTTGTCCTTCCTAAGTACTTAGTTTCTGTTAGCACTGTTAAACCAGATTTCATATTTATTCATTATCATGTTGTTCCCTCACCTTGCTACCTAACATTGTACCTGGTACATTGTGGGTCTCTGAGTGAATGAATAAAAATATTCACTTTACACAGTTTTGTAACTATGCTGACAGAAGAAAAAGTTCTAAAACTATGTTATTTTCTGTTTTAAATACCAAGCTGGATTTATTTTAAATTCTTTGTAATTCCTCCTGAGTAAAGCAGGCTATTTAGTCTCATATAAGAGTCCACTTTTTCTTTTTCTTTTTTTAAGATAGGGTCTGGCTCTGTCCTCTGTCACCCAGGCTAGAGTGCAGTGGTGCGATCTCCCAGGCTCAAGCCTTCCTCCCACCTCAGCCTCCTGAGTAGCTGGGACCACAAGTGCACACCACCACACCTGGCTAATTTTTGTAGTTTTTTTGTAGAGATAGGGTTTTGCCATGCTTCCCAGGGTGGTCTCAAACTCCTGAGGTCAAGTGATCCACCCATCTTGGCATCTCAAAGTGCTGGGATTACAGGCATGAGCCATCGTGCCTGGCCCAAGAGTCCATTCTTATTAAGTTAACAGACCCTTGTCATAAAACACTGAAATACAACCCTATGCATATTAAAAAACCTATCAGCAAACTGCTGCCCTTTGTTGGACTACCCAAGATATCTAACAACTAGTTAATAAAACAAAATTAAATATTCAGAATTACTGCAGAAAGGAAGACTGCCATCTGGCCAGAGTCTCAGTGATGTCTCAGAAATATTCCGCTGAGAAGAAGAACATTTATAGAAGTTTGGAGTCTGGGTATTTCAAAGTGGGGAGCTCACTGGAATTGGGTAAAGTCTATGATATACTTCAGGATTGATGGACACAGTAAGTTGAGGATCTTGAAGCAAGTCTTGATAAAGTTTGTCTGATTAAAAAAGTATTTGTTGAGATGAACCGATACTGTCTCTAATAAGGTGATTTATAGAAATTTCCTGAAGTAGCAAAGTTATTTATTGGTGTAGTCTTATTTTTCTCAAAGTTTTCCTGGAACAAACAACAATGTCACGTTGACAGAGGTGGGCTATGCTCTTTTCTAAGTTATACTGACACAGTCTCTGTCCTCACCCTGCACCAGCCACTTTACCTGCACATGAGCTGTCATGTGCCTGAGTCCCACTCATGGCAGTGGGCTGCAATTACTGGACGTATGGATGCTGAAGCCTCGCCTTCCAATAGATTTTTTCCTCATAGACACTATTCAAGTAGGTAGAATCCATGATAAAGAGATTTTATTTCTCAGAGACAGCTGCTGTTTGGCAAAGGATTTATATGACAAAAACATCACCATAATTTTTGACTCACTTTTGGATCTTGAATCTCCCTTATTGATGCAGTTCTTCTTCCAGTCTTTCCCCCAAATCCTTTTACATTCAATGTAACAAACGTTGTGTAAGCCAATCACAACTGAATGCTGTTAGTAATGGAATACGTTTGTACAGAAATATTTATGATGAATCTGAATGTATAATTTGCTTTGAAGACTCAGAGAAGAAAGTAATTCTGAATGGGGTAAATAAGGAAAGATTTTTGGGTACAGATAAGTGAAATGAAAGAATGTGTATAACACATATTCCTTAAGGAAATGTGTATAACACATATTCCTTAAGGAAATGTGTATAACACATAACAGTGAAATAATGGGTCTGCTTAGTTTAGTTGGAAGCATACAAACTAGATCAGACCATCAGGTATCAAAAGTAGATAAATAAACCAGTTGGTAACTCAATTTTTCCCCTTTTCAGTGTGTGGTTTTGACATTTGAAAAAATGACATTTGCAAAGTCATGTATAATTCATAGCTATTGGTTTAGAAGACACAAAGCTATATGGCTATATTTACTAACTATAGAAAAACTGTAAAAATAATGCATTATTGTGATTCTTAGAAGGAAGATTTGGAGTGTTAATATCAAAAACTAAAATATATATATATATATATTTTTTTTTTCTCATGTTTTCCAGGTTCTCTATCAAATCAAAAGCCAATTTCTACTTTGAATTCTACAAATACAGCATGAATTTAATTGGGCAAAATTAATGCTATGATTTTACATTTTTTTGTTTTATTTCCATTCTTTATTCAGAGTCAAAACAGCATAAATAAGTGGAGTTACAAGAATTTTCTAAAGAGGCGTATGGTCCAAATTTTCTGTTCTTGTGTCCACAAAATTTCCTTTGTATTTAATGCTGTTGCTAACACATGCACAGGAAGAGAATCTGACCAATTATATTTTGCTATTTTCCCTTAAATTTTAATTTAAAATGAGAATGAAATTAACAGGCCAGTTGGCTACTTGTGAGCTTTGGGGAAAAAATAGACTGGTATTTTGCAGGCCAGATGGGTCAATTAGAAGTAACTGAAGTCAAATTTGGTCAACTTCTTACATATGAAAGGCCATGACATATTTAGAGAGAAAAAGAATTTAACATTAAGCAGCATTAAACATTAAAGAAAGAATACAATGAATAATATACAATACTTAAAATGAATAGGAAAGAGGTAAGGTTAAAAAGCATTAATATAAATATAAAAACACATGAGAAATTATCCTGGAATGCTACAGTTATGAAAGAAATGTGCTACGAAACTATTTTTTAAGAGCAAATAAAATGTTCACAAGAAACTGAGTAAAACCTAATTAAAAAGCAAAGACAATTACTGATTAAAAATAAATTATCAGTGTGTTTTACATTTTGAAATCAATGAAGGTTAGTAAACATGTAGTCTATTTTGTTCATCTGATTTTCTGTTAACTCTTAATATGAACAGGAAAGTTAAGTCTTTATCAGAATCATTAGTGAGACATACACAAGAAAGTATCCGTCAGGAAAGAATAGAGATTCTGTGCTCCCTCTCCTGTCCTTCTTGTTTAAAGCAAGGCCATAATTCTGTTTGTTGGTAGTGCTGAAATTTTTTTAAATGCTCTTGAAATTCTGGACTATTTTAGGACTGTCTTTTCCTACTTCTATCTGTTCTGCAGGCTTGAATCCCAAATGACCACTGACATCCAGACCATCCTACAGTTGCTGCAGAAACAAACCACTGTGGTCCCCCCAGCCTACAGTATGGTAACAGCAGGAGCAGAATATCAGAGACCCATCATCCGGCTGATGAGAACCAGTCAACCGGCAGCATCCATCAAAACTGACCGAAGTTTCAGCCCTTCCTCACAAGTGAGTGTGGATACCATCCAACCAAGTGTGTCTCTCAATGTGTGTTTCCAGGGGTCACCTAAATCAGAATCACTTGGGGTGCTGTGGAAAAGAGAGATTTCTGTCCCTAGCTCCGTTTCTACGCAATTAGCATTTCTGGAAATGGGCCCTGTAATCTGCATTTTAAACAAGCCCACGCTGATTTTTATGTTCATTTAAAGTTTGAGAACAATGAAGCTAGAATAATGATTTTAAACATTAGCATTTTTTTTAAAGGAAAACCTTTCTTCCAGAATCAACCTGCTTAAATTTATATGTGGTAGAGCTTTGCAGTCTAAGGAATAGTCTTCCTGGCTCCAAAAAGGGCTTAGAGAAAAATCTGGGTCCAAAAAGAGCTTCAAAGAAAAATCCGTAATTTTCTACAGTGCCAAAGGCTGGGCGAGGTCTCAGGAAGGAAGGGGAGGAGAAATAGTAGGCTGGCCAGATTAGACCTGAGGTTCAAATGCCATCAGACTAGTAATATCTTCTGTACTCCACCCATCACCAGAGATCTCTAAATTGTTTTCACTTGGATGATAAACATGGTAAGAAAAGCAATTTAAAGTTCTTTATCCTACTTCTGAAGCCCTCAAAGGGGGTCTTTGAATTATGTTAATACGAGTAGTCTAGCTTTCCTTGTAATTCTGTCTTGGGAATTAGTCTTAATTAAACATTATGGTGAAAATGGACCTAAGAACAATGATTTAAATAAAGATTTGTAGAACAATCTCGTAAAACTTTTTTAGATGTTTGGGAATTTAATTTAAGATGTTCTGGAAAATGAAACTACACTAATAAAAGAAGGTAGTATGCCAGAAGGAAAATAATGCAATACTTCTAAAAATCTGAAAGTAGAAATCAATTTAACTAGTTTTGAATGACCGGGAAACATGTAAAACCATCTATTTTGTTATTTGTTTTCAGTAGGTTTAGGTAATATTATCTGACTAGGGATGACTGATTTTATTTCCCATCTTTTCTTTCCTCCTTATACCCTCTTATTCATCAAGTGATGCCTTTCCTCATCTCAATTTTGTCTTAAATTTTGAATTTAATTCATCTGGAAAACTCAATGTAAAGTAATACATTTTTAATTTGATTTTTAAAATCTGGTTCCAGGGTTAAATAAAAATTCTTGGAATGGTTGGTTAGGATTATCTATACTGATAACCAATCTCCAATGTCTTGACTCCTTTTGGGAGGGAAATGTTGGCTAATATCACTAATCAAATACAGATTAGTGAGAAAAAAACGCTTCAGTTTTTCTTAGTGTAATTTTCAATGACTATCAATGTGAATTATAAAAACTTGTTTTGTTCTTTTTCCATCAGTGTCCTGAATTTCTAGACCTTGAAAAATCTAAACTTAAATCCAAAGAATCCCTTTCAAGTGGGGTGCATCTGAACACAGCTTCAGAAGACAACTTGACTTCACTTTTAAAACAAGACAGTGATCTGTCTTTAGAGCTTCACCTGCGGCAAAGAAAAACTTACCTTCATCCAATTAGGCATCCTTCTTTGCCAGATTCATCCCTAAGCACTGTAGGAATCTTGGGTCTTCATAGGCATGTTTCTGATCCTGGTCTTCCAGGGAAATAATCATTTTGTACTATTTACTCCACATACAATGTAAGTGCTTTTAATGGCTGTTTTCCTTTTTCTATTTAAATCCTCTCTACTTGACTCAGGGGCTAACAAGGTACCATTATATGCAAAAGTACTGTATATTTTCCTAAATTGAAGCTTGTAAGGTAAAATTGAGCAGTTAGGATGTAAATATATGTAAGAACTTTTGGTTCCAAATGTTAAAACTGCCAGCATCTCACGGCACCTTATTTTTTATTTTTATTTTTTAAATCACATGCATGTTAGGAAACTCCAATTTCTCTTGCATGGAGACTCCTATTTACTGCTTTTACTAAACCAGTACTTTGTTATGAAAATGCCTTCCATGCAAATAAGAAACCAAGGGATAAAACTGTTCATGGATGCAACTCAGATTCAGATGATCCTCAACTCATGGGAATTCCAGGGGGATAAAGGAAACTTAGTCACTTTTACAAACAGATTCAGGTCCTTCTGTATCAAGACGTTTAAAGTTAATTACATTCATTCCTCCACACTGGAAGAGAAAATACAAAATTTGAGTTATAAACCTCTGACAGTATAGGAAGCCATATCCAAAAACTAAATGTAGGGCAACATTAATGAGAACAAAGGTCTTTCTATTTAAAATTATATCACTAATTGCATTTACAAACCATCTAAAGTATTTTCCACTGGCACATTTCCTAGAAGGCTTAAAAACAAATTTCTCTCATTTTGCTTTTTTTTTTTTTTTTTTTTTTTTTTTTTGTGGGGGGGAGGGTGTGGTCTCCTTAAGAACTGCTAAACTGTGATCAACACAAACTGATATCAACAGCTTCTTGTGATTCACATTTTAAAGCAATCCTGAATTTGACCGAAATAGTACACATACAGCCTGAGAAACATGGCAAAACCCCATCTCCACAAAAAAATGTTTAAAAATTAGCAGGGTGTGGTAATTCACACCTGTAATCCCAGCTACTTGAGAGGCTGAGGTGGGAGGATGGGTTGAGCTTGGGAGGTCAAGTGTGCAGTGGGCCTTGATCACACCACTGCACTCCTGCCTGACAATACAGTAAGACCCTATCTCAAAAAACAAAAAATAGTAAACACAGTTTTCAAAGAATGTGCAATTTCAGTGCATTTGCATGGCAAAACTAGTTTCCATTAAGTATATGTTATTCCATGTCTAATTCCAGCTGTGGGAAAGCAATGGGCCTAGAAAGAAAATGCATATACCAGCAGTAAAATTTCAGTTGTGTTTAGTTATTCCAACACTTTGCCCATTGAAAATTAAATAAAAATCTGTTATGCATGGATTGGAATTAATATATATTGACCTCAGAATATCAGAACATACAATGAAATATATCTTTCAATTAAAATATCTTCAACTGTTAGATTTTTTGTGGGGGGCATATGTAGCTCATAAAATTGGTGTAAAGAAAAAAGTTGCAATTTAAGATTCTGATCAGTCAAGTTATAGTTAAGAAATGTTATTTTTCAATTCAATTACAACTTTACAATTATGAACTCTGATCCATTATATCTTTTCTTGCTGAACAAAAATATTGAAATTTATTGAAAGTTTCTTAGTCCATTAAGAACATTTTATCAGTGCACATTACTAAATGGGTTAATTTCTATCCCTTCGGGATATTCAAACTTTGACACTGATCTGTTAATCAGCTTCAAATGCAAGCTATTTAAATTTACTAAAACTATTGCACTATTTTAAAAATGTGATTAAAGTGACCTTAGATTGCCCCCTATATAATATTAAATGGTCACATAAATTGGTAATCCATGTGGAAGGCAATCTATAAGCAAAAGCATGTTCTTATTCCTGCTTAATTTTTGAAAAACCAAAACACAAATGTTCAAGTGCATTATTCAAAATGACCAGTCAATTCGAACATAAACTATTATACAAAAGTGTAATAATTATAACCAGCTTCCCAAATCATTTGTTGTTATGCAGATACAAACTTAGGGGCTAACTGATGCTTTCACTTCCTCACTCAACAAACATTCAATGGGCACCTAGCAGGGAAGAGAAAGTCCCATAAATGGCTAACTCTGATTCAGAGGACTATTTTGGGATTTTTATTTCCATATTGGGACACATTTTTGCAGCTGCAACAAATTTCATAAGGATTGCCGGCCTAAGTTCAGGAACAGTCAGAATGAATTCACCAGAGAATGTTCATTTGTAGGGAGAGAGGATTTGGCAGGTGAGGAATTGAAATCTGATTGATAGTGAATGCCTCAGCTGCAACATTTGGTATGACATGCATAAAATCCAACCTCCCACATAAAACTTGTTTATATTTATGAAAACTGAGCATGAAGAAATAGGAAGATGGGGAATGGTGTGCAAGCATCCAGTTTATTTAAATTCTAGCACAACAGAAACCGTTTTCTTAATTCCTTGACATAATTGCTTATATTAAAATCTTAACCCTCAGAGAGTTGGACAGGATTAGGAAGGTCCCTTCCTACAGGATATTAGCTTAAAAAGAGACTGACAATATAAAGACGTGATTAATTGGGCATAAATGTCAGAAGACTCAATGGCTAAAGTGACTTACAGATGACCAAAGCAATGATCTTGATGTACAAAATTCATCCCTTTCCCCAGCCAAAGATCTAATGCCTAAATGTACCATCATCCCCCCTGTTGGCTATTGCAAAAACAGTGTGACCTCTCCATCTAGGGATCATGCTGAGGGCCAGGTTGAACTGCTGCAGCCAATCATAATTGCACTGTAGCAAATGCTTTCCTTCTAGGTAATTAGAAGCACTAACGTAACACCTTCTGCTCTCCTCCTAAAAATAATATTACCTGGTCCCCTGGCCTAAATAAAATGTCATTTAAAATCTAAAGTTTGTTTGGGTCAGATGATCTCCTGCTGTTATTAATTGCTGGGCAAAGAGCTGAAACTTAGACTTATCATTCTCCCCAATAGGGGAGTCACATTCTTTAATTAGTTGAGACAACCCAAGAATAAGAAATGATGAAGCAATGTTCTCGTGGCGTTTTTAAATTAATAATCACTCAGTCAACAAACACAGGAAGGCAGGGGCAGATTTGGGACAGAATAGTTTCTTAAGTCCATTATAATATATTGGTCATCAGAGCACAACTATCCTACTCTTCTAGTCAGGAAGTATGGGAAGCAGGTCAGGGCATTTGGGGTCAGGTTTAATATGTTTGTGTAAGAATTGCTTACAAGGTCCTTTTGGAGGTTGAACTTTAGCAATGGTTCCAAAATGACTAGAAAAAAATGTTCTTATCCAAATGTCATTTTAAAACCCCATCATATATTGTCTAAGGATAAAATGTATCACCCATTGGTATATCTAACATTATTATTATTAAATAACAGTATCATTCCTCTAAATGACTTTCATGATTTAAAAAAAATTCTGTAGATCAGTTATTAGAAATGAATAGCAACATTGACATAACAGAGTGTTTAAATTGCTTATCTATGGCAAAAACCAAAAATAGATAAATATATGTAAATTATTTATCTATAAAAATCAAAAATTTATAAATTATCAAAAAATCAAGTTATATTTTTACAGTAAAACAAATATGTTTCTGTCATGTGAGTTCGAAGAGGCACTTGAGGACAGGATGATACAGGACAGTGGTCCTCAAAGAGTCATCCTCCAACCAACACTACTAGCATCACCTGGGGACCTGGCAGAAATGCAGTCTTGGTCTCACCCCAGATCTACTAAATCAGAAAGTTTAGGGGTGGGACCCAGCAATCATCTTTTAACACGCCCTCCCTCATGTGATCCTTACACACACTAACAATTTGAGAATTTACCAATGTAGAAGAGCAAGCATAGATTCTGCATCAGACCAACTTGGGTTCCAATACCAGTTTTTTCATCAATAACTGTGTGACCTTGAGCAAGTTAATTAACCTCACTGAGTCTTTTTCTTGAATCTCTAAAAATAAGACAATGATACCTGTCTCACAGAAGCTTGAGAAAGAAATGAGATAAAATATAGTAAAGGGCCTGGCATATACTAGGTGCTCAAAAAATGCTCAGTTCCTTGTTTCTCATCCAGAAACATGGCATTAAAACAATCAGGAGAACAATTTCCCAAGATTTAGATTTTGCACAATGTGCAGTGTCTCCAACAACATTGCTATTGCCAAGATGAAAGTTTTTGATTCAGAGAAACCTACATGTAGCTATTGTTTTATCTCTCTTAATTGTATTTTGCACTATTAGGTTTATAGCTTTAAAGTAATATTATTTACAATAATAGTGAGAGTATCAATCTCCTTATTATAAACATATCTACTCTGAATCAATGTTACATGCCAAGTATGTGAAAGTAATCTGTCGATCAGTACTACTAGAATGTATTCTCTAAAGGCTGGCTCACTGTGGAAGTCCTTCTTTAGATCTACGATATAGTCCTTAGATGGATATTTGAAAATACATTTACAAAATACAATTTTGAAAGTATATAATTTTCCATTTTTACAGAAAATATAATTTTATAGTTGCAATGGTTCTTTTCAGACCCCTAGACCACTCTCTCATTGCACAGATATGTTACACAGTCCTAAACTGGCTAAGCTCTTGTGTGGATCGATGGAAATGGCAAGGGACTTAATGTGGTAAACCTGAATTCAAATTATACCTTCTCCATTTATTCTTGGGACAAATCCAGAGTAAGCCCCAGTATCCAAAATTATAAAAATGGTGGTAGCATCTAACATATCTTGAAGGGGTGTGTTGAGGATCCTCTGAAATAAGTAAGTAGAAATGCTTTGTAAACCATAAAGCACATTATTCCTTATAGTAAATCTACAAGATTATTTTGTGATGTGTGCATCATCATAAAGATAGTGGAATATGGTGATAGTGCAGTCGCACTACTTAAGGTCTTCTAAAACACTTTCTGTTGCTTTCCTTTACCCAACATGCACATTCATACTGTATAACAAAAACTTATAAAGTCATTTTCACATGCCTCCCAAAGATCTAGTTGCTCAGAGCAGGAGAACGCCAGTGTAGATAGCATCCTTATATTTGTTAAATATTGCCTTTGTCCACCATTCATAAACTTATTTGCATTGCAGTTGTTTTCTAGCTTTGCAATAGCTCATCCCCCTCTCCCTCATTCTTCAAATGTTCTCAAAGTTTTTTCTTGTGGTTCTACTTATGATGTGATGTTAAACCACTTTACAAACTAAAAGGATCGTGTTTTAAATGTAAAGTATTAGGTGTTGTGATTGATCAGTGCCCAAGAGTAGAATAATTCATCACATGCATTTGTGGTACAAACACACTTTGGTGAAATGTCAAATACAGAAAATTAAAAGAAAGACATGAATTATTAATAACCAAAAGCATGAAAAGAAATTACCGTGAGGCTTATATATATAAACTATTAAGTGGAGATTGAGATGACTAACAAGAAGTTATTTAAAACATGTTATTACTATGAATACATCAAAACATCTATAGAAATGCAATGTTAAGAACACAACCATACAATCAACTGACAAATTTAATTGCTCTACCATTCATGATCAAACTTTTAAATGAGAATAGCAACATTACAGAAATACTCCCAATAAAATAGTACTTATTATGAGAAGTGGCAATATTAACATCGTTATTCTTGAAAAGCTAATGTCAAAAATTAGATGAATCCCCTAAATTATAGTCACTACACCTGTGACTTCCATTAATTTATATTTTGAAAGATGTAAAATAATTTGGTATACCTGTGGTTTTAAAGCACTATGTTGAACCTCTATCCTTTGTATTTCTTCTTGTGTATTTTAATGTTTTTATATTGAAAGTAATCACAACTGTTAGCATTTCAACTGTATTATTTATACTGACATATATTGTTTGGATATATAAGAAATTCCATAACATTTTCATCATTCTTATTTAGGGGTAAAATTAAAGGATCAGTAATCTTATAATTAACTCCTCCACATAGTCTCCTCAAATGCCCCTATATTTATAATAGCACTGAAATGATATGGCACCTTCCTTCCAAATGTTATATAAGATTAGAAATATTGAGGAATCACTAGTTTTTATCTCCTAGCCACCTAGTGATTTCAATTAAAGGCTCATTACCGCTTTTTAGCTGAAATTTGCATTTTATAATTTTGATGGTGGGAAAATGTATTACACCAGAATGTATACCAGTTACAGAATAATACATTTCAAAAAAGAATGTGTATAATCACTTGAAAATGTCAGTCATCTAATATAAAGCAGCTCACTTACATCTGGCTAAGTAGTAAGTACCTTGGAATGCTTTAAACAAAATGAAACAACCTACCAAAACACATACTATTTCCTAGTTTTTATGCACATAATGTAGCATGAAATCATAACGCTTTTGAAATATTCTGTGCAGAAATATTTATTTTTTAGTAAATATTTTCTTCGAAGATTGGTATGTGGTATTGACAGTGTAATCTACTTGCACAACTAGTTTTGCAATAAGCTTCTACAGATAACTGTAAATATGTACATTTCCTGTAAAAAATGGTTGCAAATTTTTGGTAGCTAAAAGAAGTGTACAAGTTGTATTGAAAATAGCGTATATATACATAATTTAAGAATGAAGCATATAATTTCTGATCTATTTATACATGAAAAATTCAAGAATTTGTAAAAGAAATTATTTTGGGGAAAAAGAAAGTAAATCTCATTAGCTAAGTAGGATACTTTTACTAGAGAAGCCAACTTTTTCCAACATTTTACTAGGAACAGTACTAGATATAGGCATGGTGGTGCTGATGTTATTTCATGAAATCATATGTAACAGTGCTACAGTTTTATTGAGTTCCATCAGGACACTAGTAAGATAGAGTGGCAAAAAGCATTAAATCTAAAATTAAAGAAATACAATATTTCACCTATTATTGCCTGTTAAGACCACAACAATGATTGACTAAAACATTTATTGTTTACTTAAAATTTCTGATGGATAAACAGGCTTTAACTTATGTGCAAATAAGTTTTTATAACATATGTTTGCTTCATTTTTTAACCAAGAATGAAAATATCCAGATATTTTCTTTTGTCTGAGTTTCATACTTTCTTAATTCCTCCCCATTTCTTCTCTATTATTTAAGGGGAAAAAACATCAAACTACCTTCAAGAAAACTTGTAAATAAAACGTGTTGGCCATAATGTGGCATGTAAGCTAAGGACTATTGAGTCTGTTTCATGGCTTAGATTTTCCAACCTTCATCTTAAAGGTTTAAAACACCAAGAGAACATTTCCCTTTGATAAATGAAAAACCAAACACAAATAGCAGAAAAAATTATATTGGTATCTACAACTGAGGCTGATCAGAAAATGAGAATCTAAATATGAAGAAGCTAAATATTTTAGAACTTACCATAAGATAAATTATCTCTTGCCATAATATAAATCTGAGGGTACCACAGATAGCTATGGGAAATTAAATGTGCATCCAAAAGTTCAGAAAAATCTTAAAATCATTTGAAAATGACTTATAATTTTCAAAAAATGAATGTTTAATAAATATGTTTCTGGGATATTCATACTAGCACTCTTCGGGTTATCCTTCGAAAATTCAACAATTACAGCAAAATGAAATTTGATTCAATAATACAGTCAACTAGAATGCAAATATTTGTATGCATGTATCTGTACATACTTACATTTTTATGGTTAAGGGAAAACACTGGGGTACCTCTCACGATATGTCAGAATTAGGACCTAATCATTCCCAATATAAGTGCCCCTGAATATTGCTATTAAATGATGATCTAGGCCAATTCTCACTCCCTGTAAGCTTTGCAAATTGCCACCATCTCTGATGTTACAGAAGGGGCACATCTGAAAACATAATTAGCACATAGGGAACCAGCTTCCTCCTTCTCTTACTGTATAGCACATCATAGTGATGTAGAAGTGTTGCCAATGTCTACTCACTATTCAGATATATAGAAGCACACCTGAGTCCTGAATACTCGCAAAATAATACACAAAGCTGCATATTACCAAGCTACTTGGATAAAAGGAATGCTGAGTATATAAGACTCTTTCTTTATAAGCCACAAAAACGTATTTTTAAAAACAAGTAGAAAGATATGGCAAAAATGATTAAAAGCACAGATTTCCCAGCATTCAAATAATGAGCTGATAGACCAATTTTTCCTAAGTTTCCCAGTGTTTTGCTGGAAAGTAGTGTTATGCTCAGAATTCTAAATTACAGGGAAAGTTTAATATATGTACTATATGATGACCTCATTCTAGACTTCAAATTACCTGGGCAGTATTCATTTAAAATCCTGTCTGCACTCATAACTTCTAAATATTTACCAGTTCTAAATATTTTAATTTAACCTAATATTATATATAAACTCTAGACATATTATTGGATGATACTTTAACATTATGTATTTATTCAAATGTGCTTAATTCATTATGTAAATGATTGAATTGCGACCAAAAAAATGGGATCTTCTAACACAAGTTTCAAAGTAATGAAACACCCATGGTTGCATTTTAAAGCTTAGGGAACAGAATATGCCTGCCTGAAAGAAGTCTTGGAATTTACTCATCGGATTTAATTCACCAGATATTAACAGATTTATTTCTATTCATTACCCAGAAGACTATAGAAAAGCAGAAGAAAACATATCATTTAAGAGTCTGTCAAATGTAAAAAGGCAAAGAAGAGCACATTTTTGACAAAGAGTATTTGTTTTTGTCCAGTTTAGTAATGCCATAAGATTACAAGTAAACTTGATGTCTTATATTTTACTTAAAGAAATAATCACAAACTGATTTTTTGTTATTTTTTTAACTCCACAGACTTTAAACTATATTAACAGATTCTACTTTCTTCTAGGATAAATGCCTTTTTTGGAAATAAACATAACTTGACTACATTTTTGTTACTTTTTTCTGGACGCATGCGTAAATAGATCAAATGAGAAATCCTTGAAATTACATTTAAAGTGGACCAAATTAAGATTTCCATAATATTGATTTACCCTTGATGTAATTTAAAATGTGTAAACTGCCACTCAAAATAGAAGTGCAATACCTGACATTTAATCATTTGGCAGTCTTTTAGATATAGGTGAATTACTGCACTGTTATTTGAACTGAAGCATCTCATAATATATATATATGTAACAGATTTTGTATGATACAAAACTTTACAGCAAGCTATTTGAATGTTTATTAAAAAAATTCTCAAAATGACATGGAAACATGTTTACTGTATAAATAAAAGCACTTATACATTAAGAGTGTACATTATTCAATAATTAACATCATCATAAAAGAACTGGGGTGTGAGTTAACCAGTGCAAACTACTATACTATATTCATATTGCAGTCATGTTCATCATAAAAATATTTTATCAGTTATTTTTAAAGCATCAAAAAGTGAACTGTATTTCAGTATAAAAATTCTGGTAAAATATTCTGTAGGCCTAATGTTTCTGTGAATATAAGTTTGTCTGTTTAATGTAAAGTGCAGAAGAGTTGCCTGGCAATTAAGTTGGATCAGCATAGAATGTTAGTTTTGCTAGAGAAAGGGGTTCTGTGGTCAAAAAGTTTGGAAAAAACTGGGCCAAATAAAATTAAACATGACTGATTTTATTAACCTTAGGCTTTCAGATGCTAATATACCTTATCAAGCTTTAGAAAGCGAGAGTTTCTAAATATGTTTGGCCACGGAAGCTCCTTCATAGACCTTCTATGACCAAAAGTCATAGGAACATTTTTAGATGAGAATTGTGTTGAAGAGTTCTAAGACAGTGTCATTTGGCAGAAACTTGCATAATACCATTTGTCATTTCAAAAGTTTTACCTCAACTGTGAGCCTCCAAGTAAGAGAGATAATCATAGTCGACCACAGAATAGTTCAGTAACAACCATCTGTATAACCTGGATGTTGAGATTACAGGCTGCTGAGTCACATTATCACCATTCAACGTGAACGACACATAGTGTTTTTACATTTGCTTTTTCCTACACTTCTAATTAGAATTCTGTTTCTTTAATTTACCAGCTCAGTTAATGTCCTCTCACATTATCAAATATATGTTCATAAAAAAAAGCCAGAGAACAAAATTATGTGGATTACTTATTCACATATTTTTATAAAACTGACCAAGTGAATCTGACAGCAAATTATATAAAATTATCAGTGTCAAGTGCATTACTTCCTTTCCAGGATTTTTTAAAGTGAAAGCTGATTTAAAATTCTGTAAGTTTATAAAAGGTTTTGTTCAAGATATTGCCATCTATCCTTCATCCATTAAGAAACATGGGATTTTATAAAATCTATAAATTAATTTGGTCAGCAGTCATAAAATTATGTCACTCACTGTTAGACTGGAAGATACGCATTTAAAGCGTAAGAAAAATATGTGGTTTATTAAATCTTCACTAAGATAGACATGAGGTGTTTGCCAAGAAAGAAATCACATTAATCATAACATCTTATACCAGGGATATTGCACACTAAAGATCTGGTGATTCTACTTTGCATTTTCGGCAGTTTCAGTACCACTCAGAAAAGTTGCTGTGGTGCCTACTATGCTCAAAACACCACATCACATGGATGCACTCAATATACTTACTGGGTTTTTAACGGCAAAGCCACCACTAATGTTAATATTGTCAAATAAGTCAAATGTATAATTTCTGAGCAATTGGAGTGGTTAATTACTTTTTTTTTAACTTTATAAACAGCTGAAATTACATTTAAACAACAATTTAATTAGGACAATTTTGAATGTTGACATATCATCAAAAATATACACCATTTCCAAAAAGTCTAGATTTAGAGGAGGATGCCATTTTAGGGGAACTATGTCTTCACTAATGAAATAGGGTGCAGAGAGAAATACTTTGTTTATTAAGAACTTTTTGCTTAGAGAAGACAATAAAACATATTGAAGAAAAATATACACAACAAAAAATTAAAAAGGAAAAAATAATGCCTTCTGTAGTCTTATCCCACCACAGATTTGACTGGGGAGATAACTTTCTTCTTCACGGACAAAGACCTTTAAGTGTTTTTTCTCTGATTATTTGATCAAGGAATAAACTATATTACGAACACAGCACAAAATCCAGGCTTTCATTTCTAGCTGGCCCTCAAACACCACCAACTACAAACAAAATTTAAAGTCTGATTTGTAACCTTCAGATAAGTATAAATTAGTTTTTTCTAGGCTTTCATCATCTGGCTTCTTATACAATCTATCTTTTAAAGTACATTCCTCTAAATTTACATTGTTAAAAATTAAGGCTAAGCATTATTTAAATCAATCATACACCAATATTTTATGACAATATGCACATATTTGTAAAATAACTTATCCAAAAGCAGTAATACACCAAATTTTTTTTAAATCTTTTATTGTTTTGAACTATCTGCTAAAATAAAAACACACAGAAAGTGAAGAGAGACTTAACGGGTAGGAAGAACATGGAAAACGCTTAAAAGTTTTAAAGTAGTCCAGTTCACTTCTTCCAAGCAAAAGAATTCACAGTGTCTCTTCAGGTTTAGAATTCTGAACATTCAAATTGCCATAGTGCCCTGCAAAAACTAATACATAAGTAAAATTATTATCTATTAAGAATAAAATAGTTTTTCATTGTTTTTGACTATATTCCACAAGAGCATTTTCTTAAGAGAGAAAAGTTTGTTTCCAAGGCTTATAATTCAAGCCAATAAACACCAGTAATGTTGACCACATAACTTTCATCAGTAAGTATAAGAAAAACAAAACAAAAACCCTGAAACATTAAAGCACAGGTAAAATATAACTGTCTTATAGCTTGAATTTTAAAAAACCCTGAATATCAAGTTAATAGTAACCATTTGAAATGAGAAATGAACAGCTTCAATAATGTGTCATGGATTAAAATTTTTCCCTCCCTGAGAAAAAATATCACTACAGTAAACTACCCTTTTTAAAAATAATAGTGGTTTTGGCCCTTAAAAGTGATTCATTTTTTTAAATTCAAAAAACCTGTCATAAAAATTGAAAAGTATATTTACAATTTAACATGAAGTCAAATTGTTTGGCATCTATGCCAATATTAATCTTATATTTGTGTTAAGCTGAAAAATATGGAAAAGTATATGGCATACAAAATATATTATTTCCAGTACCGGTACTTGGGATCACTTAAATTTTTTTGCTAACTAAGAATGCATCTAGAATGCAGTATAAATATCAAAAGCAGGATACTCACATCATCATACATGAAATTCACAGACCCTTGTTGCAAGTGGTCTCTTTTCCTAAAGAAATCTTTAAACAAAGAAATTACTTTTTTATTGTAATTTAAAATACATAGTTTCAAATATTTAGTGCCCCCAGGTACAAAAAAAGAATAATTTCATATTCAATTAAATCTTAGAAGTGATTGAATAGCCCAGGCAACAGAGATATGAAGAAAAACTTCCAAAAATAACATATAACAAGTTTTTATCATTTATATTCCTTAATATTTAAAGCCTTAAAACTAATTAGATTTAACAATGAATAAAGGGGGAAAACACATATTATTATAAACTTGCTGGAGGAAACGAGACACATTATTCAAGAAAAATAGCTACATAATACTGTACACCTAGTTTTAAATAGTCAATACCTGTCAATGCTCGAAGCTTCACACAGCAAGCAACATAATCATCAAAGAAAATTCTGCCATTCTTGCTGTAACGTTTAACAATAGTAGTTATTGTTTGAGGACTCAACCTATAACCTAAAAAAGAGATAAATTAAAACTTCTAAATGTAAATAACATAAGAACACTGCAAGATTGCCTTCTCATTAATCAAGTCATAAAATAACTTTCAAAATTCATTCCACAAAAATGTAATTAGAAACAAAACACATTAATATTGAAATTGATCAGACCAAGGCTTCACTGTTAATCCTGTTAATCGGTATATAAATATCACAATTCTAACTTTGTAATAAAGTCAAAGCTAAGGAAAATAATTCTCTTCTTATGAATTTATCATATATTGTTATTTTGAAATAATGTCTAATTTCATGGGTTTTAATGCTTCAATATTTCAATTATGTAACTTTGTATAGTTCTTAAAAAACATTAAGGCAAGGAGTACTAATGATCTTTGTTATTCAAATGATATTTCCCACTGAACATATTGCTTGAAAGTATCTTTTATAAGTGAGGGAAATTTGAGGATCAACATGATTAAAGGGGAAAAAACAGAAAAACATTATTCTTTTTTGTCCTGGAATTCTGAGTATTTCTTCATACATTGTAACACTTATAACAGCTTTCTCACTATTTCACTGATTTCCTTGGTTCTTTGTTCTAGTAGTCCTGTGATGTCCAAAATTTTTGACTGTATACTTATATCGATGAGAAAGAAGTTTTTGATCATTCACTCCCAGTATGTGTTAAATTATTTTAAATTCTATACATGTATTATTGTTTGATTACTCCCATTTTAAAATATACATAAAATCTAAAATTTAAAAAGAATAAAAAAGAATAAAAACATAAATTAATATATTCTACTTGCTGTACCCTTTTAGATGGCCCTATGCATTTAATGAGATGTATACATTTTACTAAGAAGAATAGTAGCCCACTATTATTGCCCATACATTACCGGATTTGTAGACTTGAGCAAATGACACTCACCCATTCAAAGGTAAAAACAACCAAAATAAATGCAATAGGAGATAATTATACATGTAGCTACAATAGAATGTAATGCAGGAAACGTATAAATTGAAAGAAGCAGTAAAACATGCAAACTAATGTAATTATATGCAAATATATTTTGAACTTCATATTACAGAGTTACAAGCTAAATGCGGTACTTATAAAATTCCTAGATTTTCTCATAGTATTCTCAGCAAAATAATTTGAATATTTTAAAATATATATGAAGACCTTAAATTTGGACAATCCAGAAAACCCTTTTTACATTCCACTGCCTAACTGGAACTCTGGAGGTTTTCTTTTCTGCCAAAGATTATATTACTTTCCCAACATTAGGCTGAATTAAGGTCCAGGTTTAATCCATTAGGTATCAAGGATCTATAATTGAACTACGTATGTTTACATGGGCTGGACTGTCCCTACTACTAAATTAAAATGTCTATTTATAAAACAAAACCAAACAAATCACTAATTTGACTTATTTAAATTGCAATTTGAGGTAAGTCCACTTCCATTGGGTTCAGATTTTAACTTCCAAAAAATTAATTTTCATGTAAATATATTTTGTTTAGAAAAGAGTGTAAATCACAAGCATAAAAACAATTCATAAAGCTATTTAAAACTGCATTAACTTTAAGCAAATTAAACACCATTGTATGTTATCCATTTTGAAAGTACACTAAGAACATCAGCTTATCAGAGAGAGGTATGATAAGAATAAAGTTATATACTTTTAAATTACTCTAAAATGCAACCTTTCCAACTTGATGTATTTTGGCACCTGCTATGTGTTCTGTACTATGTAAGGAAACAAAGACAAACAAAAACATAGTTTTTACTGCTGAAAAGCTATTTTGTACAGACTTTTGACTGACGGAGGCAAGCTTTGGCTCCCAATTAGAGACCCTGACAAGTTATAAAAGAATACAATATAAGTGGTAAATACTAACAAAGAAATAAATTTAAACACAGCAGAAGAAATTCAAAATGTATGCATGTATGGAAGATCATCTTTTGAAAAAAAATCATAATTAAAATGGTTTTGTTGAGGTCTTTGGTCAGAATTTACCTACAACTTTGAAAACAAACAAAGGAACTTGCTGGTGAAAAAATATATCCCTTTATTACTTAGTAAATTGAAGCAATTAAGTTCATCTAATCAAAGAACAAAGATGAGCTTTATAGATTCTAAAGAATGTTAATGTTCTTACCCATAAGACCGATGGCTTGACGCAACTCATGATGTTCTACTGTGCCACTTCCATCTTGATCAACAGTCATGAAGTTTTGCTTCCAGGCATTAAGAGCTGCCCATAGCTCTTTGAATTCACTAAATCCCAGTTTTCCTGTGTAATCTCTCTGATAGTTTTATTAACAAAAATAAATTTTGATACCTGAGTTTATCTGACTCTAAATCATTGACTAAAACATGAGTATGCTTCTGTAGAGTTAGCCAAACTCATTATATGAATAGATTTCCGTATAAAAACTAAAAAGCCTAGAATTTAAACAGGATCTTACAAAGTATTTTTAAATTCACTAGTTTACTATGGGCACTGAAATCTAACCACTGGCTTGATATTCAAAAAGCAATTACTCTTTATTCTAGTATTTTCTATTTCTATTCAAGGATACATCCAACATGGCAATCATAATTCTGCAGGTTTCCAAACTGAAGGCTGTAAAACATATTCAATATTTAAATTAGAGTATGCCCAACTTTATCTATGTAAAATTATGACAATCTCTAGTTTCAAAATAAAACATTTAAAAACTGCCAAAATATATAACATCACTACAATCAACAAGCTATTATTGAATGTTAAGTACCCATTGTTTTTAAAAAAATTACTGCCTTCGAAGTACTCACATCTAGTGAGGGGACTAAGGTAATTAAATGAGCAATTATAAACTAACTGAAAATTACTGTGACAAAGACACTCCAGGTATGTAAAGCACTTGGCTTCACCCAAGCCTGGGGAAGAGGAAGGCTTCCAGTCTTTATAACACAAATGACAAGTGGAGTTAAAGTAGAAGTTTGACATGTACCCAGAGATCACAAAACTTGAGTTAAAGTACATGGGAGAGAGTGACATATGATGACATCAGAAAGGCAAATGAGGGCCAAATCATGAAACTTTTGAATACTACCCCAAAAAGTTTGGGCCCATGAAAGCCACTGAAGTGTTTCAGAAGCAAAGGGAAATTCTAAAATTTCCATTTTAGAAACTTTAGTTTACAATGAATAAAATATAAAGTGAGATGATACTGGAAATAGGTAAGTCCATTGGTAGTTTATTGTAATAGACCAAGTAAAAAAAAATGAGCATCTGAATTGAAGCAGCTGGTTGTTCTCAGGGGTTGGGGGGAGAAAAAAGGAAGAAAATATCAATACAAGCTATCTTAAAACCAGAGGTAATTCGAAATATTAACACTTTCATATTTATAGAACTACAACTGATGACCTATTGATAAAATTCAATTTTTCTAATCCTTTTCTAATTTTTCTAATCCAATTACATTCAACTAATATGCTGACATATCCCAAGACTAATTTCATGCCCTGATAAAGAAAATATCATGTTAGTACAGTTTAAACTTACAAAGTGTTTAATAGCAGCTTGTTAATATGAATGAATGAATATTTTATTTTATACATAACATTTTAACATTTTATAAAAGAAGAAAATTATTTCCGCTAAATTTTAGACCCACCAAAGAAAAAATTATAAAACATTCCACAAGTTAAAATTGCTGATTTTCTTTAAATGTTTAATATAGTATCGATGTTAGAATTGTTAGTTGTAGTATTTTCAAATTGACAACTCAATAGATACTCAATGTGTTCTTAATATGAGTAAGGTGGTGTATGTTACATGATTTCACATAAACATGCTAAACGTATAGTAGTTCCAGTTTTTAAAAAGGAAGAAACTGCGACCCAGAAAGGTAGTTTCCCAAGTTTATAAAGCTAAGGCTATAAACCTATCAGAGTGAGAGGATTACATGAGAAATTCTGGAATGGTATTTCCTCTTTTGGGCAAGTAAATAATATCTATTTTGCTTTACAATTAACTTGGCACACATTCATAAAGTGGGAGAATCTTAATTAATGACAATAGATGGCTAAATCTGAATCAGCAAACAAGCAGATCTTCAATATCAGAATAGGAATGTGTATGTATAGGAAAAAATATTTAGGACAAGGAGTGAAGAGACAGACTTTTCAGGAAAGTTGACAGATTTTTCACTTCCTCCCCACAGTCCATTAGAATGGAGAGTAAACTAACTTAAGGCATAAAACCAGAGAAAAAGAGAATTAGACAGGAAACAAAGGAACAAAATTTTGCAAGTTGAAGAGTTGATGGATGTGAGTTAACCAACCTAGATTTGAGAAAATGGATTCCTGAACTTGTAATGAGAAAAGCTGAGAAGCAACCCTTGGAAAAGACCCCAAATGCCTAAGAATTGGCAGTACTTCTGAAAGTGGGTGTGAAAGTGGAGACAAAAACAGAAGAATTGGCTGAAAGTCTACCTAAGGAGCATTCTAAGCCTCATATCCCCTCCCTGCCTCAGTTCAGTTGGATGGATGCTACACCTACTTCCAACCCAGCAGAAGTCTGGAATTTTATTCTCTGGAGAGGTCTCTGAAATGCAAGATAGCAGAGCTGAGACAGGGCTATCTTCTAAAGGTAAGGCAATTAAAGGACAATTTACAAAAGACTTGAGAACCCTTCTGAGCCCACCTCTCCTTTCCAGGCAGAAGGTCAACTGAAAACCCAGTCCAAAAGGGAATCCCTAAAGATACCGACACCCAGAGTTACAAGACAAAACTGCCCAGCCAAACCACCATACATTGAAGCCCACAATTAATGCTTAACCATGATTTCAGGGCTTCTCATCAGTATTTTAGTTAAAATATGAGCACGACAGTATCATCAGATAACTGAGAAAAGCACCTAACATGAAAGACCACCCAAAACAAACACAATGAGGAGAAAAAACAATCTGGAAAAAACAAAGGTTATATAGGAAGAAAAAACTTTGAAAATACATTAATAGTCTCAGAGAGATAAGGGACAGTATCACATTCACGAAAATAGAATAGAAGTTCTTGGATTTTAATGAAAAGCAGAAATTAAAGACTCAATAGAAGGTTTAGGAAATAAAGTTGAGGAAAATTCCCAAAAAGTTCAGAAAAAAAAATTGATAGGAGGGAAAAGATGGTAAAAGTAGAAAACCCAGTGAAAACAAAAAGCATTCCAGAAACAGAAAATATCATTGAAGAAAATGTCCTACATCTAAAGCAAAGGAGTTTCTAGGCTGAGAATACCCTCTGAGTTCCCCACACAACACAACTAGGCACTTCACCATCAAATCTCAGAATACTAAAGACAAAGATCTCACAAGTTTCCAGAGAGGAATAACAAATCACATCACTTCCAGGCAGGAAGGAGAAAAAGCAACAAGGGACACTAGAAACAATGGAGCAATACCTTCAAAATTCTACATGAGAATTATTGTAACCTAGAATTCTATACCTTGCCAATCAATTCTGAAGGTAGAATGAAAGCATTTTTTGATAAATAAGCTCTCAAAAATTTATCTCCCATGTATTCTTTTGTTTGTTTGTTTTTGAGACGATGTCTCACTCTGTCACCAGGCTGGAGTGCAGTGGCCCAATCTCAGCTCACTGGAACCTCTGCCTCCCGGGTTCAAGTAATTCTCCTGCCTCAGGCTCCCGAGTAGATGGGACTACAGGTGCGTGCCACCACGCCCAGCTAATTTTTGTATTTTTAGTAGAGACGGGATTTCACCATGGTGGCCAGGGTGGTCTCGATCTCTTGACCTCATGATTCGCCCACCTCGGCCTCCCAAAGTGCTGGGACTGCAGGCATAAGCCACTGCGCCCGGTCATATTTTTTCTTTTTTATTAAGAAGCTACTTAACTATATATTTCACTAAAATAACATAATGAATTTTTTAAAAGAAGACAACAAGAGATGGAGTAAAAAGGAGATCTAACTCAAGAGAAATGGGGAAACCAGCTCCAGAATTAATGGTGAAAGAATCCCAGTATGACAGCCACGCATAAAAAACAGCATATCCCAGAGTTCTAGGATAATGAAAAAGAAAGAATGCCCGACAACTACTGATTTCAAGAAAAGCAAAACATTATATAAAAAGGAAAAGTAATCATGCATTATCATAAGATACAGCTATAAGCAGCATTCAGATAGTAAAAATAAAGACTAACATACCTAACAAAAATTATTATATATTATAACTACATTAGAAGGACAGGAGGATGGGAAATGTTCCTCTGTGGAGTGCAGAGACAGAGGAGAGTTTAAGGTTAAAATAAAGTGAAATCCTCATCTTCCATAGCAGGGTATCAATAGACAATCATAAAATCCAAAAATCAATCGTGAAAAAATATTCTACCTTGAAATATGGAAGCAAATTTCAAAAGAATCAGATTTTTAAAAGTTAAAAGAAGTCTCCTCTATGAGCAGTTAATGTTGAGGAGACAGGAATGCACAATGAACAGTTATTTTCATAACGAGTTTTACAGTTATTTGACTTCTTAAACTATGTGCATGTATAACTGTGATAATTTTTTAAACATTTTAATTACAGGAACAAAAAAGTAAGAAAATAAATTTCCTATTACAATTTCAACAAAAGGGGAAAAAAGATCTCACGAGAGTAAGTTCCACTAATTCCAGACTGTGTCAAACATCTCTGAAGTTCTTCAGCATCCAGTTCACCATCCTGTTTAAAAATAATTATGACCTAATTTAATGTGCAATTGTATAAAAGCATATTAAAATGTTAATTGACTGTTTTAGGCCAATCAAGACATATGCATTCTTTGAAACATTACTCTATAATTAACTACAAAATACTAGAAGTAATTACTGACAACAAAGGCATATTACAAAATATCATACAACATAAATAATTTCTTCTACTTCTGAATTACAGCACAATTGCCCTGTTCTATAATGGTTCAAGATAATCTCATAAGAGTTGTTCTACTTCTATTTTAAACAGTTAGAAAAATGCCTAAAATATGTTCAGAAAAGTCTTGAAAACATCCCCACTCATGCTGTTTTGGGAAGAGATTATTTATAAATAATACTGAAGCTTTAACTGGAAGGGGAATATATATTTTCCCCCGCCATTACCCCTAGCAAAATTCTAGAGTCCCCCTGTATCTTGCAGCTATTCTTCTGATTACTGCCCAAACATATCTTGCCTGAACTTATTACAGAAAATAAAGTTTTAAAATGCAAACAAGAAATCACAATGGAAATGAAATAGGTTGAATATTCTCATTATGATTCAGTACCTCATCCTGTTTTTGACAAAAATAAGTAATTCCTTTGGAACCATCACATACATTGGCACAAATGCAAAACGTCAGCTATGATGAAGGATCAAGGAGGCAAATTTAAAACATACTCTTCATAAGAGATCCAAGAAACAACAAAACAAAAAACTTTTCTAAATTACTTCTAAGAAATATTATTAGCACTCATATTCTAACGGATTTTTGGCAAAAGAACCCCTTACAAAACTGCAGTTGTTCCAATAGAAATTACAAAATACTAAGCAGCATTCTTCTTAATGGACCACATGTATGGCATTACCTAGTCAAGAGTATCTAAGTGCTCCTTTCTCTGTCACATGTATTTTCTAGGAATCTTGCTTACTAAATTTGAAATTCTGTAGTTAGAAACTTATACCTTTAAAAATTAGCCATATTTTTAGATCAGGGGACAGGTTAGAAAATTTTTCCTCAAATTAAAAGATGGCAGAAGGCCTTTTTGGCACAGGAGCAAGCTATGCAGATATCTGAAGGAAGAGTATTCTATGCTCCTGCTGTTCTATACAGCAGCCATTAGCTATAGGCTCCATTGAGCACTTGAAATGTGGCTATTTTGAATTACAATGTTCTGTGCGTATAAAATACACACTAGATTTCATATATTTAGTAAAAAAAAAATGTAAAATACAATTGATAATTTGTATGTTATTAAATGTTGAAATGTTAGGATTTTTATATAATGGGCTAAATAAAGCATTAAAATTAATTTCACATTTCTTTTTACTTTTTGAAATAATGCTGTGAGACATTAAAACTAAGTGCTTTGCATTTGTGGCTCATCTTATATTTACTTTGAGCAGTGCTGTTCTCGGCAAACAGCACAAGTACAAACTCTTGGTGTTGCAATCATCTTCACCTGTTCACCTCTAGCACATCTTTCCCTACATTCTTATCATTTTCTACTTGTCTGTATCTCCCTGGCTACATAGAGATCGTCTGAGTCAGTGTCTCAGTTTCCTTCATCTTTGTATTCCCAGGCTGTAGCAGAGTATCTAGTACAAAGAAGGTTAGTTGGTAGAATGAAAACAACTACCTCTGGTTCTTCACTAAACTGCTGGCATTTCTGACTGTTTGTGACCATGTTCATTTACTACTTCAAAAGGTTAAAAACATTGGAATTTCTCACTCAAATGTGGATTACATTTAAAAATCTGTACAATGAATGGAACTCTGCTTTACATGTGCTCTTTACAGAATTTTTAAAGTTAGAAAAACAACCGTAACAGCTTTGCTAGAAGTTATTCATTGCCATCAGAAAGCATTCTTCTAGTATACCACTTCAGAGATGTTATGAAAATATGTTATCTTAATGACTAACTCACAAATAAGCAATGTCTTCCTAAACTACAAGGATAAAATCCAAGTGATACTTTTGGATTTCTTTACCTACAGTTGAAGCTGATAATCAGGCTAACTATATAAACCCTTAACTGAATTAGGTAGCATTAGTGGTAGAAAGCTGAATGTCCTAATTAAATTACAAGAGTATCAGGTAGATAATTAATAAAAATCAATTGCCTTTAGTTAGGCAGCAAGATTTTAAAATAATATCCAACTTCGAGTCCTATTTGTTCAGTTACTCAATTTGAGTCTCTGCTTACTTATCTATAATGCAAAGGTACATGTGTCATGCCCACATCACAGTTGCTATGTGGAAAAGTAGAAGCAGTGTGTGCATACAAAAGTTAAAGTTGTTGGTATTACTGTGATGCACGTGTGTGTATGTATGAAAACAGAAACCAGAATTTCCCCGAATTAATCAATGATTTAATCCTTACTGTTTAGAATACTTAATCCTATAAATAAGAACACTGTGGAAACCTTTAATTGGATGTTTTTCATAGAGCATCATTATGAGGTCCATCAAAAAAGGATATGGCTGTAGATGTGAGTTCGGTAGTTGGGTTCTAGGAGCAGTATACATAAGTCAGATATTGCACCTGATCAGTCAAAGCTAGGTAGAACTCAACATAAGAAAAAATACAGTCTAAATATTTAGACTAAAAATATTTTCAATTTTTAGTCTAAATATTTAGACTGTATTTAGACTAAATATTTAGACTAAAAAACTAAAAATTGAAAATGGGATCGTTAATGCATCCATTTAAAGCATTTATCAAATGTTTATATATTCCTGATATCTATCTGTCAAGTAGGGAAAATACGACCAGAACCCTGTCTTCATGGAGTTTGTTTATTCAAAAGCACAAGACTGGGAAATTTAAGGAAAGGATCAAATAGTTCAAACATAGCAAATTTATTGCCAACAATTAAAATGCTGAAATAGTTCAGAAGTCAAAAAAAGTCTCCAAATATATGTCCAGTTCATATACTTTAAGTTGTAATTTTATATGATGAATATATTACATAGTCAAACAGAGATAACAGAATTATTCTCAGTATAATACTTATTCCCAGTATAATCCTTTAAAATGACAATGGTATAATGAGTAGAATAGTTAGGGTACCATTTAGGTGCAAACAGCAGAAAATATTATTGAAGATGCTTAAACCAATAGGGGTTTATTGTTTCATACAACAGGTTTGAGGCTAGGCAGAACAGGACTGTATGGCAACTTAGACTTGTCATCAATCTGTACATTTTTCCACATTCCCTATCTATAGGTCTTTATCTCAAGCCTGTTGTCTCAGGGTCACAAGATGGCTGCTGCACCTCCATACCTCAAGTCCCATTTCCAGGTAGGAAGAATGAAGGGGCAAAAACAGCCACACCCAAGGCTGCTCCCAGTAAGGCTTTTTTCATTTGGGTTAAAAAGATTTTCCAAAGATACTGCACCTACATGTCAATGGTCAGTCCTACAGCACATGGCCGCCTTTAGTAGGTACAAAGGTATCTGGGATGGTGAGTATTATAGTCCCCCAGCCTCTAATACATAATAAAAGGTAAAGGGTTAGCCTTTTACCTTTTACATTTACCATAAAAAATAAAATGGTAAATGAAATTGGGGTAGCCAAAACAGAATGTCTGCCATCTCTATTAATTCTATGTATACTGTCTATTCCTAGAAAAGCATATTAGACCTAGTGAACACTCAAGGGAATGAATAAAATGTTATTAAAGTTCTATAAAATTCTACCTACATCAATAAATCTTTGTTGACCATTATAAAAGAAAAGAGGTAAGGCCTGCAGCTAAGACTCAAGAGTGAATTTGTTTCTGCCCATTAGTCTGGTATTGGCACCTCCATTCTGCCAGTTTCTTTACCTTTTCCTAATCCGTTTTATCATTGAGCCTCTCCCACAACCATCCACAATTTACAAATCTCCTCTTTGATACACTGCCCCAACTCCCTCAAGATGATTTTCATGTAGATCTCTTTTTCCAAATCCTCTCTGGTCCCCAGTTTCCATGCACCAATCCACTGTATTCCATAAACACAGAAAAGCTTTCAATTTCCCCCCCAAATTGTTAAACAAGTAAATGAAACATATCAAGAAAAAAAAACGCACATCTTAAAAAGATGTTCCCAAATGTTTCATTAACACACACAACTATTTTAGTTCATGACTATTCTAAGAAGTTTGGTAGACAAAAACGCAAATATAGCAGGTGCTGCAATACATACTAAAGCAGCAAAAAAAAAAAAAAAAAAGACAAGCTCATTTATTTCAACAATAGGAGATAAACACCAATACAACTTCTTTTCAATAATATATCTGGAATTCATGCTACTATATAGTATGGGCTGAGGATTTACATTTACTTTTAGATAAATTGTTAATTATTTCAGGATCGTTAATTCAGGAATCATTCTTTCCCCACTGATACGAAATGCTACCTTTACCACATACTGAATTCACAGGTAAGCTTCTGGGCTTTTCAGTATTATATGTTTGTTTTTACATTAGGACCACACTATCACAATTATTAATAATTATAATACATTTATATATTATAATTTAATATTTATTCTCAATAACATAGTATACAAGACAGACTTTAGAATCATTGCAGCAAGTGCCAAAAAGAAAAAAGAAAAATAAACCTTTTGGAATTTGACTCAAATAATACTATATTATTTATTAATTAATTTGGAAGACACTGGCATCTTATAATATTGTATTCCTTCCGATCTTGAATATTTACTCAATACTTCTGTCAAATACAACTAATAACTGATACAAAGGGGTATAATACATATCCTCTTTGCTTAATTTTCCTTGAAATTTCACATGAAAAATATACATAAAATTACTTAGAAAAGAATAAGCTGTGGTATAGCATTACAGTTATGTAGGAGTAAAAGAAAAGCTTCCCGTGACAAAAGTATTCACATTATCATCAGTAACAGTTCACCTACAGAATTCATGTACTTGAACTGGCAGTTTCACACTTCCCTATTGATCACAATAAAGTCAATCTTTTAAATAATCGCTCAAATTTACTGGAAACAAATAACATCCTAATACCATACCTCATCATAACATACTATCTCCTTTAATTTTTATTTAACAAATCCCAACATGATTATTTTGATAATCTGGAAATTTTACTAGCCATATAAAATCAAAATTACTATAAATGAAAAAACTTTACCTGTGAAAAAATGTAATTTCTCAACTTGAATAAATTTATGACACGCTGAAGTGATTTCCAATCATATTGTTTGACATACTTAGGTTTTAACTGAGATTTTTTTTTAATGGGAGTGAGGCCCAAGTTAGAAATATTGTTCCTTATAATTTTTTAAAATACTTCCTACTTTCCTCAAATTTCCAATACTCATTTTTGCATGCTATAAAAGAATGTGCAGGCTAAACCTACTTAGCTTTGTGTTATCTATCACTCAGGAAGAGTCTGATGCTCCTAAATGTCAAACAGAGTGAAGGAAATAAAAAGATTTAAGTGATAGAAAAATGATAACTCATAAGAAGATATAATATCTAAGTTTTGGTGGAGTGTTTAGTGACTAGTAAGAGAAGCCCCTTGTAGAAGAATTTCAGTAAGGCAAGCATACTAAGTAAGAAAGAATCAGATTTCCCCACTATGAAAAAAAATGTTTCCTCTTTTAGTCAAATGAACAATGTATCAAGCATCACAATAACAGACTTTTAAAATGAAATAATTAGGACTATGCTCATCTCTGATCTCAGGAAAAAAATTAGTCTAGATAAGTTTAAAATATAAATTTTATATACATTTAAAATGATACTCTAAGTAAAATAGCTGACATTTCTCTTAGACAATAATTTTCAAAGACATATTTATGCAATAAATTTAGCATCTCACCTGTCCAGCAACAGCACTGAAGTAAGTATACACGGAGTCACCAGCTGAGGAATAAGCGTCTGAAAATGCTGGGAACCCACAGTATTCATCGAGGAGTACGGCTGGACCTGTTTCTGGCACTGGCTCTCCCATCTGTATTCCTGGCACCTGAATGCTAAAATTTCCAAACTATAAGAGTGAAACAGGAGAAGGTTAGTAATATAAATATTACCTATTATCTATAAAAGTTGGATCAAAAGAAATTATTAGAAGCCCATCAAAAAGTAAACACAGTTACCAAAGCTTCTAATCCTATCACAAAAACTTTAACTACAAAATGTCAGATGTCCTACATTAAGACATAATTCAATTCGTTAACATATATTACCCAGCATTAAAAGAAGTGTAAAAGAAAAAAGAAAGCTGCTAGCCTCTAAGAACTTAATCTAACAGAGGAACATGTACAATTTTTAAAAATGTTTACCAACATTACTGAAGTAAACAAAAAGTAAAACAATGCAAGATTTTACCTAAAGTAAAACTAAGAAGTAACCCTCAAGACACATACTTAGAAGAATATATGTGTAAATACAATGAAACTTTGTTAAGTGTCAACATTTACAATATATTGGGTATTGTATTCTTTACAACTATTTAAACTTAAAATAAAAACTTTATATGTCAATATAAAATATGGGAAAAGGGTATATAGTTTTTCAAAAATCTTTTAAGGGGCAGGAAGCAAAATGTTTAAAGAAACTGCAGTGGTTGTGGTAGAATCCTGAGGGATGAGAGAGAATTCCATATGCTAGCCTCTCACTTGTTTCTTTCCAGCCTATTGTGACTTATTACAGTTTATATATGTGGTATTCTCTGCTGTTATAGATCATGTGATCTAGTTTTAACTAAAGCCCTCACAAAATGGCAATGGTAAAGATTAAAAACATGCACAGAAACATGAAAGGCTTGGACATGAAAATATTGTCTAAGCCTTTCCTTACCCACATTATGTAGTAATAATGACAATGATCAATTTTGACTCATTTGAAACTATCAAGAGGACAACTTGAAATATGAATTTATGTAAACCGTGTTTAGGGATGAACCTTGTTGGACAGGGACCCCAGTTCTCCTCCACATGGGCCCTTTCACATGGCTCTTCCACTTCTTCACAGCATGGCAGTCAGGTTCTAAGAGAGAGAAACAGAAGCTGCCAGTCCTCTTACAATAATAAGTCTGGAACCGCCATGGTGCCTTTTCTACTGTATTCTACCAGATGAAGGTGAAACAGGCCCAACCCAGATTGAAGGAAGTGGAGAAATAGTCTGTGCTTTTCGATAAGGGGAGCGGTAAAGAATTTGTAACCATCATTAATCTGACCACCAGGTTCTCAAATTATGAGATTGGGGAAAGTTAATGCTGCAAATTGGGAAGGCAAAACAGATTAAAAGTGATTTCTAAAGACAGATTCTTCATCTTTGAATTCATTTTGTATGCTATTTCTTGTGTGAAAATCTATTCTGTGTAAGTTTCCTGTGCTTAAAATGTATTTTTATTATTGAAAACACTGAAGCTTGTATAATACATGTACAAATAAAAACATGTAACAAAGTTTTAGATTGTTTCATTTCCTGTGACCAAAATGAGAAACAAAAAACGTCCTTTATATTGAGTTATAATTTTTATTCATATACAATTAGTAAAAAAAAAAAAAAGAAAAGAAAACACAATTTTTATAAACAATACTTAAAAGAAGAAAGTAAAAATCTATTGGAAATGCATCTCCTACAGAGATAAATCATACACTTAATTAGATAAAAGTATACTATCAAAACAATTAGGTCTAGCAGCTGACATTTTATATTTTGTTAAAAGAATATAAGAAACATTAATAAGGTGTGGGTTTCCTTTACTTAACATGATTTATAAACGTCTCAACTATCTTATTAATATTCTCCTAGTAAAGAAATCATGTAAGTTTTATCCCAAAATGTTATCCAATGTATCTTAAAATATTTCAATTACATTTTTTTAAATCAGCGTCTGTAATCTATATTGCTTCAGCTATTGAGGGTACTTCTCTTTCCAGCGATTAATAATGAGCATGAGAACAGCTGAAAAGAGATGTTTATTTTAAATTCATGGAAAAGGGTATTTAAATGTTCAAAACATATACAGATGTTCTCTTTATCGTGTCGTGGAACTCTCCATCAAATTCAAGTACTCTGACAAAAGTGGGTAAGGAAGCACCAAATTATTTGAATGAAAATGTATTACTCTTGCCACCTCACTCTGACATACATATATGAATTAGGAGCATACCAAGAGGAGTAAATATATCACACTTCTAACAGATAGCTTCAACCAAATGAAAATACGTCTACGCTAGGGACGTTTTTAAAGACCCACAGGTTTATGCTATCTTGACTAATCTTTAAGGGACTTTCCTTTCCTTAGGCACTTTAAACTTCCTTCCTAAATTTAAGGACTGAGGAGGAGTATGCATTACAAAGCGGAAGGTGCCACAGGGAATAGAGGCAAGTCTTAAGGAAAGCAAATCAATTTTAGAAGCAAGTATGTGTGGAAGTTGAGGACCTGGAAATTCATATCCTAAAACAAGAACAAGAACAACAACCACCACTACCATGAACTCCCAGGGGTAGGAGTAACTCTTTTGAAGACCACAACCATAGCCCAAAGTCAAGTCCTATGTTAAAATCAGTAAAACACAGCTTCTCTGTTTAGGCAAAAAACAAACAGAAATAAAAATAGAAAATATATTCTACCCACACCGCAATGGATCAAGCTAATGTTAACTCTGTTAACACAGCGTGCTCAACCCACTTTGCAGATCACTGACATCAATACTAAAGATTTGGGTTCCTTTCTGAAAAGAAGGGGCTAGCCACCAGGACTCTACGATTATAACTTGCAACTCCCAAAGGTGATATAGGCTAAAAGTTATAAGAAAGAGTAACTTCCCCCCGCCTGGGGGCGAGGAGGTGGGGGGGAGTCTAGAACAGATTGCCCTTCGTATAACAGTAAAGATTAGGAGTTATTTACCGTACACCTTAATTTATTCATAAGGAACTTAGAGAACAAGAAGTGGTCAGGAAATTCAGAAACAGGATCTCTAGCAACACTGAGTGGGGGGCGGGGGAGGGATGTACCACAAAAGATTACTGGAACAAGAAGAGGGTGGCTTGTTCCTCCATTCCAGGAAATAAATTTCCAAACACACATCACTCCCTCGGCTCCACACCTGCGGCTCCAAGTCAGCCCGGGCTCAATGCTCGCTGCGGCCCTGGCTCCCAACACCCCCGGCTCCCAACACCCCCGGAGTCCCGCGCCGCCGAGTACCAGGCGCGGACGCAGGGAGCAGCAGCCAAGTGCGGACCCGGCACGCTGGCACCGCCCTCAAGGGGGCGCCACACCCCGCGAGGGAGAGGGACACGGCCCAGCGGCTGGGACTCACCCCGCCTCCGTATCCCGGGTAGGCCATGACGAGCGAAGCAAGCGTCACCCTCGAGTCGAGTCCGCAGTGCTGGGAGAACAGCACAGATGCAGGTGCAGGGAGGCGAAGCTGCAGGTGAGGCTAAAAGACTCACCGTACAGTACACACCTCCGAACCCGCCCCCTTCCGCCGTCCAGCCCCGGCCTGCCCGGTTCCGATTGGCTGAGTCCCACACTTTGGAGCCAACTCTCCTGCAGTCCGCCCCTTCCCGCAGCCTAGCCCCACCCATCTCTGCCCTGATTGGCTACACCCCGTCGGGAGCCCACCAGTCCCTGCTCGGCTCTTACTTGGTAGCTCAGGTTCTCGCGCGCTCTCCTTCTAAATCCCGAAGAAGCCTTTTCTCCTGCAACTTCCCACCCTCTCTGGAAAGGTCTTCCACAAGCCTTCAACTCCTCAAGTTACTTTTGTTTCTAGAAACCCCAAACCGGCAAGTCTGTGACTTATTTTAACCTACTCCTCCACGCTTTTGAGCTGGACTTCAAAGACCCATCTGTGAATTTCAAAATTTGCAGTTACATTTACTTTTGTATAGTGTTGACGTCACATCAAAACTTTGCAACCAGGACCACACCTGTAATCCAAGAGGAGCGCTTCTGCGCCAAAACCCACTTGAGGCCACATTGGACAAACAGGTTATTGATTCTGTTCGGTAGATAAATGGGGACCTGAATTGTGAGATTTGGCAAATAAACAGGATATCTAGTTAAATTTGATTTCCAAATAAATTTTTTTTAGTGTAAGTATGTCCCAAATATTGCACAGGACATGAACATATACTAAAAAGTTATTTACTGTTCGTACACTGATAATGTAGACGGTGTCTGTATATAATCTGACTCAGCCTTTGGGCAAACTCTTGTTCAATGTTCAATTATTTTGGCTTATTAAGTAATACCAATGGACAAGTCTGATTTATCTCTGGAACTCAAATGAATTTTGTAGCTCTGAGTTTAAAAGGACAGGGCAGCTGTAGCTTTGGCTTATGAACAAATAGACCAAATGATATTATTTTGAGTTATCTCTGAAGAACAAGAGAAGGGCTAACATGTTTCTTAAAAATAAGGCTATCAAAAAAATGTTAACTATTCACAAAAGAAATCAGTCTTGCGGAGCTGAGTATCTGTTGTTCAGCTATGCTACAGAAGAGGATGTTGGACCTTGTGAAACAATTCTCAGAGGAAATGGCAGAGAGAAAGGAAGATTGCTGATGTAGAAGCTACTCTTGGGAAAGTGTCTGTAAGTTCCTTCAATGCTGTAAGAAATACTTAAGCCACTAAGGTTAAATTATTGGCATAAATAAATAGAGGGGAAAGGTAAAACCTACGTGATAAGAGCGAAAAATGCATGACTTATGAAGGTATCAAGTGATAAAGCACTAGAAAGAACAAACCATTGCAAAATTGTATTCCAACTGATTACATATTCAAAGAACTGCTTAGAAAGGATTGAGTGTTTACATTTATAATGTTAGGCTAATTCTGTGGTCAAAATTTTTGTTCATCTTGTTTTCATCAAAATAGCCTTATTGATGCAACTGCATTTGTGTAGTTGGGAGTTAAGTCCCCATGGGTTTCTTGCCTTTCTGCACATTTAATTTCAAAGAAAGTATTTCCTGCCAGGGTAAAGTTTGGGTACATTTGCTAGCAGCCTTCTTAGGACTTTCCTAAGCTTGGAGTTCTTCTTCCAGTTGGATAACAAACGCAATGCATGTGCAGCACCCATCTGGCAGCTCCTCTTCGCCCTGTGGGACTTCAGAATGAGGGGAATCTATGGAAGTATGAAGCTCATGCTGTCTGTTGTGCTTTGAGTAATAAAGTTCTTTGTCTCTGACTCAGGAATCTCACACATTCTGCCAATTTCTATGCAATTGTGGCACTCTACTTGTTTGCTTATAACTAGAGTAAAATATCAGATCCTTCATAGTTCCTGCCAACATATATCTTAACTTAGAGAAAGGGCTACCAAAGAAAGTTCCTACCATGAAGATGCAGAGGAGGACTTTGAACAACACAGCATCTCCCTCCCTAAAACTGGTGTTTCAAATTATAAATATCCTAGTATAAAAATTCAAATAAGGCCATAGAGTTTTTTAAAAATAATAGTAATGTTAATTTGCCTCCATGAGTCAAGTTAATATTGTATGAACAATAGCATTTTATGAAAATGTCATGTTTATTTAAAAATTTCGCTTTTTAAATATTTTCTTTTAATAAAATCCTTCTTTATTTTATAAAAATGGTTATAGAGTGAATATGACGTACCAGGCATTGTGTGTTGTGAAGTATTCTTTCTCAAAACAACTCCATCAGGTGTTATTATTCCCATTTTATAAATGTGAAAAGTCAGGTGGAGAATTGTATTTCACTACCCACAACTGCAGTTGCATAATGACTAGCAAATCTGAGAGTTTGGCTGCAGAATGTGGTTTCTTAAACATTGTATGTCCCCTTTTCGCTCCATCCCCAACCATAGTGCTGTAGTTCAGAATATAATAAAATTATTTACACCATAAAAGAAAAAAGCCTTGAAAAGTTTTTAAATGGCAGTAGAAAATATAACTAGAGAAATAGCTAAGGAAATGCATTGTTTTGACCAAGATTAGCCAATTTAATTACTTCTCTTACACAGGATACCTCCTTTCTGGTGACCATAAAGCTTACAGGATTATGTGTCTAACTATGGAATTTCTTCTGAATCTTGTTGGCATTGGTCTTATCATAAATTGAGATATTCAATTAACCAGCACATTTACCAGTAAAATATAAACAATAAATTAATTGCAGTTCTTTTTCCTATCTGTTGCCACCTCATTTTCTCTTTCCCACTATATGAATGAGGGAGAGAAAAGAGTTACAGCTCCTCAGCAAATTTCAGTGACAAACCCAGAGCCTACTTCCCTCATATAAATAATATACATATATATAATAAGACATACCAGCTAATGGAAACCAACATTCATGGAGTTTATTTCATGTCACTAAGAAATTTCATTTAGATAGAACAATTCATTTATTCAACAATTATTTATTGAACATATATAATATAACATTATTTTAGATGTGGAAAACATACATCAGTAGGAGGGGAGGAATGTCCTTGCTTTTTTGGAGCTTACATTCTAGCAGGGAGAACAGACAATAGTTTAAGTAAGGATGATGAGTAAGTAAATTATAAACCATGTGAGAAGATGATAAATGCTATTGAAAAATAAGGAAACCTAAGTCAAGGTTAAGGGGTAGGGAGATGACAGAGTAGGTTGTAGCTCTAAATGGAGTACTTGGGTAGCTTTATTGAAAAGGCAAGATTTGAGCAAAAACTTAGAGGTCATGAATGAGTTAGACATTCTGGAGGTATCTGTAGGAAGAAATTTCCACATGAAGAACTAGAGTTAAGGTCCTAAAGCAAAACCCTGCCTGACCTATTTGAAGAATAACAAGGAGGCCGGTGAGCCCAGAATAGACTGAGCAAGAGGGAGAGTAGGAGTCGTTGCAGAGCAGGGACATTGGAGCAGATCATGCGGGCTTCACAGACCATTTTAAGTACTTTCTTTTATACTCTGGGTGTGCTACAGAGCCACCGAAGGGTTTGAAATCTAAGTGGGACATGATACGATTTAGGAAGGCTCACTCTTTCAGCTGTGTTGACAATAGAAGGGGGTTAGTGTAGAAACAAGATCTGTTAGCAATCTGTTGGTAATCTAGAGATGATGGTGACCTACTAGGGTATAGCAGTTGAGATGGTGAGAAGTAGTGAGATGATTATTCTGTTTTTAAGGTATAGCCAGCAGGGTTTACTGGTGTTTTGGATTTGCCCTTAAATGACATGGTGAAGACTGGAGGAGGAGCAGTTTGGGATAGTGCTAAATCAAGAATTAATATTGGAGATGTTAAATTTGAGACGCCTGTGATACTAAGTGACTATGTCAGGCTGTTGATCTAAGAGGCTGCCTGGAGTGAACAACTTCTGTTGAGGGTGCCTACCAGCCACTCAGCATTTGCATCTTAACAGACCTTTCTCCATGTGATATACTGTTGACAGGTGGCAAAGAATTTATTTTTAGAGAGGGAGGATTCCTCCAAAATGGCCCTAACAAATTGCTGATGCTGATAATGAAAGCAAAAGGGGCCTAAGAAATTAAGGCCTCTTTGGGCATCATTGATTATAAAAATTAATAATATAAATAGTTTTATGACTTAGAGGATTACAGGTATAGCCCATTACATATGGAAAATAATTCTGACAACTTCTAAATCCCTATAACACTTAAGAAAGTACATACACAGTGTCTGTTAGCTCAGGCTGCCATAACAAAATACCATAGGCTGTGTGGCTTAAACAAAAGGAATGTATTTCTTACAGTTCTGAAGACTAGAAGTCCAAGATCAAGCTGCCCACAGGGTCAGTGCCTGGTGAGGCCTCTCTCCTTGGTTACAGATGGCTGCCTTCTCCCTGTGTCCTCTCATGACCTTTGCTTGGTGCATGAGGATAGCAAGAGAGGGGGCAAACTTTCTGGGGTCTCTTTTTATAAGGGCACGATTCCCATCATGAGGACCCCACCATAATGACCTCACCTAAACTGAATTATCTCCTAAATACCTATCTCCAAATATCATCCCATTGGTGGCTGGGGTTGCAGCATGCAAATTTGGGGAGGGAAGCATTTCGTTCATAGCACACAAAATCTGAAAGTTGAAAAAAGAGACACCTGATCATGATGTTCACTGTTGTGCTGTCACTTTGATCTACCCTAGTATTTATCTATTTTATGCTAAAATGTATTCCTTAATTGAATTTCCAATATTCCTTAGCATAGATTTCCTTAATTGATCTACATGCAATAATTATCATACTTTTCCAGAAATTATTCATTGTGTTTTTAATATGGAATAATGAAGGTATATATGTGTTATTTGCATAAGACATAAAAATATGACAGTGTCAAGTGAAGCCATCCAGTAATAATTTTATTTTAAGTCTGAAGTTGTTCCTTTCAATATCTTTCTAAGGGTTACTGCCCACCAGTGAGGACAGAAGAAAAATAATAAGCATGCCAAATAAGACAAAAATAAATATTATTTACCATTTATTACCTCAAGCAGCCATTTGACAAACTGACCTTTCTTCAGCTAAGCTCTCAATAACACAGTTTTCTGTTTCTAATTCTGAAAATACTAGTACTCTTTTGGCAGGAGTACAAACTCTGAAGCAATTTAATAATAGTGCATTTTAGCATAAAATTGTTAACAAGGCTCTTCAACAAGGTGATAATTGGTATACTTTCTGCATATATACATCCTCACTTTGATTATTAAGTCCATTAAGCAATTTGGATTCAATGAAAACTTCTTAAGAAATTTTATATATATGTAGATAATATTGATCACAATATATGTCCACAACTAATGCTGAATAAGAACAGCAACAGTATGATTAAAAGCCTCAATAAAGTCATCTACTTTTCAGGTAAGATCAGAAAAATACCTACCTTAAATTTTAAGTCCAAGTTGCATGCTTATGAATATCATTTAGATTCTACCTAGATAACATGGGATGATATACCCACAAAGCTGTCTCTCTAGAAACATATAAATTAAATATGTCAATTAAATTCTGTTATGTTGGTGTTTATCCCACTGGTTAGTAAGTCGCTTCTGTAATAACATGGGATGATATACCCACAAAGCTGACTGTCTAGAAATATATAAATTAAATATGTCAATTAAATTCTTTTATGTTGGTGCTTATCCCATTGGTTAGTAACTCGCTTCTGTATAGTGTCAGTTAAGTTAGAGTAGTCCTGTTACAAAAAATTTAAAATAGTTTCATCAAAAACATAAAAGTGGCCCAATTCTTAAATATATTATTGACCAACTAAAAGCTGAGATCATCTCATTTCCACATTAATCCTCAGGTGTTTTGTGTATGTGTAAAATAAGAGTGCCCCCCTTCATATTTCTGTAAAATTATTGGTGGAAATAAAACCTGGAAATAACAATTTAAAAATTACAACTTATTCTATATATAGCACTTGATATTTTTCACAGCTGTTTTGCACATTATCACATTTGACTTTCACAACAATCTTGTGAAATAAGTAGCACCAATTACATCTTCAGAGGAAACGTAGTAATAACTTGCATTGTGGATGTAGACACAGTTCAAAGCAGTTGCAAAATATTTTTAAAGCAAAACATGAACTGATTATTTTTCATGTTCAGGAAATAGCACACAAAATCTGAAAGTTGAAAACAGGAGACCCTGGTCATAATGTTCACTGCTGTGCTGTCACCTTTCACTACACAATCACCAGTGCGTGTATAGTTTTGAATGAATGTGAGAGAATGAAGTCCCATTCTTAGAGCCTTTAATGTTACTTAAAACCTAAGAATCAAGCTATAAAACATTTCATTGCTTGAGTTATCCAGAATTAGAAATTGAAGTAAAAGAAAGAGAAAAAAACTTAGTACTCTCCTGGTACAAAAAGGGGTAAGAACTGTGATAGGTACTCATGTAGATGAGGACCCATAATCAGTTATGGATGGGTATAATGAGCCCAATTAATGCACCACCCAAGATTCTGCTCAGCTCAGCTTACCTTCAACACTTTCCTTGTTGCCTGTCTTTTAGCCATAAAGCTCAGTTGCTGCTGCTGCCACCTCCACCAGAAAAAAGCAGATGGCACATTCAGACACAGTAATTGAGGGATTGTAATAAAGTCACTATTTACAAAAGTGTTGACATAGGTAAGATAAACCAATCAGGCCTGATATAGTGTCCCAGTGCAAATAGCGTTGAGGATCCATTACCACCCTTAGGCAGAAGGTGCAAGGCAAGAAAGCAGTTATCAAAACCTGGATAGAATTATTGTATGAAGAGGGTCCCCTGACACATGACTTTTAGTACACGGATGCACCATGACCTGCATAAAGATTAGCCTAAGGAATAAATACCAAAACCTCACTCTTCTCCCCACCTCTGCTTTCCTGCTAGTGCTTCCATTGGCTGAATCTGATCAGAAGCTAGAGGAAAAGGGAGCTCATTGACGCAATCCACAAAGGTTAGCCTCCCCCGGCACAGAGCAATGCAGAGAAGGGTGAAAAATAGATCTTTATGGACAGGTGGAAAATGTCAAGCACACTGAAGAAAAAGAAATTTCAGAACTTAAATTCCGAACTCTGCTCAAATTAAGTCTCAGTGTTTCAACCCATGAAATTGTTCTGTAAGGTAAACCAAAAATCCAGATAAATTGCAGAAAGTAGATATTTATAGAGTAATTATACTGAATGATTAATCTGTATTTAATTAAATCAAAATGAAATTCCAGAACTTAAATTCCCAACCCTACCCAAATTAAACAACTCTTCAGTAAGAGTTTCAACCCATGAAATTGTTCTGTAAGGTAAACCAAAAATCCAGATAAATTGCACAAAGTAGATATTTATAGAGTAATTACACTGAATGATTAACTGGTACTTAATTAAATCCAAATATTTCACTGAGCAACTAGGTTATACAGAAGACAGAAAGAAAGAGAGACTCAGGTTTTTATTCAACTTCCAGGATTACAGTCAGGGCTTGAGCCATGCATTAAGAGAGGCACTATGGTAACCAGCAGAAAAGAAAGGGGGGGAGGAAGAGGAGGATGTTACCTAGCAACAGAATCTTTAGGCTAGAGTTTGCTCGTAAAGTGTCTAAGAAAATTGTAGTTATTGATATCAAAAAAAATAAAATGAAAAGAAGATACAAAAAAAAAGTCTGGGGACATAGAAACCATTTAACTATTTGAGTATATAGATAACAAATATCAAATAATTATGTATTTGATATCCTATGTGAAATATCTTTCTGTACATTATTTTAAATAAATCTACACATCAATAAATACATGTTTAGAAGCAAACAAAACTAATTTCTGTTGGAAAGCATTGCCTAAAATATAGCTTTTCATGTATAAATTTGAAAAATTAAATTATTATTAAACTCAACTTTCAACTGTTAACTAAGCAAAACATGTATCTTCAGGCTATGAGTCTACCATAGTGTTACAATAATGAAAAACATTATGTATAATATCAGCTGATATTCAGATCTTGAATTTTGATATTTCCCCTCATTAATATTTAGGAAACATCCATGTAGGAAACTACCTATCAGCTGAGCACATTATGAAAATAATAAAGTAATACCAATGTCAGAGTTGGGACAATTTCTCTTTATTTAAACATTTTACTTTTTTAACTTTGTTAATACTGATTTCATTAATTCACACACACATTCTGTTTTTAAGAGACTAGGTTAATTGGTTCCAGTCATTATCGTCCATACTAACTCTAGAAGAAACTGTGCAATAAATAACGAAGGGGTTGACAATTGACTCCAAGTTCATTTGTTCACAGTATGACATTGGAATATATAATGCAACTTCTTTAAATCTGAGTTCCTCCTTTGCAAAATGGCGATACTCCCTATTAGAAGATCAGTAAGTCCTCTTAATATTATGACAGAAAATCCAACTCAATATATTTAAACAAGAGAATGTATTGGCTCATGTAACTCAAACTCTTGGGCATCTTTAAGTTTCATCTGGTATATAGACAGTTTCTCCAAGGACCCATATTTCTCTAGCTGTCCGTTCTGCCTCCATTCTTAGAACATAGAGGGAGGCCCCCTAGGCACAACCATAACCCACTGTTAAAAATAGCAAGGAATCTCCACTTTTGTTTCTCTGGTCCTTTTTTTTTTTTTTTTTTTTTTTTTTTTTTTTTTTTTTTTGAGACAGAGTCTCACTCTGTCATCCAGGCTGGAGCACAGTGGTATGATCTTGACTCACTGCAACCTTCATCTCCCGAGTTCAAGCGATTCTCCTGCCTCAGCCTCCCCAGTAGCTGAGATCACAGGTGCCTGACACCATGTCTGGCTAATTTTTTTTTTTTTTTGTATTTTTAGTAGAGGCGAGGTTTCACCATGTTGGCCAGGGTGGTCTTGAACTCCTGACCTCAAGTGATCCACCACCTTGGCCTCCCAAAGTGCTAGGATTTCTCTGGTTTTAATTGGGTTCCATGTTCACACTTAATCACTATAGCTAGGGAGTGGGATATGTTGAATAGGTTAAACTAATCAGGCTCCAGCTCAATAGCTGGGAAAGGGGTCAATCCTACCCAAAGATAGTTTGAGGATGAGGAAATGGTGGTTTCTCCAGAAGAAAATCTAGGGGCAGTTTTACCAAAAACAGAAGGAATGAATACTGAGCAAGAGAAAACAACAGGCCCACTCATAAACTCATGGAGTTGTGAAGATTAAATGTAGTAACATATAGAAAGCGCAGGAAAAGCATAGGTATAGATCTTTGTTTTCCTCACATCTCCTAGCACATGGTAGGCATTTGATGTTCATTTATTCACTAAATATGCACTAAGTACCTCCTGTGTGCCAAGCTCTAAACTACTATTAAGGATTCAAAAATAATGAAGACATGACATGTCGCCTGTCCTTGTGAAGCTTATAGCTTACTAGGAATGGCAGATAAGTCAAAATGCAATTGTAACAAAGTGAGATGAGTGCTGTGGCTAGATGTAAGCTCAGGATGCCATCGAATCACAAAAGAAAGGTGCACGGAGGTGTAACATAGGCATAGTCATGAAAACAATCCCTGTAAACATCCTCAATACATGTTACCTTCTCCCTCATCTATAGCTATTTAAACCCTTATCCCCTGAATCTGTGGCAGAAGTATCTTGGGCCCTGATCAACTTAATTTTTAAATGATTTTTTTCTGAAGATTGGAGAGAACACTAGCAGTAGAGGTAATGAAGTAGAAAGGTTATCTTCTCTGCCTTTATAACATGTATTTTAAGTTTAAATTATAGCCATGATTTTACCTTCATAGTAGGAAATATAGGTTATCTCCCTTTTCTGTTAACTGGCAAAAAAATCTATAATTATACATAGTTACAGTTTTGTTTAACTGAATCAGCTTAATTTGTTCCAATGCAGTTGAGATCTCATAGTTAAAGCCCCACTAGGTGGCGGCAGAGGAAACATCATCTGTGAGTCGCAGTGTGGAGAAGCCTCAGGAAGGAAGCAAGGGAAGGCTTTCCCACTTACACCTTTCTGAGAAAAGCATGGATAAGACGATGTCTAGGATTTAGCCTGGGCTGCTTTGTGCCTGCCACCTCTTCAAAGGAGACACCGTGTCATCAAGGTTCCAGGGAGTAAGATGAGCCTTAGGCAGTAATTGGCCTCATCTGAGAACTTTGGTCAGCCTCCAGAATTCCTTTTTCAAGATAAGTTTCAGGTTTTCTCTAGGGTTCCCTGTGGGTGTTCCACAATTATTAAATGTTAACATTATGCTTAATTGGTAATTAACAGCATGCAGCACATTTGTGAGCACATAAGCAGTCTGTTCCTGAAATGAATGAAGCATTTCTGAGATGTTTATCAGGGATCACTCATAGTCCATGCATGCTGCCTTATTTATTTTTGTCTATTAAAAATCATAAATCCTTCATCGAAGTATTTTTAAATAGATTATTTGTAGTAACAAAATAATTTGGATCACTTTATAATTTAAAAATCTCTCACATACTATAAGTATGTCCCTCGAGACTCTTACTGCCTTTCAGGGAGAAAGGATGAATGAAATGAAATAATCTATGCCAAATAAGTTCTAAAATTTTGAATGAGTTTTAAGGATGAGGAGGGACTATGCAAGCTCCCCAAAGCTGTTAAATCTATATAACCTCAACACAAATACTCAGATAAATGAAACACACAGCTTATTTATTGGGAATTCAGAGGGAAAAAAAGTTAATTATTTTAGGAATAATCAGAAAATATATTTTAATATGCAGTATACATTTACATTATAAAATATGGTATAATTTGTGATCTTAATAAATAGGTGTCTCATCTCTTCATTCATTTACTGGCTTTACTCATCCATTCTTTCATTTATAACAGTAGTAGCATAATATAATTGAAGTCCCTTTCCCACCTTCAACAAAATGGTATACAGGTTCCAGAGCTTGCTCAACTTTTTTAGCATTTGATTCAATGAAAAACTGTTGATAAAGGCAGCTGCCGGCTCTGAATTAATCTTGCTACTTGTTGGGTGTATATAAATGTGAGGCAGTCTAAGAAAGCACTGATACCATATTTCTATATTTGTGAGAATTCTTTGTACGTCATGTTTTGATCCCCCAGCAGACTTTCAAACGCCTTTCCAAAAATGCATAATCCCAAAATATGAACTTTTTTAAAAAAGTGTACTCTTTTTGGAGTACAGATGGGGCCCAGTGATCCACCCATTGAGACTCTCTCCATTGCCATCTTAGGGATGTATAACTAAGTCACATTAAATCTTCTCGGTTTAAATATTAATCACCTAGGCCATGATAAACTTGCAATAAAAGTGATTGTGCATTATTTTTGTGTGGAAGTTGAATTTCCTTATAGTCTCTATAACTTCCCTCCTCATTTTTGGTAAAAGTATAAGAAACTCCAGTAACTATAAGCAAGAGAGTTTTTCAATGATCTAGGACTTCCTCCTTCAGTCCCTCAATCTCTTTCCTGAACCACAAGTTGAAGGACTGCTATGGGCCTTGTTAGTAGGCATGAGTTAAGCAAAAATCCTTCGAAGTAATTCTGATTCAGATTTCCTGCACTTGTTACTTTGTCTCCAGTTTAAAGACATTGTGGACTTTTCTGTTGAATTCATATGTAATTTGATTCTTCCAAATATTAGCTAAGGATTTATGCTCTAAAGTGCCCAGGGGCCTACTGCCATGAGGTTATAGATATATAATATATATAAGTAATATTGTATATTATATATACAGTTTTTTTTTGTTTTTTGTTTTTTGTTTTTTTTTGAGACAGAGTCTTGCTGTCGCCCAGGCTGGAGTGCAGTGGTACAATCTCGGCTCATTGCAAGCTCAGGGTTCATGCCATTCTCCTGCCTCTGCCTCAGCCTACCAAGTAGCTGGGACTACAGGCGCCCGCAACCACACTCAGCTAACTTTTTGTATTTTTAGTAGAGTCGGGGTTTCACAGTGTTAGCCAGGATGGTCTCGATCTTCTGACCTCGTGATCCACCTGCCTCGGCCTCCCAAAGTGCTGGGATTGCAGGCGTGAGCCACCACACCCAGCCGAAGTTGCATATTTTATATAATGCATAATAGGTTTTATTTGTTCTAAGCAAATATGTGACAATGCCTAGGCCAATGAATTTAGCAGACAAATGTTCCAGACTACATGTCCTTTCATAAATTGCTGAAAATATGTGTTCACTTATATCACAGCTTTAGCCAAAATGAATTATGAATGATTCAGGAAGATATCTAAAAAACATAATCCAGTTTCCAAATTCTCCTGCTTAGGCCAGCAAGCTATATATATACAGTTTGTCTCAGTCTGTTAGTTCTGCTACAACAAAATACCTGAGACTGGGTAATTATAAAGAACAGAAATTTATTTCCTCAGTTCTGAAGGATGGGAAGTCCAGATCAAGGGCACAGATAGATTCAGCATCTGGTGAGGTCCCCAGCCTCTGCTTCCAAGATGATGCCATGAATGCTATTTCTTGACATGGTGGATCAGAAGGACAAAATGTGCTGAACTCACTCACTTTTAAAAGGGTGCTAATCCTGCCCACTAGGCCACAGCCCTCATGGTCTAATCTCCTGAAGGCCCCACCTCTTAACACTGTTGCATTGGGTACGATATTTCAACATAAATTTTGAAGGGGACATAATAATTCAAACCACAAAAGAGTTGATACTATTCATGGGTTTCATATGTGTGAATTCAGCTACTTGCTAATACTTATTTGTAACCCCCAAATAATCAATAGTTGTGGCCCTTTCACAGTCATTTGCAAACATGTGCAGAACAATGAAACATTTGAATCACCTGACTCTCAGATTCCTAACTGAGGTCAAACAAGGCAGTGCTCTGCCTTCTTGTTTCAGCTCTTGTACTCTAAGTATCCTTTTCGTAGTATATTTAGTGCCAATTTTTCACATTTTTGTGCTCTTTGTTAGTGATTTCACTTTTTAAAATGGCCTCCAAGCACAATGCTGAAGTGTAATCTAATACTTCTGAACACAAACGAAAATAAGTATGTTAGGTAAGCTTTGTTCACATATGAGTCATAGTGCAACTGGTTGTGAATTCAATGTTAATGAATCAACAATATATACTAAGTAAAATGTCTATAAACAGAAATACACACAAAACAAGGTTATGTATTGATCAGTAGACAAAAATGTGACTGGGGCTCACAGGAACCTAACCGTGTGTTTTCTCTAGAAGCAATAGCTCAGTATTCACAAATTCAGTGCTTATAGTGACTTTATAGAATATAACTACCATCAAAAATGAGAATCAATGGTATCCTCAGTTGACCCCAGGCTAACAGAAGCCCTAATCCCTAGTTCTCACCTCTGACGGAAGAATGAAATTACAAATGGATTTGAAAAGAAAAATAACTGACTCTAAAGTTCTAACCATGGAGACTGTGAGGCAATGGATAACTTTATACAGGTTTCCATGTAAGTCTAATCTGAACATAGGCTGATAACAACTTCCTAAGTGGTCATTTGGCTCACTTTGCCACCACAAAAAGGGACTGAATGGGCCGTGTCAGCACTTCCTATTGGAGATATTCTTCAAGGCCAATATGTGTATTTAGGTACATAAAACAACTGGAAAGCAAGTTTGTAGCATTCTTTGAGCCATTCTTTTATTTTAATATTCATACAAAATGGTTTGACCTACTGTAGCATTGCCTTACTGTTAAAAATCAAAATTATTGGCTATTATTAAAAAGTCAAAAAATAACACATGCTGGCAAGGTTAAGGAGAAAAAGGAATGCTTACACACTGTTAGGGGGAGTATAAATTAGTTCAGCCATTGTGGAAAACAGTGTGGTGATTCTTCAAAGACCTAAAGACAGAAATAACATTCAACCCAGCAATCCCATTACTGGGTATATACCCAGAGGAATAGAAATTGTTCTATTGTAAAGACACCTGTGTGCATGCATTCGTTGCAGCACTGTTCACAATAGCAAAGACATGGAATCAACCTAAATGCCCATCAGCGATAGACTGGATAAAGAAAATATGGTACATATATACCATTGAAAACTATGCAGCTGTAAAAAAGAATTAGATCATGTCCTTTGCAGGGACATGGATGGAGCTAGAGGCCATTATTCTTAGCAAACTAACACAGGAACAAAAAACCAAATACCACATGTTCTCACTTATAAGTGGGAGCTAAATGATGAGAACACGTGGGGGAACAACACATGCTGTGGCCTGTTGGAGAGTGAAGGGTGCAAGGAGGGAAAATATCATGAAAAATAACTAAGGGATACTAGGCTTAATATGTGGGTGATGAAATAATCTGTACAACTATTGTGGGATCTGGTCAGCAGCCCTCAATGCAACGGGGCTCTTTCTTTGTTCCCAGGAGGATCAGCAGGTCGAGAAATAATAGACACACACAAGATAGTGAAAGCTGGGTTCAGGGGGGTCACCGCCTTCTGGTCCTGCAATGCCACCAATGCACTGGATATACCAGCATTTATTATTAAGTTTAGTGAGGGCAGGGGTAGGTTAGTGAGGGATTTAGGGTTGTTTGATTATGAGGTGAGATGGTCACATGGGGATGAAGTAATTCTTTAACATAACATCTGTATGCAGAAGTACAGTATACAGAGAGAATAATTTACAGTATAGTATGTGCATCAGTAATTTCTCAGAGTGTTTAAACAGAAACACAGTCTTTCTATAACTTATGATTAGCAAGATATTAATCAGCAGTAACAGTTGCAGCAAAAGCTTGTTACAATCAATCAATAGAAACAGGATGTGAAGCTAGACAACCGATTAGATCAGAAATTCTCAGAAAGGAATATGCCTTAACCCTAAAGAGGCCTAGAAGAGCCATGGCAAGATGCGGGCATTTATAACCCTATCTTATCCATATGAACAGGTGCCCCTCATGCATCCGTTTATAGGCTCTCCACAAGGGTCGCATTCCATTCCCAGAGCTATGAACATCTGCTTTTCTGGGATAGGAATCTTGGTGATGTGAAACCTCCCTGACTATTGGCTCATTCTGGCAGTCCCACCTGGTATTGTCTTTACACAATCCTGCGTGCAATTTTGTATTTACAATAATCAGGAGCATTTCATCTTTTATTATGTAGCAATAGTTTCAAAGGGTCTCCCTACAACAACAAACCACCATGACACAAGTTTACCTATGTAATAAACCTGCACATGTACCCCTGAACTTAAAAGTTAAAAATAATGATAATTATTATTATAATAAAATAAAAATACAAATTTTTGATCACTGTCTTTAAAAACATTTGAACGTGGACCCCAGTAAATATATGTGCATTCATTTAGAAAATCTTTGCATGTACAACTATAATAATTTATCATAAAATACAACAAAAACTAAAAAGTAAGGAATGAGATGAAATAATTAAGATTTTAAAATGTGTAATCCCAGCACTTTGGGAGGCCAAGACGGGTGGATCATGAGGTCAGGAGATCGAGACCATCCTGGCTAACACGGTAAAACCCCGTCTCTACCAAAAAATACAAAAAACTAGCCAGGCGAGGTGGCGGGTGCCTGTAGTCCCAGCTACTCGGGAGGCTGAGGCAGGAGAATGGCATGAACCCGGGAGGCGGAGCTTGCAGTGAGCTGAGATCCGGCCACTGTACTCCAGCCTGAGTGACAGAGCGAGACTCCATCTCAAAAAAATAAAAATAAAAATAAAAATAAGAATAAAAAGATTTTAAAATGTAATTTATATAATTCAGTGCATTGATAATAAAAAAATTTGTAGTTGATAATGCTTATATTTTAAAATCATAGTTCAACCTTTCATGATTTAGCAGTTCAAAAATTTGATTCAATTTATCTCAATATTTCACTAATTAATTCTACAGCCTTCCTAATGTTACTTTAAGACTTTGTCAACTATAATATGGATACAGAAGTACTGGGAAGGGAAAAATGTGGTCCCTTTAAATGATATGGAAGTGGGGAAGGGAAGCGCTAAGTAGAGGAGGGCATGATCCTTAGCTAGGGCTCCATCCCCATGAACCTAGGTGAGGACAGGCATTTCTTGCCCAAATGTTGCATTTCCCAAGACCACCCTGGCCTGCCACACCCCCATCCTGTGCCTATAAAAAAGACCCTGAGACCCTAGCAGGCAGACATAGAAGGAGCTGGACATTGAGAGGAGCACATCAGCAGAAGAATACACAGGCAGCTGGATGTGGAGAGGAACGCACTGACAGGCACCAGAATGCTGTCAGGCCACTGACTAGCAGAAGCAGAATGATGCAGAGTTTGGCTGGGATAGTCAGTGGAGAGCCTAGGCCACTGAGAGTCCCAACTCCAGGGGTAAGCCTTCCTATTCAATCCCCTTCTGACTTCCCCCAAGCTACCTCCACTCAATAAAACCTTGCACTCATTCTCCAAGCCCGGGTGTGATTCCGATTTTTCCAGTACACCAAGGCAAGAACCCAGCATACAGAAAGCCCTCTGTCCTTGCACCAAGGTAGAGGATTTAACTGAGCTGGGTAACATAAGCCATCTATAGATGGCAAAACTAAAAGAGCAAAACTGAAAGAGTACCCTGTAATACACTCCCACTGGGGCTTTAGGAGCTGTAAATATTCACCCCTAGATACTGCCATGAGGTCAGAGCCCCATAGCCTGCCCATCTGAATGCTCCCCTAGAGGTTTAAGCAGCGGGGCAACTTTTCCCATCTCAACTGGGGACGCATCCAGGATCTCAGAAGGTGAGTGTGAGTGAATGCAAAACTGTCGGGTTTGCCTTTCTTCCGAAACCCTGCCACGTCTCTCTCTTTCCTATGAGTAGGAGGCTCTCTTTTCTTTTCTTTTCTCTTCTCTTCTCTTCTCTTGTCTTTTCTTTTTTTCTTTTCTTTTTTGAGACAGGATCCTACTCTGTCACCCAGGCTGGAGTGCTCCTCTTGGCTCACTGCTTCCCCTCCCAGGTTCGAGGACTTCTCCTGCCTCAGTCTTCCAAGTAGCTGGGTTTACAGGCACACACCCTCATTCTCGGCTAATTTTTTTTTTTTTTTTTTTTTTTTTGGTAGAGACAGGGTTTCGCCATGTTGGTCAGGCTGATCTCAAACTCCGGACCTCAGGTGATCCACCCACCTCAGCCTCCCAAAGTGCTGGGATTACAGGTGGAGCCACCACACCCGGCAAGCCTCTGTTGTCTTTTTGTCACTTTTTCTCTCACACACAGTTTGAAATGGCTCTCATCTCTTTCTTTACAATGTTAAGTGTTTTGCTACAGGCTGTGTCAATGTTACTAAGTAAAATGAGTATTTGGCCCAGCCACCAAAGGTGCAAATCAGACCAACTGTTCCTAGAGGTGCCAGGTATGCCTCCACCTTGACAGCCACAGTCATGCATGGCTCAGGGCACCTCTCCTTACCCTTTCCCCTCTCAGCGCGGGTGCCTAGGCATGCCTGCAGCAGGCAAAGACTGAGTCCAACAGCCCCGGGGGGTGGGGGGGGTGGGGGAGGCAGGAGAAAACAGGTGATAGCCAGGACCCTACAGGATGCTTCTTGCCTGCCATGCCAACAGAACCTCCCCTTGCCAGGGAATTCAACCTGGTCTGAACTGGGGGAAGGATGGGAAAGTTATAAGGATTAAGAGCCCACTTGCACTAAGCAAGGGGTTCTTCTCCCAGTATCCCCCTTTTTTTGCCCCTTTTACCATTTTCCTCTTTTTTTCCTTTTCCAAGTGAGAGGGCTCCCCATGCCCCCCACATATTTCTGATAGGGAAGTTAACAGAGGAGCGACCCTTGCTGGCTGATAACTGCAAATTCAGCAGGGCACATAGGAGATACTCTAAACAGATACAAACAGCCTCTAAAATACCTTTTTGGTCCCAAACTCCATTTAAGCTTCGGACTGAGGCCCAAGAAAGAAAAACTGGGCCTGAGGAATCCAAAGCCAGGTGACAGACACAGTGTAAATGGGCAGAACCAATTCCCGCCAACTAAAACCCACCCCACGGAAGGAGGCCATGGATCATGGAATAAACAGGCCCAGGGAACTCAAAAGTTTGCCAATAGCAGGGAGAAAGGGAGGCATAGGTGAGGGCAGTTAATTCCTATTCTCTATGTTTTTCCTGCCTCATGGGTACATACCTCATTGGTACTTACGGCTGGCACCTGCCAAGGTCTCTGGAGCTCAGGGATAAGGGGTGGAGAGTGGAGGGAGGATGCTCGCTTTCTCTCTCCAACACGCCCTGAGTTTTTCACTGAAAGAAGGAAGGGAAGCCTGGGTGTGGTGACTCACGCCTGTAATCCCAGCATTTTGGGAGGCTGAGGCAGGCAGATCACCTGAGGTCAGGAGTTTGAGACCAGCCTGGCCAACATGGTGAAACCCCATGTCTACTAAAAATACAAAAAATTAGTTGGGCATGGTGGGGCTTGCCTGTAGACCCAGCTACTTGGGAGGCGGAAGCAGGAGAATTGCTGGAACACAGGAGGTGGAGGCTGCAGGGAACCAAGATCATGCCATTGCAATCCGGCCTGGGTGACAGAGCAAAACTCTATCTCAAAAAAAAAAAGAAAAGAAAAAAGAAAAAAAAAGGAAGAAAAGAAAAAATAGAAGGGAAATGAGGGATGCCTCTATTCCCTGTCTTTCAGAATGGGCAACCAGTTCTCTTCACTACCCCCAACTTATACTCCTCTGGAGTGTATCCTAAGCCACTGGGACTACTTTGACCCTCAGAATCTGGAGGAAAAATGCCTCATAGCCCTCTGCACAAAGGTTTATGCAAATTATGATTTACAGGAAGGACTGGCTTGGCCTCAGGAAGGGACCATTCATTTAAATATCATCTGGCAATTTGAACTTTTCTGTAGACTTGAGGACAGATGGTCTGAGGCCCCATATGTGCAAACTTTCTATACCTTGCAAGGTAATCCAGACCTTTGCCGACAATGTAGGATTGCTTCAGCCCTTCTGTTTCCTGTCTCAGGAAGGCTGCAAGGGGCAAGCCCAGCAAATTAAAGATACGAGTCCCAGAGGCACCCACAGCAGAGGAGCCAATTCCCTCAAGCTCTGCTCTTCTGGGTCCACCCCGACCTCCCTATCCAGCTTCAGCCTCTCACTTGCCCCCTCCTAGAAATCCTCACCCTAAACAAACCCCAGTCTTACTCTTGCCTCTCCAATTGATGCCCAGTGAATTTGGGCCCAGCAAGGTCCAGGTCGCCTTCTCCCTACAGGACTTAAAGCAAATGAAGGGGGACCTAGGCAAGTTTTCAGATGACCCTGGGAGATATATAGAGGCTTTCCAGAATTTCACCGAAATATTTGAACTTCTCCTGGAGAGATGTTATGTTACTTTTGAATCAGACCCTGACAGACACTGAGAAACACGCTGTTCAGCAAGCGCAGAGAGATTCGGGGATAAGCTTTGTATCACATATAGTGTCAGGGAAGGGGGCAAACATTATCCAACTAGAAGAGAAGCAGTACCAATGGATGACCCTAAATGGGATCCCAATGATGAGATGGGCAACTGGAAGAGGAGACACTTTCAGGTGTGCATAATAGAGTGCTTATGTAGGACAGGAATTTGATGAAAATCCCACTGCCTTCCTGGAGAGGCCTTTGTAAAGCACACCTCTCTATCTCCTGATTCAGTCAGGGGGCAACTAATCCTAAAGGATAAATTTATTACTTAGGCAGCTCCTCACATCAGGAGGAACTTGAAGAAATGGGCCCTGGGAGCAGATAGTACATTAGAGGACCTCCTGAAAATGGCCACCTTGGTCTTTTAAAATAGAGACAGGGAGGTCCAGGAAAGAGAGAGGAAATACAGGAAAAAAACAGAAGCTTTAGTGGCCACCAGGCAAGCTCACAAACCCCAGAATTCCCAGGGTGCACCTGTTAACTGCTAAGGATACGGCAACAACAGTTATCACCCTTCTAAAATTTAACTGCTCCCATACAAGGTTTAATTTCCTTCACCAGGCTGAAACAGCTCAGGGTACAATGTTGTTGTTGTTGTTGTTGTTGTTGTTGTTGTTGTTAGTATATTTCATTTCTTACCTCTGTAGTCTTTGGCACTAAATTCTTTCCCTGTGTAATACACATGTTTAACCCATGCATACTTAATCTTACAGAACTTGTTTTTTTTTTCTGTCCCACGCCTAAAAGCCATCAAATTCCAAACAATCAGGCAACCGGAGCCTCGGACGATGGCTCTCCTTTGCTAGGAACCCTTAGATAGACCTCTGGGAGGAGTCTGACCGCCATTTTTACCAAAACGATGCTCCCTGTCAGTAGGAAGCAGTTAAAACCAGTCATTGTCCATATTCTAAAGGCAGTTAGTTGTACCTCTTCAGAGGGGATAAATGATACGGAAGTGCTGGAAAGGGAAGAGCATGGTCCCTTTAAACGATACAGAAAGGGGAAACGGAAGTGCTGGGTAAAGGAGGGTGTGATCGAGAGCTAGGGTTTTACCCTCATGGACCTAGGTGAGGACAAGCATTGCCTGCCAAATGTTGCATTTCCCAAGACCACCGTAGCCTGTCATGCCCCAAACCTGTGCCTATAAAAACCTCCAAGACCCCAGCAGACAGATACAGAGGCAGCAGTTGGACTCGAGAGGAGCACATCAGTAGAACACATAGGCGGCTGGACATCGAGAGGAACACACCAAAAGGCACCAGCACGCTGGCAGGCCACTCTCTGGCAGAAGTAGAACGTCGCAGCGTTTGGTTGGGGCAGTTGAGGGGAGCCCAGGCCGCTGAGTGGTCTGACTCCAGGGGAAAACCTTCCCACTCATCCCCTTCTGACTTCCCCTGAGCTACCTCCACTCAATAAAAGCTTGCACTCATTCTCCAAGCCCAGGTGTGATCCGATTCTTCCAGTACACCAAGGCAAGAACCTGGGATACAGAAAACCCTCTGTCCTGTGACAATGTAGAGGGTCTAATTGAGCTTGTTAAGACAGGCCACCTATAGACGGCAAAACTAAAAGATCACCCTGTAACACATGCCCACTGAGGCTTCGGAAGCTATAAACATCCACCCCTAGACTCTGCCATGGGTCGGAGCCCCACAGCCTGCCCATCTGCATGCTCCCCTAGAGGTTTGAGCAGTGCAGCACTGAAGAAGCGAGCCACTGCCCCATCACACAACCTGACAGGGAGACAAGGGAACTTCACTCATTTCAATATGAGCAGAGGTGATATAAAAATATTTAACAATTTCTATGGGATGGATATTAAGCAATTAGAATAGCCGCTCCCAACTCAAAATGGACACAGACTGGGACATCTAACCCAAACCTCACTACTAGCTAAATGTCAATCATGATTGCAAGATAAAGACAATGGTAGTCTAGTTACATTTGACTGTAGTTTGCTCTTAAGCATTTATTTTAAAATAAAACAATTACAATCTAGCCTTTGAGGTAAAAGTACTATTTTAACAAAAACATTTGCAGTTAACTGTTTTTGAAAAGACTTTAAGCTATGGAAGGAGTACTTGAAAAATGAATGTTCCAAAACTTATCTATTGATATGTGACTTCCATTTTTTGCCAAAACTACTATGTAGAAAACTTTTTATATGTAAAAGCTTAAAACCAGAATTTTAATTGAATTAGGGAAAGTGATTAGGAAATTATTATCAAGATTAAGTGAACTTAGCCAGAAATTTTTTCTATTTTAGGATTACTACTATTTTTGAAATAAAAAGCTATGGCAGTATCCTTTTAATAACTTTCCTGCTAAATCAGCCTATCAGTTTCAGTTAAATGGCTGAAAGTCTTGCTTAAAGTCTCAGTTAAATGACTAGCTACTATATAGTGTTAATATGTACATGTATATATATTATATATGTAACTAAATTCTTTCCTTTATATATTGTGCATTCTTTGAAGACTAGCACCGCACCATCTCTTCTTTGTTTTTTATATAAGCATAGTGTGTTGGAGTCACATATTGGGCACATAAACATGCCAGACTGGTGCTACTGTAACACGCTAGCACCAATTGTTATGACATGGTACTGGAATCTTTCCATTTTACAACTGATGTATTTGAGGTGATTTTTCGAAGCACAGCAATTAAGAAATAGTATTGAGATGTGAACCCAGACAGCCTGAACTCAGAGTCTCTGTGCTTAACCATACCCCACACTGCCAGGTTAAGAGAATCTAACACTTCAAATTACACAAAGCAAGCTCATTATTGATACAAATGAGCAAACAAGTAAAGGAACAGAACAACAATTCCAGGGTTTCTCACTAAACTTAAATTATTGTCATTTTCTTTGAAAAAGACATTACTGCTACGCATGGTCATTAAATTGTAGTAGCAGCTATTATTGTTACTACTTTTTAAAACCTCAAATGAAAAGTTGCATAACAATGGGAAAATACATAGTTCAGCAGGATCTCCTACCTCAAAAGAGAAAGGAAAAAGAAACTTACATTTGGAAACTGGTCAAGAGGATTAAAATGAAACCTCTTAGAAGAAACTTGACAGAGGAAAACAATTAATTACTCAAGTGAAAAACAGAAAATAAACTAAATCATGATGCAAAAAATATAGATGAAAAAAGGATACATTGTGAGAGACTGTGTCTTGGCTTTTGTTTCCTTAACCTCCTTTCTCCAAAAAGGGTCCTATCAAGACCATGGGAGATTCCTAAAAAAGAAGTCCCTCCCACCCACGCCTAATCCTCATCACTCAGACCTCATCCAGCAGAGTGACTCCTACTTGTGAGAAAATATGAATTGCTATTGTTGGGTACTATGTGATGCTCATAGGGTTAGATGAGGATGACTATTAGGGAAATCAACCTGTGAAATTGTAATATACATTATTATCTAGATTTACTATGGTCTTCATGGCATTTATCCTCACATAGCACATTGTGTATTTTTTAGCCATTACTAATCATCTATCTTCCCACTCCCATTAGAATGTGAACTCCATAAAAGTAGGAACTTTGTTAATTTTATTAACTGCACCTAGATCAGTGCTGGTCATGTAATAGATACTTAATAAACATATTTTAAATGACTGGATGATATAATGAATGACATAATTTGAATGCCAAATATTTAAATATCTTTGGTTTAAATGTTTGGTGTTTGTGAAAGGGTCAAATACCAAACATTTGATCCTTTCTCTTCCAGAGCAACAATTAAGTGGTATGAAGAAAATAACATTAACTGGTTCCCCGTATTCAGTCAGCAACCCCTTCTCATTCCCCCATGTTTGAAACCAAGAAACGGAAGGATAAGTGCCAGGAAAAAGGATGTTTTTTGGTTGGTTAGTTTGTGCTTTAACATGTTGAATAAAACCCACTGGCAGCTGGAGGATAGGAGTATGTTTTTGCAATAGCCCTAAAAGATATTTTCATAGACCCAATACTTAAAATTAATAATTTGAGTACTTTTGTAGAAATATCTAATTGGATTATCCTCTATCTGGGCACAAGGTCAACTCCCAAAATTAAGTGAAAAAGGAGTAGGGTTCTGTGAAGAAACAGAAAAGAACAGTATAAATCAGGCCTACCTGCAAGTCCAAGGTTTCATTTACTTCAACTTTCAGTGTATTTGACATTATGCCAGCCACTGGGGTCAACTCAAATACAACTCCCAGGAGAGATATCATCAAGGTCCCACTACCTGTGAGTAGTGTACTAGTTACTGTGTAAATATATCCCTTCTTCAAGCAGCTTACAATCCTTCAGGGGTAGAAAAAGTCTTGCTACATAAGATAATTAGAGAATAAAATAGGACACCTTGCCATAAAGTGCTCATTTGGATATTTTGTATGCCCTTAGTCAACACTCACCAAGACTCTGTACTTCTATTATCCAGTTCAAAGCACTATCAGGTTTTCCTGGTCTACACAGACTTTATTGAATGTACTGTGCTAACAGATTATTTTTCCTAAACATGTCTCTTTGATAACCTGAATGATCTCTCCATCCTTTATATAATTCTGGACCACGAGGTTCTAGTTATGGTGTGTATGTGCCTACCACCCACAGTCACACGTGACTACAGAATGCCTCCTAAATGAGAAGTAACCTTAAGGACTCACATTCATGTGGCTTCTGTACCAAAATGAAGCTGCCATTTTTCAGTGTGAATATGTTTTTTTTCTCTCATGACATAGACAAATGTTGATGTTTACTACAAGTTGGTACATTAGTTGCTAATTAAGTTCCTAGCTGCTCCAGCCAAAACTTGCTGTATTGAATCCAAGAAAAGAATGGCAGCTATATCAAAAATAAGTCGTTGGGGGATTTTTTTGTTTTGTTTTATTAAAGGAAAGTTGTATATTAAAGAATATAGGGAACTTACAAGCTGGAATCTAGGAAGCCTTCAGTCTTGACTTCCGTATAAGCTGAGTTGGTGGTTCAAGGCCATCCACATCTGTTACCAGGTTCTGGTCAAAGCTGCATAAATACCAGCAATCTAAATATGAGGCAGTAAAGTTAACTGTTTATTGTTACTCACTTTTTCGTACCCACCTGCAAATTCCCAGGGAAACAAGTTAGTGTCTGGGAACCCACGGGAGGTCAGGTTTATTTTAGGGAGGGCACAGAGGTGACTTCCTCCTGGCTTCTCCACATCTCTGCAAAGATGTCTTCTGAGCTTCATCTCTCACCTGTCCCTCGCAGTCTCACCAACCTCAGCCAGGCCTGCCTTGCTGTATTCACCAGCCGTGGGTAACTCCCTGTTCACGGCCGGGTCTGTGGCAGTTTCTGTTCACTTCCCCATTGGAAAGTCCCAAATCACAGGCTTTTATGCACTGCACGTTTTGACCTACAAAGGACCTGATTGTTAAGGCAGAACCCCGCTGGGAAAACAAAATAACCGCAGGAGGAGCTTTGCTAGAGTGTTGGTCTTGGTGCCAGAGAGAATTCGCTTTCCTTTTCTGTTTCCCGCGGTGTCCTTGACCAAAGGCCTCCCGTCTTCACCCGCCCCGACCAAAAGGTGGCGCCTCCCTGAGGAAACTCCCTCCCCTCTAGGCCGATTACGTTTGCAAAGTCCTGAAAAGAGAATCGAAACAGAAACCAAAGTCTGGGAAACTCTTTAAAAACTGCCTGACAGAAAGCTAGACTCGAAGCTCCTACCCGTCTGTGCAGCCGGATCGACCCGGTTCGGGACCCGGGGTGCACACCGCAGAGTCCAAAGTGCCGCGCCCGCGGCCCCGCGCGCCTCCCCGCTGCCCACCTGCCCACCTGCCCAGGTGCGACCGCAGCCCCGCGCGCCGGCCGGAGGGCTCTGCGGGCAACCTGGTCGTTGTCAGGCACAGAGAGGTAGACCCTTCTCCTCCAAGTGGGCAGCGGACAGCGGCACGCACATCTCACCTGTCCCGCAAAGAACAGCACCATCTGCTTGGGAGAACCCTCTCCCTTCTCTGAGAAAGAAAGATGTCGAATGGGTATTCCACAGACGAGAATTTCCGCTATCTCATCTCGTGCTTCAGGGCCAGGGTGAAAATGTACATCCAGGTGGAGCCTGTGCTGGACTACCTGACCTTTCTGCCTGCAGAAGTGAAGGAGCAGATTCAGAGGACGGTCGCCACCTCCGGGAACATGCAGGCAGTTGAACTGCTCCTGAGCACCTTGGAGAAGGGAGTCTGGCACCTTGGTTGGACTCGGGAATTCGTGGAGGCCCTCCGAAGAGCGGGCAGCCCTCTGGCCGCCCGCTACATGAACCCTGAGCTCACTGACTTGCCCTCTCCATCGTTTGAGAACGCTCATGATGAATGTCTCCAACTGCTGAACCTCCTTCAGCCCACTCTGGTGGACAAGCTTCTAGTTAGAGACGTCTTGGATAAGTGCATGGAGGAGGAACTGTTGACAATTGAAGACAGAAACCGGGTAGGTGTCTGTTCAGACGGAGCTAGCCTTTTAGGCAGATTTTGCAAAGCAGGTTTCCTTGTGCGTTTGCCCCTTTCCAAATGTGCATGACATCTTTGGGCACATCTAGTTTCTTCCTTTGAGAAGACAACATCTAGGCACTTTAAGACAATGTTGAAAATTTAAACACAAAAGAACTACTTTTCTAATCTTTTCACTGAACTAAAAAGGAGTTAACTTTAGAATTGTAATGTATATTAACAGGTAACATGTATTGAACACTTACTATGTGCACTTGGTATCATTTTCAAAATGTATTACTACAGTTCATGTTCAGAGTAACCCACTGAGGCTCCTAATGTTATTAACTCCATTTTGCAGATGAGAAAACCTGAGGCAGATTAAATAATTTGCCCAAAGTGTTGAATGTTTTTCTTATTTAATGTAGTTGCACGGAGCAGGGGTCAGCAAACTACGGCCCACGGGCTAAATCCAGCCTGCTACTGTTTTTTTCAGGCCCACAGGCTAAGGACGGTCTCTAGATTTTTCAATTTTTAATTTTCAGTGTTCATAAAGTTTTATTGGAACACAGTCATGTTCGTTTGTTTACATATTGTTTGTGGCTGCCTTTCTACTCCAAAGGCAATTGGATGGAAACTATGTGCCCTTAAAGCCGAAAATATGTATTATCTGGCATTTTAGAGAAAAAGTTTTCCAATCTTTGCCCCACATTACATATTGTGCCATTTATTCTTAGCCCAAATGGGTAAATTGCAATCACACACACACACACACACACACACACACACACACACCCTTTTCTCTTTCTTTAATCAAAGTTTCTACATTTTCTGAGAATCAAAATTTAAAAACAATTCATTGAAAGAATGTGTTGCTAATTTCAGTTTTTCATATTAGTGAAGAAACTGGATTTTTCTTAAGGTGGCATTTTGACAGGGCGAATTTTACTGATGACTTTACATTAAATGTGATATGAATTGTTTTTTGATAAGTGAAGATGTACTGAGGTGTGTATAAATGCTGACCTGTTTGCATCTGACTTACTCAGGCTCGTAAGTCAAAAGTCTTGTTTTGGAAGACATGTAGACGAATAAAGCCATGACTAAAAGTCAAAGGCTTTGTCTACACCACTGTATGATTTTCACATTTTTTTCCTCTCTTTTTGGTTCATCCATTGTTTGTGTATTCATTACTAACTTCTGGGCATTTGATTGATTGGCTATAGCCTATGATGTAATTTAGTCTTTAGTGAATAAAGTTAGTGATCTTTTGTAGACTTGACAGACACAGGGCCTGTCCAAAGACCCAAACATGCATCTAATTTTGATGGCCAGTTTTCCCAACAAGTAAATTACTTTGCACTGTTGTCTGTAATGTTTATGTCGTTTTGTGTATTGAGAACAAGCTAGAACGCATTATAGTAGTCCAGCTGGATATGACAAATGTGTACATCACTGTGGCAGAATCTTAATTTGGAAGAAAGTATGCAGCCTTCAAGCCAGCTGGAGATGGAAGATGGCATTTCCAGCCACAGTAGCTGTTAGAAGTCCAGAAGCAACAGAGTCCAGTAACACCACAAAGCTGTTTATGTTTGGTGGGTATGATGTCCCGATTGCCAGCGAAACAGCACTTCTCCCTATTTACTCTAAATACTTCTGCCTATCAGCATCACTTTTGTCTTGCCTGGATTGAATTTCCGCCAGCTAGATTTTATCCAAGTTCTTGATTCTGGCAAGCTTGGAGGCAGCTAGCAGTAATGCAAGGGATTTGACACAAAGAAGATATAGAGTAAAGGGACTTTCTTGTACTAGTAGCAGTTAAGGCCAAAGCAACCCAAATTCTCCCTCTGATTCACATTTCAAAGGAGGCCCCGAAAGACTAAGCAGCTATACATTTGAGGCTCTCTAGGAAGTAACAGTATCTCTGTGAGAGTCTGGAATAATTGTTGTGTGCATCATTTTACATGTATTATCAGTTCCAAAAATAAGCTATGGTGGACAATGAGAAGCAAGCATTATGTTTGGAAGAATAATCTATATTGAGGTGGTGGTCATTGATGAAGGTTTATCTTACAGCAGCAAAGTGTGATAAGACTGTAGAAGGGGAACACATGGATCTGAGGTCTATCTTGGCTTCTTACTGTATGTGTTACTTCGGGCCAAATTATTTAAGTTCCCTGATGCTACATTTACCTGTGAAAATGGACATCATAAAATTTCTCACAGTATTTTATTCAACATCAAATCAGAAATAGTGTTTATGAAAAAGCTTATAAATCAGAGCTATTTGATATGATAATGGTGTTGACTTTTATTACTATTCATCTGATTACATTTCCTTGTAAATTTAAGTTTGAGAGATTTAGGTAAATTCCCCATGTTGCAATTGAGACATACTTCTTAAAGTCCCTAGATTATACTGATTTGAAAAAGAAATTACCTCTTTCATCCCAGAACCTAACCAGGATTAGGTATAGGGTTGGTGTTTAATAAGCATTGATTACTTGATTGATAGACTGATTGAATTTATTTCTGAAAGTGTCTGGAATAAGTATTGAAAACACATGATGTATTGAATTGTGTTGCTAGGCATTAAAGAATGGATGAATGATGAAAATAAGATTTCCAAATTTGCTTTTTTGATGGTTTAAAATAAGTAATCAAGACTTCCATAAAATGGTCTGGTATTTTTGTTCTTTTTCTGTTTTACCATAGACATTTTCTACTTGATCTATTATTTCAGTTTAGGATTCCCACCCCATTTCCTAGCCCCTGCCCCTGATTCCAGCAGGCCTTCTGAAAATGACTTTAGACATAGGTTTGTGTCCAGCAAGTACCCAAAAACTTATTCATTCATTCATTCATTCATTCAGTTTGAATTTATTGAGTGGCATCTTTGTGCCAGATGCCATGCTAGTGGTGAAAAGACAGGAGAAAAACACAGAGACTGTTTTGTCCTTTCTTGAAGTTGTGTTATAGTGTTCATCAGTGTTGATGAAAGAATGTCTACTGTAGGCCGGGCACGGTGGCTCACACCTGTAATCCCAGCACCTTGAGAGGCCGAGGAGGGCGGACCACGAGGTCAGGAGATCCAGACCATCCGGGCTAACACAGTAAAACTCAGTCTCTACTAAAAATACAAAAAAATTAGCCAGGCTTGGTGGTGGGAGCCTGTAGTCCCAGCTACTCAGGAGGCTGAGGCAGGAGAATGGTGTGAACCTGGGAGGCAGAGCTTGCAGTGAGCCAAGATCGCACCACTCCACTCCAGCCTGGGCGACAGAGCAAGACTCTGTCAGAAAGAAAGAAAGAAGGAAAGAAGGAAAGAAAGAATGAAAGGAAGGAAGGAAGGAAGGAAGGAAGGAAGGAAGGAAGGAAGGAAGGAAGGAAGGAAGGAAGGGAGGGAGGGAGGGAGGGAGGGAGGGAGGGAGGGAGGGAGGGAGGGAGGGAAGGAAGGAAAGAAGAATGTCTACTGTATACAAGGGACTATTCTAAATACCAGAGATTCAGCAGTAATATATATGCCATTTTATCAATCATTATAATAAAGCAATCCTTGTACCGCCTTGCTCCTCTTTTAGGATGCTAAGTTACAACTTGGCATTGTTACAACTTGGCACACCCATCAACTTAGGCAGTCATGAACTCTGGGAACTGAAGTGATCATATAAACATTTCCATAGTGTCTTAATAATCAAGCTGAACAGCTAAAGAGAGGTGCGTGTTTCATCCCTGGCCAGTTCAGAACACAAAGCATCTGTAGTCCTGGAGACTCCACACCCCTTTCTTTTACACAGGAGAACCAGAGATGCCATGACTAGTCCAGCTGAAAACAGTCCAGTTCTCCCAACATCAAGTTGAGTACCCAAGTCAATCTCCCCAAGAATATTGTATTGTCTGGCAAATTAGGAAGGATAAGAATTTCATTTGAAAAAAAAAAAAAGTATGACTAAGAAATTAGCTATGTCAATGTGACAATAAATATTCATTGGGTTAAGATATTAACTTTTTGTGGGAAACTGGTTCTTTAAAATTCTTTATTTTTAACATACAGGTTTTGCTTCTTGATTTACTTTTATCTGAGAGTTGAACTCTGCTGGGTTAAAAAAATCACCATCATATTTAAATAGCTATCTAAGATTATTATAAAAGGAAGAAAACATTTGCATTAAACTGTACAATTGTGTTGGCAAGCCAGTGCTTTATGGAAATGTCATTGGTTTCTTCACTGATTTCTGTTGGAAAGAAAAAACATATCAAATAATTTAGAATATGAAAGCATTGAATTGTATTATCCCCAAATTAATTTTGTTTTATATTTCATAATTTAGTTAACAATGTGTTAATAGACTACATAGTCATGATAACATCCATCCATTTTTAACTTCATAGAGAAAACTTCAAGTGGAGTAGGGGCATGGGTGACAATCGTTTTATGACTTGTTGCAGTCTCAAATCTAAATATTTGCCTTCCACGAATTTCTGTAATTGTGTTTACATATTGGGATCTAATATCTTTACAATGTTTTAGGAGAACAGATTAAATTTTTAAAATTACATAATTGCGTCAAAGGGAGTTGATGTACTTTCCAGCACCAAAACTGAGAAGATTTCTTAAAAATTCAGCATCTTGATGAGGCTGCTAAAATTGCACAGATATATGTAGTTCCACATTCAAATTGTAAGAATATGTTTAGGAAATAATGACATCATGATCCTTACATGCTTGGACTCAATAAAGGCAAAGAAAGCTTGACAAATATGATTCCACAGTAAAAGTTGACTTAATAGATTAGTAGTTGAAGAAACTTTTGTGGATAGAATATGCTTAGGGATTTTTTAATAACAGTATTTGTTACAGTGCCTCACTGGTTCTTTTTAAGGAAATCCTTCCTGATTGCTTCTTTCAAATGTATTTAAAGCTGATTAAAGGATGGGGTAATAAAATATGAGAATGGCTGAGTTAAAAGAAGGCACTGAAACTAGTCTTATTTACATCTATAGCAATTACTTGTTAAATTAGCAGATGATAATAAAGATGTTACAACACCAGGGAAGCCAAAGAATTTCCACTAGGAGACTAAGAGAGTTAGAAAAAAAATGGTAAAAAATGAGCAAAAATCTGCTTAGAAAATGTTGTGGATGACATGGACTGAATTCACTTGAAATTTACTGAGTTCAAATAGTTATTTTTAACCACTTCTTGCCAGAAAATGAACTAAAATTGGAGAAAATTATAAGCTATAATTATAGTTCAAGAAGGCAGGATTCAACCTCTAAATTCAATTGCCTGGGATCGAATTCTAATTCTGCCACTTACTGGCTTTGTGACCTCAGAGAGATAACTAAACATCTCTGTGCCTTGGATTTCTGATCTGTAAATGAGTTAATATTGGTACCTACTTCTGGGCTGCTGGATTAATACAAGTCCCCTAGAACAGCATTCTTAACTACTAGATGTTAAGACGGAAATATCCCTTGGGTAGAGACCATGCAGCATGTGCTTGTGCAGGTGAGGTGTTTGTAACAATGACTCTTCCCAGTCATCCATAATAATTCTAACACTGAATTAGTGCCAGACATTGTTCCAAAAACATTAACAAATTGCTGACATAAAAGGTTATGGAATATATTTATAGGACTAGAAAATACATAAATTTGTAGGAAAGAACTAAACAATCCAAATTTTACATGTGGAAGATTGGCAAATGTTGAGAAGGACCTTTGATAATATCAAAGGCAATATTTCTTATCTGGGAGGTTGATAGAATCACATAAGATGCTTTAATTTTTCTTTAATATCTGAGTTCCTAACATAGATAAAATAAATCAGTATCTTTTAGGGGTGTTTCCTAGGCATCAGTATTTTTTAAAGCTCTATGATTGTTTCTAATGTGCAGCTAAGATATAGAAACTCCGAAATTTCTTTTCAGCTGCCTTGTTTTCCACATATTGTAATCGAGGTCTAGGAAGATGAAGTAAATTGCTAAATGCCACAGAAAGCTAACGATGTCCTGCCTAACTTCTTTCATGTCTAAACATGGCTTGAGTTCATCTTTCCTCCAAATCCTTATTGCTGTATTATGACCTAAGGAGATGCGCTGTAACAATGATTACACAAATGATCCACATTTAAAAAGAATTTACTAGATTAACCTAAAAGAGAAAATAAATGAAGTCTAAAGACTCTAATGAATGGATATAAAAATAATTCTGCCCCATATTTCCAAAAAAAGATATAAAAACAAATTTCCCATAACATTAAATAAACACAAATTTGAGAAAAATTGATTATAGTAATAATCAACTGTGCAAATATTGAATAGGAAAGAACATAAATCTGCAGTAGCAATTACTTATTTCATAATGATAATCATGAAGAAAGAAGAATTACATAAGAAATGTTTGATTTCCTATTTACAGACTCCATAGATTGAAAAAATATAGCCAGTCCTAGATATACAGAAAGAAATTGGTGAAAACAGATATAACATGGCTACAAACTAAAGATACTTTCTCTTCTACCCTTTATTCGGGAATGGCTGAGGTAAAATTTATTTTGTAGGTGTCAGGTTTGAATAATTCAATAGCGTTAAAAAAATGGTTCATATTTAAAAGGACACTTGGTCCAGAGAATATTTTTTTTTTTTTTTTTTTTTTGTCCAGAGACTTTTTTTTTTCCCTGCCAACTTCAGAATTGCTACAGGTAACATAGCTATTTTCTTCAATGTTTCAATATAAGCCTTTATTTATACTTATGCTTAATTGCTCAGTTTTTCTAAATGGTATTTCCTGTTTAAGGTTATTCAGAAGATGTTTGATCTTACTTAATTCTAATTTTCTCTTACAACAGATTGCTGCTGCAGAAAACAACGGAAATGAATCAGGTGTAAGAGAACTACTAAAAAGGATTGTGCAGAAAGAAAACTGGTTCTCTGCATTTCTGGATGTTCTTCGTCAAACAGGAAACGATGAACTTGTCCAAGAGTTAACAGGCACTGATTGCTCAGAAAGCAATGCAGGTAATTTTACCTAGGAAGATTTTTCCAATTCTGCCTAGTGATTGAGAGTTCAATAAAGCAGACAGACACAATGCTAAACACCAAGATTTTTAGAATCAAAATTTTAAGAGTGGAACATATGTGATATATCATCATTGTAAAGGTGATCTATTTTATCACCTTTACAAATGAGGAAATTGATGCCTGGGAAAAAATCAACTGATCAAAGACCATTTTTAGTTCAACCAACACTCTTTCTACTACCTTATTTTAGAAATGATATGACTACCAGAAATTTTTATCAAGATTATTTAACATTGAATATACACAAATACCTTGGAAGAAAGTATTTTAGTGGTTATAAAAAATCTGCTGCATATTATTCTGAACATTTTATACATTTTTAAGCAATGTATTAAGCATTTGATAAAAGGATTGTTTTGTCAATATATCTCAACATTACCTAATGTGAGATTTTAAAAAGCATTCAACGACGGTAATAACATAACATTTTATAGCTCCTTCTCATACATTATTTGTAAACCTCACTTAAACTGCTATCTTATTTTTCTTTTCGTAGTATGCATCCTATGTTTCCAAAAATATCATATGAAAGACAAATTGAAAGTTAACTATTAATTAATTATAATCATTGCAGTTTTGTTCTGGTGACCCAAACTAATGAAAACTTTGGTATAAAAAGTGGGGTGCTGCTGTAACAAATACCTAAACATGTAGAAGTGGCTTTGGAACTGGGTAATTGATAGAGACTTTAAGAGTTTTTGGTAAATGGTAGAAATATGGGTGTTAAGGGTGATTCTGGTGAGGTCACAGAAAGAAATGAGAAAAATGTCATTGGAAACTGGAAGAAAGGTGATCCTTTTATAAAATGGCATAAAACTTGATCTCACAAGTGATGGATTTGGATATTTGGCTGAGAAAATTTCTTAGTAAAATGTTTAAGGAGCATCTTGGTTTCTCCTGACTGCTTATAGTAAAATGCAAAAGAAGAGAAGTTAATTGAAGGAGTTGTTACGCAAAAAGGAACCAAAATTTAAATATCTGGAAAATCCTCAGCCTATTCATATTGCAAAAAATGAGAAACTGTGTTATAAAGAGAACACCAAGGGTGTGGCTGAACAACCAATTGATAACAAGATCATGGGTGCCACTCATGGACTTAATCAGTCATTTCAGCAGAAGGTAGGAATAGAGATACATTATACCAGCAAATACACTTTCAGTTTGAACTGAAGGAGACAGAGAAGGCAGGGAAGAATGAGAAAAGGATACTGGACTTTCTGGATTCTACAGAACCAGACCGTAGAGCTATTTGGCTGTGAATGTGTGCTGTTCTTCAAGGAAAGGAAAGAATGCCCCAAAAAGTGATTCAGAAGTCATCAGGGTTGCTACTTCCACCACAGGCCCAGGGGCCAAGGCAGTTTCCTTTTTGGTTTCAAAGGGCAAGCCTGTCTCTCAGGTTTTAGTGAGCCCTGCCCAGTGGGCAGGATGACCCTGCCCAGTGTCTTAGAAGCAGAGCTATCATCACAGAAAGCTGTGTGGATGGAGCCCTTAGAGAGAGCAGGCTGTCTTGCAGAGCCCTAGAAGTGAACCTGCCATTTCCATGGACCTGGAAGGCAGTGCATCAAACCAAACAGAGCTTTTCTCAAGCCTTATAAGTCTTAAGATACGATGGAATTTACCTTAGTAAGTTTTGGATTTGCTTGGGACCCATCACCCTTTCTTTCTTTCCTATATCTCCTTTCTGGAATAGGATGTCCATCCTATGCCTGTCCCACCATTGTATTATGGAAAAGAAACATGTAGCTCCTCTGGTTTCACGGGTTCACAGCTGGTGATGTATTTGCCTCATCATGAATCACATCTCCAGTCTCATCCATGTCTGATTTAGACAATGTTTAGGTGAGACTTTGGCTTTAAACTTAGAGTTCATGCTGCAGTGAGTTAAGGCACTTGGGCTGATGAGAAGAGATGAATGTATTTTGCATGTAGTAAAGATATGAATTTTGGGAAGCCAATGGTAAAATGCTATGGATGGAATTTTGTCCTCCCGTTATTCATATGTTGGAGCCTAATATGACTCTATCTAGAGATAGTGATAGTAGGAGATAATTAAGATTAAATGAGCCAGATCAGGCATGGTGGCTCACACCTGTAATCCCAACACTTTGGGAGGCCAAGTGGGCGGATCACCTGAGGTCAGGAGTTTGAGACCAGCCTGGCCAACCTGGCGAAACTGCATCTCTACTAAAAATACAAAAATTAGCCAGGCATGGTGGCATGCAGCTGTAATCCCGCTGCTCGGGAGGCTGAGGCAAAAGAATCGCTCAACCCAGGATGGGGAGGTTGCAGTGAGCCAAGATTGTGCCACTGCACTCTGGCCTGGGTGTCAGAGCAAGACTCTGTCTCAAAAAAAAAAAAATTTAAATGAGTCATAAGAATATAAGAACAGGACCTTAATCTGATAGAATTGTGGCCTTTTAAGAAGAGGGAAAAAGAGAAACATCTGTCTCTTTCTCTCTCTCTCTTAACCATGTGAGGACGCAGGGAGAATATGTCCATCTGCAAATCAAGGAGAGAGCCCTCATCAGACATTGACCCTGCTGTCACTTTGATCTTGGACTTCCAGTGCCCAGAACTGTGAGAAAAGAAGTGTCTGTTGTTTAAGCCACTCAGTTGATGGTGTTTTGTTATGGCAGCACAAACAGACTAATAGGAGCTCAGACTCTGGGTCCTGTTGTTATGGCAGCACAAACAGACTAATGTAGGAGCTTAGACTCTGGGTCCTGATACATACCGGATCCTGATGCTTATCAAATCCTGGCTCCTTCCTTGAATGTGTGACCTTTGGCCAGGTTCTTGACTTCTCTGTGCCTCAGTTTACTCCTCAATAAAATGAAGATAATATTACTTATCACCTCAGTAAAATGCAGACAATAATATTACTTACCATGTAGGTTTATTTTGAGAATTAAATAACTTAATATATGTAAAATGTTTATATGGTGAGTTCAAAATAATTAACTAATATAATAGTCCCTAACATACTTAATATCTAACTGCAAACATTGCCAAGTTTTCTTCTTGTCCAAAGTCACAACAGTTTTCTTTAGGAAATTTTCCATACAAAGTGGGGCACATTTTCTCTGTGTTCTTTAGGATGAGATAATAAAAAAATGATACGTTAGAAATTTTTCCTTATGGCATCAGTCTTTGACAGATTGCAACTTCATAAAGGCAAAAACTCTTGATTTTCTTTTTAACCCACATAAGCCCTTAATAAAATACCCATTACATACAGTTGAAGTAGGAAAAGCTGGAAGGGAGGAATGGAGGAAAGAAGAAAGGAAGGACACAGAATATTTCATTAAGTTTTAAAAATCCCCAGAAATTCAGAATACATGAATATAGGCTGACATTAAAGCAGATGTACGTCTCGTGCAGAACACACAGTGAGGAAACAAAATGGCAAGAGCAAAGCTAAAGAAAACTACCAAATTTGCATTTTCATTAATTCAGCCTTAAATGTAACTTTGTGTCACTGAATAAGTAACTTACTTCCTAAACGTGATGGTCAGACAGGAAATCACTTTTCTTGTCATTAGCATAATCGTTATCTTTTTTTCTTAGCTACAGTCTAATCATTACAAAGAACTACTCATCGTGTTCATATTACAATTAAAAATACTGTACCATAACAGAAGCACGTTCAAAGCCTTTCGAAATATCAACATATTACAATATATTAAAGCAAATCTCTATTGGGGGCTCTCCATTTTGTTTTCAAAATAACAATAACAGCTATTTATATTGTATAAAATCTTCCATTGTAATACAATTTACATTCTATTTAGAACTTCAAAGTATTTAAATATATTCAGGCAACCTCTATTAGGAACCTCCGGTTTGTTTTCAAAATAACAATAACAGTTATGTATGCTCTACAAAAACTTGTGTTGCCCTATGATTTGCATTCTAATATTGTTATTCACAGAGATTGAGAATTTATCACAAGATGATGGTCCTCAAGTGGAAGAGCAACTTCTTTCAACCACAGTTCAGCCAAATCTGGAGAAGGAGGTCTGGGGCATGGAGAATAACTCATCAGAATCATCTTTTGCAGATTCTTCTGTAGTTTCAGGTACTTGAAACACATACATACTTTAATACAGTAATTACTACTTCCAGAAAAACCAACTGGGCAGAACCTATTAATCAGAGGGAGAAAATGTGGGCACTAAGGTTAGTAAACTTTTATATTAAAATAATATTTTTAGAGGAGATTAAAATAAAATAATTCTTGGCCAAAATGCTTTCTAAAACTAATCCAATATCAATGTGGTATAAATATGAACACAACTGCATCTAATTTTAATTTATAAGAAATCCATAGTCATTGTAAGATAAATATCATAAGAATGCCCTATATTTCATGGGTTTCAAAGTACTTTCAAATAGATCAGTCAATTTAATTCACCCAAAACCCTGAAAATAAAACAGAGCCATTACTTTTTTTCTCTGGTTTAAACTGGGATGGCTCAGAGAGATTCAACTGGGTTGTAAAAATTAAAATCAAAGCTATAAAAAGGAAGATGAACAGATGCTGAACTAGGGTTTGGCTTGAATTGCCTTAACTAATCAATGAGGACTGAAGACCACCATGTCCACCTTTTTGATACTGAAACAGCCCTGGTAGAAATAAATTACTTAATTATTTTTTCCCTTTCTAATCTGCTCTTAATAGGATAATCCACCTCTCCCCTTCACTGCCAAAAGGCCTTATTCTGTTTTCACAAGAAATAGTTGCTTAAAGCCTGTGGTGTGCTAGTAAATGTAACACGTAGCTCTCTGGGGAAAAGAAAAAGCCCTAGTTTGTAGCATTTGCCAGTCTCTGTGGTTTGAATGTTCTCGTTCAGGTTTATTTCAAGCTTCCAACATAAGCTCACTGAAAACAAAGCTGGGAAGAGCTGTGCAGTGGCACAGCATTGTACAGCTTTCCCACCATACAGATGCAAAAGACGGAGATAGCCTCCAGATCAAAGATGACAGTTAAATGATTAAGTGATGAGTTTTAAATACCTTATTACCTTTGCTTGGAAATAATTTCTTTAATCGTAAGTTTATATAATGTAATATAATTTAATTTTTGTAATGGCTATGGTTAAAAACTCAGAAAATTCCTGAAAAGTTACCAGTTAGCTCCTGTGAGCCCGTATACACTAACTCTAGCACACCACTGCAAAGTTTATTATTTTTATATCTTATTTTGTTTTTGGAGTTGGAGTCTCACTCTGTCACCCAGGCTGGAGTGCAGTGGCATGATCTTGGCTCACTGCATCCTCCACCTCCCGGGTTCAAGCGATTCTCCTGCCTCAGCCTCCCAAGTAACTGGGATTACAGGCACCTGCCACCATGCCTGGCTAATTTTTGTATTTTTAGTAGAGACAGGGTTTCACCATGTTGGCCAGGATGGTCTCGAACTCCTGACCTCAGGTGATCCGCCCACTTGGCCTCCCAAAGTGCTGGGATTACAGGTATGAGCCACTGCGCCTGGCCTTGTTATTTTGTACTTAGATAAGTAATATGCATGCATTGCAAGAAATCTGTAATACACAGAAACACACAAAGAAGTCACCAATATTCCCAGAGTATGGATATTACACTTAACATTTGGTTATGTGTGCTTCTGGGCTTTTAAAATACCTGAACGTGTATATATAGTGTCATTTCTCTTATGTTCATTAAATATTCTTCTACAGCCTGATTTTTAATGACTAAATAATGGTCCCACCATTTGGATGCAGTATAATTAATTGACCAATTGTTGAACATTTAAATAATGCCTCGATAGCTCTCTTTGTACTTATGTCACAGTTTGCTTCTTAAAAACATATTATATAATTGGAATTTCTGGGTCAAATGATTTATACAATTTTAACACATTTGATACTTAATGTCAAATCTCACTCCAGGAACTTGTACCAATTTACATGTTCTCCAACAGTATGGGATCCGAGTGCTTATTTCCCTGAATTCTCTTCTACGAGAACGAATAATATTATCATGTTCAATCTTTTTCAATTTGGCCACTATTAAAAATGGTATTTTGTTATTTGAATTTACATTTTCTGATTTCTGCTGAAAAAGAATTTCAGAACTTCATTCTCTTTGTTTCGTTAATTATCAATACTTTTAAAATTCATTTTTCTATTGGAGTATTCATCTTCTTTTTGTTGGCTTATATGAGCTTCCTAAGTATGCAAGATATCAATTCATTGTCATAAATAGCACCAATTGTTTTCACGGTTGGCTTGCTTTTTAGCCTGATTGTGGATTTTTCTCTTTTTCTTTTTTTTGCGGGGGAGGGGGCCGGGCAGGGACAGGGTCTTGCTGTCTCTCTGTCGCCCAGGCTGGAGTACAGTGGCACGAACACAGCTCACTGAAGCCTTGACCTCCCAGACTCAAATAATCCTCCCACCTCAGTCTCCCAAGCAGCTGGCATCACAGGCATGTGCCACCATAACCGGCTAATTTTTGTATTTTTTATGGAGAATGGGGTTTCACTATATTGTCCAGGCTTGTCTGGAAATTCCTAGGCTCAAGGAATCCTTCTGCCTTGGCCTCCCAACGTGCTGGGATTATAGACTTGAGCTGCTGTTTGTTTTTTAATGTAATGCGATTCCACCTTTCTCAGAAACTCTGGTGATGCTGCTGCTGCTAATAGCAAAGCTTATACAGGATAGTTTTGTTGTTGTTGTTCTTGTTGTTCTTGTTGCTGCTGTTGTTGTTTTGCTTTTCATTTGAACAGCTGCACTTGCCTTTAAAAATCATGATTCTATAGGAATGCCAAAATCCACTATCTGAGTGTGGAGTTTTCATGTTTTAATAAATGTCCTTTACAGGCTACCCGACATCTCTATGAGTTACTGGCCATTTTCCGTAAATCCACACTAGAAAGAAGTGAAGATGGAGCTAATGCTGAGAGATGACGCTGCATCTTAAATGAGGGTTTATCATCAAAGATTACCAGACTAATGCATTGCATTAGCTTGTAGTTAATCTACTCTGAATTTTGAGTGAACAAAATTAAAGGCAAAAGTTTTAAAATTTTTTAAATTTTTACTTCTTAGTATAAAACTTAAAGATGCATCTTGTGAAAAAAAACTTAATAATGATATTAGACATTATATCAGAATATATATGACAGAAAAGGTTTTTATTTTTACTTTTTCCTCTTGGGTTCCTTTCTCTCTATCTCCCTCCTTCCTTTCAGAAGGAAGTTTATTATTTTAGAAGTTTCACTCTAACTTCCTTCCCTCTCTTCCTTTCACTTCTTTAATTTAGCAACTATTTTCCAATCTCCTGTCATGTGCCAGGCACCTTGTTGTGTACTGTGAACTCAGGAACATAATAGAAATGGCTTCATGGCCATGGAGCCTAATATGACTTTATCTGGAGATTGTGATGGTAAGAGATAATTAAGAGTAAATGAGTCAGGCCAGGCGTGGTGGTTCACACCTGTAACCCCAGCACTTTGGGAGGACGAGGTGGGTGGATCACCTGAGGTCAGGAGTTCAAGACCAGCCTGACCAACATGGTGAAGCCCCATCTCTACTAAAAATACAAAAACTTAGTTGGGCATGATGGCAGGTGCCTGTAATCCCAGCTACTCGGGAGGTTGAGGCAAGAGAATTGCTTGAACCCAGGAGGCAGAGGTTGCAGTGAGCTGAGATTGCGTCATTGCACTCCAGCCTGAGCAACAAGAGCAAAAAAACTGTCTCAAAAAAAAAAAAAAAAGAAAAGAAATGGCTTCAGCCCCCATGGAACTTTCCACTGAGGGAGGTGTTGGCCCAGCAATAGTAACTGTATAACTACACTTGCAGTATGTGCCATGAAAGAATAGTACAGGGTATTAAAATATATAATAGTCTGAGAGCATGTAAGAGTATACAGTAAACCGCACAGTAATCCGAGGAACCATCCAATTCACAAACATCTTAACGGTCTTCTAGTCCTTAGATTCCTTATGGTATATGGATTTCGCATGTGGATTTGAGAGCAGGTTAGTTTAATCCATTCTGGCCCTTTCCAGAGCACTAGCAAAGGGTCACTTATTTATGAAAATGTAGCACTTTGCTTCAGACCTTTGCTTTAGAGACCGCTGCTGGCATTCCAAGTGTCTGTTTGTTTCCTTGTTATCTTCAGGACTAAGAATTACTGATATTAATAACTTATAAAGTACCATTAGTCCAGAGAAATTATTGGAGTTCTTTTGATTGAAGTTTTTCTTGCAGAATTTACTATGGAAGGGTTTTGCCTGCATAAGCATTTTCTGACAGAAGTAACAATCGAGGTAAATGTGGAGGTACTCCATAGCTTCTAATAGGCATTTGTGCAGTTTTGTTTTGTGTATCTTCTTGATATTGATAATGTTTAGTCTTTATTTTGAATTCCATTGTATTAGGTTCAAGTTTCAAATAGTTTCCAAGATAGCATTGAAAAAAACTTGTCCCTTAAGCTGCACACAGTCTGTAAATATGATTTTTATATGTGTAAAAAGACTCAAATTATTTGTAATTTTAAATTAAGATATTTATAATTATTATTTCTGAACCAGTTTCTCAAATATTTTCTCAGTGCATAGTAGTCTTAGTGCTATGCAAATGTTGTTAATTATTTATAGCTTTAACGCAAAGATTATGTGTGTGTGTGTGTGTGTAACACATCTGATGGATAAGACACACCACCATCAGTAACAGTGGTCCACCTTGAAACTAATTTTAAACACATATCTCTTTGGCACTAGAGGTCATATCAGAGTTCTCTAGTGGATTGTTCTAGAGAGTGATTTCGTCATATCTCCAAACTTGGGGGTTGATATGTGTCCTTTTTCCTCCTCCCACCTCTGTTTACAATCAATTGCTTCTCATTACAAAAGTGGTTAGTAATTAAGATATATCAATTTTTTTATTTGCCCTTTTCCAAATTAACAAAATTTCTAAACAACATTTGAACAGTTCTCAGACTATTAATGGGAATTTAATGCTGGATGCTATAGTTCTGCTTTCTGAAGTCACTGGTCGTCTTATAACAAGAAGATAACTGCAAAACTTTGGTGTTTCTCTAGACCAGATTTCCCTAGGAAACATCAGAGGGACACAAAGCCTGCTTTCATTTTCTATTAAAAGCATTTTAATTATAGCAAATAATTGACTGGATTATTTGACCTCTATAAGTTTACAGTAAAATTAGTTGTGCAATCAGTCTTTAATTGTCTGCTACTGTTGCTTTGTCAAAACAAGTGAGTAGTTACTTCACATTAACCTTTTTTCATTATACTATTTTAGGAATTAATGCATTACAATAAAATCAAAGAAAATTAAGTGACATTTAAAACTAAATTAACTTTATTGCATTTGATATAAACTTTTATGCAGAGTGGAGCAGAAAATCCCCCTAAACTTCTTTTTTTTTTTTTTTTTTTTGAGACGGAGTCTCGCTCTGTCGCCCAGGCTGGAGTGCAGTGGCGCGATCTCGGCTCATTGCAAGCTCCGCCTCCCGGGTTCACGCCATTCTCCTGCCTCAGCCTCCCGAGTAGCTGGGACTACAGGCCCCCACAACCGCGCCCGGCTAATTTTTTGTATTTTTAGTAGAGACGGGGTTTCACCGTGGTCTCGATCTCCTGACCTTGTGATCCGCCCGCCTTGGCCTCCCAAAGTGCTGGGATTACAGGTGTGAGCCACCGCGCCCGGCAACTTCTTTAATCATTGTGTTAGAGCTGCCCTATTGTGAAAACTAGAAAATGCAAATGCCTCAGATTGGTCAGCAGAGGGCGCCTTTACATTTATAAAGCCAATGGAATTTCACTGTTTCAGCGTGAAAGATTATAATGTAACTGTAGAGTGTGCCATGTGTGAATATACAGTGCGCATGACTGTGATTGCATGTGTGTATTTTGATTTATATATTCGTTCACGTGAAGATTTTAAAATTCCACCCCAGCTAATGAGCTTACCAACCTGCTTGTTTTCAGACTTTAATACCTTCTTTCTCATATTTCCCCATATGTTCCACTCCTTAGGTTTATCCGGTGACATTATGCTTTGGAATATATTGTGGATATATTTTGCATAGATCATGTTCTGTAGGAGGGGTTTAAAAATTGACCTTTATAAAACAGCCTTCTTCTCCCTGGCCCAATCTGTTATAGCACTTTTTTTTGTTGTTGTTTTGTTTTGCCTTTTTATAGACCGAAGTCCAATCTTAGATTTGGTCTATACTAATTTCTGTAAAAGTGCCACAAAATTTATCCTTGCACTTGAGGACCAGAATAATGTTCTGTAGCACTAACCTCTAGAAATCTAGAGATTTTTAGAATCTCTAGAAATAAAACCATAGCATTTGAAACCTAAGTGGAAAAAAATAATTGATACAGTAGTTTACAATAAGACTGTTTCAGAATCACTCATGCTATATCAGAACTGGTTTGAAGTAAGATAGCACACTCCTTTACTTTTTTATTATTCTAAATTTAGTTATCATTGATTATTGAGAACTAGCAGTACTACTGAGGCAATCCAAAAGACAGATATTAATTTGAGCTGAGAGAAAGAGAGGGATGCTGATGCTGATACTGATATTGGTACTTGTTAAAGGATTATGTAAGTTTGTGTTTTATTTGCAACCTAGCATGAGGTATCTGGGTCAGTTATATGGCTTACAGTTGCATAATAGTTCTAGGAGGATTACCATTCATACCTCAGGAATGGGGACATAGATATTATGACAGAAAGACAGAAAGAAATCTCCCTAGTGTGCAGTTAATACGTGTTGGATTTATTTTCATGATACCCGTTTATGACTACAAACGTTAAGCTTTTTTTTTAGCAGAGTTTTAACAAAAGCAGTGATTTTAATTTAGACCATCAGATCTTCCCTTCACAATTTTAGGATGCGAATTAAGTCAGAAGCCAGAGAAATAGGAAGAAGGAGGTGAGTTGGTCAGATAATATAGTCTCATTGAGAGAACCAAGCACTGAGGAATTGCTCAAAAAGTTTATACTCTAATTCAGGAAAGCAAGTGACATGCCTCCACAAAGAAACCGTAATCTAGCCATGGTAAAAGAGATGCAAGATCTGTATTACAGGATGAAGAGACAAGATCTGTGAAAGAAGGAAGACTGATGAGAAAGCTTACCAGATGAGGAATATCAGATATTTCATCTGAGCCTTGAGAGCACTATGCTGGATTTGTAAACAGAGGCAGCAGGCAACATTTCAGGTTTCAGAAACATCATGAGCAAAAGCACAGGCACAAGAAAGCTCAAAATGTGTTCAGAGGAACAGTTTGATGAGAGAGAGCATTTGTGGAGAGGGCAGTAGGATTTACGACTTCTAAGATCACTGGAAGTTAGTGAATTTCTCAGCAATTTTTACAATACTTTTCCTCACACACACACTTTTAAAAGTATACCATTAATCATTTGGATAATTATAAAATACCAGCACAATGTATGTGTGTACAAGCATCATCTTAGATGATGATTGTAGGGAAGTCCTTAGGTAGAGGAATATATCTAGCAGAATGCTGGAACTGGATCTTACTGGCTTGTAAGAGCCCAGCATGCACATCTCTTTCCAGCTCCACTCAGGATATCATGCTGGAAACTGGCCACAGTGCGAATATTTACACCATGGAAATTGACAAACCTTTTAAAAATCATATCTCCCTCCACCAAAGAGCCAGTTGTTGAACATTTACCTGGGCACCCTTAATGTAATCATATCTCCCTCCATCCTTTCATGTCTACTTAAATTTGCTTAACTCCTATAGCCTTTCCTGAAAGGTGCTTACCAGCCAAAGAGGTTTCTAATTCACATTCTACCTTGCCGTCTCCAAACCTTGTTATTGCCAAGATTTACTTCCCATGTGGTTATCTGGCTCCTCACTCTTAACTGACTCTACTCTAGGACTTTCTGCCTCCATTACTGACTGGCAGTGAATGAATGGGTCATTCTGGTGGGGGTTGTTATCCTTGAAACCTGTGCTTTAAAAACTACCTTTCTTTATTAGAACCTAAGTGCAAAGGCTAAAGGGCATCAATGATACAATCTAAGCCAACCTCATTACACACAATTCAAATTTAATTCTGTTAGAAACATTTCAGCAGTAGAAATTCTATAAACAGGAGCAGAGGAGCTCCATGGATAGCCATGTGGGCCTGTGGCTCTAGGAGAGTGATTTTTCTCTTTGGGGAACTCATTTCCTAGAAGCTTGGATCCAGGAGAGAATATGCAAGGTGGGTGGAGGTGGCTTCTCTCCATTCTGCGGGAACACATGTTCCCTGGCACGGAGAGGAAAATCTGACAGACCAAAATGTGAGTGTGTGTGTGTGTGTGCGCGCGTGCGTGTGTGTGTAGATCCATATACATAGAGCTGAAAATAAAAGTGATCTATTTCCTCTCAAAAAAGATTAAGTTATTTCAAAAGAAAAGGAAATATATATTATTAGCAGTATGAGTGTAAGCCCACTTGAGAAGCCCATGCAGTCTTTGTGTGTGTATGCCCAAACGTGCTCACATGTTTCAAGCTTTCAGGGTAGCTTGGACCTTCCAGGCATGAGGATTATGAAACTGGAGGGAAGGTGGGGATAGCTGCAAAGGTGAAGCTAAAATGCATCACAAGGTCAGAAATAGAATGAACATGAAATTATCATGAAAAGTGAAAGTGGACTAAAGACCTTGTCACCACTGACTCGCAGGAGAACAGGAGCAGTTGGTGCTGTTCTTTCTCAATATGCACAGAGGCCGTTTCCCCTCACGTTTCCTGCTGTAATGCAAAACCACTTTTCGGGAAAAATAGTGTGTGACTGACTGAGGCCACGGGAAAGAAAGGAAAGATATTCTGTGGGGTGATAAATGCCTCTAGGCCAAAAGTAGGAGAGGCACTACCTGGTAGGAATAGAAGCAAGAATCAATTTGAATTTTACCTAATGAAGCTTAGCTCGTTGAGTAAAGAATACCTACTTGTCCACTACTTGCTATGTTAGCTTTCTCCAGCAGAGGGCAGACTTTACATTGAAATAGATCTAAAAAGGCCTTCAACCTCTTGGTTTTTCTTTTTTTTTTTTTTTTGGTTTGAATTTTTTTTAACTTCAATATTTTTGGTTTCTAAATTATTTTAAAACATTTTAAAGTATTTAAGGTCTAGAGTATGTTAAATAAGAAATTTCTTGGATTTCAGTTAATATTTCTGCCTTATTAGCAAAATACTCAAGATGTGATTGCAAAATAAGGCGTTTTTTTTTTTTCCATGGCTTTTGGGCTGGTCTTAGGCACTTTCTGTCATTGTAGGCAAAGCTGTTCTTCTTTGTGTTGTTTACAAAATTGCTAAAGAAAATCCTGTCTCTTAACTAGATAGTTATAATTTTCGTTCATTCCAATAGCTTTTGATATGAATAACTGCTTTTCCTTAACAGTTCAATTACTATCATCTTCTAATCTGTTTCATAGCTAGCTTTGATATTTTCCCTAGAGGAAATGACACCTACATAAAACTTAACTAAACTTATTATACAATATAACTTCAATATTCAAAGCTCCTCTAATGAGAATTTAAAATTTGTTTCTCTTCAAGTTTCATTTTTTTTGGTCTAACCGAATCATTCTCACAATAAGTGAGAAAATAGAGACTACTACCTCTCTATATATATTTTTTAAAACAGGAGGTTAATTCGCTTGTAAGTAGTGGCTAAGTTCAGATCTGGAGACTGATCTGTTGGACTCCAAAGCACAAATTCTTTTCACGGCAAGGCCTGCCTCCAATTGACTCCATACGATCTACTTGTAAAATCATAAACGCAGGACTTTATTCATTAGGAGTTAAATCCAGACTGACACAGTTTGAAAAATACAAAGAACAAAACAAGATAAACCTAAATAAATCAATTTCAGAAATTCTTGGCATTTAAACTCAATAGGTTGGTTTAATTTTGGCTTCACGCAAGCACTTTCTTGATCTTGCTTTTTTGGGAGTGCGTGTATGTTTGTGTGTAATATATTTTTAAAAGTGAATGCAGGAGGAAGATCTCTGGGGAAGGCGTTCTCCCTATTGTAAGAAATACATTATATTTTCTTTTATTATTAAATTTTACTTACATTTCTATGAAAGCAAAAACATATCAAAATGCATAAGAATTTGCTGCCTAGGAAAAAATATTATTTTTATGTGGAGAAACTGAAGATTTATATACCCTTAAAATGACAAAGAAATCGAGCTCTATATATTCGCTTTCATTTTCATAATAATCTCTACAGGATTACTGCAATTAATTTTATGTAACAAGAACAGAGGTGTTCTTTTTATTTGAGTGCAGAAAAAAGTTTAAAAAGAAGTGTGGACGCTTAAATGTAAAGTTAGTGAAAATCTATCAACGAAACCAGAAATGTTAGCAAAGTAAAATCGTCTCTCTAAGTTCTTTTCTTGGAAAGATAAGCTCTGTTTCAAGATGGATAGAAAATGTGACAATACAATGAAAATGTCTCTTGCTGTTAAAAAACAACAACACCACAGCTCTTAACACTGTGTTGACAAAACTTCACCCAAATCATCAGCCATGCTTAGTGTTAGGGGAAAAAGCACTGGAACACTGGACTTAGATGCAGAAATAAGGATTCTGCCCCACTGTAGCTGTGTGATCTGGATATACCACTTAACCTCTCAGAGCCTTGGTTTCTCACCTATGAAACAGGAGATAATGGGTATCTACCACATAGAATGTTGAGAGATTAAAATGAAATTTACATTACATCTGTGAAATATCTGAGTTCAGTGTCTTCCTGACACATTGCTGATTGGTTTGTTAGATCAAAATAATCCAGATAATAGACTTTATTAATAATACCCTATTTTGGGTAGCAACTTTTAAAACAATTCATCAATTATTCGTGCACATTGCATAAATAGCTCCTTCCCAAAACTTATGGATGTTAAAACAAAGCTTGGGAGAAATCTTGACTCTACATGTAGATGAAGTAGGTTTAAGATTAAAGTTTAACTGATAGCGATTAGAAAATGAAGCGGAAATCAAATATAATTTTTATTTCTATTATACTTGGAAAATTTAATGATACAGTCTTAGATTTTAGATAATTGTTAGTATTTTTTCAGTAATTTTTATATTCTCTTCAGTTCTCAATATTACATTTAAAACAGCAAATGAAAAGCATGTCAAAATTCACTTTTTTGCCTCAAAAATCTTAGCCTATATTTCTAGATCTAGAATTATTCTTATGATGACATTTTCCCCATCTCATTTTACACCTTGCCTTTTGCTTACAAATCATACTCTCTTTTCATCAGTATATCTGCCCAAAACGCTCTTCTACTTGACAGTTCTATCCTACACTCGCCTCTGAGCTTCTAACAAGACATACCTCTGGGAATTGCAAAGTGCCATATTTTAAATCTCTCAGTGAGATATGCAGGTTTTCCCGTGTGATCATAAGGGATTCCTCAAATCTGAGTTTTAGAACTAATCTGTGACAACTGATAAGCACAGTATTTTCACATTAGTATATTTATGTTGTGCTAATATACTTAAACAGTATGTGTGTCCATTGAGAATTTTTCTACAAATTTCTTATCAGCTTACTTTTAATTTTTAAGAAAGATATCTTACATATTTGATTGGCATTGGCTATAATTCTGTTATAGCTCTTAAACTAAATAGGCTCATCCAAATTGGATGGGAGATGTAAATGTCACAGATTCTCAGTGGAATACTAGTCAGCAATAAAAAGGAACAAATTAGTAATACACACAACAACATAGATGAATCACAATTATTATAAACTAAGTTTAAAAAGACAGACATAAAGGCTACACATTGCGTGAATCCATTCATATGACATTCTGGAAAAGGAAAAACTATTGGAACAGAAACCAGATCAGATAACCAGAGGGATTTACTACAAAAAGGCTTGAGGAGACTTTTGGGGTGCTGGAAATATCTTAATTATGATGGTAGTTGCATAACTGTATACATATGTCAAACTCTTTAAAGTTGCAAAACTGTATACATTTGTCAAACTTCTCAAACTATAAACATAAAAAGAGTACTCTTTCTAGTAAGTAAATTATACCTTAATATGGCTGACTTGAAAAAATTAACTAGTTAAGGAAAAAGGAAATATTTGCAGTTTTGAGTATTATATTATCTCTTTTCAGAGAAGTTTATTAAAACACACTATGTGTCTATTTTTTCATCCATTTTTATTTCCAGCCCTAAATATGACACTTAAACTAGTTTTAAATAGCTAAGAGCTACCTCATTGGTCTGTTAAGGGGCTTTAGGATGAAATATTATCTAAGCATAAATATTATAAAATATTTTTAATTATAAGAAGAACATTAATGGAACTCCTATCCTAGGAATATATCATTTCTTGATTTTTATTTCATTTTCTAATCACCAGAAATTAAAGTCCTGTGCCAAGAGCTTATTGTACCTAATATTACTCAAAGGTTATCAAGGGCTGTGAAGTAAGTGGGATTAGCCTCATTTTAAAATAAGGGGAACTTGTTAGATTCAGAACAAAGTGGATAGCAAATTTTGCAAGTCCTTCTGATTCCAAAGCCGATATTAGTAACCACCATTGCTTTATTTTTACCAGTTTAATGGTAGTTCTGGTGCTTGAGAATGAGATTGTGTTAAGTGTTTGGAAATAAACTGTAAGAAAAGAATTCTTCCCTTGAGGGAAAGAAGGTTTTCAAAAAGAATTGATCCTGAGTTCTGAAAACAGAATGTCGGGATTCATAAATGAAGGATGTGCACTGCCATCCATCCATATTAACCATAACTCTTTGATAGAGGCTTAGTCTAATTATAGTAAAGAAAAACAGTTATTTCCAACCTCACATGAGCTTCTAGTACAACTGTGATGCCAGACTTTAGTGATATTCTTTTTGAACAAATTCTCTTTAAGATTTTACATTTATGTTTATTGCCAAACAATCATTTTCATAACTGATCAGTAGATCCAGGTACTTTATTACTTTTTTGTACTTCATTAATTCCCTATCATTTTGAATCAAAAGAGCTCAAAGGTTTCTATGTATTACTTTTGTTTAGAAGACATATCAAACCTAAATATTGTTTTCTTGGGCAACATTTACATGTAGCAGGACAACAAAAGTTATAAACCCTTAGGAATTTGCTTTAGCTCTCATATTGGATGTGTAGTACTTTAAGTAGGTAATATGTATTTGAATCACTACCCAGCAGCTGCTCATCCATAGTGGATTTTTTTTAATGTAGCCTGCCAGAAGCGCTTACCTTTTATTCATAATTGTCTGGGTGTGCCTTCCCCACTTGAATTGAACTGTATGTACTGTGTGCTGTAGAGGTGTGCAGTTAAAATACGTTTATTCTCAGAAATATTTTAAAAATATTTTAAAATGTTTTCCTTTGCAGAATCAGACACAAGTTTGGCAGAAGGAAGTGTCAGCTGCTTAGATGAAAGTCTTGGACATAACAGCAACATGGGCAGTGATTCAGGCACCATGGGAAGTGATTCAGGTACTGCCTAACTGTTGTGTAAACCTTAAAAAGTGTGAAATAAGACGCCATATAGTGGAAGCATGGGGGCTGTTCATACCCTCCCTAATGTATTTATGCAATTAAAGCAATTCTTTTCTACAGTGAAATAGTTTTGGAACTTTGCCATTCACTTTCTTTAAAAGTGTAACTTACAAAAGTCTTAGAACCAAACTCTCTAATTTTGATCCAGTACGTATCTTTTTGATCTGGCATATGCCACATTCCATAGAGTCATGTCATCTATTTTATTTATGAGATCTGTTCCAATTAATTTGACTGCATTTAAATAGACTGTATTCAATTTGGTACATTTATTTACTTCCAAACTCTACTTTTTAAATTAAAGTGCATTTTTAATAAAAAATTGATACTATCGATATGAGAAGTATGACTAACTAGAAATTACATATATAAGTAAAAGAAGTCAAATTTATATAAATATCTTTTGATATTAGGCAAAATATTTCGGTCACCAAATGAAAATTTTACCAGGTTTTTCCCAAATTACTCTCCATATTAGTTGTATATTCTACCAGCAATAAATGAGTGCGCCTCTTCCTAATTCCCCACACCTTCATTAGTACTTTCTGTTATCAGTTTTCCTGATTTGTTAGTCTGATAGATTTCAAATTGTTTCTTTCTTTTCTTTGAGTGTGTATTTTCATGATGACTACTAAGCTAAAATGTTAACATTATTAAATGTAGCGATGGGTTAGTGGGTGTCTATTATATACCTTTCTATATTTGTCTAAGTGTTTGAAGTATTTCACAATTAAAACGAACAAATCACAAACAAAAAGAAAACGCTTTGCAAGGGGCCAGCTAAGAAGCATTGGAAAAATGATAAATTAAGAAACAGATTACTTTATTCTTCATTTGTGATTGAGTTGTTTCCCCTAAGAATATATTATATAATTCAGATTATCCTGCATTGTCAGAAGAATTATAAAAATTGATATCCACAAGAGGCCTAAGGCGGCAAAATAGTTTATAGAAAGATGGTCATCAATCCTAAATGTTTTCCAAATTAGATTGTAGCACCTCTTTTTTCATATATCCTTTTATCACAATGACACTCCCGAATCCCTTAGAACGAATTAGTTTGAGGAAACCCAATTCATCAAATGTCATTCACAACTTTAATCTTCATTTAAAAGGGTGAATTCATTTTCTGTTCAATTCAGTCAGTGTTTATTGAGTTCTTGCCATGTGCTTATTTCTTTGGATTATATTTGTTTTTTCTATCCTTGTCATAAAATTGTTCAATTTAATAATTAACATTTCTATTACATGCTATGCTAGAACTCAAAATAGATACTCTAGCTAATATTTAACATCTTTATAGGTTGTTTAAAGTTTTTGGAGATCATGCTAATTTTCATTCGTCTAAGTAAGGGCTTTTCAACAATGTCCATTCATTCAATAAATATTTAATGTGTACCTTCTATGTGCAGGGCATCTTGCCTATTTAGAGCTGTTAACAAATGTATTTGCTGATTTTTAGTCCTCAATGTGGCATGAAACACATGATAAATCTGAACGCAATCTACTTTTGAAAAGCAAATACATTTCCAAGGCAAATACATTTTTGAAGACAAACACATTTGAAAGAACACCACTTGAAGTTCTAGATGGATCAGTACTTAGGAGCAAAGAATTACTTTGCCTAGTGGGTAGTCAATCTCTGAAATGGTAAAATTATGAAATTCCTTGCCCACAAGTGCCTGGTATAAGCTAAAGTAGGAATCAATTCAAAAGGAGGTTTGGATAAATTGGTGAACTGTTAAACACATATTGAGGCACTGAAAAATATTACAGAATCTGCAACTGTGCTTTAATCTTTGAAGCTGACATCAAAAGGGACTTTATTCTATATGTCCTTCCTCCTCCTCCAGAGGTCATATATGGGCCATAAGGTGTGACCTAAAGCAATCACGTTCTATTCCTTTGTGGAAGTGTTATGCCATAGTAAACATAATTACCGGTACTTTTAAAGTACAAATTTTCTAATTATATTATGAAAGGTTTTTTTTTCTGTTTCCCATTTTCAGAAAGATATACTGCCTCTCAAAAAGTGGCAATATTTTTGGCAATACACATTGGCCTGATATGTAGAAAGTGTTTCCTTACTATTTCAAGATAATGCCTATTAATATTTGTCCAGCTGGAATGGTGTATTTTTCTGTGGTTACATACTATAGGTAAAGGAATACTTTGTAGATTTCAAACACATGCAGTGACAGACCTTTTCTCTCCAAGAATAACTCAGCTGTCAAAATCAATGTGAGAATGAAATTTGCCACATGGTGTAGTTCCAATAGAATATTATTATTTAAGCCTTATTTGATTTTCTTTTTTGACCATTTATATGGTATAATATAATTTTAAGTCTTTAATCAATACTTGTTGTAGAGGGAGGGCACAGTGTTATTCAAGCTTGTGCATATTTTAAATGCTATTTTCATTTAATTGATTATGCTTTTCAGAGAAAGCCAAAAACAAACAAACAACAAACAAACAAAAACCCAAACATTTATTTTATAAAGGAAATTGGCTCCTGGCTCATTGATACCAGCCCAGTTCTCTCCTTCTGGTGACAGAGAAGAGAAAACTCTCTTTGCATTGCTTCTGTGGATAAATTCTTCCATCCCTATGTCAGAGGATGTGATAAGGCAAGAATCAGGCTGAATATTTAGCACTCGCCCAGCTTTTATTCTTTGGATGCTAGTCTCACATTGAATCCAACTCTAATTTTTTCTGTATCCACACTGTGCTTCTTTTTAAACTTAGGGCCACCTATCAAATCTCCTAGTCTTAAATCAAAAATATGGAAGATTATTGAGCTATCTGTCTAACCAGGTATTTTTATATATGTAACAGCGGTATAGTGCCCCACACTCTGAAGTCCTTCAAGACAACAACTATATTATTGGGAGTCCCTGGCACATAATAGGTGTCCAGTCAATGTTGACTGAAGAATAAATTTGTGGTACATGCCTACTTAAGTAGCAGTAAAACCCCATGACTTCGGTTCTGAAGTTAAATTGTAAACACAATAGTCCTTTTAACATTCTAACTCTTCTTAAATGTATCAGCATAATAAATGTTTAGAATGCATGAGTAATATTAATATTTTACTCATTTGATTTGGTTCTATATTCTCGGGAAAGAGACTTAGGAAATCACTATATGTTTCTCTTGTTAATATTTCTTATCCAAGGATATAGTCGTAAGCATGAAAAATGGGGGAAATCATTATTAAAATGTACTCTTTTAATAGTTTACTCTGCAACTATTATGAAGGAAGCATCATTTTATTAGTATTCTTAAAATCTATGCAAAAATGTACCTTAGATGAAATTAAACAAAGAGGATTTATTGATATATTTAACAAACTTCCTAGATCAAATAAAAATTTAGCGGTAGTAAATTTCTGAGTCTTTGTTTAGACACTTTATAGTGCATCTTCCTTTGCAAATATACTGGCTCTTTTGGAAAAGTTAGGTGATAAATGATCTTAATAGAGGTGAAATATCAGGGTTTTGATAATCTATAAAAGCTACAGAGGGGTAACATTGTTCTTAAATAAATCAGAGCCTTACATAAATATAATACAAGATGACTTATTGTAAATAATGTAGAGTTCAAAACAAGCATGCAAACTTATAAAAGTATATTTTAAATGCTGGTGATTTTAAATGAGTTTTTCATAAAAATCATATTGAATGAATCAGCAGATGATCTAATGATAGCTTAAATGTATTGCATCTGCTTTTACTCATCCATACAGAAGGCAAATTTCCTGCCAGATTAGTAGATGATCCTAAGTGGAATTTGGTGTGAATTTTCCTACCTGTTCAGATAGTACTATCACAACAAGTTAAAACCCACTCAAATAGAATTATCCAGGGGCTGAAATGGAGCCATCAGCAAGTTTTTTTGAAGTTAATGGGACTATGTTAGTTTAGTTTCATTGCAATCATTGATAAGAAAAAGAAGTTATTTCATGTGTGATGAAATACTGGTAAATACTGTTATTCATTTTTTCTTGTGATTATATAAGGCATAAGATGGGCTTTTAAATTGGTGTAATATTTATTTTACTTCATTTCACATTATAAGCTATGCATTTTTAGATCTTTTTCCCTTGGTAATATAGGTTAAATATGGTCACTTCTAAATAAAATATATTCTAGCTAAAACAAGATACATTATAATAATTTTATTTTAATATTCATAAAGTTTATGTTAGAACTTACTTTATCAGTATTTTAAATTTAAAATCCATGTTAATTTAAAATATTTTCAATATATTATACTTTGGATTTTAGAAAAAGTAGGAATATCTGGAGCCATAAACATAAGGAAGTAATAAAGATCACAATTCACAACTAAATGGCAAAATTAGTCATAATTTAGTTTAAACCAACAAAATTATATTTTACCTTTTAAGGGAAACCTACCAATTAAAGGCTAGCATAGGAAGAGTTTTTTCCCCTACTCTCTAAATATCACTTCTGTACAACGTAGTTGCCTCAGATGGAAAAAGGAACTTGAGATAGATAGGGTGTCTGTGTGTGTGTGTGTGTGTGTGTGTGTGTGTGTGTGTGTATGTGTGCTTTTTGGTATTTGATTGTCAGATAAAGTTTCTGACAAATGAAAGAAAGTAGTATCAGCCGTAATACCTTCTTTGCAATAAAAAATAAGGGGAAATAAGGAACTGGGAGGACTAATGATTCCTACTTTCTCAGCTCCTCTTGATTTTGTAGGTGGAAGGGCTAGGTGAAACAAGCAGGGCATAATGGCTCCACAAAGAAATGGGAAGCCTGATGCCTTAACAACCATACCTGCCAATCCCGCACCACAGCCCTTTCTACAGATTTGCCTTGGCTTCACCCACTCTGCAAAAACACTCCCCCATGTTGCTCCTTCCCAGTCCTCTAATCAGTTGACTCCCTTTGCACCCCCACACCCCCCGACTCCTTCTGTGAGAGGGATCCTGGGTTGTATTCTGCAAATGTAGAGAGCAGACATTCATTGGTATAGAAAAGAGAAAATGAATTGGTTTGGACCACACGTGAAAAGGAGTTTAAAGCAGAAGAAGCCTACGTTCAGTTTCAGGCTTCCTAAGCTCTGTTATTTTGTTGTCCCTTCTCTTATTTTTCTTTTCGATCTTCTTCAGATGAAGAGAATGTGGCAGCAAGAGCATCCCCAGAGCCAGAACTCCAGCTCAGGCCTTACCAAATGGAAGTTGCCCAACCAGCCTTGGAAGGGAAGAATATCATCATCTGCCTTCCTACAGGGAGTGGAAAAACCAGAGTGGCCGTTTACATTGCCAAGGATCACTTAGACAAGAAGAAAAAAGCATCTGAGCCTGGAAAAGTTATAGTTCTTGTCAATAAGGTATTCAAAGAACATATAACATTAGTTGTTCATTTTCATTGTATTATTCTGAAACTTTTCTATGATGGCATTTTTGGCATTGACTCACACATGTTCAGTTTACTTAAAAGTAATGTCAAAATAAGCTCTTTATTTTATTTTTAATCCTTTTTTAGGCATATGTAATATCTAAGTGATGAACCTAAACATAGAAATTTTCCAATAAAACTAGGACATTATACCAAATAACTATAACTTATGTAGCCCCAAAACCTGGGAGTTAGTTTTGATTCATCTGCTTCCTTTATTTCCCTTATCTGGTCACAGGTTATATTAACCCAGATATACTTTAAGGTTAACTGGCTAATTTATCATTGCAAATGAACATGAATGACCCCAAAATATCACTGGAATCAAGGATCAAATATTGTTTTTTACTTTCTCTTTAGCTGTTGACCCTTAATCAAAGATGGCAAGTCCTCTTTATCCAGAATACATATAATGCGGTTTGGAGATAAAATTAAGTGAATGTTTGATGTCTAAATCAAGTTAAATAGATTTTAAAATGCTCAAGAAGTATATATATATATATATACACACACACACACGTATATACATATATATACACACACATATTACATTAAATGTAACTGAAGTTTTCCTTCAATAATTTATATCTTAGGGTATTTGAAGGCCATCTTCCTAAGTAAATATGTCTGCTTCCCTGTAAAACAAAATCTAGTTATTTGAGCTTTATTCAGATAAATGAGTTTATTAATTTATAAATATATGAACTGGGGATATGAATATTTACTATTTTATGGAACAAAAATGAGTATACTTTTCCGCCATCAGAAAGTCTTTTTTTCATTCTTATCTATTCCTTTATAAAAAAAAGCAGTAGACTGTAAAATATTCTATTTTTTATTTCTATTATGCCAAAAGTTTTAGTTACATCCTGTTTTTCAGTACTTAGAATCCATGATTTGAATGATTTCTATCATGTAGTTCCAAATGCATTTTGTGTGCATCTGCTAAGTCCAAAGAGCTCTCCTTTATACTTGTATACTCACTATTAAAACACTTTTATTTCTTTTGCTAGTAATGGTGACACATTCAAATTTGTTTGCCAATAGCCTTGCATATATTCCCTTTGTACAGGATTTTTTTTTTAATGAAATAGGTTTGAATCCTATTTCTACCTACCGGTAGTTTGAATTAGACAAATTAGTGACTTCTCTAACTTTAATTTCTTAATCTGTAAAATGAACGAAATAATAACTACCCTGCTCTGAAATTTCAGTTGGATTATATATGGCCTAGTAATGACTCTTTCTTTCACTCTGAAATACTAGCTTTCTCCTGCTCCTTTCTCTTCACCTTCATAACTCATGAAACTGAGTAACATAATCAGAGAGGCTCTTAAATGCCAAGTCCAGAGAAAAGAACCACGTTAACTGGATTCAAAGCTACTTAAACTGATAATTTTGAAACCATTTGAGCATCTGCCATTTTCTCAAACTCAGCCTCACCATCTACCCTCCCAAAGGCTCTTCTTCCCCATTTACCTGTCTCTTTGTTAGTAATACCACCTCCTCCAAAGCATGCAGCCCCCACACCTAGGAGTTAGTTTTAATTCAACTACTTCCTTTATTTCCCTTATTTGGTCACGGGGTCATAGGCTACTAGAGTTGAAAAGGGGCTTCGAGATTCAGTTTTCTTCCTTTGCAGAATGGTTCTCTCACTTCTACAGGGTAACTTCCTAATATCACGGAGGTCCGCCTTCTAACAAGACAGCCATTCTTTGAACAACTGACACTGTTAGAAAGCCCTATTTGTATTCATCCAAATCTGTTTCTCTGGAATCCCACAATCACCGGTTAGAGTTCCTTCCTCTGCAACCACACGAAGTCTTAATTTTCCAGCCTAATGACAGCCCTTCACATCGAGAAGGCAGTATCATGTGGCTCCTAAGTTACATTTTTTTTGTTGTTGTTGTCCCTTGGAATAAATGTCCACAGTTCCTTTAACTATTTTCCATATAACATGGTTTCTAAACCTGTCATCATTCCTAGTGCTCATACTCCTTCAGACATTTTTCTAGGACACTCTTAAATGCGGTGTCCAGAGTTGCACAAAATACTACAGATAAGATCTTACCAGTACAGAGCGTAGGACAGATGAGATGTGACACTCAGCTTATGACCGTGTTTGCCTCTGGCATCCACAGACTTATCTGGACCTTGTCATAAATTCAAAATCTGCAGTTCTTTTTTATTTGAAAATCTCTTAAAGTAGAACATTCTTAATTTATTTTTGTGCAGTCAGTTTTTGAGCCTAAATTCAAATACTTAGGTTTATTTCTTTAACTATTGATCTTTTCAAGTCTCATATTTTTGTATGTGTCTAATGCATCTTTCCTTCTATAATATTCCCTTCTCCTCTCAATGCTATATTCTAGCCAGGAATCTTTCATTGCATTGGATCTAGGTGATTCTTAGGAATGCACATTTATGGCTATGTGTAAATGTTAATTGATCCTCATTAATTATTCACATTCACTGCATTGTTGTGTGGACACCTGGGGACTTGACTCTAATTCCTTATCGCTTTTCTATTGTTTTTCTCCTTAGAATTACTAGAAATCCCTCCACTAATTCTTCCATCTATGTCATAATTGTTTACTATACCATCTTTTTGAATTTTAAATTAATTTCAGTTTTAATTCTTTTTGATTGAGTCAGAACACCTCTGGCCCAATAAGTCTACGTAACCTGAATCCTGTGTTTGCCCCAACAACAAGATATTGTTACCCTTGATCTAGAAAAGAGAAATCCTTTTCTTTAAAACCATTTACTTTCATCTCCCTTCCTCCGTCCTTTCCAAAGTTATAGCCTTCAAATGCAGGGAGAAATGAAAACACCACCTGTGTTCCCAGACTTTCCATTTCCTATCTAGGGCTTCAACATCATGAGAGATAAATCCCAGGTTCCTTCAGATGCTGCAATGCAGCCCCATATGATTCAGCAGAAGTGGGTAGCAGTTGGGTTTGATTAGTCTTGGCAGGCACTCTGTCACATCTCAGGAAAAGGCTCCAAGAGGACCACACACCTCCCAATTAGCCATGTCAGACTTGCATCTGGCTTTCTCTGTGTCCTTCAGTAGGAAGTCAACACCACCCAGAGCAAGTATCAGGATTTCCAGCACCTGCTATCTCCTGTGACAACTTATTTTTGTTCTGTACATCAGAAGGTGCTGCTTCTTTTGAAGATTTTTGACTTACCTTTTCTGGGCAGAATTTTGTGGTGCGATGTCACTCCATAATACAGAGATTCTTAATTAAATCATTCAGCATGAGTGTATTTAAAGACAAATCAAATGCAGATCTTGTCCTCAAGGAATATAGTCTAGAAGAGAGATGAGAGATATATGTTGATAATATGATAATTAATATTTTATTGTACTTTATAAAGCACTCTCAAATATATTATCTTATTAAATCTACACAGCGACCCCATAAGGTAGTCTTTATTATTCTCATTTTTTCCTATCAGAAAACTGAAGTTCCAAGACTTTAATTGGCAATTCAGGGATCATCCAGCCAAGAAACAGCAGAAATGAGATATGAACTTTTATCTTCTGAGTCGACTGGTCTTCCTTTGCCACTGCACCCTCCTTCTAGAATAAAAGGATGGGTGAAATATCAGGGAAATTTTAGTACTGACAATATGGCACCCTCTATTTCATTTAATTTTCACAACCCTATAATAGGTTAACATTATCCTCATTTTATTAATCTGGAAAATGAGAGCATTGAGATGATTCAGACCTTGTCCAAGGTATACAAGAAGTAAGTGGCTAGAGTAGCTGTTTTCAGGGCTTTCTTCCTTCTGCATCATGCTACCTCTTTCCACTAAACTTAATTTCCATTCTTTTCCTCAGAAGTCTTCTGTCTTGTGTAAGTGGAATGGAAAGAATACTTCCAGAAAATGATTCAGGAATGGCTTTGTGGAAGAGAGAGAGAAGAGCAGAACCATGGCTCTCAAATTTTAAAGGCTTAAAAGTCATTAAAGTGAAGGTTTCAAGCCTCTGTCCCCATAGATGGTCCCTAGATTCAGTAATTCTTTAGTGGGACTTAGGAGTCAGCATTTTCCAAACTTCTCAAGTGTTTTTGTAACAGGTAGGTCAGAGAGACTTTACTTTGGAAAAAAAAAAAAAAAGAAAGAAAGAAATGAACGAAGTGAAAGTTTTTCTTCTTACTCTTTCTGCCCTTTCCACCTTGTGGTTAGGTAATGTTCTTTTCCACTCACCAACTTAATTACTGATTTTAAGTCCACTTTGCTTCATTAGAATTTATGGATTTCATTTTAACTCTTCCCCACCCCTTCTTGTAGCCCCCCAGACATCTACTTTTGGAAGCCTCCATCATTTCCACTAAATAACAATGTAAACCAGTGTTCTTTATAAGGTGTTCCCCTGAGCCAGGGGGATCAACCATTCCTTATTTAACACCGAAGTGGGGCTTACCTCAAGTAAAAAGATGAATAACACAAACCCTACAGACTAGGAGAAAGGTAACCACTGATTGCATTTCCAGTAGAAATATGGAGAGTGAAGAATATAATGGGCATTCTTCAAAGCTTGCCCTTGAAACTCTTCCTGCCAACTCTCCGTTTGCCATATTGTACGCTGCTGGGCTTCCATTGCATAAATCTTTCTAGGATATTACCTTCAAGATGGCCTTGTATTTTTTCCCCTAATCCAGAAGGTATTTTGAGTGACTAGTAATGTGTAGCATTGAGGTATCAACCCAGCTACCTTTAGCAGATGCTACAATATACGGAATCAGCTGAAAAGGACCAGAAGTTTCCACTTCTTTTGCCAAGTCTACTTGTGGGTTTGTTCTTGCTCAGCCACCACAGCTATTTCAGCAGCTCATTTCTTCACTTCACATCTGTTCTCCTAGTCAATGCCCTAATTCCTCACTTGTGGTTCCCTGATTCTTCCAGTCCTGTGGGCCTGTTGCTTCTGGTCTAATCCAAAACAAACAACAGGAATAAATCACTTCAACAGTACAACTTGTAGGGATCCTGTAAACTGCTATACTACATGTAAAATACTCTGCTTGATGTTTGCAGCCCTTTATAACCTGGACCTGCTCTACAAATTTAAAAATGTATTTCTTATTCAACCTTAGCTTCAGTTTATCTTTTCACTTACTTGAATCATGGCTTACTAGATTCAAATTCCTTCAAATTCCCCGTTTTTGAGTGGTCAGTTGCTTCTTCTCTTAACTGTCACTTTGTGTGTGTTTCTAGGGGTGCATTATTACCTCGTGTTGTAATAATTTGTCTTGCTTTGTCTAGTCTTGGTCTGTATGCTCAGCTAGACAGAGTTCCTCAAAGTTGTCAACCATATCTTAAACATCTTTATGTCCCAGACATAAATGCCTATACCTAACAAGGGTATAATAAATACTTATTGACAGATGAATGAAAGGAATGATGAGAAAGTTGTTATGCCTGATTCACCGGTGATGTAAATACCTCTTTTATTGCTGGACGCCAAACAGGCCTCTGATCAACACTCCTTTGGCTTTGACTAACTTTCTCTCTTTTAAAAAAATCTTCGCACTTTTTTTTAAGGTACTGTTAGTTGAACAGCTCTTCCACAAGGAGTTCAAACCATTTTTGAAGAAATGGTATCGTGTTATTGGATTAAGTGGTGATACCCAACTGAAAATATCATTTCCAGAAGTTGTCAAGTCGTGTGATATTATTATCAGTACAGCTCAAATCCTTGAAAATTCCCTCTTAAACTTGGAAAATGGAGAAGATGCTGGTGTTCAATTGTCAGGTCAGTTCAAGTGTTTATTTTTTAAAAAAAATTAATAGTAATATTAATGATAACAAGTCTATATTTGTTAATTTTTTAAATGTTTATAAAAATTAACTTTGGTTTAAATTGTTTTTTATTGCTTATGGTTTTATTAAAATCCTTCTACTTCCTGGAGGAAACAAAAAAAGTAAGTTTTTAATTAGACCACTTTATTCTGCATAAGAATACCATTATTAAGGCAAGCACTTGCTGGATTTTCCATTTATTCTGACAAGTTCCTTTTTTTGCTAGTGAATGTTGTTAGATCTGCTTCCCGGAAACCTAGAATAAAAATACAAATCTTGTGTTTTGTGGGGTATAGGATGAGAACGTAGGATAAAGAATGGGAAAAAAGTAAAAATAATTTATAGTAACTAAATGCAATGTTAAAACAAGGCAAAATTTTCCCTCTTTAAATAGTGTGGTTTTCACTTGATGTAATAAAAATAAAATTCACTAACCTAAAATTAAATATTTTATTAAAGAACAAAAGTATAATCCTGAGATTTGTTTTATAATAAGCCAGGATGTGAATTCCACATCTAGTGCTTTTTAGCTCTGCAAACTTTCTGAATCTTATCTATTAAAGAAGGAGAATGCCTAACAGGGAGTTTCATGATTAGTATATATGAACTTGTATGTGTACAGGTGCTAGTGTAGTTGGATCTCCCTCCTGAAAACTGGAAGTGGATTGCTCTTGTGTCCTGCCCAAGAGAAGCCATCCCCAAGGCAGCTCAATTACTGGTCTAAAGTTATTTTCTCACTGTAGTGTGCTGGTATGGAGAAATGAACTCTTTGAATTTTCTTTGAAGACTTTTCCCTCATTATCATTGATGAATGTCATCACACCAACAAAGAAGCAGTGTATAATAACATCATGAGGCGTTATTTGATGCAGAAGTTGAAAAACAATAGACTCAAGAAAGAAAACAAGCCAGTGATTCCTCTTCCTCAGATGCTGGGACTAACAGCTTCACCTGGTGTTGGAGGGGCCACAAAGCAAGCTAAAGCCGAAGAACACATTTTAAAAGTAAGTCATAATTTTATGTATAACCAATGAAAGCAAAGCTAAAACAAACGCCAGGACTTCTTGGTCTTGTTCAATAAGGTTGAGTTCAAGTGTTGTGATCATCAGTTAAGTGAAATCTGTTTGCTTTAGTACAATAAATATACTCAGTCTTCTATAAAATACGAATATGCCTTAATAAATATCAATAACACAAAACAATATCATAAAAATGATGGAGAGTGATATAATTAATGCAAAGTTGAGACAAATAGAATGCCTTCTTTGCATCTACTCTTATAGTTAAACTTAATGATCTACTTGATATAGAAATATGCATAAACTGTGAAAGTTTCTCGTTGTCACACATGATAAAGTCTTGCTCCAAGAGTTTCAAAACTACATGTTTTCTGTGTTTCTTATGTGATTCTAGGAACAGAGGTAATTCAAATCAAAGGGAAATAGGGATATGAAGATCTTTAAAGATGAGCTTGTCAGCGGCCCCAAAATGGTAACACCGCATACAGTGCTACTGTTAAGCTTGAGTGTTACATAAATCATAGTAGCCCAAGAAGTATTTTGGTACCAAGGCAATTGCATTTGAATTTTAAGTCCCTTACTTCAAGTTGAATTCAATACAAATTATGTAGAGTAGACACAATATTCAGAGATGCAATTATAGACTCCAAAATATAATTTATTACTGGGATTAAGGACTAATTCCAGTCTAATAATCCAGGAACATGGCTAAGGATGCTCCCAGCTTTGCATCGCCTGCTTTATGTGTAGAAGAAGGTGGTAGTATGATTCATGGATGTCAAGATGACTTTCGACATGCCTCATGTAACATGGTTATCTCAAAATCATTCTCTGTCAATGATGGTAAATTGTTATACTCTTTCCATGTCAGTTTTCCACCTGGAAAATGGAATTTAAGAACTGAATATCAATACACCTTTTTCTCTGGGATTATCCACCAACTTGATTTGGAAGCTCCTATTTCCTATATTAGGACAAATGTTACTGATGGTTGGTTAGTGAGATCCATAATAAAACAATGTTAAAATGCTATATTTAGCAAGCAATGCTACATATTACTTGCATGAAATTTTATACTACATATTTATACTACAATTTAATGCTACATATTTTTTACATGAAAAATAATTCTACACTGAATAAAGTGAACGGGAAAAATAATTGCATAAATATTTAAAAATGTCTCTTTTCCAGCTATGTGCCAATCTTGATGCATTTACTATTAAAACTGTTAAAGAAAACCTTGATCAACTGAAAAACCAAATACAGGAGCCATGCAAGAAGTTTGCAATTGCAGATGACACCAGAGAAGTATGTGCTTAACGTTTTATATCTATTTGATTGGCAATACCACATTCAGTTGAAAGATGGCAAAGACTATTTTATACTGACCATCTGAACAATATTGTTTAAAAATTTAAGCAAACAAGTTTCAGGTTTTTTTTTTTTAATTGATGTTAGGCAGTGAAGCACTACATAGAATTCTCCCCTCTAGTCCTCTTTTAGTTTTCTAGTTTACATGAGGAATAGCTCATTCATTGTTTGCTACATATGAGTTATGAGGGACAGTGGGGGGCAATGACCAGGGGGATGTATAACTAAGCTGGAGGGGTTATGACAGTTCGTTTTAGCCTTTTTAATTTTCTTGGTGAATTCCGGGATTGATTTTCTGATATGCCACAGAGCCATTTTGTTGCTATCAAATTACATTTGGCAATGATAATGGGAATCCTACCTAATTTGCATACTTGCATATTTACTTTCTTAGGAAAACAGTGCAGTGGTAAACAAGTGAAATATTTACTGTAATGATGCCTTTCTGATGAATTTTTCAGGAACTATAAAAATAAACTGAGAGTCAATTTGGACATTATGGCCAGTAAATTATGTCAATACTTTGTTTTGTAAAATTTAGAAAGCGTTACAAATTCTGGCCATATGTACTTGATAATATCATTGAAAATAAGAATGTTGGGATCAAATGATATGATATATGAATAGTAGATAAAACAAAGATTGAAATATAGTAGGCACTAAACCAATGTTAGTAACTAGCCTCCGTATATCTCTTTTTTTTTTAATTCTGAAAAAGACTGCTATCTACTCCAGCTGTACTATTACAGTTGAATATATTTTATTCACTTTCCCTTTTTTGTTACTTATTTGGTTTTACTTGATAATTTTAAATGCATAGTTCTACTCATTAAGATTTTCAAAACTACATTTCTCAGGTACATTTTTAAAAGAATTTGCCATTTTTTAAACTTACTTTAATTTTGTATATACTTTGAAGCATAACATACATACAGAAAAGTACAAATTCATATGTGTACTGATGGCTGAATTTTTGTAAACTGAATACACATATGTAAACAAAATCCACATCAAGAGATGGCACATTGCCAGTACCCCAAAAGCTCCTGGTTCCCCCTTCCAGTCACCATGCCCCAGGAATCACTACTATCTTGACTTCTCAAACAAAAATGAGTTTTCACTGATTCTGAACTTTATATAAATGGAATCATATAACATGCACTCCTTTATTTCTGGCTTTTATTCAGACTGTACTTCAACTTTTTATTTTGGTCGAAATAATACTGAAACCAGTTTTACAAAAGGGGAATGTTTCTTAAATTACATTGTAAGCTTTCTAAATAATTGTGGCATTAATGCAATATGTGTTTTCTAAGTTACCTTTAACATACAAGGTTTATATCATTCATTAACTTTACTTTCATTAACTTTTTAAGTTGGAGATTATGGCAGAGGTAACAGGGTGTTGGTGTGGGTGTGGCTTGATGGCAGACTTAAAAGAGAAGCTGACAAAAATAAATGTACAGACAAGTGATGGGACACTAACCTGTTACTTTGTCTAAACAAAGATTCCAAATCAGATTTCTTATAACCTAGAAATTATTTTAACAAAAGTAATGTTATTCTTTTAACAATAAGAATACGTAAGAATAAGTGTGTACTTTATTTTTAGGATCCATTTAAAGAGAAACTTCTAGAAATAATGACAAGGATTCAAACTTATTGTCAAATGAGTCCAATGTCAGATTTTGGAACTCAACCCTATGAACAATGGGCCATTCAAATGGAAAAAAAAGGTAATTTAGGTTTGGACCTAACACTTAGTTTATCCCATGTTTATGCCAAGATTTCAGATGACTATATCACAGATTCCCCCAAGAAATTAAAAGCAAAAGTAGCTCCAAATAGAATTTCTGTGTTCTGTGTAGGACAAGTATAATAAACATGTTCTAATTCCTTTTCTAAGAAAAGAGATTCCAATACTATCCAATTTTCTCTTTGTCTCCAGTCTTATATTTATTGTATATTTAAAGTATTGAGATAAATATTAATAGCTCTGTCTCCAAAGGCAAACTCAACTAATATATTTTCATGCCATTCCTCTGTGCATCAGCTACATGTTTTTGCTCAGGCAGAACTCAAGCAGCAAGTCTAGGAGTTGGAAAACTTGCCCTGTTTCAGAGCTCAGGACACATTTTGAGCCTTAACTTGCCCATTTTAAAACCAAGCCAGTTTTGGAGTTAGTAACATAAATATATTTAAGTCCATGGCACAATTTTAGGGGGTTTATATGCTTATTATTTCACTTACATAATATATTTTTTCACAGCTGCAAAAGAAGGAAATCGCAAAGACCGTGTTTGTGCAGAACATTTGAGGAAGTACAATGAGGCCTTACAAATTAATGACACAATTCGAATGATAGATGCATATAATCATCTTGAAACTTTCTATAATGAAGAGAAAGATAAGAAGTTTGCAGTCATAGAAGATGATAGTGATGAGGGTGGTGATGATGAGTATTGTGATGGTGATGAAGATGAGGATGATTTAAAGAAACCTTTGAAACTGGATGAAACAGATAGATTTCTCATGACTTTATTTTTTGGTAAGATTCAAAGTAGCATATACTGGTCTCATTCATTTACCTTTTCAACATGAAGTTACTGCTTCTCATAAGCTCTCCAAAAAGAGAAATATGTTTTGAAAGAAGAAATCCCACTCAGATTGGAACTATTTCTAATTATATGACCAGATTAACTACCAGTTATATGATCACAGTCAGTCATTTGGTCATTCAGTTTTATTGTCAAAACAATTGTAATGAATTTATTTATTAAACCATCCTAATTATTAGATATAGTGCAAGATTGGAGATGAGCCACAATTCATGAAACCTTCTAGTATAATTTGTTGTATGCTTTACTAAACTTTTCTTTCAAGTAGTTTTAAAATTAATTAATTTTTAATCAACAAAACTGAATATTTTTTGGTGTACAAAATGTTTGATATATCTATACCTTGTGGAATGGCTAAATAAAGCTTGTTAACATATCAACTGTAATTATTTCTTCAAGAAAACAATAAAATGTTGAAAAAACTGGCTGAAAACCCAGAATATGAAAATGAAAAGCTGACCAAATTAAGAAATACCATAATGGAGCAATATACTAGGACTGAGGAATCAGCACGAGGAATAATCTTTACAAAAACACGGCAGAGTGCATATGCACTTTCCCAGTGGATTACTGAAAATGAAAAATTTGCTGAAGTAGGAGTCAAAGCCCACCATCTGATAGGAGCTGGACACAGCAGTGAGTTCAAACCCATGACACAGGTATAAATATCCTTTTGGACTTCTTTTCTTTTCTTTCTCTTCTTTTCTTCTTCTCTTCTCTTCTCTTATCCTCTTCTCTTCTCCTCTTCTTCTTTTCTTTCAGACGAGGTCTCCCTCTGTCACTCAGGCTGAGGAGCAGTGGCATAATCAAGACTCACTGCACCCTTGACCTCCTAGGCTCAAACAATCCTCCAGCCCCAGCCTCCCAAACAGCTGGGACTCTAGGTGTGCACCACCACACCCAACGAATTTTTTTATCTTTTTTGTAAAAAAGGGGTCCCACTATCTTGCCCTGGCTTGTCTTAAACTCCTGGGCTCAAGCCATCCTTCTGCCTCTGCATTCCAACGTATTGGGATTATAGGCATAAGCCACTGCGCTCAGCCTGAACTTCTTTTCTTATGCTGTTATTACTCTTCTCAAATTGTTTTTAGTCTTTTCCTACCAATCCTCTCACTATCCACAAATACATTTACAGGATAAAACATGTGTTCTTGAAATAAAATCTAAGTCTAATAGCAACCAAATCTGTGGTTTTTGAGAGGTTACGTGTTGTTTTAGGAGTCATTTTTCCCACATAGTAATTGGAAGAACTTTCTAAGTTTCCCTTGCAAAAATGAGTGACAGGTAAACTTAATAACAAAGTTCAGAAATGATTGCAATATAGTATCAAGTGGAAAATTCAAACTCCCACAAAAATGTGTGCGTTATAACTAGAACTATGCAAAATATGTTTACATAGAATGAGACCTATAGGGAAACTTGGAAAAATTAAAGAATTTGATACATTAGAGATTTGGGATTCTGATAAGTAGGTTTTCTGTTCCTTTTTAAGGTGTTTTGTTTTATTTTGTTTACATGCTGCTTACTGTGAGCATAGTAAAAAACACTTGGGTAAGAAAAAAAGGCACTTATAGACATAACAAGCATGCATAAAGCAATGATGTCTTGTTAGAGTAAAATATTCTTCGGAGGGATAAGGTCATATTGACCCTGAGTCTTTCTGGACAAATGGATATTTCCTTTCTATTACAGTTATCACTATTCAAGCCAATGGAGCAAATTAATTCTGTTTCAGTGTTTGCTGGGGAAAAATTCTTGAAATGGTTCACTATAACTCTTTATATACCCTCTACGTGCACTCTTGTGAGCGCTGCCAATAAAATTAATGCCAGAGAAAGTACTGTTTTCCTTGGGTAACAAGTTTGCTTCCTTCTTTTTGATGAGATGTAGTTTGCTTAATATGTTTTTCTTTTTGCCTTAGCGCAGGCAAAATTCAAGTTCAGTCTCACAGCGTCTGTGTTGATTCTTATGAGTCCTGTTTTTAAATTTCTTTTATATTAGCTTTAGCATTCTGACTTTCATTGTAAGACGGCTAAGCTTCTCTTTAAAAAGAGGTAGAGTGCGAATGAAAAGCCTAGTTCAAGCTACTTTCTGCTCCTTATTCATTTCAAACCTAGGGGCTGTATGCCAAAATTCAGAACATATTCCCTTCTTTCCCCACTCCTTGCATCCTCACCTTGTAAACTGGGGTGGATAAACTCCTTAGCAATGGTGTTAGGCATCTACGTGATGTGACTTGAAGATCTGACACTGTCTGGAATTTTTGTTATTAAAGTTACTCCTTCAAATTAAGACACAGGCATCTTCTACTAAAACCCAAGGACATGTAAGTTTTTATCGGGAGATGTGAGGGCAGGAGGGAGAAATTTTCAGAGAAGACTCAAAAGAGGCCTTTCTACAGGGTTCTCCAACAGTTAGGAGTCAAATAAGGACTCACGCTCCTCTGAGAAGAAAGGGAAGGGGATGGAAGAACATAGTTTTGGTCTGGCAGCTTTATTTTTGTTTAATGTATGGGGACAAAACACAGTGTGGATGTGCACCAAATGCCCACTGGACCAACAGCTTTGATGAGAGTGGTTATGAAAATAAAACCACATTGTCCATATCAAGCTAGGTTTGTGCTCACTCATTTCTCCCACGTAAGGATAAGAGGGCATATTTTAATTTATTTATATTGACTTTCAAAATTCAGAGATTTTTCATTTGAAAATAGTTTTAATTACAGTTGTATAACCTCTTCTTTTATTTTTATTTATATTATCCCTTTGAATCAAGAATATATTTACCTCATTCAAAATTAATAAAGCACAAGGCATACCACTGACTTCTAGTCTTCCAGCTCCCCTCCCCAGATGCAGCCAATGTTTTCAGTTTCTCTTGTGTCCTTTTAGGAATATTCCATAGCTTCTCACTCAAATGGTTCTTAAAGTGACCAAACGCATATACAGTGTGCATTTTCTCTGTGACTGAAAACAATATATCAAAGCATCTCTGCATCTTATCCTCTAAATATTAAAGATTCTGAAGTTAATGTAGTGGGGGAAAAGCCCATTTTAGTTTCTGATTGTCATATCCTCTTCTCAACCGACAGCTCCTCCTTTCTTCCTCTGGAGTCACCCATCAGTTTATTTCCTTGGCATAAAATATGGTCTTCCCACCTCCAGACTGGATGATGGAAATATTTTTGTTATTGTGTGTTAATCCCAGATTGGAAATCAAATGTTGTCTCACCATTATGTCTTTGTTCAATGCCAAAAACAGATGGCAACAAATCCATGTATGATCTAATCCTTTGATTTACACTGACCAGTTGCAATTTATTATTTCTTCCTCTAATTAGAAGATTTTAATGTGTTTAGCATCACAAAATTTAATTTATTAAAATGTTTCTACAGAATGAACAAAAAGAAGTCATTAGTAAATTTCGCACTGGAAAAATAAATCTGCTTATCGCTACCACAGTGGCAGAAGAAGGTCTGGATATTAAAGAATGTAACATTGTTATCCGTTATGGTCTTGTCACCAATGAAATAGCCATGGTCCAGGTACATTCAAATACCTTTACTTACTATGTTAATTTTTATTTGTGTGTTCCTATTTTAATTGCTTTCTTTTAGTTAAACAGCACAAAACATCTTTTTAGTTTTTAAAACAAAGCCCTTTTCCTGTTAAAAGAGCATTTTTTAAATGCTGTGCACTGTTGCCTTTCATATTGCTGTCAATTCATATGATAACCAGATACCTGTTGTATGTTTAAACAACAACTCCTCTTTGGCTATTTCTGTACCCTAAGGCTTTCCAGGACCATGACACCAGCCCCATTTGTAAGAGTCAAAAGCAGCCTCCTCATTCCTAGGATGTCTGCGAGCCCCCGGCTGGACCGGGAATCTAAAGTACGCTGTCCCACAATTGTCTGATGAAGTAACATGCCCAAACCTGAGGGAGCCCTCCTGTTTCTGCATTTTACTCCCTTATCCTTTCCAATTTTCTGTATGTTTAGAAGTTTTCATGATAAAATGTTGGTTGGGGGCAGACTTATAAATGCAAAAATAAATAAAAGAGTGAGGTGTTCTGTTTTCATTCAGATTTCACATTATCTCTTACTCACCTGTATTAATGGAATTATTGTAACCTTCTGTTGAGTAGGCATAGGTTTATGCTGATTAATATACTATTCTTCCTATAAAATTAACTGAAGGGTTTTCAAAATAATTTAAATTGCATCCTTGAATAAAAGGCAAGTCATAGAAGACTAAGATAACCAGACTGCCATCAAATTAGCAAATAATTTTATTTCAGGAGTTTATTTGTAAGTCAGTGATAAACTTAGTAATAAAACTTAGAATACATTTTTCCTTGAGAATAATTTTATAGTTGATAGGCTCCTGGGCCAGGCCACAGAAGTTTTTATTAGTCAAAATATAGCTGAATATCAAGAAAGTTATCACCATGTTAAATATATTCCCATGGGAAAATGTGCTAAGAATGTAACGTAGGATGCCAGAAACTGACCTGCCTTCTTACCAGCCCTGGTGTCAAAGTCAGAGATGACCCTTCTCTCCATTCATTCCTCCCAGCTTCCTACCAAGAAAGACAACTCCTCAGTCCACATCATTGATCATGGTTCTCATAGTTTGAGAGAGAATTTCTGAGAGCAAAAAGGCTGGACAGGATGATATTATGTCATTGAGGCCTAATCATCATCACTCTAGAATACTGTTTCTGTATTAAAGCCTATTTTAAGTTTCAAAGAGCTGACTTACAAGGATGGATTAATAACTAACTTTACCCATTTAAAGACTGGCATGCTGAACAACCCAATATCATTTCATTCTGAGCAATGAATATCATTCCCAGAAAAAACCAGGAAGATTTGTATCACAGCGTACCCTTTCATTTACTTGATTTATTTGTGTTTTCAGGCCCGTGGTCGAGCCAGAGCTGATGAGAGCACCTATGTCCTGGTTGCTCACAGCGGTTCAGGAGTTATCGAACGTGAGACAGTTAATGATTTCCGAGAGAAGATGATGTATAAAGCTATACACTGTGTTCAAAATATGAAACCAGAGGAGTATGCTCATAAGGTATTGTTGGCTACCTCTGAATTTGATTTTCATTTAAAAATGGCCACATGTGGTTGCCATTGATTATCTCTGTGGCTCATTCTCCAGAAAAAAATTGTGCTGAATTATAAGTTTCTGTTTAGTGAACTGTGCTTAATCCGGATTCACGTGCAGAGAATCGAGATCCATAGTGGGCAGGAAATTATCGGGGAGCCATTGCTCCTCCCAATGAAACCAACCATAAATTTTGATAATATAAATTTACGCTGCCTTGTTCCAGAAAGACTGCTGCAACTCACTGATTCAATCCAACATGGTAATTTTGGTTTGACCCAATTTGTTTGTAAAGGCACCATTTTTTAATTTCAGAAATGTAGATGAAATGCTTACTGTGTACCAGGTAACATTATAGGAATAACCAACAGAGGCAAACAAAACACATAAGACTCCTGCTGCATGAAGTTTATATTTCTAGTGTGAGCCTGGTGAGATTTGGAGGACAGAAACAGTAAACAAACATTAAAAAAGAAGAAATATAATATATCAAGATAAGTAAAGAGAATTAGAATAGGATGATATGAAACAACTGACTAGATGGATACTTTCTCTTTTTTTGTAGTTTTTGAAATTCTTTTTTTTTTAATTATGTTTTATGTTCTGGGTACATGTGCACAACGTGCAGGTTTGTTACCTATGTATACATGTGCCATGTTGGTGTGCTGCACCCATTAACTCGTCATTTACGGTAGGTATATCTCCTAATGCTATATCTCCCCTCTCCCCCGACCCCATGACAGGCCTTGGTGTGTGATTTGCCCTTTCCTGTGTCCAAGTGTTCTCGTTGTTCAATTCCCACCTATGAGTGAGAACATGCAGTGTTTGGTTTTCTGTCCTTGCGACAGTTTGCTCAGAATGATGGTTTTCAGTTTCATCCATTTCCCTACAAAGGACATGAATTCATCCTTTTTTATGGCTGCATAGACTAGATGGATACTTTCAACTGGGTGGTTGAGGAAGGTCTCTTAGAAGGAGTGACACTGAAGCTGCATCTGAATGATAAGAAAATACAGAATATGTCATATAGCTACATCTCAATTTACTAACGCACAGTTATTTGAGTTGTGCAAAGGAATGCAGTGAAGAAAGAATGTATTTCTATAGTATTTCAGGAAATCCCCCATACCACTGAATTAAAGACTGTAACTACTATAATAGCAAACAATCCATTTAGAAGAAAATTCACACCCTTGCATATGGGTGTGAATGTTAGTTTCTTAACATTGGAATTGGCTCTACCTTAAATAGAGTTTCACTAAAGGAATGCTTTCAAATTGGTGTGCATTGCTATTACCAACTCCAAGGTTTCCTGACCAGGTTTCTGCACAAACCTTTATTTTAAAACTGCTTTAAATACAAGGCAAAGCAAACATTTTAGAGTATCAAATCAAACTTTTGTCACCAAATTATGCTACTGGAAAGTTACTGCTTCCCAGTTAATATCCTAAGAGAATTAATCAAGTAGATATTTACAAAGACTGATATTTTAAGAGTAGTTTTTTGGGGGTCAACACTAGGACAATCTCTGGAGTTTAAGGGTCAAACTCTTCCAGACATTCTTTAGAATAAGACCCTGTCCCTTTGGAGGTCCCAGAATGGACTATATTTTTAGGTCTCCTTTGGCCAAGAAACCTGCCCTCCTAAAACAACTTTGGGTAGATGAACTGAAAGTGGGAGTGGCAATGGGGAAGGAGGGGTACACGCCACCAGTAACCTGTTCAAAGCCTGTAGAAAACATTGCTACTGGGAAGATGTTTACTTTCTTCTAATTTGAGCATCCTTCTCAACACAATCTTCAGGCAACCACTAATGAATAATGAGAATTGACAGATAAGATGAAATCTTTTTTCCATGTCATAAATACAGTTTATACATAACAGAGCTTCTTAAAATTAAATCAGACTTCTAGGAGCAAGTTGATCATCATAAATGTTTTTCTCTAGCATTGATTCAATTTTTGCTACATTATTACACTCTATTTGGACTTAGGCTGATTGTAGCTGTGCCTCCTGTATATTTATTATGAGTTATTTTGTTTGTTTGTTTGTTTGCCCCTCTAGTTACTTCAAATTCCTTTGCTGTTTTAGAGTTAGTCTTTTAGCTTCTGATGTCCTGATTACAAATCCATACACTTACCTTGGCTTTATTTTTTTTCAGACTCATTCATACACATTTAATTCCCACATGTATGTGATCCTATAATTACGTTATCAGCTCACTGAACTGTAAATGTCTTATAAAAGTAACCTATTTTAACTTTTAGGGAAAAATATTTCAATGTATTTTTCTATATTTACATAGGAAATTCATCTTGGTACTTTTCTGGTTAACCTATTATATAGCCTCTGAGCTTGCTTGCAAGGTTTTATTCTCTTTTCTATGCTATATGTGGCTGCCTTGAAGGGAGATCTAAAATGTAGAGTTAGGAGCCAAAGAGATGGCCTTTGTTCATCTGCACTGATGACTTACTTCTACTGAAAATTTCCCCTCGGTCTTAAAGAAAACAATTACTTCCTCCATAATTTAATATAAATATTTCATCTATGAGAGGTCAGTTTGGAGGTAAATTATTCAAGAACCAGATTTTTCTACCATGAAGTTGTGTTTGTATAAACACTGGTCAGTCCCTATGTCAACTTTCATATGTTACATAAACTAGATTATTTCTGTTATAAAATAAGTGCTGCTGCTAGTCACAGAGCCTAGAATAAAGATGTTTATGGGCATATTCTCTCACATAAGGAATCTAGGCAGTATTGGCTCCATGATGTTATGAGGAATCCAGGCCTTTTCTCTCTCTTTTATGCCATTATAGCATTGGGCTTTCATTCTCATGGTCGAAGATGGCTTTTAGAATTTCAGCTGCCACATCCTCATTCTAGGCAGGATGTAAGAAGAAAATGGAAAGAGCAAAAGGTACACATGCCAGCTATCTACTTTTTGAGAAGATTTTCTGAAAATTCCACTCAACAGCTTTTTACATGTCATTGACTGCTGGTTTGGAAATGTAGTCATTTAGCTAGCGTATTTCCACCCAGAATAAAATTATGACTCTGTTAGGGAAAATGGACACTGAGGGCAAAACTAGCAGTTTCTGCCACAAATGTGTAAACAGTAGACTGATTAAGATGGTGAAGGGTCTGAAAATTGTAAAGGATGAAAAAAGATTAAAGGAATTTAGGTGCTTAGCATAGATTAGAGAAGACGTTGGTAATGTAATAACAGTGTTTAGTAAAGAGATTCCATGTGGGAGGAAGTTTAGACCTATTTTATGGAACAGAATTAAAGCAAATGGGTAGGCTGGCGCAGTGGCTCACGCCTGTAATCCCAGCACTTTGGGAGGCTGAGGCAGGTGGATCACTGAGATCAAGAGTTTGAGACCAGCCTGGGCAACATGGCAAAACTCCATCTCTACTAAAAATACAAAAATTAGCTGAGCATGGTGGCAGGTGCCTGGAATCCAAGCTACTCGGGAGGCTAAGGCAGAAGAATCGCTTGAACCCAGGAGATGGAGGTTGCAGTGACCCAAGATAGTACCACCACAATCCAGCCTGGGCAGCAGAGCAAGACTCCATCTAAATAAATAAATAAATAAATAAATAAATAAATAAACAAACAAATAAATAAAACAAATGGGTAGGCTAGACAGAGAATTTTTGTTGAATATTGCTAAGGACTTTCTCACAATAGAACTTTTCTGAAATGGAATGGGCTACTTTTTGAATACCTAAAGATTGCATATTTTCATGGTTACAGGAGATGATTATGTACCAAGTTCTTTGCGGGGAGGGTTATTACCTCATTATTTTCATTTCCTAGACCATGAGCTAACTGTATATTTTCACAACTAAGACCTCCAAATTTCAGGAGACTTACTTCTATGAAACTGAGAAAAGAAAACAAACCTGAAACCACTAACTATTCCTTTCTCTGTCCAGATTTTGGAATTACAGATGCAAAGTATAATGGAAAAGAAAATGAAAACCAAGAGAAGTATTGCCAAGCATTACAAGAATAACCCATCACTAATAACTTTCCTTTGCAAAAACTGCAGCGTGCTAGCCTGTTCTGGGGAAGATATCCATGTAATTGAGAAAATGCATCATGTCAATATGACCCCAGAATTCAAGTGAGTCCAGAAAGACCTATCTTTAAATTTTTCCACAAGGGGTGAGGCAGGTTGCATTGTAAATGTTCTTTCAAAATAGTGCAAATGAGAATAATTTATTTTACAACTTCCTCTCCTTTAGCCTCTCAATTATATTCCTATTTTAAATGTCTATGTTTTAAATAAACTGCACTGGTGCAGGAAAAGAGAAGTGTAAGAACCAAAGCCATTTTGATCCAAGGCATGTATTTTTGTATGCTCATCATTTGTTCTCAAATTTTTGAACAACTAAAGTCAAGTTAATATAACCAACAGACTTGAAAGAAGTTACAAAAGGCAACATGCCCCTTGAGAGGTATGTGTAGAAGAGAAGCATTGCCTTAGTTGCCATAACAAGCCTGGCAGGCAGGAGGGAAGGAAGGAATGCCATGTATACTGCAGGCATGTGGTTGAGCTCCAGGTCCAAAAACCCATGAACTACACATTGGTATTTTGTCAGTTCTCTGTGATGATTCTTTCCCTTTGATACTTACAGGGAACTTTACATTGTAAGAGAAAATAAAGCCCTGCAAAAGAAGTGTGCTGACTATCAAACAAACGGTGAAATCATCTGCAAATGTGGCCAGGTGAGTAAATTGCTGTGGGCCTGATTTTACTTTAGCCAAAAGGAATGTTTAATTGCATGTGCATTTAATTTTCCTCTTGCTCTCTCTTTTGTTTTTCAGGCTTGGGGAACAATGATGGTGCACAAAGGCTTAGATTTGCCTTGTCTCAAAATAAGGAATTTTGTAGTGGTTTTCAAAAATAATTCAACAAAGAAACAATACAAAAAGTGGGTTGAATTACCTATCACATTTCCCAATCTTGACTATTCGGAATGCTGTTTATTTAGTGATGAGGATTAACACTTGACTCAAGATTCTTTTAAAATACTATCAGTTAAACATTTAATAAGATTATGATTAATGTATTCATTATGCTACAGAACTGACATAAGAATCAATAAAATGATTGTTTTACTCTGCATTGAACTTTTTAAGAACACAATATATTATGCATGATCCATCTTGTTGGTGGGCAGGGGTAAGGAAAATCTCCCAATAATTCTCATTAGTGTAGAGCATTACGGTCCTGTGGAAAGAATGCTGAAGTACAAATGAAAATTCAAGGTATCAGTCTCAGGTCTGTCACTAATTTTCAGAATACAATTAGGAAAATCAGTTCATCTTTCGGAACCAGTCTCCTTATTGATGAAATGGTCATAACATTCCGTGGTTTTGCTTTTTATTAATTTTGTATTGCTTTATAACCAGTTGCCACAAATGTAGTGGCTTAAAACAACACTCATTAATTATAACACATATCCTATTGGTCAGAAGGGCAGGGTTCTCTGCTCAGGGTCTCACAAAATTGAAATTGAGGTGTCAGCCAGACTGTGTTCTCATCTGGAGGCACTGGGGAAAGAATCCACTTCCAAGTTCATTCAGAGTTTTGGCAGAGTTTGTTTCCTTGCAGCTGTCTGACTAGGATGGCTGTTTTGCTGTCTGTCCATTGGGGATCGCTCTCAGCTCTAGCAATGCCCCTACCACACAGCATGCTCAAGGCTCTTTCCCAGCACAGATATTTGCTTCTTCAGGGTCAGAAGAAGAATCTCTCTTTCAAGTCTGCTCAGATAGAGTCTTAGATAGGTTAACTGTAAACATAGAAGTGACTGTCTCATCATATCTGTAGGTTCTGCTTACACTCACCGCAAGGGGATTATTCAGGGAGTCACCCCAGCCAGTGGAAATCGTGGAGACCATCTTAGAGCTTTGCCTCCTACATCACTTGCCCAGTCTTTGCAACTAAATGATATCATAGGAAAGCACTTTAAAAACTATGAAATACCATCAAAGACCGGTTAAGAAGCAGCATCAAGTAGCTTAAGGCTTCCTTCCTAGATCTTCCCTTCCACGAACATAGCACTGTGCTGCAGAACTACCTAACGACAGAGTAGTGGCTAAATTCAGGCTGACCATTAATGCCAACAAGATTACTCGTGTCCCTGGACAGCCATTCACCTCCCACTCTAGGATTCACACTGGAGTTAGCAGGGAGTAGATGCTGAGTGTTATTAGAGAATAAAGAGAAAAATGTCTGCCTCTGCCCCTCCCAGAACACTGCGGACAATTCTCCCAGTAGAAAATCAGCCTCTTTTGACAAGGAAGAGCCGCATGATTCAGACAGAAGCCACAATTGACCATTTTAACCAAAACTTAGCAAGTCTCACAGATGGCTTGCTCCAAGGGAACAGTTACCTCCTGTGACTAAGGAGAAACAAAATGTTGGAGGGTGTGAAAAGAACATTCTTCTGAAGCTTTGATGGATTAATTGAGTTGATATTACAGTAGTTTTGAATCTTTCCTTGATAATGCCTAAGCAGAGATCAATATTAACCAATGAGATCTCTTGGGTATACAGGAGGACAAAAGAAGACACACATAATTGATAGTTTTCTTAAAATACTTTTTAAAACTCCAGCTGACTCCATTTAAAGTATTGCTGTCTTCTAGAATGTTTTGGAAACTATGCAAGAAACCAAATGCATAAAATAGCTAAATGTACTACTGTAACATATGTAGACTGTTTTTGAGGTGTCAACAAATATCAGGTTTTTTCATCTATGTTTTTCAGTAACTTTTTTCAATTAAAAAAGTGTTATTTCTACTTCAAAGTTTTAAAATACATGTTTCAAATAGTGTGAAACTTAATATGTGATGGTACCTGAAAACTTGAACTATGGTGCATATGTTTCATTCAAAAAATAATGATGATTATTGTAGCATTTCAGCTGATTGTCACTGAACAGTTCAATACTCGTGATATTTTAGGGTCACTTACAGAATATGTTAGACATCAGCCTGTGAGAATGCCTGAGTTTTAGTTTCCATAAGACTTTCGGCCAGGCCCAGAGGCTCTCGCCTAGAATCCCAACACTTGGGGAGGCCGAGACAATGGATCACTTGAAGTTGGGAGTTCAACATCAGCTGGCCAACATGGTGAAAAGCCATCTCTACTAAAATACAAAAATTAGTGGTAGCAGGCACCTGTAAACCCAGCTAATCAGGAGGCTGAGGCAGGAGAATCGCTTGAACCTAGGAGGCGGAGATGGTGGTGAGCCAAGATCGTGCCACCGCACTCCAGCCTGGGCGAAAGAGGGAGACTCTGCCTCACAAAATAAAACAAAAAAAAAGACCACCTTCAACCGGTGGGTAACTTTGAACAACCTTAGTTCACAGTATTCTCTCCCCTGGAAAATGAGAGATTGGATTAGATAATATCAAAGGACCCTTACAACTATAGCATCCTCATAGTTCCATGCTTCTGGCTCACTTCCTGCTTTCAGTTTAAGACCTTGTCCATTCATTAAGACCTTGATATTACTTGTAGTAATATCAACCGAGGCTAAATACCTGCTCAGTATAATACATATTGAAATGTAGCTCATGTATGTTACAAGGCATTGTAAGGATCTCACAGAACAGGTACCCTGTCTGGAGTCACGTGTCTTAGGGCAGTTTCGAAAGGCCCACAAGTGCCAGGAAATTATAGAACAAGTATTTTCAAACCAACAGATTATTGACAGACCTGGTTGATAAGAAATATAAAGCATAATATTTCAGACCACATGAAATTAAAATACAGCAACTTAGAGTTTATGTAAATATCTTGAATGTAAGGCATTGATTATGGCAACACAAACATAAATAAGATACGATTTTCCAAAGGATGATTAATTAGTGCATGTCACAAGTAATTGTGAAAGTGCATAATGCTATAGATTCCTCTCTGCAGTCTAATAGTCCCTATAGCAGAGTGGTATGCCTTAGAGAAAAGAATTCTGGTGTTTTCAATTCAGTTGACCATAAAGCCAAAGAGGGTTGGAGTTTCTCTTATCATTGTTGCTTTTAAGATTTAAGAGACTCAAACACACATATGTGCCAATGGGGAAGAATAATAGAGAGTGATAAAATATTAGCATTGTCCAACTCCAAAATAAATTGCTTATTGGGTATTATTGATACATTCTACCAAATGCTCTTGCTATAGTCTTTTCTGGTCTCCCTTATCCTTTCTCAAATGAGTGCCTCTGCACGTGGTTAGAAGTTGTTCTTTGCCAACTCTTCAGCAGATACCCTTTATGGTCTTCAAACACAAAACCCAAATGTCACTTCCCAGAATCTAGCACGTTCACATTTTCTAAACTGGAATGGAGAGAAATGTATGGAAGGTATCTCTCCCTCCTCCTGAGCATGATAAAACGCTCACTCCCAAAATCTGGCTAACAATTATGTGAGTCATAACAATAAAGAAATAAGAAAATTAGTTTTTTCCTTCTAAGACTTATGAAGTTTATTTGAAATTTCTTCTGCATTCTTCAGTTTGTGCATTTCTACTTAGTCTTACTAGATAGATGATTTTATATATTTTATAGGGACAGCCTTTTTATAGGGACAGCACAGAGTGAGACAAACTTGGGTTTGGATCCTCACTGGCTTTGTGATTGGGCAAGCCACTTAATCTCTCTGAGACCATAGGGAACTATAATAATATCAACCTTGAGGGACTCTAATGAAAATTTGGATATTTCATGGAGCATGTTTAGTTGTTGTCACCTCATAGGAATTAATGTATAGAATATAGGAGCAGGAGTTGCCCGAAGAATACCAGCAATTGTAGTAGCCTCAGCTACTACTATGAAAAACATAGATGAAAAAACCTGATATTTGTTGACACCTCAAAAACAGTCTACATAAGTTGCAGTAGTACAAAATAGAAGCAAAAAGAGCAGTTAGATGACACTAGGCAAGTCTACTGTGTGGATAGGGTAACGGTATAGCATACTAATAGTGAATTTTAGATCTATGTTTAACATTTAAGTAGGATATAAACAAGATTGGAGCCCTCTCCCTTTCATCAATGGTTAGCTCAAAAGACTCATCCCAAAAAAGTAAGTAGTATCTGTAATGAAACATCGTTGCTATGAATATGCTATTCAGTGTAGCCGGGGGACAATTTAATGTCCAGATCTTCTATGGACATAACAAAAAGATACATATCATCAATATATACACATAAGTGTTACTTTCCAAAAATAGTCTTCTTCCCATAGCCCCATCTACCATCTGGGCTTTAACTTGGATTTAAAAGTTATGAATTAATAAATAAGGCTCAGCACTTTCCAATCTCATCTTCAAGTAGATCTGCAATGCTTTAAAATGTTGTGATCAGTGTAACCCAATTGAAGCTGGGCCTCTTCGTGGTTTCTCTCAGCAGGGAGTTGTATTTAGAAGAAACTCAACAACAGTGTCTAAATTAATATAAAAACAACTTAAAGGTTTATTCCTGATATGCAAATGAAAAAGTTCCAAAGAAAAATTATATATTATACAATATTTTAAAAAATTATTTTAACTCTATATTTCCCAAAGAACCATTTAGTATAGCATGAACACTACTTCTTAGTGTACTTCTCCTTAAAATTATGTTCCTAAAATCATCATGTGTAGCTGTTTATCTCCCTGGCCCCTTCTCCCAAAGTCTCCCTGATTGCTTCCTTCATAATGTAAATCAATATGGTTTTACTATGTTTATTTCTTTGCCTCACTCTGTTCAGTGTCCCAGACTTGATGGATGCCTGAACCACAAATGGTTTTTATATCTTAGAAATGGGAATGGGGGAGGGGGAATTTCTGTGAATATTCATATTAATATTTTTAGTCCCTACAATATCAGAAAACAACAGTGCCAGTTATCAATTTGTTGACTTTTATCTCCAAATTCAACTTTTGTGTCACGTCTCTGAAAATGCATCTGGGCCCTTTAAATATTTTTTCTTTGCCTCCTGGCAAGATATTAGGCTTTGCAAGTGGGAGGGACTGGAGAGACATTGCAGGAAAAAGGGTTGGGTTTTGCTTCCTGCTTCTTGTGTGCTTGCTTAGCCAGCTCCTGCAGTGTGGGTGGCTTCTCTAGCATCCAGTTCCTGTAGTCTATGTGGCTTTCTCCAGCAGCAAGGTCTTACAGTGCACTGCAGCCAACAGTGTTCAGTGGCCAGCAACTCTGCTGGCACCTCTCAGGCAGTTTTGTGTTGAGTGCCTCAAGTGACACCTCTTATGAACAGCTTTCCCTAGCACCCTAGGGGGAACATTTCCAGCAAGTTCCATTGGCACCACAGCAACTTCTCCACCATTCAGTGACCCACACCCATAACTGCCTTCTCCAGTAACGCCTTGATTTCAGCCTTGCATGCTCTCTCTTAGGTCTAACAGTGGTGGCTGCTTCATATATCTGCTATTTCTATGTCCTTTATAATTATTTTTACTTCTTATTAGGTAATCCTCTGTTACTTCAATACTGATATAGTTCATAATTATTTATATCAAACTTTATCTGTTCACATTACTATGTGGTTTCTCCCTTCAGACTGGACTCAGACTGATTCAATCATAACTAACGAAATATGAGAATTACTTCATAAGAAGTTATAATTTCCAAAGAGCCAATTGCTCTTATGTATGAGCATTCAATTTCACACAGGAAATGACTCAAGCACATCTGACCAATTCTCTAACCGAATAATTTAGAAACATCACAGAATGGATTTTATAACAAGATAGTTTAATTTTCTCAATCCAAACACCCCTTTTGCAATACTAGTAATGGAAACAAAAATTTCCATCTCCTATAAAAGACAATGTTACTGAACTTCTTGTTTTTTAAAAATTGTATTTAATTTTTTTTTTAAGTTCCAGGATACATGTGTGGGATGTGCAGGTTTGTTACATAGGTAAACGTGTGCCATGGTGGTCTGCTGCACCTGTCAACCCATCACCTAGGTATTAAGCCCAGCAACTCTGCTGGCACCTCTCAGGCCAGGTATTAGCCACTTACCTGGACGCTCTCCCTCCCCTGGCCCCCCTGTTACCAAACTTCTGTACCTGCTCCTGTTCAAAACATGCAGGTTACCACTGATAAAGGTAAAATAAAACTATAGAGGATATTGAATTCTCAAACCATGATTAGTGGAAAAGGAACCAATTTTTACTAAATATACCATATGTGCCAGGCACTATCTGTAGTGTTGTACACAAATTATTCATTTAAGGATTCCTTATTTTTACGAGACATATTAATGTTCCCTTTAGAATCCCAAAGCAAGCATTGCGTCTCTTAAAAAGAATCACTGTATTGTGACTTTGAGGACAGAAATCCCTTAGGGAGCTCTGACTTGACCAATGTAGCCAATTCTTTAAAATGACACTTTTCTTTTTATAAAATCTGCCTATTTACATGCAATACAGGTGTTTAGAATCTTATGAGCTAAGTAAAAAATGGAGCTTAAAAAAAGCAGGAAGAGGTTTTTTTTAATTTTTATTTTTTAAGAAAGCACCAGAACCCATATTTGTAAATGAAATTTTTTCCCCCTTGGGAGGTGTATTCAAATTCCAGTTATGCTGAACTTCCTCACTAAGTCTTGGAATGTCTTCAGTTGTAAGCCCTTCTGAGCACACTATTGACATATTAAATAGATTAACATATTGAATAGATAGCTAGATACAAAGGCAGATAGATGGAAAACTAGCTAGATATAGATAAAGATATAATTAGAGTGAGGTATTACATTTGACCCTAGATATGAGTAATAGCATATCACCATTTCATTCACTGGGTTTGGCTCTACATAACTTTTGTCTATTTTCAAAAATGACATTAATGCAAAAGAGCAGAAATTTGCTAGAGGAAATAAATGAGAAAAAAATTGAAGAAAAAAATGCGTATCATACTCTCTGGGCCATTTCATAGGAAATATTCAAAAATCTTTTGAGCAACAATGACAGTATTAGACTGCGAAATTTCTACCACACTTTAAAAAAAAATCAATCACTAGGCCGGACGTGGTGGCTCACGGCTATAATCCCAGCACTTTGGGAGGCTGAGGCAGGCAGATCACGAGGTCGAGAGACAGAGACCATCCTGGCCAACATGGTGAAACTCCGTCTCTACTAAAAATACAAAAATTAGCTGGGCATGGTGGTCCATGCCTGTAGTCCCAGCTACTCGGGAAGCTGAGGCAGGAGAATCACTTGAACCTGGGAGATGGAGGTTGCAGTGAGCCGAGATCGTGCCACTGCACTCCAACCTGGTGACAGGGAGAGACTCCGTCAAAAAAAAAAAAAAAATCAATTACTAACAAAAATTTACAATTGCTATATGAACATGTCACTTTTTGTGTCCATCAAAAATTGACCCCACATTGTTATTATTATTACCTTCCAGCATAACCTCTCTGATCCTATCAAGTTAGATTTCTTACAGTTTCCCTCTATGCATAAAAATTTCCTCCAGTCCAAAACCATGCAGTATTTCACAACAAAGTCTCCCAACCTCCAATAAATCATCTCTGAGTAAGCCCCATGTTAATCTTCTCTCTTTTATTTTAGCTTCCCTCACACATCATGCTTTTAAACTGTACACACTGACAAACATTTTTTACATATTACCTTAGACTTGTTTTCTAGTCATTGTATGTACTTTTGCTTTATGTCTCCAATGGATCTAGTAGTCATTGCACTTATTTATCTGTTCAATATCATCTATTTTATATACTCATTCTCCAGTGGATCTACTCACCATTTATTTATCCATCTATTACACAAGAAACAGAGATGGCATGTAACGAATATAAAGGTTAAGGGAGGACTCGGAATGGAGGTGACATTTTAGAGGGTGACTTGGAAAACAAGAAGAGGAAAACAAGAAAAAGACCACCTTAAAGGGTGGAGGGAAGATGTTTCCCAGACAAAAACAACTGCATAGGCTGAGTCCCACGTGAAGAAAACCTGGAATGTTCAAGGAACTGCAACAGGGCCAGGGTGGTTGAAGAGTGATGAGTAACGAGAATGACCTAAAATGAGGTTGGAAAAAAGGGCAGAGCCAGCTCACACAGGGCCCCGTTGGCCACTGTCTAGAGCTGGATTTCAGTCTGAGGATAATCAGAAGCCGGTGGAGATTTTCATCCAGAGAGTGACAAGAACTGATATACACTCCAGTTACTCTGACAAATTGGTTGAAAGGGACAAAATAGAAGCCAAGAGAGCAGTTAGATGGTACTAGGCAAGTCTATTGTGTGGAATAGGGTGATAGTGATGGAATGGACTAGAAAAGAGGCATACTGGTGGCAAATTTGTTGATAGACAGGATATGAGGAAATCAAACAAAAGGAGAAATTGAGGGTAAGTCTTATAAAAGTACTGACCTCCCCTTCAGATCTCCATGAATTTAATATACACAATTAAGTTACATTAAGTACCTGTTGGGGAAGCCAAGTGAGGGCGACAAGGGAAGGACAATAATGCTTTCCCTAATAAAGCAAAGAATGGAACACGAGACCCTGGCAGCCAGAGCAAGGACTTCAGTAACATTAGTCACCATCCGAGTGACCACAGAAGATCACTTAATCTCTTATGTCTGCTTCCTTCTCTGTGGGCCGGGACAGCAACATCAAGGGTTTGGGCTCTGGAATCAGACTGCCTAGGTTTTTATTCCAGCTCTTTCGCTTACTCTTAGACAAAGTGCTTATCTTCTCTCAAAATCTGTAAAATGTGAATAATAACAATACCTGTGTCTTGTGTTTATAGTGCAGGTTAAATGAAATAATATGAATAATGCACTTAGAACAGTGCCTGGTGCATAGTAAGCATTAAATGTGTATCACTAGCTGCTGTGAAACGGATTGTTGGGAGGATTAAATGAGAAAATGTTTGCATAGTAAATAAAAAAAATTATAGCTTGAAAAAAACTGAACTGCCTTTGTTTTAGAGAGAGAAAGAGAGAGACAGAAAGAGAAACTGTCTTTGCTTTAGAAACCCCCTAACAGGTGAATTTATTTTTTAAGATGAGACCTTGTTGTGACTCTACTGTGAATGAATCAAAGAAATAGCTTACCTGTTTTGCACAAAACAGGATCATTTAGAAGGAGATAGAAAGGAAGCAAGAAAATGTTGAAAAAAGACAAAGTCCTTGGAACAGGCAGGAGTCTGGAACCCAAGTAGAAGAAATAACTAGTGGAAATTCCAGCATCATTGTCCTAAAACACTAGTAAACTTGCTACTTACTTGGTTTGGTGTTATTTGGCATGAGTAGTCAGGGCTGTCTGGCAGGGCAATGTGGAAATGATGAAGGGAGAGCATGCACACACACAAAAACGTGGACTCAGAGAATTCTGAATAACAAATGTTGAACGTTTTACAGTTACTGGCACAGAGGAGGCATTCAACAAATATTAATTTCCTTTTCTGATTTGAGATATAAAATGTAATCTCTGACCTGGGAGAGTTAACAAATTGGTTGAGAGTCCAATGATTACAGGTATAAAATTATTAGAAAAAATATAGGCATACAACAACAACATGGTATACAAATTATAGGCACTGTAGAGTTTATAAAAGTCAGGGATCAATCAAGAGAAGTTCTAGATTATTTTAGAAAAGATTCTGAATTAGAATAAATAAATAATTCAAATGATGAGGTGTTAGATCCATATTTAATATAATTTAAAGATAGGAAAGGAGTAAGAAGTGTTTTCCAAAAAGAGAAAGAACAAGAAAGAAGAAGAAAGCCTAACACATTTTTGCTTGTGTACTAGAATGCTGTACTGTATCTGGGTTTGATTGGTAACCAATATGAAGTTATTGTTGAGCAGGAAAATGGCATGTTTTAGAAAAGATGACCTACAAGGAGTTAACAGGCTAAATCAAAGATTGAAGAAAAAAAGTGGAAGGAAAAAGATCAAGGAAAAATCTGGTTGCAGTCATTCTAGCTGAGGTTAACAAAAATCTGGATTTGGTCATTGGCAGTGGGAGGGGGAATGGGAGGAATGAGTGGTTCTGGATGACGTTCAAATAAAATCATGAGCTGGGGAAAGGAGGCTAGCATGACATTGATGGCAATAAATAAAATAAATATGAAAGTATAGCACAGTTGGTGATAGAAACAAATGCAAGTAATTTATTTGCATCACCTTATTTTTGCCCTAAATATGACTCATAGTTCTGCTTGGTCATCAACTAGTGCCAAATGTAGTCATATTCCTGGCATATGGAATAACTATTTTATTGTACCCAAAAACTTGCTCACTGGGCTCCAGCTGTTTCATAGTCTATCCACACTGAGCCATGGCAGATATAATTCTCTTGTCCTGAGGAAAATGTTTAAAGCAAGTCAGAATCTCTTTTGAATAGGAATAGAGCAAACCTTTTTACTTCCCAGAGATTCTGGTTCCCTAGAAGAGTGACATAATGAGTCTTGAGTACTTACTATGTTCACTGCCGCTCTATCAATGGGGGCAAACTAGTGGCATGACCTAGGTGCTATCTTGGTCTCTGTTTTGAACTGAATTTTTTTTATGAACTCCAAATTCATATACTGAAGTCTTGATTCCCACTGTGATGGTATTTGGAGATGGGTCCTTTGAGAGTTAATTAGGTTTAGATGAGGTAATGAGGTGTGGCCCTTATGTTGGGATTAGTGCCCTTGCAAAAGAAGAAACCAGAGAGCTCCTCCTGCTCCCCCATCCTTCTGCCTTGTGATTATATAGTAGGAAGGTGGCTATCTGCAGGCCAGGAAGAGAGCCCTCACCAGAACCTGACCATGCTGACACCCTGATCTTAGACTTACAGTCTCCAGAACTGTGAGGAGAAAATTAATTTCTGTTGTTCAGGCCACCCAGTCTTTGGCATTTTGCATGGCAGCTTAAGCTAATACAGCCTCTCAATAGCCAAATGAGGAGCCCAAAAGGTTACCAATTTAGAAAGGCCAGGGAAATGTGTTACTGAGAATGTTGTGTAACGAGAATGTCCATTATGTTGCTTTTTCCATTTTTACTCTGCTATAGTCTGTGGTCTGAGATAACAACTTTATCAGACTTTAAGATTATCCTGGACAAGCTCTGTCCAATAAAACTATGGTGGGATACACATAACCAATTTAAATTTTTTAATAGCTACATTTTAAAAAGTCACAAGAAGTAGGTAAAATTAAATTTAATAACTCATTTAATTCAATATAGTCAAAATATTATAGACATGTTACCAATATAAAAATTATTAAAAAGATAGTTCACTTTTGTTCCTACTAAGTCTTTAAAAATTGTTGTGATGTGCTATTTTACACTTATAGCACATCTCAATTTGTACATGCCACATTTCAAGTGTTCAATAGATACATGTGGCTAGTGGCTACTGTACCAGATAGTGCAGTTCTAGACATTTCATTTTTTTAAGAAAGACATAGACACAGTTTGTTTAAATATGAAGTCCTAGTTTTCTTCTTGAGGGTTATTAGCCGGCTTTAAAGTCCCTTATTTTTCTCCTAACTCCTTGAAGTCTTCTCTTTCTGGTTGCGCCCATCTTTATATCATAAAACAATTAATCGTAAGACTACATAATGGACACTGTGGTCCTGCTATGGTTTGAAAGTGTGTGTCCCCTAAAGATTTACATGTTGGAACCTAAGACCCAATGTGATAGTATTAAGAAGGGTCTGTAGGAGGTGATCAGACTATGAGGGCTCTGTCCTTATGAGTGGAATTAATGCCCTTATAAAAAGGCTTATGGGAGTGAGCTATTAGGCTCCTTTTGCCCTTCCACTCTTTGTCATATGAAGACACGGCAAGAAGGCCCTCACCAGACACCCAAATGTCAATGCTTTAATCTTGGGCTTTGCATCATTTAGAACTGTGAGAAATAAATTGCTATTGTTTATAAATTACCCAGTCTCAGGTATTTTGTTATAGCAGAGGAATGGACCAAGACAGATTTTTTGTGAAGATTCTCTCTTCAGGGTCAAGGTACTCACCTTCCTGGGGCTATGAATATGGCTGCTGACAGTTCACAGCTGCCTCTCTTGATGGGTATTGTCCTAGGCTGTGGGGAACTACTTTCCCTCAGGCTATGCCCTCTGGAGGGTAGCCTGAAGCCAGATAATGACTGATGAGGGGCATAAGTCTGTTTCATTTACTCCACTTGAGACAACTCTGAAGGGACAGTCCAAATCCTGAAGTCTCTAAAGGGTTGACGGAGGCCTCCTTTGCCACTGTACTGCAGTTCAGCATTTCATTCTGCCCCATCCTGTTTCCTTCACTTTCCTACAGGTGTCTCTTGTAAGAGCAACTCCCCCTTACCCCTTCCAAAAAAATAAACTAACTCTGTTTGCATCTCTTCATCTCAAAATCTGTTTCCAGGAAACTCAGTTTAAAAGAGAATATAAAGTAGTCTCTTTTTTACCAAGGCAAGATCATTAGCAGTGTTTGAGGTAGGGGAGGAAAAGCAGAACAAGGCTCTGATTCATTTTTATGTCTTATACTTCCCCACATGCGAACAAGGCTAGGACATACTCTGACCCTCTGGCTCTTCATGTCTGCTCACTCCCATTGCCTTTCTTTCCCTATATTTTTCCCAAAGATCAAAGTGACAACTGAGTAAAGGGCATGGTCAAAATTGAGTTTCAGCAACAGCATTGGGTCAAAGCATGAGAAGTATATCCCCAAATGAAAAAGATATCAATGGCACAATATGGTAGCCCATACATGTATTGACACCACCAGAGTACTGTCTTGTCTTTACTTTTCCTGACTCTCCAGGGTTGATCTGCATGGGTAGAGATGCAGAGCAGTTCTGCCATTGACATTAGTAGCTTCATCTTTTAATGCAATCATTGCCTTCATTTTCTTTCTTCTTCCTCAGGGAAATTCCACCCTTCTAGCCTTTATATTTATGACCCCATGCTGGTGTCTGTGGGTCCCTGCTTTCCCAAAACACTCTCTTCACTGCCTTAGACTGGTAGTCTAGTCCTGTCTGGTAGTCTTTTAACACTTTAAAAGATGGGGTGTAGGGAGATCAAATCCTCTTTGTCTTAAAACTTGGGCTTGTCTGCTACACAAAGTCCTGCCCTTGGTAGTGGCAGTCACATAATAGGACAGTAAATTAATGCCTGAACAGATTGTGCCGTTCCAGAGAGTCCACCTTCCCCGGCTTTCCTTTCTCCTGCCTACTGCTTCCTCCATCCTTCTTCACAACTCCCTCCCCTGTGACGCTTTCTTCCAGAGGATGAGTCTGGAGGAGGAGGCAGCATGAAAGGGAGAACTTGCTGCATCAGAGTTTGTGCCAATTGGAGGGAAAGCTCAATCCCTCAGCAGCCTGATGGTCCAGATGGCCCCATAGGCTTTGCAGAGCTCAGAGGCCCCCAGACAACTCCTTGTCTACATTAGCTTAGCATTGCTACTAAAATTGATGTTATACCAAGTCATCCCCCAAGAGCATGGTAAATCACTTGTTAAAAAAAGAGTTCCACAGTTTTGGCACATGAACCTGACAAGGATTTTTTGAGATTTCTAGCATTTCCAGAATTTAATCAAATGATTGTTATTATAATTAATTATAGTATTCTAGTACTACCGTATATTTTTATATAAACTACCAATTGCTGAAAAGAATCACATTGGATCTCAGTATTATTCGATTATACATTAATTCAAATTTCACTAATTAAAATGTCAAAAGGAAGTAGACATGGAGTTCAACTAATTCTCACTTTACTAATCCATGAAACAGATACTTCTCATAAATAGCTGGTAATTTTTCCTCAGTTCTCAGGAAAAATAACTGAATAGCTGCAGTAAATTCTCCTATTACTAGTTCTCCACACTACAATTTTTTTAAAACCTGCAATTTATCTTGAAAGGCACCCTGAAGCAGTAGCACAAGGATTAAATGACCATTTTTAGATAATAATGGTTAACATCTAATCGTTTAATAAAAAAAAGGAGCTTGACCCTTTCCTGGTCACACTTGGAAGTGCTCCCTCTTGGTGTCATCTAGCTTGGGCCACAGAGGGCCACAGGACAGCTCCGTATCCTCTCTGTCCTACATTCATTCATTCATTCATTCATTCAGGCAACAATACTGATTAAATACTTATTTTATGCCAAGCATTGTTCCTCAGCTCTTGGGATATATGAGCAAAACAAACAAAAGTACTTGCCCTCATGGAGCTCCATGCAGGGAAAAGAGGCAATAAGCAATAAAAATAATAAATGTTATAAGATGTTGGATGGTAGTAAGATCTATTGGGGGGAAAAAAGTAAGATCAGAAAAATGGGAAGCTAAGGGGAGCTGATTTTAAATGGGGAATTGGGCCTAATTTAGAAGGTAACATTTGAGCATGGACTTAGCCCATTTTGGTAATGTCTTTATTATTTTTTCATCCATAAATATTATGTTCCTATCATTCTCTTTTTCTTTCCCAGGGCCTTCTACCAGACACATAAGAAACATTATGTATGTATGGGCTTAAAACTACACAGACCTTGAGTCAGGGCCAGTTAATTTTTTTATGATAGTATCTCAATTATATCTGGAAAACCTGAGGCCTGGCCTTACTCATGGTAACTGTATGATATGATGATATGATGTAAGATGTGCTACACAAATTTCTGTCTCCTCCTTTCCCAGACTCTTTACTGCCTTAAAATCTACTTCCTGAAATAGTTACATAACTTTCCCATCAGCCAGCCATGCTGCCTGAATTCACCACTGTTAAGATATTCATTACTTGAGATTAAAGCATGGCATTTTTAGTGATTCTCTTTTAAAATTCAAACTTGCCATGGGAATAAGACTTTTAAAAAAATCATTCAAGCTCATGAAAGAAAAAGGCTGCATTTGTGGCATGGCCGGCAGGTTTGTGGAGAGTGGACCCCAGGCTCCCTCTGATGGGCCAGGGGCCAAACTGGAGGACAGGGAGTCCAGGAAGTCCACATGGCAGACCAGGCAAGGACTGGAAGGTCCTAAACTTGACCTGGTATTTTTTACTTACACAAAGAAATATGTTCTATAACTTTCTTGATCAGCTCGCCCTCTTACCTAATTGTATTTTCTCACTAGGATACATATTTTTGACCTCTGATAGATTAGCACACCAAGGAAGGGTACAGTAGGAGCAGAGTCATCTGCCTCAGCAGGAAAAAGTGTTCTATCTTGGAAATAGTTTAGAATTTCTGGACATAGTGATAATAAACAGAAGACCAACTTTTAGTGATATTTACTACTATTTATAAATATACCGTAGGCATTGCACCGCTTTTCTTATCTGCTTCCAGGACACACCATGGCACCAAGCCCCACCTTGGTCCTCATGGCTCTGAGACATGTATTTCTAGAGTTTCCACTATGTACACAGATACATAAATATTTCCTTCTTCCCCTCCACAAAAATAAAGTCATATTGTATATACTAAGCAACAGATTTTAGACATTTTCCATGTCAACCAATTTAGACCTGTATCCTTCATTTTTATGTGTTACATAATTTATTTCTCTAATTTTGTCTGGATGAATTCTCAAATAGTTTTAATTTCTGGATACTGTAAACAGAGTTTCAAAAAATATTCTTGAATTTGCATCTTTGTACACTTATCCATGTTAACCTTAAAGCACATTCCTAGAGTTAGGTTTGCTATACCAAAAAATATGTGTAATTTTGACGTTTACTCCTAAATTTCCCTCCAGAAAGTTTTCAGTCCTTCTTCTACCACCAGCTGAGTATGAAAGTGCCAGCTTCTCTACAGCCTTGCTACCAGTAGGGTTCTCTAGTCTTTTTAATCTCTGATAATCCAAATTAAAATGATCCTATTTTGAAATATTTAACATTTTTAATTTTATATTTTCACCTTTTGTGAATGTGTGGATTTGCCTGCATGAACTGCCTGCTTTGGTCCTTTACCCATTTTTATTATTTTTTTTTTTTTTACTGCACTGTGGAGCAAATGTTCCTAAAAAGGGAAAAAGACGCCAAGCACAAATTTCATCTATAGTATAAGACTAGTTAGGAATAGACCTAATATCCATCACATGAGTTTGTAGACTTATTTTTGAAGTTCTGAAATTACATTTAAAAATCTTGTGGCTTCTGTATTTCTATGAATGTATTTCCCTTCCTACAATGTGTTCTCAACACCATTTGGTGATATCATGGCAGGGACTGTTATGTGTGCCTCCAATTCTTATTCTGGTCTTCACAGGTGAGATCTCTTCACTATCTGCTTTGGGAGATGAGGACATGGGCTTTCCTGCCCTCTGTCTTCCTTACCTACCTTTCTTCACTCTCTTTCACTTCCCAACTTTGGTTACACGTACATTTACTTTTATACTTCTTAAGATTGACAATTTCTCTGACTATAAAGGTCTCAGTGACTTCTAAAAATTTTAAATCAATAAACAGTTTAAATTACTATGACTACTTAAGCATTGCTCTTGAGCTAACTGGTTTGGTAGGATCACATTTCTTTCTCTGTGGCACCAATTCCCATGCTCTTCAGCGAAGAAGGTACTTAGAGATTCTGCTTTTACAGTCCATCTAGTATCTCCAAACATTATTGTGACTACCAGGACTCTTGGTTCCAAATGGTATGAAAAACAACACAAACTTAGAAAAAAATTACTTACTCAAGAAAGTAGATCTGACTTCAGAAGTGGCTGGAGATAGGAAGTCACACAATGTTTGTTGTTAGCATCTGGTCTCGTCATTTGCTCTCTGAGTGATGGCTCTAGTACTTTACTTCTTTATTTTGCTGAAATACACCCTTGAGTTCCTTTCTACAAAAGAATGCTCGGAGTATAAACTCTGATTTATCACACATCTGAAAATCTTTTATTTTGTCCTCATGTTTAACAGTGTCTTAGTTAAGTAGATTCTAGTTTGATTAGTATTTTATTTCAGAACTTTGAAAAAATAGATCCATTGTTTTGCAGAATCTGACTGGCAGTGACAAGTGTGTGGTCAGTCCAATTCTTGATTCTTTCACATGATACTTATTTTTTTTTCTAAGGAAGAATATAAAATTTTATCTTTATAATCAATATCATAGAATTTCACAATTATGTGTTTAGGTATAAGTCTTTTATCATATTTTGTGCTGGATATTTTGTGGGCCCTGAAAAACATATTTTCTTCTACAGTTTGGGGAAATTCCCTTGCATTCATCCTGTAATAACCTCTTCCCCTCTGCCTTCTTTGCCCTTTATTCCTCAAACTTCCTGAGTTTATATTTTATGTCTCTTAACTTTCCATTATATTATCCAACTTTGCCTTTCTGTTCTGAGGGGCTTCCTCGATTTTATTTCACAAAACCTATTTTGATTTAAATAAACTTTGGTGATCATATTTTCAATACCTTAGAGCATATTCATCAAGATTCTTCAGAGAAATGAACTAATTGGAGATAGATAGATAGATAGATAGATAGATAGATAGATAGATAGATAGATACATGATAGATAGATGTTAGATAGGTAGATAAGAGGAGACTTATTATGGGTAGCCTTATGCAATTATAGAGGTTAAAAGTGGGGAAAGGCCCTGGTGTAAGTTTCAGAGTCAGAAGGTCTGAGAACCAGGATCTTAGAGCAGGACAAGATTGATGTTCCAGCTCAAGAACAGAGAGAGAATCATCTTTCCTTTGCCCTTTTGTTCAATCTAGACCTTCAGTAGATTGGGAGATTTCCACCCACACTGTTAAGGACTGATCTTCTTTTCTCGATACTGATTCAAATGCTAATTTCTTCGAGGAACACCCTCAAAGATAAACTCAGAAATAATGTTTTACCTGCTATCTGGGCATTCCTTATCCTGGCAAGTTGACACATAAACTTATCTATTATCCCAGTAAGTTGACACATAAACTTATCTATCATACGAAGTTTTTTCGAATGTTACATTTTTTAAACTTGGTCTCTAAATTGTGGCAATATCTTGTTGAATCTCACTGAGAATGCTAATTCAAACATTTTAAAAGACCTCTGTTCCCAGAATTATCTCTATGGTCATTTTCAAAATTTATTCATCTTGCTTAAAAAATTGTTTTTTCTTTCATGTTTTGGGGTTTTGATTCTTTTTCTTTTTTCTTTTTTAAAAATATTATTCTTGTCTACTGATTCTTATTTTTGTTGCAGATTAAGAATGAGGTGAGACTGGAGAGATCCTGGTATACAATTGGTGGGTTTAAGGATAAAGGTCAGAAAGCCATTAAACTGGAGGACTGGATTGACTTTGGTGCACTGACTCCTATACATGCTCCTAGGATAAATGCTTAGCTGCAGATTTTTTTTTTTTCACCCAGAGGTGAAGAGTCCATGTATGGATTTCCAAACAGTCCTCTTTTTTCAGCCCCCATCTCCCTTTCTTACCCTCAGTGGTAAATGCCATCTCAAATATGGAACTGTTTCATGCTTCTGCCAGGCAAAAGGATTCCTTTCTAGGCGTGGTCCAGGCAGCTGCTATTTCTGTTTTGCTTTATCCATTGATGATACTTCTTCAGTCTCTTCATTGTCATGTCAGTATCCTTTTCGTCCTTTACAATCAGCTTAATGGAGTTTCCAAAGGCAAAGAGATCAATGTATATGTTCAATATGGCATCTTAAACTGGAAATCTCTCCATCCATTTTATACAGAATTGGGGATATAACTCAGGGCATTTCTCTGCTGCCCTTAATTATCGACATAATTTGAGGTGAATTAAGTTCCCAGATGAACATCCCAAAGGATACCTTAGCCTCTCACTGCTTTGCCAACTGTATCTCTAAGGACCTTCACTTCTTTCTTCTATCTCAGCTACTTACTTCTGTGACCATACCTTAGGTCTCGTTGTAACTTGAACTGAAATCTTAAATACAACCTGCAGCTATCTGGTAAAAAATCTCTTTTATTTCCTATCCTACTGCTAGTTACTACTAGGACTCATACTTTGAACTCATCAAAATGTCCAGTTTTTTAGCCCATGTATTTTTTCCTTCCATCTTCATCTCTTCCTAGTTCCAGCTGGATCATACATCCCAATCACTGTACCAATATATACCCTCCTCTGAGAGCCCTAAGCATGGGTCAATCCAATTGTGTTATAATGTGAGACTATCTGGGTTTATCCCATCCCTACCACTCATAAGTTGTGGGACTTCGGGGAAGTTATTTAGATTTTCTGTGCATCCGTGTCCTCATCTGTAAAATGAGGATAATAATAGTATGAATGTTCTGGGGATGAAAGGAGATAGCACATGCAAAGTGCTGAGAAGAAACGTCATGATCAATAAAAGTATTCAATAGACATTAACTAGTAGTAGTAATATTCTTTAACCTGAAAATGCTAGTGAAAAAGCAATATGTGTTAATAAGTTATGTTAAAGTCTATAGGTGCTTAAACATTCTATTTATACTGTTTAAACAGTCTTCTTGTAAGTTAACCACTTCTAAAGAGATGTAGTATTTCCCTGTTTAAATGACAATGAAGCACTGATTTCTCTTCTGAGTCTTTGTACCCTCAGCACTCAAAAAAATGGGTTGTGTCTCTGTTCTGTTTCTTTTCTAATCCCATTTTGATAGTTAATCCTTTGGGTCTCCAAGGAGCCCTTGCCCTAATTATGATAGGATAATGAAACACTGACATCTAATTACAACTTTTATGAAGGTAGCAGATATCAATTACAAACTGGGAGTCATGTGGCTTTATATTCTTCCTTATGTAACACTTGTGGTTTTAGAAAAGAGATCAGATTCAAAAAATAGTTTGAGCTATATCATTTCCCACTGATGCTATATTATGCCATTTCTTCCAGATCTATAACTATGTAATAGTTATTTTGAGCTTTGAAGACCTCAGGACTCTTTCTAGCTTGGAACTCAAAAATCTCTTTGTTGATGGGTATTTTGATCAATCCTTTGATTTAAGCAAGTCCCTGGAGGAAGAGCTTTTAACCCAGGCACTGTATAAATAATTATCTGATTACTAGACCCCAATTTAAAGAAAACTCTAAACAAATTAATATTTTGAACACAGTCCTTGTAGAGTGAAATTGTGTTCTTTTGAGACATATGTAACAAGGTACTTTCAGGATGTGAAGATCATTAATATTTTAGCCTTAATTATTTTACCCTCACAACCTTAAGGTGTCCCCCAATAGCAAATTGGTGAAATGTCAATTATAATTTTAAAACATATATGTTTATCACTTTGGAATAAAATTTTAGGAAGTATCACAAAGAAGCAATGTAAGATAGCAACACTGGATCCTGTTAAAATCTTCGGCAAGTTATCCAGTTTTTCTAGGCTGTTTCCTAATCAGCAAAATGAGTTTTGGTATGGATCAAATGAAATAATGCATTAAATCACTTTGTAGATAACAGTAAACAGTAAATGTTCATTGAATCTGAGGAATCAAATGGGTAGGATGTTAGGAGCTTTTAGGTTTTCTAGAAGCAAATTTTTACTTTAGAGTATAAAATCAGGCTTATGTTTACTGCACTTCTATCATTATTCCCCTTACTTGTAACTTGTCTTTAAAATAATTTGTCATGGCTTTTGGTTAATAAACACATCTCTCTTTCATCTCCCCACCATAAAATAAAAAGATAACATCCTTATGCTCTCAGCATGGTCTTACCTTCAGACTCTAGAAATACACAGCTGAATGTGTTTTCTGGGAAAACATATAAATTAAAATCATTTTTGGCAGACATACATTGGCTATTAATAAACTGTTCTAGTAAGCTCTCCTCCTTATAACCTAAGGATTTATGTTATAGCTCATTTATCCAGCAGGCTTACCAGAATGCAGTCATATTCCAAAGTCAGTCTTACAAGGTCCCTCTCTGGAAAGAACTCAATTGATGAGCCTCTACTCTCCTAATTGCTGGCCTTACCTTTGTACATGCCAAATCATCATCCTTTCTGCTTTTGTAGCATTTTTATAGACCCAGAATTGCTTTCTGAGAAAAGTCTCAGTCCTAACAAAGGTTACACTTGAACTGAGGATTACATGCATGTGATATGTGTCCTTTCCAGTCCTCTTCCCAGGTCCATGCAGAAATCACCAACCAGTGAGAACACTCCTTCTACAAAACACAAACTCAGCTTCAGGCTATTTCTGAACAAGAGCTTTAGGAAGCAAAAGGAAGCAAGTATGTAAGAACGGACCTGCCATATTTGTACTAGAATGTAAGTTCCTTAAGGGCACATACTGTGTCTGATTCCTTTTTGTTTTCTCAACAAAAATGTTGATTGGGTGTTAACTAATTGTATAAAGTAGGAATAAGAGTCAGTTTCCTAAATGTTTTTAAAAAGTTAACAAAAGCATTTTCACTTTGACTCCAAAATTTTAAAAAAGCTAATAAAGATGTTATAATATTTTAAAAATCCAAATTTTATGGGAGTTCTTGTCTGGATGAAAATTAGAACACATTCACATTGTCTCAAACGAACGAACATGTGTAACTCTATAAAAACAATACCTCCCTAAAGCATGAAATCAGATGGAAAAACTCGACATCTTTATTTCTGCAGTCAGTCTCATTTTTCTTAAAACAGTTCAAACTAGTAAGAATTTTCCAGAAGTTACAGCTTGACTCACCCAACCTTCCAAGGAAAAAACAAAAAAACTTAAACAGACATTGTTTCACTCTCATCATTTTCCCCCCTTACTAATAGTTGCAACTTAAATGTGTCTTAAAGCACTCCAACTTCTTCATAGTGCCTGTTAAATAAGTATCCTGTGGACCCCCACACACAGTCATAGAATCCTAAGTGGTGCTCAGACCAGTCACATGTCAGTGCATTCTTAATTGCTACAGCTAATATGCTCTCAGCATGGTCTGTTAATTACACCCTAATAATTTATTATAGTTTCTTTCTACAATGTAAAGTCTTGGAAATCACCCACTAAAAAGTACCTGTGTACTCTGGGGCTTTGGCAGGCTAGGACAGAACTTCTGAGAACACGGTGTGTTCCAGAGAAGATAATCTGAGAGGACTTACAGAGAAACACTTCATTCAGGACCCGGCTGCTGGCTTTTATCTCAGATCTGAGGATTTCACAATCACTTGGAGATACCTACAAGTGTATAGCACACCTTGGATATTACTCTTAATGATTACTTCAGTTTGTAAAGAGGTGACTCCACCAACAGCAAAGGAGAGGGCCCAGCCCCAAGCCACGAGGAACACAGTTCTCTGCCAGTAAGTGCCTAATGACTCATTTTCCTCAACAGAAGCTTCATAAGGCTGGAATTCAGGGAGGGATGTCTGGAGAATGTCTGAAAGGAAGTTCACAAGCCACTGTCCTGCTCTTTGCTGGAGAAACTGTCCCATGGTAGCCAGACAAGTTGACGAAGGTAAACAGCAACATGTTTTGGTAACATTTCCCCATTACCTTTCATGTACAATCCAAGAAAGGTTGCCATGAAGTGTTTTAATCAGGTTGGGAACATTATAAACTTCCAAAAAAGAAAACCATTAGTGGAAAAATTAAGGACACAGTAGATTTAACAACTGTGTTTACGTGGAACCACAAAATCTATCCAAGTGAATTGCATTAAAACAGACAGAACACTCCAAGAAACTGTTGTATGTGTATTTTTTTTAATTCAGTCAACCATTTTACTAATCTGTCAAGATGACCAATTTCTTTGGAATTATGTAGATTTAGCCCAAATGAAATTGTACATAAGATTTACTTCTCTTTTCAGATGCTTTTTTATTTATTTTTAAATCTTTATAATTACTAAATGTTCTCTCTCTCAGAAGATATTCTGAGAGGAAAGCAAAAATACCACTCTTGTAAAGCCATTTCCATTCTTCCAAAGGTCTGCTGGTAAATTATTCTTACTGATCTTTCCATCTTTCTAGCCTGTGCATACACACCTAACCCATACTAAATTTCACCAGATGGCATTTTATTTCTTTAAAGTAAAGCAGCCGTGGGTTTAGACAGTTGAATTTTTAAACTTCTGTATTTACTGAAAGTGCATATGGTGCTATATGGACAAAGAAATTGTGCTGAAAGAAAAACATTTCTGTCTGCAATACCTCAGAATCTTCCAGAGGAAAAAAAAGTGCAGTTATATGGTGCATTTCTCACAAAATCTTATGTGGCTTCAATGTTCTTCCTCTGTTAAAAAGTAGATATATGTTTAATGTACAGACCTGCAAGTTTCATTATTTTAAATTCATCTTTTAGTGGCAAATAAAAATGTTATACGAAACTCAATGACTTGCTAAAGCGATCTCTCAGTGAATTCTAGAAGAAAATGCAACATAAACCTGTACTTGTAAAAAAGAAAAAATAAAAACCTCTGTATGTCAACGTAAGCAGATGTTGGTGTAGAATTTACAAGGATGAGAAGGCTATAAAACCTCCCCTGAGTCACTCACAGTTCATTTGAGGGCCAAGAACGCCCCCAAAATCTGTTTCTAATTTTACAGAAATCTTTTGAAACTTGGCACGGTATTCAAAAGTCCGTGGAAAGAAAAAAACCTTGTCCTGGCTTCAGCTTCCAACTACAAAGACAGACTTGGTCCTTTTCAACGGTTTTCACAGATCCAGTGACCCACGGTCTGAAGCAGAATTAGCTAACTTTCAAAAACATCTGGAAAAATGAAGGTTAGTATAAGCAACCTCAAGTATCGTTAAAAAAATTAAGGTTGGCTGGATTGAACGTGATCAGAGTTTTCTATTGTTTAAAAGGTGAGGATTTGTACATAAGTATTTACTTCCTGAATGGGTTGGGATTGGAAAATTGTTCAAATATACTGTAGAAACATTTGTCCTTGCAGAGCTGGAAGAATTCCAGCAATTATAGCCGGATCAGTGGAAGACAATCAAAAGCTTCGTGGGGCGAGAGAAATAGGATTTAGGTGTAAACAAATTCTTGCCATTTCTACTATTTAGCAGAAACTATGTGTATGCCTAATTCTCTTTATTTTATGTAGACTTGGGTAAAAATCGTATTTGGAGTTGCCACCTCTGCTGTGCTTGCCTTATTGGTGATGTGCATTGTCTTACGCCCTTCAAGAGGTAAGAACTTTCTCTGATTTGCTCTATCTGCCTAGAATAGCTTGGAAAATGTACTAATGCAAGATCACAAGTGGCTGAACATTTCCTAAGTGCTTATGTTCCAAAGTAAGTCTGTTATTTCTAAGAAGACATATAAGCTCACAGATATGTTGTTGTGCAAGACCAGAAATACTGAGGAATTTAAGGCATGGGTAGGAAGAGATTTACAGTGTTATTTCAGCAATAGAAAAACCTAAGAACTATGCTGCATCACCCCCACAACCCCCAAAAATATATGCTAAATACAAGCTTTGACAGGCCTTTAGAGACAACATTTTTAACTAACATTGCTTTTCATTATTAGGTTTGTCTCGTGGAAAGTAAAAATGAGTAAGAATGGAAAAGTTAAAACAGAATCTATGGACTTTTTTTATTACTAAATAGTCTTTCCAAAAATTTAGGGAGGAAGTTGAGAATACAGATCTCAGGAATAGCTGTATAGAAAAAGCGAAGTTGTTGTTTTAGATGTAGTAGCACTGCACATCAAATTAGAAAACTAAACATTGTTAAGCAAGCATTATGATCAGTCATAAATTGTATCCTTTTACAAAAAAGGCTTAGATTGACATTGATCTCACTTCACTAAAAATTGGAAGGTACTATGGGCTGATATCAGAGCTAGTTTAAATATAAAGTAGGACTATGTTGATAGATAATCCAGTGATATTAGGGGAATAGCTTTTTATGAAAATATTTATGAAGAGAAACTCAAGCTTCTAAAATAGAAAAAAATAATCCAGTAATAACAGATCTTATGTCTTTGTGTCTAGGAAAAGGGGAAAAATTTGTACTAATAAATACTAAAAGTTTATGATAACAAATGTGGGAAATATCTTGGTTAAAAGTTAACTGATAGTAAAGGAAGATCAATAAAATAACTTCAGCTAAAGAATGTATGAGTCCTGAACGACTATTGCTATTAAAAAGAACATAGAAAAATGTTTTGGAAAATTGAAAATAATCATGAGATTTTCACAGAATTACAAAATAGAATAGGTGAATCCATAAGATGAAGTCAGCTTATATCTTCAGTGTTCATTTCAGTCTTTGTTTCTGTTCTCTGCCAGCACAAGATTCTTCTTAGGCAGTTGAGAGGTATGTTGTGCGTGTACATATCTTTCATAAATTTTCATGTTAAAATTATTTTCAGACCCGTCTCTCAACTCAGTGGTCTTGGGGCCACATTTCCCTCATACCAGCAGTTATCAGGTAGTGGATTAGGTCATATAGATCCTTTGAATGTTAATTCATTAAAAATTAGCTCCTGATTTTAAAAGAAACTCAATCTTGAAATTGATACTCTGCACTCTCAGAAATAAATGTTCTTGGAACAAAAGTTTGTTAATTTTATAGGGCACTTGCCTCCATGTCCACAGGGAAGGACGAATTTCACTATGGAATTCAAGCTATAATTTCTAATAAGAAATACGTTATATTTACATATTTACAAATGATGTATAGAGATACACATACACAGATATTTGTGTGATCACATATAATCTCAATCCTACCCTCTTTCCAAGTTTAGTTATGTATAGCTTACATATAAATATATGTTGTATACTATATACAGTATAAAAGTCCTATGTAATTTATAATACAATTCTCTGTTTTCAACTAATAGGAAAATTCTAAGAATAAAGTGATTTCTTGATAGGGTGAAATAATCAAATTAAACTCAAGTACTCAATGAAATTTGAGTACTCATTCAGAAATAGAAAAATCATAACTAAGGTGAGAACTGCTGTTTTTTGATCCACTACATCATTCTCCTTCTGTTCTAAATTTGCTTAATAACTTCTTAGAATGTCAGCTAAACAGCTTGTGAATGGCACCAGTCATTTCCCTACTTTCCTGAGCAGGACCCGGGCAAGTCAGTGCCACGGGCAGCCCTGAAGTTAGGCGTGGTGGCCTCCTCCTGACTTTCCTCCTTTCTTCTCACATCTCACTCGTCAATCATCTCCCATCTGGAGTGCCAGGTCCAGTCCTCACTCTCACATCTGCCCAGTGCCTATGAGAATAGGATCTGAGATGGCAAGGCAGGAAAGGGAAGGAGGAAGGGGTAAAAAGAACAGAGAATTCAAAGCCAAGTGAACTCCTACTTAGCCTCCTTCTCACACTTCATCAGAAATCCCATTACCTCAGATTTGCCTTAGGTGCCCTCGTATCCTCAGCCCAGAATTTCATGAACCAGTGTATGAACAGTCTTCTGAGAAACTTAAAGCCACACTCAGGAAACATTCATTCACTCATTTACATATTAGTGTATTAGTCCTACTAACTCCCTGCCCATCATCATGCCAGTTGCTGAGGATATGGAGGTGCAGCAGTCTAGAATTTCCTCTGCAAGTTGGGGAGTAAGAATCCAGTGCTTTCTGCACCCAAAGATGCATGGTCAACACCACAGATACCTGAGAAGGATTTCTGTTAGTTCACACCAGGTCTAAAGGAAAAAAAAAGAGAAAGGCTCTTCCATCCCAGGAGAACCAGCCTCAGGATTAAAAGCATTTAGGAATAATTCAACTGGATTGTAGGAACAAATCTGAAATGTAGTAGTGAAATGAGAAAATCCATTTAGCTCACTTACAAAATATTAACTATAAGGAAAAACTTTCTTCGAAACTTGTAAAATATTCCCTTTTTGGTTTTGCCAAAGTGTGAAAAACACATGAGTTTCTACCCCTTATTCCCAGGTTGTCCTTGTCTTCAGCTTACACCCCTTCAACTGACTCCTTTCCTCTCTCTCTTACCTCCAATCACTTTTTCTTTTGAGGTTCTTCTTCACAAGCATCACTCCTCTTCCTGTGTGAATATGCAACAAGGCTGAGAGTGGAAACTAAGGCTCCCCTTATTTTTGTTCACCCCAAAGACAAACATACATACTTTCTTGTTTCAAGAGATTTAACAGATGTTACAAAAGCAAAAAACTGGAAGTGAAAAGTTACAGAGGTTGCGGAATTTTGCAGGTAAATTCCACACAAACTTGATTCATGATTTATATTTTCTGAATACCTGGACCATTCCTCCATGGCTTACAGAAAGAAATTGTAGGAGCTATTTGACCTCGTTTGAGATTATTTTCAGTATAGAGTTCCCCACATGGTGATGAACAAATACTCAAATGTTAGTTACTAGTTTTCTAAAATTTCTAACATGTAGTAAATGATAGCTAGCATTTGTGTCTGTGTTCTCCATGTTGAGAATATATACTTATACACTCAACAATAGCAACTATTCCATTCTGTGTGATGTATTTCAATTTCAAAAATGTCTTAATTCTGAGAGTAGAGAGCCTTTATCCCAGAATATCATCCCCGTTCCTATCCCCAACTTTTTTTTTTTTTAACCAAAAACAACAAATGTTTCAGAAACTTTTGTGTCTGAAGAACTCATACAGAACATTGATGGCTCTAGGGCAAAAGCAAAACAAAAGGAAAGAAGAAAGATATAAGAAGTTGAAGGGTGGAGGAATGGAGAATAAGGCTAAGTGAGAGTAAAAAAGGAAAGGGTGGGTGGCTGTGTTGGCTTATGGCTGTAATCCCAGCACTTCAGCAGGCCAAGATGGGAGGATTCCTTGAGCCCAGGAGTTTAAGAACAGGCTGGGCAACATGGTGAAACCCTTTCTCTATTTAAAAAAAAATACAAAAATTGGCTGGGCGTGGTGGCATGCACCTGTAGTCCCAGCTATTTAGGAGGCTGCATATCAGAAAAGTGTTTGGGAAGTTCAGGAAACCAAAAGGAAACTGATAGAGCATGAGGCCAAAATTATTTAAACAAATGAACAAAGAGAATATGTATATGCATATGTAATTGTGATTCTACATACATACACACATATATATACAATATGTAGTAATTATTTAGCTGAGTCCCGCCTTTTATAATGCATTGAAGAAAATATGTGACGGCCACAGACAATTTGGATAGAACAGAGATCAATATTTTTTAAGAAGAAATATCATTTGGGAAGTCTGAATTTTAGTCAGAAATTCATTGTTGTTGTTATTATTACCATTACTATTCTGTTACTACTATAACTTCAACAATCACCTTTGGTAAAATAAGATATAAGTGAGATAAAATCATCTTCAAAGGAGATATAAATATGTAAGTTGTAAGGTTAAAATATTTTCCCAGGACCAACATTCAGTCTGTGAAACAGATTCCCTCAAACATCTTAAGAGTTTTAAGTTTATTTTTTCACTATTCTTCTGGAGAAAACATGGGAAAGTCTAAAAGGTTAAGGAGAAGTTTCAGAAAGTTTATGAATATAAAAGAGTTTTTAAGTCAAGATAAAGAAATCAAGTTTGCAGTTTATAATTCTCTAATTTGCACGTGAATTTTAAAATCACAGATGAATCTTGGCAAACTCCGTTTGAGTTTTGCCAAATTCTAAATAATTTAAAAAGAAATCCAAATCTTTGTATGATTCTCATAATGGAGAGGCGTTTACCTGTCTGAGATTTCCAAAGCAAACTGAGTTACAACTTCGACGAGAACATCCAGTCATAGATATACCTTGAAAACCAGATTCAAAAGTTTGAGCCAGAGGTGTGGAGTCAGGACTTAAGAACCAGAGACAGTCAAACTGAGCCATAAAATACAGCAATAATTGACAAATGCAATCTAATTTAACTAAAGAGCTTCTGCACAGCAAAAGAAACTAGCATTAGAGTGAACAGGCAACCAACAGAATGGGAGAAAAATTTTTCCAATCTCTCCACCTGACAAAGGGCTAATATCCAGAATCTACAAAGAACTTAAACAAATTTACAAGGAAAAAAAAAATAAACAACAATCCCATCAAAAAGTGGGCAAAGGACATGAACAGACACTTCTCAAAGGAAGACATTTATGCGACCAACAAACATATGAAAAAAAGCTCATCATCACTGGTCATTAGAGAAATGCAAATCAAAACCACAATGAGATACCATCTCACACCAGTTAGAATGGCGGTCATTAAAAAGTCAGGAAACAACAGATGCTGGAGAGAATGTGGAGAAATAGGAATGCTTTCACACTGTTGGTGGGAGTATAAATTAGTTTAACCATTGTGGAAGACAGAGTGGTGATTCCTCAAGGATCCAGAACCAGAAATACCATTTGACCCAGCAATCCCATTACTGGGTATATACCCAAAGGATTATAAATCATTCTACTATAAAGACACATGCATATGTATGTTTATTGCAGCACTGTTCACAATAGCAAATACTTGGAACCAATCCAAATGCCCATCAATGATAGACTGGATAAAGAAAATGTGCCCCATATACACCATGGAATACTATGCAGTCATAAAAAAAGGATGAGTTCATGTCCTTTGCAGGGACATGGATGAAGCTGGAAACCATCATTCTCAGCAAACTAACACAGAAACAGAAAACCGAACACTGCATGTTCTCACTCATAAGTGGGAGTTGAACAATGAGAACATATGGACACAGAGAGGGGGACATCACACACAGGGGCATGTTGGGGGTTGGGGGGACTAGGGGAGGGATAGCATTAGGAGAAATACCTAGTGTAGATGACGGGTTGATGGGTGCAGCAAACCACCATGGCACATATAATACCTATGTAACAAACCTGCATGTTCTGCAAATGTATCCTAGAACTTGAAGTATAATAATTTTTAAAAAAGCAATAATTAATACAGTAGGCATGTAATAAAATGATCTTCTCATAGAACAGTTAATCAAATACTAATCAGTCTCTTTTTTTAAATTTTGTTTTATCATTATTATTATACTTTAAGTTCTAGGGTACATGTGCACAACATGCAGGTTTGTTACATATGTACACTTGTGCCGTGTTGGTGTGCTGCACTTATCAACTCGTCAGCACCCATCAACTGATCATTTACATCAGGTATAACTCCCAATGCCATCCCTCCCCCCTCCCCCAATCAGTCTCTTTAGTCTCTTTTTAATTTATTTCTCATGTATAGAGAACCAAGAACTTATTTTTCATTTCCAGTATCCTTCTTAATTGACTAATATTATGCAGTAAGAACAGAATAACGTATAATATTTATTAATATTTATTCCCATTAATAATAAAAATAGTATTACTTAGTATCTAAATTAAAATTTTGAATACAGGTTATGATTTATACTTGGTGGTAAAACAGATATGTTAGGACTTTTTAAGGAACAGGACATAACAATTGTATGTTAAAAAAGAAAACATCAGATAACAGGCCAGGCGTAGTGGTAATCGCAGCACTTTGGGAGGCCAAGACGAAGGATCACTTGAGGCCAGGAGTTCAAGACCAGCCTAGCCAACATGGAGAAACTCCCTCCCTACAAAAACACAAAAATTAGCAGTGGTAGCAGACACCTGTAATCTCTGCTACTCAGGAGGCTGAGGCAGAATTGCTTGAACCTGCGAGACAGAGGTTACAGTGAGCTGAGATCGTGCCATTGCACTCCAGCCTGGGCAACAGAGCAAGACTCTGTCTCCCCACCCCCCACCAAAAACAAAACAAAATCAGATAACAAATGAAATAAGCAGATAGAAATAGACACATAGAAAGATACTAACTACCAATACTTAAGAAGAAACAGAAAACATGAATGGTGCTATAACACCAAAAAAGATTGAATTAGTAATTTTAAAACTTCCAACCAAAAAAAAAAAACTTCCTAAGCTCAAATGGCTTCACTGACAAATTCTACCAAACACTTAAAGAAGAATTATTACAAATTCTTCACAAATGTTTTCAAAAAATGAAAGAAAATATTTCCCCACTCATTCTATAAGGCCAGTATTACCCACATTACTATAATGCCAAAACCAAAGATGTCACAAGAAGAGAAAATTATAAATCAATATCTCTTATGAATATAGATGCAAAAATTTTCCACAAAATACTAGCATGCCAAATCCAGCAATATATAAAAAGGATTACACACCATGACAAATTAGGATTTAGTTCGAGAACACAAGGTTGGTTTATCGTTTGAAAATCAATTAATACAATAAATTTCATTAATAGAAAAAAGGACACAAATCTCATAGTCATTATAATAGATACAGAAAAAGGATTTGATGAAATGCCACCCTTTCATGATAAAATCACTTAATAGATTAGGAGTAGGAGGAATTCCTCAACCTTATCAGAGACACCTACAAAAAAAAAAATAAAAAAACATAGCTAATATCACACTTACAGATGAAAGCTAATGTCACACTGTTTTCCTGCTAAGATCATTAACAGGACTTGATGTCCTCTCTCATCACATTCAACATTTATCAGTGGTTCTAGCCAAGGCAATTAGGCAAGAAAAAAATATATAAAGTACCCAGATTTGAAAGGAAGAAGTAAAACTCTTTGTACTAACAGATAACACAATCTTGTTTGTAGAAATCCTAAGGAATTCACTAAAAAGCTATTAGAACTAACAATAAAGTTCAGCAGGGTTGCAGGATACAAGATCCACGTATAAAGACCAATAGTATTTCTATACACTCCCAATGAGCAATCCAAAAAGATCTAAATAAGTGGAAAGACATCCCATGTTTATGGATCATAAAACTCAATATTTTTATGATGGCAATACTGCCTAAATTTATCAACAGATTAAATGTAATCTCTATCCAAATCCTGTATAGTTTTCTTTTTTTGCAGGAAGTGATGAGCTGATCCTAAAATTCATACAAAAATGCAAGGCACCCAAAATAGCTAAAACAATATTGAAAAAGAATAATAAACTTGGAGGAATCACACTTCCTTATTTTAAAACTTATTTTAAAACTTACTACAAAGCTCCGTAATCAAGACAGTGTGTTACTGGCATAAGGATAGATATATAGATCAATGGAATAGAATTGAGTGTCCAGAAATAAAGCCTTATACTTAGTTAATTGATTTGTGATGAGGATGCCAAGACAATTCAACAGAAAAAGTCTTTTCAACAAATGATGGTGTAACAATTGGATATCTATGTGCAAAAAAAAAAAAAAGATGTTGGACCCAATTCCTCACACCACACACAAAAATTAACTCAAAATGGATCAAAGACTTAAATGTAAGAGCTAAAAACTATAAAACTCTTAAAACATATGTATACATTTTTATGTTTTTGAGTTAGGTAAATTTTCTAAGATATGACAAAAAATGCAAGAAACAAAAGAAAACATACATAAATTGGACTTCATCAAAATTTAACATTTTAGGATGGCCAAGAATACCATTTAAAGAGTGAAAAAACTACCTACAAAATGAGAAAAAATATTTGCAAATATATATCCAATAGATAACTCCATTAAAAAATGGACAAAGGACAGACATTTTGCTAAAGAAGATACACAAATGACTAATAAGCACATGAATGATGCACAATGCCATTAGACATTGCAAAATGCAAAACAAAACCACAACAAAATGCCAGGAATGAAATTGCAGAGGAGCAATTAGGCATCCATTAAAGCCTACCGATTGTGAAATGGCTTGTCCCTGGGGGTGCAGTAGAAATAGAGACAAGCAGTAGATAGGGTTGGCAGGCCTGGGAGCTGGTTAAGGAAGAGGAAGGTCAAGGATCACACCAAAATATTCGTATTGAGAAACTACATGAATGGTAGGTGGTGTCATTTACTTGGATAAATTTGGAAGAGGAGCATGGAATTTTTTTCTTAGCATTAAACATATTGATTTTGAAGTGCTTGTGAGATATATAGTGGGGATTTTAAAGAGGAAGTGTAATAGACATGTCTGGAGATAAAAAGACAATCCAGTGAAAGTCAGGTGTGGTAGTGGGGTCAGGGGGTGGTTCAGCCCAGGGGTATGTAGTAGAAACCCTGGGAGAATGAAATGACCTGGGAAAGTTGCTCTTTCTCCAGCCCCATGTAGCAGCAGAAACAGCCATGACAAAATGTCAAATAGAGATTAGAGGAAAATGAGCTGGCAAAGGAGACTGAGGTCTTCAAAAATAAACAAGGCTTGCTTTCATCTTCAGGGTCACCAGAGGGTCATTTACCATTCATGTTCTTACACATTATGTTGATTATATCTTAGGATCTTTGAAAGCCTTAGTTATCCTGAAAAATAAATGAACCCTAATTAAAATAATGTAACACAACAGTAAAATAACACACAAATGGGCTATTTTTAAAAGCCCGGCAAATCCTTTGAATAACTTATGTTATTCAGTGTTGTTCATAGAGAAAACCATGGAAAATTGCTATTAGAGCTGAGACATTCTTCAAGTAGACAGTAATAATAGTAGCAGTAAGTAGCTTTATAATAGCTAGCAACCTATTTGCTTTGAAAAAGCTCAAATTGCCTCACTTTCTCTTAACCTAAGTTTTGAGGTGTAATTATTCTACTCCTTTGTTTGTTGCTTGGTTCTTGCCTATTTTTGTGTTTGTTGTATGTTGTTGTATGTGTACACTTACATTTTAATTATAGTACAGTGGCAAAGTATCTAAAACCAGATACAACTGAATTTAAACCCCAGCTTTTCTCTGTATTAGGCAAGTTAGCTCACCTTGCTAATTTTCATTTCCTAATCTGTAAAATGGTGTCCACAAAAGTATTTACCTCAGATGGTTGCTGTGAGGATTTAACAGGACTATGCATGTAGAGTGCTTGGTACGTACAATAACTTATAAATTATAACACTTTCTATTACTCCTCTAAAGCCTCCTCATGTACTTGTTTTTCAAAGTTGTCAGTCTTGTTCCAATTTGATCATATTAGCTTGTAAATAGTATCTTTCCTGCCCTAATATTTACTGTCCTTGCCCCTGTGGTACGCACTCCAGAAACAAACAAAACCCAGTGTGATGATTGGAGATGATACCTCCCCATAGGTAGCACCTCTGCAGAGCCATCAGGATGTGTTTTCCCTGGGAGCCCTAGTTCCTTTCCTTGGTATGACCTCATATGCATCAATTACAAATCAAGTGCAAAAGTGAGAACAAAAGGACCTGCCAGCCATTTGTATGCCCACTTAATTTTCTCATTTGGTTTATGCTGAACGTTAGAACTAACATCCAATGTCTCTGCTCTGACACCCATTCCTAATTTTTCAGTACTAGAAAATCACATGGCAGAAACAGACACAGAAACCTAATAGAAGCACAACATTTTAAGAAAGAATTAAGAGAATAGTAAATCATTACTTGCTTGTGAATCATTTCTGTGAATTGTAATTTCTTGGATTCATAATTGAAATAATTTTCAGCTTTGCTTTAATAAGTTGAAAATGCAAATAATTAAAGTATAGTTAATTAGAGTGTTTAAGCAATGTATGAGTAACTATGCTAAAGATGGGCCAAAACGAAGTTAAGAGCACTGGCAAAACTTAAGAGCTAATCAAGTAAGTGTTAACATATACAGAGGAGAGATATGCTTTCAGAATTCATGTTTACTTTTGTTCAATAATTAGAACTTAAAAATTATAGATGTCAAAGCTAACCTTCCAAAATCATCAAATAATTACATTTAATATTAAAACATTATTTGGAAGGGGACATGAAAATTCATTTATTCATCCAATAATTATTAATGGAATATTTTCTGGGTGACTAGAACATTTAGTGTATTTGGTGCTATGGAGATATATTTTATTCTGATTTACACACAGACACACACATACACACATTCCAAACATTAGAAAATAATGACCCCAATGCTTTTTCTATAATCTTACTTAAGTCTAGTCTAGGGCAGAATCAGTCCCCTTGCCTTTTGTCCACTTTTCCAGGTCTGGGAAAGGGAATATACTTAAAAAGGAGAACATTTGAAGGCAATGAGCAAGGTCATTGAACAGGGGAACAAACATTAAAGTAGGCCATTTACATTCCTTGAAAGCCATGGTCAACACTCAGTTATGTGGAATCTCTTCTCCATGACATGTGGATTGCTTCACAGGCCAGCCTCACCCACCTACAATGAGTTTGTAGTCAAGGAATGATTCCTATTGATAGGCACAGGAGTGCATTGAGCAAAATAGATTCAGTGAAATCATTAAACTGAGATTCTGAACCTTTGCAGAAGAATCATCAAAGAGGTTGGGTAAAAACTAAAACTACCAGGATCCCACCCCCAGAGATCTGGATTCAGTAGGTTTGAGATAAGTACTAGGAATCTGTTTTTTATATAAGCACACTCCAAGGGGCTCCAAGGACCAAGTTTTTATAAATATTTAAATGAAGGCAAAAGAGTCTACACATGAAATTTACAACTTGTAATAGAGGGTAGAAAGTAAGGGCAGATATATTCTCGGAGGAATTATCCAAAACGAGTGAACACAAAATCTGTCAAGTTGGTTTATTTTTTTATTCAGCAAATATTTATTGAGCCCCCGTGCTATGTCAAGGACTGTCCTAGCAGCTGAACATATAATAGTGAGAAAAATCAATCACTGCTTCTACTTTTATGGGTGGAGACCTATGTCTTATACAATTCTTTGCCACACAGAGATGAAAAAAAATTCATGTTCAATGAATTTGAATAAATGTTGAGAAAGCAAAATCCCATATGTACAAAGAATCAAAGTTTGGATTGAAAATTCTAAGTAATCTTTATGTTTTATTCTTATTCTAACATGTGACACATTACTGCACTGTGTTTATGAACACGTGGTCATGTTTAGCAGGAAGAATGCCTAATTAAATTTCTCTGATTATATTGGGGAATGAACTTAATGTACCCAGCCTGACATCAACATAATTACACTTTCTAAGCCCTGGATACATGACATATGATATGGTTTACAAAGCTAACATGAGGTTAGAAGTAATCATCCCAGCCCAATCTGTGCCTGAAATCCATCCCCACATACATGTAGCTGGCTCATCTGGATATGTTATTCATATATCCACTCATCACTTCCTGGGGGATGGTGAGGATTATTATCATTATGGCAATCAGTAGTACAATTAGTACATGTTTAAAATTGCTTTACAGATATTTTGAGTCATATGCTAAGTTATCTATATTGATTGTTGCCATTTATAGCTACTGTGCAATCATATAAAATTAATTGCTAACTAGGAAGTAATATAAAATATAGTATCAAGTCCAACCTTCCTGGATAAACAAAATTAGAGGTTTAAAGGAATAAATAATTAATTCTTAGAATCTTTTTGAGAAATCTGATAAGATCAAAATGCTTTTTAATGATACGAAAAGGAAAATGAGTAGGTATTTAAAAAGCAATTTGAAACTCTTGTTTTTTATGTTTTATTTATTCATTGTACAATATTAGTACTAATTACACTTATGATTTTAATTGTAACAGTTCAGTTATGGAGCTAGGCAATAGACAAAATGTTCAAGCATAACTGATGAATTTCGTTAAACTAAAATAAAAGTAAAGCTTAATTGTATATACTAATACCTTTGTCTGGAACTGTGTTTCTCAAACTGTGGTTTTAGTAGATATTCAGAAGCAAAAATTCCCAGTGGAAAAATCTGTTTGGGAAACACTGATCTAAAATATTTATTTGAAAAATACTGATGAGTTACAATAATGCTAAAAAGTAACATGTATTGACTGCTACCATGTGCCACACATAGAGCTAGATGTTTTAGTTGAATTATCTCACTTAATTTAGCCTTCTATGAAAACGAAGATTAATTACAGCTATAAATGTCTCAATTAAGCATAATACAAGTAAGGAAAATTATATGCAAAGATGCTTCAATAGGGAAAACTATGTCACCAGCCATAACTGAAGCATTGTTTATACTTTCTAAAAAATAACTAAAGTTATATTCATTTATTGAATTAATATCAGAAACATTCTTTGAAAAAAATGGTGATCTTGGTATTCACAGTAAAACGACTTAATACATTTTTAAATTTTCCATCTAGATATTAAGGATTGTGTAGGCACAAACTAAGTGTATTTCAAATGGAAAATAAGTTCCACTATAAATAGTGTTATAATTTTCCCTTTATTACATTAGAAATGGATTGCAACTTGTTCTTAGGAAAATTAAATAAAATTGCATTAAATACAATACTTGGCAATTATTCTAATGCTATTGTAGTAAACGGTCTTTTATTCACTGAATGAGAATTTAAAAATCAATGGTACGAATTCTACATAAGACCATTTCATTAAACAGAAGATATTTCATTACAAATAAATGTATAGTGTACACAACCTTGTTTAGGATGCACAGATAATACAGAAAGATAATTATTTAAAAAATAGAATAACAATTCTATTAAGTATTCAGTGTCTAGTTGCAAAGGGGTTCACCAGCCACTATTTTTACAGCCATGGAATAAGTTGCCGCAAATTAAGGAAAGAAATAAACTCATGGTCCTAATCAAATGTGTGGCGCATACATGCATCAGTATAAATCAGTTAAAACAACAGAAGATATTATTATTCCACTTTATTATTTTGATCTTACTACATACATAGCAGAACATTAATGTAACTACAAGGTTAATAGAGCAGGTTGAGTTTCAGATTTCAAAATCTAGCATGGCATAGCTGAAAGAGATTGCCAACACCTTCTAGTCCAGTACCTCGTAATACTGGTGAGCAAGCCAAAGCACCAGAGATCTTCTTACCAAAAACCATGCAGGGAATTCAGAAAAGGCACACATCTCATCCAGCCAGCCAACCAATCAGCCATCCAGCCATCCAGCCATCCAGCCAGTCTTCATTTCATGCATTCATTCGTTCAACAACTATTTATTAGATAACTGTATGTGCTAGACATTTGCGGTGTACTATGAGAAAAACAAAACATGATTCCTGGCCTTATGGTAACTGTGGGAAAACATTAATCAAATAATCAATCAAATATACACACGATTACAAACCAAGACAAGTGTTCTAAAAGCAAGGAACATGGTATATGGGAATGTGTAAAAGGAAACCTGATCTAAACCAGGGGGTCAGAAAGGGCTTCTCAGAGGACGTATATAGCTTTTGGACTGAGTAGTAAAGGTGAGAGACTAGAAAAGGCTGTAGACACCTTACAGAAAGAGTATTTGAGGAAAAGAAAGCCTGGCTTGTTAGTGTCTAGAAAGTAATGAGAGAGGAGTGAGAAGAGCTGACAGGGTAGACTGCCCCACACCAGCAAGTGCCTGTAGTCCATCCAGATCATCATTTGTGATCTTTACTGGAAGAGTCATGGAGGGCTACGAAAGAGTTTTATAGCAGGATAAAGTTACAGCTCCCATCTTTGACAGTTTTGTTTTCACCTGGGCAAATGCCAGATTCATAAATGGCATTCAAGGTATAGGATCTTCCTGTAAGTTTTAGTGGCCTGTGGAAGGGGTAAGGTGGGAGAGATGGAGAATGGTAATATGGATATAAAAGGGCATTGGGATTTGGTTGCCTTATTATCTGCCTGGTGTATCTGACTGCTTCAGGGCTCTGTAATGAATATTTGTTCTGAGAATAAGATCATGTTTGAAAAACACAATGGTTTTGAAGGATTCAAATATAGATTGAATTTGTTTGTGGTTTGTGAGCTACATTAGATTAGCTTTTCTACAGAAAACCCTCTACTCTTGGGACTTCTAAGATATTTTGTATAGATCAAGGGGTTTTCTTTCCTTTCTGTCTGCTTTCCTTTTCCTCAAAGTCCATAGTATGAGAAAATAGCCTATATTCATAATACCTCTCTTGAGATTTCTGAAGGCAAGGGTTCTGGCCAATCTCATTTGACCAACTGGGATGCTAAAATACATCACTGATAAATCAGTTGAAATCTGAACCAAACCTATGTGAGGAAGTACAGTGAATTGCATAAGAGAGTGAGATTTTAGCCAAACCTACCTGGTCTGTAACCCCAGCTCTGCAAAGACTACAGTTGTTGGAACCTCATCTCATCTTCCTTCTGGAAAACCTTGACAACTCTTCACTGCCTGAAGAACCATGCTCTGCATGGCCTTCCTTTGTAATCTTCATCTTCCCCTATAGTTTCCAGCCAGTTTTCCCTTCCAGGCAGTGAAACTACCTCCCTAATTCTTACTTATCCTATCTACAAAAAAGGAGATACTATTATTAATAATTAATAGTTATTATGAAAGGAGTTCAACAATCACTTAGCAAATAGCAGATATTATTATATTAGAAAGAACAGATGAAGTCCAGGCTTAGCATTTATTTGAGTTGTTAACCTTCTTTTTAATAAGGATGTGTTTGCTCTTCCCCCAAAGTTCATAACTCTGAAGAAAATACAATGAGAGCACTCACACTGAAGGATATTTTAAATGGGACATTTTCTTATAAAACATTTTTTCCAAACTGGATTTCAGGTAAGTGCATTATTTATCTTTAGGGGTTTTTTAAAATGTATTTTGTTTGGTTTTTATTTCAGTGCCAATGCATCTCTATAGTAACTGAAGCCGTATCAGTTGAAATGTACAAAAGAACAATTATCTGAATGGTTCAAGTGCTCAAAAAAGCGCTTTTGACGAAACCATTCATACTGGATTTGCCCCATAGTAATGAGGTCAATAGAGTTTTAAATAGAAAAAGAAAAGTTGAAAAAGTATTGTTGAAATAATTTGAACGTCTGTAATCACTTTTCAGAATGGTAGATATATTTTTATTTAGGAGAAGTCACAACAATTTTACCAAAAGAGAAATTCCATTATTAATCTGGATAATCTGGAGAACAGGCAAATCTCAATCTGACAATGAACCCTTTAAGGGTCATGAAATCGGTATTTTCATATAGCTTTTCAAAATAGGATGTTATAAAACAAATCTAATCAAATAAATAGTGAGATCAACTAAATAGTCTATGAAGTTTTAGTTGCATATCTTAAGTGTTACTGAACAAAATGGAATATTTTAATTTTTTCTCTTAAGAAAATAAAACTAATGCAAAGTGAGTTTTAAGTTGAACCAAACACAATCTAAATGTAATTTATGTTTATTATTGCAAAAGAAATACACATTTCAAACTAGTTTATCCCCTTTGTAACCCAGAGAAAACAAAATTGTGTTCCTAAGCACCCTGAATCAGCTAAAATAGGGCTGCTGTTTGCAAATGTGGCATCTTCGTGTGAAGTAGAAGAAAGCATTCTACCTTCTTCCTTCTACCACCAACCTACGATTTTACATCTCACAAAGCAATGTGTACTGGACAGAGAGGAAAAACAAAGTAGGTCTGTGAAATAGGAGAGGTTTCTTTTGTTAGGAATGCATTTCCTGTTAAGAGAGATCATTTAAATTTTGTTTTCTTTCTTGTTTAAAGGACAAGAATATCTTCATCAATCTGCAGATAACAATATAGTACTTTATAATATTGAAACAGGACAATCATATACCATTTTGAGTAACAGAACCATGGTATGTATCCAACATCATCTTCCCCCTCAGAAACCTTTGCCAGCTCTTCATTGACCAAGAAACAGAGTTCAAAGTCTTAGCACCTGATCTGGACACAACTTGCCTTCCCAGCTCCATACTCCACTAGAGTCTTCCAGTTCTGTCTGCTAATCCCATTAGACTACTGTCTTTGGCTTCTTCTAAATCACCTAACATCTTTCCTCCTTTTTGAATATAGTATAGCATAAGATAGGAGTTAAGAACTCAGTCCTTAGTGTCAGGCCAATTGAGGTTCAAATCCTGGCTCAGTCCCTTACTGGTCGTGAAACCTTGGGTAAAGGGTTTTACTACACCAATCTTATTATGCCTCAGTGTTTTCCTTGGTAAAGTGGGAATAATAATGCCTCTTTTGTTTAATAAAAGAATTAAATGAAATAACATTTGCAAGTGCGTAGGGCAGTGCCTAACATAGAATAAGTGCTTAATAAGTGGTAGCTATAAAGTATGGGCACTTAACTGTTCTGTCCCTCGGGCTGCCAGTCCTCCAACTTTCTCCACTCTGAAAAACCTACTAATCTTTTAAAACCAAGTTTAGATCATACTCTCTTTCTCTTTGCAATCAATAATCCTCTGATTTGAGTTTAATCATTTCTTTCTTAATAATTTTGCAATGCTATATTGAATCTTTTATAGGACATTTTAATTTGTAGTATGATACTCCTTAACAAGTTCATAAGTTTCTTGAAATCACAAAGTATATATTATCTCTTGCATCCTTCTCCCACAGTATCTAGCAAATTTCTTTGAATTATAGTTTAGTTCCACAAAATATTTTTTTCAATTGCATTGAAAGCCTATGTATGTAGGAGTATGTTAATAATATAATATTCTTTTAAAACTACAAATTTACATGGCTCTTTGTTATCTTTTCTGTATTCTAATCAACCTCTTCATTATTTCAGAAAAGTGTGAATGCTTCAAATTATGGCTTATCACCTGATCGGCAATTTGTATATCTAGAAAGTGATTATTCAAAGGTATCAACTATTTAATTTGATTATATCCAATTATATCTCCTACTAATCCACAAGGTGCTTTAAAAAAGTGAGAGAAAGCAAGAGTCTGTCTTTACCTCTAAATGGTCACCAATAATCTTCAGCAAGACACGTTTCAATCTTATGGAGCTTGTTTAAGTGTGAAAGCGCTTTAAGGAACAGAGTCCAAAATAATACTTGCATCATTCATTAACAACAGCACAAACATACTTAACAAGAAAATGAAGAGCTTTGTTCACGAAGAATTATAAGCCAAATATTCTTATTCATTTGTTTCAATTATTATTTTTAAAACTATACTCAAAGAAAGGCAAGCATTTTGCAGCAAAAATACATGTTGAATGAAATTCTCTTTACCCAATTTTAAGGGGTATAATTAGAATGAATTACCCAGGTGCAGGGTATTCCTTATGGACTGTGGAAATCATTGTGGTTTTACTTCAATACAGGTAAAACATGAAGGGAAAATTTCTGGGATAGAGTATGCAAAGATAAGCTTTTTATGTTAGGAAATTTCTTTGGGTATGCTTTTTATGGAGTGAGGGTTGAATCACTGCTGAGATTAGTTCTGGAACTTGCACAAACGGCACAAAAGTCCACAGTAAGACTCTTTAAATGAAGACTCATTTGGAATTGAAACATATTCTTCCTTGTGCCTTGTGAAAGTAGTCCTTTTATAATTCTGAACTTTGAATTGGATGATATATGATTATACATTATTGATGTAAGCTTTCTAACAATTGCAATTTGTTTTTTTTGTCTTTCTTCTTTCTGACAGCTTTGGAGATACTCTTACACAGCAACATATTACATCTATGACCTTAGCAATGGGTAAATCACCTCTGTTTATCAATACTACTTAAATCTAATACCTAGAATGTTTTCATTCCAAACTCTGATTTGGTGTTAAGAAGACTTTATCTTCTTACTGATCATTGTTTCTTACTTTTTAGTAATACAGTATATATGTACCCATAAAGCTTACAAAATTCAAGAAAATACTTATATGGGATACTCACCTCTTTATTTGACTAATATTTTGTATTTTTCTTCACAATATTGTTTTGGATTTTCTGTTTTTGAAGATCAAATTAAACATGTGCTATTTATGAAAAAAACATATATAGGAAAGCACAAAAACATTCTTGGGAATGAGACACTATTTTTAGGAGAGCGGCTATTTCACTGATGGGAGGAGGAAGGGAGGGAGAGAGATGCAGCATTAGTTGTGTCTGAACACATACTCCATTAATTGTTTTAAAATTAATTATTATAAAAATGACAAAATGTTAAAATTATTTTTAAAATGGAAAGATATTTGACATGTAAACTACTAAATGTTCTTTTGAATTAATTTAGTTGGTAGATAAATTGTCAAATACCATTTTCCATATATATATATATATGAAAACATATATATATGTTTCCATATATATATATATATATATATATATATATATATATATATATATGTTAACTGTTTGAAGCATTTACCCTTTAAAAGAAAAAATTAAATGGATGTGCAGATAGGCGAAGGATTGACGAAGAGAATTTCTGGCAGCAAGAAGAATATGTAAAGGCCTAAAAGGGGGAGGGAGAGCATTGTGCGTTTGGGAAATGCAAAGTAGGTCAATTTGTTTGAAATTGAGGGAGGGGCCTGCTGACTAGTAGGAGGTGGTGTAAGGTTGGGGAACAGCCAAGCCAGGAAGCATAGGCCAAATAATAATGAGGAAATCATTAAAATGAGTTTAGATCTTTCTTTCTGATGACAATAAGGATTCATTCAAGGGTTTTAAATGGAAAATGACATGATCAGATTTGCACTTTAGAAAAATCACCCTGGCTAAGTTTGGACAATGAATTGCCTTAGCTACTCACCTTAATGTGATATCCTCTTTGCTGTTATATAAAAGGGGAAATAATTATATGGCTTGAAGAGGTATTGAAAAAAAACTTCTGGTCTATTTCCCCTTTTGTCTAGCAAGAGCACAATTTTTTTTAAAAAAAATTATCTATCTGCTTCTTTCAAATGTTCAGAGAATTACTCTGATCTACTTAAACTGTCAAATTAAGAAATAGCAACTGCTTCTTAAAGTAGAATCTCAAATCCATCTAATGCATTCCGAGTCCTTCTTGCCTCTGAATCCATATCATCACCAAATTTTAAAAATATTTATTGAGCCCTTTCTATGTGAAACACATATAACAATGAGATGCAAATGAGCTTGGGGCACCAGCCCTACCTACTCTTAAGATCTCTTTCTATTAGTGAGTGGGGAATCTTAGTCTTTCAGTCCAGTTTCTCAAGGCTCTCATCATGTCTTTGTTTTTCTTTTAATCATTTTGAAATTCTTTTGTTGAGGCTCACCAAGTTGAACAGCATTCAAAAAAATGATAATCTTAATATTTTAATCATGGATTAGATAAGCTTTATGGCCTAAAATCGCATTAAATATTTAGTTTCTCTGCAGTGAATTTAATCAAATCACTATTTTTGTTTGTTTGTTTCTTTGTTTTCTGCACAACTATCTAGTATTTCAGATTTGGGGAGAGGGCGGTCAGGTAAATACAGCATAACTTAGGAAGTGAAGGATGGATGGCAAACTTGTTTGAGATTCCAGGCCTCCCTGAATACCACTAATTTCAAGTCTTTTTTATGCCTTTGAAGACTCTATAAAAATCTAGCATAGAGAAAATAAGACAGTACTGGTTTCAAGCTAGGTAGGCAAAACTGAGGAGATTAACGCCTTTGTAAAGCATCCTCCCTCGCCTTTTCTCATACCTTTACTGACTTAGAAAACAGAAAATGGCAGCTGTGGTGGCTTGAGACATGCGCTGAGATTTTTAGCTTAGTGCTGCCTGTGTGATTGCATAGATGATTCCACTGCATGCAGAAAACTGAGACAATGTTACAGTATCAAAGGTAACAGGAGCTTGAGAACAAATTGTGAACCAGGTGAAGAACGTCTTCTTCTTTTGTTTGAGACAGGGTCTCACTCTGTCGCCCAGGCTGGAGTGCAGTGGTGTGATCTCGGCTTACCACAACGTCCTCCTCCCGAGGTTAAGCAATTCTCCTGCCTCAGCCTCCTAAGTAGCTGGGATTACAGGCTTGTGCCACCACTGCTAATTTTTGTGTTTTTGTAGGTACGGGGTTTCTCCATATTGGCCAGACTGGTCTCGAACTTCTGGCCTTAAGTAATCCGCCGCCCAAAGTGCTGGGATTACTGGCGTGAGCGAGCGGGCCAGGCCTGGGTCAATCTTTTAACCCGGCTCTCGCATCCCTTTCAACGTATTCCCGATCACCCAGGTGCCTGGTGCTCATGTACTGCCCTCTGGCGGCCAAGACTCTCATTGCAGAGCCAATGGTCACTTTCCACGGGAATCACTTTCCCCACTCAAAACTATGCCATGTTCCCTTGCTACTTGCTAGGTCTCATGCAAGCACCTAAAAAGTTACATCAAGGCAGTGTGTGTTACAGATCTTCACAATTGTCCAAACATTAAAAGAATGGGAAAGGCAGAAATGTCAGGCACATATTAGGTCCAGGTTGGAGAGCTTTTTTTGGAGAGGTTGGGGTTTTTTGAGTCTCTTTTTTTTTTGGAGAGGTTGGGTCTTTTTTGAAGCTCTTCAAATTGTGCTTGGGCGGCAGGTCTTGCTTTGCTTTCCCATGAAGGCAGTCTTGATGAAACTGTTAATCCAATCTTCAAGATGACAAAAATCAAAAAGTAAGCATGACATCCTATGACTCTGTAACAGTTATAAAAATCTGAATGCATTCTTGCTGAAGAACTACAAAAGCTCCACAATGCAAGTCACTTAACTGAATACTTGCAGAGTGACTCTAAGCATCAAAGTGAGAGTTTTGGCCAATAGACTATTTGAAATTTCCCCATGGGTGGAGGACTTTACAAGCTTAAGGCATACTGCCCAGTATACAATCCGTTTTTCAGTTTAGCTTGAGATCAGATGTTCCTTTCCTTTTCTGATTTCAAGTCAGATCCCTGGGGAGATTGTCAAATGGCATCTTATTTTCAAAAATTTGAAATGCATATGCATTCACAGAGATGGGGGTTGTGAATGAGAATGTAGAAGAGCACATACTAAACTTCAGCACAATTATAGAATTTCAGAGCTGGAAGGCACTTCAGTGACCATTTCAGTCTAGTGTGTGCAAATTTTACAATCCCAGGGGTTAAAAGGACTTGAGTTTATTTCAAGGTCTGCCAAGAACTAGCAATGTGGTCTGAAAAAGTTCTATCAGCTCTCTAAGCCTCATATTTACTTTCTATAAAATGAAAGGATTGTATTAGATAATTTCTAGAGATGTTCTCCACTTTGACAGTCTGTAAGTATTTAATCCATTCACCTCACGATAAAGGTCAGAAAACTGACACCCAGAAAAGTTAAGTGACTCTTAAGTAACTACTGGAAGAACAGAAATCAACACCTATGTCTCCAGTTCTTCATTCCTGTATTCTTTTCATTAGGTTTGTAGGTGCAGAGGGAATGAGCCTTAATTTTAATTGTTTGTTTATTTTTTCTGTTTATACAGATTATTAATTTTTTTGCATTAAACAGCAAGATTTGTTGTTTTTCTTTCTTTCTTTCTTTCCTTCTAGAGAATTTGTAAGAGGAAATGAGCTTCCTCGTCCAATTCAGTATTTATGCTGGTCGCCTGTTGGGAGTAAATTAGTAAGTGTTTAAATTTTTGAAGTGTTTAATCATGTAAATAAAAGAGGAGCCATTTGATTTTGGCCTTTGTTAAATTTCCCTGCCTGAAAGAAAAAAAAAAATACATTCATGACTATTTTAGTGGTTAAAAACGGGAAGAGTTTTGATAAATTGAAACCCATCTGAGAATTCCGCAAAATCTCAAGCTCATGGATAGACTTCTTTAAATATAGCAGTCAAAAACTTTATCCTTATACTCAGCCAGAATGCGTTGTGCCAGAAAGCTCAGGAAAAATATGGTTTTCACAAGTTTCCCAGACTAGCTTCAGACAACATGAAATTTGGTCCAAGCTCTTATTTAAGGACTCTAAATAAAGATTAGATCTGGCTAGCTATTAATATTCAGAGATTTATTTGACTTTCTGTCAATATACATAATTATTTATTTGGGGGTAATGAAACAAGTAAGAAAATAATAGGCTTTACTTTTTATTTCATTCAGACTTTAAAATTTATAATTGATGTTAATGTAAGGTGGTTGGATTTTTTTACCTATTAAAATGATATTTTAGTTGTGAATCTTTTTCGTATCTTTATTACCACTCTGTTTAAAGGTATTAGAGGAATAACTAAAACAAATAAACAGCCTTCATTTAATTTGTTGGGGAATTTCCCCTTACCACCACTTCTAGGCATATGTCTATCAAAACAATATCTATTTGAAACAAAGACCAGGAGATCCACCTTTTCAAATAACATTTAATGGAAGAGAAAATAAAATATTTAATGGAATCCCAGACTGGGTTTATGAAGGTAAGCTGTATTCCTTTTCTACTCTTAATGCTCTAGGCTTTTAGTTTAAAATAATTTCATATATTTAGTAAGATTTAGATGAGTAGTATCTTATTTCCATGAAGGGTAGCATTGCTGAAAATTGTCTGTAGGTTACAAATAGGGCATACGTATTTTAAAAGAACAAATTGTGGTTATCAGAAGACTGGTAGAATTGATTTTCATTAACATTACTATGAAGTAGTAGTAATGATTTATAATCCAAAAACGTATATGGTCCTCAGGTGCTGCATTAGTACATTTTCTCATGTTTACTTTTTCTTTAGAAAAACAATTTTTTTTTCAAAACTAAACAACTATCTATATTATCTTATGGGAAAATATTTTTACTTTCTGATACTCTGTTGATTTTGTTCTCATTCTTGGTAATGTAGAATTCAGGAATTAACTGGACTTTAAAAAGACTTCTAGTCTCTATCTATCTATCTATCTATCTATCTATCTATCTATCTATCTATTTATCTAAACTAACTCTGTTTTTTTGCTTTTTTTTTAATTCCTAGGAGGGAAATGTAACTTTCAATGTTTATGCCACTCTCTAGTACAATTACAGTTCTTTCTGTTTTGGCTGTTTTAGGTGACTAAAAAACCTGAAGCTGCCCTGAAAGAAAAAATTAATTATTGCCGATGTGTTTATTATTCATTTAAAAAATTACATTTCTGATTAATGTCATTTTCTAACAAGGCTAATTGATGTTTGACATAGAGTAAAAGGTTAAACTATTCCTCTTAACTCAGATTATGTAATTTTTTTAATAACCAAAGTATGACATATGTCACATCTACATTAAATAAATTATTTCAGTTGATAAATAGCTATTCAGAAGTATTTACAATGATTTTAAGAGTAAGATGTAATTATAGTTAATATCCTAGTACTTATTTTTCAGAGGAAATGCTTGCTACAAAATATGCTCTCTGGTGGTCTCCTAATGGAAAATTTTTGGCATATGCAGAATTTAATGATACAGATATACCAGTTATTGCCTATTCCTATTATGGCGATGAACAATATCCCAGAACAATAAACATTCCATACCCAAAGGTATGTTGAATACTTTCAGCAGATGCTTTCATTTTCCTGGTATCAAAATGAGCAATGATTTACCATGAGTGAAGGTGGGATCAACAAGTTTGGAGAGCTTCTTATCCTTGTGCATTGTAAGGCAAACATTGTACTGTGCTCTATTATTTATGTGGACATCTGTTGCTTTGGACATCTGGTTGTGCTGGATGAAGTAGTCTTTGCAAAATCTATTGCAGAATCTTTGAAAAACATATGGTCTTGATCATGGAGGAAAAACAAGCTTAACTTAATTTTAATTTTTTTTCATATTTCATGCTCCAAATTCAGGGTAAAGTTCTGTTTTGCAATTCTCTCTTGAATTCTCATGTAAATGCAAACTAGAATAAGAAATACAAATGTTGAATTTGATGTTTCTGTCAGGTAGAAGCAGGCATGGGTTATGATCTTTTCAGGATATACAAGATAGGTTAAATTTGCAAGTCTCAATTTCTCCCTTGAAGGAATTAGATATGGTGTGAGCCCATAGTTTTTTGAATATTTAACATTGTAGAGTTGTTATACATTCTTTTTATCCAGTCTTACGTCTGGAGGGAGGAGACCTCAGTGTGCAGTAGGAGAATGGGTTATGTCTCAGTGAAGAAGCATTATATCCTAATTTCAATGTAAAAATGGTATCAGAAAAAATGGAATCAAAGTACAAATTCACCTCTTGCACAAGGAATCGGATGCGATTTTAGAATTACTTCTTTGTTCTTTGGATCCTATTCCTTTTACTCGCCAAGAGGAACATTGTCATGGCTGGACACAGTGGGTCCCTGTGTGACAAAGATGGATGGATGTGGCATACACACAAATGAATTCTAAGCAAGCCAAAGTGGCCATAGAGAAAGAAATAGAATTGCAGACAGTCTAATATTTATGTTAAAAGTCTAAAAGCTGTGTAAAAACGCTAAAAGCTGGAGATGTTTGGGAGAGGCCTAGCATTTTGGGGGGACCCAAAATGTAAAAGAACTCAGATCTTTGGGAGGACCTAAGGGAGCAGGAAGAGTTGGGGAACCCAGAACCGAAAAGTGACTGGCACTGATTGGGAAGTTGGGACCCACATTCTCATATTTCCTTGAGGCTTAAAGTTGCTAAAACATCTGGCATTAGGTGGAGATGTGGGACAATTCCAAAAAACTAAGGGAGCCCCTGATAAACTTGGGAGTGAAACAGGGAGGTCTTAAGGGAGATTGAATGGTTCTTTGGATGAATTCAAACAGCACTGAGTCATTAAATACTGTGTACCTACATTTCATAAATTTAAGTTTTATTACAACTGCAAGATTCTCTCTTTCTACGGTAAAATAACAGAGAAACTCTAAGAAACTGTCTAGGTATGAGCTATACTGTCATGTAAATTTTAAGTATGCAGTAGTATAGAAAGCACACAAAACAAGAAAAGTGTAAATCTCATGGATACTTCATTTGGAGGTGAAATTTCCCTAATCTTTTGGAGATGGTGGCAGTAATAATACAAGCAGGTAGGAGACTGAGCATTTGGTGATTGTCCTAGACCAAATCATATGGCAAAAGCAAAAAATGTCTTTCATTTATTTTTTCTTTCTGTTCTCCTCTCAAATTAATCCCCCTCTGAACTCTCCTTGGTATACAGAGATATGATTATTATTATAATTATCCCAACAATAAAAATGAGAGAGCTCTGTCTTGGAAATCAGAAAAGAGAATATGGTTCACAGAACTGCACTTTCATATCCAAAATGATTTTCCCTATAAATTAAAGCTCTCTCATTAGGCATTTAAAACACCTATTTTCACTCTGGTTGACGCAACATTTGTAATTGCCCTGCAGGTAAAATTGAAATGAAATTCTTGTCATGTTATAAATAGAATGTATTCCACAGTGATATACATAAGATTATTCACTTAGAAAAATGTGTCTAAATTCCTACAATTTATTTAAAATGTTGGTGATAATTGGAATTTTAGGAGGTTATATATCTCAATTGTTTTGGCAGGCCGGAGCTAAGAATCCTTTTGTTCGGATATTTATTATCGATACCACTTACCCTGCGTATGTAGGTCCCCAGGAAGTGCCTGTTCCAGCAATGATAGCCTCAAGGTAATTCATCTCAGATCCCTCCCATCTTTCTATCCTACATTCTAGTGAGTTTATGCTGTGCATGCTAGAAGCAAAAACAAATAAGTAAATAAGAGTTGCACACAAAGCTAAAGACATACAAAATTAAAGGTGACAAATAAGTTTCCTTAATTGGTTTTTCAAAATTAGCCCTTTTACACATATAAATGTGACCTCAGTGATCAATCTAAGTGAAACCTTCCTCAGATGTACAGATGTGAACTTGGGACAAGCAAGCAGATAGTAAAATTATGCATGCCCTTACCCTGGCTTCTTTCAAGTTTGGCTGACTTTATCTCAAGCCAGGATTTGGGGATCTATGTGGATCACATGTGTACTGTAAATAAGAGAAGATAAGCTGACCCTCTCCAAAAATTAGCATTTTTCGCTATGAAGCAGGATATTCTCATTTATCTGGTTTTAGAGTTGTCTAGAGATGAACTGTAGGCAGGCAGAGACGTGAAGAGTTCTCACTTCCCTAGCATGATGCCCTATGTCTCATTGTCTGATTAGTCCAGATTACAGCAAACTTCAGTCAGTCCTCTGTGGTCTTTCTGGTTGAAGTGGCTAAGGGGAAGAGGTGCCCAGGCCCTGCCTGTTGGGCTTTCTTAACACTTCCCAATGCCTAGCGGGCCAAGCTTGGGTCTTCTCCTTCTGCCTTATGAAGAATAGCCAAGATCAAGTGACTGATCATTAATAGGGTTTAAAAGAACCCCATGAGAGGCTTCCACTGGGCCTTGCTGAGTCCACTCATGTATAATCAAACGTGACTTTACATTTTTTAATTATCTGCTCTTCCCCACCCTGATCGAATGGATAAAAACTTAACTCAATACATCATTTTTTTAAAAGTGTCATTCTCCATAGGTGGCAAATGAGCAAAATACAAGGATTCCAGAGGCTTGTTTGAACAGCTGTAAAATACTAACAATAAAATAGTAGTAGCAAACATATTCTGAACACTCATCATGTAGCAGACATAGTTCTTAAGTGGTTTAAGCCCTGTCAGCTAATCTTTACAGCAATCTTTAAAACAGGTAATATTATTATTCTGATGTTATATAAAAATAGAATAGTTAAGTAACTGGCCTAAAGGTATATAACTATTAGGACACAAAGCCCAGATTTGAGCCTGAGGCCCCTTGCAGCTCTATGATTTCCTTTACATCAATTTTCCAGAAGTTTGTGATTCATTTTATGTTGATGTTCTCTGCCTACTAGTTCATCCTCAGAGTCATGGAATCATTGCTGCCATTCACTGACATCTAGTATGTGCCAAACACTATTTGAGTTGTTTCGCATACATCATCTGTGATTTATTCCACAAGCCTGAATTTCAATACCTGACCATAGTCACAGCTAAAACAGCTTCCAACATGAATCCGCCAGGAGACAAAGATTATCCTTTTATCACACTTCTCTCTCTCTCAACTAATTATAAGGTGAAAAATTGAGTTTACTTGTGCAAAATGCCAGTTTAATGCTTTTTTTCCCCTCTAGATTGATCAGTAGCTTTGGCATTATGTTTTAAATTCTTTTCTAAGATGTTAAAATCCAGAAACGGGGAGAAAACTCACATATGAAATGATTTCATTAGATGAAGAAACTCTCATAGAAATTTTTTAAGTAGAGCTATTTAAACTTTCTCTCCAGAGAAAGGAATGTTTTTTCTTCCTTAGCTATTAAATAAGTATTGTATCTTAATGACATATATTCTTCAGAAAACAAAAATTAAGAAATTATTGTTTGTGTGAAAGTGGTTTATGGTTGTGACTCCCTGTTTCTATTTTATTTGCAGTGATTATTATTTCAGTTGGCTCACGTGGGTTACTGATGAACGAGTATGTTTGCAGTGGCTAAAAAGAGTCCAGAATGTTTCGGTCTTGTCTATATGTGATTTCAGGGAAGACTGGCAGACATGGGATTGTCCAAAGGTACGGTATATTAAGATCACAGATACATATTTCTGAAGATCAAGGCACAATAGTGGGGATTCATCTACAGCTAACATTTTATGTTGTAAAGCCAGGATTACTGCATTCAACTATCAACTGCTTTGCAAAAAAGCACTCAGTATTCACGGGTCCATCTTTTTATTAAATAAATAGGATGCCTTTTATTTTCTTGAATGACTTAAACCTTGAAATTGAATAGCCAAAAATTAAAAATGGGACAACATGACATTGGGAAAATCAGATATCTGGTTCTCAATTATGATGGTAAACCAGCCTTTTGACATTATAACATTGGCAGTCCAATAAACAGCAAAATAATGCAGATGAAACCATAACATGGGTCTACTAGGTAAATATATATGTTTTAAACAAAAGAACCAGAGAAGAAATGCAAATGGGGCATGCATGTTCTATTCAATATTAAAAATGAAAAATTATAAAGGAAATGGATATTATCAAAGGAAATCCAGATATTCTGATTTCTTTTTTTTTTTTTTTTTTTTTTTTTTTTTTTTTTTGAGATGGAGTCTCACTCTGTCGCCAGGCTGGAGTGTAGTGGGCGATCTGGCCTCACTGCAACCTCCATCTTCCAGGTTCAAGTGATTCTCCTGCCTCAGCCTCCTGAGTAGCTGGGACTACAAGCATGCACCACCACGCCCAGCTAATTTTTTAATTTTTAGTAGACATGGGGCTTCACCATGTTGGCCAGGATGGTCTCAATCTCTTGACCTCATGATCCGCCCACCTCAGCCTCCCAAAGTAGTGGGATTACAGGTGTGGGCCACCACACCCCACCCAAATATTTTGATTTTAAAATCAAATGAGAATTACTGAGAATGTGACATAAGATATTAGACCAAATTATTCTGTTATCAGGTTATCTTAGGACAGTACCCGATATCTACTAATTTTGGGCAAGAAAAGCCTTGAAAACTAAGCACAGATTTATTGTTGAGTTTTAATTGTTTCTATTGCTCAAATTCAAACATAATCTGTTGAATTAATGAGTCAGAAAAACTGCTTAACCAATGTATAAACTTTAAAATAAGTCTGTTCTTAATTACTCACATTAGAGTCTAAGAGATACAAAATGTTTTCTTTAAATAGGATATTTGATGGGTACATTTTATGAGGCTTCTAATTATGAAGAAATGTTTCATTAAAACAAATATAGAATAATCATATTTTATAAAGTAAAAAGAAAAGCACAGAACAATCAAAGTAAATCACTAAATTTCATCTAGAAATTAGGACATTATGTTTTGCAAGAAAAAAGTCATATGAGTCTGTTTGGAAATATATCAGGACTATAATAGTCAACATTACTCAGGCTAAAAATATTTTTTTAAATCACTACTGTGTCTGTGAGAGGCTTGACTAATTTTGATGGAATATGCTAGAAGCGTATTTTTATCTTATATATATTTTGATATACAAAGCAGGAAGATTTTGGCTTTAATGCAGTATCATAGGCAAAGAAAGGATAGACTAATCTTGATTATGCTAGTTAATTAGAAACAATTGGTCTGATTAGTCAGCTTTGGGTGACTATATCTTTAAACTTTTCAATGAATCTAGGTATTAGGGACTATTGCTTTAATTTTATTAGTTTGAACATGATGAGATTTATAATTTAGACACAATTTTTAGCTTCTAAAACTAGGAATTTTAAAACTGTGATTGCTTTGAAATCTGAAATTCTAATTTATCAAAATCTGAGACAACTTTAATCCAAACTGACAGAACATTTAAGATGCTCATTCAATGAGGTGTGGAAGTCCCTGGAATATAAACTTTAGTTTTGCAGCCAGAAAACAGTGCTTAAATTTAGAATATCATGTTTGAATAACCTTAGAATTTCTAAACACCTCTGTTTCAAAATAGTTTGATAAATACATGCAACACATTTTGAGATTTGAGAACAACAGTGTTGAATTTCCCAGAAACCATCCTCATGACTGATGTGTGTGTATGTGTGTGTCTGTGTGTGTGTGTGTGCACGCACTATGAAAACAATATTTAAGGTTAAGTGACCCAGCAACGTTTTATTCATGCTGAGAGTCACGCCCAAAACAAAGAGGCAAAGAAAACTGATAACAATGACTTGTAATAAATTCTAATAGTGAGATTTATTAAGAAGTTTGTAGTTAGGGGAAGAAACATCTTTTATATTATGCTTCCTCCTCTGAAAAGGGAATTAAAACTAATTTTACTTTTATGGCTAAAAATAATAAATCCAAAAAGTTTCACTATTTTTTCCAAGTCTTATCTTACTTGTTCTCTCTGAGGCATTGGCCTATCCCTATAAGAGAAAATCCAGACTGTGTTCTTAAAATTTGTTATTCCCCTGCCTTTTATGACAGTACACCCTCTCATGGTTCTCCTTCTGCTTCATTGACTGTTCTTTTCCTTTCCAGCTCTTCTTCTGACTTCTCTAGAAATCTTATTATTCTCCAAGTTAATGTATTTGCAAGGTAGGCTAACTGCTGTAACAACAACAATAAAAACCTCCAATCATTCAGTTGGTTAATACAGTAGAAATTTATTGCACATTCATGTAACCATCCAATAGTGAGTCCAGGTAAGTGGGGTATGGTGGGGGTTGGGGAATGGTGTACTCTGCTCCATATAGTCATTCAGGAACCCAGGTGATGGCATTTCTGCTAACTGGCTTCCAACACTATTCCAAAGTTGGTCAAACATGAGCATCAACATCCAGTTGTGGGATGGAGAAAAGAATGAAGGATAATGTAAGAGAGGCTTTTATGGGTTAGGCCCAAAAGCAACCCATTTCTGTTCACACACCATTGACTAGAACTTATCAAATAACCACAGTCAACTGAAGGAAGGCTGAGAAATACATTTCCTACCCATATCCCTAGCAAAAAGAGGAAATGGTCTGCTGATTATCCTCCTGTCTGTCTCAACTCTGTACTTATTCACTTTGGGTAATTTTAATCTATACCAGAGTTTTTTTGTATACTTGCCAATAACTCTCAGACTTATTTCTGAGGATTTGAACTTTTCAATATGCATGGCTTCATTTTCTCTGTTCCATTCTCACTGCCTTGAGCTTGATTAGAGTCTTTATCATTCTTTTCCCAAACATTACAATAGCCTTCCAGTTGGTCTCTCTACCTCCTTCCCTCTTACCCACTTTTAGTTTATCTTCTGCATCATGTTCATAATTTTATTTTCCAAATTGTGAATTGGAAGACCTTCAAAAGATTTACCAAACAGGAGAAATTGAAACTTTTTAGGGTGCCATAAAGTTTCTCCAAGATCTTGCTCATAAACATGCATTCTCCTTCATCTTCTAACTCTTTCCTGTAGTCACTCTCCACTCAGCCATACTGAACCATCTGTTGGGTGACTAAGCTGGTCTGGTCTCTATGCTATTTATTTTACCTAGAATGTTCTTCTTTTTCTAATTATTTGTCTAGAAAAGTCTAGTCATTCTTTTAGGATTACTAAATGTTTGTTCAGTAAATAATCAATTACATTATGTTAAAATATAACCCAAAATAAGATTCAGTGCAAATTTTAAAATTTTAGCTACTTCATGGGACCCAGAAAAGAAAGAATTTAACCTAAACTCCACTGTTTTACCTACACCACATCAAGTGGATTGTGCTGGGCCTCCATAGATGTTGTGATAATTCCAAGTCACTGCCTCATGGAAGGTTTAGGCATAATTATTAAGGATCTGCAATAAAATTACCCATGTATATACAACAGTGCTGTTATATGAGAGTTTTAATATTGTCCTTTTAAACTCAAATAAGTTAGTTGACTAGTAATGGTACACTCTGATCAGGCAGCTTAACTGTTTCCAAATGTCCAGATTATATTTAGGAAAAAAATGTTCTCCTAATACTGTGTTCGATGTGATCTTTTGTCTTTTAGACCCAGGAGCATATAGAAGAAAGCAGAACTGGATGGGCTGGTGGAGTATGATTTTGCTATCTTTTTCTTATGTAAATTTCAAATGAAATTTGACAGATTCTCAGCTATCAAAGGACTATTTGCAATGTACCCAAACTGGCACTACTTATTTTCATAGAAAAAATAGCAAGGTATAAAACATATAGGTAGTGATCTCTTGAGTGATTTTGTGCCAGACAATTTCAATGTCCATCTTTTTAGAATTCTATTGAAAATAACTCATACTCCTCATGTTCCAATTTTAAGTTTGTCAACTGAATCCTTGATATCTAGAACTAATATTACTTTTTAAACAAATACAATATAGATCATTTTTCAAAAGTAAACAAAATCCCTGATCTGTTAAAATAATCTTAATAATTACTAGCCATCTGAATCTAAAAAAAATAAATACATTGGGTATCCTTGTAATTTAAAGACAATCTACCTCTTATTAAATTTCATATAACATGTACTAAATTTCATATATGTATACTCCTTCCAGTATTTAATGATTTGGTAACAAACAGGAAAACGTGTGTTTTGTTTTTTGTGATCATTTATATTTGGAAGTTTAGGATAGATTTATTCAATAATTGATGAGGATTTTTAAGGTAAAAATGATGCTTGAGGTAAATACCAATTGTATTTTATATCATATATGAAGAATAAAAATTAAGACAAGAGAATAAGTGAAGGTTAGTAGATGCTGCCACTTACCACAAACACGAAATTCAATTCAATTAGTATTTGAAGACGAAAGGCTACTTCTCTAAGATTTGGACGCATTATGCAATGAAAAAGGAAACTCTTAAGACCTGGTTTAACACATTAGCTCATGATCCAAGGACAAAAAAAAGGTCGGAAATCAATTATAAGAGGATAAATTATATAAAAATTTAAACTTAAATTGGCTGGGAAAAAGATAAATTATAAAGTGATAATCTTCAAATATTAAAAACTCTTAATTGTACACTTTTCTGGATACAGTTGATTTTGGCTTACATGCTGTTTAATTTATACTCTGTGTTTAATTAAAGATACTGCAGTTTTATTCATTAACTAGGGAATAGTTACTTTATTTACTATATACAGTAAATGTAAATTACATTCTGTGGTAAAAAGATAATAAAGATAAGTATGTAATTCAGAAAAAAAACCCACTCCTATTTGAACTCACTTTTTCTACTGTGCTAAATATCACAGGAAAAAAGAGTAGTATTCAGTGAAAGAAAAGTAGTCTCTCAATTTTATGGATTCTTAATCAATCTGAATCTCTGACTCTCACCTTTCAGAAAGGTAATTCTTAGATCGGTATTTGAAATTTTGAGGAAAAAAAGTTAATCTACCAATCCATTCCCATTACAAATATTTCTAGTAAAGAATGAAGAGAAGAAATAATGCTTGAAAATATTCTTTAGTCGTGTTCTCCAAGATGATAATATAACTAGATTTACTATACAGTTATATGAATAATGTAATTTTATAATTATATCAGCAATGATACCAACAACCCTTTCAAAGACATTATCTTGAGCATCTATACACATTTATTTTGAAAATGCTGCAGTGTTCAAAACACTCTGAAACACTTTAGAATGCATCTTTTGAAAGCTCATATTTATAAGCATCTTCAGCATCTTATATTTAAAAATCTGTATTGCACTAACCTTGCATTCTCATCAAATTGAGCTGAATGAATGAATGAATTGCCTGCAAAGCTTTAAAACTTTTTTTTTTTTTTTTTTTTTTTTTGAAACGGAGTCTCGCTGTGTCGCCCAGGCTGGAGTGCAGTGGCCGGATCTCAGCTCACTGCAAGCTCTGCCTCCCGGGTTTTTACGCCATTCTCCGGCCTCAGCCTCCCGAGTAGCCGGGACTACAGGCGCCTGCCACCTCGCCCGGCTAGTTTTTTGTATTTTTTAGTAGAGACGGGGTTTCACTGTGTTAGCCAGGATGGTCTCGAACTCCTGACCTCGTGATCCGCCCGTCTCGGCCTCCCAAAGTGCTGGGATTACAGGCTTGAGCCACCGCGCCCGGCCTAAAACTTTTTTTTTCCCTCCCGCAACGGAGTCTCACTCTGTCGCCAGGCTGGAGTGCAGGGGCGTGATCTCCGCTCACTGCAAGCTCCGCCTCCCGGGTTCAAGCGATTCTCCTGCCTCAGCCTCCCGAGTAACCGGGATTGCAGGCGCCCGCCACCACGCCCAGCTAATTTTTGTATTTTTAGTAGAGACGGGGTTTCACCGTGTTAGCCAGGATGGTTTCAATCTCTTGACCTCGTGATCCGCCCGCCTCGGCCTTCCAAAGTGTTGGGATTACAGGCATAAGCCACCGCCCCCAGCCCAGCTGTAGAACTTTTTAAAAAAATACCCTCAGTGTCAGGAGATCGAGACCGTCCTGGCTAACACGGTGAAACCCAGTCTCTACTAAAAATACAAAAGAAATAGTCGGGCATGGTGATGGGCGCCTGTAGTCCCACTACTCTGGAGGCTGAGGCAGGAGAATGGCGTGAACCCGGGAGGCGGAGCTTGCAGTGAGCCCAGATTGCGCCACTGCACTCCAGCCTGGGCGACAGAGCGAGACTCCATCTCAAAATCAATCAAACAAACAAACAAACAAAATACCCTCAGTGGAGGCACATATGCCTCCTTTGAGAGAAGATGAGGTCCTTACACTAAATCAAAAGTCATTCCCAACTAAATGGCATGAGCCACCGTGCCCAGTCCAGCTGAAGAACTTTTTTAAAAAAATACCCTCAGTGCGGGCGCATACCTCTCCTTTGGGAGAAGATGAGGTCCTCGTATTAAATCAAAAGTCATTCCCAACTAAATCTAGAGAGTAAATGAGTTACTTATCTGGGACTTGTGATTTTTGTGCCAGATCTTTTTAATATTCATAGTTTTATAATTCTATTGGGAGCAACTTATTTTTATATACTAATCTCAATCTCTTCACATGTATTCAGTAGTCAGTAAAACTTCTAAATTCCAGAAGACAAATTATCAAAAATTATTTGCAGTGATTGTTTTCAAGAGTTTAAGTTTACACTCTCCCAAGACACCTGCTTTAAATAGATTATTAATTAGCTTTTGTAAGTTCTGACATGCCTTTTGAAAAAGTCTGGCCACAATTTTGTATAGCCATAACTCATATGTAATAATATATTGTATATTTAATAGCTTCCTTTGACCTATAATGAAACTAGTGGCTTAATAAAATTAACCAGAAAAAAACTAGAAATGTGTATGTATTTCAGACATTCGTTCAAGTAACATTTATAGGGTCTTTAGATAAAGTATACATGCTAGTCATATTAATATAAATTTTAAAAGCTATTTTTGATATGTGGTTTCTTTTGAACTTGTCAGAGATATTTAAAATGGAAGAAGACTCTCAGAAATCACCTAATGAATTAGAAAAGGGAGATTAAATGTCTAGTTAAAAGTAACTGGTCTGTTAGTTGCAGGCACAGAACTAGCAAATAGGTTTGCTGAGAACTTTACTTACCACTTTTTCCCTCCAGCACTGGCACATCCAGTCTCTTAATTTAGGATTAAAAACCTAACTTCTTTTTTGGTATTTAATCAGGAAAAATAACAACAAACTTGCTTTTGAAACATTTTTTGTTTTGTTTTGTTTTGTTTTGTTGCTCTGTAGAGAACAGACAGAAAAGTGAAGAGTTAATCAAAGGAACCTAGTGCTTAGTTCCTTAAATTTGGAGAACAAGCACTGAAGGCATTATGCTTAGACTGCAAAGTCACACCAATTATTTTAAAATAATTTAAGCAACACACTACACCTTCTTTAGGCAGCTGGCAAAATCCCTTGGTTCAAAAAAAATGAATTTTCTTCTTGATGCTTGAAAGCTTGTGCTTTTGATTGAATGTGCACTCAGTTTAGGGCATCCGCTTTAGGTCATTTAACAGCTATGGCAAGATATTACATGGCAGTAAATAATCTCACCTTCCAGGTAAAATATTTTAAATGGCTTTGCACTTCATATAGAGATGAGTAATCTATCAAAAAATCTAAGCATGATAAAGAAACCAGTGTAAGGGCCTCATTAAAACTGAGGACAACTTAATGTGGGTGCTTATCTAGGGTCCAGGTATGACTTGCAAGAAGCACTTAACTCGAAACACTTTATGGGCCTAGCTCTAGCAAAATGAATGTGGACATATTTCACACTCTCTTTACCTCACCCAAGTTACCTGTTCATCTAAAGCAGCTGTCTTCAATGTGTGCAATGAAAGGGGAGAAGATAACAGTCCTTGCTTATCAGAAATATTCTTCCTGTTTGCCTGATTCTAATATCTTAAAACATAATGCTCTGCCCTGTTTTTTTTTTTTTATTTTCAATAAAAATGAGATGTTAAGTTTTAATCTAGAACAAAGCTCCTTCAAAAGTCCTTTACTAACTGACTGCAGGCTTGCAGACAATTTTTCTTTTTACTGTGGTACCTTAAAAAATGTTGTGACTCAGGTTTCATTTTAGTAATTAAGGCAATGTAGAACCAAATTTTGTGTTTCACAACGAGGAATAAGAAGGAGACATAGGCTGGGTGCAGTGGCTCACACCTGTAATCCCAGCACTTTGGGAGGCCAAGGTGGGTGGATCACCTGAGGTCAGCCTGACCAACTATAAATTAGCTGGGCATGGTGGTGCATGCCTGTAATCCTAGCTACTTGGGAGGCTGAGGCAGGAGAATCACTTGCACCCGCAAGATGGAGATTGTGATGAGCCAAGACCATGCTCTTTGCACTCCAGCCTGGGCAACAAGAATGAAACTCCATTAAAAAAAACAGAGGAGACATTGAAAGAGGTTACTAGTATGTATATTATCATTTAGATAAGAGGGTGAAATTTCATTCTGAAATGAAAGAAGGATTTTGTCAAACACTTATAGTAATAAAATTCTACCCACAAAATTGCTAATCAGAGTTTTCTATTCCTGGGCCTCTTGGTTATAAATTTCACTTGGAAGCATTAGTCTCAATATGCAAAAGCCTACCAAGGTTGGTCTTATTATTAATGAAACTAACGCAGGAATCATGTAAGGAGGCAGCTGTTTCTCGTTATTGCATTTTTTCATTTTAAAGAAAAACTTTAGACAAGTTAAAAGTAGTAGAGTTTATTTGAACACAAACAATTCATAAATCAGGCAGCACTCAGAACCAGAAGAGGTTCTGAGAGTTCTGTCCAGCAATGTGAGCTGCCACCTTTTATAGGCCAAACACAGAAGCAAGGTAGATAAATCACTGGTTGGCTACACTAGGAATCAGCCTTATTGGGTCATAGAGCCATGAGGCATCTACCTTATTTGGATGTGGTGTGATATGATGGCTGCCTATGATTGGCTGAAACCCTTTTGCTGGACTTGTAGTTAGGTTTTGGATTGTATACGTACTAAGGTTGTGTTTCATTATATAGGAACTCAAATTATAGAGACAGCCTCAGGTTAATGGCCTTTTGCTTATTTGATTTAACTGATTTATTGATTCTAGGTAAATGTGGTAAGACTTAGGGTACTGTATTTGTTTCCTAGGGCTGCTATAAGTTATGGCAAACTTTGTGGCTTAAAACAACAGAAATTTATTCTCTCGTCATTCTGAAAGCTGGAAGTCAGAAATCATGGTGTCAGCAGAGCCATGCTCCCTAGGAAGGCTCAAGAGAAGAATCCTCCCTGTCTCTTCTGGCTTCTCATGGCTCCTAGAAATCCCTGGGCATTCTTTGGTTCACAGCTGTGTCACTTTAATCCCTACTTCTGTCTTCACATAGCCTTCTTCCCTGTATCTCTCAGTGTCTCTTTGTGTCTTCCCCTCCTATGAGGACACCAGTCGTTAGAGTTAGGGCCCACTTTAATCCAGTATGAGCACATCTTCAATTTCTACCTTGATCACATCTGCAAAGACCCCATTTCCAAAATGGTCACATTCTGTGGCTCCACGTGGACATGAATTTTGGGGGAACTTAGTCCATTACAGACATCACATCAAATAAGTTGTATTTTAATGTCACATGATTATAATTATTTCATGAGAAATAATGATCAGTTGTATCAAAAAGGCATCAAATATGGGATCATCATTAAAGGAGCCTACAGTGACTTCCCCCGCTCTCTTCTTGCTCCACAATAGGTCTCACGTTAGGTCTCACCAGGATAGGTATTTTAGCTAAAAGATACTGGTAGCTTTTTGTTGCTGTTGCTTGATGCAGTTCTCATGTGGAGGGATACCAACTAGAGCGAGCTGGCTTTAAATTTGCTCTGCATGATGTAGAGTAGCTCTTTCCTCATGTAATTCTTTTAATGATTTGCCATCATTTCACCAAACAATGACCAATGGAGAAAGAAAAGTCAGCAAATGTAAGACAAGCCAATTAATTTTTTAATGGGAAATGTATGAAACTATTTTCAAAAATTTAGTGTAAGAACATTTGCAGAATTTCAGTTATCTCTATCATTTAGAATGTTGAAGTGTGACTTGTTCTGTTTCAAGGCACACTAAAGAGCCTAGCGTGCCTTAGGTAGTTAAGTGGTTCCCAGCAAGTTCTGCGTGGGGTTACCTGTTAGAGGTCAAACTAGGGCATTGAGGACAGTCTGCAGTCTGCTTCTTGTGCTCAAGGAGTAAACCTCTCCCAACGTAGGCAACCTTTTTCTCTCAAGTCCAGAAGCCCCTCCTCACCATTAAAAACTGTGGCTGGCAAGTCATGATCTTTTCATCTTCAAAATGTCTTCATTGAATGATTGGTATTGGGTGCTTGGCATCAGACAAATCAAGAATTAAAAGAGGTATAAGTCTTAACGAGCATCAGACTGTGGTCAAATACCTCATTTGAAGTTTGGTTTGGTTAAATATCAACATTCGTTTGTGATTCTTCCAACTCCGTTTCAAACCACATAACCTTCGACTTAGAAATTTAATCAAATTAAGCATCATGAATCCAGGGGTATGCAGTAGCAGCCAAGCAGTGGTTGGGATGTTCAAGTGCCTGTTAGAATCACTACATAAGCTGTTTATCTGAAAGAATGAGATTCCAGATGTGAATGACGGAAGACAGAGGAGGCAAGACATTCTGATTCCTCTAACTATGACCATACATCGCTTTTATATATTAAAACAAAATCTATGGTTTTAGTTTGGTTTGTCTTTTGAACATAACCTCTGTTAATTTTTTTCAGTTCTTTGTTTCAACACCAGTTTTCAGCTATGATGCCATTTCATACTACAAAATATTTAGTGACAAGGATGGCTACAAACATATTCACTATATCAAAGACACTGTGGTACGTTCCTTCCAAGATTTATCTCCTCAAAGATCATTCACTTGAGGTTGCTCAAATAACGCTCGGTTTCACACAACATAATGTTTGTCTTTTTATAGGAAAATGCTATTCAAATTACAAGTGGCAAGTGGGAGGCCATAAATATATTCAGAGTAACACAGGATTCACTGTAAGTATTGCACGAAGCGCGATGCACCATTCAGGTTTTAATTGGCACCGATGGACGTAAATGATACTGTACCAACTCTCTTAGTTAAGAAGATTTTTGTTACTCTATAATTCAGACAGTTGTGAGTTCATTTACAATTGTACATTTTAAATAACTAGTCAAAATGATTTTCTTTTGGAAAAAAGTCTTCAGTAGGTGATAATTTCTCTTCTGATATTTGGTAGGTAATTATATAAAAAGTATACAAATTTTAAGATAATAACTGGTTCTAAAGGCAAATTTTACCCTTCAGCACTTGAAGCAATGAGCAAGTTTCAAAATTCCCTGGAGGGCAGCCCATAGATATGGAGCATCTTTTGTAGTGATTCATTGTTATATAAGTTGAACATTATTATTTATAACAGCTATCATTTATGGAGCAATTACTGTGTACCAGATACTGTAAAGTAGAAATGGTTATCCTAAGTTTGCAGATGAGAAAAGGGATACTCATAAAATTTAATTAACTTGGCCAAAGGCCACAGTTAGTTAGTAGCAGACTAAGATTCAATCCTAAAGCATTAAATCTAAGGCTGTTATTGTTAACCTGAACATAGGACTGCTTTCTTACAGTTCTTTCCTCTTCAGTCCATTCTGCTTACTATTTAAATAAACCATCTTCAAATAATCATTTATGATAAAACTGCTCTAATCACAAAAGTATACTTTCTTTCTATAATTTCTAATACAATCTGCATCTAGGGATCCTCTCTTAGTGCTGAAAATCTGCCCGCTATTAGCTGAAATTCTAGGAGCAAAAAGGTGAGGACCATTAGTCCAGGCTCGTGGAATAAAAGCCTGTCAGAAATCTATTATCAATCTTTGGAATTCTTTGAAAGGAGGGTAAAGGTGTTTGGACTTTCTTTGGAGCAGCCATTAAAATCACTAGAGTAAAGGGAAGGGACATGCTCAAAACTGGTGGGAGATTCATTTCAGACATGATGTGTTGAGGAGGTGGGGAAAAACTGAAGGCGGAGAGCCCTAGCTCTGGTCATAAGACACTTGGACTAGAATAGTGGCAATGCAGTAGATGCACTGAGGACAAAACTGCACCTCCTTCTTTGTTTGCGTCCTTAGCACTTAGCACAGCGCCTGACACAGAGGAGTTCAACACACATTATCTAAATGGAAGAGAGAGCAGAATAGACAGTAAAGACAGATGGAGGCTAAACAGGACTGGCGAAGGGAGACTGTCTGGGAAAAGAGAGAGAAAAGAGACAAACTGGACCCAGCTGCAAAGGTTAGAGAGGGAGACAATCAGGGAAGCTTCCACATAACAAGGAAGCGGCAGGGGGCTGCTGGGGAAAGATCCTGAGTCCTTTATTCACAGATTGTTTGAGATTATGTGGGGAGGGCAAGGGAAAGGGATGATGGGAGTCACGCAAAGTTACTAAAGATGCATAGAAAGGTGTTAGTTTGGGAGATAAATTTGGTGCTATAAACAAGTTGTATTCCATTGCTTTTTTCTTCTACTTGGTGCTAATAAGATTTTCAAGATACCTAGGACAGAGTGAGAACTGGACTGCCTAATTGTCCTGAGAATTCAATCAAATTTCAGTTATCCCAAACTTTTCACATTCGTGGGGGGAGAATAATGACAGTTTCTGATACTCAGATGAACATACAGCAGAGTGAAAACCACGTCACGAAACTGAATTTCCCACTTCATGGCTATTTTAAGACAGGTTAGAATCAGAACCTGGATACTTAAGTAACACGCATGTTCTCTTCTGACTTGTTTTACATTTGGCTAAATTTACATGCCCTGTGTGTGGTACCCAGTGTGATATCCTCAATCTGTAGCAAACCTATCTATTGGCAGGGTTTCTATAAAATAAATTCAAGGTATGTTCAGAATCACAGATAAAATTAAATAACATAGTACAGAGAAACAGGTAAACTGTTCTTAATCATGGAAAAGGCAAAGTATGATATTAATACAATTTCCTAGTTAATTTGCATGGCTCATAATGAATCAGAATATAATATACCTGTAATAAAAACAGTATTCAGCATAATTGAATCTTCCTCTGATGATTTGTAGGTCAGAATAAACACGCAAAGTTCAGGTTATTAACAGCAGTTATTTGTGTACCTAAGCACCAATTAATAAATAGTTTCATTAGATGAATGCTTACCTATATTGATACTATATTAGTATTAATACTAACAATTCTATTATCACTTATTTATCAATACTTAATAATTTCTGAATATATTTTCAGGTTTTATTCTAGCAATGAATTTGAAGATTACCCTGGAAGAAGAAACATCTACAGGTAATTTGTGTCCATTCATTCTGTTATTTCTGTATATTGACATTTTAATATAAAAAGTCATCATCTCCAGGAGATGGAAAATATTTTTAAATTGTGGCACGTAATAAAAATTATTTATGAATTGAGAGAAAACATTTGGAGAATGTTGTATACTACATCAGTATAAAACACACACACTCTCAAAATGTTAGCCAATTCAAAGTATTTGTTTTCAAAAGGAAAAAACAAGAAATTCTAATGCTCATATAAATACTAAATACTATTTTGGTACTAAACACTTTAACTACATATAGTTAAATTGAGGACATTTCTTTATTTAACACACATTTGCTGAATACCCAGTATGAACCAGGCATTGTTTTTATTCTGATAATATGTGATTTCCTTCACTCTGGCTCACTTTGGCACCACCCGTCCCTGTCCCTATATTAGTGCTTAAATTCAGTCCAGTTGTCCCCTTGATGACTGAAATGGTGCCCTCGACAGCCCTTTCTGGATGTGGAAAGGAAAGCGATAGTTACTACATGCCAGTAGTCTATTATATGCCAGGCACCTTTTAATCTGACTGACATATGTAATTTCATTTAATTCCTACAGCACTATGAGGCAGGTAATGTTGTTGGAGCCAGGATTTGTACCTGGGCATGCTGATCTCTGAGCCCTTGCTGTTAACTGCCTGCATAATGTTTCCAAGGTCACGCCCAAATAGGGACATACGCTAACATACTAACCCTAACAGAGGAAATAAATTTGCCCTCTGTCATATTTCTCTGTTCCCTCCTGGATCGTGATCTTACTTTATGCGTGAAGAAGAATCACTCTCTGGGTCCAGCAATGTCTCTGGCCTGGCCACTCTCTGCCATGCCCAAGGCAAAGTCAGGGACAGCAGCAGAAGAAACTCAGAGGTGGCACAGGAGACCCTGACAGCCACCATGGGGTCCTGACCTGTCCAGACCCTGGCATGACATCATCTAAACTCCTCCACATGGAATTCTGATTCTGAGGGTGTAGGATAAGGTCCCTGAGTTTGTGTATTGAAGCCAATCACTCTGTTCAGGAACCACACAGATGACTCTGCAGAGTGAGTGTGGGGGCAATGTGGGCAGGACAGATTGGCTTGTGTAGACTGTGTGGAGGGGGCATTCCTAGCCTGAGCTTCCACGAGCCCAAATTTCCTGCTGAAAGGAATGAAGGCACAGGAGGCACTTAGAATTGTCATTTCTTATTTCTAATTTGCCTATTATTAATTTACCCTTCCTGATATACGGTAAGAACAGGGACTCTTTCTTGGTAATACTGCCAGATTTTCCTTCTATGTTTTGCCATGGGGTGGAAACAGAGAGATAGGAAGATGAAGAACTATGCATTCCCAAGCACTTTGTAAAGTGTAAAAGATGAATGGTTATGGGAAATGACTACCTCACTGCCATTTGAGGTGTTAGATATTTCTCCCACTCCAGGGAAACCACATAGGGCTTCTTCCTCAAGGTTTGTGCCTATTAAGGCAAAGATGGATCAAAAATCAAGCTACATCAAAATACTGTGATTCCCCTTTACTTTAAATGATATTGGCAACAGAAAAATAGAGTGGGTTTGATGTCAATATGTAAATTAGTCACTTTACATGGAGTAGTACATTTTGATAAATACAATCTCAAAATTTCAGCTTAGTTTTATTTTCATTTCCCTCTAGAATTAGCATTGGAAGCTATCCTCCAAGCAAGAAGTGTGTTACTTGCCATCTAAGGAAAGAAAGGTGCCAATATTACACAGCAAGTTTCAGCGACTATGCCAAGTACTATGCACTTGTCTGCTATGGTAGGTAACGGACCTCACACAAGCACACCATCCCCAAGGGCATTGTTGTCATCCGCCTCACCTCTATCTGATCAATTCTTAGCTACAGTTAATGAGCACTTGTTATATGTAAGAATCTTATCTTGTGTTTATAGAAAAAGAAATGAAAGGAGGATAGGAGGGTATTATTATCTTCACTTTTTTGCAGCTGAGGAAACAGAGCTTGGGGAAATAGAGTAACTTGCCAAAGGTCCACACTGCGGCTAAGCATCAGCCAGGATTGAAGCAAGGGTCTGTTGCCTCTAAGTCCCATGCTCTCAACCACCGCATTCCACAGCACTAAGATTGCATGCAGAGGCAACCTATCAGCTAGGCTTCACAGGATTTGAGCAATAGCAATAAAAGAAATGTTCTCTGATAAAATGGTTGCTGGACTCTCAGCCCCCTTCTCCCAGAGAAATATCAAACTCTCATAGCCGGGGGAATGGACAAAGGCTTAGAAACCTGAGATCCCCACCTCGGAGGTCAATCATTCCTCAAACTGTAATTTCAATGGGGATAGAAAATGAACCTTTGTCACTCAAGATGTCCTTTCTAAATTTGGAAAACATTGTGAGTAATACATTCAAATATAACAAGCCATAAGTAAGAAAATCTACGAAACATTTCCTGATTGTTTAGGACATACGTACATTTAATGAATAATTTCTACCCATACAATTTTATTTTATGCACAACCTTTTATCTATATCTTGAGCATGTGGCAAACAATAAAACAGGTTAGGTTAAGAGGCCAATATAGATCAATGAAATATATTGGTGTCTAAGTCATTATGGAGATTTGGAAAACTGACTTGGGAATCTCTAATTCTCCAATCTCTGTCACCTCCCCCAGCTTATTCCTAATTTGGAGCTGGGAGTTAGAGTACTTGGAAAAAGGTATTACAAAATGTATACTACCCTCCTATTTTAGTATCAGCTCCCCTGGTGGGGGTATGTGGCTTAAAGAACAAATGGAATCTTTGGCTGCTTGATATCCCGGTTCAGTTGCAGAGGCCCTGAAGATCCCATAAAGGGAACCAGAGTGAAGGCTACCCTAACATGCCACTTCCCTCAGTCCAGCCACCTGGCCCCTGAACCTGAGCTGCAGCTCATTTGACTATGTGGACATGAATAAGCATTTTAACCCAAATGCTCCCTTCAAGATAGCACAAAGATGTCAGTTTGAAATAACACTTTCATAAAATGTTTGGTCAGTGGCATCTTTGAAATGTCAAGAGATTGTTGTTCATGACCATATGTGCTGATTGTGGTTACTGACATTTAAAGGTATGCATTAAACGTCCCTCTCAAGTTCTATGCAACATTTTTCAACCTAAGCTATGTATTTATGCAACATAGATTGAAAACTTACATGCCAGGCACATAGTATCATTGAGCTAACCATACTAAGTCATCTGTTTATCTATCTTTTTCTTCTGGAAGGCAGGGGCTACTTTCTTTTAATCTTTGTATTTCTAAGACCAAGAAGAATGTCTAATACATAATAGACATTCAATGCTTGTGGAATTAACATAGATATGAGGTAATATTGCCGTCCCTTGCAAAGTCTACCAAAAAACTGGTTTTATACTGATGTATTTGCTGATGAATGCATCAGTGACACTACATTTACATCCATGCATTTATATGTGTATGCATTCTGCATTTCTATAATGCTTTAATGTTTTTGGAAGGCACTATCTCACATTTTATATTAGTTTGTCTTCCTAATATATACTTGAGCCTGTGTGCCCACTGAAGAGATGAAGAATAAAAGCCTAAGCTCTCATCAAAAGTTGGTGGAAGAGTCCTTTCTAGAACTTGAATCGCCTGACTTTTCCACCACTCACTCTTCCTCGGCAGTATGGTAATTTCCCATTTAGCAAAAAATATACTGTGTGGGAAGCATCACATCGTCTGGTGTTTTTGAAGCTCCAGTAAAATGAGTCACTGCGCCATCATAGGAAAAACCTTGAAATCTTTCCCTTCGGGACTAAGAGTAAAGCCTCATTATGTAACTTCAAACTCTCCCGAGGGATGGTTAGTAAGTCCCAGATGATAGGATCAAAACAGGTAAAATCATATCGATGATGCTGATGGAACAAAAGCATGCAAGGTAGGCTTCTCAAGGATTGATGTTTAGGCCACTAGGATCACACCTTCCGTCCAGTGTCAAATGCAGTCAGTCATTTATTTATCTCATTTTTTAGGCAAAAAAAAAAAAAAAAAAAAAAAAAGATGTGCAAGTTTCCGTTATTGAAACTACACACCCACGAAAATTCCACAGGGTAGATGCTGGTTGATTAGACTCTAGTAATTTATATTCATGTCTCATTTCTTTGCACTCTGGCTGAAAATATAATATGTGTGTTTGTCCTTTTTCATAACTTTGATGAAAAACTGGCCAAAATGAAAATCTCTGCAATAACATTCTATAAAATTCTGAGATTCCACACAGGAACTTTTGGGTCTTGAGGGAGCCTAATAAATACTATCCTTTTTCCTCATTTCCAAATTAGACTAGGATTCAAGCAGGAAACCAAAATATTATCTTTATTACTTGTAAAGGCTAGTTGGAAAATGTGGTAAAGCTGTGTGGTTTCCCAATATTGCATCCCAGAATTATATTTACACAAATACGGGTATGATAGGGCAGCCACCATCTTCCTCCATGGGGCTTGGCACTGGCACAGGTACAGCACCAAGAAACAGATCAAAAGCATGTTCTCTGCAGGCAGAAAGATGCCAGAAGCAAGACAGAAGGAGCTACTCATACCCAAGTCTTCTCAGAACTCTACAAAAAATTCATTTCTCCTCTGCTTTGCATGGGCCAAGCATGCTACTCTAATGGGTTCCCTCCACATAGAAGGTAGCATCCTCACCCTATCTTGGGGGGGGGCAAATGAACATGTACCTCCAACCTCCACATTTGTTGCTTTTAACCTACTGACAGAGCAAATTTATGCTTAAAAGATTTATTTCCAGACATTATTTGATCCTGTATTTCAAGTAAGGAATAATTCGTTTTTAATTATTTGTATATCTTGCTAAAAATGGCCAGTTTCTGCATAGAGAAGCTGAATGCATGTTGGAATATGTAGTGGACACTGGTGTGCCAGCCAGATCCCTTCATCCCTATCTTCAGGACTGACTCAGTCATTTCTTCAGCTATGAGAGTGCTAGTGGCTGACAGCTTACAGCTGAACAGCCCCCTAACCCTAACTCTCCCCAACACACTGGAGTTTTCTCTTCTCCCAGGCCACATCCAATGACTGCTCCATGCTAGGGGGTAAAGGCCGGCCTTGTTGCCACATTGGAGACAATTCTACAAGCCATCTAGGAGTCTCTATGTGACAGCAGTGACATCTACCTTCCTCCCCTGCCCCATTCTTCCTCCTCTTCCCCCACAAGTGTGCATCCCAATACCACCCCCACAAACCTCCTTCCAGGACTGCTTCCCAGGGACCTGCCACAGCATATTTTAAAAGGAAGTGTATCTCATATAGATTTCTGCATGTATTACCACATGGAAGAAATACTAGATTTTACCCATCTCAATAAGCTGAACATTGAACCAAGAAACCAGATTGAAAATACAATCTGGGTACTGGTGAAGGTTGTTTGATAATAAAGACACAGCCAAAACTGGCCCAATACAGCATGACATCTTCCCAGAAGGCCATTTGTCACTGCAGCTTCTGGGGTGCATTTGTGTAATTAGATATTAACGATTCAGGATTAGTCTTGGAAAAGTGCACAGGCGAGGCCTCTCTCACAGCTGTTCTTTGAGTGGGCTTTGATCTCATGTATTGTTTAAATGTAACTTAAAAGTGATGTTTTCTTCTCTATGGGGAAAAAAATAGCTGCAGAATTAAAAGATGTACTGGCACTTGACACTAATCACAAATACTACCAGCAGCCCGTCTTGAAAACAAAGTGTTATTTTAACACTAAGCCATGATTTTGTTTTCATCCTGCACACAGGCCCAGGCATCCCCATTTCCACCCTTCATGACGGACGCACTGATCAAGGTACTCTCTCTTGCATGCTATTTATCTTGTCTCAAGTAATCCTGAACTCTCTGCGATGCTCCGCAAGAGAAAGCAGGACAGTTTCTCCACACCACCAAGGGAACTGCGGTGGAATCCTGTTATCACACCACTTATTATTGCACAGATTTGGATATTATTTGGGTCAAACAAGATCCTATGAAATTTAATAATTCTTTGCAGTGAGAACCTGGCATAACACAGATGAGTTATATCAGAGGGTTTAATTCTATCTTCTCCAATCAGCCTTATAAAAAGCACAGATTAGAATTGGGAAAAAACTTAGCACATTCAGTACGATCTTCCTTCCAAAATAGAATTTCTAGTTTTTTTTTTTTTTTTTGCTCAGGGGGTTGGGGGTAAGGGGTTGTTTGTGTGTGTGTGTGTGTGTGTGTGTGTGTGTGTGTGTGTGTGGTAACATCCCAAACCGGAAACAAATTCTACGTGTAACTTCTTCAGTTCAGAGCAGAGGGTGACTGTCACGCCAGCTTTTTTTGTTTTAACAGCTACATCACATTGTTGCCACGTATGAACGCCCTGAAATTTGGAGGCTCTTTCCATTTTCAACTGCTATCAAGACAGTCCTCCTCTATCCTGTATTTGTGATATTGGTTCAAAATAGTTCACATCTCAAAGACGACTGGTTTTGCTCTCAACAGAGTTGTCCGAGTGTCTAATTGCTCTGATACTCTCCTGCTGGCTCTCCATTATCTTTCGATTTACTATTAAACAACATTATAGGGTTGGAGTTGTTGGAGGCCAGGGACAATGAGGCAGATGCCACTTTCTTCAGCACTCATGCCTGCGATTGCTCCTGGACAGCTTTGGTGACAAGTCAGGAGACTGCCTTGGGATTAGTTTGGCTGTCAGCTCAATGGCTCAAGTATAGGTGAAAATAATGAGAAAAAAAACCAGAATCAATTTGGGAACTCTGGACAGGACAGGCATTGTGATAGTGGGACTGTGAATTTAGTTTCATTTTAAGATTTTTTTTAAACCTTGTGTCTAATAAGGAAATACTTGTAAGAATAACGATTATGTTTCTTAATTTGACCATCTCAGTCAGTGAAATGGATTTCAAGTCGACAACGTTTTGTTTTAATAGAAATCACCATCAGTGTATAATTCCCATTTTATCAAGACTCAAAATAATAGCCAGCCTTTCTTTTTCCATAGCATGGATTTCTACTTTCTTGAGATCCTTCTTAGATTCCTGGCAGATCTCTGTACTGATTTTGAAGTTCCTTTATTTCACCTACTATTTACAAAATAGATACATCCTCAGATATGTCAGATGTAATTAAATAAGTGCTAACTGAAAAAATAGAATTCAAATTCTTTCAGAGCACAGTTCCACAACTTACCTAATGTGAAATTATTCTCCTATGTTCATTATAAATACAGATTCCTAGGCCTTCCCCAAAGATTTTAATATGGTATATCTTAAGTTATGCTTGGAAGTTTGTATTTTTGATAGTAAATGTTCAACTGCTGTTTTGGAGCAGATGCTGTGTCTCTTGTTTACATCGCATTTGGTGTCAGCAATCTCATTTAAAAATATGTATGGAACTTCTACCACACTAAGCCAGGCACTGTGCTAGGTCCTGGATCTATCTATAAAATAAAGAGATACTGGGTTAGATGATGTCCTTGTCCTCAAGGAGGTTATAGATGAGTAGGGAATATGAACATGGAAATGAGCAGTTACAATACAGTGGGGTAAGTTCTAAGATAGGGGAACTACAGAAAGCCTGGAAGCCCACAGGAAGAGCAGCTCATCTGAGTTTGGGGGATTAGGAAATGTTTACTAATGATAGCTACCACAAGCCCAAGACTTATGAATATGAAGTAGGTGTTGATGCTGTTTGGATGATTGGCTTGATAATGGTTTTTTACTGAGATAGAGGATTCACTGTGGAGATCAGGTTTTGGGAGGATGATGAATTTTGTTTTAAATGTTGAGCTTGAGGCACTGATGGGATGTCTAAGTGGAGCTGCTCTGTAATGACATCATTTTGGATCTGGATGTCAGAAGATCAGTTTGGACTGAAGATACTGATGAAACTCATTAGTTTATGGAGCATGTGGTAACCAAGGCCTTGGAAGTGGATGGCATGAGCAGAGTGACAATACAAGAGTGGATAGGGTTAGCGGGGAGTGAGCCTACAACAAAACTGTGTGGAACATCAACACTTGAGAAATGGAAGGAGAAAAATGAGCCTGGAGAGGAGACCAAGAAGGAACAGAAGGAGGGGAATAAACTTGAGAGTATGGTATTGTGGAAAGCAGGGGAGGAGAAGAACTCAAGGAGGAGGAAATAATCATCCGTGCCAGATGCTGCAGAGAGTGAAGGAAGACTTGCTCTAAATTAATGGACTTAGCAAGAGGGAGATTGACATTAGCTTGGTCAGAGCCATTTCAGTGGAGCAGTGGAGGTGGAAGCCAGATTAAAGCAAAATTAGGTCTGCATAAGTAAGTTAAAAAAAAAAAAAAAAAGCAGTATTTCCAGTTGGCCTGAGTGTGATGAGAAGAGGGGATCGGTGGGATGATGGCTATAAAAAGTTGATGTAGGTTTAATTTTGGTTTTGAAAGAGGATAAACATTTGATTATGAGTGAATGTTGATAGAGGAAATCAGGAGAGAAAATGGAATGAAAACATAGAGGAGGGAGGTCCCTAAGAAGTTGAGAAAGGATGAAGATCAGAGACAGATAAGAGGATTAATCTCTTGTGATGTGATGGGAGAGAATAAAGAAATTGTTGGTATAATTGTATGAAAGTTGGAACACAGTGAAATGGCTTCCTTTTCCCTGCAAAGAGGGGGAGGGTTATTTGAACATAGCGGGTAGTACTTGAACCAGATTCTGTGGGAATCCAGAAGAGATGGAATTGACAGGGAGGGCCCAGTTAAAGCTTAGTTGCTTTCGGCACAGAAAATGCTCATTAAAATTAACTAATTCATGACAGGCCCTTATTAATCAGCCTTTCCATGGATTCTTCCCATAATTAAATTAATGAGCAATGTGGCATTTTAAAATGATTCAAACAGAAATCAAGTATAAGGTCCATCGCTGTTATAACTCAATTTCATCACAATGAAGAGCCTACAAATACATGTGGAGCAGATACTACATGCCAGATACTAGGTGCTGTGTGTGCTTGGTACTGAGTATACAGTGATGGATGAAAGAAAGTAAAAGGTATAGTCTGACCTGTACTCCCCTTGCTAGGTTATAGGTTTTTAATGCACAGCCTTACTGAGAAGCCCACCTGTCAACTCTCACTCTCCCCACTGCCCCCTGTGAGATTCTGTTTGTGCTCCAAGAGGTGGAAAAATTGCCCACTCACTATCCATAAAAATGCAACTCTGGACCCTAAAAGCATTTAGATTAAATTTGGCATTTCATTAAGCCATGTATCAGAAAAGTTCAGGAGCTAAGAACAGAACAGAGAAAGAGTCAAAGCCATAAGCACGTGACAACACCCGGATACTGTCTCCCACTTCCAGTGCTTGTGGTAAAATAATACAAATAGTAATCAGTCAATCAATCAGCCACTCTGTGCGCTTGATCCACACAGGAGTCTATTTATCCATGGCAGCTCCACACATAGAATCCACGCAAGAATGAAGGGTTGGCTCTACTGTACTTAGAATTGTGTATTCATTTTACTTTTTTGGTTTTAACTTTTAAGGTGTCACAAGTATCTCTTCCCTGATGGATTACCCAAAGTTAATGTGAAATTCATTATGTATCTTATACAAATCATACCCAAAACATCTATACTTGTGCTAAGATTAAATATAACATGTTGGAGCAAAATGCCATGAGTATATGAAAACTGAGAGTTACAAGAGAAGTGGTTTGGCAAACTTAGTATAGTTACAAGCACTCCTCCAGCTCTCTCTCTTCAGAGACCACTCTTTCAAAAAGGCATAAAAACAAGAAGTCCATGGACATCTTTTGTAGCAATAAATATACCTCACAAGTCATCCAGCCCCTCTTTTAAAATATAAAGCTAAAACTCCACATACTATTTGAAAGACTAACTTTTCCCTAGAAAATGCTGATGTCAATCCCAAGTTCAAAATAAAGTCTATAAAAAGCCCTCTATTGCTAGAAACCTATTTGCATGTATTACCAATCTACAGATTCAAGAGATCAATGGATTTCTTCCTTTTCAAATATTAAAGTGTGAAATATAACTGAGCTGAAGTATAAATAGCAGGTTTTAGATTTTTTAAAGATTTAAGACAGAGAAAGAGCATAGTGTGTGTGTGTATACACAATATATATTGTTGTCTTACTCAGATATATCACTACCTTGAGAGAAAGGATCTGAAAGAATAGCATACACAATAATTCAATTTCCAAAAAAAGGAGAATGTCCTATATTAATCAAGTACAACAGGAAAGTGTAAGAAAGAAAGATTTTAAAAATCACAGAAATAATATTCAACTTTACACATTAAAAATTAAAAAACAAATTTTGAAATTACACAATTAATTATTTTAAATTTGAGGCCCCAGTAATCCAGATTGTATTTCCACTACATTTTTTTTAGTATATGATAAAATAAATATCACCTGCTTAGGTAGGTCATGGCTTTAAACTTAAAAACAAAACAGTTTTAGATGGGAAAACGTGATTGAATAAACATTGTTGCTCCTGTGATCTTGCTCAAAATGTGTTTTGATGCTGTTAGAATTAGTTAAAGACACAGTGATTAAAATGTGATGTCCTTCCGAAAGGCTGATTATGGTCTAAAGGCTGATTATAAATACATTTGTCAATATGAAACGTCACTTCTTAAGCAAGCTTTTCACAGTTGCAGTTTCACCCATATTGAAGTCAAAGGAATTTAAGGGAAAAAATTGTTTATGGAAATACTATTGATTAAAAATGAACATTTAACTTTTTTTCAGAAATTAAAATCCTGGAAGAAAACAAGGAATTGGAAAATGCTTTGAAAAATATCCAGCTGCCTAAAGAGGAAATTAAGAAACTTGAAGTAGATGAAATTAGTAAGATCTTTTAAAAACTTCTCGTTTATAGATATGAAGCTGAGCAATTTTCTTGCTTTTAAAAAAGCGTAGGGTGAACGTTACAGTGCAAATTCTGTGATCTATTAATATTACAGGATTTCATTTAAAATAATGTTATGGTAACAATTTTTAGTTTTACTAAATATCTTTAATATGTTTGTAAACATGGTTGATCTTATACATTTTCAATAGCTTCCTTTCCACATTGACATTTTTCAAAAAGAGCTTATCTAATTTTAATTTTAAAATGTGTCCTTCTAGAACAAATAGTAATTCAAGATTTCTAGTCATTTATACATTTAACACAAAAATTTAATAAAAGTTACTTTTAATATATCCTCAATTCTTAACAATTTAGTAGTTGAAAATTGATTTTATGGCATATATTGCTATTAAAGATAATAAATGATGCTATGAGTACTGTGGAATGAAGATTTTTCTCCTTTTTTTTTCCTCAAAGCTTTATGGTACAAGATGATTCTTCCTCCTCAATTTGACAGATCAAAGAAGTATCCCTTGCTAATTCAAGTGTATGTAATATTTTCTTTGGTGTAAAAACTATTTACTGAAAATATGTTAGATGAAATACACATTTATGAAATAGAATGAACCATTCTCCTTGGTAACAGTTCCTATTGATGCTGTTTTTATATATTCTTCAACTAATCAGAGTAAATAAAATATGGCTATTTAAAATAGATTGAGGAAGTTTTGAGATTTTAGCTGGACTTGCTTGCATTGGCTGTGTTAAATTTCCTTTGTATGGCAATTTGCCGAATGTGTCAGAATACCTTTGAGATAGAGAAATTGCAGCCAAAAAAATATTGTAAATCATCTTCACATCTTATGTAATTGAGTTAGAAATGAAATAAAGGAATAGAATACATTTAGTGGAATCACACCCAAAATCAGTGCTGACCTACACACAATTTGCTTAAAACACCATGCATTTTTTTTAGTATATCTTATGTCTGCTTTTAGCAAGTGGCAGGTGGCAGAAATGACGAAAAACCCACACATATTCCTTGAAATGCCAACCCTAGATGTATCCGTTTTGGGGAATAGGAGAGGCTGTGTCCCAAAACAACTTCCTTGTAGCAAACCTCTGGGAAAAGCCTGGACTCCTCTTGATTTTGAGCCAGTTCTAACGCCATTGTTATTTTATCACATAATTGTACTGGAATTACTAGAAGCAATGCTTGGCCAGGATGGGAAATAGAGTTTTACAAAGAAATCAAAGATTCTTTTTTTTTTTTCCTTTAGGTATGGTGGTCCCTGCAGTCAGAGTGTAAGGTCTGTATTTGCTGTTAATTGGATATCTTATCTTGCAAGTAAGGAAGGGATGGTCATTGCCTTGGTGGATGGTCGAGGAACAGCTTTCCAAGGTGACAAACTCCTGTATGCAGTGTATCGAAAGCTGGGTGTTTATGAAGTTGAAGACCAGATTACAGCTGTCAGGTGAGCACCTTCTCATTCAAGCAGATGTCAACATGCAACAAAAGTCATGCAATCACTATTGTGTTTCTCCATTCTTCATGACTTAATTCTTTTTTTTTTTTTCTTTTTCTAACTTAGTCTAAAATTATTACTAATCTTACAGGGGTATTTTTGCCAAATGTGAAAAAAAAAAGTATTCATGGAAGAGCGCTGATAAATGTGTAGAAAAATGATTTCAAGCGCTAAATCACAAATACCCTCTTTTGAAGTGTTGTCATTCATTCTAATATCTTTTAATTTAGTTCCATTTCTTACAATTGATAGAAAAACTTTGAACTCTAATGATGATCTTCAGGGAAACAAATATCTGAATTTGCTCAAGCATTGTGGATTCTACCTCATAAGTTTAGAAATAGCTCAAGATTTTATCAGCACTACATGCTTTTAGATGTCAGGCATTCATTTGGGGTTAAACTTGCTATCAGTCAGCCATTGTAGCATGAAAGTGTTTGCCTATTTTCATTTGACAAAAACAAAGTCATTTTACACACAGAAATTATATTATGAAAACATTTAGGGGAAAGACAGATTCATAATCTGATTTCTTCTTCTCAACTACATATATTTTCAACCATGATTTATGGTTCAATCATCTTTTCCTGAAACAGGACTACATAGGCACCAAAATTGTGGCTTTTTTAGAAACACTGTGCAAATAATTCTTGCAATGTCTCTATAGTTGTTGAATTTCTGTTATTATGTTATGAGTAGGTGAAGCTAGAGAATAATAGTTCGTAAATCTAAAAGGTAGCAGGCTACTTGCACTCTCAGTCATGAATATATACGCATGTGCGGATCTAAAGGTCAAACACTGTTTCACAGGCAAAGAGCAATTTAGAAATTTCTTTAGTACATTTTTTATCTCCTTAATGTCCTTAATACTTAATGAGTTCACTGCAACATGCAGAACAAAGATTGTATTTAACAGCCAGGAGCCAGGCCTAGACAACACTTTTTTGTAATTTTGTCTCTAATCAAAGCAGAAGAGTTTAGACTCACAAGTAATTATTTTTAAAAATAGAAAGGTGTCCATAACCCATACATTTTCAAGTGCTTCTTTCATTCTGGGAACACACAAAATGCTCAATAAAAAACAAAGTCTATCTGAGTACGATATAACAAATTAGTAAGTAGGTTACTAACACTAAAATCTGTAGCTATCACTCAATTTCTGGAAGCTCCCTCTTTCTTACGGATTCAGACTTTGGCCTTTCAACTATTCACTTGTTTGGAGGAGATAGTTCAAAGAAAAACCCCACTGAGGTATCAGTTTCTCATATAAAGACTGTAGTGTGCCTTAATGAGAATATTAACGCCATCCTCAGAATTATAGCCTAATTCCATGAGGGACTTATTTTTAGCACCATGGCTTACATCTATTTGCATTTAAACCATGCAATAAACATCAAGGACATGTAATCCTGGTACTACATGAAAACAGAGATAAAAATATGCCTCATCTATAATTTGTTTAGATCTTTTCCAAAGCTAAAAGAGCTAAAAAGTGGTTTATTTTGGCATTGGTTAAAAAATCATTGTCTTCATCATCATTATCATCACAACCCATCAGTAACAACAAAATATGTCATTATACTTTTATGCATTTATTTACCACCACAAATGCACCATTTGAACCTAAGAAGAAATAACTTCTTAATATTTTCCTTGGATGAAATGAAATTTTAAACCTGAGCCATGATGTTCAACACAAAGGACACAAAGCCATAAATTCTACCTTCTACTGATTTTCGCAGTAATACCAATTTGTCTTTGGCATTTAGAATTGAAGACGGACTAGAGGTGGTAATTGGATACCTTTACTTTCTCTGAGCCATTTTTAGGATGGAATCTGAAGAAAGTCTTCCTGCTGTAGGGAAAACATATGTTCACCCATATACTCAGCCATTTAACAACATATCAAATATTAATGTTAATACATGCCATTGAAGTACATTTTGTATAAAATTGTGCAATTTGCAATCTCTGTTTTCAATGTGCTTACAATCTGGTAAAAGTAAATAAGCCACCTACACTCTGAAGGGACAACATTGTCGTTAGATCAAACTTTTAGTAAACACCCCAGAGAATATGGGCAGCTGCGTGGACCCATGCAAAGCCTATAAACAACAGTGGAGATGACAGCCAGAGCTGGCCTTGGTTTTTGCTTGAAATCATTCTTATGCAACTGTGAAAAGGAAGCCTTATAATCCAATGCTTTGAGAAAACAAAAGCAAAATAGGATTGATTTAGAATAATAATCCTGGGGATGATTCAATATACCTCCTAAGGAAGTGTTTCAGGAATCAGACACCAAATGCCTGACCTGGGAAATTGAGATTACAATCCTTCTACTGTAGCCCTTAAATTGTCTCTCAGAGAATAAAATTTGTCCCCTGAATCTTTTATAAAATGCAGTCTGGCTAAGCTTTTGACATACCAAAAGAAAATCGTACGTACATATTTGGAAACAACAGTAGATACTACTCAAGGGCAGCAAATAGATTTAAACAAAGCAAAGTAGGGGAAAAAAAGAAGTCATATCATCTTATAACTTCTGTCTATATGAAAGAAAATGCTTCAGAAGAGATGCTTGTGAAGCTACAGACATAAGGGAGACTGGAACCTGCTTTCTTTAGGTTTCTCTTCAAATAGTACATATGTGAGACCCTTAAAACTTTGGTGGTTATAAGGGCAACTTTGCTCATTTGGAGTATATTTGGCGTTTTTGATACTCCCACAACTTTAAAATTTGATATAGCTTGAGGGTTAGTGGTGGGGAAGAATTACATGAGATGAAATTTTCTATCATGCTTTATAGATGGTATGAATAAGAGTATTTATAAAATAGGATAATAATTGATCACTAGGACTCCAAGTTTACCTTGGCCTCGGGCCATCTTTATGAGAGAAAAGTTATAAAGGTCATCCAGCCTCCAAAATTAGAAAAACATCCTTTTCATTTGTTACTGACATTTTGTTGATATAACCACATTATCAACAGTATTTACAACCCTCTGGGAAACTCTTCATAATTTGAAGATGAATTTTATAGTGCCTCATTGGTCTGGAAGTGCTGAGATTATCTAGCTAACCTTTAACCTAGTCCTGCCACATTCGGTGTTAATGTTTCATTTCCATGTTAACTATTGCACTACCCTTTCCTGTAAATGTCATCCTTTCAGAATAAACCTAGGAAGAGAGCTGTTAAGAGTTTCCTGTTCCCATGTATCACCTGTTATTTGCTTTTTACCCCAGATGTAAGGCGGTATGATTGCTAGCTTCTGGGAGATCATAAAATCACAATTGACTTTATTTCTCAGAACTGTCTTCAAGCCCTAGTAGCAAGATTTTTTTTTTTTTAACGAGAAAGTGAACCTTCTCTTCTTTCATTTGGTTTTTGAAGTTTGTGCAAGAATTGCTCAAGTGTCACAATTTGCTGCACATTTTCTCTTCTATACCATGAGCAGCATCCACACAGGTAGCAACTTTCCATTTGCTACTGCATTTCTTCTCTGTAGACTCCTCAGTGTCCTTCAGAATCAGTGTCGGGTAAGCTGTGACTAACGGGGCCTCTTCCCATCTGTTTGTCCCGGGCATTTGCCCAACTCCTCTGTGCATCGGAAACGTGCATGTTGAATCAATGCAAGAGCGAAATGGTTGCTGTGAAATCCCTTTAAGAAACTACATTATTCAAGTAATGAAAATCACTCAGTTCTACTTCCAGAGAAGAACTGATGAGGAAGGTCATTAACAGTAATTGAATGGAACAAGAAGATAGTATTTTTCTGGGACTGTATGTCTCCCTTTGGTCTTCTCCCCTCCTTCCTGTTACTGTTGCATACAGTGTTTACTGCAATGGCTGATACAGTTTGCTACATTCCACTCCGGCTTCTGTTTCTCTGAGATTTTCTTGAGTTTTTATGAAATCAATCCGCAGATAAATCACAATTGCTCTAGAACACTAGCCCTCAGGGGAGCATGTTAGAAATTAGCTTGAAACCCTCAATTTTGAGGGTTTCCCATGACTTTTTAAAGGTTGTCCTTCAGTGTAGCCCCTTGCTCCTAAGGAAAGAGTTATTATCAAAATAGTTTTCAAATGAATGTTCTTCTGGGATGGAGCTAAAAAGGAATTATTTCCATATTCTAAAAGACACATGTAATGACCCCATGCAAGATGAATTGAGGATGCCTAAATATGAAATGGAAGAGAGTTGTGTATTTCTCTCAAATGTCACTCAAAATGAAGTGGTGATTATCAGTAACAACTCAACAAACAATATGATAAGAAATTAATATAATTTAAAGCAGCAAGAACAAAATCCTTCTTTCCGATGGCTGGGGATTTGGAAATTTGGTCCTGCTCGATGGTACTGCTACTTCTTGTGTCACTATGGCCCCGTATCTTGGCCTCTCTGAGTCTCAGGTATGCCCCCACGATTAGAATACAAGGCCTTATCGCTCTGAGATTACCACTCAATAACTGTACGATAGAGTGTAAGAGAATCCTTTTATCTCTTAGCAGAAAACATGATAATATTATTTTAATTATTTGTAAATGCAGCCTTATTATGCATGTGTTTAAACAAAGAAAATGTAGCGTTTCTATTAAATCTTTGGATTAAATATGCTTGTGTAATGAAGTAAATGTCATGTGTACACACTTAACATTCTAAAAATTTGTTTCTTTTACTTTAGAAAATTCATAGAAATGGGTTTCATTGATGAAAAAAGAATAGCCATATGGGGCTGGGTGAGTTGTTTTATATTTTTTTATGCCTGTTATTCAGTTCAGCAATCATCATTTTCTAAAGTGTTCGTTTAGAAGGTTTCTCATGAAATGTTAATGTTGCAACATAATTTAATCTGTCAATGGAAACAGTCAGTTTGGATAATCTGGGCTTCAAAATGGTGGTTTTAAGTGTTTGTTCCTTTTCTTTCTGTACAGTAAGTTAACTCATAATTAACATATTTTTACTTAAGTCTTTGTTACTAGATTACAGCATACTGAACTGAACCATATCCATCAGAGGGTGAATTTCCTTCGTTATTTTAAAGTTAAATATATATCTTTTATTTTATATTTCTATTTTATAAAAATCGGAGCTACAATTTGAAATCACAGGGACTTTCAGAATATAAATTCCTTAGTACCTAGCCTAGCAGTCATATCTTAGCTGTTTAATTTTGTTTCTTTTTATTTGGCAATCAAATTATTTTACTAGACCGAATGCTCATTTGTACTAACTGGAGAAAAGTACTATTTAGTTTCTTAATTATAGGTCATGAAGATAACTTTTCACATTTGAGGAGCTGTACATATTTTGAAAATACACATTTCAAGGAAGTGGCAAAACTTATCACTTACGGGCAATGAAGTCACTGGAAAGTTTAGAGAAATATTGGAAAGAGTTTAAATTTGCCCATTATAAATTATGATAATTACCCTTCAAAGAAGATTTCCTGTTTCACTTTTTGGTCTGAATTTGTACATTTGCAAGTCAATTTGCAGCCATTTGTGCCTGGGTTGTTTTTCTTGGCTGTTTTCTCTGAGAGCGGCCTGCACGAGAAGAAGGGAATGAAACCCAATATTGAAGGGAATCTGCAGGATTCAGCTCCACTCAGCTCAGTGACCAGATGAAGAGCTGTTAGGAATTTGAAGAAAGTTGTTACTTCAAGCCATTTGGTCCTTCTTAAAACTATCAAATGTTAAATATCTAAACAGAATGAAATTCAAATGAGTAGAAATAAATGAAATATTTCTATAGTGAAATATTCCAGATAATACCTTCCCCATCATCCATTTTTATAAATGGTTTCCTAAAGCAAATCCTTGAAAGATTCTAATTTTAAGTTGAACATGTACATATAATCATTAACATTTCTCTTAGAGTTGGACTTTGCTTTTGCTGCAGGCTTTGAAATAACCATAAAGTAGAACTTTTTATTTTATTTATAGAACATTCTAGGTATTAGTTTGGTAGAAAACCATCTACGTGGGATGATTTTCTAAAAACCCACTCATCACCCAAAAATATATCCCTATCAGCCTGAAATTCTTCAATAATAGATTCTCACTGCATCTAGTTGGGCAAATGCCACTGAAATAGTACATTAAAACCCCCACCCCTCAATTGCTTACTTTCCAACATGGTGATGACTATAAGGTCGACTCTGAGAGCAAGTCTGAGCAAAGAAAGTAAGAAATGGGCTGCCACGTGATATAACATCTGAGCAGAAGGAACTAGTGTGTGGATAAAGACATTAATACTATACTGGGTTTTAAAATCAGCTGTTCAGGTTTAAGACATGTTTATTAATCCATCTGTCTAATCACTGACTTGTTCATTCTTTCATCTACATAGTACATTTTTTACAAGGTCTTCTACTAGGTTCCTTAAGGGATGAAAAGATGAGTAAGTCATAGTCCTGGCCCTCTTGTGGGGGAAACAGACAACAAAATAAGCAATGGCTCAGCAATGTTCCAAGTGTTAAGAGAGATGCAACTTGCTGTGGAGTACAGGGGGACAAGAGTGGATAATTATGGCTGTGGGAGCTAAGGGAGGATTCCAAAATAAGTTAGCATTTGAGATTGGTGAAGATAGCTGAGGAACGGAGCATTCCAGGCAGAGTGAAAACCACATTGCCCAGGACCTGAGTTAAAGAGCATGGTGCACACGGGGAGACTGAGCTGGCCAGGGATGCCTGAAACTTTGAAAGTCTAAAGTATCTTGAGGAAATTACGGGAAATGAGTCTGAATAAGTAAGTACACAGACAATACACAGTCTCTTAGGCCACCTAAAGGAGAGGGGGCTTTGTGCATGCCTGTGACACCTTTCTCTTTGTTCTTCTGTGCCTCTATGGTTGTTATACCTTTTTTTTTTTTTTTCCTTTTTTCGTTTTTGAGACGGAATTGCTCTCTGTTGTCCAGGCTGGAGTGCAGTGGTGCGATCTCGGCTCACTGCAACCTCTGCCTCCCAGGTTCAAGCGATTCTCCTGCCTCAGCCTCCCGAGTAGCTGGGATTACAGGCACATGCCACCACACCCGGCTGATACTCCTTTTTTCGTTTTTGAGACAAGGTTTTGTCATGTTGCCCAGGCTGGTCTTAAATCCCTAGGCTCAAGCAATTCACCCACCTTGGCCTCCCAAAATGCTTTGATTACAGGCATGAGCTATGGCACCAGCCTCCATTTATTATTTAAATATTGGTGTTTTTCTGGGTCTGGATCTCACCTTGACCCTCATTAGTCTTCGTTTCCTTCTGCAAACGCTTGTGGTGTCAAAGATGATGACGACTTCCAGATCCCTGGCACCAGCACACACCTCTCTTCTGTGCTCCGTGTTTCAAATGCCTGCTGATTATCTCTCCCACATGTCTCATATGGTCCTCAACTTATGCCTAAGGTAAACTTGTTAAGGTCTATTTTAAAACAAGTCTTAATCTTCATTAAGGCTTCTCCACACACTTATTCACCCAAATTAGAAACCTCAGAGCTGTTTTCAACCTCCCCCTGTTCCTGACTTCAACATTCCGTTGATTAATAAGTTCTGTCAATTCTACCTTTAAACATCAAAGTCTGTTCTCATCATCCCTACTGACACTGCCTTAGTTTGAGTTTCTTCATTTGTAATTTAAGCCAGAAATTCTCAAACGTTAGCTTGCACAAACATCACCTGGAGAGCTTGTTAAGACACTAGAGATTCTGAGTCTGTGCTTCTGGGGTGGGGTCCGAGAGTCTGCGTTTCCAGCAAGACCCCAGGTGATGCTGATGTTTGGGTCCATGGAGCACAGGTTGCATGCTTCAATTTAACTATTCTAATTGCTTCTTACCTGTCCTCCTGCTTTGGCCTCACAAGCTCCAATGTGGTTAATGAAGTTATCATTCCAAAATAATTTTTACTGTGTGGCTTTTCTGCTTATGTATTTTATAGGACTCTGCATTGCCTGCAACACAAAGCCCAGATACCTTTCATGGCATGCAAGGCCTTTGGCAATCTGACTCCAGCTTATCTTCCAATCTCATCTCGTGCTGCTTTTCCCTGTACCTTAAGTAATTTAAATTATGGCTGGGAGCGGTGGCTCATGCCTGTAATCCCAGCACTTTGTGAGGCCGAGGCAGGCGGATCACGAGATCAGGAGTTCGAGACCAGCCTGACAAACATGGTGAAACCTCGTCTCTACTAAAAATACAAAAATTAGTCAGTTGTGGTAGCATGCACCTGTAATCCCAGCTACTCAGGAGGCTGAGGCAGGAGAATTACTTGAACCCAGGAGGTAGAGGTTGCAGTGAGCCGAGATCGTACCATTGCACTCCAGCCTGGGCAACAGAGCACGACTCCATTTCAAAAAAAAAAAAGAAAAATTATATCCGTGCTTCCTCGTTCCCACATTTTGTACATGCTGTTTCTCGCATCTGTAGTGTCCATTCTTGTCTTCCATTCCCCACGTTTTCCTCACTCCCAAATGGATAACTCACACTTGCTCTTTAAGATTCAAGTCAGATATTATTTTCTTTGTGTTCCAGAAGCTCTTTGTATTTCTCTTACAGGAATTACTATGTTGTATCTTGTCTGTCTGTTCGTTTCTCCCATAAGAATGTAAGTTCATCAAAGGAATGGACTGTGTCTCATTTTTGCTTTGTTTCTGAGCGCAGAGTTAGAATTGTGCTTGTTTAGCACAATGCCTGGCCACATCAAGCATCTATGATGTTGTTTAAACTGACTTTAATCCTATAAATCAATGTCTCCCCTCGAATGTATCCCACTAGTACCAGGAGATTTTTCAGGAAAATGTTCTATAGTCTAATACTTTGGCAAATCATGAATTCTATGTAACAGTGTATATAGGCTCTAGAAAAACTAGTAAAAAATACTGTCAAGTTTTGTTTAACACAGTATTACCAAAAAGTATTTGATTCCATAATTCCTTATTCCTCCACCATCCCAGAACACATATTGACAATGTTTTCTACGGACATCAACTTTTTAAGTGCTCTTGAAGTCAATAGGGCGAGGTATTGGTGCCTTAGAAAGATAACCTTGGCTGCAAAGTGGAGGATAATCTGAGATGTGGGAAGAGGATGGGCCAAGGGGCTAGAAGGGCAGTAATACCAGGGACAGGTATTAAAGGCCTAAATTAGTCAGTGAAGTAGCAGTTGGAAGAGGTTATATCTCTGTGTGCTCTTATACAATATAATAAGCAGGGACCTATGGCAAATTGGAGATGGAAAGGAGAAAGACATTGAAAACTACAGTAAGGGTTACTTAGCTCTTACTGCGTTTTGTATTAGGGAAGAATATATGTGTTTCTGTGAAGTATTAGACAGTATAGTGGTTTGGGAAATACGTCATATCCAACAATATTTTTTGAAGTCGATTGATCAATAAGCTCCAAATCCCACATTACTCTCCATTATCGAGTTCAAGAAATGGGGAAGAAACCTTTTTATCTTTCCCTTTCATTTTCTGGCTCACATAAAACAAAGCCCACTAGCCCTGGTTTTAGCTTCTTGATAAATATTCACTATGTGCCCACCACAGTGCCTAAGAAGTATCAGTTTATGACAGTGGTTGTTAACCAGGACGATTTTGCTCCTTGGGACATTTGACAACGTCTGGAGGCATTTTTAATTGTCACGCGGGGGGAGTGCTACTGGTATCTAGTGGGTAGAGGCCAGGGATGCTGTTAAACATCCCACAATACACAGGACAGCCCCCTATAACAAAGAATTATCCATCCCAAACTGTCAATAGTGTCAGAGTTGCAAAACCCTGATATGCAGTGAAAACTCAACACAATTATTCTGACAATTGAAGAGCAGCGAGGGTTTTGCCTAAATTATTAGAATAACAGCCTCATTTCTGGGCTTCGCTTTGTTAATATAGGCCTAGCCAGGTGGTGTTGAATAAGCATTAGTTCATGATTTAATCTTAGTTCCTTTCTCTCCCAGTGACTAATTATAAGTAATTTGAATTGCTATGTGTGATCAACGATGTAAAAGTAGGACAAATGCACCTCTAATGAGACTATATTAGACTCTGAACTTACAGTTTCCCCAAAAGAGGTTGCCCTAAGTATAGGGATACAGAGGAAGGGGCATGGGTTGGTGAGTCAAGTGTCCTGGGTTTGAGTCCCAGCTCTGCTGCTTACTGACTCCATAGCCACTATAAGTTTACTCTGAGCCTCAGTTTCCTCATTGTGAAATGCAGCAGTAATTTCCTCACCAAGACACTGTGAGGATTAGACATAGTAATAGCAAAGTCATATACTCAACAAATATTTATTCCATTCCTATTGTGTGTCAGGCTATATTTTCAGTGCCAAGCATACATTCATTGACAAGACAGACAAAAATATCTACCCTTACAGAGTTGGGAATGGTTGGGGAGTAAGACAATAAACAAGGTAAATATGTAAAATATAGAGAGTGTTTAATGGCATTAAGCGCTATGGAAAAAGACAAAACAAGAAAGAGGAATGGTGCAAGTTGGTACAATTTTAAATCAAAACGGCAAAGAAGGCTCATTTGAGGTGACATTTGACTTTGAAGAGGAGAGGAAGTGAGGCATGCCAGTGTCTGTGGAAAGAACATTCCAGGCAGAAGGTCACAGCATTTGCAAACGTCCTGAGGCCAGATCATGCTTGGAGAGTTCAAAGAACATCAAGAGAGCCAGTGAGCAAGGGGAAGGGAAAGGAAGGGGAGAAATGAGGTGGGAGAAGGGAGACAGATTGTGTGAGACCATAAAGGCCATTGCAATAACCCTGACCACATAAATGTTAGCGAGTTATTATTATTGCCTATAGGTAAAATGTTCCAGTGTGCATTATGCCTCAAATAAGAGTATTTCGTAAACCTTCCTTCAAAATCCTGTGCCCTTCTAAGAATGTTTTTAAAGATATCCTTCATTTAAACAAAATGGCAAGGCGTCTAAGTGCAAAGGACAAAATTCCAGAATTCTCATGGCCAATCTGCTCTGTGGGTTCTTTTCTTGCAACAGCCACCCACTCTGCCTGGGAGCCCCACTCATGGAGGGGGGGCAGGAAAAAGTCAACTCGGGTTTTCTTTTTTCCCCCTCTTCCTTTCTACAATAGGAATAGCTTTTCCAAGCTGCCCGAGAATTTAAAGTACACCTTCTTTTGTTGTGCTGCTGATACAGTCGCTTTTGCTCTTACAAATTCCCAGAGAAAATTTGTATTCATTCTGAAAACAGGAAAGTTTTGTTTAAATACAACACTCTCACCCAATCACTGAATAGATACAGATTAATAATTCCTAAGATTTTCAACAGAAATATTCAAAAACCTTTTCATGATATGCAAAGGCTTTTATTTTAATCTCAGGTCTCACTTTATTTCCTGCTCTGGGGCATAGGAAAGGAGAAGCAGGAACCAGTATTTTCATTTGCAGTAAACACACTTTGCCAATAAAACCATAAATGATAATACTTTTTTTCTAAAGGTCTCTGGCTTACTCTGCTCTCATTTGACCTTGAAATTAAGAAGGAAGGAAAGCCCTCCCATTTCAGCAGGAGTTGCTCCAAACCTGCTAATCAAAACAAGTCATTTTTAAAATTATAAGTGAAAGTTTAAACCAGACAGAGAATTTTCACTTGCAATAAGGATTTTCAAACCCAAATGTATCTTCTGTTTTTAAAATATACTTTTTCCCTGTTAAAACATGGTTCAATTCTCCTCCAAGTATAATGAAAAGAGGCCATGGTACAATCGGAGCTCCCTCTTTTATTCTGTGTTTTGTAGCTAAAGGTCTTCAATAAAATTCCCCAGAGCTAAAAACATAAAACTGTAAATTAGTTTGAGAATTCTTCATTTAACTGTTAGATTCAGCAAGATTGTTTAGCTGATTCTCCCATTCCATGCATTTCATGAATCAAAAATAGACCCCTACCACTGACCTATTACCAGCACCATGTCTGTCTACATCTCTCTCTCTCACACACACACACTCACTCATTCTCCCTATCTAAAGAATGACTTTCTCTGGTAAAGATGATATGATCTGTCCTGATCTGAGGGAAGTGATTCCCAGAAATCTGTGGTCATAAGGTCCTAAAAACGCGGTTTGGCTTTAGCTGGAGAGTCACGCTGTCCCCTTATGATTTTTAGAGACGTTCTTGCATCAGGGCAAGAATAAACACAGAGAATCACTTCCTCATCTAGTGCACACATTTTTTTTTGGTCCATGTCCCAGACAACTGCTTAGTCCACGTTCCCAGGAGAAGCACCTCTCTCACAGCATGTTTGTACAGACCAAATTTGCTTCTCACGAGGCAATGCAACTTTATTTGGATGCCCTGTTCATTTCTTCATATTTAAGAAAATGTTCAAATTTCCAAATGACATGGTCAGAGATCTCTTTCTCTTAACAGGATCCCATTTCTGAATCACCTCTTGATTCCTTGGAGAAGGAAATCTATGAGAGCTAAACCTACTCCTGACTCTGCAAATTGCATCCTGCTTTGTATTTATTTCCTTTTCCTTAAATTTGCAGGAAGAAGTATAAGGTTTTTAAAGACACCGATGACTTTTCCTCCTTTGAGCTGCTGTGTCAGAAATCCTTAAAACAGAATATGTACCACTACGTCATACACAAACTATGGCCATGTCTTAAATTATCCAAAAAGTTCTTATGGCCTTCCTTTGGTATTCTGTTGTGAAAATAAATAAGTAAATACATAGATACATGTTCTGCCTCACAGGACTTTTGCAAACTGCAAGGACGTATCTTACATTTAAATTTTGGTAATTTTTTTTTCTGTGCATCTCTTTCAAGTCATCTCTTTCAAGTAAAATCCTGTTTTTGTTCCAGCACAGTCCTAGTTGGAAAGATATAGAGAAAAAAAGAAGTTTTTTGCAAAAAAAAAAAAATTGAAATTCTATCTCTTAAACTGCTCCTACCATGTTTTAAGAGGGTCTGTTCTGATCAGCACACCAAGTATTTCTAATGCATTAGGGATGAAACGATCATTATGTCTGGTCATTTATCTGGAGCTTGCTACTGAGGATGCAAGATAGATGTGTAATCCACCCTTAGCCACATTCTCCAGCTTCCTTCAGTCCGGATTGTGAGTAGAGTTGCTATAAACACATGGAGGAAAGCTTATGAAAGTAAATCTGAGTCTGACTCATAACAATGTCTCTACAGTCCTATGGAGGATATGTTTCATCACTGGCCCTTGCATCTGGAACTGGTCTTTTCAAATGTGGGATAGCAGTGGCTCCAGTCTCCAGCTGGGAATATTACGGTATGGAAACATTCATGAATGTTACCGTGAAAGCATTTAACACGTAATTACTGTACATTTGATGTTGCTAGAAAAATGGGTTATGCAGTAAAATTCACCCCAGCATCACTGGGGAAAATATAATTTATAAACAAAGTTGTTTATATCATTTATATAAACATACTGTAACAATTGAAGAAACCTCAAGAGTGAGGAAAGGCTCTTCTTCCATAATCCACTATATCTTATTTTCTCCCAGAAACCTTGAGCCCCTGCCGAACCAAATCTTTAAAATCAGAGCTAACTCTGTTTTTGCAGGCACACAGCTACAGCATAATTGACTTTTAAGCACATCTTCTGCACAGTCAGGCCAGAGGCCAAGCAATTCACCTCCATGCCACAGTTAGCAATTGCCAGCTCTGTTGCCCCAGAAATCAAAGAAACAAAAAGTTTGTTGGAGAAATACTCCTGTGTGCTCCTATTTTTATCATTACATCAATGCAGGATGATTATTTGGAAGGAACTCTAATAATTATACAAAAATTAGCTTCATCGGATTCTCTCCTCTGTATTGGGGTAGATATAAAACAATTGTGACTTGTAGGGGATCTTGATTAAGAAAAAAAGTGTGTGCATCTATCTATGTGTATAGGGGGAATGGATTTGGGGAATATATTTTCATTCCAGATGAAATAAGACACCAGTAAAAGTCCTAAAGATGGCTTGTTTTGTGATTTCCTTTAAAATATATTGAGACCATTCTACAGGTCATTCCTACTTCAACATTCTTCCCTAGGAGGATAGAAGTGAAAAATATTAAGACTAGTCATAGAAAGAAAATATTTAGATGCTCCTGTTTCCATAATCTCTTCCTTCGTACTTCTCCAGCTCTGTTGAGGCAAATTGCAGAGATTATACATATTCTTTGAGACCAACCATTACAGCCAAGTAAAGCAAGAATGTACCTCAAGAGCTCAGGATGGGAAAATTGAGAAACAGTTATTAAACTAGAAGGTCTTGTTGGTTAATGAAATGACATGCATCACATGCAAACAATGTATATTCTTATATATTTTATAGCATCTGTCTACACAGAAAGATTCATGGGTCTTCCCACAAAGGATGATAATCTTGAGCACTACAAAGTAAGTGTTTCCATTTTATTTAGGTTATTAATTAATTTCTAATATGCTAAATAATTTAAAAGCCGTAGTTCAGAGTTTAGAGTTTTAATTCTGGGTCCCCAAGCAAATATAATCTTTTGTTAATTGCAAAACGCTTCATTAGAAAGGGTTTTACTCCTTTTGGATTCTGTTCTTGCTTTTCCCATCCTCCCTTCCCTAACCTCTCTTTTCTCAATCTTCCTCCCCACCCCCAACCCCTACACAGCTTGAGCGGGCATCATTTATGCCTAAGGTCTCACTCATATGTAACATATGACACATAAACTTTCAGTTTTTCAAACTAAGAATCAGATGGAAGTAATGCAAATGATGATGAAAATGTGTTGCTCTGACTCTTAAATATTTATCAAGCAAAGCAATACATAATTTCAGTATTGGTGCTAAGTCCATTGCACAATGATTTAGCTAGTTTTCTATTAGAACTTGCAGCAACTAAAATGTTAATTTTTTTCTCTTTTCCAGAATTCAACTGTGATGGCAAGAGCAGAATATTTCAGAAATGTAGACTATCTTCTCATCCACGGAACAGCAGATGGTGAGGTTTAAGCAAGACTCTTACACATAAAAATACTGAGCCAGCATCACTTTGTTTAAGAAACATTAAGCATCCTCCTATGCCTATGCTCAGGGTCAGTACCTAAGAGTCAGGGACATTTCCATATCTGAGTGTGATTCCTCACTGCTGACAATGTCAAATGCATGACTAGATAATTGTTGGTGTTCATTTCCAGGCAGTACATTGTCACTCTATGCTTTCTGGTATTTAGCCGCACTTTAACTCTCTCTCTTTGTTGCAGATAATGTGCACTTTCAAAACTCAGCACAGATTGCTAAAGCTCTGGTTAATGCACAAGTGGATTTCCAGGCAATGGTACATAATTTTGTTTTACTCATGTTCATGGCCTTAGACCCTCAAGCTAAAAGGAGGGGTTCATATTTTTATTTTTTTTAACTTTTAAAGTAAAATCTGACAAAGAGACTGCAGGATAGAGTAGGCAGAACATTAGCAAATGAATCTTGGATCTTTCTTTAACTCCTGAAGGACCCAAGGCAAACCAGATCACCTCTCGTGTTCCCAGTTGAGTCATGTAAAATAAAGGAGTTCACAAGATTAAATGATCTTCTAGTTCAAACATTCAGTAGTTCTGAAATCCTATGTGAATAAGCAGCTATATGTTTAGAGTCCCTGCAAAACCTGAGCATCCTTAAGCAGCTAAAAGATGCTGTTTGTTCAGGAAGAAGCAGCTGCAGAATGTCATCACAAACCTACAAGGCTCCCTGAAATCATATGGCTCCATTTGGGGTTAGAGGACTTTTCACCTATGTATTCTCATCCCCTGGCATACACCTGGCCTATCACAGATGCTCAGCTTCTTACTGAGTGAATGAATGAATGAGCTAAATGTAAAATCCAGGTTTCATGAGGAATGAAAAATGGAACCAGAAAAGAAAATAAGGTGAAAGCCAAAGTTGGGGGAGGGGGCATTCTTGGTAGCTACCTTTTCCTCTCACAAATGCTCCCTCAGTTGCTTGAGTTGAACAAGAACCCCGAAAAGGAAACCCCCATCTTTTCAACATTTGTTTAAAAAAATGTACTGGCTAGGAAGGAAATGGGGGAGGGGGTATAAGGAGAAGGCGGTTGAGGGGTACAAAAGACAGTTAGATAGAAAAAAATAAGTTCTAGTATTTGAAAGTACAGTAGGGAAATTATGGTCAATGATAATTGATTGTATAATTCAAAATAGCTGGAAGAGAAGAATTATAATTTTCCCAATATAAACAAAATTTGTTTGAGGTGATGGGTATTTCAGTTATCTTGATTTGATCATTACACATTGTATTCAGCTATCAAAATATCACTGTACACCCAAAAGATAATACAACTATTATATATCAAATGTTTAAAAATATACAAAGAGTGAGGTGAGTTTTTTCTGACCTTTTTTATTGTGATCCCCAAAGTAAATTCAACTTAGTAAATATATATGTTATTACATGGTGACCACTGCTACCTTTATTCAGTGAAAGCAATAATGTTAGTGGCATCTCTCCAAGAGTGAAGTTTAAAGTTATAATACTATCTTTCACTTTTTAAAATGCTATTTTTAACTCCTATAAAGGGTATTTATGGCTATATGTGAATACATTATATTGTGGATTTTCTGCAACAGAGACGAATTAGATTCACAAGTTGAAAGCCTCATGGAATTTTTGAGCTACAAGGAATCTTAGGGAAAATCAGCTCCAACCCCTTTGTTTTTCAAATGAAGAAACCAAACTCCAAAGAAGCAAAGTAACAGACTCAGTGCATCACTTCTGGTAACTCTGATTCCTGATCCTGATCTTCCAGGATGCTGGATGATGTGAGATCTCAGCCACTGAGATCTAAAATATGTTTAAAGCATGTGAAACAGTAGTGGAGGTTAACGAAAGCTCTTCCTGCTGTAAATATTTACATGTAAGCTATTTTATTTATTCGAGTGTTCTTAGATAGAATTTCCCCATAATAGAAAGATTATCAGGTCCTAAGAACACAAAAAAGTCCAAGCTAAATGCATTTTGTGACTGCAAGAATAAAACAAGATTCTTTCTTTGTGTTTCAGTGGTACTCTGACCAGAACCACGGCTTATCCGGCCTGTCCACGAACCACTTATACACCCACATGACCCACTTTCTAAAGCAGTGTTTTTCTTTGTCGGACTAAAAACGATGCAGATGCAAGCCTGTATCAGAATCTGAAAACTTTATATAAATCCCTCAGACGATTTGCTTGTTTTATTTTTCATGTTGTAAAATGCTGGTATAAACAAATGAATGCTGTTCTGAAGGCTGGTAAAAAAATGATGAGGACTAAGAAGTTCATTATAAATATTGTTTACATTTTCTGGTACTCTGTGAAAGAAGAGAAAAGGGAGTCATGCATTTTGCTTTGGACACAGTGTTTTATCACCTGTTCATTTAAAGAAAAATAATAAAGTCAGAAGTTCAAGGGCTATTGTGCTGTCTGTATTCACTGATTTCAGGTTCCAGGTTCTATCACAGAAAGAAGTGTTTGTGCAAAGCAAGGGCATGAATATTAGGGTGGTCGTGGAGGAGAAGAATCTAGAAGCAGTTTGGGATTTCTGTCATGAGAACTCCAAATACTGGAACCAACAGCTCAGAGTAGGCAAAAGCATTGTTCAGAAAATGCAAGTGAATCACGTTTGAGATGTTTGCACTCTATGCTGTCCCTCCAAGAAATGTTTATTTCATTTCTCCCAGAAGATTTCTTCAACATTGCCAAAAGCATTTGATAAAGATAAAGTCAGACTTTTGAATTCAGGCTCCTTTTAAAAAAATGCTTCTAATTTGGAAGTGTTCCTATTTTGAATCCATTTTTAGAATTAGTAATGGTAACTGCTTTCAGATTGCTAACCCATAACCAAATCAAACCAAACAAAAATCAATCAATCAATCAATAAAATGGACATCAATGGCTAGAGAGGAAAATTTTATATCTATGAGGTTTTTCTGGGGTTTTAGTTCTACATTATAAAGTTCATATTGAAAAAAAATAGCTGTAATGCCTACAGTCCTAAAGCAACGCATTGCCAGTTACTACCACCTACATTTAGAAACTGCCAGTGACCTGCCATCTCTGTGACTGCCTCAGAATTAAAAGATCCATACCAGGTCACCAGAAGATATTTATTGAATGAATGTTGGAAGTATCCACCACACTGCTGTCTAAGGGACTTTTCATTGTGTGATCCCCAGCACTGGATTGCCCTGGGTAATTTCTCCCCATCCCTAGCTTGATACTTTCTTTCCAGTTGCAGGTTGAATCCCCTCATGGCTTATAGCCAGAAGAATCAATCTTGGCCTGGAACATTGCAGCAGGAAGACCACAAAGAGCACAAACAGTCTTCTCTAGAGTTTTCTGACTTTTCCCAATCTAGCATTCTTTCCACTTCAGCTTTCTGAAACCATTGCCCCCAACTCAGGCCACATAGCTCCACCTCACACATCAGGAAGGGACGTTTTGTGGTGGTCAGGAATTCTGGACAACACCTTCCCAGGTTCACGACTGGCCACAGCCCCTCTTTTCTTCCTCCATGCAATGGCTGTTGCCCTCAGGATCAGAGTAAGCTACCACCTCCCTCTCTGTTCTGCACAGAGCAGCCTCTGAAGCAAGCCCAAGAGATTTTCTCATAGTTTTCTCATCATTCACTCTCTCCATCTAGGGAGAGAAAAACAACCAGTCATTGTCTAATACTCTATCTAGGGATACCACACGGTCATTGCAAATAGAAAGAACAAAAATCCTATTTCTCCAACTTATTTTCTGCCTTTGTGAACTTTGCAAAACTGGATTCTAATATCAATGTGCAGTAAGTGGTCTCCAGTCTCAGGCCTTTGCTCCCACTGCCACAGAGGGAACTGCTGAGACAAAATTAATAGTGCCATTTTCCCACTTAGAACCCTTTGGTGATTCTCCATTGTCTACAAAACAATATTCAAAATCAGCGTGACAGAGAGAGCCCTTGACAATCTGTCCCCATGCATGTTTTCCAAACCCTTCTCCTGACACCAGCTTCTATAGACTGTTAGATTAAAATTAGATAAAACTACAGTTCATCTCTTCAGTCCCACCTGCCACATTTCCCTGCTCAGTAGCCACATGGTTAGTCAGCACTATACTGGACAATGTCAATGTAGAACATTTTCATCATCACAGAAAGTGCTGCTGAACACCTTAGTGCTACCTTAGAGAAAATCTTCCTAATGCTACCCTGGAGAAATCTTCACCGCCCTTGTCTTGAAATGTGGCATATCACAGAAAGTCACCAATTGTTGAATTAATGAAAGACTTTGTGTTCATGGATGATTCAGGTTTTCTACTTACTGTTGATGAAGCCTTCCCTGACCCCCTCAGGTAGAATCTCCCAGGTCTTCCTCAAAACTCTAAATATGTTTTCAGTTATTTATTCATTCATTCATTCAACAAACATTTACTGAGTCTGACTGTATATCAAACACTGTGCAAGACTTTGAGGATGTAGTAAGAGCAAGGCAGCAACTTGCATGGCAATCTTTTAAGTGTTCATCTTTCATGCAGCTTTATTAGATTCTTATTTTGGCTAGAAAGATAAAAGGTACATGAAGTACAAAAGGGAGAGATTTTAAGTAGAAAATGCCAAACTAAAAGAAAGATTTAAAAATATCTTGCCTTTTCTGTCTATAAGAGGCTGGAGTATAATAATAATTATCATTTACCACATTTTATTCTTGGATATGACACATGGGAAAGGGGGTATCCCAATAACCTAATTAAAGCTGCAAAGTATAATCATCCTTCACATTCGACAAACAAGATTTTCATTCATTCATTCATTCATTCATTCAGTGACTGCAATTGCAGGCCACTATTTTAGGTACTGTAGGTAAGAACTCTCCCCCAAAAAAAATCTAGTGCAAGAGGGAAGTCATAAAACAATTAATTTCTAAACATTATTTCATTTTTTAGTCCCATAAGGCTGGCCTGAGGGCTATTTTTAAAGGTTTCAAAATTCTAGATGAGCATCTAATATTTCTTAGAGTAAATAAGATAAAAAGGAGCAAGCAATTGAGTATTTGGTTAAATTTAACACAAATGAGAGAACTTTTATTGGAGTTTTAAATGTTTTTTTTTTTTTAAAAAAAAAAAAAAACCTTCCCTTATTTATAAGATGCATTACTTATTTCCTTAAGAAAGCATTTATTGACTACCTGTGCTGTGCACAGTAGTATTCTGGGTACTTCAGGGGTTACAAAGATGAATATATATGACAGTTTCTCCATTTCTAGACTGTTTCAGTAAAGGCGACTTAACGAATCTGATTTTCCCAACATTTGAGCATTTTTCAGAAACTGACAGATCTTTATGCAAATGTTGTTGCCAAGCTGTTTGTAATGGTGAAATTATACTTTGACAGTAACTCTTTAAAATATATTAAACCCAGCTAAGGTTTTTTTGGAAATGTTGCCAATTAAGTGACTTTAATGAGCTTCTTGATGGTAATGTAATTAAAATTCAGATGTTCTAATTGTAAAAAAAAAAATAGTTCTGGGAAAGTTAACAGTAAAATAAGCAAATGTAAAATGAATTGGGGCTAATTTAAATGGTGATAATGTGGTCTTCTGAGAAGATTCTACCAAAACAATGCTTTCAATTATGCTGTTTGTAAAGAAGAAAGAAGGCACCTAACAGAGATTTTGAATTTATCCAATAAAGCAGATATTTTGAGTTTGTCCAATAAAACAGATTGAAAAATTCTGAACACAGTAAATCATTCTCAGTCTGTGAAGGGGAACTGCTAAAACACTTCCTTGGCATTATGGACAGGTACCTTGGCAATTTGAAGTGGAATAATTTTTAATTCAGGAAGAAATAAGTGCTTAGACCTTACCAAGCTATTCATGGGGAAAACGATCTGGCTTCTAGCATAAGCCTCTAATGACCACCTGCTCAGATTACTGGCATGCAATACTAACATGCTGGTCATAAACACTTCTTTTGACACGCAGGTAACATCTTTGGCAAGCTAGAGCAGTCTGATTTTATTCCATTGGTTTCTAATTAATACTCCATTTTTTACTTACTTAAAACATTGTATTGACAGTATATGTTTTAACAGATACTCGTTGGTATAGCACTCCATCCTTTGCTCTGTGGTTATAGAGAATCAGTATTGTGTGAACAAGAGAGAGGTACAATCAAGGTAAGGTCATGCCACAATGGCTTGACAACTCATCTTCCTTCTTTCATATTTACTATCTGTTGACAAACAAAGATAGGAACATCTTTGCTAGCCATTAATTTTTAGGGCCAGGAACTTTTGTCAATGCTACAGAAGGTGAATTTTTGAAATAAGTGTCATAATGAAACAGTAGAATATTAAGAAGTGATTTGTATGTTAAAAAACTACTACCCATTTGGAAAATTAGGCTTCTTATTGAAACATCCTTTTAGATATCCAGGAACACAACAGAACATTATAGATATGTGATGAAATTTCCTTATACCCCACTGGTACTACACGAAATTTCCAAATTTTAGAAATGATCATTAAAAAGTGAAGATGCTTTAACATATATACAAGTGCTTTGTACACCCACAGGAAACAATGCTGCTCTCTAATTTCCTTCGGAAGATTAAGGCAATACTTTGCAATGTTATGAATCTCTTTCTTTCAAATGAAACACAACATAGCACACTTGTCAATCTTGTAAACAGAACATGTTCACGACAGCGCATTTTAGGGACAGCACTGTAGTGGGTAAGGGAATGGAGGTTAAAGTGAATCTATCTGGTTTGAATCCCAGTTCAGTAATACATAAGCTATGCAACTTTGATAAATTTTCATAAGTTCTCTCTGTTTCAGTTTCCTCATATGTAAAATTGAGATAATAACAGTTCTTACCCCATGGAATTGATTGTTGTTTTCAAATAGTTATCATTTGTAGAGCAGTATCTGACACATAGTAGGTCTTTTGTAGGTGTTTGTTAGATGCATAAAATGAACTACTTTTTAATGGTTATTTTCAATGAACTAATTCTCAAGAAATTAATAGCCTCAGTCAGAAGCCAATAGTTTCTTTCCCATACCAGAGAATGTAGTATAAGTGTCCTTGATCATTTATACATGAATCTTTATTTTATGTTTTTTATGAGTCTTTATTTCTAAAACAAGGTGGCCTTTTAGGAATAACCAATATTGAAGTCGTGCATATCCAAGGAAGCTCATCTTCCTTGGTACTTATCTTAAATGAGTTGTTCATCCTTGTATCTCACTCAACACCTGTCTAAGGAGTCTGATATTTGATAGCAGTGATTGAAACACCTTTGAGAAAGACAAACAGCCAGGGTAATGTGTAGTTGAAGGACATGGGCAGTAAATTTACCCACCTTCCTGTGAAGACTGCAAAGCACCACAGTGGCCGTCCTCTCTGGCCCTGTCTCCACTGCTCTCTCATCACCTACAAAACTCCAGTCACCCTGGTCTCCTCTGTGGATTTTGTGTGGACCAAACTTATTTCTGTGCCAGGGTCTAGAACATCTTTTCTCAGTTTTTCACTTGGCTGTCTCCTTCTCATTTGGTTTCAGCTCAGGTGTCATTGTCTCAGAGGGAATTTCCCTGATCATCGGATTTCATATTGCTTCTGCCACAGTCAGAGACTTCCAATCACATTATTTAATCTTGTTTCCTTGACAGCACTTAGAAGCATCAGAAATTCTTTGATTTATGTTTATGCTGGTTGTTCCGATTCTCCATTCATGTACAAGCCCCCTCTGAGCAGAGAGCTTGTCTATTTTTTTTTCACCTCTCTGTCTCCTAGACAGTACCTGGAATAACATAGGAGGACCTAAGTCAGTATTTGCTGAATGTATCCTCACATTCTGTGGATGAGAGAGCCCATGAAACTGGAATCCTGATGTGCAATCTGACAGTGGGTACAGATCATGCCCTTTCTGGAACTTAGTATATAATAGGAACTTGCTGTTGTCCTCCTCAAAGCAAAGAGAAAGAAAAATCCCTGAGCAGCAGGTGTCCCGGTCAGGAGAATAAGGTTAGGGAGGACATGAATTTTAGCCAGAGATCTAAAAGAAGTTAGTCTTTGAAACAAAAATAATTTGGATTAGGAAATGGAAACACAGCCTACTTCACTGTCCTAACTTAGATACTTGCTGCCTCTAGATGAATCACCACCGGGACACTGCAGGCTGAGGAAGTTTGGCACAAATGTTCAGGCTGGAAAATGACAAATAAATATCTGGAATGTGATTGATTACTCTAGCAGCTTTTATTTAAAAAACAGCACTAGTTTTTAAAAATATATTTTACTTAATAAGTAAGTTTCAAGTACTAGTGATTTTTTTTACATTATAAAACAAGGATACCCATGCTTATTCTGTTTCTGTCTCATGATCAAATTATATGTTCAAACCCTGAAAGTCTGGTTGGTTTGAAAAGTTGGTTCTTTTAAATTCAGATTGTAAACTTGGAGTCATGAAAAATAAATCAGTGAAATGTCTCTTGTAAAGGTTGTGCAATTTAGATCATATTTTTTAGTTGATCATTCAACATGGGTGAACTGAATTTCCTAGTATCCCATTGATGCAACTGAATGTAGTCCTGTGTGCCTGCAAAGTTGCCAAACAGATTCAAGAGAACTGAGTTCTAATTCTTGTAATTCGGGCAAGCTCCTTCTCTTCCTGAGATTCAATTACTCCCTGTATACCACAGATACTGGGCTAGATCTATGGCTTTCAAATCACATTTTGCAAGCCCTAAGAATTCTTCTCTGTCCCTTTAGGGCATACTGCAAAACAATTCCTGATCCCTAAATCATCTTCCACAACTGGAAGCCTGTCAGTTAAATAATAGGAGTCAGTCCTGTGTTTTCATTTACTATTTTCTCTCCTGAATCTCAACATCCACTGGGATTACAGTGGTTTCTCTCAATATGGAGGTCTCATGGGTCTCTTTTTAGGCCATATTTATGGGGTTGGAGTGGGAAATATTTGGTTGGATGGCAACCATAGATCCCTTAGAAACACTGAGGTTGGAGTGTGGTCTCTAACTACTTAGGCAGTAAAAGTGAGGGCAGGGACCCACCATGGCATCTTGTTTGATGGTCATATGATAAAATTTTATTTTATTTTATTTTATTTTATTTTATTTTATTTTATTTTTGAGACAGAGTTTTGCTCTCATCACCCAGGCTGGAGTGAAATGGCACAATCTCGGCGCACTGCAACCTCCGCCTCCCAGGTTCAAGCAATTCTCCTGCCTCAGCCTCCAAAGTAGCTGGGATTACAGGCACCCACCACCACGGCAAGCTAATTTTTGTATTTTTAGTAGAGACGGGGTTTCACCACGTTGGCCAGGATGGTTTTGATCTCCTGACCTCAAATGAGCCACCTGCCTCAGCCTCCAAAGTGCTGGGATTACAGGAGTGAGCCACCATGCCTGGCAATAACATTTTCAAAGGGATTGCCATCACCATCACCATCCAACATCTTATTTCATAAAACTTATTTTATATGAGTTAAGTTGATAGCTGAAAATCTTGTATTGGATAAATGTAACAGGAGTCTTGGAGCAGAGTTTCCAATCTCAAGAACTACTGAGTTCAGGCAGGTGATCAGAACAAATGAAGCAAACCAAGAAAGGGGTCAAGGAGGTTCCTGGTAAAATAAGGCTGGGACTCTAATGAGCTGGTGACTGCACTAAAGGGATAACAACTACTGACTCAAACTGCTGCCATTGGAAATATGGTGTTGCCAGACATTGTGATTTTTGTCGAGAGAAACCGGAAAACTGGAGTTTTAAATGTAAATTCCCTCTCAATTTTGAACCCTTGACAACTAATTTATGAGTAAAGGAAACTCATCTGCGTGCCAGATTTGGGCTTTGGGTATCAATTTCTATTTTAAGGAATAATTTGATTGCTTTCTTTTGGATGTGAATTGTATACCGGTGCTCCGTATATATTCTTCCATTTAATTTTTGAAACTCTGTAAATTAGAAATTAAAATATATGTATTTCTGACTAGGAAAATAAGGTGTAAGTTATAGTACTCACCTAAGATTCCATAGATCCAGGTCAATTCAATTACTCCCTGTATGCCAATTGAATTGGCATACAGTTTCTGTACCACAGTGGCAGTGTCTCTTCTTAGGTATTCTAGAAGAAATATGTGGAATGCCTTTTCAGATAGCTTTTTTGCCTATTAATGTCATTATTCAAATAATGAATATATAATGGAGTATCAATAAACACGACCCTCATAGCAGGCCCTTATAAGCCATTATTAGAATTTAAGCACACATAATGAAATCACCATTAAGTGACTGCTAAACAAACATTTGAAGGTTGCTTTTGAAACTGAAGTTTTGTGCCTCCATCTATAACTTAATAACTTCTACAGGGTCTACATCTTGTTTCTGGCCTCAGCAAAATTGTGTGTATGTCCAAACAAGTCAATCAATATGCAAATCCAATTCATGACTGAACTCTAAATGGCGTTGGCTTTCCAGTCTTCCCATGGCCTCTCCTCCACGCGTTGCTGCTGCTTCTTGATGTCTTCTCACCAATGTCACCTCTGCACTGTGTCTTCCCACACTTGCTCTCCTGCCAACTTCCACACCATGACTGTGGAACTATAGATGGGTCAGGGTGGTGGGGGACACTTGCAAGATATCACCCAGGGATGGTCCCCAAATTGGCATTGAGTGTGTCATGCCAACTGCACCCAGGCCGCCAAAGCAGAGGCTCCAGAAATAAGGAACAATGCGTGTATAAACCTGAGGCTTTATTCCTCTAGATTAAGTTTTTAGAAGAACAAAAAGGTACAATTTAGAAGATTACAGGTAAAATGTCTTTTATGGCCAGGCACGGTGGCTCATGCCTGTAATCCCAGCACTTTGGGAGGCCAAGGCAGGTGGATCACTTGAGGTCAGGAGTTCAAGACCAGCCTGGACAACATGGCGAAACCCCATCTCTACTAAAAATACAAAAATTAGCCGGGCATGGTGGCACATGCCTGTAATCCCAGCTACTCGGGAGACTGAGGCAGAAGAATCGCTTGAACCCGGGAGGCGGAGGTTGTAGTAAGCTGAGATCACTCCATTGCACTCCAGCCTGGGCCACAGAGCGAGATTCCGTCTCAAAAAAAAAAAAAAAAAAAAAAAAAAAAGCCTTTTATGTCTCCCTGCCATTTTTAGTTAGTGGCTATCAATTTATGATTTCAAAGGGTCACACACGTACCTCCAGGTTGCAAAAGTACTCCCAACATATCCGGAGTACTTTTGCTATTTACTTTTTCAAGTTACAGTATCAGGAGTCATAAAATATTGTTGACATAATCTTCTTTGATGAAAAAGCCGTGCTCAGTGAAACCTGCTAGAGGAAATCCTATCAGTTTCTTGATGTAAACTTAGAGCCTTCTGCATGTGTTTTTCTCTTAACAAAAATTAGGAATCTATCACTATCAAAGTATTACAATTTTATAATAAACTTTATAAATAGCAACTCAATATTCAAATCATCTTTGTGTCATATTTTCCAGAAAGTAAGTAAAGTCATGGAAACTATGAATGTAATTATTAAAAATGTATAATTTTTATCATTAAAATTTTATTCATTTTTTATGAAGAACTTATACATTATATATATATTTGTATGTATGTCTCATAGCTATATATACTTACATATTTACATATATACAAATATAACTTTATTTGTAGGGTTCAGTATCCAGAATATATTAAAAACACATACAATTCAACAATAAGAAAAGAGACAGCACAATTTTAACATGGGCAAAGGATTTGAGGAGACATCTCCCCAAACAAAACATACAAATGTCCAACAAGCACATGAAAAGATGCTCAGCATCCTTGGTCATGAGAATAATACCAATCAAAACCACAGTGAGGTATATTTATGCCAACAAAAAAGGCTATAACTATTCCAGAAAAAAACAAAAAATAAATATTGGCAAGAATGTGGAGAAACTGGAACTCTTGCGCATCGCAGGTGGGAATGTAAAATACTTCAGCCACTGTGGGAAACACTTTAGCAGCTCCTTAAAAAGTTAAACATAGAATTACCATATAACTCAGCAATTCCACTCCTACATATATATATATACACATATATATATATATATATATACCCAAAAGAATTGAAAAGAGGTACTCAAACAAATGCATGTACAAACATGTTCACAGCAGTATTATTCACCATATTCAAAGAGCGGAAATAGCCCAAATGTCCATCAATGGGTGAATGGATGAACAAATGGTAGTATATACATACAGCAGAATATTATTGCACCACGCATGTAATGAAGTACTGACATATACTACCACATGGATGAATCTCTAATGCATTGACACAAAAAGCTATTGTATGATTCAATTTATCCGACATGTTCAGAATACGTAAACCCATAATGACAGAATTCAATGTGGTGGCTGCCACTGGATGTGGGGAGAGAGATGTAAGGAGAAACTTCTTATTGAATATGGGTTTTTATTTTGAAATTATGGAATTGTTTTGGTACCTAATAGAAGTGGCGGTTGCACACATTATGAATGTACTAAATGTCACTTAATTGTTCACTTTAAAAGGATTTATTTTGTTATGTAAATGTCACCTCAATAATTTTTTTAAAACTTCTTTTAAAAATTTTATTTATAATAATTTTCAGTATAAGTAATCTATAATAATTATTGCATTATTCCTGGATCATAGACTAAAGCTTCTGTTATAAGAGAATAGACTAGTCCAGGAAATTAGGCTCTTAGGTGCTTTAGAAAAATCTATTGTGATCCATTGTTGTTGCCAATAACAGGAATATTTTTATTCTCAATGAAAGAAAAAAATTAAAATTTCAGTTACACTTGTTTTACCCAGTTGCCACTCACACCACTATGTCTCTGTACAAAGCACAGAGGAAACCACAGGATTTACCCCACCCCTGCCACTTATTCCAGATCTACATTTTACAGCCCATGAGCACTCAAAATGCTTAAACCTATCATATAAGAAAATCCCTTTTCCGACCCCTACATTTTCATCTTTCAGTTTTCTGCTTAACTGCACTCAGCAGAGCAGCTCTTCCAAGGAGACTTTTTCCAACATCCAGCCTCATCTTGCCTCCTTCTCATTGACGCTCCAATTCAGTCTAGAGGAAACAAAAAGCAAAGTCTCTCCTCCTTACCAAGACCTGCCCCACCACTGACCTCTCGATCTTATGCTCCTTTATTGTCCTCATTGAAATCTGTAGCTGTTGAAAAGGACGAAAAAGTCCATCGTTTGACATATCCAAAATTCGTGGATCTGATTCTTAAAAAACAGAATCTCCACTGTCGCTTTGGAAAGCAGTTGGCAGTTCCTCAAAAAGTTAAACATAGAGTTAGCATATAAGCCAGCGATTCTACTCCTAGGTATTTACCCAAGAGAATTAAAAACATAGCCCAGACAAAAATTTGTGCATGAATGTTCACAGCAGCATTATGCATAATAGCCCCAAAGTGGAAACCATCCAGATGTCCATTACTGATAGATGGGTAAACTAGATGTGGTAAATACATACAATGGAATCATTTCAATCATAAAAAGGAATGAAGTACTGATTCCTTCTACAACATGGATGAACCTTGAGAATATTATGCTAAATAAAAGACATCAGACAAAAAAGATTATATGTTGAGTGATTCCATTTATATAAAATACACAGAACAGGCAAATGTGTATACAGAAAAAGTAGATCAGTAGTCAAGAGCTGGAAAAGAGGGCAAGGGGGAGTGACTGCTGATGAGTATGGGGTTTCTTTTATGGGTGATGAAAAGTTCTGAAATTAGATAATAGTAATGGTGACACAGCATTCTGAACATACTAAAAACTATTGAATCATACATTTTTAAAAAACTAAGCCCGGCCGGGTGCGGTGGCTCAAGCCTGTAATCCCAGCACTTTGGGAGGCCGAGACGGGCGGATCACGAGGTCAGGAGATCGAGACCATGCTGGTTAACACGGTGAAACCCCGTCTCTACTAAAAAATACAAAAAATTAGCCGGGTGAGGTGGCGGGCGCCTGTAGTCCCAGCTACTCGGGAGGCTGAGGCAGGAGAATGGCGTAAACCCGGGAGGCGGAGCTTGCAGTGAGCTGAGATCCGGCCACTGCACTCCAGCCTGGGTGACAGCGCGAGACTCCGTCTCAAAAAAAAAAAAAAAAAAAAAAACAAAAAAAACTAAGCCCAAAAATACCTCAATCACCAATTGTTTAGCATTTAGGTGTCTTGCTATCTTAGCTATCTGGAAGTTCTGAATAGATTTAGACAGCAGTCAACTCTGATTTGAGGAGATTTTGCATGTGCTTCCAGGACTACTTTGCAAAGCCTTACTCTAGAAAGGTTACAAAGTAGTGGGGTCCTGTATTCGGACCCAGATATGGCTTTAAGCAATTTGGTTGCCTGTTCTAAGCCCTTGTCCTGTTATTTGTAAAATGAAGCCAAAAATATTAAACTCGTTATGTATTTCGAGTATTAGACAATAATATACTCAGCTTTGCCTTTAGTACATATTCAGGAAATGGTAGTTACTTCTATTCTTAGAGGGCTTGATCCTCATTTCTCAATTGTAAAAAATACTGGTGCTCATATTATTCTTTTTAAATCTGTTGCTTACAGTTAAATCTCCATATAAATTCCAGATGAGAAATCAAAAAAGTAATAAGCTAATCAGCTGGTTGAAGTTATGTGCTAACCAATGGAAGGAATGACTATTACACTTTACCCCTGGTGTTTAGTCAAATAGTCAAATGTATCTCTGAATTTATAATTTTTACTTGATTCTTTGCATCAATGTCAACAGTCTTCAACAATACATTTATTAGGACAAGTGTCCATAAAAACATTAGATGCAAATCGATGTTTAATAAATCAAATAATTTTTTAAGATATTATTTGCATCACCTTTTTTTCCACTATGAGTTTTGCCTATTATTTCTGGGGAAAGAATGCAAACAAATTGGGAGGCCGAGGCGGGCGGATCACCAGGTCAGGAGATGGAGACCGTCCTGGCTAACATGGTGAAACCCCGCCTCTACTAAAAATACAAAAAAAATTTAGCCGGGCATGGTGGCAGGTGCCTGTAGTCCCAGCTACTCCGGAGGCTGAGGGAGGAGAATGGCGTGAACTCGGGAGGTGGAGCTTGCAGTGAGCTGAGATCGTGCCCCTGCACTCCAGCCTGGGCAACAGAGCGAGACTCCGTCTCAAAAAAAAAAAAAAAAAAAAAAAAAAAGAAAGAAAAAGAAAAGAATGCAAACAAAGGTATAAAAGCCATGGTCTTCAACCTCTAGAGTTTTGTTCATAAGTATTTATGGAGGAGAATGCTGGCAATCATGGACTAGACATATAAGAAACAAAGGGAGATTCTTTCTTCAGCCTTAGAAAGGACTTGTGGTTAGTCGACTGTGCTTTATGAGGAGAAAAGAATTTTTATTAAAACGGACGTGAAAAGTCAGCTTTTACATCTTCTGACAACATGGCAACAAAGAAATGATTTACCTTTCAGTAAGAGCCAGGACTAGAACACAGATATGAAATACTTTTGGCCATAGAAATGTTTCTAACTGCAGAAATAAATTATTTTGGTCATTTCTTGCAAAATGGAAATGTAGAAATTTATTCTCCAGGTTTGAAGAATAAAATAGCCAAACAATGAATTGTAATAAATTAAATAAAGCTCTGCTTTAAAATAGGGTAATAGCCTAGATGGCTTTAAGAATTTTCCTCCCTTCTATGATTATATCATTTCAATTTCACCAGAAAACTGGGCATATCTTGATAATACATGTGATAAAATACAAATTGGCAATACTGAGTAGGTTTCAGGCAGGGGGCAAATCTTACTACAAGGTATAATGAACAAGAAAAAGTCTTTATAACTTAGGTTTGCATTCTCTGCATTTTCTTACTATACAGACTTCAAATTTTAAATTTTCTAATGGCTGAAGTTACTTCCTTTTACAGAAGACTTTAAAAAATTGCAATGTTTTAATTGGTTCACATTAAAGACTCTTAGAAGCTTGAAGAAAAAAAGTCTTTCCAGATGAGCAAGAGGTTGGATAAATGTAATGACATATGGTTTGTTTTTTATAGCTACAATATGCGAAAAATAGTAGCATAACACATGTATTCAATGATATATATGTATTTATACATATAAATATATATTCTGCTTGTAAATTATGAGATAAGATTCTTTTGTACAAATATGATTTTGTTTTCTTTCTCTTTCTTGTTCCCTTTAGGAATAAAAATAACAACTGAAACTTAGAACAATTTTAAACATCTCATTATACCAGAGATCTTGCAAAAGATAAAATCAACGAATGCAAAGCCATGATGCCACAAAGTCCCCTACACAGACTTGTGAGCGGGCTGTCTGCAGGGTCTCAGAGCCTCAGGGCAGGAAGACTGTCCGTTGATCTTATTACTGAATCTTCCCTCCACCCCAGCAGGCTTCCTCAGAATCCTTCCAGATGGATGGGTCATGAACTGATTTTTAAATATCTCTCAGGAAGGGTATTTCTCACATCCTCTGGCAAACTCAGAACTTCCCCTGAAAGTTCTTCTTTTATTACCCCTGGATCCCTGAGCCTATTAAGTCACCCATAGAGATGTGAAGGACATCTGATTATTATATTGTATGTACTTAATTTTTAGCTTTTCAAATGCACTTGTTAAGTGGCTCTTGATCCTTTTATCTTCACAGTTAAAACTAATCAATAAAATTTTTTCCTCAAATGCTATACATAATTTTTCTTTGATCTTTTGAAGGTTCACACCTATTTTCAGAAGACCCTTGTTATGGACCCTTGGATGGTATCTAAATGCGTTGTGCTCTTCCTAGGTTAGAGCACAGGGTATTAAAATACTGTCCAAGAATCAAAAACAAACCTCAAGCATATCAGGAAAGCTTGACTGGTCGCTACTACAGTTTTATCAAACAGAGCTGGGCAAATCCTAGGGATGGGTGTTGAATAACATTGAGAAGAAGGGAGCAGTGATTTTGATTCCATTACCTCTGAGTGGTATCTTCCTCTCTCTGCCTTCATTGCAGTTGTTTTTCCATTACCTTCGCCCTGTCCTATGCTACTGTTTTCCATCCAGGCTCTGTTGCCACCATGTGTCTGTGAAGTTCACTTATTTTACCTAGCTAATCCTTAGTCACTGAAAAGTCTAACTCTTTGACTTCCAAAGTGATAAATGACCAATTAGTACTAATGCTCCATCCCCACAATCATTCTATTATGGCTTTAACTTTTTAATATGGGAAATTTCAAACATAAAGTAAGCAGAATCGCACAATGAACCCTGTTTATCCATCAGCCAGCTTCAACAATTATCAGTATTTTGCCATGGTTGTGTCATCTGTACCTCCACCCACACCTCAGACTTCTTCTTTTTGTAACTATTCTTTTTTTTTCCTTTTAGGTAAAATTTACATAAATTAAAAATCACGAATCTTAGCTGTACTATTTTGATAATCGGATAAACCTGGTAACACATACCCATAATATAGAATATTTCCATCTCCCAGAAAGTTCTCTCTTAGGCAATCCTCTCCCATCCTCTTCCAAGAAACAACCACAGTTCTGAGTTTTTTTAACTTCAGTTTTGCCTGTTCTTGAACTTCTATAAATGGATTCATACAGTATATAGTTGTTCATGTCCATCTTCTTTTATGCAGCATAACGTCTGCAAAATTCTTCCACATTGCTGCCTGAGTCAGCTGTTGCTTAACTTTTGTTGCCGTATGAATTCCGTATCACAATTTGTTTATTCTTTCTCTTGTTGATGGATAGTTCAGTTGTTTCCAGTTTTTAAGTATTGTAAATAAAGCTTATTTGAACACTTTTTTACAAGTCATTTTGTGGACATATGCTTTATTTCTCTTGGATAAAATACCCAGGAGTGGATTGCTAGGTCAAAGCGTAATTGTACATTTAGCTCTAAAGTTTTACCTTTTTCCAAAGTAGTTGTACTGTCACTCCTTTTTAAATTACATTTTGTTGGTTTGTTTTGAATGGATAATTCAATCAAATGGTCAAACAATCCAAACCACATAGCAGGTATATATAAAGAAGTATTCTTTGCATCCTGTCCCTGTCCACATGCACCTCACTTATCCACACCGCCCCCTACAGGTAAGCACTTTCATCAGCTTCTTGTTTATTCTAATTTTTTGACGCAATTACGAAAAATAAACATCTATTTCTGCCCCTCTACCTTCTAAAACAAAAGGTAGCCTACTACATACCCCTTCTGCACTTTCCTGTTTTCAACTAACAGCATATCTTGGAGTCTTTCCATATTGGTAAATAGACAGCATCCTCATTTTTTTTCTAAACAGTGCTCTATTGCTGACCCCTTGGATTAGTTCCCACCTGTTACTATTGTACTCAACCTTGTACCTAATCATTACATATCTACATAGCAATATGTATGGGATAAATGTTCAGAATAGTGCTTTAGCTTTACTGGGCCAAGAACTATAGGTATTTGTCACTTTGATAAGTATTACCAAACTGCCTTTCAAAGGAGTTAATATTTTGTACTCCAATCAGCAACGTCTGAGAGTTCTCCCTGACCATAGACTTCCCACCACAGCTCACTGTGAACCTGAATCTCTACCATACTCAAATATTCCTAAGTATTCTGAGCAGCTACAGAAAATAAACATACAATAACCCCACAAGGCATGGTTTTGTGTAAATTATTAAGAATTTCAAGATGGTAAAAGCATTAAGGCAAGCATGAGGTCCTGCATGCAGCCTCATGCAACTGGACAGATTGCAAATCTGTGGAAATTGTCCTTAGGACTAAACATCATAAAGAAATCATATACGACACTAGTCATAGAAATACAGGGCTGCCACTTTCCTTGCCTCACATCTAAATCAATGAATAACTGTATTGATGGGAATAGGCCAAGTAGAGGCTCATGCTAGAACAGTCATTGAAAGAAGATCTGCAAGTCCAAATTGCACTTGGGTTCTGTCTTAATTTCTGACAGTGCGGTGTCCATGAAGAAGCCTGATTACCCCTCCTAGAGAGGAGAGCAGGGCACAGTGCAGTGGGGTTCTTATTGCTTATACATCTTCAGAATGCTTACCCTTATGACACTGGGAGCCCCAAGAAGCAATGTCAGTGGGCTGGAGATAAAGTCACAGGAAATTTTCTGAAACAACTAGGGATAGTCACTTCTAGAATAATGGAAGCAAGTAGAGTGGAGGAAAAGAAAAATGTTTGGTAGTTAAATACCGGAAAAGGATAGTTACTGCAAGACCAGTGCTTTCTTGAAAGTTTTATATACATGATCTGCAGATCTTCTTTCTTAGGGCTGCTCCATAAACAAGTACAGTCTGAAAAGGAAAGCGGGAGACAGAGACAGAGACAGAAAGAAACATTTACTTAAATAGACAAATAGACAACAGGAAAAATAGAACTGAATCTGCCAAAACAATTAAAACTATAGCTAATAGCTGTGTGAAGATTTTAGCCAAACAGAAAGACAAGCTAATCATGCATTAAATCAATCCACTCTTTCAAACTATTACCGTATTTATAAGTGTTACTCTCTAGACTGACCTGGGGCGTGACACCTTTCTCTGCTCTTTCACCCCCTCTGCTGGTAGTGCCAAGAAACCGGTCTCAGATCAAGACACCAGCAGTACCAACGAGGAGATAAAGTGAGAAGGATATTTTATATAGCTGTGCTTCTCAAATTTTAATACGAACACAGATTTCCTTAGGATTTTGTTAAAATACAGATTCTGATGGGCATGAGATTCTGCATGACTAGCAAGCTCCCAAATGATGCTAGTCCTTGGACCACACTTTGCAAAGTAAGGCTTTCTAGCATCAATAATCACCAGCACAAAAACCCCTCAATGAGGTCTTCCAGTCTGACTTGAAACTGATCTCTATGGCCTTTAAGTAGCTCTACATTCCAACGTTGGTCTCATGCACAAATTGAACAGTTAAGTTCATTTGCAATATTTCTCCAGTTGCCTCAATGATTTACCTCCATGCAAGTCATCAGTTACATCATGCGGTTGGTTATATTAGAATATTGGAATCTAGTTAGGAAACATTGTGATGAGTTTGCAATATGGAATAAACTTTTTTATTTTAGAAAAGACATTTGCCAACCCCTCTCATTTTACAAATAAGGAGGGAGAGACACAAAGAGAATGTGTGACTTGACCAAGGTCACACAGCTGGTCAATAACAGGAAAACTAAAATCGAATTATGCTGACACTACTTCTTATGCTCTCTGTCCAGACTGTTTACCATTTTTCTATTTCTCTACAGTGACCAGAACAATTTCTGCTAAATCTTACAGATCATTAAAGGCCTATGTGGTCGGTCACAAAACTCAGGAAACATGACAACATGCATCTCATCTCAACAGTTTTCCTCATCTCATTCTTCTGTAACTTAGTACCCCACTCTCTTATCAGTAAAATTAGATTTTAAATGTACATTAGAAGGGAAAAAATGCCAGATAATTTCCTATTAGCATCAGCTATCTTGGATGTTTAATCTTCATTTGGCTCCATCCTTTCTGCCTGAATTCCATTTATTAAAACAGGACACATTGGGATTTAATCAATATCCTTAAATTTTCCATAAACACAACATAAATAAACTCCATGTAGTGAGGGAGAGGATTTTTAATACTTACCTGTTGAATGAATGATCATTTTTTGGATAGAAGAATGACTGAAGTGATTGTTACATTCAGGTAAATTCATCATGGCTAGGTAGCAAACCAAAAGACTTACAAGAACCTCAAATGAGGCCATGCACAAAACAGGGCTGGCCATGGGCTATGTAATTTCAAGGTCTTTTGTCTTCAACATCAAAATTCACTTTAGAGAACTTAAGTGGTTTTCATGCGTGACTGAAAGTGGAAGGTGAATTTCCAAGCTGCTCTTCCCATTCCCAACCAAAATAAAAAAAAAAAAAAAGACACAAGAGTGCATAAAAAGTTTCCAGGTCTCTGAGGTTTGTCACCCAATGTAAGCGTAGAATGCAGATGAGCAAAGTGAGTGGGCGAGGGAAGTCATTTGTAACAAAAACTCATTATTTACAGATGAGAAATTTATATTGTCAGCGTAATATCTGTGAGGCTAAACAGAGCTGGAGAGTATATAAAAGCAGTGCGCCTTGGTGCAGAAGTGCAGAGCTTAGGACACAGAGCACATCAAAAGTTCCCAAAGAGGGCTTGCTCTCTCTTCACCTGCTCTGTTCTACAGCACACTACCGGAAGGTAAGATGATTATAAAATTGTAAATCCTGTTTGGGGGACAGTTAAGTGTTTTTAAAGGATCAAAGTATTATAAATTAAAATGTTGTTCTTTCATCTTAGACTTTATTACTAATAGCAGACAGAGAGGAACGGAGATGAAAAGGTTATATCAAATGCATTTACGTGTACTTTAATATAGCGAAGTTGCAAAGCGAGTTGGAAAAATAATTCCACGCAAAAATATAAAATAGAAAGAAAAAAAAAGATTCAAATCAATGCACTTGTTATAATACTTAACTGTTATAAGAATTGTATTTTAAAATAATTGGTAACATTTTGAAGAATAAATATTTTTCTTGGACTTGATAGATGTGTACACTACTTTGAACAGAAGGCGCCTTTTAAAGTAAGCAGAAATGTGTCCATTAGGGAGCCTATAACAGAAATTGCTTTTTACCAATTAAAATCTCTAGTTTTCCAAAAGAGCAAATTAAATATCATCTTTCAAATATTCAAATTTCAGACATCTATCAGAAAGTCAAAGTCCGTGAAATCTACTCTTTGTAAATAAAACATAGCATACTTGGTGCGGAGAACAAGTATCTATTTGGGGGTTTTCTTTGGATGGATCTGAGTGAAGTCATAGATTAATAACTATTTACTATGTATTGAGGACAAATAGTAATAAAATCTAAAATAGCTACCCTCTGGAATAAAATTTTAATTTGTCTTTTTAGATTAAGCTCCTAAAGACAAAACACAAATTTACAAAGATCTTCAGTGGAGTAAATGATTAAGTGGTGTATTTTTCCATACATACTGAAGACCTATTACATAAAATGAGCTAACCAGTTTAAAAAAGGATTTATGTGGACTACAATGCCAATATATTCGGGGATAGAATATAATGTCTTCTTTTTTAGGTCTAAGATTAATCTTTCTCTAAGACTTCCTACTTATTATTGTTACCACACTTTCCTTTAAATTTAAGTGGAAATTTGTAGTTCTTACAAAACTGTAGCCTCTCTTTAGACTACCTAAAGAGGGGGAAATTTGGAAATTATTTTCTTATCGAATAAGATTTTGATACTAAAATAACATAAATATTTACTTTCTCAGCAATTGTATTCAAACAATTAACTCTATTCTTATTTTTTCCCACAATTTGGTAGACTTTCACAAACAAATAAGTGAGATTTCTAAAGCCAGGTCTTTCTTCAGAAGAAGCCATTTAATGTTGGTAATATTATAAGATACAGAACGCTCACTTCTTTATGTTGTTTATGGTTGTTCTTTCTTCCATCGGTTCCTGAAGTGGCAGGATACCTTCTGCTCTAAATCTGCCTCAATGGAACATAATAGGAGATGTTGCAAAATGCTTAGGACTTTGGGTGGAATGAGTATTTTTTCAGTCTTGTGAAAGACTAAAAGCTTTTACAAGAAACTTTCCAACAGTGGTATAATTGTAAAAAGAAGTGCTTACTTTAATATTTAAATATTCCTGAAAGCATGGATATAACAATTGAGAGTTATAATCAGAAGACACTACCTAAATATATGGCAAGGTTTCCAACGTCTGCCAACTGGTGAAACTGAAACATAGCAAAATGTCAAATGGTAATTTGATGTTGATGAATGAAGAAGGGTGAATATATCATTCCTACTATGTTCCTTTGTCTAATCGTCCATTCAGTCTACAAAAAAACTTAATATTTCAAAGAAAAAAGTTACTGCTGCAGGTATTACAGTGTCTATCTTTTATTGCCAGTGATAGCAAATACAGCTAAGATGTTAAGGAAAAGATTGATAGTTTAAAAATGATAATATTTGTGAAATCCTTATTCCAAACAAATGTCATTTGCTAAAAATACTCATTCAAATTATTTGTGGATAAGCATAGTCAAACTTGGATTGAAATGCCCACTTCTCAAAGGAAACACCATTGGGTTTCAAAGTAGCAGAGATCCATAACAAATACTGGACTTGATGTCCCCATTCAGAAAATTGAAGAGCTTGCTCTGTGGGGACACTCTGTCCCACATTCATGTTGGTCCCAGTCCCCATCCACACTGCATCATCATGTCCTTAACATACTATGGCTTCACAGGGCATCCGCTTGTGACACAAGGACAAGAAATTAGGTGTATCCTATAACCAAGTCTATGGTGTCACTAGCAGTGAATGACATGTCCTCATCTAAGTCCAATTAGAAAACAACCTGGGGACTTTTATGACTTTAGAAGTAAGCTCTAATTTTCTTTTAGATAGTAATCTCTTAGTTTTTTAGTTGTGATTGTTCACGTTGCCAGAAGCATTAGTTCTTGCTGCAAATTGCTTGTCTTTAAAATGATTTTTTCCCTTTAATTTAGAACAGGTCAAAGCACCCTAAAATACCTCAAATCTGTTGGCCGCTTTATAATTACAAAGTCTAGACCAAGTTACACTATTTAAAATATAAATGAATAATACATCTGAACCGACAGCTGGTATGCCAAGTTGTAGCCTGAGGCTGCTTTAAGATAGTTGAAATGCAGTATAATGTAAATGCTTGGAAGTGAAGGACTATTAATTGAAAGCCAGACTGATAGTGAGGGGGGTGGCATGATGGATAAGGTGCCATTCAGGCTAACCATATGTAGCATATCATCTACAGTGGGTATTTTAAATGTTGATTGTGGACATTTTAATTTCCAGTCTGGAAATGAGCCTTCTAATTATTAAACAGAAGTGTCCCTACATTAATGAAAAAGCTTAATGGTGGAACACATCTTTTGTGTCCTTTTTTGCCTCCAAAAAATCTGGGGGAAAAACATAATCCACTATTTAAAATTAAGCTGAAAATATAATCAGAATAAAACTGATAACACTAGCTTTTTCTTTCTACTTACGATATTTATCTAGTCAAATCTAACTAATTTAGCCTAACGTGTTTAAAAATGCTTGCCTGCCCCCCTTACCCTACCCCCATTCTGTGTTCTGACAGACAGCAGAAATGAAAAGCATTTACTTTGTGGCTGGATTGTTTGTAATGCTGGTACAAGGCAGCTGGCAACGTTCCCTTCAAGACACAGAGGAGAAATCCAGGTATTAAATCCATAGTCTTGAACTAACGTATCAATATGGTTGGAATAAAGCCTGTGAAAACTATGATTAGTGAATAGGGTCTCAGTAATTTAGAGTAAATGTTCTGCACAATGATCAAATGTTTAAAGTATCCTTGTGATAAAAGCAGACTTTGTTGGAGTGTAGATCAGAGTATGTGTTTTTTATAATCAAAGGAGAGAGAAATGTTGAAAAACATGTTACATGGGAAATTATAGCTCTTTGAAATCTACAGATGATTCTGTCAATTCATTACTCACACACTGCATAATAGATTATTTCAATTATTCACACCAACCCTTTTCTCTTTTTTCCTCCTTTAAAAAATAACATTATTTCTTCCTAAATGTAAAAGCCATACATGTTCATGATGGAAAGTATGAAAAGTATGCAAAAAATACTAAGTACTCAAAATTCCACTGTCCAAAGAAAGCTGTTCAAAGTAAACAAATTTGGTGTATTACTTTCCTGTGTTTTATGTAAACCGTACATAAATATCTCTTGGCTCATTATATGGCTTTGTATCATGCTTGATATCTTAATGTAGTATTATTATATAATTTTACTGTATTATTAAAAATATCTATTAAACATATGATATTTAATGGCTGCATACTATGTCATCCCATAAATGTACAATATTTGTTTAGCTATTTATTTGGGAAGCTTAAGAGGTCTTCAGATTTCTTCCATGAAGAATGTTGCAAACAACATTTTATATACACACTTTCCTACATTTCTTACTATTTTTTGTACATAGGTTTATAGTTGTAAAAATACTGTATCAAAGGGTCTGAATGAGTTTAAACCTTTTATAATATCTTGCCAACTTGCTTTCCAGAAAGTTCATATACATGCACACTCTCATCAGCAGTGTAGAAATACTCCTCATAATATCCTCCTCAGCATTCAATGTTTGCTAATTTCATAGGTAAAAATAGTATCTCATTTCTGAGTATTAATTACATTGACTATTTCTCCGTGTATTTACCATGCCAACCAACTGTTGATTAGTGGCATATGGATTATTCATGATACAGTTTCAAATTAGAAAGTGTCCTTTTTCTTGCCTTTCTTTGAACTTTTAATTGTCTTCTTTCCACTATTAGCCACCATATAACTAGATAATTGTGCTGTTTTCCTATTAATATATGCAAAACAAAACTGGGAACATAAATCTGCTGCTCAAAGAAATGATTTGGGATGCTTCACTCTTTTAAAACATTCAAGTCAATACTCTCTTCTGTCACTATTAGCATAATCATGGGTAGATTAATTAGTAGAAAAAGATTTGTTTAATCCTATTTCAGGAAAAAAGAGGTCAGTTGAGAAACATGTTACTAGAATTCAGAATAATAGCGTATGCAACTATACTAAAACAATGGGATCTCATGACAAGCTGAGGAAGATCTCTCTAAACTACCTATTGAAATACTCTAGATGCCTGCCTTACTGTTTTATATGGTCTTGTATTTTTGTAGTGAAGATGCTTCTCAAGTGAGTCTACTCTTGAAGAGAGATTTATGTTGTACCAATCACTGTTCTTCACAGATCAGTCTCAGCTTCCCAGACAGACCCACTCGGTGATCCTGATCAGATGAATGAGGACAAGCGCCATTCACAGGGCACATTCACCAGTGACTACAGCAAGTATCTGGACTCCAGGCGTGCCCAAGATTTTGTGCAGTGGTTGATGAATACCAAGAGGAACAGGTAAGAGTCTAAACCTGGTTCAAACTTGCACATAAATGTATTAAATAGGTCTAAAATTTCTATTGACATTATTAAGTTCTTATGCTCGTCAAATAGTGCCCATAAGCTCTGATCATTTTGAAGATATTTAGGGTTGTGGATGCTCTCCTTTGTATTATGCCTCCGAATGTCTTAACCCGCACCCCTCTAAACCACTTACCCAACCTCCAGTGTGACATAGACTTTAAATTATTTTCCCAGTGGTAGTCCTAGCAATATTTACTTGCTTACTCACTTTCCCTTAAAGTGAAAATTTACTTTTGTGGACCTACGAGGTTACCAATCTAATTTCTACCGAAAGATAGAGCAAATGTAACATTCTTTTGTGGGGTTCAAACCCAACATTAAAATTATCCCCCAGCCAAGGGTAAGGAATGGAAACAGATGCATTCTTTTTCTTGTAGAATAAAATCCAAGACATGCATTTAAAATTACAGCCTAGCTGCACAGCATAGAGAGAGAAGGCAGCAAATAAGAACACAAGCCTATCGGAAGGCATACATTTTAATGTTGGATTTTCTTTGACGAGTGTTGGGTTTTTTGCTGCATCTAGGCTACTGGAGGAAATTATCCGCAAGGGTTTCACAGAGATGGTGGAATTTCACAATTTTTTTGGAGAGTGGCCCACAAGGGGAAGGGAGTTATGCATAGAAAGTAGCTGAAGAAATCAAAAAAAATCAGGAAAAGGACATAGATTTGTCTGGATAGAATGGAGAAGAGAGAGAGAGAGAGTAAGAAAGGGAGAGAGAGAGACAGAGAGAGAGGGAGAGAGAACAAGCAAGCAGGAGGAATAGGAGAAATAGAGTTGCTAACCAAAGGTTCTTAAAATAGAGGGTACAACCACAGGAAGATGGCTATCATGGTCAGAGCAGACACTGGGAGAGGTCCCTGTTAAGGACTACAGTGAAAGGTGAGAAATCACAAATTTATAAAAATGCAAACAACTGTCCTCATTTTGTAGAATGGGAATGCCACAACTTGGTAAATTGATGTAAAGCAATCCTCACACTCAAGCAGGGTTGGCTACATGTTTAAGATGAGGTGATATGGCATAATATGTGCCAGGGAGACTGACAGCAGCTGACGGCTCACATCCACGGTGCTCTGCACATACTTGATGTTGATATGGGGTCATCTTCTTTGCTTTCCTTGTTGCTAGCAGATCACACATTTTCTTTAATCCATTATCAAGTGGTCCTTTTGGTGACAATTCAAGATGGTCCTTTGCTTTCCCTCAAATCAATTAACTAACTCTGACCCCATACTTACTAATAATAAACAGCTGCCTTGCTTGCAAGTCACATAGCACAGTGGATAGCCTGTATTCATTGAGGCTAACGTCAAAGGTAAGGCAGCTTTAATAACCAATGGCATACACAAGCAGGGGATTGCAGATGGGTATGCTGGGAAGGGAGGGGGAGCTTTAGCCCACCGATTGTTAGTAGCCCTCTTCCACCAGTTTCAATCCAGAACATTAACGTAGCTTCACGACAAATCCCCTAGCAACCCTCATCGCCTAAACTCCCTAAGCCCCTTCTACATAGAATCCTGAACCCAAAGTTGCCACTGCTTATAGGTGAGAACCATATTGCCAAAGAGACAGATCTTCAATTTAACTTTCACATTTCTTTCAGGAATAACATTGCCAAACGTCACGATGAATTTGAGAGACATGCTGAAGGGACCTTTACCAGTGATGTAAGTTCTTATTTGGAAGGCCAAGCTGCCAAGGAATTCATTGCTTGGCTGGTGAAAGGCCGAGGAAGGCGAGAGTAAGTCTGTACATTCTTATTTGACATTTTTTGCCTTGATGCAGAAAATTTAAGACTACAGTTATCTATATAGGGATCTGGATTACAGAAGCAATTAGTAGTCTTGCAAAGTAAGGAAATAATTCCTATTGATGAGAAACAGTATACAAAAGTTGAGTCCATTTTGTTTTTGGTACTAAGTATTAATAATAGAGCCAAACAAGTTACATTTTTATCCCCCTTGTAGTTACATTATAATTAGGTATTAAATCTTTGGCCAAACCAGGCCACCTCTGAGAGTAAATAGGGTGTTTTTAATAACTACACTGAGACAAGTTGAAACTAGGACTGTTCCAGGGGAGCTAGAGATAAGGAAAAAGAAGAAATGGTGCTGAAAACTTCCAATGTTTAAAGAAAACATGTAATATTTAAAGCTTAACTTTAAATATTTACATATGTGATCAACATATATTTATATGTTAATAAACATTCAGATAAAAATTTGATGAAGACTGAAAGTGACCAAACATAAAATGTTGATAAAATGATATTCAAAGTACAAACAGGTAAAAACATCCATATATTTAACTACATATCCAATTTTGTATGGGGCTGTCATATAGATATCTATTAAACAATCGAAGTTGAAAAACAACCAAGACCATTCATTACTTGCTTGGATCTTAACACAACCAAACAGACCCGTGAACCATCTCATTTTCTCCTGATTTTTTTGGAGAGATGAACTATGAGAGACAGAGAATATATGTTCAACTCTGATTTTTAAATTAGATTTAAAACAAGCTTACTGAAATTTAAAGAGATCTCAAGATGAAAGAGAACTAGCATAATGGTTGGTTTTTAAAACATTAATAATTAAACTTATAAAACCAGTGGTAACATAGTTTCTTACTCTTGACGGTATTTTGTAGTGTTTTAAAGGGATAGCAAAAATTCTGCAATTGTAAACCAGTGAAAGAGAAAAATCTAATATAGATGAAGCTTTAACCTCTTAATACTGCATTTTGTAAGGCTGTTTCAGCAATCTCTGATTTTATAGGATATGCTATATTTTGTTGAACTACAGACAAATTAATAATCTCAACAATAGTTCCTGTATTGTCAATATACTAAAATCTTCAAAACAACCTGGAAGATTGAAAGGGGCATGAAATTATGCAGGCTTGGTATTAGATCTCAGCTCTACTACTTTCTCTTTCAGGCAGTTACCGGTCTACGTGAGTTTTTATCAGGTGTTTCATAATATGCCCTTTAAAAACAGAATCCTTTCCTGTTTCCTCAAGACACTTGTGCATGTTACCAGTGGTAGACAATCTATGATCATTTATTTAAAATGTCTAATCAAACGCTAATTTTAACCCTTATTTTCTTAGTTTCCCAGAAGAGGTCGCCATTGTTGAAGAACTTGGCCGCAGACATGCTGATGGTTCTTTCTCTGATGAGATGAACACGGTTCTTGATAATCTTGCCACCAGGGACTTTATAAACTGGTTGATTCAGACCAAAATCACTGACAGGTGATTGCTTTTTAGTTAATTCTGAAAACCATCAAACTTTCATAAGTACTGATTGCCATACTGCTACAAGCTATTCCCCATGTAGGGGGAAAGTCTGTAATCTCTCGTTATATAAGAAATAATTATGCGCGTTTAAGTCATATAAGAGTACATCGTTATGTTTGTTTTGTATCATTACAGTTTGTATACATTTATTCATTTATTCCAGAAACATTTACTGAGTGTCTATTAGAGTCAAGAAACTAGAAACACAGATAGAAATGAAACATTGGAAATATTACATCATTCACATATTGTCGCATTGAAAATTGCTATGTATGCTGAAATTTTAGCACAATGGTGAAATGCAGCATATACAATATTACATGCTTAATAAGAAGAGTAGTGAGAACTGGACACCAAAAAATACTTATCTTGATGAATTTTTATTTTTTAATAATTATTAATAATTGTTTGATAGCTTTGATGGGCAGATTTTAGGATAAATAATCTTTATTTTTTTTTTTTTTTTTTTTTTTTTTTTTTTTTTTTGAGACGGAGTCTCACGCTGTTGCCCAGGCTGGAGTGCAGTGGCGCGATCTCGGCTCACTGCAAGCTCCGCCTCCTGGGTTCCCGCCATTCTCCTGCCTCAGCCTCCTGAGTAGCTGGGACTACAGGCGCCCGCCACCACGCCCGGCTAATTTTTTGTATTTTTAGTAGAGACGGGGTTTCACCGTGGTCTCGATCTCCTGACCTTGTGATCCGCCCGCCTCGGCCTCCCAAAGTGCTGGGATTACAGGCTTGAGCCACCGCGCCCGGCGATAAATAATCTTTAAATGGAAATATTTTAAGAGTCCAAAGGATGGAGAGATTTACAGGCAAAGGGATTAATAAACAACTTTTATCAAAATAAATCATTGAAATACTTTCTGGATAAGTTAACCATATCATCTTCTCATTGTAATTATGTTAAATCATTTTCTTTTTTTAATCTCTAGGAAATAACTATATCACTATTCAAGATCATCTTCACAACATCACCTGCCAGTCACGTGGGATGTTTGAAACGTTAAGTCCTGTAAATTTAAGAGGTGTATTCTGAGGCCATATTGCTTTGCATGCCAATAAATAAATTTTCTTTTAGTGTTGTGTAGCCAAAAATTGTAAATGGAATAAAGTTTTGTGAAAATATTGCTAAAATATCAGCTATAAAATATGAAAGTGCTAGATTCTGTTATTTTCTTCTTATTTTGGATGAAGTACCCCAACCTGTTTACATTTAGTGATAAAATTATTTTTCTATGATATAATTTATAAATGTAAATTATTCCAATCATGACATATCTGCATTATAATAATAGGAGAAGAGAAGAACTGGTAGCCACAGTGGTGAAACTGGAAAGATAACTTTCTTCTTGAAACCTTTGTCTTAAAAAAAATCAGCTTTCAATGTATCAAAGATACAATTAAATAAAATTTTCAAGCTTCTTTATCATTGTCTGTTTGCTTTTTATGTCCCCCTTTTTCATGCCCCACTCCTTCCAAGCACCCCTGTTTTCTAAGCTGCAGTCCACAAGTCAAATCTGGTGCACAGGCATGACTTCATGCTTCAAATGGCTGCACAGAACTTTTAACATTTTGAGCCAACATTGAAAAATCAGGGTCTTTCATGGAAAACTATTGATTTGTAGCATCTCCTGAAAATGTAGGTCATCAGGCAATATTAGACCCAAAAGGCAAGTCTATCCTGTAACTAAGTAGCAGCTGCCTCTTACTAAAGGATCAGGTGCTCCCCGGCTTGTGTAGGTCCCCAGCACCTGCCCATGCATGCTCCCACACCTCACCTACATAATGGAGACATCAAGGAACTTACCTCTGGCCCACTTCACTTGCATACTGCACTTGCAGGCATTTGAGTTTTCCCGTCATGCCTTGTACCCAGTTCTCCTTGTCCTGCAATGGCCAATATCTTGGGACAGTCTGACAGTGATTGCCAAGCCTGAGACTTTTCTTTGCTGTATTTAGCATTGCCAACTCTCTTTCTCTATCTCTATAGTGCTCCCACAGGGTAGACTTACCCACCAATAAGATTCTAACGTTTACAAATTACTTATATATTTTGATCAGCAGTAGTGAATTTGAACTAATACCTGTAATGATCACTCTTATTTGTTGACATAGTGATGAGCTTTTCCCAAAATGGATAGAAATCTTAAGACCAGAATTGTCTAATTAAGGCTACTGCTAGCTGTAGGATCCTGAGCAAGTCACATAAACTCTCTGGAACTAAGTTCCTCATGTGAAAATATAAAGTTAAAATTGTCCAATCACCATCATTTCTTAAAGAAGTCTTCGATTATAACTGATTTTTTGCCTTACAATGAGGTTTCAGTAAAAATAGCATCCTGAAGTATTCATCCTAAAATGGTGGTCATGGAGCAGATCAGGGCAGAAGTTACCACTGTATGTGTCAAAATTATGTCTGTCAGCTTCTCCAGAACCCAAACCATCATATCTTCCTCCAAAACACCTCAATGAGGGAGGCTCACAGGCTACAAAAGCATATTCACACATAGGGTTTTTGTTTGTTCATTTTCTTATTTTTTAGGTAGAAGATGGCTATGTTGATTGTTAAAGTATTCAATTGGTAAGATCAAAGTATAGTATATTTTTCACAGTTCTCACTGAAGGAGCTCAAGGCAACTTTCAGATGTTCACTATGTTTTCTTTTATGCAAAGTGTTATATTTACCACCCCTACACCAATTATCCACAGGTGACCTAAGATGTCCCATTTATAACTAAAATTTGATTTGGAAACTGAATATATACCTCTGTGTGCGTGTATGCATGCATGCATGTGTGTATGTGTGTGTTTTCATGAAACCAAAGTCAAAATCTTGAGAACACCTTAGGACACACGCAGTGAGGCATCATCCTTCAGAAAAAGACTCACACAAAGGAGAGGAGGTAGTCCACAAAGAAAACTGGCATGTAGTAGAGGTAAATGGAAGGGAGACCATAAGATAGTGAGTGTGAGTCAAGCCCAAAAGAGTGCCAAGGGTCAAAAATAGAAAAGATAAGTCTGTCCTGAAGTTCAAGAGGCAAACGAAGGGATGTCATTGAAAAAGGAAGCTAAGGAAGTGAGTGAGGAGTCATTCAAGTGTAGAAATTAAGTGAAATATATCAGTTAGGTGTTATGTTTGACTGTGTGTAACATAAATCTAGCCACAGAGACTAAACTGATAAAAGGGTTATATGTTTCGCAAAATCAGAAGCCCAGAGGCAAGAAGATCAAAGGTAAACATGTCAGGGATAGCTTGTGGTCTTTTTCTTTCTGCTCTGCCATCTCTAACAAACGGCTTTCCTCCCATGGTAGCTCCAGATTGAAATGTGGCTGCTCCATCTTCAGCTCTTATCTACTTTCCACGGAAGACACAAAAGGAAAAGGAGAAGGAGAAGAAGGAGAAAGAGGAAGAAGATAAAGACAAAAAAGAGAAGAAATGTAGGCAAGGAGAATTGATAATCAGGATGGTGATGTACCAATTTAGAGAAAGCAAAACACTCCCAAAAAATACCCAACAGATTTTCAATTATGTCTTGTTGGCCAAAAATGTGTCCCATGACCCATCCTGGCTACAAGGGAGGCTGGGAAATGTCCCTCAGCTGGATATATTGGATCCCATAGAAAATTCAGGATTCTATTGTAAGAACAAGGGAAAGAATAAATATTATACAGACAATTAAAATTAAAGGGCATATTTCCACAGTCAGAGTTGAAATACCCAGGGCTCACTTTACTGTCATGTTTGTAGTGTGGGGATGTGTTGGCCTGATTTAAGTTCAAGCAGGTTTCCAGAACCTTGGACTCCCTCAGAATGGAATAAAAGTAAAGCATCCAACAAAGAATTATTGAAGAGGCGGGGCGTGGTGGCTCACGCCTGTAATCCCAGCACTTTAGGAGGTGGAGGTGGGTGGATCATTTGAGGTCAGGAGTTCAAGAACAGCCTGGCCAACATGGTGAAACACTGTCTCTACTGAAAATACAAAAATTAGCTGGGCGTGATGGTGGGCACCTGTAATCCCAGCTACTCAGGAGACTGAGGCAGGAGCATCGCTTGAACCTGGGAGGCGGAGGTTGCAGTGAGCTGAGATCACCCCATTGAACTCCTCCAGCCTGGGTGACAGGAGAGAAACTCTGTCTCAAAAAACAAAACAAAACAAAACAAAACAAATTATTGAAGAATATTCAGCATAAAACTTTTACAGCATTTTATATCCTTAATTATAGGCAGATTAAATAATGAGCATGAAGGAGTAAATGAATCAAGTTGAATGAACATATAATATTTTGTTAATAGAAAATGAGGAGGTAGATACATTCAAAAATATTCAAAATATATTTTTGAATATAAAATGTCATAGGATTCTTGCTGGAGATGTCCTCAAAGTATTTCCATGTGAGTTTAATATGAGACCACAGCCTTGATCCTCAAAGAGTGGACCACACAGCAGGTCAGATACATCAATATCCACAGGGAAACAGTTACAAAATGCAGAATGTCTGGACCCATCCTAGAAGCCCCATATCAGAATCTACATTTGAACAAGATCCCCAGTTGAATCATATACGCGTTGAGGTTGGACATATTCTGGACAGAATAGCCTCTCAACCTCCCCAGTGTTAACATTTTTGCTACATAGTTTTTGTGCTGTGGGGTGACCTGCTCATTGCAGGCTGTTGGTCAGCATCCTTGGATTATTTCTCATAATCACATGAAAAAAATAATATTATTTGACAGGTCAAATTAGGAATACTCAAGAGTTTTAAATTGCAATTATTCCCTTTCTGCTGAGACTGAGTATACAGTATTTGCTGGTTTGTCACGCTTTTACTTTCTCTATTGCAAATTTTGCAAGTTTTTTGCTTTTATGTTCTAGAATCTGAGTGTTTTTATTCTTTTGATTGCATTGTTTCAAATAAAGAATTAGAGATTTTTCGCTAAAAAAAGAAAAGAAAATCTGCTTTTCCACATAATCTTTCCCCACGTAACACTTAACAGGTATTTTAAAAATTCTTCTGCAGCCTCCTGATATGCAGAAGCTCCCTCATTCACCTGCAAGTTTAACACTTTTCATGCTGTATCATCTTTTGAAATATACAAGCCAGGACTACCTAAAAAGCATTTAACGCCGGGCGCCGTCGCTCACGCCTGTAATCCCAGCACTTTGGGAGGCCAAGGCGGGCGGATCACGAGGTCAGGAGATCCAGACCATCCTGGTTAACACGGTGAAACTCCGTCTCTACTAAGAATACAAAAAATTAGCCAGGCGCGGTGGCGGGCGCTTGTAGACCCAGCTACTTGGGAGGCTGAGGCAGAAGAATGGAGTGAATCCAGGAGATGGAGCTTGCAGTAAGCCGAGATCGTGCCACTGCACTCCAGCCTGGGCAACAGAGTGAGACTCCGTCCCAAAAAAAAAAAAAAAAAAAAAAAAAAAAAGGATTTAACATTTTCTTGACGTTGGGTAATGTGACTACACAATTCTTTAGCTTTCAACCTTACAGCAGTGCTGTCCATTATGATTTTATAAATTAGCAGTCATTTTATGAATCCACAAATTCAGCTCCTTCTTGCAGTTACAGACACTAGACGGCACTTCAGCACTACATTTGGGAGCCTTTTTATTTTTTTTCTTGAGACAGGGTCTTGCTCTGTTACCCAGGCTGGAGTGCAGTGGCATAATCATGGCTCACTGCAGCCTTAACTTTCTGGGCCCAAGCAATCCTCCCACCCTAGCCTCTCAAGTAGCTGGGACTACAGGTGTGCACTACCATGCCCAGCTAACTTGTGTAGTTTTTGTATTTCGCCATGTTGCCCTGGCTCGTCTCAAACTCCTGGATTCAAGTGATCTGCCTGCCTCAACCTTCCAAAGTGCTGGGATTACAGGCGAAAGCCACAGCAACCAGCCAGGAGCCATTTTTAAACACAGAAATCACCAAAGAAAGTACAAAAATGTGAAAAAGTGGTACTGAACTGACTGCTCAAAGGACACTTGTTTATTGCCTGAGAGCTGAAACAATAAGGCAGAGTGTCACCTTTTTTCTAATTCAGCTGGGATTGTGTGCATGGAGGGACTTAAGTTTTCACCACTGTGTACATGCCTGTGAGTAAACATGAAAGTGCTCTGAGTATTGATTGGGGGTTACGAATAAATTTTAGAGAGTAGGTGAGTTTGCAAATATGGTGTCTGTAAATAATGAGAATCAACTGCAGTTCAAACAGAAACCAGAGCAAGGTGGCAGATATAATCCAAAATACAATAAAACTAAACATACTTTGTTGTAAACTAAATATAAGAGGATTAAATACTCAAGTTGAAGACAAAGGTCATCAACTGAGTACAAACATTCAACCAACAATTAAAAGAAATATATTATATATATACAAAAACATAAAAGGATTTTTATTAAAATCAATTCATTAAAATAAAAAGGTTTTAAAATTTATAACATGCAAATACTAACACAAGAAAGTGTATGTGGATATATTAATATCAGAAAGTAGACTTTTTAAAAACTAGCATTCTACAGATAAAGAGGAGAATTTAAAAATGATAGAAGAATCAATTCACCAGTAATAAATAATCATTCTAAATATTTATGCAACAAATAACATAGTTTTAAAAATAGATGAGGTTTAAAATGGCTGAATTGTTTAAAGCTGACGAATCTGTAATTATAGTGGAAGACTTAAACAACTTGTTTAATAGCTGACAGAGAAACAGAAAAGTCTGTAAGATTCAATAACACAATCAACAAGGTAAACAATATTTATAAATATCATACCCAATAACAACAAAACAAACATTTTTTTCAATGTGCACAAATAATGTTTACCAAGATTGACTTTATGCTGGATTTTAAAATTTCAACGAATTTCAAAGACTGAAATCACTCAGACTATGCTCTCTAACCACCATGGGATTAAGCTAGAAATCAATAACAAGATATCTTAAAATTCGCAACTGCTTAAAATTAGACAATCACTTCTAAATAACCCATGGGTCAAAGAAGAACTCATAAAGAAAATGTTAAAAAATACTTCTGTACTGTCTGCTAATGAAGATGCAATAAAATTCAAACTTGAAATGCAACTAATGCAATTTTTAAGGGAAAAGTATTGCTTTACATGCAATGGTAAGAAAGAAAAAATTTTGAAAATCAATAGCAAAACTTCTATCTCAAAATTTTGGAAAAAAAAGGGACAGAAAATCTCAGAAAGTAAAACAAAGAAAATAAAAAAAGAGGAGAAAATAAAGTAGGGAAAATCTATCATAAAAATAAAAAACTGTAAGTTAGTTCTTTGAATAGATTAACAAAATTAATAAGTTCCTAGCAAGACTAGTAAAGAAAAAAAAAAGAAGAAAAATGTCACTACGTAATAAAGGTGGCATCTCTAAAAATCTTATGGACAATAAAAGGGCAATAAAAATATATTACATACCAATCATATGCCTGATAAATTTGACAGTTAGATGAAATGAAAAAATTATTTTAACAATGTTACTGAAACAGATTAAAAAATAGAAAAATTTTAATAGTCCTCTATCTATTATGGAAATAGTATCTGTTATTTAAAAAATATCTCTGCAAAAGGAGCTCCAAGGCCAGATGGCTTTCCAGGTGAATTCTTCTAAACATTTTGGAAAAAAAAATACCAATATTACATAAACTCTTCAAGGCATGGGAGGAAGAAAGGGAATACTTCTCAGCTTATAAAACCAGGATAACCTTAATACAAAAATCTGACAGATTTTACAAGAAAGAAAAACAACAGACCAATCTAACTCATGAGAATAAATGAAAAATCCTATATAAACATCAAAGAATCAAATCCAGCAATATATAAAAGAAATAATACAGTAAAGACAAACAAGGTATATTCCAGAAATTCTGGGCTGATTTGTAATTTGCAAAGCAATTGATGTAATTAACGGAAATAGAAATGATAAAATTATATGATTGTCTTAATAAGTGAAGTAAACAGATTTGTTGAAATTCAAAACCTATTTATGATTTTTAAAACTCTCAGAAGGAAATAATAAAAGTAAAAAAATAGGTTGAAAACAAAACAAAAACAATAGTGCTAATAAATCAAGATAATTCTCTGAAGAGAAACAATAAAAGAGAAAATTACTAGTCAACCTAAGCAAGGAAAAAAGAAACCAACAATACTTAAAATAAAATGAATTGAGAAACAACCATTGAAACAGAAAAAATCAAAACAAATGGACTATTAAAAATGTTGAACAAATGTACTTGAAAATCTGGAAGAAATAGGTAAAATATTTTACAAAATGTAATTTTTGAAAATTGAACTTTGGGGCCGGGCGCGTTGGCTCAAGCCTGTAATCCCAGCACTTTGGGAGGCCGAGACGGGCGGATCACAAGGTCAGGAGATCGAGACCATCCTGGCTAACATGGTGAAACCCCGTCTCTACTTAAAAAAATACAAAAAAATTAGCCGGTCGTGGTGGCAGGTGCCTGTAGTCCCAGCTACTCGGGAAGCTGAGGCAGAACGGCATGAACCTGGGAGGCGGAGCTTGCAGTGAGCCGAGATCGCGCCACTGCACTCCAGCCTGGGCAACAGAGCGAGACTGTCTCAAAAAAAAAAAAAAAAAAAAAAAAAAATTGATACCAGTGGAAAGTGAAAAGTAAACCAATTTACATAGAAGAAATGGAGAAAAGAACCAAAGAGCTATCTCATAAATAGGCACTAGGTCCAGATAGTTTCCCATGTAACCTCTACCGAACTCATAAAGAATGGATAATTATGCTATATAAATTGTTCCAGAGGCCAGAACAAAAAAAAAGTCGTAACTCTTTTTATAAAATGAGTATAACATTGATGCCTAAACTTGATAAAGAAAAATGGATTAATTTCACTTATGAATATTGATTTTTAAATCTTTTAAAATTCAGAAAAAAAGAATTTAATGGCATATTAAAATTTTTAATAATCCACTATGACCAAATGTAATGTATTCTAAAATTGTCAAGGGTATCTCAATATTAGAAAATCTATTAATGTAATCTATCATATTAAGAGATCTAAACAGAAATTTTTATCATGAACTTCACACGTACTGCATAGACCTCTGACAAAAATCAACACCTATTCCTCATTAAAGTGTCAGTAAACAGAATTAATGCATTATATACTTATATCAAATCTGCATAAGGCACCAGACTAAATGGTGTCAAGAATGTAGAATAACTGGAAGTGTCATATACTCCTGGTGATGGTATAAAATTGGACAACTGCTTAGGAAAATTGACAATTTCTTATACAGTTAAACATACACCTATCTTGTATATATAAACAAATAGAAATATATAAACATCCTAAATTGCCATCTGTAAGATAGATACTGGTTGAATAAATCAAGTTACATCAACAAAATTGAGGAATACATAGTCATTAAATGATTTGAATAAGAATGTTCTCAGTGGCCTTCATAACAGCCAAAAAATTAGAAACAACCCAAATGTCCATCAATAGAAGAATGGGTAGAAAAGATTGTACATATAAAGTTTAAGAACAGGACAGACTAAGCAATGGTGGTAGAATAGTTTAATGGTTGCCTCTGGGAGAAGGAAGTGTGGAACTGAGTAGAAATGAGAATAAAAGAGTTTTCTGGAGTGATGGAAATGTTCTATTTCTTGATTGGGGTGTGGATAACCTGGGCAACCCCATACATTTATCAAAAGGCAACAAAATTAATGCTTAAGACCTGTGCATTTCACAATCGATAACTAAACTATGCCTTAATAAATAAATTTAAATACGCAAACCCTATATAAATAAAATGAAATAAAACTACAATGAGATAGTATTTCTAATTCGAAAACCTGACAATACTTTCTGTTGACAAGTCTGTGAGTACACAGAGCCTTCCAAACAGTGAAGACTACCATGCAAAATGTAATCATTGCTCAGGGAGGGGAATTTGACTGTGTCTGCCAAAACTACCCAGCAGCCTCAGTTCTAGAAATTCACCCTAAAGATGCACATCCAAACATTCAAAACTACATATGCACAAGGTTATTCTTTGTGGGTATTGATCATTCATTGTGAAAACTGAGAAACCATCAAAATTGCCATCCATAGGATACTAATTGAATGAATCAAGATATGTTCACAAAATGGGGAACTATGTAACCATTAAAAAAAAAAGGATGAGTATCAGTTCATAAAGATAGGTTTGGTTTTTACTAGTGTTATTGATACACTAATTCTGAAACTCCTCCTTCATGTGTGGTGGATGAGAGAACAAATGAGTAAATATATTGAGTTTGTTAGGAAGGGAGAAGAGAGAAACATAAATGGAATAAAAAAGGTGAGAGTAAGTGCTATGTGGATTTGAATTGGTGATATTAATATAAATGTATATTCATGAATATATGTGTATTTGTGTACATACATATACACGAATATATGTCTGTAGATGTGTGTGTATGAATAAATATGTAAGTGTATATGTACATATGTGTATACACACGTACACACGAGTACACACACACTAATTCTGGTTTCAAAACCCTCTAAAAAATCCAAGGCTCCTTAAAGAAATGCTTGAATCCTCCAAGATATGTAAAGTGCAAGGTGAGTTTGGAATATCTTGTGGTGCCAGAAAACATGGAAGCACTCAAAGGCCAATGGAGGAAGAGGTATTAATGTGACAATGCTACTAATTGGTGTACCTGGAATGTGAATAGCATATAAATGTTCATTATACTATTCTTTCAACTTTTCTTCAGGTTTAATTTTTTTCTATAAAAACTTTTATATTTGTATTTATTTATTTATTTATTTATTGAGACGAAGTTTCACTCTTGTCGCCCAGGCTCGAGTGCAATGGTGCGATCTTGGCTCACTGCAACCATCGCCTCCTGAGTTCAAGTGATTCTCCTGCCTCAGCCTCCTGAGTAGCTGGGTTTACAGGCACCCACCACCACCCCCAGCTAATTTTTGTATTTTTAATGGAGATGGGGTTTCGCCACATTGGTCAGGCTTTGGAACTCCTGAGCTCAGGTGATCCACCCACCTGGGCCTCCCAACATGCTGGGATTACAGGTGTGAGCCACCATGACTGGCCTATAAAAGCTCTTTTAAAAACTATTTATTACCATTAATGATTGCTGAGATACCAACTCATTACTCTAAAAAATTATAGATATAGGAAAAGAGAGAGGAATTTGTTATACTTTTTCTGCACCAGTTATTATTCAGAGTAACTAAAAAGTTGGCGAGAGAAAGATTTTTGTATAGAAATGCAGCTAAAAAATAGAAAATAAAATTATAGAATTAGAAAAATACCATAAATACCATTTTGCAATCTCAAAAAAAAAAAAAAAAAACTGAATCCAGATCATGAGAAGATACTAAAACTATTAGGTGAAAAACTGATGTGGAACTGGGTAGTGCATGGATCAAGCTAGCCATATGTGAACCTACTAATTACGATGTGATGTGATAGAACACACCACCCTGAGCTAGTGCTGCCTAAAGACTTAAACTTGAATCTAATGGAAACTCTTAATCTAAATATCAGTTAATAAAGAATATCGAGGAAGCTGTGAACTAAATGCAAAATGTGTAATACTCTACAGGACACATTATTGAGTTTATCAAATAATTGTAAAAAAAAGAAAAAAGGAAAGAATCTGTTACAGAAACAAGAGACGGTAAAAATATAGCAAACAAAGGCTGTAGAAAGGCACTGTGTTAAAATTTGGGAAATTTGAAAATAATTTGGGTGTTAAATAATATTATGGAATAACCATTAATTTCTTAATGAGTAATAATCTCCTGATATAGACTTAATTTAGAGATGAATATTAAGAATTTGAGCGAAATAATATAGAAATTTTTTTCAATTACTCCAGCTCCTTTCCCTCTAGTAACAAAAAAAAAGCAGGGAGTGGAGAATAAATAAAACAATACTGGCAAAATGTTGGTAATTATTGAAGTTGGGTAATGGATGTACAGGAGTTTATTATGCTATCCTCTCTATTTTTGTCTGTATTTGAAACTTCTTAATTTAAGAAAAACAAAAAAGAAAAAGCTAATAATGGTTTGGCCAAGGATGTAGCAATAGATTTGAGATCAATGGGCAGAATTGAAATACAATCAGGGAGATAACCAACAGAACTAATTGGATGTGGAAGACGAGCAGTGGGCAGTACTGTGCAGGTAAGACCTTTCTCCTGGGAGGGTCAAGGAAGATCCCTGATTTGTAGTATTTGTCAATTTCCATGATGTAACTACTCCCACCATGGTGATCTCAAACTGAACGTGGATTTGGGAAGAGATGTGCACAACTGCCTCTCCTCAGTAGGCAAGCTCAGTGCCAACACACCCAAGGATTAAAAAAAAAAGTGATTAAACAAGAATTAGGCCTAAGTTTCTGCTTTCAACGGATGGGTACAGTAGCTGAGATCCTACATTAGGTAAGTGAGAGCCCTTGTAAATAGGGGCATTAAAAGTAAATATACATGAGAAGGAGAAAGAAGTCAAATTTCAGAATCGGGGGAGTGCAGGGGAGAAAGGGGCACTGGGCACAGGTGCTCCAATCATTACTGTATTTGGAATTTTATATTTTAAGGTTGGTGGTAAGTAAATGGGTGTTCACTTAATCATTCTTTATCTTTATTTATTTAATTTTTTGAGAGAGGGTCTCACCCTGGTACTCTGATGCCCAGGCTGGAATACAGTGGCATGGTCTCAGCTCACTGCAACCTCCACCTCCGAGGTTCAAGCGATTCTCCCACCTCAGCCTCCCTGGTAACTGGGACTACAGGCATGCACCACCATGCCCAGCTAATTTTTCTATTTTTTCGCAGAGATGAGATTTCACCATGTTGTCCAGGCTGGTCTTGAACTCCTGACCTCAAGTGACCTGCCTGCTTTGACCTCCCAAAGTGCTGGGATTACAGGCATGAGCACCGTGCCTGGCTTAATAATTCTTTATATATTTTTGAGTGTCATAAGTGTATCATAATAAATTACAAATGAAATAAAAATAAAGAGAAAAAGTAAAAAAGCTATCATGTTCCAAGTTAGTAATAAAATACCCATGAAGACAAAATAATGATAATATTGAGTAATAATAACTCATTATTTTGAAGCCATAGCTGGTGATTCCAGTTACAATTCTAAAAACTCAGCTCTTCTCACCACCACAAGCATTCATGGAATAATATATGCTCACATAGACTACATTTTATCTACCAGTGTTCAATTATAGCATAATATTCTGAGAGGTGAGTGTTTAGGAGCCCACTAGGCCACATATGTTTCAAAGCTGTCCCCTACATTTCCATGTCTTCAGTCTCATTTCAATTTCTCTGACCATTAAAAATAAAATTCTTGGCTGGACGCAGTGGCTCACACCTGTAATCCTAGCACTTTGGGAGGCCGAGGCGGGTGGATCACCTGAGGTTGAAAGTTCGAGACCAGCCTGGCCAACATGATGAAACCCTGTCTCTACTAAAAATACAAAACATTAGCTGGGCATTGTGGCGGGCGCCTGTAATCCCAGCTACTCAGAAGGCTGAAGCAGGAGAATTGCTTGAACCTGGGGGCAGAGGTTGCAGTGAGCCAAGATCACACCATTGCACTCCAGCCTGGGCAACAAGAGTGAAACTCCATCTCAAAATAATAATAATAAGTGTAGTAATAAAATTCTTCCTTTGGCCATCTTAATAGCATAGGTGCCTTTTGCTTTGAACATATATATCTAGTCACCTCCACCTAAGAAGTTCCCATTGGTTTCATAAAAACAACAACAGCAACAACAATAACAACAACAAAACTTAAAAATTAAAGGAAAGTAGCAGTTTGGGGAGTGTTTCAGTAATTTAGCTGAAAAATGATAAAGACTATTGAAGAGGACACCAAAAAGTGGAAAGATATTCCATGTTTATGGATTGGAAGAATAAATATTGTTAAAATTTCCATACTACCCAAACCAATCTACAAATTCAATGTAATCTCTCAAAATACCAAAGACATCCTTCACAGAAATAGAAAAAAATCTAAAATTTATATGGAACTGCAAAAGACCCAGAATAGCCAAAGCTATAATAAGCAAAAAGAGCAAAACTGGAAAAATCATGTTATCTGACTTCAAATTATACTACAGAGCTGTAGTAACCAAAACAGCATGGTATTGGCTTAAAAATAGACACATAAACCAGTGGAACAGAAAAGAGAATCCAGAAACAAATCCAAACATCTACAGTGAACTCATTTTTAGCAAGGGTGCCAAGAACATACATTTGGGAAAAGATAGTCTTTTCAATAAATGGTGCTGGGAAAACTGTACATCTGTATGCAAAAGAATGAAACTAGATGTCTATATCCCACCAAGTACAAAAACGAAATCAAAATGCATTAAGAACTTAAATCTAAGACCAGAAACTATGAAAATACTAAAAGAAAACATTGGGGAAACTCTTCAAAACATTGGTCTGGGCAATGATTTTCTGAGTAATACTCCACAAGCACAGGCAACCAAAGCAAAAATGGACAAATGAGATCACATCGAGTTAAAAAGCTTCTTCACAGCAAAGGAAACAATCAACAAGGTTTAGCGATAACCCACAGAATAGGAGAAGATATTTGTAAATATTAATCCCATCTGTCAAGGGATTAATAACCAAAATATATGAGGAGCCCAAACAATTATCTAGTAAAAAAGTCTAGTAATCTGATTTTTAAAGAGGCAAAAGATCTGAATAGACATTTCTCAAAAGAAGACACGAAAATGGCAAACAGGTGTATAAAAAGGTGCCCAACATCACTGATCATCAGAGAAATGCAGATCAAAACTACAAAGAGATATCATTTCACCCCAGTTAAAATGGCTTTTTTTTTTTTTTTTTTTTTTTTTTTTTTGAGACGGAGTCTCGCTCTGTCACCCAGGCTGGAGTGCAGTGGCGCGATCTCGGCTCACTGCAAGCTCCGCCTCCCAGGTTTACGCCATTCTCCTGCCTCAGCCTCCCAAGTAGCTGGGACTACAGGCGCCCGCCACCTCGCCCAGCTAGTTTTTTGTATTTTTAGTAGAGACGGGGTTTCACCATGTTAGCCAGGATAGTCTCGATCTCCTGACCTCGTGATCCACCCGCCTCGGCCTCCCAAAGTGCTGGGATTACAGGCTTGAGCCACCGTGCCCGGCCTAAAATGGCTTTTAACCAAAAGACAGGCAATAACAAATGCTAGAGAGGATATAGAGAAAAGAGACCCTTGTACACTGGTGGTGGAAATGTAAATTAGTACAAGCACTATGGAGAACAGTTTGGAGGTTCCTCAAAAAACTAAAAATAGAGCTACCATATGATCCAGCAATCCCACTGATGGGTACATACTCAAAAGAAAGGAAATGAGTATATCAAAGAGATTCTGCACTCCCATGTTTAATGCAGCATTGTTCATAATAGCCAAGATTTGGAAGCAACCTAAGCGTCCATCAACAGATGAATGGATAAAGGAAATGTGGTACATATACACAGAGTACTATTCACCTGTAAAAACGAATGAGATCCTGTCATTTGCAACAATATGGATAGAACTGGAGGTCATTATGTTAAGAGAAATGAACCAGACACAGAAAGACAAACTTCACATGTTCTCACTTATTTTTGTGTGCTAAAAATTGAAACAATTGAACTTATGGAGATAGAGAGTAAAAGGAAGGTTATCAGAGGCTGGGAAGGGCAGTGGAGGAAAGAGAGGGGAAGTGGGTTAATGGGTACCAAAAAAATAGAAAGAATGAATAAGGCCTAGTAATTGAGAGTGAAACAGAGTTACTATAGTCAAAAATAATTTAACTGCACATTTAAAAATAGCCAGAAGAGTATAATTGAATTGCTTGCAGTTCAAAGGATAAATGAGGTGACAGATATCTCATTTATCCTAATGTGTTTCAAAATATCTCATGTACCCCATAAATATACACACCTATAATGTACCCACAAAACTAATTTTTTTTTTAAAGATGAAGGGTTGAATTAAAAAACCAAGAGTGAGCAGAAGGAGGTAAGTGAAATTACTTTTTTTTTTTTTTTTTGAGACAGGGTCTCGCTCTGCTGTTGCCCAGGCTGGAGTACAATGGCACAATCTTGGCTCACTGCAACCTCCACCTCCCAGGCTCAAGCCATCCCCAACCTCAGTCTCCCAAGTAGCTGGGAATATGGGTGCATGCCACCATGCCCAGCTAATTTTTCTATTTAATGTAGAGACGAGGTCTCACTATGTTGCACAGGCTGTTCTTGAACTCCTGGGCTCAAGCGATCCTCCCATCTCAGCCTCCCAAAGTGCTGGGATTACAGGTATAAGCCCCTGTGCCTGACCTAGAATCACTTCTTTTAAGGTAATGAAGATGACATAGATAAAAGAAAGCAGTATAGGGTTACATCCTAGATTTCTGGCTTGACTTCAAAATTGTGTCATTCACTGAAAGGTAAAAACAGGTCAAAGAGTGAGTTTTAGAGGCTGAAGGGGAAACAAGAGGTTTAGCTTGGGACACATAAAAGATACCAAGTTGACATCTACTCCCACTGCCACCCACAAGAACCCAAGTTTTTGTGAGACAAGTTTCATGGTCTCACAAAGGAATCATGGGGCAGAGTGAATTACAGTACAGTAAGAAGAGACAAGGAAGTAAGGGATGCAGATAACAGTATAGATCATTGTGGTCTTTTAAGATTTGCCAGGAGGTACAAGAGGGAGGGAAGCTGTCAGATTTATGTATCAGGGACATAGGTGCAGCAGTGTGGTTGGAAGAGAGGCCGAAATTGAAGCTGTATCTGCATAGTGTTTACTATGATATTAAGAAAATGTACTAATTGGTCAGTAAAAAGGGAGAGGGAGAGGGATAATTAGCAGAACCAAGGGGAGGTTGTTGGCTGATTAAATATTTGCTGGTCAGTTTAAAATAAGATGACTTGAAAACAAATGTATATATGCTCCCAGCCTCAGCAGACCACATGGAAAGCGTCGTTGGAAAAGGTTAGTATTAAAAATAAAGTTGCACTCTCCTCGCTCCCAAACAGAGAGAACCGAGAAAAGGAAGAGGATCATGGAAGCAAAATAGCATCCCTCCTTGTCTCACATGTCAAATTATGTAGGCAACAAAATTCAACTGAAGAATAACACGATGTCAGAAACTTTCATAGGACAGAAGATTTAAAGCATACTTTGCTGAAAACTAATTCAGAAGTTTTGCTCCTTAGAAATGATATTTCCCCAGGGAAAGTATAGATTCCTGCCAAGACAGAGAGAGCTTTTGCTTTCCCCACTAATGTTTTTGAGTGATCCCTCTCACTTTTCAACAATTATAATTTTGGTTTTGGTGTTTGAAATCATTTCAATCTGACATCTGGAATAATTACATAGCGTTTCTAGGAAACCAGTTTTTTTTCCCCCAAGAAAATTACATATAGTAACACATCTTCCTTGAAAATTCAACGCTTCAGATTCTTCACAATTTTACACTCCACTAGAGAAAGTGAGCACAGCACAGTGGCAGGTCATCATGGTAGAGAGAAGATAGACTTTAAAATCAACAGACTGGAGCTTGACCATCAGCTCGTCAGCAACTAGCTGCTCTGCTGCACCGCTCCACGCCCCAGGAGAACGGGGCTCGGATAATAATCTCTGCCTCGTGGTTTTGTTGTCACGCTTAAGTGAGATAGCACATTCCAAGCTCAAATACGTGGTACATAGAACCTGTTCAATAAATGGAATCATCTAGTACATAAATTACTTTAAAACAGTTGATAAGAAGTTCAGGTTATCAATAGTCTAGTAAATACCCACTCATTTTGATGTGGTTTTGGATGATGAGAACACAGTATCAAGAAAACCTCTATAAATCAAAAAATGCTCTGTTGAGTAAGACCATGAAGTTCAAGACAAGCACAGATCATTACATTAGTTAATTGTATGTTTCTTATTGCTGTTTTAACAAATCACCACAAACTTAGCTGCTTAAGACAACACGAATGTATTGCTTTACAGCTTCGCAAATCAGAAACCCAAACAGGTTTCAATGGGCCGCGATCAAGGTGTGGGCAAGTCAGGGCCATGCTTCTCCATGGAAGTTCCAGGGGAAAGTCCATTTCCTTGCCTTTTCCAGCTCCTGCAGCTGCATTGCTTGGCTTGTGTCACCTTCCTCCATCCTCAAAGCCCATCACGCTCATCTCTGCCGCCATCTTTTCTCTCCTACTCAGATCCTCCTGGCCTCCACTTGATAAGGACCCCTGTGATTACACTGGGCCCACCTGAATAATTCCGGATACTCTCCCCATCTCAAGGTCCTTACTCACATCTGCGAAGTCCCTTTTGGCAGGCAAGGTAACATATTCACAGTCCTGGGGACCAGGACACAGACATCTTTGGGGTGGGGAAGCATTACTCAGTCTATCAAGAAAACAAAGGCAAATGACGCAGATATGGCATGTAGAAAGTAGCAGTTTGACAGTAAAAGGCTCGAGGTTTATTGTGGAACCTAATCTACACCACAAACAAAAAGGAAGTGCTGTGATCTAAACAGCAAATATGATACTACAGTAAGTAAGACGCAAGCTTTGCTGTTTATTTACAGCTGATTAGGACTTGAGGAGAGCTGGTATTACTAGTTTTATATAATGAGCTATGGGACAGACTCTAAGGAGAAAAAGTATAAATTACAAAAGTAATTGAGGAGGAAAAAATAAGTCTTGTGAAAAAATTAAGGAATTGCAACTGTGTAGCTTGGGAGGGGGAAAATAGCACAAATCCTAATAATTAATTGCAAGGGTACAGGTGTGGGCCAGAGGCAATTAGCAGGAAAGATTGGTCATGTGTTCTCCATGTTCACAGAGAGCTAAAAAAAAGAGGAAATGAGCCAAACTGCAGTGAGGAGCTGGGCTTTTAAAAAAGGAAGTTCTTGACCATGAAGATCAGACTACCAAGGGAAGCTGTGTAATCTCCATCCCTAAAGAGCTTTAAAAATAGTATAAACAGCCATCTGCACAAGATGATTTATGCATTGACCTTCAGGAGGCGGGCCCAGATCATCTCATGAAGTCCCTTCCAAGTGTGGGATTCTATGATTTAATCAGTATGTGATTTTTCTCAGCTCTACATTTTGTGAGATAACCAGCAGATGGAAGCCACAAATTCCCCAACATCATACCAAAATCATGGTTCCTCACACTGGTAGGGCCCAGTCAAGCTTGCCAAATTGGCATCCGTTGTAAAAATCATTGAAGGACCCACCTCAAACATTTATTTATCTCCTTGTGGGTGTCTGGACCACCCATGTCCACAAAATGCAGATAATCCTTATATCGATTCATGTGCATTTCACTCTGATTTTGCATAAGAGAAAGTTGCATACATTAAAAGCATTTGTCTGGTTGTGAAGCCTGAGAGAGCAGCCCTCAAAAATGTTATCAGAGATTTACAGACCCTAGTCTAAGCAGAAATGAGGCTGATTGGACACTTCCCTGAAAAAAAGTTTACAGCACACTTGGGCCTCAGTTGTTCTCACTTAGATAGCAGACATGGTTCTCTGTATATATTTGTTTGTTTATTGAACAAATATTTGGGCGCAAACTGTATTCTAGGTAAAGTACAGAGCATTGCAGCGGGGGTGGGGGATTCAATAATGAGGCAAATACTGTCCTTCCCTTACAGAACTTAGTGTCTCCTCCAAATAAACAGGCCATTTTGATGCCAAGCAATAAAAACTATAACACAGTCACGAACAAGGTGCTACGGGATAACATATGATGAGCAACCAACCCCGTTTTCGGGGACCTAAGAAGATTTGGGAGGAAATAATGCCTAAGCTGGGATCTGAAGGACGAATCAGTGCTTCTGGGGGAGCAGGAGTGGTGGAAAAGTATTTCATGGAGAGGGAACAGTGTGGTGAGAAGCTGGCAGAATGCAGCAGTATGGGAGGTGAGAGGCATCGGGGTATGGCTGGAGCATGGAGAACGGACAGGGAGGAGAGAGTGGGGCTGGGAGAAGGGAGAAAGCAAGGGCAAGTCAGAGATGAGGCTTCAGAGGTCATGAGAGGCCTCAAAGGCCATGCTAAAGAACTTGCACTTGATGTGCAGGTAATGAGCAGCTGTTGAATGATACAGATCAGATTTGTCCTTTCAAAAGATTTATTAGCACACTTTTGAATGTAGAGGCAAGAAAAAAATCGTTTACATTTGCTTCAGAAAATGGAAAGGCTTATCTGAGGAATACTGGGAATCCAAGGAATCCAAGGAGAAACTGAGCATCCAAAAGGAGCGAAGCAACAGAGCTGGGGAGGGGGAGCACAGTGGTGCTGCCTCGTTCATCGCCCGCTGCTGCTGCTTTGGGCTTCATCCTCTCCACTTGCTCTTTCTGTTTCTCCAGCTTACACTAATGGACACCCAAAGCTTCTGGGTTTTAAGCTCCCAGGCTTGACAATCCAGAGATAGACTGGCCCAATTCTCTTGTTTCCAAATTCAAAACTCCAAGGAAGAGGACTTATAGGCCCAGCTTTAGTCTAGGAGCTCATCTCTGGACCAAGGAGCTGGGGCCAGGAAGCTCTGTGCATTCCAACAGGGCAGCTGGTGCTGCAGCCACTGAATGGGAAGGAGAGTGCGTTCCCAGCGATGGAAGGCAGGGCTGCTTTCTAGATGAGCCATGTGTCCTTGCAGCAGCCTCCATGGATTGACGGATGGGAAGACTGGAGGCATAGAACCAGTGTAGAGATGGTTGCGTGTGTACAGCTTGTGCCTAAGGCCAAAAGGGAGATGTGCGGTCTCCACTGACGCCAGAACTACCCAACCGTACTGGCCACTGGCCCAGGGCAAGCTCTGGCCCTCCATTCGTCCCCATGGGCCAGAGGATAGGTTGCTCCCCTGGTGTTCTTTATTCAAAACTATAACTGCTGGAAGGCTCTGCTCTCATGTATGAATTTCCAGTCAGCATGCTTTTACTCAAATTGTTCTTTTGTTTCATTGTGTTACTAAAAAAAGTCTGACAGGTTGGCATGCTTGTTTATGTGAATGTCTGGAACTGCAATTTCTTGTATGTTCATGCGGGATCACTATATAGGCTACCGTTTATAATATTCTCAGAAACAGTCAGTATTTAAAAATGTTTTCTTAAATTAGTGCTGAAGTGTGAGATGTAAACCTTTTTATTAATGAATAATTTACCTCCCTTCAAGTCTCCATCAGGTTTAAATTTCTGCCATTAGACTCCACATAGAACAATATGTATGCAATTACATGTTTAACCACTAGATGGCACCATACATCTTTTATTCTAATTATCTCAGTCAGTCAAACGGGATTTGCGTTTTTGTTTTTGTTTATTGCTTTCCACAGAGTTAATGATATTTTCGCACTAGTTATTGAATATTCATTAGTGTCACTACTTATTTGTGATACTGCCTTTAATCATATACTAAATTTTTAAATATGCTAGACAATATTTCCTAGGAATTTCCTTCCTTTATCTGTCAATCCTTACTATAAAACCATGCTGTTTTAATTATTTTTGTTTTACAATACCTTCTAAAACCTGCTGTCACCACTATTCATTTTCAATTATGTCTTCGTTTTCAAAATATTTTTTAATCCATTAATTTATCCAAATGAAATTTAGGTTTATTTAATCAGTTTTTTTAAAAAAATCTACAATGGCACTTGTACTGGAATTGCTAGTAAATTTAACAATAGCAATAACAATAAATATAAGTCAGTTTGGAAGGAAGTTCCAACTTTGCAGTATTTATTTCCTTCAGCAAAATGAATGCTTTGAACCAGTGATGTAGACAACTGCATATACATAGTTTTTGGCGTGTGTGTGTGTGTGTGTGTGTGTGTGTGTGTGTGTGTGTACATGTGCAGAATAAAGTAATATATAGAGATATAGAGAGAAGCATATTCAAGCATACATTATAACAGATGAAAAAAATGGAGGGGAACCTTTTCACATCTAACTAACTATAGGTAGATTGACTAAATTTGTTATTATATAATTCAAATGGGATATTTTGCTCCATTAAACATAATGATTTCAAATTATATATACAGCATGATAACATATTTGTTTAAAAAAGAGAGACAGAAGAAAACAGGTAGTAAGCTAACTCATTCTCTCTGGGAGGTAAAATTATAACTAACTCCTATTCTCTTAATGCTTTTCAGAATTTTCTACATTTTAGACAGTGACTTGTATTGCTTTCATAATCAAAAAAGAAAAGCAAACTTCTAAACCTTTAAAACAATTGAGCTTTATTGAAATTTCAAAGATATACCATTGTCTTATACAGATTGATTTATTGCTCAATTTTTCATAACAATTACTAATTCATTAAATATGTCTAATGGTATTCAAAGTAAGGAGAACTTCCATAGCTAGGAGAGACACTTTATGACTTGTGCATGTCCCCTGCTAGAGCCTCAGGGAGGTGATGTTATAACATGTTGCAGGTCACAGTGGTTAGAAGTGCTCATGCAGGACTCTTCACCTCCATTTCTCTAGATACGTCCAACCTCTCAGCCTTCCCAGTCTTTGCCTTCTAGTAAGTGACAAAAATCAGAGTTTCTTAAACTCTCTGGTCTCAGGCCCCTTTTAAAAATCGGCTATCCCCAAAGGACTTTTGTCTATTCAGGTTATATCTATTAACATTTAACATATCCAAAATTAAACAGAAAGTCCTAAATATTCATTTTATTCATTTAAGTTAAAAGAATAGTTCCATTACAAGTTAACATAAATAATAATTTTTATGAAAAAGATTGTGTTTTCCAAAACAGAAAAAATATCAAGAAAAATGGCATCGTTTTACATTTTTTGAAATCTCTAATTGCTGACTTAATAGAAGACAGGTAGATTTTCATGTTTGCTTCTGTACTCAGTTTTTATCATATTTTGCTATCATATGTTATCTAGCCTCTGGAAAACTTCACTGTACACTCCCAAGACAAAAAAAGCAAAACCAGCAAATGACATCTTAGTTTCATTAGGAGAATAGTTATGATCCGAAAAAAGGTCTTAGGGAACCCCAGGAGTTCCCAAATCACACTTTGAAATTAATTACTGAGCTGGATTAAACTAACTGAATTATCATCACTCCACATTCTTTCCTTTTTTCTTTCTTCTCTATTATTCAGGAGATTCACGAGCTCAGTTAAAACTGAAAAAAGAATAATGGCGAGAATAAGGACACTAGCATGAAACAATGGCCCCTCATTACCCACTTGCTTGTGTGGAATGACCAGAACATTTTTTTTTTTAGACGGAGTTTCGCCCTGTCACCCAGGCTGGAGTGTAGTGGCGCGATCTCGGCTCACTGCAAGATCCGCCTCCCGGGTTCACGCCATTGTCCTGCCTCAGCCTCCCGAGTAGCTGGGACTACAGGTGCCCGCCACCATGCCTGGCTAATTTTTTGTATTTTTAGTAGAGACGAGATTTCACTGCGTTAGCCAGGATGGTCTCGATCTCCTGACCTCGTGATCCGCTGGCCTCAGCCTCCCCAAGTGCTGGGATTACAGGTGTGAGCCACGGCACCTGACCTGACCAGAACTTTTTAAGCCAGATCTGTATGCATTCTGGAAGTGACTGGGTTTGTTGAGGTCATCCCTAACCTCATGCCGCCATTATCACCAGCACTTCCTGGTTACTCCTTGTTAGTCTTTGGAGATAATTAACTTATGATTCATTCTGTCTTCCTCTAATTCTCTTCTACTTATTAGTGAGCTCAATATCCCTATAGATGATCATTTCCAATGTCTGTTCTCTCAGTTCCTTGGCCTCCCCACTTCTAGAGATCTTGTTCTCCTCTTTACCTTGGCCACTGATTCCCATGGATAAACTCTTGTGCTTTTACCATAACTGCAAACCCTCCATAATATCAATTATGAGCAGCTTACTATTCTGGTCAATAACTGCTATTTTTTCAACACATTTCCTGAACCCCAATTCCAATAGTCGGCCAGCCTCACAAACATCTACAATCTGCCTGGAGCTCTCTTCCCTGATTAGTCACTTGGCTAAATCCATCCTGCCATCTTCTGTCTATTGATCCTGTTGGTTTTCCTTGCAGCCTCCCTCACTTCCTCATTATCTTGCTTACATTTCATGGTCTGTCGTTATAATCACTCCCTTAAATTTGCCCCCAATTTCTCTACCTTACTCTTGTTCATCAAACTCTCTTGGATAAAGCCAAACCCTAGTTAAATTTGACATTCTGCCTACACTGTGACTACACTCACACAAATGAACATATCTAGAGTAAAATCCACTAATGACATCAATATAGATTAATGATCATTAACATTACGAGAATGATTAACACTGCCTAGCAATTGTACTGTATATCCCTAGATAATTTACTGTTCTACTCTCCTATGTGGTTATTTCTTACCTTCCCTCTTCTCAGATTCCAACACCTCCTCCTCCATCCTCATTCCCAGCTGATGGCTTTGCTTCCTGTGTAATTAAGAAAACTGAAGCCATCAGAAGACACCCTCCATGTCCTCCCCTGATGCATGTGTGTACACATGTTCCAGCTCTCTTCCTGTGATATAGTTGAGCCATCTGCATTTCAGAAGGCCAGCCCCTCCAGTATGGCTCTAACCTACTCAAGTCATTGTTCCAGCAATTTTCTTCTCTCCTGTCTTATCAATGTATCCCTCTTTTTTGTCTGTATTGTCTGGTAAAACCTTTCATCATCCTATTGTCTTTCCAGCTATTGCCCATTCTTTTCCTTATCTTAAGAAAAAAAGTAACAAAACAAAACACAGTTCTTTGAAAGAGCTGTTTATCATTGCCTCTAATTTAGTTCTTCCTGCTCTCTGTTGAATCTACTCTAATTGAAATTTATTTCATTTTTTCCCCCAATTTGCTCCTATCAAGCTCACCAGTAACTTCCACATTGCTAAATTCAATGCTCAATTCTCAGGCTTCACCTTCCTTGAAAAGAATTTGACATTCGACAGAATTTTTCACTCTCTCCCTCTTAAAAATCTCTCCTCACCTGGCTTCCAGAACATGTTGCTGTCTTGGGTTTTCTCTGTGTGACAGCTATGAAGGAAGAAAAGAGCAGAGTGTTGGTTGAACTGGAATTGCACAGATCTCCATATTCATTAGGACATTAGGTCAGAAAGAAAAGTAGTTGGCCGGGCGCGGTGGCTCAAGCCTGTAATCCCAGCACTTTGGGAGGCCGAGACGGGTGGATCACGAGGTCAGGAGATGGAGACTATCCTGGCTAACACGGTGAAACCCCGTCTCTACTAAAAAATACAAAAAACTAGCCGGGCGAGGTGGCGGGCGCCTGTAGTCCCAGCTACTCGGGAGGCTGAGGCAGGAGAATGGCGTGAACCCGGGAGGCGGAGCTTGCAGTGAGCTGAGATCCGGCCACTGCACTCCAGCCTGGGCGACAGAGCGAGACTCCGTCTCAAAAAAAAAAAAAAAAAAGAAAAGTAGTTGAAGAGAGAAGGCTCAGGTGGCTCACCTGGGACTGAAAGAGAGTGAGAAAATGACCTTTGCATGAAGCCATAAGAAGACATTGAGCCTGGTAAGATCATCTCAGTGAACGGATGGATATTGACATTCAGCACATCAGGTCCTGAAGATCAAGGATCTAAGCAAAAAGCCAAGAGATGCAGTAATGACAGGGAAGGGTAAAGATAAGGGTAATAATATCAAAAATCCCAACTCCAGTGTGGTAACCAGATTGTACTAATGCATACATATGTACTACCATGCATATATTTACTGTCTAACTTTTACAAAGTGTTTTCACATCTATTGATTTCTTCACAGTATCCCTAAGCAATACAACTATTTTTATCTTAATTGTATAGATGAAGAAACTGAGGCTTGCAGAGGTTAAAACAACTGTCTAAGATTATACTGGAATTTTAACAGAGTTGGGACTAGAAGCCTGATCCAGAAAAATCAAGAAGCAGTTCCCAGGCAGTTCCTTTCTAACACAGAAATCCTGGGCAACTGAGTCAGAAGCACCTGATGGCTTGGTCGAGAGAGATCAGAGAATCAGCATCAGATCTTGAGACTGTATGCCAGATATGGATGGCACAGGGCTGGGTGAAAATAAGTAGCAACACTGACAAGCCAGCATCTGTGAAAGGGGCACTTTATGAGGGTCAGGACCACAGTAGAAGCAGATGAGCTGAGCTGAGCTGAAACAGGTAGCTGCAGCAGGTGGGTTCACCTGATTGAGGGGGTACGGTGGAGGTAGAGGAAAACAAGTAATATCTGACAGTCATCCCAAAGAATAAATGATCCCACAATTCTCTGTGGAAAATCTGATATTTAGTTCCTGGAGTTGTTAGGCCTCCAGCCTAGGGAAGAAGAAAATATTTGATGTTTGATAGCTGTTGGAGACTGAGCGAGAGATGGGAAAGATGGATTTTTTTCCCTCTTTAACTTAAATTCATTATTTGAGGAATTTTAAACAGTCCATGGAAAGTGCATAATCTTTACAAAGTAGAGGAACAAACAAGTTATTTCCTTGACCTGTCATTTGTCACTTCACATTGGAGCAGGATTTTTGAAATTTCAAGTATAAGAAGTATGTTGAACGAGGACAGCCCATCGTGAAATCACAGCACTCCCCTTCATGTGTTCAGTAGAGTTAAGCTTCCCTTGCCCCTACTTGAACATTCAGGTGCATCCCAGGACTTTTCTAGATACTCTTGGATGTGTATATGAGGACAAGAACATCCTACAATCCCTTTAGTAACAAGTGAGTGGAATTCAGTAATCAGAACATCTTACATAACCAGAAACTGAAACTGATTTAGCACTAAACCTTTTCCTGTCCCTGTACCTCAGCTGCTCCACTGTGGATGGCTTATGCTTTATTCTCCACCTAGTGCTTTCCCTCCTCCCTTCTGATGCCCTCCCGCAGCTTGCTAGCCAGTTTCTGGGTTAATGCCAGAGCCAGAAGAGAGACATGGTAAAGGGCCAGGAAATGTCCTTCTTGTGCTGGCTTTGGGCTTTCCAGGCCTGGCAAACGTTTGCAGATGAGTCTTTCTTTCATGGGCACTTTCACGGGCATCCTGTAGGGTCCCTGGTGGGCCCCTGCCCTGCAGTCCTGTCCTGGGCTAATGCATCTTATTATGGGTGGTCCAAGGTAGGTAGGGTGACCATCCATCCCAGCTTGTCCAGGAATATTCCCATTCTAGCCTAAAGGTCCCACATCTTGTGAAACTTCTGAGATCTGGGCAAACCAGAATGGTTAGTCAGGGGTTACTCATGAGTCCTTCTGCAGCCCTCAATTATCTGATATTAACTTCAACTTCTGGCTTCTGGCCCTTCAACCATCTAGGGCCCTTGGACAAATTCATTAAAAACCCACACTGTCTCACTTGCCCAATCACCCCACACAGAGCTAGTCCACAGAAAATATTCCTTTACCCTTTGGAATCTGAAGGTATAAGCTCTCCATTCTGCCTGGATTCAAAGTTTGTGAAGGTCATCTCCATGTGCATAGGCAAAGCAGCTCCCTGGCCGCCCTTCCACTTTTCTGGAGAGGATTCAGGATTGTCCTGGGCCCATTAGAACAGATTCCTTCCCATCACCTCTGAGAAGGCTTGGCAATGGCTTAGGGACCTCAAGGGGTGCCTAGTCTGGACTTCTTGGAAAGATGAGTTATTTTTTTGTAGATGTGGTCAAATCTGCTATCACCCTTATGTTGTATCAGCTGAGCCTACAAATTACCTTCCCTAACCATGGAGGCCCCTATCTGGGTCTGTTTTATATGGTGATAATAAATACCTTACTGATTAAATCACCTTTTAAAAACACTGATTTTAAGCTGGGCACAGTGGCTCATACCTGTAATCCCAGCGATTTGGGAAGCCAAGGTGGGCAGATCACTTGAGGTCAGGAGTTCGAGACCAGCCTGGCCAACATGGTGACAACCTCGTCTTTACTAAAAATACAAAAAAAAAAAAATTAGCTGGGCGTAGTGGTGCTCACTTGTAATTCCAGCTATTCAGGAGGCTGAGGCAGGAGAATCAATCACTTCCCAGAGAAGGAAGTTGCAGGGAGCCAAGATCGTGCCACTGCACTCGAAGCTGGACAACAGAGCAAAAACTCTGTCTCAAAAAATAAAGAAAGAAAGAAAAAAATGCTAATTTTAATAAAATAAAGCTGTGAATTTAAATGAAAAAAAATACAAACTTTTAATAACATACAAGATTTTTAATAAAAAATAAAGATAATGCCTTATCCTCTTGCCTTTACCCTTTTTGGCTTTTTACAGCTTAAGTTGCTTCTAGCTTTAAGGAAGGTGATTCAGAACTTTCCAAATGAACTCCTGGAGGTCTCCGTTACTAAACATGGGGTAAACCTGAATGGAGCAACTGATCTTTCCAAATAAGTCATTTCAAAATTCTCCTCCACGTCAACTCTTTCCATTCTGAAAGTGGTTGAGGGGATTCAAGTCATGGAATGTAAATTTCACATACTGTGATCTGGCTTTGGAATATCACATCAATTCTATCTTGGTGTCTCAGTCTCTAACTTTAATTTTAACACTCTATTACACAAGAAACAAAATAAAAACTACCCCAGTAGGTGGCACCTGCAGAAATATATGCAGAGCATTTGTGGCAGATTGTATTTTCCAAAAATGGCCATAGCAATATTTATGTTCCCACATACTCTCCCAGAACCTTGACATCCTTCCATCAAGCAGTGGAATCTATTATCTCCCCTTTGAATATGGGACACCTCAATGACTTGCTTCTAACAAATACAATGTAGTAGACATGATGCTGCCTGACTTCCTAGACGAAGTAAAAGAAGGCAATATAGCTTTTGACTAGTTCCTCTCCCCGCCCCCTTCTATTTTTCTCCTCTCTCTCTCTCTCTCTCTCTGTCTGTCTTAATCTGGACCAGTGATGAAATTTGTGGAACCCAGGAGAAAATGAAAATGAGCAGCCTCTTATTCAAAATTAAGACTTCCAAAAGAGTGGCAAGCACAGAGCCCTCTTCTGTGTGTTAGCCTTGTGTAACTACACAGGACACAAACCCATGAAGCCATCCCTGTTTAAGATGCTTATCTTTGAAAACCAGCCACCATGTTGACAGGAAGCCCATCCCAAATGGAGGAGTTATGTGTAGCCATTCCACTTGACAGCTGCTTAGTCAACTTGGACGGCTCTAAATACCATAAACTGGGTGTTTCAAACAACAAACATTTATTCCTACAGTTCTGGAGGCTGAAATTCCAAGATCATGGTGCTAGCAGGGTCAGGTTCTAATGAGGGATCTCTTATTGGTTTACAGACAGCCACGTTTGGCTATGTCCTCAGATGGTGGAAGGAGAACGAGCTGGCTCTCTGGCCTCTTCTTATAAGGGCACTAACTCCATTAATGAGTTTTCCTTGCTCCTGACCTAATGACATGCCAGGGGCTCCACCTCCAAATGTCATCCCACTGTGGATTAGATTTGAACATACACATCTGTGGGAGACACGAACATTTAGTCCACAGCAATAGTCCTAGAAATACCCTCAGCAACAGCCAGAAGCACCCCCCAGACATGTGAGTGAGCAAGCATTCAGATGACTCCAGCCCCAGCCTTTGAGTCTTCTGGATATGGCTCCTGGCCTCATAGAAAAAAACTGCCCTCGCAGTCCCCTGTCCAAAGAATCCATGAACATGATAAAAGTTTGTTTTCCACCTCTAGATTTGGGGTCATTTGTTACTCAGCCGAGTAACCAGAATAGCATGACTTAGAGACAGGACTTATGAAGGATATGCAGCCCAGTCACACCTGCCCTGTCTCTGACATGGCAGCATCTCCCACAAGCATGTCAGAATTCTAATACCATCCGAGTCTTCCCCAGTGTTGCTCCAAGTCTCTGGACTACAACTACCACAACACCCTAGCAACAGAACCCAAAACTGTCCCTCTGCAGCCGTCTGCTGCCTGAAGCAGCTGCTGCCTTTGACACCTTTTCCAGAATCGAACCTTCATGGTCCTCCACACGAGGCTGTGCAGCTCCCTTCACAGGGCTTCAGCCTCAGGACATGAGGACCATGGAGACCACTCACTCAATACTACAAACAACCCTTCAAGTACAGTCATCACCAATGAGACAAGTCCCCAACTTCAGATTTGGGGTTACCCTTCCAGCAACCATACCCATTAAATTGGGAATTTACGTGTCATTTACATCAGGGTTTCTATGAAAATGAGTCTGAGACTCTAACTTCGTAGTTTTGAAACTCAACCTTTGCCTTGGTTCAGAACCACAATCCAAGCTGTGATCACATATGCTCCATTTGACTTAAATAACTGTTGGGATTCAATGACTCTGTCCTTTCTGCCTGCTTATTTGAGTGCCCTTGGAAGCCATATCTGTTGGAATTTAAAACACTCAATCCATAGCAAATTAATATGTCATAGCATAGAATTTTGTACTTCTAAAAGAAGTACAAAAATAAAAACTAACTAGAAGGTTAGACATTTTTTAGGTTTTACAAATTATGAAACCATGACCACTAAAAGAAACTCATCCATTATACAAAATGATGTTATGAGTTATTTTGAAAAATATAGGAATGTTCTCAAAGTAAATGGTGTTTTTACCATAGTAAATTTATTCCATGCAACAACTAACTGAATTATTTGCTTTGCTCTTGTTAGTTCCCAAATTCAGCTGTTCCTAAGTGAAGATGCCTTTTTCTCTAAGTTTTCCTTTCAGTCATACATTAGTGCCTGTACCATTTCAAAGCCATGTAAACATTAACTTACATAATACATACTTTTTAAGAACCAAAATGTTCTCAAATTTTGAAAATATTTCTTACATTTGTCTTTGGTATCCAATTGCCAAACAAAGTTAAATTCAAATTTCTATCAAACTTGTTTTCTGTATCCAAAACCACTCTAATTAAACACACCAAGCATAATAAAAACTAAAATAAAAAATTAAAATAAAATAGCATTGCATCCTTAAAGGATTATGTTGAATTATTAAAAAAAAAAATCTGCAGTGTTGCTTTTTCTGTTTTTTTTTTTTCTCTTTTCTTTTTCCTGAATCATGTCCAAATTAAACCAAGCTGACCATAAAGAAAGGTTATCAAAATACTCACAGTTCAGGCTCCCTACAGGACTGTTCATAGTGCTATAGTATTACAAAGTAGTAATATAAGTATGTTATGAGGAAATGTGAATTCCTAGCTGGAAAATCTAAAAACAGGATGTTAGAGAACAATGGAAAGCCACCCTGCCTAGTGGTGTATGTACAGTTAGAGAAATTGGCCAACCAAATTCTATTATAAAATAAAGAGAAACGATATCATTTTTAAAGCGCTTTGGAATATTTGTACAGTATTTGCCTCCAAGTAGACACTCAATTGTACATTTGCTAAATAAAATAATACAGATTATCTCATTGTTTTACTCCTCAACAACCTTGCAAAAAGGATAATACTATCACTACTACTCAGGAGAAGTTCTGGAGTTCTACAGCTACTATTGTGGTCATTGCTCTTCCAATATTACACATCTGACACCACATTCACTCATTCATTCATTCATCCATCCATCCATTCATGAACTCTTCAAAGCCAAACTTGTGATTAGTGTATTCAAGGAGAACAGGAGAAAGAAATGCAGTGGGGGAACAGACATCTAACCACAGCACTGCATTGCACAATAGTGGTATAATAGAGATAAACTGCTCTGGGTCAGATAAGGCTCCCTGGAGCAACTGACACTCAGCTGAATCTTTAAAGCGGAGACTAAAGATATTGTTTCAATCCATTTTGTCTAAATCAACACTTCTCAAACTACACATGAAGGAACACTAATATGAGGCTTAATAACAATAAATATTCTATGGATGATAGAGTATGCCTATTAGCAGCAGTTGCTCTGGGCTTTGACCTGGTTCGTCATTCATTGCAAATGATTCAGGTTGGCCCACTGTTCCACCAAGGGGCCTGCTGGGTTTGACCATTCAGAACTAGCCTGTCATGATCTGGCCCTTTTTTTTCTCTCTTTTCTTTTTCCTGAATCATGTCCAAATTAAACCAAGCATGACCATAAAGAAAGGTTATCAAAATACTCACAGTTCAGGCTCCCTACAGGACGTTCATACTGCTATAGTATTACAAAGTAGTAATAAAAGTATGTTACGAGGAAATGTGAATTACTGAATGCAGTAAGACTCCGTAGGTGGCCAGTTAACTGAATATTCTGCATTTTAAGACTAAGGGACAAGACTCTGGAGCAGAGGGGACCCTGAAAGACATTGCATCACACCACAAGTCTCACCCTTGCTGCAGCTAATACCTTGGGTGACTTTTCTTAATTGTTTAAAGAGAACTTAAACTTTCTTTAGATGGATTTGAAGGTGTGATAAAGGAAGAATTTATTTTAAAAACAAACTGGAAGTGATAATAAGCTGGATTGCTCTATATTTAAGTAAGAAGCCAAAACAACTTATCAAAGGGCCTTTTGAAGTTGTACAAGGCAAAGTCTTCTCCGCTTCAGGGTGAGACCAAGTAGCGCATATTATGGAAAGCCACTCAGCTTCCACAGTTTCTGGGAGAACAGAGAAGAAAGCCCATGGGTTGCCCGTTTAAAGTGAATAATCTGAGCACTGAAATGTTGAAAGCTGAAATCAGAATTAGATTAGTTAGAAAAAAAGTTAAAGTGAGAAGGAGCCTCTCCAGGCATCTCCCATTGTACACAGCAAGTGGCCAGGACTCCATAACAACCCTGAGAAGAGTGCAAAACTTTGTGAATTAGAAATTTGGCAGAAACCTAGGTAGGCCCACCTTTCCCAATGTGTTTCATGTCGTTTTCATAGAAGTCTCAAGTTGGTGCTTGTAATTTCTACTAAAATTTTCCCTCGGAATGAGATTCGTGTTTATGGGAATTGTTTGTGGGAGTTCTAAGGTTTGCTTATGCTTGCCACATTTCTCAATGGTTGGGGCAAGATGGTACAAGTTCAGAGTGGAAGGGGTGCCCTCTCATACATGCCAGAGCCCATCTCAGGGCCTGCGCTAACATCTAAAGAGACTTTGATATTGAGTGGCATAGAATGTTCTTTATTTTAGGTGATGCTTCAGATGTGCAGAAGTCTCGCTGGAAGTTGTGCAGTGTGGTTGTGCGAACACTGAGGCTTCTGCAACCAGGAGTCTGAACAACAAGAAATGGTAATACTCGCTGAGCCTTTGCTCTGCACTGGGCCATCCTGTAACACATTGCCTATCTCATCAAAGAAGTGGGACTCTGAAGAAAGGAAAAATTTCAGCCATTTATGACATTTGGCTCTACTGTGTTTGTACAAACACCAACTCAATGTTTATTGACCCAGTCAGTCCAGTGGAAAATGAAACTGAGAAAAACAAGAAATAACAAAATAGAAAGTGAGTTATTTTCTTAGCCTTTAATTATAAGGAAATTTCATAATTATACACATATTATTTGTGTGTGCAAGTAATCTTGTAAGCTTATTTACTCATGTAACAAATGTTTTTGAAGTATTTACAATACACCAAGTACACCAGCCTCATGCCAGGTGCTGAAGACATAGAAGTGAAGCAGTGTTTTGATTTTCTGTTTCTGTGTAACAAACCGCCTCAGAACTCAATGCCTTAAAACTACAATTCATTATGCTCTTTCAGTGAATTCACTAGACTCAGCTGGACAGTTCCCACTTGGCATTGCTCATGTAGTGACAAAGATATAGTGGTTGGGGCTGGAGGCATATGAAGGCTTGACTGGTCTGGACATCCAAGTTGTTTTGTGTGCCCGCAGCTGAGATGGCTAGAAACATCTGGAGCTGTCTAGACCATTCTCTCTCTCTCTCTCTCTCTCTCTCTCTCTCTCTCTGTCTCTCTATCTCTTTCTCTCTCTCTCCCCCCCCTTCTTCTCTCCCTCCCTCTCTCTCTCTCTCTCTCTCTCTCTGTGCATATGGCCTATGCACCTGGCCAACGTGGGCTTCCTTAAGCAAGGCAACCTCAGGTAGTCAGATGTCTTCCAAGTTTTTCTGGAGCACAGAGACCAAGCCAGAAGCTGTAAGGCTTCTTACAACCTAGCCCAAAGTCATGCAGCCTCCCTTCCACTGAATTCTATCGACTATCCAGGACAAGCCCAGATTCACTGTGGGAGAAGATGACCCAAGGCTATGAATGTAAGTGTGGTTAGTTAAGGGACCGTCTTTAATGAGTAACCAGGACAAACAAGCATCATATCTAGCCTCAAGTATTTATAATAGTTAAATAAACATTGGATTCAGAGCTGTAGTCCTGACTACTAGCTTAGGCTTCGCCATGTGATTGTCAAAGTGATTACGCATTTAAAAATAAAATAACAAAAGGATTTATAAATGTTGTGTACAACTAAGTACTTGGCAGCAATTAAAAACTATGCTTTCAGCCAGTCATGGTGACTCACACCTGTAAGCCTAGCACTTTGGGAGGCCAAGAAAAGAGGGACATTTGAGCTCAAGAGTTCGAGACCAGCCTGAGCAAAATAGTGAGACCATGTACCTAAAAAACAATCAACAACAAAAACAAAACTAAAAAACAAAAAAGAAAACTATGCTTTCAAAGAATCTTTGTAAATGGAAAGTATTCGAGTTAAGTAAACAGCAGACCACGTAACCAGTGTATGTAGAGCATCCTCAATCTTTGTTAAAATACACATGCCTATACACACACAGGTACATATATAAATACACTCACAGAAACAAGACTAGAAAGAATCCCATGAACATAGTTAAGATGGTTGGGATGTGGGTGATTTTTCCTTCCTTATGTTTTTCCAAATTTACTGTAATGAACATGTATTGCTTTTATAACAAAAATTATGGTATATCATATAACTAACATCCTGAGAAAAAAGGAAAGTGAAGAGTTAATCTTTATACCTATTTCTGGAACTTAAGCTGTCCAAAACTCTACCATAGGAAGATGTCAAATAAGCATGGAATCCTAGTATGATACTTGGTAAAAATTGAGACTTTAAGGTAGACTGTAGATTCTAGCTGCTTGTCCTCAATTTAGAAGACATAATTTACATTGGTGCTGAAGTTGGAAGAGTCCTATCTGGACACTAAACTAAGTTAAAGCTGATGAATATGTTTTAGCATGTGAAATGTACTAAGTTAGTGATAATAACATTGTTTTGCTTGCTTTAGAGCTTTATATAAATAATATCATAATATCTCATTTTGTTTTCTGCCTTTCTACTTATTTTCTCCATAGCACTATTTTATTATCTTTTAAAATGTAATATTTGATACCTACAAAATAACATTTTTTTTTCTTTTGAGATGGAGTCTCGCCCTGTCACCAGGCTGGAGGGCAGTGGCATGATCTCAGCTCACTGCAAGCTCTGCCTCCTGGGTTCAAGCGATTCTCCTGCCTCAGCCTCCCTAGTACCTGGGACTACAGGTGCCCGCCACCAAGCCCAGCTAATTTTTATATTTTTAGTAGAGACGAGGTTTCACCATATTGGTCAGGCTGCTCTCAAACTCCTGACCATAGGAGTTTATATATAAAAACTATAAAGAATACCAATAAAATAAACCCTTATGAAGTCCACCACCAACTTCAGAATTAAAAGATTTTAAATACCTGTCCTCTTCCTCATAGCATCCCTGACATATATACCATGACAATATTCACAATGATATGCACAATTATAACACAAAACTGAAACCAATACAAATATCCATCAACTAAAGAATAGTCAGGGCTGGGGCAGTGGTCATGCCTGTAATCCCAGCACTTTGGGAGGCCAAGGTGGGTGGATCACCTGAGATTAGGAGTTCGAGACCAGCCTGACCAACATGGAGAAACTCCGTCTCTACTAAAAATACAAAATTAGCCGGGCGTGGTGGCACATGCCTGTAATCCCAGCTACTCGAGATGCTGAGGCAGGAGAATCGCTTGAACCTGGGAGGCAGAAGTTGCAGTGAGCTGAGATCGTGCCATTGCACTCCAGCCTGGGCAACAAGAGTAAAACTCTGTCCAAAAAAAAAAAAAAGAAGAAGAAGAAGAAGAACAGATATATTCACCCAATAGAAGACACATCAGGGAAATGAGTGAACTACAGCTATACACAGCTGACTACAGATAAATATTAGAAACTTAAGTGGAACAATTAAGCCCCTGAAGACCGTACATTCAACCTTTGCTCTGTGCTGGCCTCTTCACGTTACTTATTGCCTATCTTAGAAAAGTGGGATTCTCTGATTCCAAAGAACCAAAACTTTGATGGCCATGCCTGAAAATTTGTCCCCACAGCACCTGACCCCAGGACACAGTAGGAACCTGCCTCTTGTGCCTCAGCCAGTCCCACAGTTCTTTTCTACAACTCACCTCTCCATTTCAGTGTATTTAGAGTGTCTTTCTCGCTGTTATCTAGGAGATTGTTTTTGTTTGGTGTTTATCTTAATGCTGAACTTCAAATCAGTAAAATATGCACATAATTAGTTTATCAAGCAGTCTTAACTGGAAGCATTCAAACCTAAAACAGTTGTTTTTTTTTTTCTCCTCCAATTTGCTGCATTCAATTGTGCTAGGATAAACCTTCCTTATCAGGTACTTTTAGGTTACTTCCAGCCTAATTTATTTTAATCCAGTTAAATCATTATTCTCATAGAGTTCCCTCCTCTGCCCAGAGCTCATGCTGCTTGACCCATGGCCTGAAACCTGAAGGACATAAAAGGTGTGGTCCTTACTTTCTTTTGGTGTCCCCACTGTCTAGGTGACTGGGTGGGTGGAGGAATAGGAGTTATGTAAAGGGATAATTGAGTCCTGCTTAATAAATGCTGTCATATGGTTCTCTCTGGGCTACACTTTCTTGATGTGGTAGAAGTCCAGACACTAGCTCTTTGGGGGGACACAGTGCAAATTCACTTTGGGGCACAGTGTGTTCTTGTGGGAGAACCCACTCACCTCATTGTTTTGGGTATAGGATAGCTGTCCTGATTCCACTTATTCCAATCTCTTTATCCAGTTATACACTAAAGTTGGCTCCTATCAGCCAATTGTTAAATTTTCAGGAATTTTGTGAGCTGGTTGTTAATCCATTGGTAGCTTGAAATCGACCACGGTGAGAAAATTTACACTACAGAAATCAGCAAAAATTACAACTCTAGTCTACTTTCTTTTTTCTCTTGGAAAGTCAAACATATACTAGCACTTACTGGAATGTCCATGGCTTTCACCTCCTTTCCCGAGTGACCTACCCCACAGTCTCTTGCAGCTTCATCCAGAGGACAGCCCTTTGGGAAAGGGGTGCTGGCAAGATGACTGAAGCTTGATTATTGCATAAAGCATTTAAGTGGCTCAGGAAAACCATGCACCCTTCCCACATCAATGAACAGGAGTGCCCACAATTGCATTGTTGGCTCTTCACACCACCCTGTAATTTCTCTTCGAATTTCTGCTCTTTCTGCTCGGATTAGCATAGTAGCAGTTCAGCAATCAACTACATAAGCAGGCATGTGCTCAGGAAAGAAATATTGCCTCCCCTTCTTCTTCCCTTTAGAGTACCCTCAATCTCTGGAAGCAATTGTCTCAGAGGCCCCTCCCACTCAGAGAGAGAGTCTCATACAAGCAGCACTCCAAGGTCTTCTCTCTCTCTTGATTGTCTCGAGGCAGCAGTTCTCAAACTCTTTGGTCTCAGGACTTCTTTGCCATCCTAAGAAATACTGAAGATCTCAAAGAGTGTTTGTTTATGTGGACCATGTCTATTGAGATCTACTGTATTAGCAATTAAAACAGAAACTTTAAAAACATAGCCATCATCTCATTTCATGTAAGCCTCTAAAAATCTCCACTGTAAATTCATGAGAGAATGAAAGTGAAAACTGAAAATAATATTTTAGCATAATTATAAAAGTTTTGGCCTAATAGGGTCCCCATGTAAAGGTCTCCTGGACCTTTAGAGCTCCCCATCAACTGTTGGGATATAATTCTCCATTAATCTCTCATGTTTCTGTGTGCCTTTCAGCATAGGCGCCAACTGTTTTTGATGGAGACTATCTTTTCAAGGATGTTTATATAGTGAACAATCTTGGGAATATAGACAATATTTACCTCCAGAGCAAAGGGCAGGTTTGTTTACTGTCAAATAAAAATAAAGATAATGTCTCCCTCTGTGACAAAGTTTATTTAAAAAAAGACTAATACCCGTTATAAAAGATTTTGTTTCCCACAGCTTGGAGTTCCTCTCTTAAAACACGGTCCATTGCATGTGGAGATATCACCTGATACTTTTCATGTTGCTATGTTGGAAATGGGCTTTCATGAACTTAGTGCAAAACTGATGGTACTCTGGCTACTGCTATGGTTGTGAATAATAGACTGTTGTCTCTGATACAGGAATCTCATGGCTTCTGCCAGCATCTGTGACTGTGCCAGGCTGACCTACTAGCTTGAAGTAAGATTAAATCTCAGATACTTCATAGTTCTTGACATCTACGTTTTGAAAACCGTGTCCTAGAGATTTTTCAATATCTCATAAACATATAAAATGATATTAGTTGTGGGCATGAATGAACCTGAAGGTTTTCTGGGGACTGGTGCAAAATGTATTACATTATTTTTATATTATACCATTATATTATGATAAAACACAATACAATACATGAGAGAGGATACTAAATATTGAATTTTTGTAAATCTTCCAAATGAAATTTTTTCAAAATATTCAGTAAGAAGTGAAGGGAGTTTGCTTCTTTGAACAGAATCTTTATACCAGATTTTTGAAATGAAGTGCCTCCATGTACTTTCTAAACATGGCTTTTCTAGTAATAACTATTAGAATGATAAGTTTCTATACATGCCACATTAATATACTAATGTTTTAAAATAAATTATTTTGTTATGAAAGAATAATGTGCATACAGGAACGGTGAGTAAACCTACTCTGAAGGTCATCGTTCCTGTCACAATTTTCGTTTCTATGCATATCCTTCATTGTTTGATAGAACCATGACTTTTATGTACTCCTATACACATCACTGAGAACTAGGATTTGCATAATGCCATTTTGGCTTTTTTGTGTATTTTTTAAAGGTAAAACTTATTGAAGTATAATAATCATACAGAAGAGGAGGTAAATTGTAAGTACCTAATAATTTTCCCAGAATGAATACATCCATGTTGCCAGCAGCCAGATATTTTATAAAACTCTCTAGCTGGGCATGGAGGTATGTGCCTGTAATCCCAGCTACTTGGAAGACTGAGGAACGAGAATCGCTTGAACCCAGGAGGCGGAGGTCCCAGGGAGCTGAGATCATGCCACTCACTGCACCCCAGCCTCCAGCCTGTGTGACAGAGAGGGAGTCTGTCTCAAAAATAAAATAAATAAAATAAAATAAAACTCTCATCAGAGCCCACTTGGTGCTTCCTTAGTCACTTCTCCCCTCCACAGGGAAACCATTTTCCTGACTTCTAACTTCAGATTACTTATGCCTGAATAAGATTTTTTAACAGCTTTATTGAGATATCATTCATATGATATATAATTTGTCCATTTAAGTTGTGTAATTCAGTGGTTTTTAATATAAGTTTGATATCACAGGGTTATGTAGCCCTAACCACAATCTAATTTTAAGGCATTTTCACCATCGCCAAAAGAAAACCCACACTCATTGGCACTCACTCCCTGTTCTCCCTCACTGCCCTCCATCAGCCTAGAATAAGATTTTTATTTTTTTTCTAAGACAGAGTCTCACTCAGTTGCCCAGGCTAGAGAGCAACAGTGCACTCATAGCTCACTACAGCCTTGAACTCCCCAGCTCAAGTAATCCTCCCACCTCAGCCTTGTGAATAGCTAGGACTACAGGCATGTACCACCATGCCTAGCCTAGCTAACTTTAAACAAAAATTTTTTGTGTGGGGATGGGGTCTCATTATGTTTCCTAGACTGGTCTTGAACTCCTGGCCTTAAGGGATTCTCCCTCTTTACCATCCCAAAGCACTAGTATTGCAGGTGTAAACCACTATGCCAGGCCCAGAATAAGATTTTACAATCTCTCTTTATATTTTTTGGAATTTGGCATCAATAAAAACTTTATTCTTCTAAGTAGGTAAAAACGTAAATTCATTTATTTACAACTCATCAAATATTTCTGACAGCTAAAATTATAATATAGAATCTGAGAATCTAAAGAATCTAAAAGTCATTTCTTCCTTAATAAATCTAGTATTAAAATTTCCTATGAAAATGTAAATAGACTTTTAAATATTAATAAACTTTTCCATTTTGTATTATCTATTGCTGGGTAACAAGTCATCCCACAATTTAATGGCTTACAACAATCATAAAAAACAAAATAATAAAACAAACCAATATAACAAACAACAAAAGAATACAAACTTTGTATCATCTCACAAAGTTTCTGTGGATCAGGATTTTAGGAATGGCTTAGCTGGGCATTTTTGCAGTCCAGTTGTCAGCAGAGGCTGCAAATCATCTGAAGGCTTGGGTGGTGACGGTAGGTCTGCCTCCAAGGTGGTTCACTCTCATAGTTGGTGTGGTAGACTGAATAACGGCCACATCAAAGATGTCCCTGTCCTAATCCCCAAAAATTTGTTAATACGTTAAAAGGGTTTTTGCAGGTGTGATTATATTAAGATCTTGAGGTGTGATTATATTAAGATCTTGAGGTGGAAGATTATACTGAACTATCCATGTGGGCCCAATGTAATCATAGGGATCCTTTTAAGAGAGAAGCAAGAGGAGTAGGGTGAGTAGTAGAAGATGTGAAGACAGAAGCAAGAAGTTGGAGTGATACAAGGGAAGATTCATGAGCCATGGAATGAAGGTAGCCTCAAAAAACTGAGAAAGGCAAGAAAACACATTCTCCCCTAAGAGTCTCCAGAAGCCCTGCCAACCCCTTCACTAGCCTTGTAAGACTGATTTTAGACTTCTGATCCCCAAAACTGTAAGATAATAAATCTGTGTTGTTTTAAGCCACTGAGTTTGTGTAATTCATTATAGTAGCAATAGAAAACTAACACAGCTGGTAGGTTGTTGCTGGCTGTGGGCAGGAGGCCTTGGTTTTTTGCCACATGGACATATCCACAGGGCTTCTTGAATGTTCTCATGACTTAGCAGCTGGTTTTTCCAGAGCAAGGGATTCGAGAGAGCAAGGTGGAGGCTACAGTATTCTTCATGACCTAGTCTTGAATAGAACACTTGATGTTGTTTCCGCAATATCCTACTGATTAGTCAGTGAGCCTTATCCACTGTGGAAGGGGACTGTAGGGCATGACTTTGAGGAGACAAGAACCATTAGAGTCCACCTTGGAAGGAAATTACCACACATATTAATTATTTTAAATCATATTGAAGTTCTAGTTTACAGAATACATTTATGCCTTACAGAATAGCCACCTTGTCTAGTTTCCATGCCACTAATGAGCACATCAGCCAGAAATGGACAGATATGCAGTACAGGTGAAGACAGAGACTGGGGCCTTAAGGTCACAGGAGCCCCAGCCTAGCTCTCCTGGCACCCTCTCTTTCCCCTCACTGCTGGTCTTGAGTTGGAGCAATGTTCCTTGAGCACCTATAATATGAATTCCCACCTGCAGCTGCAGCTCCAGCTCCATGGACTTTAGCATAGTCTGGATCTCAGAAAGAAGACCCTGAAATAAAGGCTTGCATGTGGGTAGTTTATCTGGGAAATGAGTCCGGAGTGCAGGGGTTAGAACCTGGGAGAGTGAAACAAGAGAAAGGGAAAATCAATCAAAGGGTGTGTTTACAAACTGGCTGCCATTATGGGTGACTGATGTTCAATCCACAGGTCCTTCTGGGGCTTCTTCTGAAATGTATCTTAGAATGCTGCCACGCAATAAAAAGGGAAAGCATTGATTCGTCAGTTTCCAGCTCCTGCATCAGACATGGCTTTGTAGGCGTTCATTTCCGCACACCTCCAGGCTGTGCATGCATGAGTGCCAAGCTGGTCCTCACTGGAACCCAAAGCCATGGCACCTGAGAAGTGTGGGGCAGGAAGCAAGAGGCACATGGGAGGAAAGCTGTCTCAAGGAAAGCTGCTGTCTGGTGGTACCTGAGGGAAGCTACTAAGTCTGCGTGGAACTGTTCACCACAACAGTGGCTGAAGAGGTAGACTGAGGGGATTTGAAGTGATTCGCAAGTGCTGTTCAGTATCGGCCCTTGGCCAGAATGAGTGGTTTGCAACTGGCTGGTGAAGGAGATTGATGTACAGATGGCAGAGTGCCACCTTGGTCACGTGACCATGCAGTGTGGTTTGCAGAATAGCAAGCACTATATGTTTCTCCATGCAGACCTCATTGTACTCTCTTTTCCATGAGAAAGGAGAAAACTGTCATTTTGCTACTTCTTATGTCCTAAATGGTGTACTTAATGCCTAATGATGAGCCCTTTAAAGTGGGAAATACTTACCACCACATTTGTCCTCAGCTTTCGGTCTTAATGACCATTTTTAAAGTTTAAGGAAAAATTCCCAACTATGATACTGTTAATGAGTATAAGCATCTGGGTCATTCAGATGGTCACCACATTACCAACAAAACAAAACAAAACAAAAAATATGCTTTTTAAGTGTCCTAAATCTGTATTGGTGTCTAACAAGATCAATTATCACAGACTGTGATAGTTTTATAAAGTAGCAAAAAAGCCTTTGACCATTTTCTCATCAAGAAACTGAGAGGTGGTCAGTGCCCCCTCACTCTAAATCTGGGTAGTTGTGGCTTGCTGTAACCAGTAGAATACAGCGGAAGTAACATCCTGTGACTTCTGAAGCAAGAATGGAAGACATGAGGAGACTTCTACTTTGTGAACTGCGACATTTGGAAGCCAAGTCTGGCTACCCTGAGGGTATGATGCTGAGGAAGGTGGTGCTTCATGGAAAGGCAAGTGTACAGGCTTCTGCAACAGTTGCAGCTGAGGTCCCTGGTGACAGTCAAGATCAAAGCACCTGTCTTCCCAGCTAAACCCCAGGTATCATGGAGCAAAGACAAGCCATTCCCACTGCTCTCAGTCTGAATTCCTGACTCACAGAATCCATAAGCATCATATAGTCGTTGTTTAAGCAGCTAACTTTTTTTTTTTTTTTTTTTTTTTTGAGACGGAGTCTCACTTTGTGGTCCAGGCTGGAGTGCAGTGGCCGGATCTCAGCTCACTGCAAGCTCTGCCTCCCAGGTTTACGCCATTCTCCTGCCTCAGCCTCCCGAGTAGCTGGGACTACAGGCACCCGCCACTTCGCCCGGCTAGTTTTTTGTATTTTTTAGTAGAGACGGGGTTTCACCGTGTTAGCCAGGATGGTCTCGATCTCCTGACCTCGTGATCCGCCCGTCTCAGCCTCCCAAAGTGCTGGGATTACAGGCTTGAGCCACCGCGCCCGGCCTAAGCAGCTAACTTTTGAGGGAGACAATAAATTAAATGAAGGTCAAATGACATCACAGCACATTGTACAGATGGAAGACACACAAAAGTTGCAGCAGTGAAAAGACTGGATAGAAGAAGTGAATCATCCTAAAACACAAGATATTACAGGCACATTAAACTCCTTCACGAATAATGAACTCAATCATTTTTTCACACAGTTATTTCAGCAAAACATCATCCTTTGCATGAAGTTAACATTAACTTGGATTTTAGAGTTTATATGGTTTTGTTTTTATCTTTCATGTAAGTTGATTTTGGTTCTTCAGCTGTGTAAAAATTATAAGGAAAATGAATTTATATATAACTAGTTAAAACCGACACATACAGGATACACATTACAATAAAAACAATGTAAGTCAATCCTGAAAATGTCCACGAAAATATTTTCATTGAAAGGATTAACATAATAATTATATTTGAGAAACACCACTTTTTACTATTATCAGTTACCTTCTGCTTAAAAATTCACCAAAATACCCTATTGCATATATTCTTTATATTAAGTCTAAACAGTCCTTCCAATCCACACCCAAAATCATCTTAGTTTTTTTCTTTCTTTCATGTACCTGCCCTCTGCTCAAGTCCCTGGAGCTTCTCCCCTGTGCCCTCAGGAACTCCTACTCCTCCATAAAGACCCAGCTCAAGTGCTGCTTCCTCTGTGAAGTCTTTCTGGAATTCCTGCAGGATTTATTAGTATCAGTATCAGTCAGGGCCTTGCAGGAAACACATGGCACATTCCAATGAGTAATTGAAGGACATTACTAGAAAGGCATTGTGACTTCTGAGAAACAGATATAGGTTGTGGAAGAAGCTAAGGACACACTCAGTAACCCACCTCACACTTTTCCTTTCCTTTTATCTGCTACCAGGGTCCCCATTGGCTGAACCCAACTAGCAGCCAAAGGGCAAAGAAATTGTGATGGTTAATTTTATGTGTCAACTTGACTGGGCTAAGGGAGGCCCACATAGCTGGTAAAACATTATTTCTCACTGTTTTACCAGAAACAGAATAAGAATGTTTCTGGAAGAGATGAGTATTTGAATCAGTAAACTGAATAGAAAAGGTCACCTTCACCAGTGCAGCCGGGCATCATCTAACCTGTTGAAGGCCACAATAGAACAAAAAAGCAGAGGAAGAAAGAATTTGCTTTCTGCTTGAGCTGGGACTTGCATCTTCTCTTGCCCTTGGACATTGCACTCCTGGTCTTAGGCCTTCAGAACTTGGACTAGGACTTACTCTCAGAGTTCTCGGGCCTTCGTGTATATATGTGTATATGTGTGTGTGTGTGTGTGTGTGTGTGTGTGTGTGTGTGTGTGTGTGTGTGTATGAAAGAGAGAGAGAGAGATTATACATTGGTTTTTTCCATAAAAGTTACGCTGAGTTTGTCTGCCTTCCCGCCTTTTCTTCTACCTCCTCCACCTCTTCTTCTGCCTCTGCCACCTCTGAGACAGCAAGACCAGCTCTTCTTCTTCCTCTTCCTCCTCAGCCAACTCAACCTGAAGGCAACAAGGATGAAGACCTTCATGATGATCCACTTCCACTTAATGAATAGTAAGTACGTTTTTTCTTCCTTATGATTTTCTTAATAACACTTCAATTTCTCTGGCTTACTTTATCATGAGAATACAGTATATAATACATATAACACACAACATGTGTAAATTGACTGTTTCTGTTGTGTGAAGTCTTCCAGTCAACAGCAGGCTATTAGTTAAGGTTTTGGGGAGTCAAAAGTTATACATGGATTTTTGACTGTGCAGAGGGTCAGTGCCCCTAAGCCCTGCATTCAGGGGTCAACTGCATATCCTGTCGGTTCTGTTTTTCTAAAGAACTCTGACTAACACAAGAACCCACTGATACAGTCATATAAATCAGCCTCCCCAAGGAAAAGCGCAAAGATAAGAAGGATAGAGAGTGGATATAGGGATGTGAGAGAAAAAAAGTATCCAGACTTTTAACTCATATTTCAATGACATTCTATTGCTATGACCTGTTTTCATGAGTATTTTTCCACTGGACCATGACCCTGACATTGTTATCTCCCTATTCTCTGCACTTGGCAATGGGTTTGGACTTTTAATTTAGGTCTCCTAAATTAAGGTCTCTTAATTAGTGTTTGTTGAGTTAACGAATTAAGTTAATGAATTAGCAAGAGAATGACATGGATATGCAAAGACATGTCCTTGAATGTTGCTCAATTTTTATTATAATGACTTTTCCTTATAGTTGGTTTATTTCTGTTGAAATCAAATTCTTTTTTTTTCTGTATTAAGTTCTTGTGATATTTTTTCTAAGCAAAGCAGTTGTTTATACTGTAATTTTATTTGTTTAAATCTTGTTAATGAGATTTTAGTTATTAGGCCAGCTAGAATCACATCTTAAAACAAAGTTTGTTTTAATCTGTTTTATTTTTGCATACATGATTGTGGAGCAATTTAATTTATAAGATAGGACACGTTTATGGCACATAGTTTTAAATTTTCCCTTCAGTTTTGTACTGATTTTCTAAATTCCTTTACACTATTTGTATGGATCTTGTCAATCAAATCTACTCTGTATAAGAGATTAATAGAGGAATGCTACATTATAAGCTTTCCAGTTTCCTTGAATGATTTTTAGTATTCTGTAACACTTTTTTGTAATTAAGATTTAAATACCCAATCCCTCAAGACTTGCCATACAGAGAGCTGTCAATCAAGAAATTGGCAGGCTCTATGAACTGCATGATGAAGTCTTTATCCCTACTCTCTGATGCCTTCAAGACCAGCTTTTGCGAGCTGATCCTTCATTTCACATGTCTTAGAACTCACTCACACTTCTTATGCTTGGAAATGTAACACACAAAGTGACAACGTAATCCACAGCTAATAAGTTAGCGGCTATAAAAATGAACATCCACATTAACTTGCCAAGCATGGAGAATAGAGGTGTTACACTGCACTCGTGTATATATGTCTGCCAGGGCAATAGTACATATGCCTTTGGAGATGCTTCTAAGTTATGCAGAGAAGCCGACAATAATTCTTGAACTTTGTTGTCAGGATCCAGTTTCATTTAAGAGCCAAACCAACAGCATCAAAACACTTGGCCATGATTAGCCACAATCCAGCCGGTGAGAAAAGCATGCAAAACTAGCCATTGGGTTGTAAATTTTGTGGAAATAAAGCTATCTCAGTACACTCTGTTGTGTCCTGGTTTAGGGTATATACTTTCACTGGGAAAATAATAGTAATGAAGAAGTTCTATCTTTTTTCTGTGTGTCTCTTAATTCATTACATAGTGAAATAAAGCAAATAGTTACTACCATTATTTAGAGAAAAAATGTAGTCTAAAATTTATATCATTAGTTACCATGTTTAAAAAGACAACTCCAATTTATATATTTTATTTCCATTGAAAATATAAAATTGTAAGGCTATTTTTTAGTTACAATGATATTTAAAATAATGCACTGTAAAATTAAGTAGCAGCCTAAAATTTGACCCTACATCATAGAACTGAGCTCTGCGTATTGAAATATATTTTTTTTGATGGGGGGAGGGCAGGCAGGGACTGAGTCTTACTCTGTTGCCCAGGCTGGAGTGCAATGACATAATCTCAGCTCACTGCAACCTCCACCCCCCAGGTTCAAGCGATTCTCCTGCCTCAATTTCTCGAGTAGCTGGGATTACAGGCGTGTGCCACCATGCCCGGCTAATTTTTATAATTTCAGTAGAGACGTGGTTTCACCACGTTAGCCAGGCAGGTCTTGAACTCCTGACCTCAGGTGGTCCGCCCGCCTTGACCTTCCAAATTACTGAGATTACAGGCATGAGCCACCGCACCCGGACTTGAAATCTGATTTTAAGTTTACTTATCCTGTTCAGCAGGGTATGACATTTGACACACAATGCTTTAAACATTTATAAGTTATTGATCTATGCATGTAATTTTAATGTATTACGGGTATGAATATTGTTTTTAATAAATATAAATTATCTTAATTTTTTCTTCAGTATGATTTTTAAAATTACGTAGGCTCGTGGTCACATAAATGATGGAGGAGCATCTCAAGTTCACTGACATGGTGAGCAAGGATGTGAGTTAAGTGGAAGCAGAGCTGGGCATTGGAGAGGGGAGGAGCCAGCATCTTTGAGCGCCTATTATGGCACACGTTTAACAGTGCTTACTTTAGTGCTCACAAGAACCCCACAGGAGGACATCTTTTATCCCTGCACTGATTTATATTTTGAGATTCAGGAAGATTTGGATAAATTACTCAAATTGACAGGACTGGCAAATTATAAAGCCAGGTCTAATTAAAAAGTTATTCTTTTTATTATTCCACATAATCATCCAATATACAGAAAGTAAAGCAGACTGTAATCTCTTCAAAACTAGAAGCTCTGCTCAAAGCACTATTGTGTATTTTCTAGGCCTGTCCTTATTCATTCATTCATTCATTCATTTGCTCATTCAACAAGCCTGCATTCAGTGACTACTGTGAGCTAGGCACTGTGCTAGGCCCTCGGAATACAATAGTGATATTTGCAGACTGCAGAGGATTGCAGAAAAGCAAAAAGACAATAAAATACAGTGCAGTTAGTGCTCTAGGAGGAAGGAGCTAAAGGTACCAGGGACACTCAGATTTTCCAGATCCAGGAAGGCAACTTGGAGGAAGCAGCACCCAAGCAGAAGCTTTACAAACAAACAGGGACTATACAGGTGCAGGCAACTGGGAGTGCTCTCAGGGATAGCGTTCCTGAAAGAGGATCCTGAATAAGCAAATGCCTGGGATGAAGGAAAGGTCAGGAAAAAGAAGGTGGCAGGGAGTGGAGGCGATATTGCAGAGGAATTTACAGACATGTTTAAGGGATTGGAAACAATAGGATCCCACTTGCATTTGAGGACAGTCTCACGGAGCAGAGTAGAGAGAATTGATGGAGCAGTAGGAAATGAGGTGGGCAAGAATCCTGGAGTCAGCAGGCCAGCTAAGAGAAGTGCTGGTAACCTGCAGTCCTAAGTGGCACTAGGGACTGGGATGTGGGAAGGCCGAGTCTGGCGACTGGATGTGATGGAGGGAGAACACACTGTAGGCTACTAGGAAGGTTGGTTGCGTTCCTCAGAAATATTGCAGGGAAAACACTGAGACAACTGATACAGCTCAAATCCCATCACACAGAACTCCACATGGAAACAATTCTGTTTTGTTTTTTTCTTGAGATGGAGTCTCCCTCTGTCACCCAGGCTGGAATACAGTGGTGTGATCTCAGTTCGCTGCAACGTCCGTCTCCCAGGTTCAAGCGATTCTCCTGCCTCAGCCTCTCGAGTAGCTGGGATTACAAGTGTACATCACCAAACCTGGCTAATTTTTGTATTTTTAGTAGAGACGGGGTTTCACCATGTTGGCCAGGCTGGTCTTGAACTCCTGACCTTAAGTGATCTGCCCACCTTGGCCTCCCAAAGTGCTAGGATTACAGGTGTGAGTCACCCCGCCCAGCCATGGAAACAATTCTAAATGACCACTCCCCAGTGATTAAAGTAAAGATTTCTCATAAGTGCTAAAGTATAACTCTTCCATTGAAAAAATAAAAACAAAAACTGCAGCATCCAGAGGGAAAATCTCTAGTAATGAAGTAATCAAGTGTTTTAAGATATTTATCTTTGAAGGGATTGGGGAGTTTCAATCTGGCACCCTGGGATTGACAGAGGGGAAATCCATTTTTTCTCTCGGATGAAGATGCAGTCATTCTATGATTTTGCATTTTCTTGCCTCCCACAGGATGCGATTTACCCCTAGATTAGTGAGCCTGTTAGGTGTCTCCTTATGTTTATGCTGCACCATGCCATCAGCTACTAATTAGTTCCTTTATTAATAAGACTGTCTATGAGATGCACACAGACTGAAGAAGAGCATTCATTGTTTTGGATAATTCAGAGTTGTAAATTATTACTGTACCTGGGACCAAAATATAAACAGGGGAGGGATTACTTTTGGACATTAGCCAGAACCTTTTCAAAACAAAAATGTTTCATATATTGCTTGGAGTTCTTATTATAACAGTCAACCCAAATTATTATCAGCCATATTTCATTAATTTTACATGTTAGTACATTTTATTCATGTGCAGGGTAGTTTTAATTTTCTTACAGTATTTCTCATTGAAATATTACAGTGGACTAAATGTCTGTGTTCCCCAAAATTTATGTTGAGACTCTCATCTCAATGTGCTGGTATTTGGAGATGGAACAGTTAGGAGGAGAATAGGTCATGAAGGGGGAGACTCATGAATGGGATTAGTGCCCTTCCAAGAAGAAGCCAGAGAGCTAACCTACTCCATGACTGCCACATGATGATACAAAGAGTCCTAGCCTGCAGTTTTAAAGAGGACTGTCATCAGAGCTGAAGCATGTGGGCACCCTGACTTCAGATTTCCAGCTTCCAGAACTGTGAGAAATAAATTTCTGTAGTTTATAAGCCACCTGGTACATGGTACTTTGCTGTAGCAGCCTGAACTGACTAAGACAAATGTATAGTCTCCGGGGAGATAAAGGAAGAGTTCCTAAACCTCGTAGAACACAGTTAAGAGTTGTTTCATAAAATGTTATTGACTCCAAGGCTTATGGTAAACTAATATAAATACATTCATTTATATCAGTTACCATAATTATAAGGCTTCTATTTAATTACTGGGTACAAAAAGCCATAATTTTGTCATCAATGACTGGTTTATTATGGCGTTTTATAGCTGTATTTAAAACAGTTTCGAGCTTATCTTCTTAAGTGTACTATGCCACTATTCCAATGTCAATTTTATACTTGACATAATATAGACTGTATTGTTTTATGAACAAACCTTAACATATTAGGTTGTATTACATTAAATATTTATTTTTGTAGGTCAAAAAAGGTCAAGGATCACCAGTTTTGTATGGCTCAAATCTAATATTTCCATGCATTTTTAAAATCCCTTTCCATTATCAGGAACCACTGCCTGATAATCATTAAGTAAAATAACTAAAGCAAGTAACATCCGTATAGTAATACATCCCATATGTTAACCCCAATATCATTTTTTAACTCTCGTTAAAAGTAGTTCACCAATCCCTAAGAATTAACTTCACACAGGGGTGCCTGGGTAGATTCGAGGTCCAGAAATATGATTGTGTATATGCTTGAGTTAAGAGTTTATGATTTTCACTAAAATAATAAAGACTGGTCTGTTTTACAGTAAATTCTGTGTTTGAATAAAATCTCAAAGGGCAATTGCTGAACAGAAATGTCCTAGTTACTAATCAATGCCTTTCAAAACAAATAGAAGAAAATGCTACTGAAAATTGTCCACCAGCAATGCCTTCAATGGAGTATACGAAAAAGAAAAAAAAAAAAAAGGCTCTTCTTGGGAAAATAGGAAGATCCATGAATTTTAATTTGAGAACCTGGTTTGTCCAGGTTTTATTTCACTACCCCCAAAAGTGAGAATACTTTGGTCACTTCTCTCTCAAAGCAGCTGGAAGGCCTGGAGAGGACAACAGGACCTCAGAGGTAGATATGCTGGCACACTGGACCCTTGCACTGCTGAGATCCAAGAAAGCAGTCACATCTGCTGAGAACAGAGGTCTCTGAAGGGCTAAGGGATGCCATAATTTGCCACTGTAGCCAGAATACCAGGTGTTTCACAAAATCTTTCGGTAGAAACTCTTGCCGTTTATACCTTTTATGAATTATATTTATATGAAACTCTATACTTGTTTAGCAATAGAAGTAGCTTGAATTTCTAGATTTGTTCTATCCATATGTGCATTCTCAGTCCTTGAAAGCCCTGAGAAAGAAAAAAGAAAGTTTATAAATACAAATTAGACGAGGTAGTCCTTGCCCATAAAGGGTGTATATTCTACTTGGACAGAAAAGATGAATATACATGAAAGAATTACAGAATACATCTCCTTACACAATTCCCCTCTTCCCTAAGGGCATTCATTATTACAATACACTTATATAGCACCTCCTTTCCAATAGCCCAAACACCGGCTGTGGAACAAACTGTTGAATAAATACTTGTCACAATCCCCTTTTAACAAGTGAGTCCATCTGGAAAAACAATTCAGGTCCTTCATTCTAATCAAGAACTCTTCTAATTTTGGGATCTACTTAAATCTTTCTATGATAGGGCAATACTTCAGAAATTAAGAAAATAAAGCTGCTAAAAAATTATACTAATGACAACTTCATTCTCGTTCATTAAGCATATCATGTGCCCTTGAGGTAGTGTTTTAGATATTCTCTATACCTCTTTAGTATTTACAAAGCTATTTGCAAAGTGTTGCTCAAAAAAGACACTGAAGTAGAGCCTGAAGCAGCAACTTCCCTAGGTTACAGAACAGTAGGGGCCTCAAGTCCATGTTCCATCTACTACACCAACGTATCTCTCAAATGCCAATTGCTAGAGAAGCCAGAGAATGGAACATGAGAATTGTTTGCATATCCATGAAAGCCTGACCCACCCTTCCCACCCAAAGTTTTCAGTTTCTAGAAAAAAATCTACAACAAAATTGTTTAATCTACAGGGAATTGTAAGTGCTCATTTAGAAAAGAAAAATGCACAATACACCAATCCCCCAAGATTTACCATCACTCCTCCCTCTGCCTGGGTCATATGGAACCGAGGATACTCTTTTATAATGTTTTGCTGAAGCTCAGACTGTCTTGTTCCTGGTAAAGTTGTCCTCTTCCCCTTGTCTCAGATCCTCAGAGGGCCTCTAGGCCCTGTTGCACATCCCTCTTCTCTGTGAGGCCGGTGACCATTGGCTCACCATCCTTCGAACCAAAGCCCATTCATGCACAGCCATTTGGGCCACTGGAGTGTTGACACCCAGTCTTTTCCTCTTCAAACTCAATTGCAATATATTTTTAGTTGTGTGGATCATATTTTTCAACACTTGAGTCATTTTTTGTGTCTCTGCTTATTTTCCTCCTATTTCTCCATGTTGTGTAATATTCCTTTGAGTTATCTTTTCCCAAGGAACTCAAAGAACTTGATGATTCAGCCCTCCACCCACACACCGCGTGAGGCAGGAGACTCTCCCCCTTGCTTTTCTGAGGTACAAAACTGGCTCAGGTACAGCTCTATTTTTCCAGCTGTCAAGCAGCAGCTGACCAGATTTTTTTCTACGCACTAAAAATTGACACACAGCAAAGTGTGCTGTGGTGTGGGAGGGTGAATACGGGGTCTCAGAAGAGCACAAAGGCAAAACAGAATCATGGATCTCACAGAGCAGCAAAGACCCTATGCAGACAGACAAACTTAACAATTTTCATATGTCCAGGATTCAAGCTAGCTGCTAGAAATAAATGGAATAAAGTCTAATCTCTGCCCATCAGGAAGGAAATGACACATTGAGTCAGCATTTGTTCACTCAGTGAGTCAGTAAACACTTAATAAGCAATTATTATTATGCCAGACATTATTCTAGGCTCTAGGAGTCCATCAGTGAACAATAGAGACAAAATCCTTGAATATTACTAGATAATAGTAGATAATTATACAGCTCTGGAGTCAGGCCTCATGGGTTCAAATACTTGCTGTGTAATACTGAGAAGAGGATGTACCTCTCTGCTCCTCAATTTCCTCATCTGCAAAGCAGGGATGATAAAGATACCTATTGCATGGGGCTGTTATGAGGATTAAATGAACTATTACAAGTAAAGAGCTTACGGGAATATTCAGCACCTAGCATGGAGTCCTGAATCTTAGCAATTATTACATTAGATAATTGCATTACAGAGTGATGAGTGCTTTGTTAAAAAGCAGTGAGGCACAAGGCTGTTGGAGAGCACAGAAGCCATGTACCTTGCTAGGGCAGTGGGTGGGCAAAGCTTCTTGGATGAGATGGCACTGGAGTTGCAGTCATTGACTAGGACCTTAGCCACATGAAAAACAAAGGGAATGAACTCCAGGTGGAGGGAACGTTGTGTTTGAAGTTCCAAAAGCAAAAGAGAGAGCAAAACAGAGATTGCATTTCAATTCTTAGAAATGAATGCATGTAGCTTAGTGTGTAGATGGCGGGACGTTGGGGAGGAGCCATGAGAAGGAAGGCTAAGCAGAGACCAGAACAGGATAAGGGATTTGGATTTGATCCTGCAGCAGGGGAAGCCACTAGTTTTAAGCAGGAAAGTAATAAAGGCTGCCATGGAGAGAAATGACAAAAGGAGAGCCAGTTAGATGGGCTGGGCAATGAATTGATCTGGAAGAGAGGAAGGCCTGAGCAGAGGTGCAAGAGAGACCATAGAGAGATGTGGACAAAGAGAAGGGAAATTAGAGAGGTCTGCGTGTGGGATAAGGAGTGAGCAGGCATCAAGGAGGACTCCTGGATTTCTGGCTTGGGCCATGTGGTGGTGATACTCTCATGGAGGGAGAGCATGATGGAGAAGGACCTAATTTGGTGACTAGTGGGTAGGGGAGTAGTGTTGGTAATTATTAACCCTCTTTGGCTAAATTAGATTAATAGGCCTATGAGTCATCCAGGTGGGGAACTTCCGGAGGCTCAGACTCCAGAAGAGAGATCCCAGCTAGAGAAATACAAGCAGAAACCATCAGCATAGAGATATATTTGAAGGCTTGGGAGTAACTGAGATGACTAAGTTCTTATCTCATTAAATCTCTGCAACTCTGGGAAGAAGCTTTTTAAAAGACAGTCAAGGGCACATAAAGGATTTTTAAAAACCGCCAAGGGCATATAATTGGATTGCAGACCCAGGCTTGTCTAACCATGAAGTCCTCGCTCGTTTCTCTTCTCCCCACGGCCTTGCAGGTGGCCTGGTGAGTGACTCCTAGGAGCAGCTGTTTCTGTGTTGCCAGCTTTGGCACATGGCTAAGTTTACTCTAGCCCAGCACTGGTGTAGTTTCTAGAAATACAAACAATAGAGCATGGCTGCCACACTCAAAGCAAGGTCAGAAAGACAGAAATTTAACAGATCATTTTAATAAAATATGCTCAAGGCAGTGAAGGAGATGTGAGCAGGGCACACATTTGGGACAACTTTTGAGAATCGGGGAAGGGCCTCTCAGTCTCAAAAGTCCTGATAAAATGCATATGTCAATCCTATCAACCTCCATCAAGTCTGTATATCAGAATAGATGGTTTTCTTTTTTAATAAATTTTATTATGTATATAAAAGGTATACAATATAAGATATATACATATAGTAAAATGGTTACTATAGTGGAACAAATTAACATATCCTTTCATCTTACATAGTTACCAATCCCCATCATGGCAAGAGCAGCTATATCTAATCCTTCAGCAAAAATCCTGAATGCAATACACCAGTATTAACTAGCGGTCTTATGTTGTATATGAAATCTTTCAACTTGTTCATCCTACATTTGCTACTTTATATCCTTTGACCTACATCTCCCCATTTTCTCCCCATCCCCAACCCTGGTCACCACTGTTTTAGTCTCTATCTCTATATTTTGCATGCTGTCATTTATATATGAAATCTTTAAAAAATGAAATAGGTTAGAATATGAAGTTTGATAGCAGAGAAAGGGAGGAAGAGGTTGGGCCTTTGGAGGGGGACTGGTTGGAAGGAAATACTACAGAAGGGGATTCTTGGCATAAAAGAGACATTGAAAAAGAGATGGCAGGACCTAGGAGGGAAACAGGGCACTTACAGGATGGAGCCAGGAGGACCACTTCACTCTGAACATCAGATCCATAGCCCAGTGGATTAATGTGGCCTCCAGGAATTCTAATCTCCTCCCTCCGCTTCCTCTGAAAAATGCTTATGTGGGGTTGGGGTTGGGGGCAGTAAAGCCTAGTTATCTCGGACTTAGTTTTGTGTTGTTTTGCTAGCAAGCTCAGATGGATTAACAACTGTAAACTGGTTTGTAAACTGTAATCCTGGAGATGCTCCTGATTTGTTCAGCTTAACATTCCCAAGACATTTCCTGGCACAGTAATTTCTCAATAAGTATGAGTCATCCTTCGGCTTCTCCTGAGACCACTTTTAGTTTATCTGCCAACATACTAATCCTAATACTCTGGTGGATATATCAGAAAGTCTTAAATATAAATATACAAATATTTCTAATGAAATCCTCAAAAAGTAGACATTTGAGCATGGGTGTTTTCTCTGGTCACCATCAAAGTAAAGTATTCAACCAGCTCAGTAGTAGGGTTTTTATGTGTAGGATTTCTTTTGAAAGACTTTGACTAGGTCTTTTACCAACTTCCTGCATTTCCAAGCACCTTTGACTATTACGGCTACTGTAGTCAAATAGCAGAGACACATCATCTGAATTATTAAAATACTGTGGCTGAAAAGGGTGAGATAAATAATGGTAACACAGTAGGGGTGGTTGAAAACAACGGAGACCAACGAATGAGACATGTTTGTTGCCAAAACACTGGAGTGTAACAATTATTATCAATGGTGTCTTAAATGTGTGAGACCTTGCATGGCTGCATCCCCATTTTGCATTGTGGAAATAAATGAAAACCACCCAAATGAGAACAAACAGGGTTACTTTTTCAATGTTTACTGTAGCAAGGGAGTCAGTCACCATCACTTAGCAGGTGGCAGAGATGCAAAGGCAGGAAGGGCAGGGGGAAAGATTTATAGAGAAAACAGGAAAGGGTTCAGGTGTGCGCTGATCAAAGCCTGTTGGCATAAGAAACAGGAGGTAGGCTAACTAAAAACAGGACATCTGACGAGATTGGTGTGGGGAGCATAGAAATCTTTTTCTGGTTGGTCCTGAGTTAGAATGTGGGGAGCATAGAAATCTTTTTCTGGTTAGTCCTGAGTTAGAAGCAAAGTTTATAATCCTGACTATTCTGGGCTGATTGCAATAGAGGTTGTGGGGCAGAGTCCAGTTGTCAGGTACAGTCTGACCACTGACTCTTTGCATATTCAGTCTCTCAGCATTAAGATTTCAGAGATGAGGCCAGGTGTGGTGGCTCGTGCCTTTAATCCCAGCACTTTCGGAGGCCAAGGCGGGTGGATCACTTGAGGTCAAGAATTCGAGACCAGCCTGGTCAACACGGTGAAACCCTGTCTCTACTAAATATATAAAAATTAGCTGGGTGTGGTGGCAGATGCCTGTAATCCTAGTTACTCGGGAGGCAGAGGCATAAGAATCACTTGAACCTGGGAGGTGGAGGTTGCAATCAGCCAAGGTCACACCACTGCACTCCAGCCTGGGCAGCAGAGAGAAACTCCATCTCAAACAAACAAGCGAACAAACCAAAAAAGGTTTCAGAGATGAGCTTTCCCAGAATGAATTCAGTATTTCTATCATGTGCTGGAAGCAGCAGTGATACTCAGCTGATCCTGAGTCACTGACACGTTCGTGCTGGAAGCGCATGTGTCTCCAGAGCATGCATTCTGAATGAGGGCAACATTGCCCCCAAGGAATGAAAATTGGTTATTGAGGGCAAAAGCATCACTCTCCCTATAAGTGAAGCACAGAATAAATATAAATATATATGTATATATGTATGTGTGTGTGTGTGTGTATATATATATGTATTCCAGATAGTGCATAAACATAAATACAATAGAGCATATCTGTGCTATTAAAATTTCATGGAGGATGAGCAGGAGAAAAAAAAAGTCTAAAAAATGCTTGGGTCTGTAATCCCAGCACTTTGGGAGGCCGAGGTGGGTGGATCACGAGGTCAGGAGATCAAGACCATCCTGGCTAAAATGGTGAAACCCTGTCTCTACTAAAAATATAAAAAATTAGCTGGGTGTGTTGGCAGGCGCCTGTAGTCCCAGCTACTTGGGAGGCTGAGGCAGGAGAATGGTGTGAACCCGGTGGCAGAGGTTGCAGTGAGCCGAGATCGCACCGCTGCACTCCAGCCTGGGTGACAGAGCGAGACTCTGTCTCAAAAAAATAAAAAACAAAAATGCTTGGGTCAGGGAGGTTAGTGTAGAGACTAAATTAAAAACAAAACAAACAAACAAACGAAACAAAACCAACCAACCAAACAAGCAAAAAAAAAAAACACTGAAACGCGGGCGCGGTGGCTCACTCCTGTAATCCCAGCACTTTGGGAGGCCGAGGCGGGCGGATCACGAGGTCAGGAGATCGAGACCATCCTGGCTAACACGGTGAAACCCCGTCTCTAGTAAAAATATAAAAAATTAGCCGGGTGTGGTGGTGCGCGCCTGTAGTCCCAGCTACTGGCAGGCTGAGGCAGGAGAATGGCGTGAACCCTGGAGGCAGAGCTTGCAGTGAGCCGAGATGCGCCACTGCACTCCAGCTGGACAAAGCAAGACTCCGTCTCAAAAAAAAAAAAAAAAAAAAAGAAAAAGAAAAAAACACTGAGAAACAGTCTGCAGAACCTAAGTAAATACTTCCACCCAAAACTGTAGTTTTCAGCTGGGGAGCCAAACAGCATCTGACCATTCCCATTGGACTGCATTTGCCTTGTAATTTCTGGCTCTCCAAACATCTTTCCAATTGGTACTGTTTCTATTTGAAAGACTACAACTATTGTCATTTCTCCTCTCAAAACATGAGGAATCTCACCAGAATAAAGGTATTTGCATACACTGTAGAAAAGCTACTATGCGGTGTCACTAGGAAGACCCAACTTCCCATGTATTTATCATTTTCCCTCTTATATTTCCTTTATAAAGAGCAACTCAAGCAGCAGAAACAAGATGCCAGTTCAAAAGAGATATGATGTGAGTAGTTAAGTCATACTCTGCCATCTTGCCAAGAAAAAGGGGAGTCCTAGATGAATAATTTTAAGCTCTATGTTTAATTCACTAAAATTACATTATAAGCTTTAGATTGCTCTCATTAAAAAAAAACTGTACACTGTAAAACGGTTAAGATGGTAAATGTTATGTGTATTTCACCACTAATTTTTTTTAAAAAGAAATGGATGACAGACATTTTTCACTCTAATCCAATAATAAGCACGAACTCTCATTCCTTGATTATTGTTATTCACAAATCAGCACACATAAAAATTAGGAGGCCCTCTTATATACGGTTTTCTGATTATGTGATCCACCACTCAAGAAAGAATAAGTGTTCCCTGGCTTGGCAAATTAGCTGTCTCTTTTTAGTATAGTTTGAGGCCTGCCCCCAGCCCTGTTCTGGTCCTTGCTACTGGTCCTTGCAACTTCTTTCCCTAAATCATGGCAACTACAGTGCAGCTCCACCACTCCACCCTGATCCCAATCCCTGTCTTACAAACACATGCTACTGAACGAGTGAAGGATGTGCACACTGGCAAAAGGAACAATGCCAGTATCCACACAGACTCCACATATGCTCTCAGAGTCTGCCATGCTGTTGGCACAACCTGGCCACTCTGTGAACTGCTAACCTATGCTGGTGCACCTATTGCCGGTGAACATACACTTGCTGCCTTATGACAGGCTATTCATCTTCCTGCTAAAATGGCCAATGTTCATTGTCCAGCCCACACTAAGGAGACTGATAGTGTATCTTAAGGAGATGATAGGGCAGACAAGGCTGTTAACTGTGCAGCCAAAAACAGGCCCCCTGATTCTTTTTCCACCCAGTTTGTAAACTTGCCTTCATCTTTGGCTGATATTAATGATCTTCAGATGGGAGATATATATATATATATGTGTGTATATATATATATATATGATGATTTAGGTTCTAAAAGGTAATTGGGATCTATAATTGCCCTGGGAACTACAAAATTTCTGACCAAATTACTTTCTAGTGCATTACTTGTAACTCTCGCCACATCTCTGGAAGAAACCAACATTCCTGAGCAAGTTCTCCAAGGCGCACACTTCCCGTGCAGAACTCCAGATAGACTTTATAGATTCACTTCCAGCTTTAGGCTTTTCTCACGGTTTGGTTATTGTCTGTATGTGTAGTGGGCGGACTGCATGCCATTGGACTAGACATGCTAACACCACAACAATGGTGAAGAAATGAGTAACAGATTATTCCTTGCTTTCACATCATTTTATGGATTTTAAGGAACTCATTTTATAGCAGAGATAAACCACTTGCTTGCAAAAACTCTGGGGTATTCACTAAAATTTCATACCCCATACTATCCCCAATCCTGAAGGCAAATCTAGACATTAAATGGACTTTAGAAAAAGATTTTAGAGAAATTGGACTTAAATTGCCAGAAGCATTACCTCTGGCCCTTATAAAAAGGCAAAATACTCCAAATAGAAAATATGGATTAACCCCTTTTGAAATAGTGTTTGGCTAACCTATGCCTACTGGCATCTCTAAACCTTCCATTCCTAGACTGAATAGACTGTATGTGGATTTAAGTAAACAATGTGATGTTATGTCTAGCTATGTACAGGCACTCACTGATATACTTGGAGCATATCACCATCAGGTAAAAAGGATGTGGCCTCTGCCAAATGACAGGCCTTGCTATTCTTTTCAACCAGGAGACTGAGAGTCCATCAACATTTTTAGAGAAAAGCACACACTGTCATTTCACTGGGAAGGCCCTTATGAGGTACAGCTGACTATCCATGCTGCCATTAAAAGAAAAACCCTCCTGAGTTCACGAAACAAGTGACCCCAAGCTAGATCCTGATCAGCACATCCAAGTCAATTGAAAGATCACCGCTACAGGTGACCTTAAAGTAAGGATTTCAAGGGCTAATTCTCAGGCCCCAGAAGCAGATGGCACTTTTTTGAAGTAGACAGCTTTTCCCAAGACCAGGGATGAAGAAATTTTACTCCCACCTATTTTCTCCCCCCTTTTAAGTCTCCCTAATACTCTTCCTTAAAACAAACAAGCAAACATACAAAAATCTCTTCTTTAGTGACAAATGCTTCCCACCCCCATTTATCGACAGCCTACTTCAAAAGCTGACTGAAAACTGTCTCCCTCTACCTATCCTCCCTCTGCTCCTCCACTACCACCTTTCTTCAAACTCTGTCTCGCTCTCATTAGCCCTCACTATTTTTCCAATAGGCCAGGCATAGATGCAACAGCTCATTGTACCAGTCTTCCAAACACTGGCTACGATAACTAATCAGTCTGACTATTGATTATGTCAACATCTAGATTATGCGGAGAAAAACCCTGAACTTATTTTTGTTCCTGACAATGCAAGTGTCCAGTGGATCAAGTTTGGAGAATGAATGTATGTCAAGGTATGGCATTCACCACCTAAACAACAACAACACATTATTTTTCCTTTCAGTGAGTCAGTTGGACACACAGGAATCTCTGTAAGAGCTCAAAGACTGTCCTTGCTCTAATAAAGTCATTAGAAAGGAATTTTTTCCTCTGCAATATAAGCAGGGATAATGCTGGACTTTCCTTAAGTAACATACCAATGAGGCATGGCAGTCAAAGCCTGTGATTTGATTCCGCCCATGGCACCCTTCAGCCTTTCATGAAGGTCATAAGCAGCTCTGACACTGACTCTTATGATGCAAACACTTGCCAAATCACCAGATGTTATAAAAACTTCCAAAGTCAGCCCTGTGTAACTTGGGGAAACTCATTAGGCTAGCAGACACCAAAGATTACAAATAAATTGATCAAAATTCTAGACGGACTTGGCTTAATAAAATTAAGCCTTATAGCTGCCAAAACTGAACTAACAGCCTTCTATATCAGATATTTCACAACCTTTTGCATTCCTATGGACTGACAGAATTCATGGAGGATAGACATGAGCAGATGTCAATATGCTAGAAAACAAGGTGCAATAAACCCCAACCTGTGGTGTCACATATTCCACTCTGACCTTATTTGTGAACAATACTGGTCTTTTTTCTTGTATGGTAACAAGGTATATGAAGGATTCCCACCTAGATGGTCCAGGCAATGTGGACTCATATATTTAACACCTCTGTCTCCAGGTACCCTACTTTAAATGCTAGCCAAATTTCAAACTTGGGCTCTTTTGTTTATAAAGTGGTACCACACAAATGTACTAGATGTACTACTCAAAACTCACTTTTATGTCACAATTCTAAGTTCTTTTCAATATTGAGAGCTTCTTTCCCAAGCACTGGAGTTTATGAGATTAAAAAACCAATTCTAAATCTTTCCATAGTTATAGAATCAGAGCTCAGTATTTCTATGCAAGCATTGAAAGCACTCCAGTCAGAAGCTGATATTTAGCCATTGCTATATTTCCCCATGTCCTTGATGCATTGACGAACACTGGAGAAGAACACTGCTTCTATGTAAATCCCTGGGGACAAATAGAGCCTAATCTGTATCATTTAAAAGACAAGACAAATACTCTTCATCAAATAAATAAGGCTAAACCATTTTATTGGATAGAACTTTTCCCAGGATTAGGAGGCTGGTTTAATGGAGTGTGGGGAACAATGCTTAGATTGGTTGATTTCTGGTTTTGAAATCCTTATGACACAGTTACTAACTTATCATTTCTTTCCACAACCATCACCTCAGCTTTTAATGTTGGAAACGTCTAGTGAAGTTTCAGACAGGGGAAATGGAGGAGTGAAGGATATGTCATCCCAAAGTATGTCAAATTGGTATATTGATTATTTCAAGTTGAAAGCATTGGGAGAATTGTAGCATCAGAAAGGGCTAGTTGACCTGTCTTTTCCTGCTTGTGGCAAGCCGTAGATTCCTCTGGAAGGAATATTTCTTGCTGGAGCAAGAAAACAGAAATATTTCTTACAGTGTGTTAGGAATATTTTCTTACTGGAGCAAGAAAATAACCCTTGTCAACAGAGACTGGGGATCGGAGGCTGCAATGAACCTGAATAAATATACTTAATGAAGTAGCCCTTATCTTCCAGTAGGTTTACATCCTCCCCTCATGTATCTCCTAGTGACTCCCCTAGAAATGTACTGCTCTTAGTCAGATTCCCTTTGTCCTGTGATTTCTTCTCAGATTTGTTATTCTTTGTCTAAAAAGTACGAAAGTATCTTGCTTTGGCCACTTCAGACTTCAATCTCTTGTGAAGATCCCCATGTACATGAAAAACCAATAACACCTGTTTGCTTTTCTCTTGTTAATCTGCCTGATATCAGTTTGGTTTCTAGATTCAGTTCTATGGCTGAATCTAGAAGAGCAACGTAAGAGCTACAGGGGGGTTGGAGGTGATCTCTGGCTCCCCTATCCTGCCACCACATCTAGCCCATGTTCACAGTTTGGAGAACACTAAGGAGGAGACATCATTAGAGCTACAGACACTTTGTGGAATCAGGCTCCACGGGTTTTAAACACGTTCTCTTCATTAAGTCATATTTTTTTCCATAAGTCAGGGGCTAATATAAGCAAATTCTTCAAATTACAAAACCCACAGACTATCCAAAGGATACCATCCAAAGAGGAGCACAAAGTGCCCTTACCCCTTGACTGCGTTCTAGTCTAAAAGGTAGAAAAAGCACTTCTTTATGGAGTGCTGTTAGAAGAACCCCTCATTTGGTATTACGGATAATTGGGGCAAGGAAAACACCATGACCATAGCTGAGAAACAGCTTTTAGAGTCATATTTCAACAAGAATAAATAAGCATGGTTTACATGCTTGTACAACAAACTTTGCAGAGAGGCACTTACCCAATTAATTTTCTAACACCAAGAGTTTATACTGATTCTCACCCCAATTTAAGTTCTTCCCTTTCTCATTCCATTCAACAGACACTATTGCCTGGTTTGTTTGTTTGTTTGTTTGTTTGCTTGCTTTTATCTAAAGTATAAGTCTCATTGGGTTTCTTTTCCAGGTAAAGCTTCAGTGACGGCCGGGCGCAGTGGCTCACGCCTGTAATCCCAGCACTTTGGGAGGCCGAGGCGGGCGGATCACGAGGTCAGGAGACCAAGACCATCCTGGCTAACACGGTGAAACTCCGTCTCTACTAAAAATACAAAAAAATTAGCTGGGCGAGATGGTGGGCGCCTGTAGTCCCACCTACTCAGGAGGCTGAGGCAGGAGAATGGCGAGAACCCGGGAGGCGGAGCTTGCAGGGAGCCGAGATCGCGCCACTACACTCCAGCCTGGGCGACAGAGCGAGACTGTCTGAAAAAAAAAAAGAAAAGAAAAGAAAAGAAAAGAAAAGAAAAAAAATTCAGTGGCTCCTTGGTACATAGTGAATATTGAACTTAAGACAAGAATATGTCCATGACCAACTTTCATTTCCCAATACTTTTTTGAATACTCTATATCCTGGCAAAATGAAAGTAATACATATTCCCTAAAAATCTTCCAGCTTTCTTACTCAAGCCCTTATTTGTGTTATCCCTTGGGCCTGAAACTTCCTTTCATCTATCAAAATCCATAGAATGATCTAGCTAGCTAGTTGCCATCTATTAATACATATCTCTTGGTAGAAATAAATTTTGTTAAAGGTTGCTTCAACCTGGAACACAAGCAGCGTAATCTTCCCGAGTATGGTTGGTAGAGAAAATAAAACAAAAACAGATGGTGAAGATAACATGGAAGATGTGAGACTTGATCTTCAGTCCAAAGGAGCTGAAATGTGGGGTTTGGCACTAAGGCTTCAGGAAGTCATTCCCACACAGGTAGAGCAGCGTTCTCTGATTAGGTGGAGGGCAAATATTCACTGATCAAAGGAACAATTAATTAAGTACCTTTGTATTGTCCTTTACTAATCCTTCAGAGCTGAGGGCAAGAAGTAAATCTGTTCCTTTCCCTCCCTGTTCCCCACCACACCTCACCTCCCCACCCTCCACCCTGCCATCTCTCCACATATGAGATCCTATTTCTTTCTGTCTTCTAGTTCCAGCCCCCAAGAACACAGAGAAGGATTTGATCTTAACTTTTCTTCGGTTATCATTTCATTTTTTAATTTATTTAACCAACAGTTACTGACCACTAATATATTTCAGGCACTTTATTAGGCACTGGAGAGAATGATGGATGAGAAGACAAAGGAATAAAGGGAACATTTCCAGTCCCCATAAGGAGACAGTTTAGCAAATAATAAGTACTATATGGAGTTGCCTGGTTATGTGGCTCTTTTTCAAGTTCCCCCTCCCTCTATCCACTCTCCACCCTTCTCTTCCCTGCATTGCACAGCCTTGCAGGGTTGATCCCTGAATATACATTCTCTATTAGCCAGGCTCCTTAGCCCTCTGTCTTTATTGGGCTCAACAGATGGGAAGCACCAGCAAGATACTGAAAGGAGAGAAGAGAAAGAGACTGAGGTATTTACTCCTTAAGCTTTTTATCTGCTTTGTTGTGCTGCAATCTGGCAGTGGCTGTATCCCTCCAAGGCTACAGTTCACCCTAGGTAACCCCAACTCCAAGACTCAGGTTCTCAAAAGGGGATATTGCCATAAACGGTGGCAGGAACAATATGGTAATCAGGGCACTTGACTTCTACGGTGGTGGCTCATTTATCATGAGATACTTAAGAATGAAGTCAGTAGGTAGCATTCTAAATTATAGCTTGATTTAAATAATCAAAATAATTCTAGGTGTGATGGGCAGAAATTTGACTTAAGTTTTCACAGTAGTAATAAACGGCCTCTCACCAAGTTCTCAGACTCAAACCAGTTAATAGACCCAGAAAGCCTTGTTTGAAATGGAGGTCAGATCTTTTTCAGGAGGGACTCTGAAATGCTGTCACAGTATACACCTGACATATGACTTATAGCCAAGTTTGAAAATGCCCCATGAAAAGGGACATTCTCAGACCTCCCTGGAGTTTTTAAATATGAGCCCTGGGTTTATGCCAGTTTTTTTGGAGTTAAAAACATCACTGTTGTCCTTCTTTATGTTAGGTTTCCAATTGCTGCGGTAACAAGTTACCGTAAACTGAGTGGCTTACAATAATATAAATCTATTAACTTACAGCTCTAGGAGTCAGAGTGTGAAATAGGTCTTCCTGGGCTAAAATCAAGGCATCACCAAGGCTCTGTTCCTTCTGCAGGCTCGAGGGGAGAATCTATTTATTTGCTTTTTCCAGCTCTTAGAGCCTTCCTACTTTTCTTTGCTCATTTATCCCCTGACCCAAGAAGGGACATTAAGGTAGGAAAGACCAAGTGGAAGACCCTGGTACTGCCCCTGCACAACAATGTGGAAAACTAAAAGTAATACTGCATCCCTAAGTGCAGAAATTAGTGCCACTATGTAAAAATCTGAAAGATGCAGAGGTGCTGTTTCCCCCATCCCATACTTAATTAACTTTCACATTTAGCTTGTGCAAAACTAGGATGGATTATGGAAAATAACTCAGTTGTCATTTCAGATGAGTAACTTTGCTGAATCAAACAACATGGACATCTGAGCTGTTCAGCTGCAAACACTTTTTTCCTTGAGTCAAATAAGTAAGAAGTATTTAAAATAATTTGCCTTTACCTGGGAGGAAGAGCAGTGTATTTTCACCATCTTATTCCAGGGCTGTGACAACTCTTGCTTTCTGTCATATTAAAATCTCCAAAGACCTTGATCATCTTGCCATCCCACAGACCCACATTAGTCCACTACATTGATGACTATGCTACATGGACCTGAGGAACAAGAAGTAGCAAGTTCCTTACATTCTTTAGTAAGACAAATGTGGACAGAGGGTAGAGAATAAAATCCATGGAAAATTTGCGAAGTTTCAACAGCTTCAGTGGTCTAGAACATGTCAAGGTATCCTTTCTAATGTGAAAGACAAGTCACTACACCTTGTACATCCACTGTGAAGAGGAGCACTATTTGCCAGAACTCTTTGTATTTTGGAGACACCATATACTATGCTTGGTTATACTTCTCCAATCATTTACTCAGCAACTTGTGAGGCTGTCTCTTTTGAATGGATCCTGGAGCAAAAAAAGGGCTCTGCATGTTTAAGCTATAGTGCAAGTTGTACTTGGATCTTATGACCTAACAAGCACAATACTTATTTAAAATGTATGTGGCAGTCGGAGATACTGTATGAAGCCTCTGGCAAGCCCCAGTGGGAGAATCACAGAAGATATATGACTCTTAGAGCAAAGTCATATACTCTTTGACAATTTATTAGCTACCTATTGTTGCATAACAAATTACTTCCAAAACTTTAGGGGCCATCTTGGAGGCTGCCTACAATAACCAACGACAATTCACTACTTAAAAAGCAGCAACTCTCTTGCTACTGGGCTCCTGTAGAGACTACATGATCATGGATCTAGTATATTCATTCGTTCACTAGGACTGCTATAACAAAGTGCCACAAACTGGGTGGCTTAAACAACAGAAATTTGTTATCTCTCACTTCTAGGAGCTATAAATTCAAAATCGATAGATCACAGGATTGGTTCCTTTTGAGGACTATGAGACAAAGAAAGATTCACTGTGATATGGTTTGGCTGAGATTTGTCCTCACCCAAATCTCATCTTGAATTGTAGCTCCCATAATTCCCACATGTTGTGGGAGTGACCCAGTGGGAGGTAATTGAATCATGGGGGACAGGTCTTTCCCATGTTGTTCTCATGATGGTGAATAAGTCTCACGAGATCTGATGGTTTTATAAAGGGGAGTTCCCCTACACAAGCTCTCTTGCCTACCACCACGTAAGGCATGACTTTGCCCCTCATTTGCCTTCAGCCAGGATTGTGAGACCTCCCGAGACATGTGGAACTGTGAGTCAATTAAGCCTCTTTCCTTTATAGATTACCCAGTCTTGGTTATGTCTTTATTAGCAGTGTTGAGAACAGACTCATACAGTAAACTGGTACCAGGAGTGGGGTTCTACTGTAAAGATACCCAAAAATGTGGAAGAGACTTTGGAACCAGGTAACAGGCAAAGGTTGGAACAGTTTGAAGGGCTCAGAAGAAGACAGGAAGATGTGGGAAAGTTTGTAACTTCCTAGAAACTTGTCAAATGGCTTTGGCCAAAATGCTGTTAGTGATATGGACAATAAAGTCCAGGCTGAGGTGGTCTCATGCAGGTGAGGAACTTGTTAAGAACAGGAGCAGTGGCGACTCTTGCTATGTTTTAGCAAAGAGACTGGTGGCATTTTGCCTCTGCCCTAGAGATTTGTGGAACTTTGAACTAGAGAGAGATTATTTACGGCATCTGGCAAAAATTTCTAAGCAGCAAAGCATTCAAAAGGTGACTTGGGTACAGTTAAAAGCATTCAGTTTTATGCATTCACAAAGATATGGTGTGGAATTGGAACTTATGTTTAAAAGCGAAGCAGAGAATAAAAGTTTGGAAAATTCACAGCCTGATGATGCAATTAAAATGAAAACCCCATTTTCTGAGGAGAAATTCAAGCTGCCTGCAGAAACGAGGAGCCAAATGTTAATCGCTAAAACAATGGGAAAAATGTCTCCATGGCAAGTCAGGTCTTCACACAGCCCCTCCCATCATGAGCCAGGAGGCCTAGGAAACAAAAACGGTTTCATGGGCTAGGCCCAGGGCCTTGCTGCTTTGTGCAGCCTTGGGACTTGGTGCCCTGTGTCCCAGCTGTGGTTAAAAGGGGCCAATGTAGAGCTCAAGCCATTGCTTCAGAGAAGCAAGCCCCATGCCTTAGCAGCTTACATGTAGTGTTGGGCATGTGGGTACACAGAAGTCAAGAATTGAGGTTTGGGAACCTATGCCTAGATTTCAGAGGATGAATGTAAACTCCCAGATGCCCATGCAGAGGTGTACTGTAGGAGCAGAACCATCACAGAGAACCTCTACTAGGGCAGTGCAGAAGGGAAATGTGGGATATGAGCCCCCACACAGAGTCCCCTCTGGGTCACTGCCTAATGGAGCTGTGAGAAGAGGGCCACCGTCCTCCAGACCCAGAAAGGTAGATCCAGGAACAGCTTGTTCCATGTACCTGGAAAAGCCACATATACTCAATGCCAGCCTGTGAAAGCAGCCAGGAGGGGGCCTGAACCCTGCAAAACCACAGGAGCAGAGCTGCCCAAGACAATGGGAACCCACTTCTTGCATCAGCATGACTTGGATGTGAGACATGAAGTCAAAGGAGATCATTTTGGAGCTTTAAGATTTGACTGCCTCGCTGGATTTTGGATTTGCATGGCACCTGTAGCCCCTTCATTTTGACCAGTTTCTCCAATTTGGAATGGTTGTATTTACCCAATGCCTATAATCCCATTATATCTAGGAAGTAACTAACTTGCTTTTGATTTTACAGAGTCATAGGCGGAAGGAACTTGCCTTGTCTCAGATGAAACTTTGGACTGTGGACTTTTGAGTCAATGCTGAAATGAGTTAAGACTTGGGGGACTGTTAGCATGGCATGATTGGTTTTGAAATGTGAGGACATGAGATTTGGGAGGGACCAGGGGTGGAATGATATGGTTTGGCGGTGTCCTCACCCAAATCTCATCTTGAATTGTAGCTCCCATGATTCCCATGTATTGTGGGAGGGACCTAGTAGGAGGTAAATGAATTATGAGAGTAGGTCTTTCCTGTGCTGTTCTTGTGATAGTGAATAAGTCTCATAAGATCTGAGGATTTTATAAAGGGGAGTTCCCCTACACAAGCTCTCTTGCCTGCCATCATGTAAGACACGACTTTGCTCCTCATTCGCCTTCAGCCATGATTGTGACTCCCCAGCATGCGGAAGTGTGAGTCAATTAACTCTTTCTTTTATAAATTACCCAGTCTCAGGTATGTCTTTATTAGCAGCATGAGAACAGATGAATACATACTGCAAGCTTCTCCTTGGCTTATAGCTGCCATGTTTTCCTGTGTTTCTTCACATCGTCTTCACTCTGTCTCTCTCTGTATCCAAATCTCTCCTTTTTATAAGATTATCAGTCATATTGGATTGGGGCCCACCCTAGTGACTTCATTTTAAATTGATTAACTCTGTAAAAACCCTATATTCAAATAATGTCACACTCTGAAGTCCTAAAGGTTAGGATTCTAATATATCTTCTGGGGAGTCACAATTCAATCCATAACACCATAACACCAAAGTAACTGCACAACCTAGCTACCCTGATGAACTGAGTGTCGCCTAACACACCACATGATAAAATTGGGCATTTGCAGGAGCATTCTATTACTAAGTGAAAATGGTATCTACATGATAAAGGAGATAAGCCCACCAGGTCCACAAGACACAAGAAACTCAGACTAGCAGAAAACTTAGACTCTATGATGCCTTCACCCACTGCCTCAATGTCTCTCAGTGCACACCTATAGCTTCACAAGGAAGTTCCTGTAACCAGGCAACAGATGAGGGAAAGGAGTCAACGTTACGCAAAGTAAGCTGGCACTAGCAGTAAGTAGATGGCTGCTGCATCAGAGTCCCTCCCAGGGATGTCCTGAAACACAGCAGAAGGGGAAATCTTACTAACAAACAGAATTCTGAGCAGAACACCTGCTTTTCTATTTTGCAAGGAAAAAGAGATGGCCTGATGTAAGATCTACACTGACTCATCAGCGGTGGCTAATGTGTTGGCCAGCTGCTACCTTAAGGATTTGGAATAAACAAGATTGAAAGAGTGGTGACACAGAGGTCAAGGTGGGGGAGGCATGTGAAAGAGTCTCTTGAAATGGGCACAGGGTGTGAAGATATTTGCGTCTCATGGAGTGCCCTCCAGAGAACAAATTGACCTGTCCCATAGATGTCAGCCAGCCTCCTGTCAGCTTCCTTGGAGCTTGCTGAATGTACAGTGAGTGCCATGGTGCTGGCATGGAGGTGAAGCACAGGCTCAACTCTCCGGACTTCCTTCACCGAGGCTGATGTGGCTACCACCAATGCTGAGTGAGCAAAATGCTGAGAGCAAAGGGCAGCACTGAGGCCCCTGTGGCACCATTCCCTGTAGTCCGTGTTAGATGGCCTCTCTTCACAGCATCGGCTCACAGGTCCAGTAACACCATTGACTCACCTTCATCAGCAGTTGGAAAAGGGAGGAGGAGAGTCAGTTTCAGCCTCTGGAGTTGGGGGTGGGTGAGGATGCGGATGTACCACAAGCAACTAGTGGGCAAGGGGGAAAAGATGACTGAGTTCAAAAGCTATGTCTGGATTGGAAATAAAAGATGGAAAATTGCATTAATTCATAATCACGTGGTAATGCCCCATAGGACTCTGCATTCTTAATCTTTTACCTCTACTGACAGAGAGGCTTTGCTTTTCACCTGCAGCGAACAAGCTGAAGAGGCCTGATCCTCTTATCTGCAAGAGTAGAAGTAATCAAGGAGGGGCCCTAAAGGCAAATGTTTACCTGTATATTTTATGGTGAAAGTGCCAAGGGTCCAGACCTCACCTCTCTTGTCCCACTTGATCTCCAGTACCTGGAAGAGAGGCTGGCACATTGTAACCTCTCAAACATCTGTGGATGAGTGGAATAAATGGGAGGATGCAGGAATGAATGAACGAATGAATAACCCTTCAGGGAATAACAGGGAGCTGGGGGAGGGAGAAGCCATACCTGATCTTTTATTCTTCTCCAAAACCCTTGAAAAGACTGAACGAGGAGAGGCCGCATAGACTAGCCATTAAGACCTTGAACTCCTAATTGAGGATCTACAACTTCCTAGCTGAATAGCTTGGCCAAGTTATTTATTCTCTGTGCACAGGCTTCCTTCCTGTAAAACAAACACAGTAAATGCTTAGAGCAGCACCTGGGAAAAAGTCAAGTTCCACATAAGTGTTACTGTCATTATTTTTGGCCTTTTGATGAGTGTGTAAGCCTGCAAGACAATCGGGAAATTCTCTGGGGAGGGTGAATCCAGATACTCAGCTTCCAAGGGCCATTCATGAGGGAACAATCACCTTTTCTCTTTGCCTTTCATACAGCTTTAGACACCTGACTGCCTCCTAACATAACTTTCACTGGCAAGAGACAGAGGCCTGGGTTTTAGTTTCAGTTGCCAGCGGTGAGCTGTGTGAGTTTACCAAAGCCCTCTGCCCTCTCTGGGCCTCGGTCCCTCGCCTGTCCACGCGAGGTTGGAGGAGCTGAACGCTGACGTCCTTTTCAGCTAAGAGGGAGCAGGGTCCTCGCGTCGCCGACCCAGGGTCTGCGCATCTGAGGCCGCGCGCCCTTTCCCCTCCCCCACGGCTCCTCTGGGCCTCGCACCCAGCGCCCCGGCTGCCGCCCAGCGCCCCGCACCGCCCTCAGGGGGCCCTCGCGGGCTCCCCCCGGCCGGAATGCCCGTGCCCCGCGCCCCGCGCCCCGCGCGCCTGCTCCGGCGCCGCCTGTCCAGCAGCCTACCCGCGGCGCCTTTATACCCTGCGGGCTGGGCGCTCACTAATGTTTAACTCTGGGCCGAAACTTGCCAGCGGCGAGTGACTCCACCGCCCGGAGCAGTGGAGCAGGACGCGCCTCTCCGCCGCCGGCTGTGACTTCTGCCTGCGCTCCTTCACTGAACGCACACTTCCGAGGAGACGCCGACGATGAAGGTGAGTTCCACGCCATGCACTTCCCCAGCCCACGGGGCGAGCTGTGGGGACCTCTTCTCCAAACTCCCCAAATGGCCCCAAAGCTGGCGAAACCGGAGCAGGGACTCCCCTTAGGCGGAAGCCCCAAGGCTACCCTCTGACAGGTGAAGGGACGTCCCAGAGCTGTCTCTTAGCTCTCGGACTTTGGTTTCTGCTAGGACCCTGGCGTCGAGCTTTAAATGTCCCGGAAAGCCACCCACAGATCGCACGCCTAAACTCGGGCAGGGGTAGAGAAACCAACACTAATGTGCTCTGAAGGCACAAGTTCAAGGGCACCCGCCTTAGAGAACTCCGACTGGCGCACTCCAGACGCCACCCCCACCCCCAGTCCACAGTGTCCCTCTTCTAACGCACTCCCACCTGCAAATCCTGCTGCCTCTGGAGCAGCTCCGACCCTCCTACGGAAACTGGGGCCACACGCTTCCCTCTAATTGGACTTGATCTGCCCGGCTTGCAGACAGCGTGGAAGGTTCTCCTGGGACTGCTGGGTGCTGCTGCGCTTGTCACCATCATCACCGTGCCCGTGGTTCTGCTGAACAAAGGCAGTAAGTTTGAAACATTTGAAACAGATAGGACAGTTGGAGCTCAGGTCAGCCTCCGTCTTACCATGCGAAGGGAAACGAGGGATTTTGCGGGAGGTTGGACCAGTGCCCCGAGATGTAGCTGAGAAGGCTTCCCAGGCGTTGTTGCTGCTTGCAGAGCGGCAGCTGGATTCACTTCGCGGGGTCTTCAGTGTTTAGGCTGCAACTCTTGCCGCTTTCACGTCTTGTTATGTATGATAAATGCATGCTTCCTGAAATTAGGGAGAGTCGGGATTTTAAAAATTTCAATTTTAAATTTACTTTGTAAAGTTTTAGATTTACATATAATTTTTAAGAAAAGTTTTTGGGTGTGATCTGCAAAGGAAAAAAGGCAGTGTTTAAAGAACCCAAAGACAGCAGTAAGGATATCTGAAGTGGATAGGAAAAATGAGAAAGCAAGCCCCAAAATACAGTTTAGAGAAAAGTCGTTGCACGGGGAACCCAGATTGTTTTCCCTCAGGGTGGTGAGAATTGAGTTGGAGGGTGGGGAGGCAGGGAAGTAATTATTTGACCAATTTAGTGGTATTGCAGAGCTAAATCATAAAGCTGGTATACATGATAATATTTCAGAAGGGGCTGGAATCAGTGATGTTTTGGTGGATTCTTTTACTTAAAGACTTTCATGTCTTTTTAGCTTGCCTAAATATATAACACTCAGATAATGGAATACTCACTGTAGGATGCAAGCAAGTGAGAATTACTAGTTTCAGTCTCCCCTGGCCTTACTTTCCTTTTAAACACTTGCTTTCATTTCAGGATTACACACAATAAATTAGCCAGTTAAAGGATTCTCTCTGGATGGTTTAGCCAACTGAGGAATGTAGAGTCTGTGCTTGCATACTCACGGTATCTTATCTAGATTTCAGGATGACAGTTCAGAATTAGTTTGTGGAGCTATGAAAACCATACTTGCTGTGCAATTCAAGGCCAGGGCAAAGGTGCCAAAGGTTAAATAACTGAATGGGTTGACCTACTGCTGGTGAAATTTGAAGAAACCAGTGGTTGCTACTATTTTATACCATTAAATGACAGTCCACTTAAGCTTGACTCTTTTTTGTGGACTGTTAAAATATAATTATTTTCATAAAGCAACACTTTGTATAAACCATACATGCAAAGCCTCGTGGGAGAAGAATGTGCTAGTCGTACAATCGATAAATATAGGGCTTACAGGCTTACATTATGTTCCAGGCACTGTGTTAGTTGCTGCAGATACAAAGATTAAATTTTGTAAATATAAATATAAAGGCCCATGACCTCAAGAACTGTATAAGCTGGTGGGAATATGCAAACAAATACGACTTGTTTTATGTATATATGTATGTATGTGTATGTGTGGATACACACATATATATAAATAGAAATAATCTGTATAGCCTGTTTGTCTCCAAAACATAACTGAGGCATCACAGCATTGCTGGAAGTTTGGGTAAAACTGTAATTATCAGAACTTCCGTTAAAGCAAGTTGAAAGGAATACTGTATTTTGATTAGCCACTTGAGATGGCCAGTGAAATGCCCTAGGGATCTGACTGAGGCTTGCTGCAGTTAACTCTGAGGATTTTGTTTTGCTAGGTAGGGTATACAGGCCAGGGAGAGCTGTTTTGCCATTTCTGCTAAACAGCACCTGCTGTCTTCTCCAAATGAAATTTGAACACATTTCAAGAATGGTCTCTTGAGGAGGACTTCCTGAGACACTCACTTGTTTCCATATAACTACTCTTATGACTCAAAAGGATAACTTAGAGGTGCTTGAGCAAACTGCTCTGGAGGTTAGAAGGAACACTTCTGGGAAAGTCTCCGCCTCCCGGGTTCCTGCCTCAGCCTCCTGAGTAGCTGGGACTACAGGCACGCACCACCATGCCCGGCTTATTTTTTGTATTTTAGTAGAGATGGGGTTTTACCATGTTGGCCAGGATGGTCTCTATCTCCTGACCTCATGATCCGTCCACCTTGGCCTCCCAAAGTGCTGGAATTACAGGTGTAAGCCACTGCACCCAGCCGAGAGACTTCTTATAAGAGGTTTCTTTTGTGGAGAAGCTTGAATAGTTAACATCAGTTTCTGGATAACATCAGTTTCTGGATAACATCAGTTTCTGAAGATAGGATATTCCAGAAAATGTGAATGTCTTGCATTGAGATAACATCCCGTGTTAGGGGTTATGAAAGGATCCAGAGCCCCAGAGGAGGGTGGGAAACAGGCAAAAGAGTTTGATTCTAAGCTAGAGATGATGCAGTGAATGAGGTTTTGAGCACGCCTGAACTGTTGGCCATGACAGTGGGAAGGTGAGTTGCAATGGAGCAACACTGAAGGGGGAAGTGAGGGAAATGGCCCAGGGCACTTACAGTACAGATCAGAATATGGAGGCTCCAGAGCTACTCAGAAATGTGAATGACTGAACTTCAGTAACTGGTTAAACAGAGGGAGGTGAAGGAGAGTGTAGCTAAGGATATCTCTTGGACAATCAGGTGGAGATGTTGTTTCATGGTGGCTTTGTTTATTTACCACTCTAGTTATTTCTTGTCTGTATTTCTTAATTTGTAGGTATGTGTGTTTAAGGAAAAAAGGGAAGTCATCTTGTTAACACTTCTGCCTTATCATAGGAATAAAGATAAAAGCTCAAGAATGCAGCATTTTCACTAAATCAGCAATACCTTTCCTGGGCTGTGCCACAATAAAGGTCAGCATTCCTTACAAAAAACTCAAAGTCATCACCCAAGAAATGCCCTCTGTGTTGTCAATCAAGCTTTCAAGTAAACAAATACAGAGAAGGAAGAAAGGAAGGAAGTAGGGAGAAAGGAAATATGAAGGGAAAGGAAAGAAAGAAGGAAAGAAGGATAGGAATTTGATAGAAAAACAAAGCAAATACCTAAATTACGGGAAAACTAAAGAATTAAACAGCCAAAAGGAAGGAGGAAGCAAACCCAAGTTCATCTCCTGAGAGGTTGATTTAAGAGGTCAAGTGTTTCCATATGAAACGCATACTTCAGCAAAACTAGACACACCCAGAACAGGAGGGGGGCTAGTGAGTGGGGAGCCAGAAAGAGAGAGAGAGAGAGCGAAAGAGAGAGAGACAGAGAGAGAGAGAGGCTTAATACTGGACTATTGCCATATATTTAAGAATAAAAACTCCTTGAATTCAGATTATTCATTTCACCAAGCACAATTAAAAGTTCACTCTCTTCTGTGTATATAATAAATGATTGTATGTTTTAAAATTTTCTCAATCCTCCTACTACAGGAGGATATTGCATATGTAAGCATTCAGTTTCTTCAAGAATCAGTGAGAAATATATAAAAATACTTGTATGGAATTGTAGAACTCTTCATGGCTTAGTGGTAATAAAGTTCTCACGCAGCATTTATGATTTCTTTATTTTTTCTTTTACATTATATTATATGCTGAAATTGGAAATATTTGGTTATCTGTCAAATAATTTTATTATTATTGAATTTTATTATGGAATAGAATTATATCTCTTCTTTTGCTCTTTTCACTGCTTTAGTAGTAAATTTCCTCTACACCTTCTTTTGGTGGAAAGGAAATTTGACTGCTCACCCATCAGTATCCTTCAGTAATAAGAGAAAACCCAAATGTGAAGGAGACAGGAATAATCAGAGAGAAAAGATAGCATCTATGAGGTTTGCCTGAGAAAGTCCAGGATCTCTTCCAGGTTTAAAAGCACAGAAACGAGCCTGAATGAAAGCTTTGTACATTTCAGGGGACAATTTCTAAACAGTATGCTCTATAAAAACTGGAGTTGACTCCAGCTTGCTCAGTTAACTATTGTCAACCTTTTCGGAATGCTCATGAGGTCAGCAGGTTAGTCTTTTTCAGGCCAGTTATTTTGGCTTTTCTCTAGCCATAACATATGCCTTAAGTTTCTCTCTCTTAGAAATATCTGCCTATCTTTTCAAAGGGGATCAGAAAGAGAGAGAAAATGAAGACTATTTATCCAGTTGATGGTCAGAGAAAGATAATATAAAAAGAGTGGAGCTGGATCGCGTCTTTCAAATTTTATGACTTAAGAAAGTACTGAGGCCCATGGAGAACATGGCTGTAAATAACACACAGGAGTGCCTTATTTGAGGAAGAGAAGGCATGCAAGCATACAATAATAGCGAATATGCATTTACTTTTACTAAGTGTTAAATTTGGGGCTGAGGGCTTTCAATGTATTTTTCGTTTAATCCGAAGAACAACTCTTTGAATGAAAGGTACTATTACCCTCTCCATTCATACAGAAGATTTATCAGAACTTCGAGAGGGTACTTTAGTTATCTATAATTGCATAATGAATCACCTCAGAACTTAAAACAATAAATATTTGTTATCTCATAGTTTCTGTGTATAAGGAATTTTGGAGTGGCTTAGTTGGGTGGTTTTGCCGCAGGGTCTCTCATGAGGTTGTAATCAAGATGTTATCTGAAAGCCTAAACCTGACTGCAGCTGAAGGATCCCCTTCCAAGTTCACTCATGTGGCTGTTAGCTAGAGGCTTCAGTTCCCTAGTGTATGGGCCCCAGTTCCCCACCATGTGGGAATTATATTATAATTTCATGACTTCTAATGTCTGTGTGCTAAATGTTCTGAAGAAGAGCCTACTGCTGATGCCTTCATTCCTATATAAAGCTGCATATAGGCAATGACTGACATCTCAAGCTTTTGAATGGTTCTGTTTAGTAGTATTAGTAGTAATAATAGGTCCAGATTTACTTACTTACACGAAATTATACTTAGGATAATATGGTAGCTACTTTCCCTTAGAATGAAGGATCCAAGAGAGGAACTAAGCAGGAGGCTGAGTTGCCTTTTATGATCTAGCCTCAGAAGTGGCAGGTATACCATTCCTTCTGCTGTGTACTATTGGTCACACAGACCAACCCTGATACAATGTGGGAGGGCACTACACAAGTGTATAAATACCAGGAGGTGGAGATCGTTGGGAACCATGATGGAGGCTGGCTCCAATGACTATCAAAGAAGTTAAGGAACTTGCTTAAAGTTCCACAAAGTTGGGATTCATACTCAGGCAATGTGACTTTACAGCTGATACTCAGTACTGTTCAACTGCATATCATTCTGTCAGCTTGTAATCAAGTATAAAATCAACTTGGCCATATTGGCACAATTGTTATAACTTCTCATTTGCATAGCTATATTATCATTTCATGGCTTCTAATCTGTGGGGAAAAGAAAGATCAGACTGTTACTGTGTCTATATAGAAAGAAGGAGACATAAGAGACTCCATTTTGTTCTGTATTTGAGATGCTGTTAATCTGTGACCCTACCCCCAACCTTGTCCTTGCAAGAGACATGTGCTGTGGTGACTCAAAGTTTAATGGATTTTGGGCTGTGCAGGGTGTGCTTTGTTAAACAAGTGCCTGAAGCCAGTATGCTTGTGAAAAGTCATCACCATTCTCTTAATCTCAAGTACCCAGGGACACGTACACTGCCAAAGGTCACAGGGACCTCTGCCTAGGGAAGCTAGGTATTGTCCAAGGTTTCTCCCCATGTGATAGTCTGAAATATGGCCTCGTGGGAAGGGAAAGACCTGATCATCCCCCAGCCTGACACCCGTGAAGGGTCTGTGCTCAGGAGGACTAGTATAAGAGGAAATAAGCCTCTTGGCAGTTGAGATAGAGAAAAGCATCTGTCTCCTGCCCGTCCCTGGGCAATGGAACATCTCGGTGTAAAACCCGATTGTATGTTCTATTTACTGAGAAAGGAGAAAACCGCCTTAGGGCGAAAGGTGGGACGTGCTAGCACAATGCTGCTCTTCATGCACTAAAAAGGTTTATGGAGATATTTGCATATGCATATCAAGGCACAGCACTTAAACTTATGTCACAGAGATCTTTATTCATATGTCTTACTGCTGACCTTCTCCCTACGATGATCCTATTATCCTGCCACTTCCCTTTTTCTTTGATGGTAAAGATAATGATCAATAAATACTGAGGGAACTCAGAGACCGGTGCCGGTGTGGGTCCGCTGTATGCTGAGCGCCGGTCCCCTGGGCCCACTTTTTCTTTCTCTATACTTTGTCTCTGTGTCTCACTTCTTTTCTCAAGTCTCTGGTTCCACCTAACAAGAAACGCCCACAGGTGTGGAGGGGCAGGCCACCCCTTCATAATCTCTATGTGTTCAGTATCCTGAGGAAGAGCCTACCTCTGCTGTCTTCATTCTCATATAAAGCTGTATGTATATAGGCAATGACTGACATCTCAAGCTTTTGAATGGTTTTGATTTTTAGTATTAGTGGTAATAATAGATTCAGATTTACCTACTTACACTAAATTACACTTGCTTTGCTTCTGATGTAAGTTAAATTATTTCATTTGATCTTCACAGAGAAGTTCATGTTAGAGAGATATATTAATATCCTGACTTTTTACATGTGAAAGTTTAGGGGTTTGCAAGTAAGTACTGGATCTTGGGAATCCAAACTTTTTGGCTACCAACCTTCCCTGAGCCTGCTGGTTCCCATGAATGGCTAATTTATAGAAATGCCTTGGTGAGAGTTTTTCGGAGTTAATGTTTAATCATTACTTTATGGTTGGATGCTGATCCTTTCATTGCTGTAAATCAATATCTTGTAAATATTTTTACCTTTAGTCTTCACAGCTCCATTATGACCTCCAAAAGAGGGTGTGTCTCTCAATTTGAGAGTAACCTGAAACCATGAAATTAGAACTTCTGAGTAAACTGTTTTATTATTTGCCGAACATTGTATTGTTTTATATTGTTTCTCAAAATTGTAACTTCCTAGGAAGCTTTTAAATTTTGAAGATAAACTATGTGCTTTCTTCAACTGGGGGCATTAATGTGCACATTTCTTAATTATTTGGTTCAGTGAGGAAGCAAGTAGACCTATGAGTTCAAGTTACATAATTCAACATCTAAGGCCCTAGAAGAGGAGGTAAGGTAAGACAGAGCCAAAGCCACCAGATATTTTATTAATGGCACTCAGGAGCCATGGTGGGTCAGGATATATAATTGAGGTAGAGGGAGTAGGAGAGGTGAGTATCAAGCAGGTCTTATCATCCACCCTTTCCCTGACTTCTTAAAACTGGGGACCCCAAAACTGAGCTTAGTGGCCCCTGGGGCCCTAATGCCATTTCTGTGGAACCCTCTTTTCTTGTTTTCCTCAGTTGTTCTAAAGCCCACCCTGCTCAAACTCATCTCCATAAGTGTCATTGATGACTCTTATTTCTCTATTATATTCTTCCATTATTTGATTACAGGCATAAAACTCTTTTAGTATGAGATTTAAAACCTCTTCAGGGCCAAGGTCCTACAGTGGCCAGAGACAATATTTTTCAATTCAAAAACATATGTTGAATGCTTACTGCATGTGAAGTGTTACTGAAGGTATGGGAGTAGGGGGATATGGCTATTGAAGGCTTACTGCATGTCAAGTGTTATTGAAGGTATGGGGGATATGGCCTGCTATGACTGCATATTTGTCCCTTCCAAATGTCATGTTGAAATTTGATTTCCAGTGTTGGAGGTGAGGCCTAATGGGAGGTATTTGCATAATGGGATCAGAGCCCTCTCACAGGGGTGAGTGAGTTCTTGTTCTATTAGTTTCCATAACAGCTGATTATTAAAAATAGCCTGGCACCTCCCTCTTTCTTGCTTTCTTTCTCATCATGTGATCTCAGCACATGCCAGCTTCCCCTTTAACTTCTGCTATGAGTAGAAGCAGCGTGAGACCATCATTAGATGCAAATGCCCAATCTTGAACTTTCCAGCCACCAGAATCATGATCCAAATAATCCTTTCAAAAAAAATAAACTACTAGCTTCAGATATTCCTTTATAGCAACACAAAATGAGCTAAGATCTGGCCCTAAGCAGTATAGATAATGTCCCTGTTCCACTGGACCTTTACAATCCATAGAGCAGGCAAATTATAGGCAAGTGCAAAAATAATTTCAGATGGTAACAAATGCTATGACAAAAATAAAGTGGGATAGAGAGGACTGACAGACACAGAAAGGAGTTTCTCTCTTATTCCAAGCATGATTTTGAGCTCCTGGAGGATTTCAACATGAGTGTGACATGATCTTTTCACATTTCAAGAATATGCTCTGACTCTTGTGTGGACAGTAGTTTGGGGTTGGTGTGGTTTGTCCAGGTGATCGATGATGGTGGCTTGGACAAGGATGATAGCACTGCAGGTGAAATTAAGTTTTTTTGTTTTTTTTTTTAAAGAAATGTAGGATGTATTTTGGAGTAAGACAGTGGGCAGGCATGCGAAGAGTGAGGGAAGGAGAGAAGGTAAGGATGGCTCCTTGGACAGCTGGCTAGATAGCTTAAGTGAAGAATTTCTCTTGCCTCCTGGCTGTTTCCTTTTTGTAAGAGCTTGTCTGCAGAGGTTCCTCTGGTTTAACTCCCCTTTCCTATGGGATCAGGCTTGCCCTTTCAAGGATGTGCTCAGGAACACATCTTACTTCATACTAACCCAGCACAGACTTGTTGACAGAAGGTAATTCTCCAACTTGGCAAATATTTATTAAGGATTTTCTACATGCCAGGTACTTTGTGGGTCGTTAGGGATAGAAAGACAATAGATATGGCCTTTGTCCTCAAATTATTGACAGCATTAAAGGACGCATAAACATTAACTATAATCAAAAGAGCTAAGTGCCCTTCTAGTAAATGATCAAAGTGCTATGGAAGCACTAGTGACCAAATGATAAATGCTGCCCTGGGAAGTTTCTACATAACCAACCGAGCATAAAGCGTTAATAATTAGTGGGTCTTAATACAATCCTTCCAATCCTTCAGCCACCAAACTGGCTCTGAGGCATGCAGTGCACCTCCATGTCGGTCCTCACTGACTTACAGTCCCCTGATGCTGTAAGAGGATTGTATCAGGATGTTTTGGGCTTCAAGGAACCCAATACCTGGCCAAAAATTATTTGAATGATAGCGTTTTATTATTGTGTTGTCATTAGCATCTTTTAAAATTGGAAGTGCAGAAGTAAAGTGGTTCTTGAGTTTGTTAATGTAATGGCCTGAACACATCAAGAACACGGGGTCTTTCCACCTTTCAGCTCTGCCATCCTTGGAGTTTTGTCTTTTGACCTCCAGTATGTCATCTCATGGTGGAGCATGGCTTCTGCAGCTCAGCCCAGCACTTGCTCATACAGCCCTTTCACAGGGCAAAAGAGGATGCTCTTCCTCATTCATGTTCTGTATCAGGGAGGAAAGCCGTTTCCATAAGTCCTCTGACTGGACACAAACTTTCAGGTCTTACTGGCTACATTTGTGTCACTTGTCCATATCTAAACCAATCACTGGCAAGGAGAAAGAATTGCCGTGATTGAACTAGACTAATCAAGACTCACCTTTCTAGGACTGGAGAGTATCTTCCTTTGCTAGCACATGGAAGGAGAAGGGCAAATACCTAAGCTGAATTGAAAATTCTGAAAGACAGAAATTGGGGGGACGGCCTATGTAGGCATATTATGTATTTGGTTATTACTCTCTTTTCATTACATTAGAAAGATTTAATTTTTCAACAAAAGAGGACAGATATCAAGCCAGCTCTGATCTCCAAAAATCTGGAGCGGCAATTCTCTCCTTTCCTTCTCCTCACTTTCTTTCCTAACTGGGTTTATTGCAAACCAGTGTGCTTTGTTGCTGCCTTTCTGATCTCAAGGACATTTTGACCTCAGCCCTTTCTTTCTCTTGGCATCCAAAGTGACCAAGAGGAGGAAGTAATTGAATTGCAATATTAAAATATAAATCTGAGACAATAGAGCAGGTCAGAAATATCTGAGGGGAATTACTCACAATTTACCCCTAGAAAATCCACATAAACTGTCATATTTAATCCAGTTCGTAATAGCAGAAAGTGGCAGAAATAGTCAACATAAAATAAGATGGGCAAAGTTTTTAAAAAATGCTAAAACTTAGATCTGCGAAAGTCAACCCAGGAAAGTAGGACTTAAAATAATTAATAACCATAAAAATAAATAAATAAATAAATAAATAAATAACAGAAGCAAACAAAATAACCTCACAAGGTCTAAAAGCTATAATTTAATCTAACAAGGGCAAAAAAAAATCTACTTGATGACTCAAATCTTTGTTTTAAAATTTCCAGGGAAAAAATTACTCTGCATGGTAATGATTTTCTTAAAATGAGAAGGGTTTGGCTGTACTGAAAGGAGAACCAAGAACCCAGCAGCCAGTGGACCTTTATTTCTTCCTGGCAATCCGGACCTATTCTCCCTGTCTGCTCACTCACTTGCTCTTCTGGTGAACTATTCCAGGTATCTCCTCTCCTCTCAAATTTCCAACATCTCCACCCTATGCAAATTCATAGCTAAAGACCTGGCTTCCTGGTTTGATAAGAAAACTGAAACCATTAGAAGAGAACTTCAATTCTCACCGGCTCATCAATGCATTCACCTGCATGGGCTCCCCTCCTAAGTTAGGGGAATGAATGCTCAGGCTCCTATCCAAGACCAAGCCCTCTGTTTGTGTCCTGGGTCCCATCCCTTTTGCTTACTGAAAGATTAGACTCTAGCTATCCCTTTGCATGTGGCATCATCATTTTTTCCATCCCTATTTGATCATGAACAGGCAATAGTGTCTCATATTCTTACAAAAAAAATAAGAAGGCAAGTATCTTTTTCAACCCTCATCCCTGCCAACCTACCACTTCCTTTCTCTGCTCTCTTTACCACAAAACTTCTTAAAGAGTTTCTATTATCACCATCTGTTACCCCTCTTCTATTTTTTTTTTTTTCCTCTTAAGCCCCGTGGAATAAGGGTTATCCCCACCACACCACTAAAACAGCTCAGTTCTTGTCAAGGTCCCTAATCTCTGTGTTGCCGATCTGGAGTTGCTTCTCAGTCTGCGTCTCATGTGCCTGTCAATTAGTCATCCTTCTTCTCCACCTCCCCTCGGGGCTCTCACTCTCTCCTGGTTGTCCTTCTACCTCACTGTGCAGTCCTTCCCAGCCTTCTTAGGTACTCTTCCTGATATCTTCAACTTCTCACCTTGGACTACTCTGGGGCTCCCTTGGCAACTTTCCAATTTTATCTGCAAACCAGACCTTTTACTGAGCTCTAGGTGCAGTATACAACTGCTTACTGGACATCTCCATTCGGAGGTGATACTGGCATCTCGTACTGACATCTTCCAAAACTCTTTGTCTTCCCTTAGTACATTTTATCTCAGCAAGTGGCAATTCCATTTTGTAGCTACTGAGGCCAATATCCACGCAAGTTCTCCCCAACCCCTCTCTGTCATTCACAAGTCACATCCAATGTGTCAGCAGTTTTATCATCTGTATCTTCATATTCTCTCAGAGTTTGACCATATCTCACCACCTCATCTCCTACTACCCTGGTCAAAGACACAATTGTCCTTCCCCTAAATGATTGCCAACATCTCTCTTTCTTTTTCTTACTTCCCCCTGTGGTGTATTCTCAACACAACAGATAAGGTGATTGTGGTAGGCAGAATTCTAAGATGACCCCCAGGAACCCCCACCTCCCCTCCTGTGTACTAATCTCTGAGATTGTGGATATGATGGATTTTCTTCCTGTAGTTAAGTTTCGTTATAATGCACAGTCAGCTTTAAGAAGGGGAGATTACCTGCTTGGGCCTGACTGAATCACATGAACCGTTTAAAAGCAGAGTTTCGGCCGGGCGCGGTGGCTCAAGCCTGTAATCCCAGCACTTTGGGAGGCCGAGACGGGCGGATCACGAGGTCAGGAGATCGAGACCATCCTGGCTAACACAATGAAACCCCGTCTCCACTAAAAATACAAAAAAATTGGCCGGGCGCGGTGGCTCAAGCCTGTAATCCCAGCACTTTGGGAGGCCGAGACGGGCGGATCACGAGGTCAGGAGATCGAGACCAGCCTGGCTAACACGGTGAAACCCCGTCTCTACTAAAAAATACAAAAAACTAGCCGGGCGAGGTGGCGGGCACCTGTAGTCCCAACTACTCGGGAGGCTGAGGCAGGAGAATGGCGTAAACCCGGGAGGCGGAGCTTGCAGTGAGGTGAGATCCGGTCACTGCACTCCAGCCTGGGCGACAGGGCGAGACTCCGTCTCAAAAAAAAAAAAAAAAAAAAAAAAAAAAATTAGCCGGGCGTGGTGGCGGCGCCTGTAGTCCCAGCTACTCGGGAGGCTGAGGCAGGAGAATGGCGTGAACCCGGGAGGCGGAGCTTGCAGTGAGCCGAGATCGCGCCACTGCACTCCAGCCTGGGCGACAGAGCGAGACTCCGCCTCAAAAAAAAAATAAATAAAAATAAAAAATAAAAGCAGAGTTTCTCTGACGCGTCACAGAACAGGCAGTCAGGAATCCCAGGCATGAGAAGGATTTGACATGCCATTGCTGACTTGGAAGATGGAGGGGCCATATGGCCAGGAATGTGGGTCATCTCTAGGAGGTGAGAACAGCCTGGCTTGTAGTCAACAAGTAAATGAGAACTTCACTCTCACAACCTCAATGAACTGAATTTTGCCAACAACCTGTGTGAGCCTGGAAGCAGGTAATTTTTCCCCAGAGCCTCCAGCTGACAACTCATTCCAGCCAAAACTTGGATTTTAACCTCACAATACTTTGGACAGAGAACTCAGCAAAATGGGCTGGACTGCTGACTTATAGAACCCTGAACTGATACATGTGTGCTGTATTAAGTCACTAAGTTTGTAGTGATTTGTTACATAGCAATAGAAAACTATTAATAATATAGTGATCAAATTGTTTTAATTTATTATTTATTTAATTTATTATTTATTTATTTATTTTGAGACAGAGTCTTGCTCTGTCACCCAGGCTGGACTGCATTGATGCAGTCTTGGCTCATTGCAACCACCACCTCCCGGGTTCAAGTGATTCTCCTGCCTCAGCCTCCCGAATAGCTGGTACTATAGGCATGCACCACCACACCGGCTAATTTTTTTTTTTTTTTTTTTGTATTTTTAGTAGAGATGGGGTTTTGCCATGTTGGCCAGGCTGGTCTCATCCTCCTGACCTCAGGTGATCCACCTGTCTTAGCCTCCCAAAGTGCTGGGATTATAGGTGTAAGCCACCGTGCCTAGGCTGGTGATTGTATTTAAACATAAGTCAAATCATGTCCTTCTCTGCTTAACCCCGGTCATTGGCTTTCCATTGTGAAGGCTCCATGGCACTTGTTACCACCTAACATATGGCATTGCTTACTCATTGTCTGTTCATATGTCTCCCCCAGTTAAAATATAAGCTTCATAAGGGCAGGAGTTTTTCATGCTTTATTCACTGTGATGTCTCTAATGCCCAGAACACTGAATAACACAGTAAGTGCTAAGTAAATGTTTGGTGAATTAAAGAAGTTATCTTGGAGCTCAGGCAAGAAAAAAATTTTTAATGAATATTTATTAATGTTGCTGTAATTCTGATTAAAATTCTTATATTTATAAACCACTCAGTACTAAATTGTATATACCTACAATTTGTAAGTGCTAGCAACTGTTTGAAAAAAGATACAATACGTTCATGGCTCATGGCTTATTAATAGTTTAGTTAAGAAAAAACTGTTAAAGTAAGTACCTAAATAGATATAAAATTACTTGATTAATTGGCAAAATATGTGGTACAGAAAATAAGATGAGGAGAGAGAATGCAGAGGAATAGTAGGAAAATGAAGGCCATGAATGTAGATTGTTTGGTTGAGAAGTTTGTTCAGATGGCTTGAGGATGCAGCAAGATCAGGTAAGTATTTCTTTAAGATCGGTACACACCCTGCATGCTTAACCATAGAGCAGAAGTGAGCAGTGGAAAGAAACTGAAGATGCAGCTGGGCACAGTGGCTCACACATGTAATCCTAGGTCTTTGGGAGGCCCAGGAGTTCGTTCAAGGCTTTAGTGAGCCATGATAGTGCCACTGCACTCTAGCCTGGGTGACAGAGTGAGACCCTGTCTCAAGTAAGAAAGAGAGAGAGAGATGAAGGAAGGAAGGAAAGGAGGAAAGAAGGAAGGAAGGAAGGAAGGAAGGAAGGAAGGAAGGAAGGAAGGAAGGAAGGAAGGAAGGGAGGGAGGGAGGGAGGGAGGGAGGGAGGGAAGGAAAGAAGGAAGCTAGGAAAGAAGAACTCTAGGAAGGAAGGAAGCTAGGGAGGGAGAGAGGGAGGGAAAAGAAGGAAGGAAGGAAGGAAGGAAGGAAGGAAGGAAGGAAGGAAGGAAGGAAGGAAGGAAGGAAGGGAGGGAGGGAGGGAGGGAGGAAGGAAGGGTGTTTTAGAGGGAAAAGGTAAGATTAAAAAAATCCCTTGGGAACAAGAAGATAAGCATCTGAGTCACAGATTGGGGTGTGGAAGGATCGAGAAGGAAGCTCACCTCTCCTTCAGAGTTCTAAGGAAAGAGTTAAACAATGGCAGGAGGGACAGATACCAGAGAACTGATGAGCTTGGTAGAAAATAAGCTTCTTATGGTAGCTTTTGCTGTAAAGGAGGAATCATTGAATTTTTTTGTTGGCGAATTTTATAATTTTTTCAAAATGTATACTGCAGGACCTGAGTTGTTCAACGTTGTATAATATTTAAAATCTAGGAAACATGAAAAAAAGGGAAGAAAAGAACCCTGTTTTAAAGCTTACATGACTACTTTTTTATGAGTTCAGAAAAAGATGATAAAAGTTATTAGGTGTTCCCATGGAAAAGAGAATAGAGATGGTATAACTTCCTTTCTAGGAAGCCATAGTGTTGCCATCCTTCTTACTGTCCAGAGCAAACATTCTAGAGTTTTCTGAGAGAATTTGCACTCTTTTGACTTTGAAGCAGAACAAATTAAGTTTCAGCTGACCCAAGTCCTCATGATACTACCAACCTGCTTATTTTTTTTATTTTATTACTTTATTGCAACTGCTTAAATAGTTGCAAACACTGAATTTAAACATTCCATAAAGCCTAATTCATCTCCACCAATTCACAAAAAATGCCAAGAAAGCATTTACCACATGCAATCACTGTCCCAAAGATTTAGAGAGGTTTGGAAGAGTGATTGTAACCACAGGCTTTGGCGCCATATTGCCTGGTCCAAATGTGGCTTTGGTGCATACAAATCACAGGATTTTAGTCTAGTTACTGGCTGTGCCTGTCTGTGCCTCAGTCTCCTTATTTGTAAAATGGGAATGAGCATAAGAAGAATAAATGAGTTGAAAGTCTGCATTGCCTAGAACAACCCAGCAAACTAGAAGAACACCGTAAGAATGTGTAATTATTATTCTTTATATATTTATAACATTTTTTGTTTGTTTGTTTTAACAGCTCCTGAATGTTTTGCCTGGCAAATACTGGGAATGGAGCAATTCCTGTCGCAGTTTTGTTTTCCAGTGATTGTTTTTTCTTATATCGGGGATGACAAATGCTTGTCACAAAGAATAGCCTTGTTGATTACACTTATAAATCTTCGGGAGACTTCAATGAGTCAGTGTTAGAGCTTTCAGTTTCCATAAATACAGATTTCCTTTACTCAATTTTCTTTCAAACATGATCTGATCTTTCTTAGTTTGCACTCTAATACCCTCCACTGAAGTCCCACTACAACTGCTTTTATGTATATGTCAAGAGAAACTAGCCCTTTGCTAAAATAGTTGCATGTTTCATGGGCCTGTGGGTCATTTAGTCATACACTTAAGAACTTTGCACCTTTTAAGTGTTTATCATCACCTCGGATTACACAGCCTAATGCCAGTCAACTTCATGGGGCATAAAAGCCCTGTACATAATAGTTTGGGCCATTATTGTATCAGTCTTGTTTATTCCCAGAAAAGTTCTATCAAGAAAAGAGGGAGTGACTATAATCAGAAAAAAAAAAAAAACAATTTCATTCCACAAAGGGATAAAGCAGTCCTGCCACCTCGCTTAGTGCTGGCTGCCTGTGTGTGTAGAGCTTCCTGACCCTGCTGTGATAGCAGAGGGAACCAGGCAATGTAATCGGGCTTAGTTCAGTCTTAGCTTTGCATTTCTTTACCAACATGTTCATATTTGGGTTAAGATGAAAATAGATATCTGATGCTTGAATACTGAGGCATAAATATTCTGCCCACTTTCACTTTTCTGCTACATATATTGGACTTGTATACTGATATTGTTTCAGGGTAACTGGAGTTTCAATCTCAACATCTGTCTTTCAAATCCAGTCCTGTGAGAAGTTTTTGTTTTTGTTTTAATGTCACTCACAATTTTGAGGAATGTCTAGATGAGGTTGTCAAACTATAGTCAGGACTGGCCACCTGATGTTGTAAAAGTAAAGTTTGATGGGAACACAGCTGTGCCCACTCACTCACAGACTGGCTGTGGCTGCTTGCGAGTTACAATGGCAGACTTGAGTAACTACAACAGAGACTAAAGACTGTAAGGCCCACAAAGCCTACACTATTGACCAACCAGCCATTTAAGAAAATGTTTGCCAACTCCAGGTCTAGATGTTGTATTCTTACCACTTAAAAATACTTTCTTTATAATGTCTAACTTAAATAACGAGATTCAGAAAAATGATTAAGTGTAGAGTTTATTCAAGTGCAAAGCTTGAGGATGACCTCTCAGAAAACATACTCCAGACAAATGGGGTTAGCATTACAAAGTGAGGAATTGAAAGTTTCACTCATATAGGCAGTTAGCAGGGTTGCAACATTTTCCATACAAGGTCAGTATGTATATTATAGTGATTTTATTGGTGACAGATTGGTATATTCCAACTAAAATTCCTTTAACTTTCCATGAGCAGGGGTGATGATCTGAGGGGTTCCTACCTCTGGCACCACAAGGTCTTTTCTGGTCATTTACGGGAAAAAGCAGAAGTTACAGCTACATGATATGTGACTCAGGCCACATACCTCTCAAGGCTCAAAATAACCTAAAGTTCCAACAGCTTTAAGTTCTATTTAATTTCATCACAATAGGTAAGATGAATAAGTTCTTATGTCAGTTAGGGAAATCACACTAGAGGTCAGGCATGGTGGCTCAGGCCTGTAATCCCAGCACTTTGGGAGGCTGAGGCAGGCAGATCATCTGAGGCCAAGAGTTCAAGACCAGCCTGCCCAACATGGTGAAACCCCATCCCTACTAAAAATACAAAAATTAGCCAAATGTGGTGGCACACGCCTGAAGTTGCAGCTACTTGGGAGACTGAAACGGGAAAATCACTTGAATCAGGAAGGCAGCAGTTGCAGTGAGCCGAGATTGCACCACTGCACTCCAGCCTGGGTGACAGAGTGAGACTCTGTCTCAAAAAAAAAAAAAAAGAAATCCCACTAGATATTTCAGCAGACAGATTTAATATGAAAATTCGTTACACAGATAAAAGAGCAAAAGAGGAACTCTGAGGTAACTGAGAAAGAGTAACTGCAGGAAGGAGTCACCTCTAGGGCTTGGGAACAAAGAGGAAGAAGAGGATCACAGAAGATCTCAGATCAAAGCTCTAAAGTTCATAACCCCCCCAGCTGCTACTGGTACCTCTGAGAGGCATGATGAAGCAGATTCTGGATATTACAAAGGAAGTTAAAGGCTAGAGCAGGTGCTACTGCTGGGTGCATGCTGTCAGCAAGAAAGAGGAAAGGAGGAGCCCCTCCTCTAATTGCCATCTAATTTTTTCTCTCTTTTCCCCTATTAACAGAATCTAGCAAGAATCCTGCAGATGAGGCTTCGTGGAAATACAGCTTTAAAACCCTTCCCCAGAATTACTGAGCAAGGAAGGATATGTATATTTGGAGGTGAAAGCCAGTAGGTGACTGGCTTAGGCTTACAGAAGTGTGCTGACCTAACAGTAGCTAGTAGTGGTCTAGAACCTGAGTTGTAATAGCCTGACAGATTCTTCCTGCCTGCTGCACAGATAAAACCAATTCACTGTGACAGTGATATTGCAATAGAGAATTTCATAATCACAGGACCAGCCAAGTGAAAGGACAGGAGACAGTTCTCAAGTTGCCTCCCTCAAAGCTGGGAGGCTAGGGTTTTTAAGGATGATTTTGTAGGCAGGAGGCTAGGGAATGGGTGCTGTTGATTGTTTGGGGATGAAATCATAGGAGTGTCCAAAATGGTCTTTGTGCACTAAGTCATTTTCTGGGTGAGGGTCACAAGACTGCTGGATTTAGTTCCTTGGTATGAGTCACAGGTCCAGGTGGAGTCAGCAGGTCCACCTGAATGCAAAAGTCTGAAAAATATCTCAAAGACCAATCTTAGGTCTTGACAACTTGACAATAGTGATGTTATCTATAAGAGTAGTTGGGAAAGTTACAAATCTTCTGACCTCTGGAATGATGGCTGGTTATCATTTAACTACTAGCCTACATCTTGGCAGAATTCAGGCCCTTCCTGTAATCCTCAGTTGTGGCTTTTTCTTAGTCTTAGAAAGGCAATCTCAGTCCTCAGAGTGGGCCAGTTGGGGGAGGGACTATTATCATCCTTGCTTCAAAGTTAAACTATAAACTAAATTTCTTCCATAGTTTGCGTGGCCTACACCTGGTAATAGCAAAGGTAGTTAGCTTGTGAGGTTAGAAGCAAGATGGAGTCAATTAGTTTAGATTTCTCTCACTGTCATAATTTTTGAAAAGGCTGTTTCAGAGGCTCCTGTGCTCAATGTGTCTAGTCCTGTCTGGCTAAGATTACTCCTCTTCCTACACTACAGCCACTTGGAGTTCACATATTGTGTTTGGAGCTGTTGGTTCTTATTTTCAGATTGTCTGACTTTTATGTTTTCATTCAACAACTATTGAGTGCTTACTGTGCACCAGGCACTGTTCTAGGCTGCAGTAATATAATAGTAAACAGAATGAAACAAAATAAAATCAGTGCCCTCATGGAGCTTACCTCCAATTAAGGGATGCAGAGAGTGAACAATATAAAAAAGTAAAATGTATAATAAGTTAGATGGTATCATTGCTAAGGAAAAAATGACTAATGCTGGAAAGAGTAGTAGAGAATACCCTGGGGGAGAAGGCTGCAGTGCCAGTCCAGGGAAGGAGTGCAGCATTTGAATAAACACCTGAAGGAGGTGAGGAAGCAAGCCCTGGCCATATCTGGGGGCAGAACATTACAGGAAGAGCATATAGCAAGTGCAAAGTCCCTGAGGCAGGCATGAGCCTGGTGTGTCTGGCCACTGGGTGGCCAGTGTGGATGAAGTGGAAAGGCAAAAGAGGAGGAGGAGGAGGTGGAGGAGGAGGAGGTAAAGGAGGAGGAGATGGAGGAGGAGGGGTGCTAAAACCCATTAAAATGTTTTATTTTTTTCAAAGTGTTGCTATTTGGGGAAATGTGCATTGTACTATTTCAGGTGAACACATTGGAACGTGATTATGTCCCTAACCAAAGTATGGTCACCTGACAGTCCCAACATTCTACAGCCTCCAGCTAGATGGCAATGCATTTATCATATGCCCCTGGATGTACCATGATGTTCTTTTTTTTTTTTTTTTTTTTTTTTTGAGACAGAGTTTCACTTTGTTGCCCAGGCTGGAGTGCAGTGGCATAGTCTCGGCTCACTGCAACCTCTCGTGCTTCAGTCTCCTGCGTAGCTGGGATTACAGGTGCCCGCCACCATGCCTGGATGACTTTTATTTTTGTATTTTAGTGGAGACGGGGTTTCACCATGTTGCCCAGGCTGGTCTCGAACTCCTAAGCTCAGGCAATCCACCCATCTCAGCCTCCCAAAGTGCTAGGATTACAGGCATGAGCCGCTGCACCCAGCTGTACCACAGTGTCTTTTGTTGAGAAGGTAAATCTGCTATTGTGATTGTATTCTAATGTCTCTTATGTAATGAGAGAAATATCAGTCTTCAGACATCCTCTAATTCCATTAGCTCCAATGTTTTCCCTTCATACTCAAAACTGCTGACTTCCAATATGGATGCTATGGATGGTGTTAGGCATGTATTAATAGAAGGGAGAAAGTGATATGCGTTGGCCCTTAGGAAATAATTAGATTGCACTTATCCTAAATATTTTTCTCAATGTAATTATCTCATGCTTTTTTATTAGGATCAGTTTTCATTATGAACATAGTGAAACCTAACTGGCTCTTATTTTACTGTGGTTAAATTCTTAATCTCACTCTTAGGTGCTCCAGAGGAAAGACTCTTTTATATTCTTTTTTGTATTCTGGTTGCCTAGCATATGCTTGGAACAAAACAGTAATGCATAGTGTAAATACCTACAGGTGCTTCCTAAGTTCTAAGTCCTGAGCTAAGCATATAACATACGTTATCTCATTTAATCATTGAAAATCTCCATGGGCTATTAGTCTCGTGTTATAGATTTTTAAAATGAAACTTTAAAAGATGTCTTAGTTTGTGCTGGTGTAACAAAATACCACAGGCTAGGTAATTTATAAGCAACAGAAATTTATTTTCTCACAGTTCTGGAGATGGGAGGTTTAATATCAAGGCATTGGCATTTGGTGTCTGGTGAGGGCCTTCTTGCTGCATTCTCACACGGCAGAAGAGTAGAAAGGCAAAAAGGCTTAGGCTAGTTCCCTCCACCCCTTTTATAAGGCACCTAACCATTCATGAGTGGGGAGCCCTCACGACTTAATCACTTCAAATGGTCCCAACTGTTAATATCACAACAGAGATTTAGCTTCAAGACTTGAATTTTGGGGTACACTCGACCATAGCATTCGCCCTTGAATCCCAAACTTCATGTCCTTTTCATATGCAAAATGCATTCGTTCCATCCTAATAGCCTCCCAACTCTTAACTTTTTGTAGCATCAACTCAGAAGGCTAGAGGCCAGAGTCTCATCTAAATTAGTTTTCACCTAAATTAGGTGAAACCCAAGGTAAGCTTCACCCTGAGGCAAATTGCTCTCCAGCTGTGAATCTGTGAAATCAAACAAGTTGTGTGCTTCCAAAATACAACAGTGGGGTAGGCATAGGATAGATATTTCCATTCCAAATGGGAGAAATAACAAGAAACGGTTAACAAGTTCCAAATAAATCTAAAGCCCAACAGGGTAAACAACATTACATCTTGAGGTTTAAAAATAATCTTTGACTCCATGTCCTATGTTTCAGACATACTAGGGTGGGGACTGGGTTCCCAAGGCCTCAGAGGACCACCCACGGCCCCAGTACGGCTTTGCTGGGCACGGCCCATGGTGTAGCTCTCATGGATTGAAGTCTTGTGCCTGTGGCTCCCCCAGGCTGACATTGCATGCTGGTGACTACAGTTCTGGGGCCTCAAGGGTGGCCTTGCCCAGCAGCTCCATTAAGCATTGCCCTAGTTAGGACTCTGCAGTAGCTCCTGTGGCAGTTCTCTGCGTGGGCCACTAGCCTTTCAGAGGAATCTTTTGAAATTTAGGAGGAGGTCGCCATGCCCCCATGCTTGTGTACTCTATGATCCTGCAAAATTAGCACCACATGGGTGCTGCCAAGGTTTATAGCCTGTACATGCTAGAGCGGCAGCTGAGCCTGCTTGAGTCACATATGTGGCAGCTGAAGAGTGCTGCACCAGAAAGCTGAGAGCAGAGACAAGGAGGTGCAGGGGAGTCAATGATGGGGTCCATGGGTGCCCAAGGCTCCTTTTCTTGACATAGTTCTTTCCCCTAGGCCAAGCTTGTCCAACCTGTGGCCTACGGGTGGCATGTGGCCGGACAGCTTTGAATGCAGCCCAACACAAATTTGTAAACTTTCTTAAAACATTCTGAGTTATTTTTGTGATTTTCTTTTTTTAAGTTATTCAGGTATCATTAGTGTTCGTGTATTTTATGTGTGGCCCAAGACAATTTTATGTGTGGCCACAATCCCTTGTGGCCCAGGGAAACCAAAATATTGGACACCCCTGCCCTAGGCCGTGGCACTCTGGGCCTGTGATGGGAGGGGCAGTAGCAATAATCTCCAAACTGCCTTCAGGGTCATTGTTCCATTGTCCTGATGAATAGCATCTGGCTTCCTATTCTCCATACTAATCTCCTTATTAAACTTAAACATTGCTTGGCCACACCCTTGGTATTCTCTCTGAACTTGCGGTTTTTGTCTTTCCAACCTGAGCAGGATCAGGCCAGGCTGAGACTTTTCCAAATCTTCCCTTATGATTATGAATTTTGTCTTTAATTTGTTTCTCTCTTCTCACGTTTTCCTATAGGATGTCAGGAGAAACCATTCAGCACCCTGAACGTGTTTTTTTCTTCTGCCAGACATCCTTGTTTATCCTCTAATTCTGCCTTCCAGAAAGGCACAGACACAATGCAGCCAAGTACCACTTTCTGGCATGAATGACCATTTCTCCAGTTCTAATGAGATCTTTATTTCTGTCTGAGATCTCATCAAAAGGGTCCTTTACTGCCGTATTTCTACCAGCATTCTGATCACAATCACTTAGATAATTTCTAAGAAGACCGAGGCTCTATCCACAGCTCTCCTCTTCTGAGCCCTCGCCAGAATTGTGTTTAACACTCTGTAGATGTAATCTAGGCCTTTTCTGGCCTGCTCTTCAAAACTATTCCAGCCTCACCCATTACCCAGTTCCAAGCCACTTCCACATTTTTAGGTATCTGTAACAGCAACACTCCATTTCTCTGGTACCAGTTTCTTTCTAGGTCCATTTGTCTTGTTATAACAAAATACCTAAGAATGGGTAACCTTTAAAGAACAGAAATGTATTTCTCACAGTTCTGGAGGCTGAGAAGTCAGAGAATAAAGTGCAGGCAGGTCAGTGTCTGGTGAGGTCCCACCCCATCGATGGCATTGTCTCTCGAGGCAGCATCCCTACATGGTGAAAGGTAGAGGGCCACAAAGGCAGCAGCGAGTTCCCTCCAGAGCCCCCGCCCCCAACTTTTTTTTTTTTTTTTTTTTTTGAGACGGAGTTTCGCTCTTATTGCCCAGGCTGGAGTGCAACGGCGCTATCTCGGCTCACCAATACTCCGCCTCCCGGGTTCAAGCAATCTTCCTGCCTCAGCCTCCTGAGTAGCTGGGATTACAGATATGTGCCACCACACCCTGCCAATTTTGTATTGTTAGTAGAGACAGGGTTTCTCCATGTTGGTCAGTCTGGTCTGGAACTTCTAACCTCAGGTTATTTGCCCACCTCGGCCTCCCAAGTGCTAGGATTAGGGGCGTGAACTGCAGCACCTGGCCTCCCTTCAGCCCTTTTATGAAGCACTAATCACTTCCCAAAGAGGCTCCACCTCTTAACATTACCACAATGGAGATTAAGTTTCAACGTGAGTTTTGGAAGGGACACCATCTTTCAAATCATAGCAAAGATTCAATAATTTTCCCAAGGCCCCAAGGCAAGAAATGGACCTGGTTTCAAATCCAGGCTCTCTGATTCAAAGCAACCAGCTGCTGAACCCATTGACTGGTGTGTGTTGAATCTATGGAGATGGGTGGCAGCCTGCATGTGCTGCTGGAGGATATAGCCACAGGATGAGGGGACATTCAGTCAGTTTCTTCTTTTACCTCCTTGATTTTTCTTCTACCACCCCTGTGTCAAGGCTGTTAATTTGCTAGAGCAAATTTTGAAGTAACCACTCGTTTTATTTCTTTATACCCATCATGGATACAAGCATCAGTATGGAATGTTAGCTGATTACCATATGGAACACAGGAACTTTATAACCAGATATCTCTTTTGCCTGTTTTTAACAACTTTACACAGTTATGCGCCGTAACAAGCACATTTCTTTTTAGATGTATTTCATTAGCCATTTATTTACCAAAACAGTTTATTTTTGTGGAGTGGAAACATTATATGTTAATTTAATATAGACAAAAAAGTTTAGTATGAATGGATGACAATATTCAAAATATCTTGTAATCATACAGAAGCAATTGATCAAAGCAAGGATATCCCATGGAACTGTACCACTCTCTTATTTGGATTTTATCATTCTGGAATTATTGTTTTTCAGAAATAATTTTGACACTACAGCAAGGATTCATTAAGATACCTTAACACTTTGATAAGAATTTATTATTAGATTGAGCCATTTTAAATGCCGCTATTCTACCTTTTTAACTAACAAAAATGGTATTTTCATATGGTTCAAGTTAATAGGTGCTTTAGCTAAAGAAGAAAAGTATAAAATTATAAATCTATATTTTTATTTTTAAATTAAAGATTTGAAACTCGAGTTTCTGTATAAACTGATGGGTAACATATGATTAAGTGCTTTACTTGGCTGCACAATGCTTTGAACTGATAAGTCAAATGAACATGTCCCAGGCCGAACTAAGAAGAAAACCATGCAAGCAGCCAAAGACCTTCATCTGCTGCCGCAGCAGTGCCCTGTCAGTGAGCAAGTAGACAAGGAAGACGAATCATGAGCATGTCTTATAAGAGTTTGACAAAATAGGTTGTAACTTGGCAGCAAACTATGAACTTGCTAAAGGTCAAAACCTGGAGTTGGCACTCTTGTCTCACAGAACTCGCGTATCTTGATGTTTCAAAACCGTCTTCCAATGTGCCCTGCTTATCAAACAGCAAGGCGAAAAACAAGGAACATTTGTGTTGCTCTGCTTGCTCCAATTTAGCCGCACTGCTCTTGGACTGGCAGCTAATATGTGGAAACTGGGTTGCAGGGTTATTCTAAAGCAGCTGAGTGAGACTGACACAGACCAGGGTAAGCCTAGGGCTTGCAGGAATGTCCTAAGCTCTAGTAAGTGTGCCATCAGAGTTGATATCTGGAAAATATGCCTATGGATCCAACTCACAGGAAGCCATCATGAGCAGAAGGGAACCTGAATGTGATAGAGATGATGGGTTTTCAAACTGTGGACTAGGCCAGGTGCAGCGGCTCACGCCTGTAATCCCAGCATTTTGGGAGGCCAAGGTGGGAGGATTGCTTGAGCCCAGGAAATGGAGACCAGCCTGGGCAACATGGCAACAACCTGTCTCTACTAATAATACAAAAATTAGCCTGGTGTGTGCCTGTAGTCCCAGCTATTCAGGAGGCTGAGGTGGGAGACTCACTTGGGACTGGCAGGTCGAGGCTGTAGTGAGCCGTGATTGTGCCACCGCACTCCACCTTGTACAACATGAGCGAGATCCTGTCAAAAAAAAAAAAAAGCTATGGAGTTGTGAGAGAATGAACTGGACTTCTGAGAGATCGAACCCAGCAAGGTCTGAGGAGGGCAGGCAAGTTAAGTGCACAGAGAGGAGCACATCATGAATTCAAGATGAAGCACCCTGGGCAGCAGGTGCTGTCAAAGGAATTTTGCCTCAATTATTTCAACATTCCCAATGTAACTGTGTTACCTGAAAAACCTGGGTAAATACCTTTAAGTGAGATGCATTTAAATGAGATAATACTATATGTGATCTTTTATAGGTATTAAGTTAATTCCTTTCTTACAAAATCAAGAATTAATGATAGATGTTCCATGTTGATATATCTTTTTTTTTATATATACATATATGTGTGTGTGCAGATCTGTCTAGATATCTACATCAGCAGACTATCAGGATTGTGGATGTCAATAATCATCTGTATTTCAAATTACACTAATTTGGGGTGTGTTTATGTACATTTTAAACTAATACCTCTTGATAACAGAGTATAACTCCTTAATAGTATTTTTCAAATAGTACTCACTTTTTAACTATTTGATGCATGAAAGGTCGGATGAATACAAGCAATTGAGAGCATTTTGTGAACAAATCCAGTTCCTATTCCCAATATGAGTTTCAAATATTTTCTGTAGCATAAGGCTTTACTTCTTGTTTGAAGGTTGGCAAATTCAAGGACTGATTTTACCTGCTTGCTATATTTCTACTAGCAAACACGAATCTTCTACTAACTTTTAGGGATGAAATGCAGGAATAAATTGACCAAAAAAAAAATAGTTTGCTTTTTTAAAGCTCTCTTTAACTTATAAACTTAAGAAGGTTTAAATAAAATCAATAAAGTAATAAAGTGAAATGTAGCATTTTTATTTCTTGAAACAAGGTTGTTTTAGGCAGACACAAAGTTATTATCAGATAAGATCTGAAGAAATAAAATCTTTTTTTAACCTTCAACTTGACCTGTATTTTCTTTATTATCTTTACTTATAATGATGAAAACGGAAAGCTTTGTCATTTTTAACCGAGGGAATGGCCCACCTCAGAAGTCTTCTTATCTTTTTTCTTTTTTTCTTTCAACTTTTATTTTAAGTTCCAGGGTACATGTGCAGGATGTACAGGTTTGTTGTATAGGTAAACATGTGCCATGGTGGTTTGCAACACAGATCAACCCATCGCCTTCGTATTAAGCCCAGAGTCCGTTAGCTAGTCTTCCTGATGCTCTCCCTCTCCCTACCCCACCCCCACCCCCAACAGGCCCCAGTGTTGGTTGTTCCTCACCCTGTGTCCATGTGTTCTCATTGTTCACCTCCTACTTATAAGTGAGAACACGTAGCATTTGGTTTTCTGTTCCTGTGTTACTTTGCTGAGAATAATGACTTCCAGATTCATTCACGTCCCTGAAAGGACACAATCTTTTTCCTTTTTATGGCTGCATAGTATTCCATGGTGTATGTGTACCAGATTTGAAGAAATAAAATTTTAAGAACATTGTTTGAAAGAGCATTTTCTGTAAGAAAATTACAAGGGAGGCATTTCCTGCAAGAAAATTAACAAGAGACAGGGCTGCTGGCTTCCTAGTCCCACAAATTGTAAGAACTGCAGCTATAGGAATTTTATAATGGTGGCTGATTATGTGAGTGTATGTTTGTGTATATGTGGAAAAAGTAGAGGATTTGAGAAAAAATACTTTAAGCTCTTTCATCGGTGGACAGACTCTGGGATTGGAGAAGAGGAATCACATTGGCTTGATTATGCTTCTAGGATGATATCTTACATCAACCAATAAAACCTCTCTGAGTATGTGCCTACTGTGGAATTGAACTGTGTTAGCTGCTAAAGGTTGATGTAAAAATTAAAACGAACAAGCAACAAGGCCTTGTCTTCAAAGACTACATGGCCTAACTGAGGACACCACATGGGTAGACAGAGCAAAAGAGCTGTCAACTATTTTGTCATTAAATGACAAGAGCCAAATTAGTAGCGTTGGGGCAAAAGTCAGAGGGGGCAGAACTAAAGTCTTCATGAAAGAGATGGGGATTGGAGGGTAGTGATTCTGACAACCAGGAAAGCAGGGAAGACACTGCAGAGAAGTGGTTTAGAAAAAGGAGCAGAGGTGGAGAAGCCCAAGAAGATCTTCTGGGTTCAGTGTGTCGGTCATAAGAGTGAATGAGATGGTCCCTGCAAGGAGAGAGTGACATAAGACACTCTTGTGTCAATTGTGGAGGGCCGTGTCAGGCTAAGGAGTGTTAATCTTCTTCCTGTAGGCAATGAGGAAACCTTGAAAAGTTTTGGAGAAGGGATCGCCAGAATGAAAGTAGTGGTTTAGAAAAATTATTCTAGTGCTGGTGCAGAGAATGGATAGAATTGGGAGAATCTAATGGCAGGGATACCTGAAAAAAAAGTTTCCAGGAATAATCAAGAAGGTCAGTTAGATGGGCATGGTGGAAAAACAGACAGGTATCAAAAATGATTTTCAGACTTTGAATTTGGGTCACCAGTAGTAGAATACAGAACCACACAAATTCTGTTAAGTTCAAAGAAAAGTGATGATATTGATGAAGATCCCTGAATTGGGTGATCAGCAGGTCCTAAGGGTCTCTGAGAAGCAGGAGGGCCTGAAACTGGGCCCCAAAGTGTCCGAAAAGGATGATCTAGCTCCAGGCCATCCACCACAGTAGTCGTTGAACATGTGGTCACATGTAACTATTAACTTAAAATGTACCTAGTCAGATTGAGATATGCTGTAAGTATAAACTACATACCAGATTTGAGAGTTAGAATGAAAAAAAGAACACGAAAGTTCTCATAACATTTAAATATTCGTTACATGGCAAAATGATATTTTGGATGTATTGCGCTAAATAAAATATGCTACTAAAATTAATTTTACCTTAAGATTGTGTTTCTTATATAGCTACTAGAAAATATACTTACATTGTATTTCTATAGGACATTGCTGATCTAGACCTTCACAGTAAAGCGCACTAGTATAGCACAATACAGCACAGTGAAACAAACACACACACACACTTCATGGTTCAATGATTTTTACTCTATCTATTCAGTCTGAAGTCTTTTAAAATGTGTCTTGCATTTTGTGAGGGTATTTCTGAATTTTGTGAGCAGGGTTTATTGTAGTGATCCATTTGTTTATTTTATCCAAAACTTAGGTTATTCCATCTTACTGAACATTTGGCTCTTTTTCTCAACCAGCAGATGATGCTACAGCTGACAGTCGCAAAACTTACACTCTAACTGATTACTTAAAAAATACTTATAGACTGAAGTTGTACTCCTTACGATGGATTTCAGGTAAGAATTTTTTGGGTAGGGCAGATTTTATGCTTACGTTCATTCTAGTTAGGTTGAGATGTAGGGTGCTTTTATGGCACTCAGAAGAGGTAATCTTTGTTTTTAAAAAGTCTATGGAGAGTTTTTGATTTTTGTTTTTTGTTTTCTACTTGAAGTGCAAAGAGAGAAAGACTGAAAGAAACCCAAGTATTTCTTTGACATGTACAATAAAAAATTAAATGTGAATTGAAACCTTGACAGTAATGATGAAAAAATGAATGAATGTTAGTATAATATCATTCATGTTTTCTCACCTTAGAAATGCCTATTTGGTATTTGTGAACTTAAATTGTATTCTATAATTTTCAGCTTATGAAGATGTTTAGTAACAACTTGAAATTTTGATCTGGTTGTTTTCTCTCTTTAGATCATGAATATCTCTACAAACAAGAAAATAATATCTTGGTATTCAATGCTGAATATGGAAACAGCTCGGTTTTCTTGGAGAACAGTACATTTGTATGTTTAATCACATAATTAATTCACGCATAGAATTCTGGGGATTTTTTTCATTACCTTTGAAATCACGAGTACTGTCATTTCTCAACCTGTTGGACTATTTCTACAGCATATGGCAAAGTGGATCTTTCTCTCCTTCTTGAAATGCTCCCTGCCTTGACTACTTTTTAGTCTCCTTTGACGATTCCTCTTCCTCTGCCCATATTTTTAAATGTAAGTGTTCCTTGGGGCTCTGTCTTCATTTGCCTCCCTCTTCACTTTGCATGCTCTCCTTTGGTGAATTTCATGCAACCCCACAGCATTACTGCCCTCCTCTCTGGCTTGACTCTCATATACACTCACTTAACACTAACCTTCTCCCAGATCTCAACTTTAATTTCTAATAGACTGCTGGCTCCTACATGTGGATTTCAAACTCAAAATCCCAAGCTAAACTGGTTATCTTTCCTCAGCTGTCCTAGCACACTGAAAGCATCTTATTCTTTTTCGTGAGTTCCCAGTATTGGTAAAAGTTACTTAATTCTCCTCCAAGCCACTTAAGCTAGAAATCTCAGAATCATCATTGACTCATGTCATCCCCCACAGTAGGTGACAACAGACCCTGTCAATTCTCCATCTGCACATCAGGTATATCGCAGTTTCCATTTCCACTGGACAGTCCTTGCTGAAACCCTCGTTTAATCTTGTGGTAGTGAGTGTTCTAACTTGTGTCCCTATCGCATTCTGCACTCCCCACATCCAGGCTGATATCAGCCCTCCGTCCTTCCCTCTCATTTCAGCCACTGTGTCACCAGAGTATCTTTGTAAAAGATAGATATGATTCTATCACTTGCAAAAACATAGGTCTAGTTCCACATCTTATATTTAGGTCCCAACTCTTTTTCTAATTTGTTGTCCTCTCACCTTCCACTGTCTGACACCAGCGCCCCCACAAACTATATTCAGGTTACACATGACCCTTAAGGAGTCTCTAAACATGATGTCCTTTCCCATGCCTGGCATTTGCTCTTCCCACTGTTGAGAAAGTTCTCTTTTCCTCATCCTAACTCTCGCAGGCATCTTTCCTCTTCGGATTAATCCTTCCCTTTCTGGCTTTCTAACACTGATCACCACCCACCTGGCATCACGATCATTTGTGTGGGTGAATATGCCACCTCTGCTAGATTAGGAACTCCCAAGGCAAAAGCCACATGTCTAGAACAATACCCCCTATGAAGTAAGTGCACAGTGATGGCAGTGAAATGGAATTGTTCAATTTTTCTTTGTTCTTCTTGTTTGACAGGATGAGTTTGGACATTCTATAAATGATTATTCAATATCTCCTGATGGGCAGTTTATTCTCTTAGAATACAACTATGTGAAGGTAAAAGAAATGCTTTCTTACTGTAACATTTAAATAATCCAAGAGTATGCTATGTTATAACCAATTTCAAGTGTATGGATACTTAAAATTAACATCTAAGTAATGTAATGGGCACTAAAACTCATTAATTCAGAATCAGAGTCATTCTCATTCTTAAAGACAAGTCCAATATTTTAAAAGAAATTCATTTTTAGTGCTTTCAAATACTAAAAAGCACAGTTAATATTGTATTGTACTTATATATACTAATAACATAAGTCAATACAAATTTTTCCTTATACACATATTTTAAAGTAAGTTTACATGTCTGATTTGTACACCTAATGGCAGAACCCTTTATTTCCTTTGTCACAGCTTTATGTGTAGTAAGATCCTCTATAAATATGTGTTTTTAAAAGAGTTAAAGTTGGGCATGGTGGCATGCACCTGTAGTCCCCTACTTAGAAGGGGAAGCTGAAGCAGGAGGATTGCTTGAGCCCACGAGTTGGAAGCTACAGTTAGCTATACTGTGCCACTGCATAACAGTCTAGGAGACAGAGTGAGATCCCGTCTAAAAAAAAAAAAAAGAAAAAGAAAGAATTAAACTTTCCATCCTCCAGAAAAGATTCCACAAGATGGCCCAGACCATCTCCTAACCTTCGGCCCCACCATATGCAAACTATTCTAAGGAGGAGAGCCTCACCACAGATCATAAAGATTCCACCATGAGCACTCAGCTTCCCCCAGTCACCCAGCCCCACTCCACATCCTAACACGTTCAGGAAAGGTTACAACTTAATCATACATCCTCTTCATGTTTAGGATGGATGTGGATTGCCATAACTTTAATGGCAGCTTTTTGGTTACTCATGGATTTGACAACAGTTGTTCAAGTATAGGAAGTTTTGAGACATATAGTGAAGATTAAAAATTTGTAGAGATACCCTGTATTGCAAGCAAAATACAAAGCTGGGGATTCCCACCCTTGACCTTTCTTTTCCAGGATAAATTATATTGAGGACACACCAACACTCACACACCAACTCTGCTGTGCTCAGGCCAAGCAAACCATTCCCTACTGCATTGACCATCTCAGGATGGTGACTCTCAATCATAACATTTACCCTGGATTTGCTGGGCGGGGCTCCCTTTCCTGGACATGAAGACTCTATGTTCAGTTAAACTTAACTGTAAGTGAATCAGAATCTTGTACCAACTTTAACACATCTGTTGCCAATTAATGGATTATTGTTTGTTTAATGAAGTGCTTCTTATTACTATCTATAGAATACATCACTTAATCTACTTGAGAAACTTTTAAAACTTCCCAGTGTCCAGGTTCAATCCCCAGATCAGTAAACAGAAGTTTCTGGGGTAATGCCAGAATCAGTACTTTTTTCTTTTTTTGAGACAAGGTCTCGTTCTGTCACTCAGGCTAGAGTGCAGTGGTATGATCATGGATCACTGTAGCCTCAACATTTTGGGCTTGACTAATCCTCCTACCTCAGCCTCCTGAGTAACTCAGACTACAGTTGTGCACCACCATGCCCTGCTGTGCCCTGCTAATTTTCAATTTTTTTTTTTTTTTAGAGATAGGGTCTCACTATGTTCCCCAGGCTGGTCTCAAACTCCTGTCCTCAAACGATTCTCCCACCTCAGTTTCCCCAAGTGCTAGGATTACAGGCATGAGCCACTGTGCCTGGTGAGCATCAGTATATTTTCAACTGTCATAGGTGATTGTAATGGCAACCAGGGTTGAGAACCACTGAATAACAGTTGTCCATGTTAAAGACTAACATATGAAGGTAAGGTAGAAAGAGAAAGATAATTCCAGCTCATCTTACTATATAGCCCAGTTCAGCAAAAGCCATTTGATGTGCACTAATGCGTGTATTCCCCTGGTGGCCCTTAGTTGGCCAGCCAGGGTTGGAGATTTGTATTTGTTGTGTCACTGGAATTTACCCATGTATTTAACTGGCTTTTGCTTTTTACACTCTGTCCCCTTCCCCCTGCCATCTGTACTTCAGACAGTATCCAAAGTACTACTTTTAAATTCTAAATTAGTTTATGCCACACCTATGCCACTTACAGTGGCTTCCCATCACACTCAAAATAAAACACCAGCTCTAACCCTGGCATCCTGAGTCCTGTGTGATTGAACACAGTCTGCCTGACTGAGCACATCTCCTACCCGCTTCTCCTGCACTCTGCATGCTTGGCCAGTGCTTCTCGCCTCACCTTCACCTGAGGAACACTTGAGGAGCTTTTGAAAAAACATATCTGTGGCCTACCCTAAAGCAACTAAATCAGCATAGCTGTGGGCCTCTGGAGATTCCATGGTGCTGAGTTGAGAACCTGTAAGTGCACAGCTCTTTCTTTTTCTCAAGCATCACCCTCATTCCCATCTAAGGGCCAAAGCACTTGCTATTGCTTCCTCATGGAAGCTTCTCCATCATCTTATGCTTCTCTCTCTTTATTAACTCAGGTCCATATTTGTTGGGTCACTTTGTCAAACATTGCCCGCTGCCACGCTCTTCCAGCCACACCCCACTAATCAGTCTCTGTCACGTTAACTCATTTTAGTTTCATCACAACATTTTGTGATATTTTGTCATTGATTTATTTGCTTATTTGTTGCCTGCCTTATTTGGTGCCATTTTCCCTGTGATTTATTCACTGCCACACCTCTGTGCCTAGGACAGGGCCCCAAAGCAGTTGCTGAAGATCATTGATAAATGAATACATGTTTTATTGCAAAGTGCTAAATGATAAAGCTATTGAAAGTAGGGATCTATATCTTCAACATTTTTTCCTTTTTTTTTCAAGAGGGTCCAATAGAATTTTCTGTACAGCATATATATTTTGACTAAGTGACTCTTATGAAACGTATCTAGAAAAAATAAAAGTCTAATTTGATTACATTTCCTTGGAGGTCTACCTTTTAGTGTTTTTTAGATCCTACTATGTGACTTCTCCATGACTGAGTTAGTGCTATCGCTTCTAAGTTGTGGCTACAAATAAATAAACAAGCAAGTGAGTGAGTGAGTGGATAAGTACCCCCACAGTCTGGTATGAATGCTCTCCTAGCATCTCTGCTCATTACCTAGTGCTCTGAAAATCCTGATAATAGTTGTCATCGATTCCATGTTGACAATGTTCCACAACCCTGCTAAGTGCTTCCCATGAATTCTCATGCATCTGAGATTGTTGCTGGCATTATCCTCATTTGTCTAAAAAGAAAATTGAAGCTTAGAGAGAAGCTTGCTTCACATTACACAGTGAAACCTTGAATCCAGGTTAGAAGACTCCAAAGCTTGTGCTCTTAAATGTGATCTTTTCTATCTTTGCATTCAGCTTCTCTTTGCTATGATGCTCTTTTACTCTTTCCCAGCCACCCTCTGTCACTAACCTCAGCCAAAGAATCTCTTTTCCATAATCCTCTCTGCCTCTCCAAGGCCTAATTTATGATTCCTGCGTCTCCCACCCACCTCCATGATATCTCTTGGCACATCCTATCGTGATTCTTTTATTGTCATTTACTATTTCATATCCTCCATTCCACTATAAGCTCCTCCACGGGAGGGACCCTGTGTTATTCAGTAATGTCTGATAGATGATAGCTGCCAGTGTTTATAGACTAAATAGAATAATGAATCTGTTTCAAAAGATGAAGTGAACATACCGAACATCATGGCTTTTCTTTTACAACCCGTGATGGTTTGTCATGCTCAATGATCTCAGTCCATCTTAATATTTTTAGCTGGTACCACACCTTTTGGCTTTAGTGAATATTTTGCTTGAGGTTGCCCAGAAACAAGCATGGGGTGTGTCAAAATAATCCAGGATTCAGGAAAGGAATGTATGACTAGCAAAAAGTAGAACTTAATAAATATTTGTTGACATGAGAGGATAGGAGGGTGAGAAGTGATAAACAGTGAAGGTTAGGAACTCTGACTTTGTGTCTCAGCTCTGCTGTTATATAGCTGGGTGTCCTTGGGATACCTGTTTCATCCATCTCGTCCTCATTGGTACAATTTGAATTTTCCTGTAATTTGGTGTATTTCTTGAACACTCACTATGTGACTTGAACTAGAATAGATTCCAAGCATCCAAAGATAAATAAGATACAATTTCTTACCTCTAGGAGTATGGTAGAGAGGGCAGACATACAGACAAGTACCTTATTTGACAAGTACCTTATATAAATCTTTAATTTATATATGCATCTATATTCAGACATAATTTTTCATAAATGCAAATATGTGATCATATACATTTTTATCTTCGGTCTTATTTTTTCCCTTTTTCACTTGGCTCTCTAAAGTCTAATATATATCTCTACATATTTTTATATTTTTCTTCTTGTTCATATAACTCTATGAAAATATATAGGATGTTTTTAGTTATTGCTTGGTCTATAAAAATAAAATCCTATACTTTTTTGTAAATTGCATTTCTCACTCAATGATACCATGTGAAACTCCTTCCAAGTCATCTGGTTAGCTCTGATTCATTTTTTAAAAATTAATATCACTTTATTTTTCAGAACAGCTTTAGGTTTATAGAAAATAAGCAGAGTTCCCACATACTCCCTTATCCTCCCTCCCCCACTTGCCCCTATTATTAATGTCTTGCATGAGTGTGGTCCATTTGTTACAACTGATGAGCCAATATTAATATATCATTATCAATTTAAGTCCATAGTTTACATTAGGCTTGACTCTTTGTGGGTTTTGACAAACATATGTCATGTATCTACCATTATAGTGGTGGATTCTGACAAACCTATGGCTCTTAACAAACGTATAATGACATGTATCACCATTATAGTATCATACAGATGACTTTGACTATGCTAAAAATCACCTGTGATTCCCCTATTCATCTCTTCCTTCCCCCAGACTCCAAGCAACCACTAATTTCTTTACTCTCTCCATAGTTTTACCTTTTCCAGAAACTCATATTGTTGGAATCGTACAATATGTAACCTTTCCACGTTGGCTTATTTCACTTAGCAATATGTGTTTGAGACTCCTCCATGTCTTTTTGTGGCTTAATAGCTCATTCTTCTTATCTCTAAATGAGGTTCCATTGTTTGGATCTACTACAGCTTGTTTATTCACTCACCTGTTGAATGACATCTTAGTTGCTTCCCAGTTTTGGCAATTATAAATAAAGCTGCTATAAACATTTGTGTGTAGATTTTTGTGTGGGCATAAATTCTCAACTCATTTGAACAAATAACTAGGAGTTTGCTGGTAAAGGTATTTTGCCTTGGAGTTTTCTCTATGTAAAGCTTCTTATATCTGGATTCAATTTGTTTATTAAATATAAGACTATTCAGAATTTTTCTCACTTTTGAGAAATTATTTTTTAAGAAATTTTTTCTTTTTCTCTAATTTTTAAAATGTATTGGCAAAAAAATGTTTATAATAGTCTCTTATGATCTTTTAATGTCTGTGGAGTCTGTTGTAATGTCCCATTTTTCCTTCCTGATACCAGTCATTTGTGCTGTTTTACCCCTAAGTTTTACCACATTTGCAATTTTACTAGTCTTCTCAATGACTTGAGTTTTGGCTTTGTTGATTTTTTCTATTGTTTGTTTTCTACTTTATCAATGCTTTTACCTTTATTATTTCATTTCTTCTAATTACTTTGGATTTAGTTTGATTTCCTTTTTTAAAAAAATTTTATTTCCCTATGCTTCTGCAGTCACTGAAAGTTTGACTTTCATCTCTAGCTTTTTGAGATGGTTGTTAAAATATTGATGATACATGTATTTTAATTTTAATATGTCTTGCCAGGGGGCTTTCAAAAAATTTATAACACTTTACATTTCATCATCAGCGTATGAAGTTAAACATTTCTTCACATCACCATCAGCAATAGCATCATATATCTTTGAAATCTTTTGCTGATAAGATAGGTGAAAAGTGAAAATTTACATTTTTCTAAGTAGGCAATCTTAACATACTATGGTGAGTGCTAGGGATAATGTTTGTACAAAATGACATTTTTGGTGCACTGTGGTACTGGGAAGGCTCCTTGGAGGAGGTGGTGCCAGAGCTAGGTTGTAGATGAACTCCAGAGGAGTTTGTATGAGATGATCTCCAGGATACTTTTGAGTCCCAAAATTCTCAGAAGAAATGATAAGATATGAAAACATGTGAGAATTATACAATCATATATTGCCAAATCTATCGTTTTGGTCTCCTATAGTGAGTTGCCAAATTATCAAGAATCACAGAAGCCTGAAATGTCTGTTTTCTTTCATAGCAATGGAGGCATTCCTACACAGCTTCATATGACATTTATGATTTAAATAAAAGGTCAGTGACTTCCCAATAAAATCTATTAGGCTTTTCTACTGTCATATTTTTAAGGAAACCCCAATGTGAGTTATTCTTTTTGGTAATGTTTCCTTTCATCTTCTTTCCAGGCAGCTGATTACAGAAGAGAGGATTCCAAACAACACACAGTGGGTCACATGGTCACCAGTGGGTCATAAATTGGTTAGTGAGTCTCTCCAGTTGTCAGAAAAATATTGGCTAAATTTTTCATAGGCAGAAGTTACTAACCCTGATACAAAGCAGTCATCTTAGGAAGTCAATACTTCACTCTAGAATATAGTGTTATTGCCCAAGATAATATTTTACTAGCTTAACAAAATAAATATAATTCCTGAAAGTATCCATTGGGAATATTTATTCATGGGAAAATGCATATTGAACTCTTAAGTTCTAGTTATCTATTGTACTTAGATATTTTCTGAGTCACACCTGCTTTCTGCTAGTTCTGTGTTCTTCTGTGTTACTATAGATATACCTTTAGGTTCTATAGTGCTAGGAGAATGTCAGAAGTCCAAAAGAATCTTAACAAGAGGATCTAATGTTTGTCTGCAGTTGAACTTCTCTCTTCCAGAATGCAACTGCCTTCCCTCTACTCACTCTCCCAATAAAGAAATATACAAGCATATATCATCCTGTAGAAGTGGTCAGCCTTCTCGGTCTTCGCATATACTTTAGCATTCAAATAGTGATGGTTGTGTGCTTCTTATTTTTAACACATTATTAATAGTTTTAGGATTATTTTGGGTTTATAGGCTGTACACTTGTAATTTAAGAAAGAGAGGGAAGGAGTAAATGACTCTTCCTGTTTGAATGGAATATTTGACTATGGTAATCCTTACATTTGCAATAGATAAGTGTTTCTAAAACTCCAGGATAAAAATATAACATGTTATTATAGATATCAATGCTTGTTTTTTTCCTTCTAGGCATATGTTTGGAACAATGACATTTATGTTAAAATTGAACCAAATTTACCAAGTCACAGAATCACATCGACTGGGAAAGAAGATATGATATATAATGGAATAACTGACTGGGTTTATGAAGGTAGAAACTTTAAAGCTTTTTCAAATCAGAAAATCTATAAGCTTTTAAAATAGTTAAGTGTTTCTTTTGCAATGGGAAAATTTAAATGAGATTCAAAATAAGTTGCATTGTTTAAAACAGCATCAAACTTCTCTTAGAACTCACAGCACCAGGTGTCTCCAAGACCAAGAACTTAACTATTCCTAGCACTCCTCTGTCCTCGTTGCCTGACAATACTCCTTTTGTCTCTGGTTTATTGATACAAAGGGCTTTTCTGTGTAGATAGACCTTTTCTGCCTTTACTGGAACATAAAAGCCTCCAGAATAACATCAGATATTTCGCTAACTAGGCCTATCTAACCCAGAAGTTACTAAGGAAAGCTAAATAATCCCATCACATTGAGAAGATGATAAAATAATATCTGCAGGTTGGAGAGAAAATGCCTATTTCATAGAGGATTTGTATTTATTTGAACTTGGACAAATTATGATTTCCTGTTTTTAAGAATGAAAAAGCAATTAGAAAGGCTTAGGAAAAAGTGACTAATAAAACTAAAAAAGTTAAAAAGGAATATTCTCCCTTTCAGGACACAGAGTTGTAGAAACTATTAGGAACACATTTTAGAAACTTAGAAAATATTAGAAAAACATTTTTTATGTCTGTATTTGCCAAGATAAAAGGCATTCTGGGGCTGTTCCAAACTGTTCACAAGGTTTCCTCATACTTATTAGAAAGACTCATCTATATTTCATCGTAATATTTTTTTCTTCTTTGTAGTTTAAAAAAATAGTTTTTCTTCATGACTTAATTGTAGTTCTTACCAAGTCCAAGTCAAGTTTAATTGACTCATTATAACAGCAACAACAAATCACACTGAAAGAAAGATAAATTTTCATGTCCTAGAAATAAGTCCTTGACTAAAACTTACAGTGAAATTTACTAACACTAGCTACTTAGAGATTCTTTAACCCTTGGACAGCACAAACCAGTCTCCAGGATCATTGACAAGAGTGGCCTCTTTCCAAAGCTCTGACCCTCCCTCAGAAACAGCTGGCCCTGTGGAAGATAAGAGGGCAGCTAACACTTTCATTCTTTCTAAAGTAGATGATCACTGGAGGGAGACTTTTGCATGTTCATGACGAGGCCATTCTCATGCAGAACAGCTTCACAGTTCCAACTTGGGCCTCTCTAATAGCTTCAGTTCCTAGAAGGAAATTACTATATTGTCAACACAGAAAAATATGTCCTGCATTCCAAATAACCACTAATTCAAGACAAAGATCATTACCTGCTACTTACACTTACAAGTAATTCTAAAAACCAAAATCTTGGTCTGATTATATTGATTTTATGTAACTGCAGCTGTGTTATAGACCGCAGTCAATGGGTAAAAGTTACAAAGAACGATAAGTCAACTCAGTATGAACAAGTTCTTAGTATAATAGCAACCATGACTTGGAGTCATAAGGGCTGGGTTCTAGTTCTTGTCTCAGGCAATTCACTGGATCACTCCATGCCTCAGTTTCCTTCTCTGTGCAATGAGCTATGAATCATCACTCAGAGATCTTTGTGGAGACTAAATGTGATATGTTTTGTAAATTCTAAATTGCTACATAAGCGTGTATAGATCAATGATACAGATATGAGACAGTCAAAGGAAGAATAGGCTGCTTTACCTGGTAGTAGGTTTTCTGTTACTGGAAATACTAAAATAGAGGCAGGAAAGGGCAATATAGCACGGAGATGAAAAGCATGAGTCAAAGGAGATTTTGGTTGATTTTTGATTCTACCAATTCTTAGCCATGTGATCCTAGACAAATTTCTGATCCTCTTCAAGCTTGTCTCACTTTATCAATACAGTGGGTTATTGTGAGCCTTAACTGAGGTGATAGATGTCAATTGCTTATCAATACCTGGTGCATAGTTAGCACTCATTGAATGTTAGCTGCTCATCACAATAATTATTATTACATTTTATTACAGTAATTATTTTTGCTATTATTCTTGTTGTTGAAAAAAAGCATTTGGAAATAACTTGTAAGGAAGTATCAGGCATCTGAAAACTGATTAGAATGCATGATTTTCCAACCCTAAGATTCTAGTTTCTATGCTTTTGCTTTTACATTTACACTTACATGAGACTTGTGGAATATATAGGAGTCTCCACTCAGTCTACTTAACTCCTCCCTTCCCGGTTGGTAAAGGAGTTTTCAACATATTAAGAGCCAGTGATTAAATGTCCCATGTGTAGATGCCATAATAATCATAGGGACGAGCTATCTTTCCCAGAGATTGAGAAGAAGCCCAACAATGTACTGGAAAGCAAGATCCTGTCGTTTATTTGCCTCCCTCTTTGATCCTCTTCTCTTACCCATCATGTATAAGACCTTCTTCTCTTATACACCAGAGCAGTGTGTTAATCTAAGGGAGTTTTCAGTTTCTGGGCTGGGCAAGGAGATGTTTCTCAGTAGGGGTCTCAATGGAGCTCCTTGCCGTTCTAAATCCATCCTTCCCACACCTTGTTTGTGCCAAGAGTAGTAAACTCTGGGCACCATATTGGTTTGATAGCCTGGAGCTACACACCACCCACCAGTACCCTGCGGGCTCAGTACAAACTGAGCCCAGTTGGGGAGAGTATGCTGGCATGTTGACTGTTTGAAAATTAGAAAGGAGAATCAGCCTCCTGTGTGAAATTTACTTTTAGTATGTTTTGAGGCATAAATTTAGAGGATTATAAGATAAAGAAAAAAATGTAGAGCTTATATTAAATATTGCATGCTAAAATATTCTAAAATGGTCCAACGGGTTACTTATTTTTACAATCCAGATATATCCTTGAAGATTTTATTTTTATTCATTTGTATTACTCTGATTTTGGAAGCCCAGCAAATGCAAAGTGGTTCATTAGTTGAACTCTACTGTAATTACTAAAGCTAATGAGAACAATATTTTGAATGCCAAAGCCAATTTATCAGCTACTTCTTGTAACAGAACAATTTATGTCTTTTTTCAGAGGAAGTCTTCAGTGCCTACTCTGCTCTGTGGTGGTCTCCAAACGGCACTTTTTTAGCATATGCCCAATTTAACGACACAGAAGTCCCACTTATTGAATACTCCTTCTACTCTGATGAGTCACTGCAGTACCCAAAGACTGTACAGGTTCCATATCCAAAGGTCTGTGCTCCCGTTCGTACAGTGGTTCCATGATTTGATGGGAAGAGAATGGTTTCATTTAATCCCTTCCTGCTAATGAAAATATTGTCAGTCTCTCTTCAACAGCTTGCTGTGATTACTCTTGCTGAAGTCAACAGCATCTGGCAATTTTAAAGTATTTTTATTATCCCAGGAAAGAGTGTGATTTAAGGTTTTGTAATTTCTCCAAAAACTTTGAGGAATGACAAGCAGAAAAAATGGGGAAAATGCTTTTGAAAGAGATAAGGGGAATGAAAATGTTTGAATGGAGGAAAAGAGAGGCTATAATTGAATCAGAAGCTCATCTCATTTGTAGAAGTTGGATTGTGCCCTAGACGAAGTTGCAAAGCTCGGTTATATATCAGATTGTATTACTAATTAACGGGATACATGACTAGTTTTAGTGGTTCTATTATAGATTTGGCACTAATGTAAATTTTTCATGTCCTACATTTGGAATAATAGTGTCACGTCTTGGTTTTCAAAGCTGTTCTCCCCCTCAGGGTTGCGTGTTTACTAAAATTGAAGAGCCTTGTTAAGCAGTGTAAGCCAGGGAAGATGGAGTTTAGAAGGGAACCAGGGATTCTTCACTAGTACTGTAATAATAATGGCTACAGTATTGTCTGCCGGAAAATCTAATAGTAAAGTGTTTTTTCTGTAAGAAATTTGGAAAAGGGGATTTTTATTTTTACCAACTCACTCAATTTGCTTTATGAAGAGCTGCCATTTTAGGAAGACAGAGGAAGTTAAAAGAAAAAAAAAGATCAGAGACTAAATATGGAGATGTGTTTTCAGTGGAATGTTATTTTTTGATGAGCGAAACTGGCACACACAAAAAAACTCCATAAAGTGTTCTCACTAAAAATATCATATTATTTCTAACTAATCTGTCAATCGAAGATCTATGTGTATATTTAAAAAGGTTTTATAGGTTTCAGTCATAATATTGATTGTAAAGCTCCATCATAGTGAACCTGAATTTAGAGTGGAAATGATGGCTTCCTAATTGACATCGTTGGCTCAGGTAAACTGATTTTTCTGGTGGATGGTGTCTTTGGCAGAACCCAAGGTGTTCTTCATACTGACAGGCGTCAAAGACTTTTGGTCTCAGGGAGACAGGGTATATTTGCAAATAATAGAGTTGATTTTAAGAGGTTTATCTTTGCTTTCTCAAAGTGATAAATTATAAAGGTATAAGCATTCATTATTTAAACAGAAGTGCTTTGGACCTTCCGGTTTTATATATATACTCGGTGTGTGTGTGTGTATTGTGTGTGTATATATATATACACGTATTCTGTTTCTGCCTGACCATGAAAAGGTTGCATTTCATGACTCTCCCTTATGTTCATTTTATTTATATTAAATTGTTGGAATGTGTCTGATTGTGATAATTTTATGGCCATAATGCAGACATTTTGTGCTGTTTTAAAATGTGTGCAATGATGTTACTTTTTTTTTTTTTTTTGTCAATACCAATTCTGTGATTGTTTTTTCCTAGGCAGGAGCTGTGAATCCAACTGTAAAGTTCTTTGTTGTAAATACAGACTCTCTCAGCTCAGCCACCAATGCAACTTCCATACAAATCACTGCGCCTGCTTCTATGTTGATAGGGTAAGACTCTTGTCCTGAATGCTTGGCTTGTAAACAGTTTTACACTTTCTAGGGAGAACTTTTCAAAAGTGAATGGCAGAGTGGATCACAGCTGTGTCATGCCCACTGACAGTCATTCATTCTTCCCTTCAGCGACTCTTTCTTGAGCATCTTCACGTCCTCAGGCTGGGAACAACTCTAGAGATGAGGATGACAATGGACAGAGCAGCCGGTCCCTGGTGTCATGTAGCCTACATTCAAATTGAGGGAGACAGACAAAAACCAGATAAACAAAGAACAGTGTAAAATGCCAGTAGTGATAAATGTGGTGAAGAAAACCTGAGCAGAGCAAAACGGATGGGGCTGATGAGGGGTCAGGGAAGCCTCATGGATAAAATGACCTGTGGCAGTGATGTGAAGAGCAGGAGGGCTCCATCCCCACTGATAGCAGGGGGCAGAGGAAGAGCAAGTGCAGAGGAGATGTGCTTGGGGTGTTGGAGGAACTGCAAGGAGGCTGGGGTGACTGGAGCCTTTTCAGTGAACAAGAGAGTGGAGCGGACAAGGTCAGGTCCCACAGAGCCTTGTAAGGCCTAGAGAAAATACAGGAAATCTGTGGGTTAAGTTTAGGGAGCTCCAAGGTCATTTTGTGCTCCAAGACTTCACTTGCTGGAATTATGTCAGTGGTTTGAAATTCCACCAGGGAGCACCTTCAGCCCCTTGTTTATTTTCCTGTAAAGGAACCAATGTACTGGGTACAATTTATGGCTGGCTGATAGCTCCATATTCACTCATTTCTGTTATTTATTTGGTCTTGTTGCTGTTTTTTTTTGTTGTTGTTGTTGTTGTTTTTGAGACGGAGTCTCGCTCTGTTGCCCAGGCTGGAGTGTAGTGGTGCCATCTCGGCTCACTGCAACCTCCGCCTCCCGGGTTCAAGTGATTCTCCTGCCTCAGCCTCCTGAGTACAGCTGGGATTATAGGTATGTGCCTGGCTAATTTCTGTATTTTTAGTAGAGACGAGGTTTCACCACGTTGGTCAGGCTAGTCTTGAACTCCTGACCTCATGATCCACCTGCCTTGGCCTCCCAAAGTGCTGGGATTACAGGCAAGAGCCACCGTGCCCGGCCTGTTGCTGTTTTTAAATAACAACTAGCATACATTGAGTACTCACCATGTGCCAGACACAGGGATTATCACATGCTTTATCTTAGGACTCTTCAAAGTCACTCTGTCTTTCCAACAACTATCATCGTGTGCCTGTTCACAGATAAGAAAATGAGGCCTACAGATTAAGAAAATGACGAAGTAGGAATCTGTATTCAAACCTGACTTTCTGGCTTGAAAGAACAAGCTATCAGACACTGCTTCGTGTCTCTCTCTGGGTGATTACGGCTGGTGCCCTAAGATTCCCGAAGGCACCGTCACAGCAGGGTGGAAGCATCCATTTTCTCTGGGGTTGCATTAACTACATCAGGAAGGCTGTGGGCTGTGCTCTGTGGTTAGTAATGCATTATTTTGGTTAGAAATATCTATAGTAACCCATTCATTTGGGGGAAAATCAATTAGTAAGTTTTTTAAAAATTTTCTGGGTTTGTCCAATGGAGTAAAATTTTACCCAAAGGTTTCACAGTTTGCCTTTTGGTTCCATCCAGTCACCTCTTTAATCATCATTGATGGGCAGCCTCTGTTTCTACTGCCAAATGTCCATAGAAAGCCTGTGCCCTTGTAGCACTTATCATCAGTAGATGATAGAAAACATTCAGATAAATGCCCCCAGGAGTGATAGGAGACGTATGAGCAATAGAATGGAGGCATTCTGAGGAGAAGAACATGGGCTTTTCATGACGCCAGGACCAAAGAATGCCCCCTGGAGAATGTGCCGATTGAGCAGGCTGGCTTCCAGCAGGGCGCAGTGAGGAGGAAGGACACTGAGGTGGAAAAAACAGAGCATGGAAAAGTCAGGGCTTCCCAAGAGAAGACCAGTAGAGCCTGGTGTTGCCTTTTGGTCTGTCACCAATATCTGCCTGTAGGGAGGATGAGCCATGAGCACCTGCTCTGAAAAAGATTCCATCTGGAAGGGGCTTTAGACCTTATCAATGGTTTACAAACTTTTTAAGGACCTGGAACCCTTTGTTCAAGTGAGATATAATACAGAAATGTATGGCCAGAAAGCAAATGGGAGATTGCTTCTCAGTTTTGGCAGGCCTAGTCCTTGTCCTCCCTCCTTCGCCCAACAGTCCTGGGAGCTTAGATAGAATCTGGAGTGGTTCCAGGACACAGTCACAACACCATTGTGAGGCACAGGTGAGAGAACCTCCCACTTTACCGAGAGAGGTAAAGTCATTTGCTCAAGGTCACACAGCAAATGAGTGTGGAAGCTGGGAAAAGGACCGAGGCCTATGCCTGCTGGACCAAAATATTTGAATAATTTAGTTAAAAATGTATTGAGTCCTTCTCATGGGCTGGGACTGTGCTCAGTGCTCTGCTCTTGCTGTTTCATTTATTCTCCAAAGAGACGAAGTCTTTCCCACTTAGAGATCCCTTTCCAAGGCACAGCTGTGTGAAGTGCTGGGCTCAAGAAACAAGCAATTCTCAGGACGGATTTTTGGCCTTATGTGAATTCGTCAATAAGTTCTTGTTCTCAGTAGTTCTTTAAGTCACACTTAAGCCTCACTATGGAGATTTTGTGTGGAATGTATATTACCAGAGAATATTGTTTTTTGGAAATGCCACAGGAACGTGTTTTTTAGGGAATTTAAAATATAGCTCTGGTCTCCGTTAACACTGGTAAGGTTGTGGTTTTTCTAGAACTAGACTCTAGATGCTCTCTGGAAAAAATGTGCTAGTACATGATGATGCACCGTTTTCTGGCCTCATGCAAAGATCCAGCAGGGCCAAGTAAATCCAGGTGAGTTATGCCTCTTAGTAACCTGCCCAGCCTGTTACCCGGTGATTTACTAGTTCCTGGAGTGGGAAGCCTGGCCAGGATCAGTGCCTCTCCTCCTTTCTCTGCCCATGTTTCCCTCATTAGTTTTCCTGTTAGGCTGTATGTCTTCACCACAGAGCCTGCAGCAAGTGATATCCACAGGAGTATGAGGCTGGTTTGTGATTTTGTTAGGAATTAGCAGAAATGGGTGGAAGCCCTGCTTCTCTGATAACAAGTGAGAAGGGCAGACAGGCTGCGTTTCCAACAACCAAGGCCTGAACTTGAACCAGGGTGAGTCTCCCTGCTACCTGCATTGATTAAGTGCTAAAGTTTAGATTTGCTACGCTTTAGATTTGTTATGCTGCTAATATGTGTTCATTGTTCATAATGAGAACTGGAAAGCTCAAAAAGTTGAAGGAAAACAGCACATAATGTAAAATCATAAATCTCCTAACTTTTATCTAGAGCAGTACATTCATTGTTGACTGAAGTAAGACAGGTTCTATGCGGTAGAGGCCAATCTTACAATCCAGTGTGTAGCAGGGTGCCTGCGACATAGCACATGCCCAACCAATATTTGTAGAATAATAGATAAGCAGAGGATGGATGGATGGGTGGATGGATGAATGGATGAGTAAGTTATCTAGGTGACTGTGTGTGTGTATAATACTGGTTCACGCTGCCAGCACCATGGATAGACTTCAAAATGACCTTGCATAGAAATCCCTCCTTTTTATCTCCTCTCTGCAAAATGTTGTGACCTGAATCTAGACGATTGGAGAGGGCATGTTCTACTGCGGTAACCCCACCCAACATCTGTTGAATGGCTCTCGGCCTCATCACACGCAGCTCATGACATACCCCGTCCCTTCTCTCTCTGCTCCTGAATGACACAATAGATATAAAGTCTTGCTATGCCTTCTCTGAACTGTTATGACCCTGGCCTATAAAGCTGCAACATCAAAGCCTCAGATTGTCACACAGGAGAAAAAGAAACTGGAAGCTAGTGACACCTGCAAGAGGCACATTAGGACTGGCATGCTACGAATGTGCGGGTGTACGGGTGCTGCAGCACTCAGATCTGCTTCATCTCATCCCACCCATTCCTCTCTTGAGGGATTTGTCAGTGAACCTGGGAGGGTTGGCATCCCCATCAGAGCAGAGGGTGGCATGGAGCCTGCGGCCAGCACTGGCAGTACGCCCGCTTCTTCGGGTGATTCACTGAATTAATCATTCCACGGTCGCAGTTGCTCTTGGTAGCATTTTTCCCTCCAGTATTATTTCCAGTTGGTAATAAATCCCTTATTTTAAGTATCCTTAATGCACCAAAAGAAACATTTACACAAATTAAGGGAATTAATAGTACCTAACAGACATTTATTAAATGCCTACTGTTTGCAAAGAATTATGCTGGGACAGGTGGTCACTTTACAAGGGGATTCTCTGTTGTGTGATTTTTAACAAGTCTTTCTCAGTGCATTCACATATAATTTGCCTTATAGAATTTAGTTTACACACAGCTCTCTAGGAATAGATTTCTTTAAGTGAGGAACTTTATGCTGAAAAGAAGCAAGAAGGTGAAGCTAGCTAGCAACATTTCCCAAATGGATGGGTGGAGGTTTCATAGAGGGAACGAGTATGAACAGGGAATCTGAAGCCAACAGCTTGAATTGAATCCCGGCTCCAACACTTCCCAGTTGGGTGATAGTGGGGAAGTTCCTTAAATCCTCTGCTGTTATATTTCCTTGTCTGCAGACAATGAACTGCAATACTCACCTTATAGGGTGGTCATGAGCTTATGTCAAGCACTTAGAACTGTTCCTGGCACATAGTAGACTCCACATGGGTGTGGACTCATTATTTTACATCCAAAAATTACTCCATCATTTTAGTATTAAAATCAACCGTATTCCCGTTGGACTAATCCAGCTGCAGAAGGTAGAAGAGCTTGCTGGCTCATATGTCTAACCTTGGTAAGTTGTCCAGGCTCTGAGGAAGGCCTGGACTGCAGGGGCGGTCCCTCTTCCACCCCACCAAAATCATTACATAAGAAAACTACTCAATACTGGCCTGTTTTTGCAGAATAAAAGCAGCATGCAGTGTGCAAACATAGATGATAATACTGCTGGCTGGATTTTTCTGGTTTTAAGTGGGACTTAAACTTTTCAGTAAAAAGGACAATTGAGCCATTGGCTTTATTTATTTATTTATCTATTTATTTTGAGACCGGGTCTTGCTGTGTCGCCCAGGCTGGGGTGCAATGGCATGATCTCAGCTCAATGCAACCTCTGTCTCCCAGGTTCAATTAGTTCTCCTGCCTCAGCCTCCTGAGTGGCTGTGTGATTACAGATGCGCCCTACCACGCCTGACTAATTTTTGTATTTTTAGTAGACACAGGGGATCACCATGTTGGCCAGGCTAGTCTCGAACTCCTGACCTCAAATGATCCACCTGCGTTGGCCTCCCTAAGTGCTGCTGTTACAGGCATGAGTCACTATGCCCGGCAGGTTTTTTTTTTTTTTTAAATGATTCTTTGACATCTCAGACTGGCATAATCTTGGCTCAGGGCTGCCACTGAAGAAAAGTATGTTTATAAGAAAATTCAAAAATTCCTGTCTGCGCCAGGGGTGAACTGCCTTGCTGAGCATGCACAGGGTGCAGAGTACACCTGGGGTCATGGAGAGTAACCCAGGCCATGCAGGGTCCAGGACCATGAACCTTTGATCTGAAAATGGGCAGGGAGGATGATTGATGCACGTGAGTTTCCTGGCTGACTTCCCAAATTCCATTACTCAATGTTTTCAAATGGGGAAAAGTTGTTTTTATATTGCTGATTTCTGAACGTGACATTTAACTTATGACTTTTAGTAGATAAAACTATTTAGTACTGGGTGATCCACTAATTATTGTTAAAAGTTTTTTCCCCCCATCACCTAACACTTCGCTTAACCAGAACACTTTAAAAAAAGAAGAATATTTCTGGAGCCTAAATTCCTCATCTATGCCCATGGAATTTTCAGATGTTGTATATATAACGGTGGAGAGGCTTTTCCCACCTAGAGGGAGGTACATCAGTTTCATCAGATTGTCCAAAGGGTTTTTGGCCTGAAAAGATAAGAACTACTGATATGGGACAGGGGTTAGCACACCAGGGTTTATGGGCCAAATGCAGTCCACTGCCTATTTCTGTGTGGTCCACAAGTAAAAATGGTTTTTACTTTTTTTTTTTTTTTTTTTGAGACAGAGTCTCACTCTTGCCCAGGCTAGAGTGCAATGGCTCGATGTTGGCTCACCACAACCTCTGTCTCCTGGGTTCAAGCAATTCTCCTGCCTCAGCCTCCTGAGTAGCTGAGGTTACAGGTGTGTGCCACCACGCCTGGCTAATTTTTGTATTTTTAGTACAGGCAAGGTTTCGCCATGTTGGCCAGGCTGGCCTTGAACTCCTGACCTCAGGTGATCTGCCCAGGTTTTACATTTTTAAGTGGCTGGGAACAAAAATCAAAAGAGTAATAATATTTCGTGATATGTGAAAATTTAATGAAATTCAAATTTTAGCTTTTCAGTGGAACATTAAATGAACTCATTCATTTAATTATGGTCTCTGGGTGCATTTGTGCTACAAAGGCAGAGTGGAGTAGTGACAGAGAAGATGTGGACCACAGAGCTTAAAATATTCACTCTCTGACTCTTAACTGAAAAAGTTTTCCAACCTCTGGTCTAAAAAACTAATTTCAGAAAGCTTCGTTTTCTGTTGTGCTTTTCATACTTCCATTCTCTTTTCACGGATTTATTGCCTGTCTTGGGTAAAGTGTATTCGCCCTTCCGTGTTCTCATTTAGCTCCCCTGCCTTGGGCAGACGCAGAAGCATCAGACTGGATGAGATGTCTGTATTCCCCAGCATGGAAAGAGGCAGTTGCACTCGCAGCCCCTGCAGCCTGGCGGTTTGTGATGAGTGCAGTGAGACCTGGGAGAGTGGTGTGGGAGAAGGAGGTTTCCAAGAAGACATCGTGAATGAGGGGACATTTAGGCCAAGACCTAAGGAAGTTAGAGCTTGGCAGCCACTTCAGGCTGAAGAGCAAGACTGAACAAAGAGGGAGCAACTGGGGAACCTCATGGTGTGTTGTGAGAATACTAGCCACCCAGACTCGGTAGTATATAGGTTCTCCAGAAGCAAGAAAACAGACTGAAATGAAAAGGGACCCCTATTTACGGAAATGCGGTGCTCTGCTGCTGAGTGAAGGGGTTCGGTCTTGTTTCAGTACCTGCGGCTTGCAGCAGGGTAGCATGGAAGCCCGTTATCACTAGGCACATTCGCACATTAAGTGTTCCCAGCTGTAAAATGGGGATGATGAAGCTGTGAGGGGCTTAAAGGGCTTTACCCAGCACCTGACCCATCCCAAGTGCCCAGTAAATGTTTGTTGTGTGATTAGGTGTCTGCGAAGGGAGTGGAGATGGGAATTGATCTATGAATTCCGAGGAAGGACAAAGCTATAGTCCTTCAGTATGACAATATGACAGTTCCCACAGGTCAGCAGAGGGCTTTCCTTTCTTCAGTGCTGCATTCCATGGACATATAATTAGTCCCTGTTTTGAGTCAGGCATTCTGCTAGGCCCTGGGGACACCCTGTAAAGAACTTGCAGTCAAGCAAGGAGAAGGGCAGGCCCAGTCTGTAAAGGAGAGAGCAAGTGGATCTTGTGAGAGCATCTGGGATGGGGACGAGATGCGGCCACCAGACCAGGCAGGAAGAGGGGGATGAACACACTCATTTGGAACCCTCTGACAAAAAAGAGCAAAGCTGCGATCAGACACTTGAGAGCAGGGATTTGTGAATAGTCATCCAAAACCACACTGGGGGAGGAGGAGGGAGCAAAACACATAAAGCATCCATTGCCAATAATGTGAGGGAGGCCAGCAGAAAAGTAAATGATGAATTCCATGCACTTCACTATAAATCAGAAGGTGGTTCCAAAAATTTTTTTTCAGTATGTGTTGGGGAGGATGTACTGCTAGAGATACCTCTGTTTACATAAATTTATGTGAACATACCGCAGGGTTCTTTCATTTCTTTTCAGGGTTCATGGTTTGACTTTTGAGAAATGTCTTTTTACAGTATACTTTGATTTTCAAAGTTTGTGGAGGTGTGAGTCAATTTTTTCCCCTTTGAAAATGAAGTTGAGAAAAGGGTCAGCTGTAGTTTCACCCTAATAGAAAGAATTTTCTGGAGAAGCACGTAAAATGCCAGAAATACTCAAATCTTAGCCAGTGTCCATGGCCTCACTTCCCTCAAGACAGCAGAAAGGAGATGCAAAAACACCACCCTTGAGTCCCTGGCACCACCAGCGGCCAAGTTGAGGACTTGATAAATCCTGAGCTCGCGGTTTGAGTCACGCGTGTTAAGCCACTGTAGAATATTGTTGCTGCTTTTCCTGTTGGATATATTTTAATTTTCATCCCAAATTAAATGGCACTTTAAGCTTTAAGAAAAGGTGAAATATTATATTAAATGGTTTCATTAACCATTTATAATTCTACTTCCCATTAAGATTGATTTCTTTTCACTGAATAAAATATCTATTTGTACCAAGGTCTGGCAATAGTCATATTCATTCTCTCGCTCTGTTCTTCCTTTCTTTCTTCCTCCCAGGGATCACTACTTGTGTGATGTGACATGGGCAACACAAGAAAGAATTTCTTTGCAGTGGCTCAGGAGGATTCAGAACTATTCGGTCATGGATATTTGTGATTATGATGAGTCCAGTGGAAGATGGAACTGCTTAGTGGTGAGACTGAATGGGGATGTTCGGCTTCTAAAGCAACATGTGATCAGAGGGTCTGTGCAGTCGGGGAGAGTGAAGGCTGGGACTCAGGAAATTAGGTTTGAGTTTCTCTTCTTTCTGACTCTGTCTGATCCTGAGGTAATAAAATCTTAAATAAAACTCCTAGATAACCTGCCATCCTGGGGTGCTTCTATTTCTCCTACACTGACTAGTCATATGTTTTAGTTATGGACACTATCACTCGGGAAGGGAGAGGGGGTGACTGGCCACAAGATAGAATCTGATGTCAATATTTTAAAAACCAAAGAGGGCCAGCAGCTGCAAGCTCAACAAAGTGTGTTTTAATAAAGATAATATAGGGAATGGGGAATAATTGGCTGAGTGTGTGTGAAACAAAACAAATACATGAGGCCACAAACCCATTACCATACTGTCACTGTCTTTAAGCAGGAAACAGCTTTAGAATGCAAATAAATAACTGCCAGTCTGAGAGGGTGGCAATCCTGAGGCCAACTCTGTTCATCCAACCTTGAGGTGCTGGGAGGCTTCTAGCCAGGAGACCACGAGGTCCAATTAAGATGATGGTCAAAGTTAAAGTCCCTCTGGGAGCCCACAGGCTCGGAGGGGTGGATCCTGGAAGAGGTTTGCTGGCATATGCCAAGGACACCTCCCCAATCCCCCTTATCTAGTCACAGACCCTGTGCCTACACACCTACCCTTCCTACTGCCATCCTGGCTAGGCTCAGGGCATATTCTCACCTCCCAGAACTGGAGCCCCACATAACTTGATTCACTTATTTATTTATGTAACAAACATAGAATTCCTGTTATGTTCCAAGCTCTGTGCTAAGCTATGGATTTTTTTCTAAAGTGAATTAGTTAGCATGCCTGCCCCCAAAAAGTTTCTGTTCTAGTTGGGAATATTATCAAAATAAATAATAAAAACTGCCACTTACAGTATACCAGGCATTGTGGAAGCTGAGGATCAATGTTTGAGGAGCTGGCTCAGGTCACAGGACACAGTCAGAATTCAAACTGCAAAACCCAAGCTCTCTGCTTGCTGCCAGTGAAATCCTCATAATACCAAGGTTGTACCATAAAAAGGGTTCAACCAAGTACCACAGAAGGAATAGAGGGCAAAAGAAGATGATCAGCTCTACTGAGGGCAGGCGGGGTGGGGAAGGAGATGATGTGGGAGAGCTATAGAGTAGCCTGGGATAAGTTGCCATGTGCTGAGGAGATAAGGACAGAAGGCCGTATGAGCAGAGGGCTGTGCAAAGGCATCCAATGTGAATAGCTTGGATGATGCAGGAACTAAGGACTGGGGGAGAGGCATAGTGGGGAGCACTGAGGCTAGAGATATAGGCAAAGGCTAAGGTGCCATTCTGGGAGTTTGGACTTATCTCGTAAGAAATGGGGAGCTGTTTCAAGGTTTTAAACAAAAGAGTATCACAATGGGACAGGCCTATCTATTGCTAACTAATGTAGCAGAGAAGAGCAGCAGGATCTCCAACAAGGAGATTCTGGCAACAGACCCCAGGCAACCTGCTGAGGACATGAACAAAGTCCTTAGCTGTAGAGAAGGACAGTGAAGTCAAAGAACTAGGTGACAGGGGCTGAAGGAGGTGACTATGAGGAGGGCAAGAATCTAGAATGACCCCCGGGTCTCCAGCTTGGGTGAATAGGTGCCACTAACTAGAAGAAGAATGAAGGAGTAGAACAGGTTGGTGGGACAGAGGAAAACAAATGAAATTCTCTTTAGTTCTGTGCATTCTGGATTTAAAGCACCAGCGGAGCTTCCAGAGGGACCCAGGATATAACTTTTGGCAAGAGAGGCAAATGATCTAATGTAAAGACTTGAAAAATACTAACATAAATAGAAATATATGAATGGATATAGTTTTCAATTATTATAAGTACAGTTCTATTTATATTACCACAAATTATGGCTATAGATTTCATCTTATTTCTCTTTGAAACACTGTCATTGTGTCTTTCCCTTCCTAGGCACGGCAACACATTGAAACGAGTACTACTGGCTGGGTTGGAAGAGTAAGTATTATAAGTTGTGGGGTTTTATGGATGAGTCAGCTACTCAGCTATTTGATATGCAGTTATTCAAAACTAGGGCTCTAAGTGATACGTTATTAATAGCAATATTAGTTAACTTACTTCTCAAAATTTGTAAATGCTCCCTATAAAGATATCTTTTTGTAGAGAATATATAACACACACAGTTGGAAAAAGTAAGGGGACAAGTGAAAAATCAAAATCAGAGCAGACAAAACGTAACGCACTCCCGGCAAATTGTAGCTCCCAGTGAGTTAAAGGGTAACCATGGCTGAAAGTCGGCCAAGGTGTCCAATGTGGTCGTTGACCTCACATTTGAAGTTATGTGCTTTAAAGACAGAAAACATACGTTCTGTCCCCATCGTGCACAGATGCCTAAGGAGAGGTGACTACAACCAGCAAAAAAATTCAGCAGCAACCACACACTGCCCACTAAGCACCTCTCTTTGGAGGAAATAATACTCGTGGGCTTATGCTTTATTAGGCATCCAGATGCAGAGCTTTATCCAGGAAAGTGTGGTGACCCTTAGGGACTTGTCATGCTTCTCAGTCCCACTGAGTTATATACTCCTTGTACAGAATTACCACCCAGATTGCGATGACCATGGAATATAATGAGTTGATGAAGGAACTCCATTCATCATGTCGCCTTGCATAGTAGATGAGGAATGAATCTCACTTAATTTTTATGATCACTTCGATTAAGCCCCCTTTAAGAGGGAAATAAAGTGACCCCCAAAATGTAAAGATTTTACACCTCTTGGATCGTAGAGGTGAGGTCCCCAGTCCAAGAAGACAACCCCTTCCAGCTGGGCTTGGAGCTCCGGCAGCATTCACACGTCCTTTTTCTTCAGGCATTGATTGGGCAGAGGGGAGAGGTTTGCCAACATGAAAAGTGGTTTCCTCCATGGCAAGAGACACGCTACACTTCCTCACGACTCTTTGAAAAAAATATGTTTTTTCCTCTCTGTATTTAACCAGACAGATGCCACTTTTCACACATTTCTACTAGGCACAACTCCATCCAGGGGAAACAGGGAAATGTATTAAAAAGATAAGGCTGTGAACACAGGTCTAGAGAGGGGAATGTGTTTCAAAGCTCTGTAATGAGAACACCAAGTGTACCGCACGCCTCAGCTTGCTCCATAAATGAATTCGCTTTGAATCACTAAATAGAAGAGGGAATCAATTTTCTTCCTTCCCAAAATGGGAGCTGATGAGAGAGGAAACATCGAGGGCGAAGTGAACCAACAATTTTAAAAGACCATCTCCTACCTGCTCTCAAATGTAGCTAGGAAATCAAAATTGTAAACCAACATATTCCTTTCAGGCTGGGATAGACTCTCTTCTACTTAAACTGCATTATGTTCTGAGTACTGTATTTTATTGAACTGTAAAAAAACGGAAATTTGTTCTATATTTCTATACAAATATTTTTTGTAAATTGTTGATCATATTTAACAAAATGAAAAGGCTTATAATAAAAATATACGAATTTTTTCCTATGAAATATACAACAGACATTCCTTATAGTATGTAGTCCAGAAATGGTTAAATACTAAGTCTGACTTTCGAAAAGAAATATGTGTAAAAACAGGAAAGAAAAATATCCCCAAATTACAAACCACCCCCAACCTGAAACAATAAAAAATAATATGTCTGTTTCAAGAGAGCACATTTGTGACATTGAGGAAATTTACTGCTCCAAACTGAAAGGTTAATGCTATTTTCCAGGTGCTTGCAACCAGAAGTCATAGTTATCATCCATAGAGAAAAGATGTCTCCAAATCAGCAACAACTTCTATTTATTGTTTTCTACAAGCCTCTTTATATGCATTCTCTCATTTACTGCTCACAAAAATTATCTATGAGTATGGTGTTTTTGTTCACATTTTATAGAAAGAGAATTTTCTTTTTGAGGCACTTTAATTTAATTTTAATTTGGCGTATAAATGGAGCATGGATTTTTCAGCATAGGTATTGGAGAGGACTTTCTAAAACTAAAGTTGGTACTGAGATGAGACCTGTGCTTTAATGTTCTTTTGTTTTCTATTATTTTCTAGTTTAGGCCTTCGGAACCTCATTTTACCTCTGATGGTAATAGCTTCTACAAGATCATCAGCAATGAAGAAGGTTACAGACACATTTGTTATTTTCAAATAAATAAAAAAGTGAGTATTCTTACATAATTTTTATTTCATGTTGACCTCTGGTTTTTTTTTTTTTTTTTTTTTGGAAACCAATTTGATGTGGAAATCTTTTGGTAAGGCGGATCAATGTGTATAAAAATCAGATTAATTTAAACTCCTCAGTGATGTATTGTGTAATGTGGAACGAGGTGGGGAAACCCAACAAGAAAATCCAAGGTTATTTGAATTCCTGATATAAATGATTTAATCCTCCACTTTGAACAGAGAGAGTGTCGAATCAATCTTTTTTTTTTTTTTTCAAAAAAAAAACAAACACATTAGAACTGCACATTTATTACAAAAGGAGCCTGGGAAGTCATCGGGATAGAAGCTCTAACCAGCGATTATCTGTGAGTATTGTAACAATTGACAGGGTATAAACCTACTTGTCATAATCGTGCCCTCTTTGCCCAGAAGTAGGAAAAAAATCTCCTACAAATAAAGAGTAGTCTTTTTGGAATGTGTTCAATACTTTTTTTCTTTTTAACATACGGAAGCCTTAATGATTTTCACATATGCTTAGCAGATTTGATACCATGCCACCAGGCAGCTCTACCTCTTGCTCTTACCTGCTTTACATTACAAGAGCTGTATCCTCTTTTACTTGAACGTCGTGGAACGCTGAACTAGCAGTCAGGGGCGTTTTGTTAAATTTCAACTGGCAGTGATTTTTTGGAAGCCTTGGAAAGGCAATTTTATCTGTCCATGTCCCGGCCTTACTCTCTGCAAAATGAAAAGCTTTGCAGAGGCTGTCAACTGCTATATATGAGTTGGTAGAAAAGGGGGTGTTATTTTTCATTAGAATCTTAGGCCCTTTTATGATTCTTTATTGGTCTAATCGCGGAGGAATTTGGCCGCCGCCCGAAGTAGCTTTTGAAGGCCTTCTTCAGCAGTGGCTCTGCCTCTCAGGAACGTGGGGCTCCTGCTGTCTAGTAGCTTATGTTATAAGACAGAAAATAAAGCAATCGGGATCAATGAGCGGGGTCTCAATTTCAGGTTAACTGTCCAGTCCTATTTTTTGACAGAAGCCTTCTTTTGAATTTTTACTTGTCACTCTAATTAAGGAAGAAATCCCTGGTTTTACATATTTTAGTCTCTTAAGAACAAGACCTTTCCGTGTAGAGATGACGGAGAAAAATGGCTTCTGGGGGGTGGGGGCCGGGGAAGCAATGGCGGAGGGCGGCGGGCACCCGTGCGCGTGCTCGGTGCACACTTAGGCTTGGGGTCTGAGTGTGGTGGATTGCCTCTGACTTCTTATAAAACATAATTAATATATATTTCATTTTTTTCTCTTCCCAGATACTACATTAGTAATGAATATAAAGGAATGCCAGGAGGAAGGAATCTTTATAAGTAAGAGCTTGACTTGAGTCATTTTAGCTGACGAACAATTTCTGAACTCCATTTTTATTTTTTGCCTTGTCCTAACTAATATTAACCTGGTAATGCTATTGAGCACTTTTTATTCCTTCATAAGTCAATCTACATGTCCACAAAAGAGAATGGCTTTATTCAATGTTTTGCGATATTTCCAAACAATGGGAGGTTTGAGGTTACTATTAATTCATGTATTTATTTCAAGTTAAAAAAAAAAAAAAAAAAAAAAAAAGAGTCCTGAAGATTGCATTGGCATTCTGCTGTCTTTGAAACTAGAATATGGCTTTATTCAGTTCCTTCTTTTCACTTATCTTTTCTTCAAGCACTTAATTTCCATCGTTGGTTTTACAGAATCCAACTTAGTGACTATACAAAAGTGACATGCCTTAGTTGTGAGCTGAATCCGGAAAGGTGTCAGTACTATTCTGTGTCATTCAGTAAAGAGGCGAAGTATTATCAGCTGAGATGTTCCGGTAAGTCTGAGCTCCCTGGGAGGGAGGGCAGTCGCCGCTGTTACTCACTTCCAAGCAGCTCCCTCTGTTCCTTTTGAATCTGAGGAGCTCTTGAAATCACCTAAGTCCCCTTCTCTCCACTCACATTTAAGTAGTGAGCATAAACAATCTTTTCTTCGCCTTATCACTGAGAGACTTGCGTAGCTCGCTTTAGACCGAACACACACACACACATGCACACACACCCTTGTGTATAACAGAAGCACTTCAGTCTTAAACACATACATATTGTGGGGTTTTAGATGATTATTTTATGCACTCGTCCCTTTCAGTGAGAAAATATATGTGGCTGGTGCATGTCACTCAACATGCTCACTGCTCCATCTTCTGTTGCTGTTGCTATTATTAATTACAAATGAAGAAACCCAGGCAAGGAGTGGCCAAGTGACTTATGCAGGTGGTCACACAGCGAGTTACAGGCACAGCAGGATTCAAAACAGGCCTCTGCCTCCCTAGCACTTCCTTTTAAACAGTATGCCCGGTTACTTCTCAAAATGAGAGAAAGGATCTGGATATTCTGAAAAGAACTGTCCATAGCACAAAAATAAATAAATGTTTTCAAACCAGTTATCTGAGTCTTCCCTCACTAGTATATTTTATTATTATGCTTTTCTTTATGGTTCTTTACTATGACTGTTTTTAGCAATTATTTCTTGGGCATGCACTTTATTCTAAGCACTGTGCTAAAAGCTTTATATTCAAGATCTTGTTTAATCTTTAAGAAATCTCTATCAAGTAGATATTATTATCCTCATTTCCTCATATGAGGAAATCAAAGCACAGCTCTGCTGTCCTAAGTCACAGAGCCAGTGAGCCAGGATTCATCCCCAGGTATGGAAAGTACCTTCACTGTGTTTCTAACCCAGTATAAAAATTAATATTATCATCCAAACGCATAAAATTAAAGAGCTCACAAAGTAGCTTTTCTATACATTACCTTCCACTCTGCAACTACCACAGTTGGGATAAATAGTGACGATATGGGCTTGTGAGAAAAACACTTTTGCATGCCAGAAAGGAATCGCTTATCCAAGTCAGGCACTGTGCAGATGTGCCGCCTGGCTCTGGGACTCCGTGGGAGTGGGGGCAGCGGGGGGAAACCCATCCCTCACTAGGGAGGCTGGCTCCAGGGCTCTGCAGCCCACCTGGGCAGAGCCTGAAAAACCCTGAGAGATCACGGATTTACAGTGGGGAAGGACGTCAGCTCACATTTTACTTTGCGGATGAATATATTAAGTTCGGAGATGATAATGTGCCCAAGTTGCCTAGCAGGGCACAGATTCATTTCCTACTTCATTCTACTGAGCCCTGTGCCTTTCCAGTAATACTTCTTACTCTCAAATTGCAACTATTTTAAAGAGGGAGGGAGGAGAAACAGCTAATATGTATTAAACTTCTTATCCATTGTAATATTTATATGTTCCATCAAAGTCAAATGGTAACAAATGATATTTTTGAAAAGTCATGTATACTATCTTTTCCAAAGAAGTATTCATCCAAAACATTTTTCTCCTGATTGTGTTAACAGGTCCTGGTCTGCCCCTCTATACTCTACACAGCAGTGTGAATGATAAAGGTATTTTTTCATACTTTACTCTTCATTCGTTTTTAAGAAAATGTGTTCAATAAGACCATCACGTACTTAGCATTGTGTGATTTTCTTTGGCTTTGTGTCTTGACAGTGAGTTGAACACAAACCTTATAACCTGAAGTATGTGTAGTCCGTCAGTGAATTTCATGTTTGCTCATTATTGCACTGTATAATCCACTTTTTTCACATTGTAATGAATGACTGCTGTCTCCTGTGTTTCTTTAGGGCCAAGAGTCCTGGAAGATAATTCAGCTTTGGATAAAATGCTGCAGAATGTCCAGATGCCCTCCAAAACACTGGACTTCATTATTTTGAATGAAACAAGTAAGTTAAATTCCTTTGGAACAGTACTTTTCATGGAAACACCAATGCACTCTAACTATAGTAATTTGATCTGAAAGTATGTATTTTGTTATATATAAATCTAATTTAGAAGGTTATTTCTCCATGAAATGTCTTGTCAAAAGAAATACTAGTTTTATATCCTTTTGTCTTAAAATACAATACCATTCTACATAAAACTTATTCTGTCAAAAGGGAAATGATTTGGAGAACATACTCTATCGTTAGTTCACTTTTATCCCATTAGCGACTCTATTATTCTACTAGTATTAATTGTATGTTTAACTTAATGACATCCTAACGTATTTCACCTTTAACCCAAAGAGATCAAGGATATCTGAGATGGTTGTATAAAACAATTCGTGTTTGCTATAAAATATTGAAACTTCAGTCTCAGAAGAGAAATTTTGAATTTTTCCAAACCCTCCTGACCTCCCATAGTGTGGTCCCCGGCCTGGTTGTGTAATCATGGATTATATTCAGAGACCAGTAAGAACAATGAGGTTCTTTGAGTAGAAAATCTTGTTATTTATTGTTTGTTTTTTTTTTATTTTTTCCACTCAAGGCTAACAGCTTATATGAGAAGGAGGAATCAGTTATATTAGGATTGATTCATTTTAGGCTTTAAAAAAATTTAGGATACTAGAAAAGATTCAACACATCTAATTTTAAATATCAGGAAAAGCACAGGAAAGTATAGCATCCTCATGAAGAACAGTTTAGAGCAGTGCCACTCAAACTGAATGTGCATGTGAGTCACCTGGGACCTTGTTAACAAGGACATTCTGACCCAGCGGGTTAAGGAAGGTCCAGGATTCTGCATTTGTAATAAGCTTCTAGGTGATGCTAGTGCTACTGACCCTTGAGCCACATGTGAGGGGCAAGAGCTTAGAGTTTTCCAGAGCTAACATTGACAGCCTGGTACAGAAGGCACTGAATACTGAGATGTGACATTCTATTTCAGTCATGAACACTGGGGAACCCCTGCAGGTTTTCAGGTCAGGGAAGCCACATTAGTGGACGGATGACTTGAGACAGGATGTAGGATGGAGCTGTGGGGATGGGGATGTCCCATTGGGAGGTGGTTATAGCCATTCAAAGAACAGAAAGGAAGGATGAAAGGTAGGTCAGGGAGGAGGGAGCTGGGAAGGCGTGACTCTGAATAGAAAGAACCCCCCAAACTAAAGAGTGTACATCTCCAAAAAAGTGGGACTAAAACACCTTCCCATCAACTAATGCCAATTCAAACAAAGCAGAGATCAAATGATGTATTTTGCATATTCATTAAAAGTATCATGGTCAACTGATAGTTTGGTGTTCTACTGCAATTATAATAGAGACTTAAATTTTGCTCTTTTAAGCACATTTAATCAGAAGGCATGACAATAGTCAGCAAAATATAAATTGAAGATAAATCTATCTATGTATTTTACTCCCAAATCTTTTTTTCTTTTCAAGTAAAATAATTGTAACAAACATAAACAAAAAGGAAGATAAATGTTAGATAAAAATAGCTCTAGAGATAAGAATTTTTTGCCTACAGTTTAAATCTCCTGAATCTGGAATAATTTTATTTAAATGTGGAAAAACACTTTTATAACTCATCTTTTATTTGGGAGCAAAGGAAACTGACTCATTATTTAGGGACAAATTTTATTAAACTGATGTTAAATCAAGCACAGAGAATGAAACAGACCCGTGGGAGATCATACAGAACGTACGCAACAGTTTGCTCCATATAAACCCGATCTCATTCTGTGAAACGCAGAGCTGAAAATGGGAACTCAGATTTGCGGTCTGGGATGGCAATAAGAATTACAAAAATGTTATTAAATCAGAATTCTAAAATAGAGTTGGGGCCAACTAAAAATCCTAAACAGCTTCAAGGAAATTCAAGAAGAGGAAAACATTTTGGAGGAAAACTTAGAACATAAGCCATAAACAAACTAGATCAGTAGATCGGATGCCAAAGAACAGAATCATAAAAACAAAACATTAGAAATTCTAAGATGCACTTTTATTTTACTAGGCACCAATGTATTTAATAGATACATTAGAAACAACTTTATGTTTTAACATTAACTAGTATTTTAACCCGAAAGAAAATGTTGTAATATCTTAAAAATGTGCTGAATCCAAGCAGTTCATTTTCCTTTTCTACTCTCATTTAACAAATTGTCAAACTCTAGAAATGACTTGCTACTGAGGGAGATGAGGAACAAAATCCTGTACTAATAATTTTTCTTACCTCACTAATTAATCTTTCTGTTTGTTTAGAATTTTGGTATCAGATGATCTTGCCTCCCCATTTTGATAAATCCAAGAAATATCCTCTACTATTAGATGTGTAAGTATTCAAGAGAAGGGAGTAACTTAGAAATATTGAGTCATATATATTTTTCTCAGTGCAGCTTACTGAAAAATGGAGCCAAATGCATCCTTTCCCTCTTCCTGAATCACTGTTTACTATTTCCTCCTTTCATTGTACAGCCACAAAACTCCACCTGTGTTTTCTCACATCTTCTTAATACAGAAGAGAGAGACTCCTTTTCTGTCATAATGGCATATAGATTTTCTTTTGTTTTGCTTCTCTGAACTCCAAGGGAATTTCAAAGGATTTCTTAAGTCTGCATTTTCATCCTTAACCTCGTGGACATTTTAACAAGCAAGAGATGGCCATTAACAGTCTTTACAGTTCCCTTACCCCAGCTCCCACTGGCTGCCTCATGTTTCTCTTCCTTTAGTTCCTGAAATATTACTGCCGGCTATTTTCTATTCCTTTTTTTGGTGAAGAGAAGTGATAGAGGAGAATGTTCATTATAAAAACTTTAAGTCTGTGAGAAAGTTATGAAGTCACAAGTCTTTGAACAGTGAATGTGAACTCATATGAATTCCAAATATGACAGCTTTGTAAAATATTTTTTATAATCATTAGGAATACACCCTACTTTAATTTTTCTAAAATTGCCCTACGGTCACCCATGATGCCATAATGTCAGACTCTTCCTGTCCTGGCTTGCATCATTTCCTATATCAAAAACAAAATGAAACAACGCTTGTGCAGGGAACTGCTGAATGCCAGGTGCTTGGCATCATTTGCCTTATTCACACAACAAGCCCATGTAGTAAGTTCTGTTGTTCCATTATACGGAAAAGACATTGAAGCTCAGGGACATAATGTCTCTGTTGTTACTAGTAAGAAAAAAAAAGTGGGGAGAGGAAGGGAGGACACAGATACTAGTATCAGACACAGCTTTGATGCACTATATTCACAGTTGCATGAAAACCAAACATAAAGAAAGGAAAAGACAGGTATTTTAAAATTCCAGTTGCACTATCTGATTTTTTTTCAAGTAAAATAATTGTAGCAAATAAAGTCAGTTCATTCGTGACACTAATTTGTTTTAGGCTTCAGCTCCAATGCTAAAAAAGCGTCCTTTAGAGTGATATTTTTATCTTCTTTGACTTCCTAGTAAGTAATGATTTGATCTCCATTAGAAAAGGTTTTTAAAAATGCTAACTTTAATACATATTTCTTTTCAGTTATTTTCCTTTTCCTCTTTTAAGGTCTATATATTTTTTTCTACTTTAAAAAATAATCTTGTTTAATCTTGGGGTTAGGGAATTTGATATATACCTAATATTAAGGCAAACTCTTAATCTACCAAATTTAATATAATTGAGAGGAGCAAGACATTTCACATGTTGTGAAAAAATGTTTGCTTGCTCAAGAAATGCATGAATGCATTTTCCTGTTTAAAGTTAGAATGTTATAGTATTTTGTTTAAAACTAAAGTTCTTTTGACTGACATCTCTAAGTAGAAGGAAAACACTAGCAAAGGTATGTAAGCAGGACTTGTCCTATCCTGTGTGGGGGACAGGGAGCAGATGAGTGGAGAGATGGGCTGGGGAGGGAATAAGCTATTGGAGAGTATCCATGTCCAGGAGTCGTGTAGATGGTGCAAAGATGACATATTTAAATGAATTGAAATGAGCTATAAGGAGCTCCTCTTGATTAACAAGCAGAAAAGAGAGCACTTTACGAGCTTTACAGAGATTGTGCACACAGCTCTGTGTAGGGTAGTTGTAACCTGTGAAGATGGCAGATACAAGGGAGTTAAACTTGCTAGTAAATAGAATGCCCAATGACATGCCCGTTTTCCAATGCAACCTGTTTCTTCCTCTGAAGTTTTAAATATTAGCATTCATTCTTACTGCAATCCATTCCACAATGATTTACAGTCATTGTGAGCAAGACTGTGCTGGGTGCTATGGGATGGGAAATGCAAAGTATATGATGCAGAAGTCAAGTCCTAAAAGAAGGAAATAAACTTGTAGTCCAGGAGTATTTGTAAGCTGAGATGGAAAGATATCCAAAGCTGCATTTATTGTTGTCATCATCATTTTTTTTTTATAACACAACTCCCCTTTCTTAACTATTAGAGAAATTATTTCTTTAATTTCCAAGATTATGTTTACTTTTTAAATATTGGCCTATGAAGTCTGTGTTTGATAACTATCTTCAAAGACAAAACTGACAAGTATCTTTGAAGGAAATACACAACCATGGTAGTTGTATTGCTAAGCTTTAGAGGACTCATTCTGGACACCCCATAGGCTGGCACAGTTTCAGGCTCACGATTGGGAAGAATGCACATTTCTTGTTCACGGGGAAGAGAAATGTAAGCATTCCTCATTTGATTCAGGAAAACCATGAAAGCTAACAATTTGGTATTTTTCATAGGTATGCAGGCCCGTGTAGTCAAAAAGCAGACGCTGTCTTCAGACTCAACTGGGCCACTTACCTTGCAAGCACAGAAAACATTATAGTAGCTAGCTTTGATGGCAGAGGAAGTGGTTACCAAGGAGATAAGATCATGCATGCAATCAACAGAAGACTGGGAACATTTGAAGTTGAAGATCAAATTGAAGCAGCCAGGTGAGTGACTAGGAGATGAAGTCAAAGGTCATCTGATTTTTTTTCCCCTTTAAAATTTACATTTTAAAGCTGTAAAGTGTAAATAATTTAAAGTGTTCTGGGATGAATTTGTAATCTTTTATCTTTACGGTAGGTTTTAGTGAAGATGTTATGTTTAGATAAAAATATATTACATTATAGATTTATATGAAGTTAAAAAAAAAAAGCATTTCCTAAATTCATCTCTGTATGAGACTCTAGAAAGGGAGTTGGCATATGTCCTACCACCTTCTAAGAACAGAAACTCAAAATTCATCAGACTCGGGGACAAACTGAGGGATAAATGTACCCTAGTAAACATCTGACTAAACAAGCCAAGCCCATTCCTTCACAGTCAAGAATAAAGAGAGGACTTCAGTGTACATTTACATCACAGGCAGTGACAACTATGAAGTCCTAGGAGTAGCTCCTACAGTCTGGATGAGGGTGACTCTGCTATTTTGGGAAAATTGTGGAGCATAGCCATCATCGGTCCTATGTATAAGGGCTCTGATAAGTATGAACCACATCTCATTCTTGTGCTCTTCACTTATGGGACTATAAACAGATGTGATCTGACTCAAGAGATGTTAACAATGAATGATGGTTACTCATAATATGCATGTTACATGGGAAGTGCTTTACCTACAGGCATTGTCGCTGAAGCCCTGAAAGGTGGGTTTTCTTACCCCATATTTTAATTAAATAAATGGAGACTATTAGGTTAGGTACCTTGCTAAGGTGAATCAGGATTTGAAGCCAGTCTCATTCCAAATCTTTTATTTAATTACATTCAACTGGTATGTGGGAAATGTAACTTTGAGTTTCTATAACCAACAGCATGGATGTCTGGGGAAGCATAATTGGGAGGGTGGTTGAAAATGATGTTATGAAATCATAGACTAGGAAATGCAGAAGGATCCATGAATGATTAAGTAGATGGAGAGAGCAGATGACAATTTATTAGGGATTCCTGAGTGAAAGAAATTCTCTTTCACTAAAGTTAATGATTAGCTATTTTCCTTAACAATTAAAAAATAGAGATTTAGAATAAATGGGATACGTTTGTTCAAGAGTGAGGCTTTGATATTTTAAAAATAGACATGTATCTATCCAGATTGCTCCCCTGTGAGAGAGGGCATAGTTTCCAGGGCCTCTCAAATCTGACTAACGAAAGTCCTAAAATTACAAAATTGAGGATCTACTATATACAACCCCAGTTAAATAAGTAATGAGAAGTAGTGTGTTTATACAGTGGAACACACTATTGCAGCAACTAAAAAGAGTTAAGCATATAACAACATGGATGAATCGCATATACTGTTGAATGATTACAAGATCCAATTTACATAAAGATAAAAACCAGGCAAAAAAGTTCAGTGAAATTTTTATGGAATTCAATAAAAGAAAAACGTTTCCTTTTGTCCCTTTGCAAAGAGAGAAATGCCTTAGAGGCTTCTGATAACATGCACAGGCCATGATTTCAAGGATACGTTCACTTTGTAAAGGTTGATCAATTTATACACGAATGATCTGGTGCACGTTGCTGTATGTCTGCCTCCTTCAATTTTACAAAGTTTACATGGAAAAGATGAGTTGGAAATGGTTTTAATTTTTTTTCTAACACTGCTTAACTTAGGGCAACCTAGGACATATATCATTATGTGAAAACACAAAGACTCTCAAAATCAAGATAGGTTAATGCAAAGGTCTGCAACCATCCACAATGCTAAAAATTTGAGTTTCATTTATCAGGTATTTTTAAGTAAAAAAAAAAAAATTTTCTTTTGATGTCAGGCTAATATTAAGAAATAGGTGCATAAAACATTTTTCTTATTTCTTTACCTGGATTCCAATTCTGAACACAGTTTAGTGGCAAAGAAGACTTCTTAATCCATCAAGGAAAAATTTATTTTTATTGAGTGCATGGTGCTGAGCTAACTAATCAACACCCAGCATAAGAAGGGATTTATTTAGAGAATGGTGTTTCAGTTCTCAGGTAGGGGGCCCAGAGACATTTCTAAGCCCTACTCAGAAGTTTTTCATGCCCTTATCTTTCTCCATTGCAGGGGCAGACTCTCCCAAACTGAAAAACATCTGGAGAGATTTACATTCAATTATGTAAAGAAAAGGGCATCTGGGCTGCAAATTTTTGTATAAAGCTGTGAAAAAAACTGCCAGGATTTGTTTTCTGTGAATCGTACACACACACACACACACACACACACACACACACACACACACACACACAATTTTTATGAACAACGAAAGTAAACCATGTTCATCTGGATCTTAGGTTAAAATGATAGATATTTATCTTGGGTGTTTATTTGATTACTGGCAGCAATTTTTAGTCTCAAATAGAATGAAGCAGAGAACAAATGGCAGGGTTTCACATTTGTGCCTTATCTAAGTTTTCTATACACAATGCAGTACTGATCTGTGGACTTTTTCCATGTGTTTTAGACAATTTTCAAAAATGGGATTTGTGGACAACAAACGAATTGCAATTTGGGGCTGGGTGAGTAGTTGACTGATGAATCTGTATGCATTCGTTAGTGAATATCACTCAGAGTAGGTTAATTTATCTTTCGTATATACATATTTGGAGGTGAAAATCACATGTATCAAGTCTTAGGTCTCTGGGCAGTAACCCTACAGAATCTCCACTGAGTCAGGCTTACACCTTTGTTTATTATGATGAGCGAGGGAGGTGAGGTAGAAAGAGCAAGAAGGAAGGAGTGAAAGGGAGGGAAGAGGGAAGGGAAAAAAGGAGGGAGACTTTTTCTTATGCATCAGTCAGTAAAGATTTCGTGTTATTGTTTTTAAATATTCTATAATTGGTACCACCCAGTCACTAGGGTCAGCAAATTTTCCATATTTTCCCCCGTATACCTACCAAGAAAGGGATCAGGGCTCTGAAAGTGTAGTCTTTAAAGATACTGTCCAATTAAGGCCAATTTAAGCCTCCTATACCATGCTTTTTATCTCTAAAGAGGCACAGTATATAAAGATGTGAGAAATGTGGAAACTGCGATTCGCTTACCATATGTCCTTATTCTTTTACCTCCATAAAAATAACTGTTTCCATTCCTTAGTCATATGGAGGGTACGTAACCTCAATGGTCCTGGGATCGGGAAGCGGCGTGTTCAAGTGTGGAATAGCCGTGGCGCCTGTATCCCGGTGGGAGTACTATGGTATGTAATTGCTGCCAGGTACAAAGAGATACGGAGTGTTGACCTCAAAATGCCAGTAACAAAGCCATTCCTTTCTGAGTTTCAGTGTTTTTACAGCGAATAATAGGCTGATTCATCTTAGAGGTTCTTTTTGGATACCTATAATAAGATGATCTCATTTATTCTGCTATTGTGCAAAGCTGGGTGGTATATTTTATTACACATTTGGTTTTTTATCAACAAATTCTGTTTTCCAAATTTCAAAACAGCCCCAATGCTACATTTCTACAGATAAATCGTTCCTTATCTTTACTCTAATTTGATTCTTGGGTTTCACATATTAGCAGAGTGAGAGAAGTGTGTATCTCTTTCCCTTCAATTAAATGTCAAATATAAGTAGGGCTTTGGATGGGAAGAGGAGAGGAGAAACAGTGGAAATACCTATCGGAGGGTTGGTTTCTTTTTTTCACTATCTCTTAATAGGTGAAAGCTACTCTAGAATACGCTCTTGGTCATTAAGAGACTATTATTTTGCAAGGCATCGTACACCTCTAAGACTGCAATTCTCAAAGGGGAGGGAGTAAGCGATGGAAGATGAGGGAGGAGGGAAGAGTCAGGGGTGGTAAGGAGATGAATGATTTTCCTGCACCTCTTCTGACCCCATCTGAAGTCTTCTGTCTAGTGTAAGAAAAGAATGGTTGATGATGAATAGCTCATTAAATATTTTATATCCAGAAATATGGTAGTACCCAGAGGAAAGACTCTTAAAGTCTCTCCCAGTCAAGATAAACCAATGTAGAAATATATTTCTATCTTTCTGTTAAGAAAATTGGAGGGCATAGTTATAATTTGATCTACACACAATGAATTTGTTTTCATAATATTTCTCTGCTTGATATTAATTGTTCTGTTGGATGGCTTGTTTTTGGAGACCTCTAGTGGTCAATAAAATAATGGAGTAAATCTTTGTAAGTTTAAAAATATGAAATGAGAAGAAAACTTCATTTAATGTATATAGACCAACATAATACATAGGAATTGTCTAGAGTTCTTACATGTGTGTAAATTTAAACAATTTTATTCAAAGATGGGACAAAAGGAATACGTAAATGGTATTTTAAGGCATATTTTAAAAAAGTTTACAATTGCATTGTGCAGTATTTTTTAAATGTTATTTTTAAAATTTCAGATCTACTTATACACGTAAACCTTGTTAGCATAAATAAGAAAGGAGTATTGTGTTCTATGACAAGCAGAATTAAAGTCTGCAGCTACCTGGAGGAAAATGTGTTTTGCCCTTTAAGGTCATTTTCCCCCATCTAACATACAGCCTGAGATATTAATATTTAAATACTAAAGTTAAAAAAGATACGAGCATTTCACGAAGATCTTATATTTCAAAGTATCTTTAAAAATATTCTATTTTTATATTAGTGTCCTTTAAGTACATAAAATTACATATAGTCGGTTTTCATGTTAATCAAAATGATAAAATATCACTGTTAGTAATTTTGGAGGAAAATATTTTGACTTTCATAGAAATGGCATAAAGTATACATATGGAGCAACTAACACTCATTAGTGTAGTTTCTAATCTACAATACCAGTCATTCAAAAAGTGTTAGAATGTTGAATTTAGATAATATACCCACTTTTAAAATTAATGGAATTGGCTTTGAAATACTTGTAAATTATAGTGAAATTCAAGCCACTAACCTATACAGCACAATGGCAAGATAAAATTCTTAGACTTTTTAGCTGTAATCTGGTCACTTAAGGAGGCAGTTTTCAAAGCAGTTATGTCAGGTTTTTAAAGTTTATTGCGATTTGGTCTCAATAATTTTTTTTTTTACTGATATTTTAGGCCAAATATATATAATGTATCATTTAATTTTTTTTAAATCAGGCAAAATATGTTTAACTATCCAAAATAACCAAACCAATTATGCAACCTGTTTTTCAACCATATTTATAGATAAAAGAGCTTATGTCATTTCAGCAGACAGATATTAATGTAATCTGTTTCACAATGCTCAACTGTTATACCACAAAAATTGAGGCTTCACCACAAAATGAGAGAAAACAAATGTTTAACTTGCATTATGATGGAGTAGCTGAGCCAATGTGAGGATATATAGCAAATAAATGATAACTGAATTATTTCTTTTTATTATAGTGAATTCCAGCCTGACCCCCAAAATAAAATATGATTTAAATCAGCAACTAGTAATTGAACATTATTAGGGGTCTCCAAAAGGAAATAGATGATCATAAATCAGGGCACATACTTGTATTATAACCAAAAAATTTCAACACAATTGAGGCATTAAGTGACTTCCTAACTAAAATTCTTTGAGAGGGTCATATGATAATGTTAAGATCCCTTACCCCTTAGCACTTCACATTTTACTTTCCTGTAGGTGGATTATTGATTGGATTTTAGATCATCTGGTTTGATCTCCCTTTGCCCCACTCTTTTTTTTTTTTTTTTTTTTTTGTTTTTGAGACGGAGTCTCGCGCTGTCACCCAGGCTGGAGTGCAGTGGCCGGATCTCAGCTCACTGCAAGCTCCGCCTCCCGGGTTCACGCCATTCTCCTGCCCCCACCTCCCGAGTAGCTGGGACTACAGGCGTCCGCCACCTTGGCCGGCTAGTTTTTTGTATTTTTTAGTAGAGACGGGGTTTCACCGTGTTAACCAGGATGGTCTCGATCTCCTGACCTAGTGATCCGCCCGTCTCGGCCTCCCAAAGTGCTGGGATTACAGGCTTGAGCCACCGCGCCCGGCCTCCCTTTGCCCCACTCTAAGGGGAAAGTGAGAATGGGTTAGGGCTGAGTGTGGAAAGGTATGAGTATGCAGGGAGCTGGGAATTAGCATCTCTGGCTATATGAGCAAGGCAAGTAAAAAATTACCTCCCATAAGCTGCTTTAGCCACCCTTTTCCTTGTTCATAACCACACAGAGATACTTCTGAGAGTAACTCTATATTCCTATACATGAGTGAAGACATATGGAAACACTGAAGTGGCCCATTAAAAGCAAGAAAAGTTGTTATTGTATGAATTAAACTTTTTTTTTCTTTCACAGATTCAGTGTACACAGAACGTTACATGGGTCTCCCAACTCCAGAAGACAACCTTGACCATTACAGGGTAAGAGATGAGGACCTATGCCTATTTTATAACCTATTTATAAGTGGTTTAAGAACCTTCTTACGTGTATCTATTCTAGAAAATATATATTTTTATTTCCAACAAAATTCTTGTTAAAAAGAAATAACACAGGTGGTTTAGAGATACTCCAATAGCTTCCCCTACTATATTCTGCATAATTACAGTCTTTATCGTATGCTATATAGGTCACAATATGCATTCATTTAGAAATACAAAGCAACATCAGATAATTACTTTAATTATAAAATTTCAGTTTAGAAAACCTATTAGAAATTCAACGTATTCCTTTAGAGCCCAGAAGACTGTCTAAACCTTTAGCTATATATTGAAATTTCTTACAGTATTATCATAAGATGTATATATGAGACTATAATTTTCTTACTCATAGCCAATTATGTACGGTTTTGTTCACACAAGATTTAAGTAAAGCAGGTGAGAGGTAGGTACAGTTGGGCAGTACCCTTAAAAAGCCCTAAACCTAAATCACTGAATAGCATCCAACAGGCTGGTTGCCTGATGGGAGAACCAGTGGGCAGGTTGCTCTGCAGATGGGCTATAGCATTTAAAATATGGTGTGGGTGCAACTATCATTGACAGCCCCCATGTGCTAGTGTAGATGCCACGGCAAAGCCAGAGCATTGTCTTTGGTGCCACATTGATGCAGCTGGAAGTGCTAGCATAAGTACTAGGGACCCTTCTGGCACTTTGATCATTCCAAAACTTTGCTGATTCTGTTTGTCATGTTAGGTTGGAAAAAAATTGTTTTAAAACCCTGAAACTTACAGCTGACAAGGTAAATCATCTATGATGTTTACATTTTCCAAAGAATGTTCACAATTTTTTCCAAGACAGTGAATTAAAGAGAAAGAAAAACAGTAAGAATAACTTAAGAACACAATTTCTTCTCATCTGTGTCATGACTTCATATTAATACATTGCTCTGAGCAATATCCTTATGTTTTTGTAAGATGTCATCACTATTACTATGGATGCTGAAGTCATCTGATCAAAACACAGTAAAACTCAAAAGTTTCTAGTTTTGCAAGACAAGTATAGACAATTTAGTTTTACCAATTACTTTCAGCTTAATGAGTAAGGGGTGTGTATGTGTGTGTGTGTCTGTGTGTGTGTGCGTGTGTGCAGGGAGCTGTGATAGCAATGTTTTTGTGTTAGTGGCTATATGACGGTTTTCCTGTCTGTTTATCAGTTAAGATAGAAAAGTAACAATCTGCAAAGTGACATGCACAGATCATCTACCCCTACAAAAAAGTCCCATAATTACATTGTCCCCATTTCTGCTAAGGGTCGCATTTAATACTTAGGGCTCAATTCTTCCCATTCTTTCTCCTCCACCTACCATAAGCTGCTTTAGACACTCATTTCCTTCTTTGTAACCACATTGCTATTGTCATATAACCTGTCTCCTTTTATAACAATAACCCGATTTGTCTCCCCTTATCCTGTCTTCTCACACTCCAGTCTACTGCGCACAGAGCTGGGAGATTGACTTCCACCCACAACATGTTCATGGTTCCTTCTTGTGTACTCGACTAAGCCCAGTCCTCACTCTTTACCAGGTGTTCGGCGCCCTTCCTACAGTAGCCCACTTTGTCTGGAATGCTTGCTGTTCTCTGAATGTTTCCGTGGCTCTCCCTTTTGTGCCTTTGCCCTCTGCTCCTTCCACCTGGAGTGTCATTTCCCCTCCATCTCCACCCACTCAGAAACGTATACAGCCCTCTCAGTGGAGTAGCATTGTCTTTTGAATCCCCTTTTGATAGTTTCCTTGTATATCTCTGAATCCTCAATTTTATTCCACCTTGAACTGATAGGTATCTTGTACTGAATTTTCCCCTCTTCAGTACTGTTAGCTCTTCAAGGTGTACAAGCTATTCAACATTGTATTCTTTGCCTTCCCCTTTAGGGAGTATAAATCCCCAAACCTTTCCTGATTTAATTTAAACACTTTTTGAAGGGAAACATTGTTATACAAGAATTTCTCCATTGCCGCTTTCATTTTCCAGTTCAAATTTTCTTGTTAACGACCCAACCAGACTACTTAAATTTGATTGTCAAAGAGTTTTCTCCTAGAAAATACTGAAAGTTCCTGAAACATTAGAGGTGTAACTGCCTCGGATCCCAATCCCTCACTTGAACATGGTGGATGATGAATCCAAAACGTTCTTTTAAAAAGTTATATTCTAAAAAGTGGAGGCTGGAAGCACAGGATCAAGCCCTAACCCTCACATCTAAGGAGGTTCATGGCACCTACCCTACTTCCTCAAAGAACATCAGCCAATGGGGTATTTCCCCTTCAACCAGCCCTCCCTATATAATGAGGTAGGATAATTGGCTGTAGTCTGCCATTTCAACCTGCATACATTTCCAGTCTTTCCTATAGACTCCTCGTTCCCACATAGATCCCCCTCTTCTCCAGCTCTACCCCCCACTGCGGTGGCCATTTCCATCTCCCCCTTTAGGTGTTCGCTGCATGAGGTAGTTATGTAAATAGAAGTCACTTCCTCCTGCCAATGGCAACACACGCACACTGGGTGCACAAAGTCACTCTTTCACTTCACTGCACAGATGGCACCCGAGGACTGTTTAATCCTTCCACGCCAGGAGTCGGGTTTTCTTGGCACAAAATTCATTGCTGGCAATGGACACATTAAAACTGCCAGTACCAGGGAGCTAAAGGTTCTCAATGTGTTACTAAGAGGAATTATTTGGGAGGGCGATAGTTAAGGTGGGCAGGATACAAGTGAGGCAAATGCACTAACTGAATTGTCTCCACCGTGGTAAGTTGCTTCCTCCGAAATGTGGAGAACTGAATCTATGTGGAGAACTGAATCTAAGTGCCTATTTTTGGTGCACAGCAGGCTTTAGAATAAAGCTGCCCTCCTTTGTTTTTTAAATGAGCCTGTGCTTTTGTCTCTGGCAGGAATACATTCAAAGATTCTATTTTCCTCCAAGGCCCCAGCTGCCCCTCTGGACCCCATCTTTTACTTTTCTTTCCCAGGTTGTTTTTCTTTTCTCCTCTCTCTCTCACTCACTCTCTCTCTCTCTCCCTCTCTCTCCTTCTCTCCCTTTCTGTCCTCCTCCCATCCTTTTTGAAAAGACAAAGGAGACAATTCCTTAGAGGATTTCACCACCCTGTGCATTTCAGTGGATCAGAAGGAAATATTTTTAAAGCGGTTCACATTTAGTCTGGATCAGTGACTCTTTTCAGTACACTGAGGATTAGGAATGACCAAAGTGTGTAACAAGTAAGGCCTTGATCTTTGTCCACGTTTTCAGCTAAATAGCCACTGATACGGTAGCCAGAATTATAGCCTCTGGAAGAAAATGCAGTTTTTAATAAAACTCAAATAAGAAAAGGATTTATTATTAGGTGATTGTTGGTCTGGATTTGGAAGAATTTAGAGAAATCCACATCACCAAGAGAAGCACATCACGTGAAATCAAAGTCCCTCTCACCATTGAGGAAAGGGAATTAGAAGAGCCATTTGCATACATGAACGGAACAGGCGGGGATGCCATGTGCAGTTGTTCAGCCTGTGCCCTGCTGAAAGCCAGACCACACTCCATTTTCTAAGGCACACACCTCCAAGGCTGTGTCAAACCAGATGGAGCACCCTTTCCTATTCTTTCAAAGCTGCCATGTGGATTAGGGGACCCTGAGACTAAGGCTTAGACCCAATGCAGTGACACAAACAGTGACTCCATAAGACTCTTTTTGGAGATAATCATCCACCTACTGGCAAGAGGCAAGGGAGAAGCACTTTCAAAGGATATCCAGACCTCAAAGAGGAAAGGAGATGTTCATCCCCCCTTATCTCAAGGAGCTGATACCAGAAGCTCTAAATGGGCAGCTAAAGTGGAGGGGTGACAAATCTGAGCTAAAGGGCAGTATAGCTCTATGGAAACATCTTTTCTGCAATGTGTCTCAGTCCACAGCAGACAGATATGGTGACAGGTTTGAGCAAAGGAACCAGATCCAAAGAGGCAACCCTCACAACCAATGTCAATCAGCAGACAGCAGCTGTAGCCACACCTTGCGGAGTGGCCTCCTAACAGTGAGGAATGGTCTCTCATGTGGTCAGTCACAGGTCTTTTAGTCAAACTTGTAAAAAATGTTAACATGTGGTAGACTTTCATTCACCCATTCAAGGTGCCTGGCGTTTTAATCATTCAGAAGTTTATTCCTTGTCAGTTAGAGAAAACAGTATTTTGGGAGAGAAATAAAAGACAGTAGGAAATAAAAGATGAATTTGAATATGACAAAGTAGCCAATATGTATGAAAAAGACTTGTGGTTTTCCAGTTGTGACTATGAAGCCCCAGGAATTCTATACCTTAGGAGCATGTAGGAAGGGGAAGGGGAGTAGCCGAGAAGTTAGGGTTTCCCCTTCTCCACTCCCTAGCCAGAGGGGATCTAGTTTCACTTATTTCATTCATGTTTTCATTCATTTATTAAGTGCTTCTATGGCAAGTCATCATTGTAAGCTCTTTACATGGGTTATCAGGTTTAATTTTCCTCCCGATCCTCCGAGGTAAGTACTGTGTTTCTATTTTACTGACACAGAAACTGAGGCACAAAGATGTTATGCAACATATTGATATTGAGGGTTAGAAAAGGGAGAGAGGGCACTAATCTGAATCATTAGAGAAAGATTGCAGAAGATGGGGAGGATGAGCATGATGTTCTCAATAGGTTACACATTGGGGGGAGGCAGATCAGCACAGTAGACAAATGAATAGCAGGAAGAGTGGTTTTCTGGTGATGTGTGAAGCAGGTCCAATGAACTGAGGGATAACAGAAGAAGGGCTCTGAGAAGAGCAAGCCAAATGCTGGCCAAGAAGGCAGGACATAAGCCTGGGGAGGGGATGGATTTATGAATACACACAGAAGTATCAGATCAAGGGCAAGGGAAATAGGACCCAAGTCCTGAGCCTTGTTGCCAAGAGAAGAGGGCAGCCTGGAACACACAGAAGGGACTGATTTAACTTGTAGAGGAGATTTATTTTGCATTTTGCTCAAAATTTGATAGGCTTTTGGCAAGTGTATGAAACAGTCATAGATTTGGCAGTCTTCTGCTAGCAGATTTGAAATGTTCAATCCTTAAGAACTGCTGCATCGTTAGGTTATGCAAAACAGGGTGCAATTTTGTAAATATGCCATCTTGTACTGATTTGACATTTGTTCTATTATCCCAGAATATGCCAAAGGGAGAGAGACCTTCAGATTTAAGCCAAACCTTAACTTGTTTGTTGAGTGCTGATAAAATGTTGACTGCTGTGTGATCTTTAAAGAAGCCAGTGTTGCTTGGTGAGGCCTGAGGTAGAGCCCCCTGTCTGGGGTTGATGGGAGCTCTCCTTGGCATCCCATGAGTACAGTTGTTTGATAGATGTAAACAAGTAAAACATCTGATTTAGTGAGTTGAGTTCATTCTTTTCTTAAACATTTTCTGTGGCCCCTGTTGTGGCATTAATGGTGCTTCCCCAAATGGCATCATTTAATATTAATTATGGAGCTTTGGTTACGAGTAGGAGAATGCACAGAGCAAGCCGCTAAACCCAAGGTCATATCTTACTGAAGTGCTGGGTTGCTGTCCATTAGACCCAATGACTGTGTGCTCTTTCTATAAGATCTTATAAATGGGAGGAGTTGTTTGGTTGTGATGTCAAGTGCCAATAGAATATGACAGTAAGGGACATGGGCTTTTGGGATTAGGCCAACATGTCCTCAATTTCTGTGTCAACCACTTACCAGCAGTATGAGCTTGAGGAGGCTACTTAACCTCGCTGAATCTCAGTTTCCTCATCTGGATAATGGGATAATCAGACCTACCTCACAGGGTTATTGAAATCATTAAATGAGATGCCTGTGCCTGCCATGAAGGAAGCTTTCAAAACATGGCAGCTGCCACCACTATTATCTCCAGGAAGCAAAATGTCCTTATGGTTCCTAGATGGCACTAGGGGTAGTTTAAAAATTGTTATACCTTCTGTTTCTCATAGTACTCTCCTCCTCTTATCAGCTCTCTCTTTTAATTCAAAAATACAAAGATTTATTTGTTGGAAGGTAACTGAAGAACCAGCATGATCCAACGAGCAGCTACAGATGGTTCTTCTTGGGGACTGAAGGAAAAGCTCCCCAGAGATGCTGTGGAGTCGGCACTGCCACTGGACCGATCCTTCCCACTTCTCCTTGCCAGGCTGTTGCTGGCAGCGGGGCTCTCCGGAAGTTTCTAGCCTCAGGAGAGTGCCAACTGCACCACCATTGCATCCTTGCCCATTTATCACTCTGAGTTTCCTTTTTAGTAGTTGGTGATAGACTATTCGGCTTCTAACTTAGTCATCCATTTCCTTTTTTATTTCTGTTTCCATGGATAGGCAAAGAGGGATTATCCTCTTTTGGTAGGTTAAAATAGCACAATTAATTTTTTTCTAATCATTAATCATACCTTAAATTCATGCCGGTATTTCCTTTTCTGGCTTTGTGTGTTACCTTTACAGCTTCAAGTGTGCCATACAGTGGACTGTAAAGGGTGTTAATTGAGAAGCCAGGGTGCACAGTTGAGTAGGGAATGATCAATGGTTCCAGAGGCAAGGTGACACAGCTGCCTTTTTCTGGGGGAAAAATGTTCTGTGTAGCCTCAGAGCCTTAAAGTGGGTGTATGTCTCTCGGCTGCCTCTCTCCCTCTCACAGAGAGGTCCCTCTGGAGGCTTCTCCCAGTGAGCAGGGGAAGTGCGCATTTGAAATGGCACACTTATCTTGCAGTTGCAGGGGAAGCTTTTGTTTTATTTTTCTCTTGCTGCATTAAAGTATTTGTCTTTCTTTCTTTGTAGTGTAATATTGTTAATGTAAAACAATTTGCATCATGACACTTTTATCACAGTTTTCGTCTTTTTCTCAGTATGTTGCATTTCTCACCATGTCTAGTTCATCACAGCTACAGTGTGTACATCACAACATTTATCTTAGGCTCAGGGTTTTACTTGTTTATAAAAATTGTCTTCTTTCAGCCTGTATTCACTCCATTTAAGAAAAAAAAAGGCAGCCAGAAACTGTTTTGGTCCAAACTCCAGTAGTTATCACATTCCTTGCTAACTGTCCTGCGTATTTATATGTCTCCTAACTATTACTCTATGTTTCAATGACATTTCTCAGTTTCATGGCTCGGGGAGGTTGTAGGAGCAGCTTTTGCTTTTCAAGCTGCCAAGCAAGGCAGGCCGATGAGGCTTTTGGAGGTGAGGTGAGGTGGCACAGTTGTATATTTGGGTCAGGTCTGAGTGTTAAAGTTGACTGTCTTCTGCGAGCAAAGAGCTAAATTTAATTTGGAGAGAAACAAGGAGGCAGGAAGTCAGTGCAGGCTGAGAGCATGGCTAACGGAAAGGATCACCAAAGAGGACTCACACGAGGGCACCTGGACCTGCAATTCAGGCGATTAATGTTCACAATCAGTACTCAAGCCTCAGCCTTTCTTGTCTCCAGCTTTGAATGCTGCACAAAACTGTCTTTTAGGGAGATTTATTTTGACCTATTCCTCTCTGAAGGACAGAGAATTGCTCAGAGTTCTATTGCCCCATTAGGCTATACGTCACTTGCGTAGTCACAGAATATGCCTCCCAAATCACCCAGGGCTGTGCAGAGCAATCTCTCTTCTGATTAGCGCAATCTGAGAAGGCATGGGGTCTTAGGAGGATCTCAAAGGATACCCACTATTATTGTGCACTTCAGATTCCAGGACTGTTAATTAACATTTTATTTCACACTGTTTCTTTGCCAGAAGATCACATCATAAACAGCTTGGAATTTTAGTAGAGACGCAGCGCAATGTAGGAAGTAAAAAGGACTTGCTGTCAGACTTTGTCCAGCTCTGACACTTGCTGTAGTTGTGACGTGGTGCAGGTTACTCACCTTCTGAGTCTCGGTGCCTCCATCTAGAAAGCAGAATTGGTCTAGACCTATTTTAAGCGAATATTGCAAGGATTAGATATAACAGTGCTTTTATAAACCCTTATTTATATGTGATGCTTAACACAGTGACAGGCACAGAGTAAATGCTCAATTGAGTGTTAGCTATTATCATGAATGGCATGGTGTATGGATTGAAAGTGGGCAAAACATATCTCAATACATTTCAGAATAAGCATATTTTATTCTGCCTACCACAGCTGATAACACTTGATTCTGCAAAACTAGGACCAAATATAGTGGACACTGCAAGTGCTTGATAATTTATTTCATTTACTCATTTAATTGATAAATATTTAGCATTCTCTTAGTTGTTAAGAGTAATGCACAATATAGACAAATCTTTTTTCTTATGGATCTTATCATTTAGTGGAGTACATAATAAGTAAATGTTGATTGACTAGATGAAAAATGAATGGAGGGATGAATGGTGATGTTGGGGTGGATGGACCGATGGATTTATATTTAGATGTATTTATCTGAGACATCTTACCAGACAAAAAAGTTTCTCAAAAATAAAAGGAGTCTCACTCAGGTTTTTATTCTGAGAGTTCATGAGTAAAATTCTCAGTTTGGGTGAGAAATGGAATATGGTCAGAACAAGTAGGAACTAGCCTGCACAGAAGAGGAAGCGCATTTGTTTTAAGCCTACCAGGCCAGGATGACCTTGGGACATTCAGTCAACTGAAACATTTTGGGTGGCTCTGTCCTGAAAGTCATAGATAAAATGTCTTTTTTCCAGAAACACTGTTAAAGAATTCTCACATCAGCATCAGAAATTTAACCCCCAAAAATGCTTTTGCCATGCCTCTTGGTTCCTATAATTGTGACAGAGTAAGAGGAGTTACAGGAGCCCACCCTTATTTAAGGTGAATACATTCCAAGACCCCCAGTGGATGCCAAAACTGTAGATAGTACCGAGCCCTCTATACATTATGGTTTTTTTCCTCTACATATATACATACCTATGATAAAGTTTATAAATTAGGCATTATAAGAGATTAACAATAGTTAATAATAAAATAGAACAATTATAATGATAAACTGTAATAAAAGTTAATTGAGTATAGTCTCTATTTCTCAAAATATCTTATTGTACTATACTGCAGGTAACTGAAACCATAGAAAGCAAAACTGCCAATAAGGGGGGACTACTCAATTCCAATTTTATTGAAATCAAAGCTCAAAGAGCAGCATATCTCCAGTTGCATAGCTCACTGATATTGAAACTGGAACTTGAATACAAACACAGTTACTTTAGCCCCATTCCCTTCCTGCCAGGCCACCAAGTTTCCCATCAAAAATATAAGCTGATATGAGCTACAGAGATATCTGTGAAATATAAACCTTGGCTTTCATAAAGTTGAATTTGATTCACCAAGGTGCTGCAGGACCAGCTGGCTGCTTTTAAACCCATGGAGATGCTGCTGCCCCTTTCCTGCCCAATCCATAACAGGACCATCAAAGTGGACTCTAGCTCACCCCCTCCCAAAGGCACTACAGTATTTTGTGGCATTTTTACCTTCATCCCAACTTTGGTAAATATCCTCAAAATTGGATGACCAGCTCTAGATGCTTTCAATGGCTTTTTCATTCAAAACTCCTGACCCTCATTATAGGAGCCCTGGCTCAGGCCACATAGCAGTCTCAAAAAGCTGAGTTCCCAATTTTTTTTTAATCCTATTTCCTTGACTAATTTGGGTATGACTTGATCTAATAGTATCTCCTCTAATACACAGAATGAGGCAGACAACAACAACCCACTGATTTTCTAAGGCCATTTTTGATCTTTTTTACCCTCTTCCCCTCCCATATGTTACATTTGCCTAGGTTTTTAACATCTGTTCCCAAAGAGGTAATATTTGCTTTTCATTCAGAGCTTAGCAATGTGGACCAAAGTTCACATGACATATTGCAGAGTATGTTTAGTTGCAAATGCTATGTACAGGCTCTTTGAAATGTAGCATGTATGGCACCATGTGACACATGGTTGCCATGGCAATACACTTTTTGGCTGAACTACAGCAGAAGCCCATGGAACATACATTGCTAATATGAGACTCTGCCCTGTGCTAATGCATAGGACACAGCCAATCTGGGATCTGGGACTCAAGGGGTTTTGCATGCAGGCTGGGTGGCAGGTGCCCTCTTCCTGCATGTTCAGGGAAGATGTGGCATCCTCCCTTCCAGTCCTGTCTCCTAGGCACAGGGCATGCTGTGCATTCTGCCATGCATGGAGACAGCATTTGCTTGAATATCGGTTTGCTATATTTTGTATCAAAGGGGGCCCCAGCTGAAAACATTTTATTTTGTAAACTGAAGTGAAAAATCAGTTTATGGCAGATCCTTTTTTGAATAATGACATTCTTTTTCCCAATTCCAGAATTCAACAGTCATGAGCAGAGCTGAAAATTTTAAACAAGTTGAGTACCTCCTTATTCATGGAACAGCAGATGGTGAGTTTCAGTTAATTAGACTTTTTAGTATCACAGACAGGTTTGCAATTTCACTACTGACAAAACAAAAGCATGAGGGGCAAGACTGTTACATTTACTTCAATAAAACAGTGTTGCTTTCCACAAGTCACTTGTCTTGGGCTAAATGGGATGCTGAGTCCTAGAACTTCAAACGGTCCCTTTCTTCTTGTGCCTTTCCCACCCCTTGGTACCAGAAAACTGGAGCGGCTATTAGCTACTTTATGTTTCCTTTCTCTCCCTGCAGATAACGTTCACTTTCAGCAGTCAGCTCAGATCTCCAAAGCCCTGGTCGATGCTGGAGTGGATTTCCAGGCAATGGTATAGAAAAACTTTGTGCAAGGGGAGGGAAGTTGCTGGTGGGGTATAGTTTCCTCTTTCTGGGCCAATTCTCTTAGCAGTGCCAGAGACAGGACAGAATAAAAACATTAAAACAATTTTTTTTTTTCAACGTGAAGTCAGAAGAGTGGTATCCTTGAGCCATGCACAGAGTGATGTTCAATAATATTAGTGAGTTTGTGGTTAAGAAGCACAATATTGCATATCCTGGGAGTATCAAGACACTGCTCTCCTGTTCATGTGATTGTTCAGTCTCTCCCTATTTTGATTCAGAAGTAATCACTTATTCAGTAAATGTGTGGCAGAGTAATTCTAAAGTGAAACCAGCATGATAATAGCTCAGCTCAAATATGAAAATCCATTTCTGTCTGGTACGTATTACTAGCCATTTGAACAACAGTGGGATCTTAATAATCAGCATGCTTCAGTTTTTGCAATTGCAAGGTGATCTTTTGTTAAATAACCACAGTTTATTTATTAAACAATTAGGATTGTTTTATAAAGTCAGAAATGGCTAGAGCTGTTGTTGTCTATGCAGAGGATATTTCTGGTTATTATGTCAAATTCATTTTCTGCATTAGAGATTTTCAGATGAAGGAAAAAATACGTATTTTTATGTATGTATGTATGTATGTATGTATATGTATTTATGTGTCCTCTAACGCACGTGATCTGCTATGTGCTCAGTTCAAATGGTGCCCAATGCATAGGAGTGGGACAGTTACTTGATACTGAGAAAAACTGGCTATCTTTTGGGTCAGTGCTTTATAACAGTTTGAAGTTTATTTTTCTACTATTAAAAGGAAAAACACATGCTACTTAAATTAAGCTTTTTTTTTTTTAAGTTAACTTATGTCTCCGTAATTTATGTTTGCCCAGTAATGACTTCCCAATTATTTAATAAGGTATGAATTGATAAATTTTTGCCCCAGATCATAAATTCCTTTTATATAAATGTCAAATATACAGATTTTTAAAATACCAGTTTAAAATCTAAGTGTTTGCAAATAATACATCTGACTTTTGACTTCACTTCTATTAAACACACATATGTAATATTGAAATAGATTTTTTTCTAGTTTCTTGGTGCTATATATTAGGCAACATTGCTTTTAAAAATCATTTATTTTAATACAGTTTATCTTACTAGAGTATACAGAAATTTAACACTTGATAACACTCTAATTAAAACAAGTGGGCTTAATGGGATAAGCATTCCTTCCTATGCATGGTGTATTTCTAAGTGACCTTTGAGTCAAATTTGGAAATGGATTGGGTGTTTTAATTAAAATTTACATATCTTTAAAGCACTATTCAATAAAGCCAAATTCACAGTGAGTTCTCTCAGCACCTGCAAAAGAGGATCAGAGACTTTGCAGGACAGAACAACATGCCCTGGAAAAGCTCTGGGGGAAAATTAGACACCCTCCTTGACCCTGTTTCAGTTCATAAACTGCTTCAGGAATTAAAACACTAACACTCTGTTTTATACCATGTATGCTCGTGAGAACTCATTTGAATTTACGTTTTTTTTTTTTTTTTTTTAAAGAAGACAACTAACTTCCTAATTCTAACTTTTTTTCTTTCTCTCTCTAGTGGTATACTGATGAAGACCATGGAATCGCTAGCAGCACAGCACACCAACACATATACACCCACATGAGCCACTTCATAAAACAATGTTTCTCTTTACCTTAGCACCTCAAAACACCATGCCATTTAAAGCTTATTAAAAGTCATTTTTGTTTTCATTATCTCAAAACTGCACTGTCAAGATGATGATCTTAAAAATATACACTCAAATCAAGAAACTTAAGGTTACCTTTGTTCCCAAATTTCATACCTATCATCTTAAGTAGGGACTTCTGTCTTCACAACAGATTATTACCTTACAGAAGTTTGAATTATCCGGTCGAGTTTTATTGTTTAAAATCATTTCCGCATCAGCTGCTGAAACAACAAATAGGAATTGTTTTTATGGAAGCTTTGCATAGATTCCCTGAGCAGGATTTTAATCTTTTTCTAACTGGACTGGTTCAAATGTTGTTCTCTTCTTTAAAAGGATGGCAAGATGTGGGCAGTGATGTCACTAGGGCAGGGACAGGATAAGAGGGATTAGGGAGAGAAGATAGCAGGGCATGGCTGGGAACCCAAGTCCAAGCATACCAACACGAGCAGGCTACTGTCAGCTCCCCTCGGAGAAGATCTGTTCACAGCCAGACTGGCACAGTTTTCTGAGAAAGACTATTCAAACAGTCTCAGGAAATCAAATATGCAAAGCACTGACTTCTAAGTAAAACCACAGCAGTTGAAAAGACTCCAAAGAAATGTAAGGGAAACTGCCAGCAATGCAGGCCCCCAGGTGCCAGTTATGGCTATAGGTGCTACAAAAACACAGCAAGGGTGATGGGAAAGCATTGTAAATGTGCTTTAAAAAAAAACATACTGATGTTCCTAGTGAAAGAGGCAGCTTGAAACTGAGATGTGAACACATCAGCTTGCCCTGTTAAAAGATGAAAATATTTGTATTGCAAATCTTAACTTGAAGGAGTCCTTGCCTCAATTTTTCTTATTTCATTTCTTTGAGTGTCTTCATTAAAAGAATACTTTAACTTCCTTGGACTCATTTTAAAAAATGGAACATAAAATAGAATGTTATGTATTATTATTCCCATTCTACATACTATGGAATTTCTCCTGGTCATTTAATAAATGTGCCTTCATTTTTTCAGAAGTAATGACTTGTGTCTTGAATCAGACCTAAACCACACTGGCATATGGACACATTTATCTAGAAAGACTCTTGTTTATTTTGTTAGTAATCCCTTGTAAACATGGAAATAGTCCAGCTTTGGTAAAAAATTAGATACATAAAAATGTGTTAAGCTAAATAGTTCATAGGTTTTTGCCTAATAATATGCAATTCTCTTATCATAAATACATATAGCTTTTGAGAAATCAAATATTTTAGTTATTTATATCATACACAATTTATAATTTTATTGCAGGGAACTATGATGAGGCTCATATAAGAACAAATACGATCAGAAATATCATTCTGGCAGTTCTTATGGCTCAGGAGAAGTAGTCAAGTCAATTACTTAAGTGATTGACTATTTGTGGTTGACATTAGTATAAAAATAAAAGCATAATTTTTTTTTTTTTGAGACGGAGTCTTGCTCTATTGCTCAGGCTGAAGTGTAGTGGCATGATCTCAGCTCACTGCAACGTCCACCTCCTGGGTTCAAATGATTCTTCTGTCTCAGCCTCCCAAGTAGCTGGGATTACAGGTGCATGCCACCACATCTGGCTAATTTTTGTATTTTTAGTAGAGACGGGTTTTTACCATGTTGACTAGGCTGCTATGTTGACTTTTGACCTCAGGTGATCCGCCCGCCTTGGCCTTTCAAAGTGCTGGGATTACAGGCGTGAGCCACCATATCCGACTGAAAGCATAAACTTTAAATGCTGAATTTGGCCTAGCAAAGCAATGTCTAGATAACAGAAAACGTCATTTTTTTTCCAATTATTTGCAAAACAGCCTCATTTTAAAAAATTTGACTTTGTGAGTTTAAACTTAGCTTCAGACCATTTGCTAGACAAAGTTTTCCCAGACAGGGTGAGCTACAGCATAAAAACCTAAAAATGGAAGAAATGGAAAAAAGAAATCTATCAATTCAACATAAGACTGATGAGTCATGCATAGGCATGGACAGTGGATTGTGAAATCCATCTTCAACTACAGCTTCAGAGTGTGCCATTGAGTAGCTTCACCTTAATTAAATCTCAACTCCCACTCCTCCACTGGAACCACAAACTGACCTTCCAGTCTGTAGGGCTCTTGTCAAAATTCTGCTCCTTAATACAGTTCAATCATTGTGAGTAGCTGGACCAATATTTGCAGAATTGTATATCAAGCAGCAGTAGTAATATATGTTCACATCCTGGGCAGCATTAATGTTGACTAGGCTGCTATGTTGACTTTTGACCTCAGGTGATCCGCCCGCCTTGGCCTTTCAAAGTGCTGGGATTACAGGCGTGAGCCACCATATCCGACTGAAAGCATAAACTTTAAATGCTGAATTTGGCCTAGCAAAGCATATTAGCAAATTAAATAGATATTCTTCTTTTATCTTAATTGAAGCCAGACATTGTACATTGTCAGATATTGTACAACATCAGATATTATACAAGCCAGATATTATAATCATAATATCTAAGTCAGATACTATTTAATATTTGTACAATATCAAAATAATATAGATTAATATTCCTTTAGTTTCTAAGCATGAGTATTTTCTCTGGAGCGAGGTAATCCCAGCACATATTTTTCAGGCATTGAAGGCTGCAAAAGGTAATGATGTGAGTAAAGTCAAAGTAGTTTTCATTTGACCCTCATAGGACAAGTTTTCTTTTCCAATGAGAGTTTTAAATTAGCTTATGGAAAAAGAAGAAAATGGACAAATAAATTAGAGATAATCTGAGAATAAGTTTAAAACATACAGGAACCAGTCATATCACTAAGATGTGCAGACTTGTCTTGATATTCATAGCTGCAGCCTCTGCAGACACAGGAATGGCTAAGACTCCTTTCATAAACAACCTGTGAGAGTACACCAGGGCCCAGAGGCACATACCCGAAAAGAAGGGAGAAATGGCTTACATCTCTTCTATGGGTACAGGGTTTGTTTTTTAAGTTTCTATCAAGATTTTTAGAAAATCACTAGGAATTATTTTAACATGTTTTGTTGGAAATTTTGCTAAATATGATTACATACCTTCATACTTTCTTAAATATCAGGCACAGAATATAATTCAATGCATCCTTGATAACTCAGAGCCACTACCATATAAGTTAATGAACGTATTGGGCTTTGTGTCATTCTGCATACTTTGTTTCTTTTCTTATTCGCAGGTAGTCACTGAGGCTACCGGTTCCACTTCTTGGCATTTGTTACTTTTGCTCAAAGTTGATGTGAGAATACTGATTTGTAAGACTACTAGATTTGCACAATATTTACGATTCAATAAACTCTAAATAAAAAACATACCAAAACGCAAGCATGGCTTTTTTTCCATAAGGTAAGAGGATTTTGTTGGTGCACTCTGTGGCAGTTATTTCAGTGGTGTCCAGGAACCCTCTAGTGTACATCCTGAGTGACCTAGAGTGTGTATTCAGGATGTCTGAGGGATACAGATGATTGAGAATGACAGACAAGTGGGGGTTATAAAGTATAACATCACAGCTGGGTGCAGTGGTGGCTCACGCCTGTACTCACAGCACTTTGGGAGGCCGAGGTGAGTGGATTGCCTGATATCAGGAGTTCGAGACCAACTTGGGCAATATGGTGAAACCCTGTCTCTACTGAAATACAAAAAAGCAGTTGGGCATGGCAGTGTGCTCCTGTAATCCCAGCTACTCGGGAGTCTGAGACAGGAGAATCACTTGAACCCAGGAGGCAGAAGTTGCAGTTAGCCGAGATCACACCATTGTACTCCAGCCTGGGAGATAGAGAGAGACTCCATCTCAAAATAAATAAATAAATAAATAAATAAATAAATAAATAAATAAAGTATAACATCACTATCTCATGAGGAAAGCTCACAGCATGGTATGAATGAACCAATGTTATGCTCTGTAGAAATGTATCATCTTTCTGCACGGTCTTCTTTCTGTTACAATATTAACATTTACACCCAAGAATTTGAATTAATAGATAACTTCCTTACTTGAGAGAATAACATTTTTTTTTGTTTGTTTGCAGGCTTTAAGCCTCAACAAACTCGATAAATTCTTATTCTATATAGCCTTTGATCTGAACCAACTCTTTCAATTATTTAAAAAGCATGTGTGATTATGGAGTGAAGTGTGACCATCCAACAATCAAAACCCTTATTTATTGTTTAAGCTTCTTCTATCCAAAGTCCTGATATTTGTGACTCACGAGCAAAAAAGGTGTTGCATTGGGTAAGTTTGGTTTCCAATGTTAATAACAGAAAGATTGGTGGCAAAGAAAATGTAACACATTAAGCAGAAATATTAATCATCATAACCTGATTCTGGTTCCATGAGCCAGAATGAATAACCTGATAAGGAGGAAAGCGGTCACATCTCACCTCCTGCTGGAGACACAGTGCACTGCAGCTGAGGTCAGATGGACCTGGGTTAGAGTCTCAGTACCACTACTCACTAGTGGGAAACATTTAAAGAACAATACTTAGCCTCTTTGAACTCCAGTGTCTTCATTTGTAAAAAGTACAAAAAGACCTACCTTACAGAACTGTAGCATTGCTATGAAGATTTACATAGATACAATGCCTGACACCTTCCTTTCACCTTTTCCCTCCTCCTAGTAATAACCATTTAGCTGCTGCTTCTTCATGGCTCCATAGATTACACAGATTCTCGCCTTGGTCTTCTGTGTCCTCGGGTGCTGGGCACTTGAAGGTACTCATTAAATATTTGCTGTGTTCCAATATTGACATGTCAGTGACAATTCCTTTTGGATTTGTAATCACTCTTAATAAACTGAGCAGCAGAATCTCCTGGTATATTTCACTTATTACATCAAGAGCCTTTGCTGGCTGGGTAAACAGCAGAGCACAGATCTGGGCTCTGGAGAGTTACAAAAGAGGGACAAAACACCAAACACCATCTCTACCTTCAAGGGGCTTATAAATAAATGGAAAAAAGAAGTCACATGAAAAAAATATGTAACTCTACACACACCAGAAGGCAAGAGGATCCAGACAGAAAGCTGAGTCCAGGGTGAGAATGTAGGGTAGGATTCAAGGGTGAGCATAGAGAAGGTGGTTTCTGGATTATTATGAAGCAGTCATTGTCTGAACTGTGTACCATGCTTAGGTTTAAGTCTCAGGCTTGCTGTGGACACTGCGCTTTTCAGAACACTTTGTTTTTTTTCAACTACAACTATATACACAAATATGTGTAATATATATATATAGTCTCCATATATAAGGGGATGCACTACATAAAAGTAATTACAATAAAGCTATTGTGTCTGGAGTTACTTGTTAGGTGCCTAAGGAGTATACTTGAGCCTGTTTCATTTCTACCCTAATACAAATTTATACATCACTCATGAAAACTTAGTTTTGTCATCTGAGAGTCATCCTGGAAGGGAAATTCCTAAGGAGACGATTCCACTGTTTCCCCACTATATTCTCTACTGTGCTGCTCTATTAATCATTTCAAAATTCATTACTCAAAACTCTTAATGGGTAAAATTCCAACAATTCTAGGATAGAACTTAACATCATTTGTAATGTCTCTGACTTGTGTTTCTATCTTTTCCTACAAGTCTTCACTACCCTTCTAACACTCCACCATATTGGGCTGTTTGCTGGGTTCCAAATATGCCATACATAAAATATGCCAGGCTCTAGTTATGCCATATAGCTTTACTTTTAAATTTCATCTTTATTTCAATACTGACATAGGTTTGAGAATCTTTGCAGTTCCGGTGTTGCTGGAAAAGGGGTCCTGATCCAGACCCCAAAAATGGGTCCTTGGATCTTGCAAAGGAAAGAATTCAAGGAAAGCCACGGCATAGTGGAAGAAGCAAGTTTTTCAGAAACTGCTTCGTTACAGTGTGGGGTATCCTCAGGAAGCAAAAGGAGGAATGCCCTGTCCTTTGTCAGTGCCTCCACTTTTATAAGGAGTTACAAAGAGCTACAATGAAACTTGGAATATGCCTACATGCTCACTGAAGGCAGGGGCCTTCGGTGCGACTGATATTACATGACACTTAATCTTTTAACCTAAGCTTGCTCATTAATGTTACCTCTAAGTAAAGAGGGCTGAATTCTTAGGACATTGGGACATTCTGCAGGCATGGTGGGAGATGCTCTGTATGGTCATAAGTATTCTGTAATAATAGGTTGTAGCCAGCTTGGAAAGTGGCTGTTTTCAGACCATAAACATTAACCTTATAGGTGCCTTAAGAGCATTCTAGCTCTTCACTTCAAGATGGAATCATTCTGGTCATACTTCATTAGACCAGAGGCCTAGTGGGCAGGGGTTCCTTCAATATCTGGAGTATATTTCCTTCCCCATTTCCATTCTAATTCATGTGCTACCTCTTCTATAATGTTTTCCTCAAAGTCTGCCCTATTCAAAAAATGGCTTTACTCATATGACCAACTCAGCACATGTCACATTATTTATAGCTATGTATCCACCCTGTCCTTAGAAGCAAGGATCGTAGTCCTATTTCAAAGTACCAGCAGAAAGGATAGTATCCAGTACACCAACAGGAACTGAACTGGTGTGACAGTTGTATCAGTTAGCCACAGCTTTCCACAGAGAACATTAAAGGAGATCTCTAAAGTAAAAGTATTACCAGTAATCTTTGATTATTAGGCCTCTTCAAGGGGACTAACTATAATTAACCTCTCAATGTAGACATTTAGAGAACCATCATATTATCCAAATGACTCTCATAAAACTTTCAAATGCCTGTAATCTCATTTCATTATGTGAATATATGAGATAGATACTAATATATTAGAAAAATTAGAACGCAATCTTGCAATGATAGTAAAATAGACAAGTGCCCAGGAGCAAATAGGCTAAAGTTAAACCAAAACAGAGGTAGGTCAGTGCCATAGAAAACAGAATAAGTCACAATTTTAAAAGTCGAAAATCCTAAAAGATCTAGCAATCATGTTGAAATACAAGTTGCTTTTGGATCATTAGTGGAGAGTTTCTATCAAACTCTGGGTTTAAACTATATCAAGGAGACATTCAGATTATATGTTTCTATATTACATTATACAGGAAAAAACTTCCCAATATTGTAGGCTGTGAAACAGGAGCAATTACAAAGTAAACTCAGTAGTCAAGAGAAAAATACCAAGCAGTAGGTTAGATAGAATTCTGAATGCAATTATCTCCACAACACACTGCCAGATGGCTCCAAAAGAATAATGGTCCCATCTGACTTTTGTAAGAAACAGGGAGGAGACAAATTTTAGGAAATGCTTTCCCCATGGAAGTTAAAAACAGAAGTCTAAATAGAGTTCTAATAATGAGGAATACTACTAACGACCTTGGAGGTTTTTCCTAACATAAGAAACAATGTCATCTGCACCCATTTCTGGAAAAATGAGTAAATATATCCTTATATAGTTCTCATAATCTTCTGTTCATAAAGTTCAAATTGTTTACTCTTGAAACACACTCTTAAATTGTTTATATCACCAAGAGTTCTTAGCTTTGGGGGTGTCTAAATTTAAATATTTTATTCAAACAATCAAAATGTTTTACACTGATTTACTAATTAAAACAAAGAAAAAAGACAAGACACTTTGTATCACAATTTAAAATGTGCAAGGAAATTAGTTAGGATAAATATTTATTTCCACATAACATTTCTTAATTGTGAAAAACACAATATCCTAGTCACATTTACACATTACTTAAACTTTTCGCTAAATTACATTCAAGATATTCAGTAATTTTAACCAGGAATCTGAAATTAGAAGTAAATATATAATACTACATTTTTCTTATATTTTATATGATTTCAAAATATTAGGATTAACATAGGGATAGCTTTAAAATTCACACAAGAACAAATTGACTATAAAAATACTCAGAAATACAGAATTTCATTGGATATGATTGCTTATTCAAATAGGTGATCATGTGAAGATTTAAATTCACTATGATCATTTTCAACAGAACAGTTATTAATATATTAAAACACTAAGAGACTGCTTTGGGGAATCACTGGCTAAATCATAAAACAATGAAAATGTTTACAATGTATCTGTATTATAAAATACACAAAGGCAACACATTTGGAACAGAAAGTTTCTGTATTTTTTCAGCACTTATAAATATGAACTTCATTAACTTAAAATTCTTCTTTCTATAAATTTTAGGCTCATGTTCCATAAAAAGGGGGGCTCCTTAAAGAATTGTGAGGGGAATTTTTAAAAGGTATCAAAATGTAGAACTTAATGGAGGCTTTGTTGATTTTATTTCCTCTCATTAGTTTAATCACAAGAGGAACTTTTCCTCACTTTTCATGTGCACTTCCAAGCAGAGTACATAATTAACAGTCTGTAAAAGCCACAGGGCTCTGAATTATTGTAACGGAATATTGGAGTATTATAAAGTTGATGATTACTGCTCATTCTTAGGAAGCAAGAGCATTATGAGATTTAGTTTTATTAACTTCACATTCATTGAAAGTGAAATGAAATACTGTATTTTTAGTAATGTCCAAAACTTAACTTTCTCTCCCCTTATATAAGTTTAGTAAAGATGTATTATTTTATATGGACTGAAATATCTACAGAACCTTCTCAAATAGAATCTGAAATTTTCTTTTAAAAGACTGTTTTTCCACAACATGCATTTAATTTAAAAGTGGAAAAAAAACTGCAGAAAAAAATGACAATTGGACACCTGTTGGTCTAACATGAGAACATGATTCAGGATCAGCATTAAGCAGTGCATGACCATTAGCCGCAGAGTAACTGTACAGGAGTGGAATTTCACATACAATGATTCACCATGTGGCATTCCACAAGTATATGTTTATTTGGAAAACATCTGTTGTCAGTGGGAGACAAACTTAGCATATTTCTGATAAAGGTTTATATTGAAAAATCCCACAAAACCGTTACAAAGTTTTTCTAAAGCATTTCGTACAAGCCTAGTATTTGATCACTAGTCACAACTTGAATTTTAAGCAAATACTACTTAACTCTGCATTATGTCTGATTCTCCTTAACAAGTTGTAAATAGGTTTCCATATAGTTTTTCAAGTGACTTTAAGTTTTAGTTACATACAAATTGTTAAGTATTAAATGTATCATATTAAATCAAGGAAATGCATAAATACAATTATTAAAAAATGCTTTCAAACTAACTTTTTGATTTGGGTCTTTTGAAATAAGTCACTAACACTAAGCTATAAAAACTAAAAAGAAGTAAGACAACCTTTCAAAAATTCTTCTGAATGAAATTATCAGGCATCTTCAGGTCACTAAAGTAGGAAAATACAAACTAGGTAAATATGACTTATCTCTTTAAGGAAGCTATTGCTCTCATAAAACTGACAATCAGAATCCAGTTTACAAATGTCTAAGGTACAGCAAGGAACACACAGATTCTTGCCTTGGCTATTGTATCTGCTCGCAGGGGTGTCTCACTGCTCAGAAGTTTAAACACAGAAATGAAACAAGTATTGCACTACTTACAGTGTGAAGGTGGATTTGGGTTGAGGGACAGAATTTACACTACATGATCAAAGCAGTTTTATTAATAATTGTGACACTCTTCTCATATATATGTAAAAAATAAATTGAAGATCGAGTCATAGACAAGTCTCCCTGTCAACACCTTTCCCTGAGTCAGCTTTCTTCTCTTTTCGGCTTTCAATGCTACAGAAGGAAAAAAAGGAGACATTTATTACTGCAATCCAGCATGGCTACAATGAGATCTGCTTGCTCAGACTTAAAACCCGTCAACCCCAAAGCACCACAAGAGCCCTTAGGCATTGCTCTCTCATGCTGCGAAGCACAGATAGACAGCAACAATTAAAATCCTCTGCACTCAGTGAGATAGAAACCAAGAACTGCAGAGAAGGGGATATTCAAAAACAGACAATAAACAACAAAAATCAGACATTTTTTAAACAGTTCCAGAAACATGCAAGATTAATACCATGGTCCTCATTTGGGCAAGTGACTCACTGATGATGGTTGGAAATGTCAGCCATGCCCCCAACTTAAGACAGCGCCAGCTCTAGTAAATGACACAAACAAGATGTCGCAGGAGGCATTTCTGGGCTCTGCTGCAAATGGCTCCTCTCTTGTGCATGGACTGGATCTTGACCTTTGATGAAGACTGTACCTTGACCAGGTTAGACAGACAGCTCCACTGGCCTGGAGGACAGGGTACCATGCACGCTGCTCTCCAGACACCTGTGCTATCTTTTTACAGACAAACCTTTACCCTGTACATCAGAGGAATGATGCTTCTCATAAAACTCATTCATTCTCAGATAAACTCATTCCCAAATGGCTTCTGTTTAATCTCACCCTCTCATTAACTTTACCAATGAGCAAACTGGTCATGTGACTCTACCATTTTTGTCTATTTGTCTATTTGTCCATTTGGTTTTTCCATTGTATAGTTTTCTTACTCTCATGCTGACAGTTTTCATGGAAAATTCAAATAATGTCATTACAGGGATGAAGTTCACACCATGTTCCAGAGAGGGCAGAAATGCTTTCTCCCTGATACTTGCAGCGCACAGCAAAACCTTCCTCATCTGAGGCTTCTATGTGATCCTCCCCACTGCTGACACAAAGGGCAGCCCATAGCCAGCTACTAAGGCCCTGGGCTGGACAAATCCATACATTTTTACTATTAACTTCGGCCCTTAATATAAATTTATGAAACACTTGATGATGGGCCGCACCCTTGGTTTTATAACTCTTCTCCAAGTAATAAAGTAATAAAACTCCATTTTTCTATTGGGACTCCTGTGCAGCTTTCTAAGTGGTCAATAACTTAGACACATTCTAAGAGTATGTTTTTTAAATTGTTTTTCCTCCAATTCAAGCTAGAAACAGCCCTTCTCAGTTGTCACCACCACCCGGCACCATCAGGTAAGAAGTGCCGGAGCTTCTGCCATCTGTGGCACGCTGCCAGCTCTGAGAGCTGGTGTGAGCGCGTGTCTATGGCGCCCGGGTTTGTGCCTGCCACACTTCTCAGCACATACTACTTACAGGTCAGAGCAAAGCAACTTTTCTCCCTTTTCTTTTCTCCTTCCATGAGAAAAGATGACAGTGTGCACATGATGTGTTGAGAGCCTTAACTCGTATTTTTAACTCCTCTATCTGTATGACTCACTTTCTTCTACTTTAAGTTCCTTTTATATGACAAGTGTCTGCTCTCCTGCTTTCCAAATTAACTTTTCCTTAAGCTCTACCTGTCTTCCAGTCTCTTCTGCCAAACAAAGTCAATGAAAAAGGGCAGCACTGGGCTGGGTGTTGGAAGATCTAGGTTCAGTTTTCAGAAGCTCAGAATGAGCTGCATGACCTTGGACTAGTTTTTTAATCTCTCTGAGACTTGGTTTCTTCATCTGTAAAACTGGTTTTGGACTAGATGGCTTCTAGGTTCTCTTGTAGTGTGAATTCCAGAATTCTGAGCTGGTATTCCCAATTCCAATGAACTCTTATTTTTTTTTTGAAAGATAGAATAACAGATCCTATCTGTAGGAGATTATAGGACAGAAACATACTGGTCTCTATACATGTGCAATTATTGTGTGCACAATACTTTGAAACGTAGGAGGTGTTCCACAACCTTTTGATAAATGAATGTGTTCCAAGTGGCACTATTAGTCACCAAGCCGTAAATAAAAATATTCATAATATCAATTTGATCCACAGATGTGCTTCCTCCTGATTCCTTGCTTTGGTGGTTTGGTTACAAAACGATAACCTATTAAAAGACTGGGGTTTTTTTTTTCCCTCTTCATCATAACCATAGTTTTGGTATCAGATTAGATTTCACAAACTATGAAGCAGAAATTTTATAACCAGCTCAAGACCTCTAGGATCTATTGTTCTGAATTACTTGTTACATTCACTTTTGTGGAGGTCAATCAATTTTAAGCTTTCATTGTAACAGGCATGTATTATGCATCTGTTATCTGTCATCGTAATAAACATACATTGCATATCTATTATATGCCAGGAACTCCACAATGACCTAGGAATACAAGATAGATAAGAGTGTCCCTGCCTTTGAGGAGTTAAAATTTAAAATATAAGGAAGTAATATTTTAAGAGAGGGCAAAAAGTGATGTGGTGCTAAGTAAACTATGAAACTATTACTTTTTAACGTCACTAAAATAGTGTTTTTTTGTTTGTTTTTGTTTCATTTGTTTGTTTTTGAGACAGAGTTTTGCTCTGTTGCCCAGGTTGGAGTGCAGTGGCACAATCTTGGCTCACTGCAACCTCCGCCTCACAGATTCAAGTGATTCTCCTGCCTTCGCCTCCTGAGTAGGTGGGATTACAGGTGTGCACCACCATACCCAACTAATTTTTGTATTTTTAGTAGAGATGGGGTTTCACCATGTTGGTCAGGCTGGTCTTCAACTCCTGAGCTCAAGTGATCCGCTAGCCTCGGCCTTCCAAAGTGCTGAGATTATAGGTGTGAGCCACCACACCCAGCCTAAAGTCGTTTTTATGAATAATATTTCCAAGAAGTCATGAGAGAGCCCAAGCCTAGGCAATCATTGCAAAGAAAGAGAATCTGGGATAGAAAAAGGTGGTGGGGGAGTGCAGGAGTGGGTGTTGGGGGGTAGAGCAGATAGTCCCAGAGACTAGCCTCTGTCACCAAGGCAAAGCTAAGTGCTGCTTTTCCTCACATTGCCAAGGACCTTCTCCAGACACACTGATCTTGGGTATGGGTTTTATCAAATGGATCAGTTGTTAACCTGTTCTGATGCAATGTGGTCATTAATGAGCCCTATTTTCACCAGCCCATTGAATACGCTGCAGAGGCTCTTGTCACACATATGTATGACATCACGATCAAAATTAGACATCCTCCAGATAAGACAGAATTTGCAGTTAGTTCTCAGATTCTACTGTCAGTTAAACTAGATAAAATATTTTTGACAACAAAAAGTGAATGATATAATTGAGAAAATATAACTTGGATTCAAAATTCCATGAAAACAGGTTTCTAGGCTTCTCTGACACATATTATAGCACAGGATGGAAAATAACTCAGAACGGGGGGTGTCAAAGGTTGCATGGATGCCAGCTCAGGACTCAGGAGATACAGACCCTAGTAACCTGCTCTTTGGGCCTCTTTTTGCCAATGGATACTCTACCAGTTACTCTACTAAAATTTACTCTACTAAATTTTCACAGCTCCTGGTCATGATGTTTTAAAGCCTTTAACAGATACCATGAAAAGGAAGTGGCTTTGGGAGCCTTATTAGTATCAGTGGTTTTAGAATTCTGTAAGTCATACACTTTCTGCCAGAGTTTCTACTGTAATGAGGATAAAAGAGATTAACTACCTACCAAGGATGTTTCTCACATGGAAAACCACAAATGCGATCACATCAAAAAGTAAGGAAAGCTGGATAAACTTTCATTCTACAATAGTTTGAATCTCACATTAGTGAAAATACATTTAAATAATAAGAAACAAGTAGTTCCATCTAAAGATAAAGGATAGTCTATTGAAAATTGGACCTCCTTTAAAGCACATTATATTGTTCACTAGAGTCAACCCATTGTATAAAGTCATCTAGATACATATTTTTAAAACAAAAAGATTTTTCTGGTGAAGAGTATCAATTGACTTTAAGGAGTAGTTAAAATATCATGTCACAAGACTTTTGCTAGAACCAAAGAAAAATAGAGGAAAAGTTTGGACTTTGAATCCATTTAATACAGGAAGAAAAAATTTTACAGGTTTGATTGTTTCAAATTTTCCACATATTGACCATCAAGGGCATTTTATTTTGAGCTCATAAGCCTGGATTTAACCTTTTTTTTTTTTTTTTTTTTTTTTTTTTTTGAGACGGAGTCTCGCTCTGTCACCCAGGCTGGAGTGCAGTGGCGCAATCTCGGCTCACTGCAAGCTCCGCCTCCCAGGTTCACGCCATTCTCCTGCCTCAGCCTCCCGAGTAGCTGGGACTACAGGCGCCCGCCACTGCACCCGGCTAATTTTTTTCTATTTTTAGTAGAGACGGGGTTTCACCATGGTCTCGATCTCCTGACCTTGTGATCCGCCCGCCTCGGCCTCCCAAAGTGCTGGGATTACAGGCGTGAGCCACCGCGCCCGGCAACCTTTTTTTTTTAAATCAGAAAAATGTCATATTTTTCACGTGACAAGTACACATTGCAATGGGCTTGAGAAACTGCCCTTATCATAATTCTGATTTTCTTCAAAAGTACTAGCAAAACAGAGAATTACTATGAGAAATATTTATCAGAACTGTAGCAAGGATCTTTGAGAAAGGAAGTTATAGCATGTTTTAGAATAAAATGTTACTTTGTCCTGAGCCAAGCAAAGAAATACATGAAAGTTTTAAAGTCCTATTAAGACAGAAAACACCAACCAAAAGCCTTTGAGAGGGAGCCCATTGAGTTATTTATTAATATATTATCTTCATTTGTAGTAAATATTAAAGGTGGTTGAGAGAGAGAGACAGAGAGAGAGAGAACTAATTCCCAGCTTCTGGGATGAAGAGTCTATACACCTGCTGTTTGTCTTGTCTTGTTCATACTGTTTGGTATAGAGATGACACTGAAGCAGCATGCCATTTTGGGGTGACAAAAACCAGCAATAAGAGATATATTCTCCAAGTCTAATGTAGCCTCTTTCTCTTGCCCCTGTTTCCAGTGATGTCTCATGAAGTGAGATACAGCTTGTCAGTTTGGAGGCATGGTGGTACATAATGGAGGCTCTCAGCTTTGTAATTTCTCTCTCTCTCTTTTTTTTTTTTTGACAGAGTCTCTATTGCCCAGACTGGAGTCAGTGGCACAGTCTCAGCTCACTGAAACCTCTGCCTCCTGGGCTCAGGCGATCCTCCTGCCTCAGCCTCCCAAATAGCTGGGATTACAGGCATCCGCCACCATGCCTAGCTATTTTTTTTTTTTTTTTTTTTGTATTTTTAGTACAGAGGAGATTTCACCATGTTGGCCAAGCTTGTCTTGAACTCCTGACCTCAAGTGATCCGCCCACCTTGACATCCCAAAATGCTGGGATTACAGGCATGAGCCACTGCACCCAGTGAGCTTTTCAATCTCTTAAAGGGACAAATTTAATTTTCCCTATCCATAAATTTGATGCCATTACTAACTATAGTTCTGTGAAACTTTTTGATTATACATGATGCATCTGTATAAATCAAGGAAGGAATAAAGTTTATTCAAGTTTCAGACTAACTTAAAGAGCTGAGTCGTTACAGAAATACCATCAAACTTAGTCTGCTACTGGACCTGAGCCCAACACTCTCCATGCCTTTTGCCTCCCCAAAACTCACACAGAGGACATAGACTGACCAGGTTTCTAGAAGACACCATTTAACATAAGGAAATGCAACCAAGGAATAGGTTTGAGGGAGAGGGTCTTACCTTTGGGGAATCAGCTTCTAGAGTGATTAGGAAGGGGAGCTTATGACAAAAACGTAATATAAAAATTAAGTAGAAAAAGTTAATTTAAGGTTACGAAAATAAAGGAACTTAATAATTATAGTAAACACTGCCCCAAATCCCTCAATCACTCTCTAACAAAAAGAGATATTAGCAAAACATACGAATTCCTTTTTCTTCAGATCAGCATCTAAGAAGACTGGGTGATTTGAACTCTTATTTATAAATCCTGGAAAACTCAGCTGGAAATCCTATGATGACTGTTGATATTTAGGGACACACTCTTCCCCCAGCATGCACTTAAAACTACCATCCACAACTGCAGGAGTTGTTTGTACGTTTACACACAGAGAAGTAAGAATGGATAGAACTTTTAGGAGTTGAAAGTTTTGGGATAAGAAGTTTAGGGAAGACTTTTCAGGGGGTTGGAATCAGGACTAGGGCTACACTAAATATAAACATTTATGCATATTTATAAAATATAAATATAAAAACACACACAATGCATATCAGTCTAAAAAAGGGAAAATAAGGGAGTGCAAAATGTGGCCAGACATCTAAAGGGGTCCTGGGGGAAGTGAGTGATGAGGGAATAAAATAAAATCATACTGAAAAATAGTAGGCCAAGATGAATGTCCAAAAATGTCATGCACTGTGACTCATTTCTAGCACAGTTCCCCCACCACAGTAATAGCTTTGGAGTAAGTTATTAATTTGAAAAGGAGATGTTGAAAAACATACCAACATTTGAAATAATTACAATTTATATCCACTTTCAGAAAGAATTTTCTGGAATATTTTAGATCTAAATTTGATGGAAACCAATATTATTCTTTTGCTTATGGTTTATGTCAAAAAACAACTGGAATTAGTATAAATTCTTATTATTTTAAAATCCAAACCTTTTAGAAGGAAAGCTTGACTCCTTATCTTTTGAGTTATCGGCAGTGATCAGAAGGTTCCTCCACAAGGCAGTCTTTGACATTTCATCAGATATATTGATCACAGATGGATCATCTCTAGACAGGAGTTTCCCCAAATGAAATAATAAGCATTACATAGTAACTGCAGTTTTTCAGTGACAGAAACTAAATATAAGAAAATCATGTATCTATGAAGAGCATTTTTCCCAATTTTTAAATTGTGGCAAAATACACACAACATAAAATGTACTACCTTAACTATTTTTAAAAGTACATTTCAGGGTTATTAAATACATTCATAATGTTGTGCAACCATCACCACCGTCCATCTCCAGAACTCTTTTTATCCTATAAAACTGGAACTCCGTACCCACAAAACCAGAACTCTCCATTTCCTCTTCCTTCCAGTCCCTGGCAACCACCATTCCACTTTCTGTCTCTAGGTTTCTGACTTCTCTAAGTGCCTCATATAAGCAGAATCATACAGTATGTGTCTTTTTGTGACTGGCTTATTTCATTTAGTATAATATCCTCAAGGTTCATCCGTGTTGTAGCATATGTCAGAATTTCCTCCTTTTTAAACCTGGATAATGTTCCATTGTATGTATATGCCCCAATTTGTTTATTGTACAGTATTTTTGATAATTAAAAATGAAGAAGTATTGAATATTTCTCTTAATTATTGAAAACAATCTGTGAAAAATAAAAAAATCTAAAGAAAATATGCTAGTTGTATGGATACTGATTTGGCCTGTGGTATTCTTAATTCATTTCAAATTACAGAGAATGGGTTCCACATGTCCATTGCTTAAACTCTTGCCCCTAACATCATAAAATCCAGATTACTTCCCTCCTTTGCTCAGACCTTGCAGTGGCTCCCAGTCACTCAGAGTCAATGCCAAGTCCTTATAATGGCCTAAAGGCTCTGTCCCCACCTCACTCTGATTTCACCTCCTGCCACTGCACCCCTGCTCATTCCTTTCCACCACCAATGCAGTAGCCTCCTGACTGTTTAGGAACACAATGGGCATGGTGCTCCCTGGGGGCCTTGTCCTTGCTCTTCCCTCTGCTCATCATGTCCCTTCACATGAAGCAACTCTGCCCCTTCTTTGTTCAAATGCCACCTTTTCATATGACCCTGATTGGTGATAGGTCACAAGAGAGGAACAAATGCAACTTTTCAGAGGAGCAAAATCTTGGGTCTCCCTCTCTTGCCCAATCTGGAAATGTGTTCTTCAGTTCCTCTAAACCCTCCAACTGTTTTGGTCTTCATAGAAAGATAGTTTCCTGGTAATTCAAAGCATCAGATTGACTACTTTCTTAAAAAAAGCATCAAGTGGAATAGACATTTTTCATGATATTATGTGAGGAAGAGTCTTCTGAGCGAAAGATTTTTAAAAATACTTGATTGAAGGCAGCTATACAATTTTTTTAAATGCAGCACTACTTAGATTGTTTCATATGCTAATATGCATTGTGAATCTTCAAACTGGAGTGCATTTTGGAACATTTTTTTCAAATTTATTTAACCACACAGCCCTTTTGAGAGTGGTACCACATGAGACTAGGTTTCTATTGAATACACTTGGAAATATGCTGGTTCAACTAAACAATCAACAGGATTTTAAAATTTAAATGTTGTAAAAAAGAAAAAAAAAGGTAAAACATCTTATACTTGTGCTCCCTCTTAAGTGGGAGATGATTATTTTTTTTTAAATTCTAGGGAATATGATTTTAGAGTCAAACCCTAAAGATCCAGAAAATTCTCTCCTATTTTGGTTTTTAACACCATGACAAATTCCCTTCTCAGAAAAAGTCTCTGCATTTTTATTGGCATAACCTGAAATTATTCATAAAGACTTTGAGACTGTAAAATTCGGCACTAATTGATACTTAGAATTGTACAAGAAAACTATTTAAACTAAACTATATTGAGAGGGAGACAGAGAAGAGAGAGAGAGGGGAGAATTTTGGGCCAAATGTTTGCAAATGTTTTCTTTATAACTTCAGTAGTTTGCTTTCTTTTGCTATGTCTTTGTACATAAAGATGAGCAAATTTTGGAGAATTGCATAAATATTTCCTAAAATGACTGATATGACTGAATCATTTAACTTAAGAAATAGATTATCTTTTTGGAAATTCCTTTTTTTAGGGGCAAATTCCCAGAGATAAAACATTTAATTGTGATCAACTTAGTGAATACCTAGGTCATTTATACCAGAAATGACCCTTGATCTGTCTTCTGGTGCTACTTTCTGAGAATATGAAAGGGATCTTCCATACACATTATAAAACAGGAGAAGGAAAGACTTCAGACAACAGCTTCCTGCTTCACTTCATGTAATGCAATTTGATTATAGTCACACACCTATTATTGGCAAAACTTAGTAGTAGCACCCAGGTTATCTAACTCTTAGTTCTTTCTACTCTAATACAAATTCAAGAAACCTCTCTGAGGATCTACACAGTATGAAATTCTTAAATAAATTATATAACAATGCATTACTTAAACTGATGTGTTTTTAAATTTATGTCTTACCTATAGTGTCCTTCCAATGGGAGTTGTACTGTGCCCTCATCTTCCATAGCTAGCATACTTTGTTCTTCCTGAAAAGACAAATGTAAAGTGTATAAAGTGAACCTGATGAGACTCCATTTCACATTAAAGAAGAAACACAGATTAATGTTTCATTATCTCATTAACCTCAAGACCTTCCACTCTGTTTGCATTTATTAATGTTAGCATAGGTCCTTTCAATAAAGTATCAGCTACCAAGAACATAAGTAATTAATGAGAGTCTCATAACACAAAGTAATTTAAATGCTAACAACAATCTCCTTCATGTCACTCAATAAAAAACATGTTAATTTCTAAGCATACTTTTAAAAAATTAATCTAATTTTCATAAGAAAAAAGTATGGGTGATATAATCAGTTTTATTGTTATAAAGGTGAAATTATATTCCTGGAATGTTCTATGAGGAGGGGTTGACGGATGTACTCAGAACAGTGGTTCTCAAACTTCAGTTTACATCGGAATTCCCTGGTGGGCTTGTTAGCAATATTCCCCAGAAGATCTGACTCCATAAGTCTGGAGTATAGAGGGCATAAGAAGTTCTAGTTCTAACAAGTTTCCAGGTGATGTTGATTATGCTGGTCTGGTGACCATATTTAAAGAACCACTACTCTAGAGAGTTGGAAGGAGACAGTAAAAGATATTAATATCTTCCTGTATGGATCAAAACACAGATGTGTCTTGAGAGAGGAGGAAATGGAAGGTTTGACTCCACTTGGATGTGTTTTAGGCTTTTGTTTCACACTTCAACTTTCTTCTTATAATGACAATATTCCATCTTTCCTCAAAGGGTGGAAATGATTTTTATATTCATACATGCATTTCTTCATACATAGCATTTTAAAACTAAATCTTTGGGATGAAGATAATCTTACGGCTACCATACCAAAAAATTCTGGTTTCGTTTTCAAATAATGTTATCATCAAAATTTTTCCATGAACCAAAAAAAGACAGTTATTCATAGATTATAGCTTTTATTTAATACATTTATTTAAAAATGGGTCAGTTCAGATAATTACTTCAGGCCATTTAAAATGTTAGAACTACTGGTTCTAACTCCAGAAATGGAATTTTAAGATCTATAAACATAAAAAATGAGTTGACCCGCTGCCCAAATAGAAACTGATGAAAGAAAATAGGGATGACCCCAAAGGCTCATTTCCTCTTTCAGTAGCTTAGCAGAGCTAAGCCGGCCTGAACCAGCTTCCGGAGACACCTTGATCTTTGGCTGATTTTATTATTCCCGGCATGCAAGACTTTTCCTAGTGTCCTTGGTAATCAGACCTTGATCCCCTCTCGGATATCCCATAGTCTGAATATTCCATGCCATATTTCTTGTTACCTAAAGAAACAAGTGTTTTCTAGTGCCTCTTCAGCTAACCTATGAACATACAATGCAATGTGGGAGCAGATCTCATTTCTCTCTTGGAGTACTCTCCCATGCTGGTCAAGGAAAGCCCCTCTCTCCTGGGACTTTGACTGTGGTGCATATGGAGTCTCTATGCCCGCTCTATGCTTCGGGATAATGGAGATGCCAGAGACTGCATGAGCTCTGCTACTTCCATGCTTAGAAGCTTTCCCCAGAAACCCTATGTTGTATTTGTTCTCTGTGAAGCTAATGGCATGTGCATTACCCTTTTTGGTAACTAATTTTATTTTCTCTCTTTGCTGTTCTTCAAGGAGAAAGTTTTCTTTTATGGCCTATCAAATGTATTCTACTTGTATATTGTGCCTATTCTCCTTGTCATTTGGCCACACTATCAGAACTAAGTCAAGGTGAACGGAGATTACCATTGGTTTGAAATCATCCATTCAGGCATTTTAGCAGAGCTGATCTGCAGCCTAGATTGAGGCTTGCCTTCAACTGAGTTAGTCATAATATATGAAATATATTACATACATAATATATCTTGTAGGCACATCCTGGCAGTCATGGGCAGAGCATATGTATCATTTCAGGTAGAAAAGGTTCCTTTATCTATAGCAAAGGTTATCTTAAGATACATGGAGGGACATAAAAAGTAGACACTCAGTGATACCAAAGGCTACATAAGCAAAGACAAGATGCAATTCTTTCCTTGGTTGCCCACTGAAAGGTGAAGCCTGGTATATGATAACATTTCTGGCTCATCAAGAGTAAAATGTCAAGAAGCAAGGTAGAATGGTTTAAGAAAGAGTAAAATGCAAAAAAAGCTGAAGAGAAGAACAGTGCTGTTGGTGCTTAGGTTACCTGGCAGCAGAAAACAAATGTTCAAGATTCAATCTAACAGCAAAAAATTGGACCAAAGCTTTGGGAACAATTTTGGTTTTTCTTCAGATGATTTTCCACTTTTCTCTCAAATTGCTTTCAATAATTATTTTGCACTCTGTGGCTTGTTAGCATGTGTGGGCTTTATACTAGTCATAATTCTATCCAAACAAAAACTCATCACCTCTAAAGATAGCTTTTCCAAGCCATGCTTATCTGAAGAGAAGGGTGGCAGAGCAGCCGCTGCCTTCAGTGCCAGAAGGAAGCTGGGTGGGCCCCGGAGCGCGGGGATGGAAGGCCGGCTGCATCCCGGCAGCACTGTGAGAAAGCCAAAAATTGAGGCTTTCTGAGGAGGAGCAGTCAAATCAGGCAGTAGCCGTCACGACAGCCACAACCTAGGTTATCTCAATCAGATCAGAAAAGAAAGAGACAGTGAGAGCACAAAGCTGAGTAGTTGACAGCTTAGAAGTCAGAAAAGTACCTTAAAACAAGTTCCATTCAGCTCTTAATTGTTCTCTGTGAAGCTACAACATGGGGAAGATGTTAAGGGGATGATGATGAAAGTTTACCCAAGAACCTTTGAGAGAGTTCACCAATTTAACTAGGGGGGTGTTTATGCTATGATTTAAATGTCATCTTTTAATTAAGATAGTCAAAGCAGTTTTCAGATATAAAATAAGTGAAGGACAATTAATGCTACATCCAGTACAGGGCAAGAAAACTGAGGCTTAGAAAAACAAGTCTACTCCAGAACAGTCAAATATTTATTGAGCATGTATTATGTGCTATGCACATAGTTAACAAGAATAATCATCCAGGGGCTATTAATTCATTCAAGGGCAGGTAGTCTGTTAGGTACTGGGTGTATAACAATGAAAAGAAAGCTATAAACTCGACTCTCAGAAAATTTAAGGGATCATTATGAAAAGTACCAAAGTCAGTACCAAAGGTTGTAGCAAGGAAGGAACTCTAGGTGGGAGGAAACAATGTAGGCCAACCCTAAAAGTGAGGAATAAATAAGATGTGTTTGCATGACAGTGAACAATGAGCCTGGTTGGAGCCAAAAGTCTGTGCTGAGTAGAGGCGGAAGAGATAAATTGAAGTCAAATCCTGGTGTGGTCTGATAGTAGGGTGTTATGTATCGAATTACATCATGAATTTGAATTGTATTTAGTGATAGCATTAAAATTATGATTCATATATCATGATACCTAACAAATAACAAAGATAGTTATCTTTTAATTACCTTTAGTGAAATAGGTTACATTTACAGCTACATCCATTTTCAGACACAGTGTGTATCTATGTAGGAGCCCTCAAATATTTTAAAGTACAAACAATGGCAGCAGAGACCAATATTCACAAGTATGCTTAGAGTGTTAGAGAGGGAAAATATTCAGCAATTTTAGAATTCACATCCTAAGAAATGGAAGATTCTTCAGAAATTGAGCTCAACCCTTTTATTTTGCCCAAGAGTAAAACAAAGTCTACAGAACATAGAAGTGTCAAACCATTTTCTTCCTCAGCTACTAATAGAATAGACAATGCTGCAAACATTACATAAACATATAATCTTTGAAAACCTCAAGTATTATTTTTATAACAGGTATTACTTATGATTTCCAATGGATAGAAGAGCCAATACATAAGACTAACAATGAAAGTGGAAAAGGAAAAATGGAGGGCCCATATAGAGTTTATATCAATACATAAATGTGACATATATTTTTCATCAGAATATTTGATCCTGTCTCTCTAAGTAATTACGCAAATTACTGTTAAGTAAAAAATTCTGATAGAGTATTCTTGTATTTAGAAGATTATATTTGATTCTGTGGTTTTAGGAAAGGACTTATCTCAAACTTTAGCACCAGAATCACCTGGAGGTCTTATTAACAGAGATGGTTGGCCCCATCCCCAGAGTTTTGATTCAATAGGTCTGAAGTAACGCCCAAGAATTTGCATTCTAGGTTGCCAGGTGTTGGCTGATGTGACAGTGGTTCTGGAACCACACTTTGGGCAACCACTGCTTATGGAAGAAGAATATGCTTGCCCCACCCTAAGATTCAATTAGAAATGGCATTTCTCTGTGTAATAATTTGGCCATGCTTTCCATATCCATAACCAATTCTGATCTATCTTAGCAGTAAGACATCCTCTGTAATTTGTTTGGTTGCACTTGTTTTTGATTGCTTTTATGTTTTCTTGGCCTTTTTCATGATCCTGCATTGGGATCACAGGTTCCCATTTGCCCTCTTCTTGTTTTCCCCTATAGTGTATATGTTAGAGTGAACCCCCAGTAAATCAAGAAGTATCACTAGCATGATCACTTCCACAGAGTAGAATTTCTAGGATTTATCCAACACTAACCCTCTTTCCTCCTACCCAGGAGCAAACATTCTGCTGGGATTTTCTGCCTTTAACAGTAAGTAGCCTTTTGTCAAATGTGTACAATGGCCTAGAGAATATTTAAGTAGGAAGGAAGGCATGTTGGTACTCTGAGCACATTTGGACATCCAGAATTTGATTCTGCAGTCTTCCCTTTACACAGAGCAATGTGCAAAATGTCAGGGTTCCAATATTCATTTCTACCCTGATTATAATCCTTTCTTTCTAAAAACTGAAGCATATGCATATGCATATGCATGAAGTACATGAAAATTTGGAACAGAAGCTCTGCGACCTTGGACTGGCCTGTGTAGCTATTTATTCTGCTTAACTCATTATTGAATTTTAAGGTCAAATGAATGTTTTCTCAGTGCCATAAGACCAGAAATGGGCTACTGATAGGAAAACCCTGGAGGCTAAAGGTACAAGCTTGTATCTATCATCAAAAGGACAAGAGGTGAGCCTACTTTAAATTCAAGTCTCAGGGAGCTGAGACATTTCTGCTATTTACCATCTTGCCAGTTCATGATCAAAGTTACTCAATTAATTTGAGCAATTGCAGAAATGCAACATTTCTGGAGAACTTGTCCATTTACCACCTTAACACACAATCTCCTAGAAGACTGGGCCTTAGTATAAGATGCCACGGTAAGATCACATCCTTCCACCGAGTCTGTAAGCCTCAAGAAAACAGAATACCAAGATCTGGGCAAACAAGTAGAAAATCAACCAGGAATTGAACTTTTAGTATAGTTCTTCCTAAATCTTCCTACTGTCTTTACTGACCATACTCTTTGAATACTAATTCTAAGCTAGAAAGTGAACCTCTTTAAACTTCCTTTTTTCTCTCCTGTTCGATGAAGAATTAGCTGTCTTTGCACTAGTCAGAGCTGTATTTTATTGTTCAATTATAGATTATTTATTGACTGTATTATTGGTTTTCTTGTTTCTTTCCACGTACTGAGGATCACATGAAAGTATCATCATATTAATCCATTTGAGATTTTAAAGATCTATAAACCTGCCTAGTTAATGTACTATGAGGCTTTTCCCTCTAACTTGGATATGAAGGATTTAGCAGTAAAATTGCCCAGTAAATCTTTAATCTATTTTTGTGTCTTTTCAGAAAGCATGAGTTCTAGGAAATTTACTAATATATAGTTACTTCTAAAATCTTTATCTTCATAATCAGAGAACAGTAAATGCCCATTAAAGTACAGTGGGTATATAACATAAAAACATTAGACACTGATTACATATGTTCTCTGCCCTATGAGATTCATAAATTCCAAAATGGGCATATGGCACACACACATATAAGTACCATACATGCATAGCTATGTGAGTGGTTCTGGGAAGTGGGAATGGCAAATTCTAATAAATTCACAATTATTATTAAGCTTGTTCTCTCCTATTTCACAGAAGAATAAAAGGAGAATCTGAAATTTTCTTTGAATTACAATCAGAAAAATATTAAACATTACATAATAGATTACATATCATTTTTCATTTTGTGAACTTCTAAAAGGCAAGAATATTTCACGGTATGAGTATGATCTAAGGAGAATACTGTGAAAGAGATGACTATATGTCTGGGGCTGTGTTCTTTTTTTTTTCCAGAAGCAATAAAAACAGTTAACAAAAAAAGCAGAAAAATGAAGCAAAATTACATTTGTAAGTTACTGTTTGAGTATAATTAATAGTATAGTAAGTGCTCACATAAAGTTGTTGATAGCTTCCTGGAGACTGTGACATTAAGTAAAGAACAAATAAAATCAATTTTACCATAGGCTGATTGATATAAACAAGAGTTAAATTCCTATGGCAATTTCTGGTGACAAAAACATCACCAAACTTCTAACTAAAGACCCAAAATGTTTTTAATATTAAACATTGAAATAAATGTGAGCTATACAAACGTAAGAAAAATTAATAAAAGCACGTAAGATATTGAATTAACAAATTTCTGGTGAGTCAGTGAATGACTGAGGTCATAGTGGGGATGGATCAAATCAAGGAATAAATGTTTGCAAAGTGAAAATTGTAAGGAGCACAACCTACCACCAAGCACTTCAAAAACAATAGCAATATGGCTGTGTTCACTGAGCATTTTCATACCAAATTGTTCTTGTACATTTGTGTGATTTTCGTATACTTGATGAATTTTTATTTTACAGTCATTTATATTCATTTATTCATTCCTTTTCCAACTCACTTATTCCAGTTCAAGGTCGAGGGTGGCTGGAGCCTGTCTTGGCAGCTCAGGGTACAAGATGAGAACTAAGACTGGCCAAGACGTTATTCCCTTGCAGCACACACTCACACACACACCCACATTCACTCACACTGAGCCAATGTAGGCACGCCAATGAACCTAATGGGCACATTTTGGGGATGTGGGAGGAAACTGAAGTGTCCAGAGAAAACCCACACAGATATGAGGAGAATGTGCAAACTCCATACAGACAGTGGCCCTGGCCAGGGATTTTTTTTTTCATCAACATTATTAAAAATGCTGTATTATTCAAGGGTCTGCTGTACTGACATTATCAAAAAGACTGGAAGGGAAGCTCATAGCCAAGAGCTTTTTCATCAAAATTAAATTAATTTAAACCTTCTTGGGTATTGTGTTTGATGTCAATAATTTTATTTACATCAAATACGGATAATTTAAGGTTTTAGTATTTCTGTGTTCTAGTGTCCATTTTATTTAAATTTAACTTGTGCCAAATTATACTATATTTTTCTTGAAGAGTATCTGAGGATGAAAGCAAACATTTACTAAAGCCCTAAAAAGAAATAGAGACTATCAAAATATCCTAGTCAAAGTTCTTTTTTTTGAGACGGAGTCTCGCTCTGTCACCAGGCTTACTTCTGCCTCCAGTTCAAGTGATTCTCCTGCCTCAGCCCCCTGAGTAGCTGAGACTACAGGTGTGCGCCACCATGCCCAGCTAATTTTCGTATTTTTAGTGGACATGGGGTTTCACCATGTTGGGTCTTATCTCCTGAGCTCGTGATCTGCCTGCCTCAGCCTCCCAAACTGCTGGCATTACAGGCATGAGCCACCGCGCCTGACTCAAAGTATTATTTTTTTTTAAAAGCACTAATATCTAAATAAGAATATATCAAATAGAGACAAGTAATAACAATTGTATAATATGATCTTTAGTGTTAACATTAATATTACTGGAAGTATGATTCTAAGTATTGCCGTCTACAATATTTGGAAAAATTGAAATATTCTTACAGAATTAAGACACATCATGATGATGATGAATCTATCTGTGGGAATCCATTGTCAGTGATAGAACACCATGTAGAGTAAGGGAATTACCAATCACACATTATGTAGCCATATTGGTAGAAATTTCTGAGAAAAAAACCTCATTTGATTTATGGCCTGATCTGACCTCACTAAATGACTAAGACCTCCGAAACATCTGCAAATGAATTTCCCAAAGGAAATAGGAAATATATCTATGGTTTGAGCAAATAGAAAGTTGATACATTTACTGACTACTTATAGAGAAAAATAGCGTAATTCTCATTGAATATTTTATTTCAATTTCATTTCTATTTATGTGAAAATTTTGTTGTGTTTTACATTGTATGGGCTCTTATTTTCCCCTCATTTACACTCTTTGTAATTTTTATACACTTAAAAAAATGTTGATTAAGTAGCTTTCAAAATAGACTCAGGCTTAGATATAAACTTTAGATATGCCATCAAACTTAAAATACATTGTTATACCATATAAAATAGAATAAAATAAATAAGTAGCCTGTAAAAATAAATTCCAGAAGTTTCTCCAACATCTACTCAATCTTAAATCACTTCAAAAGCAAATCAGATCAACATTTTTCCTATTAAACATTTCACCTATTTCAAGAATAAATAATTCTTCATTAGAATATTTTGATTAAAACTCTGTTCCCTAGGAAAATGCCAACAGTAATAATGTCTCTTCTTTTTGTTCTCACATATGTAACAACGAAACAATGACTGCACGATCATAATTTGGAAATAGTTAAGTATCAGCAAGTTTCTGCCATCCATGGGGGAGGAATCAGAAAAATGAGCCTTACAATTTGGAGGGTTAGTACAAGGTATTTCTGTATTTCATTAGGATTTGGTTTCCTCCTGTAAGATCTTCTTTCTCTCTCTGTTCACATCTTTATGATTTTAAACATTAAACTTCCAAACTAGTCTACTTGTGGTTATTAGTGATCACTGTCTAAAGACACAACTGTATAGAGATAAAAACAATAATTTAGTTTTGCAAAGAAATATTACTATGTTCCTTTTTTCTTTCTTTACGAAACATTGATTTTGCTCTTACTTCTTTTTCAGCATCTTCCAGTTTCTTTTTCTTACTCTCGGGCATTAAATCATCCAACCAGCTGAGTTCCCGCTTCGTGAACAACAAGTCCATCAACTTTCTTACAAATACCAGGGCTAACACCTGAAGTAAATAACAAACTAGTTTAAAGTGGAAAAATAATTAAAGCGAGTGGTGTAGATTTGCCGGTATGGTTTCTGGTAGAAACAATTTCTATTAGGCCTGAGATTAAAGTAAAAATTAAAGAGATATATATGTATAAAACATTATCTAGTCTTCTGCTTCCTTCATTTTCTTTTCTTACTACATCCCCAAAATAATGACTATGATTTTACCCAATATGAGAGTCAATTAAATAAGCTATTTAAAAAATATATATAACATGAATTTGACTATGTTTCCTTAAATACATGTAGTTAATAGTTTATACTATATTAAATTAACACTAGAACGTTTTTATCTATATTAATAATTACAAAATTTAGTCATTCAAATTCACTATAGTTTTTGAAGTATTTGAAACTTGCCTGAAACATTTAATACAACGTTATTTTAAAAATCCTCCTAATTTTTCACATTTGCTAGTATCTTTAATGTTAAATTTTGGAAGGATGCATTTTTCCATCCAGCTTCAATTAATTCAGACAATCACAAACATTCAGAGTGATAGAGACAAAAATAAGAATCACTGAAATTCATAGGCATTCTCAAACCCTATCTTAGTCAATATTTTTAGTGCCAAAAGTTATATTTTCCAATAATTGTTCAAAATGACTCAGTTGTTCCAATTTCAGTTCATGTGTTTGTTTCCAAAGAGATCAGCAAATCAGAGAAAGAGAAAAAGAGTTGACAGAAGTTTCATACCATCATGGGAAAGACAATAGCAGCTCTTGAAACTTTTATTATCCACAAAAGGCCAAGGCAACTCATCTGAATAATCGTGAAGAGATGCACTTTTCGAAGTGGTACATGCCTTAGGTATATAAAATCTGGTTGATGTTTTGCAGGCATCCAGAAGAGCTTTATCCTATCAAAGAACTAAAAGATTAAACAGACTAAATTGTTTTTAGGTGTAAGACAACAATAAAAGTAGGACAAGTTGATGTTTAATATGGTTCAAAATTTTAGGTTAAATGACATACCTGGATAACACTAAGTTGATACCTGGGCATCAGGACAATGGGATTGTTACGCTTACCCTCTGAAACACTACAATTTCAGTTTAATAATAGACCAACATTTTCTTGAATATGGAGACGGGTTACAATTTAGAAGAGTTTAAAAATAGAAAGCCAATGTTAAATATTGCTACCTTGAAGAGTGGAGCCCTGTGAAGCAAAACATAACTACCATCTTCTTTTTCCTTGCCACATCACAAACTCTTCCTTTATTTGCCCCTCAATATTGGGATTCCTGGACTTGCATTCTCTGTCTTCTTTTCTCCTGGAATAGTTCATCCATACCCATGGCTTTGACCTTCACATACTTGCTAATGATTCACAGACCTACATCTCTGCCTGAGCTCTCTCTTGGGTTCTAGACCCTTAACCAGCTGCTAAGTATGGTATTTTAACCTCCTTATTTTGACTCTGCTGTTTTGACTTTGCCCGCTTAATCCCCAACAAAAGTTTAGATGCTGTCTTTATGAACACAAACATCTTAACCATAAAGATTTAACCTAAATAAATTTTTGTTAATAAAGTATGTTCCAGAGCAAATTTTGTTAACTCTATTTTTTCTTGATTAACTTTATATGCAGCACTGTCATTTGTATATTTTCAGTTGTATTTTATTAAAATAACTTTCATCTCAATCAATGTTATTTCTGTTTCAATCTTGCCATAAAGATAGTACATAGTATTACATAAAACTATTGTTATAGTACTGCATACTATTATGTTACAGCTTTGACTTTGAGGGCTTTTTTTAATCAAGCAAACCAATTTTTCTCAATTTGAATTTTATAAATTAAATGCACACAGGAAGGTTAAATCTTTAATCACATTTTATTTATTAACAAATCATACTACATGATAGTTTTATTTTATGTAGATTGTTTGGTTTATTGTTCTTCGGCCAAGTTTTGCAGTTTTCAGTGTTTCCAACTAGAGGCGATTATTTAGAAAATAATGGTTTCAATCACTGTCAGTCACTGTTTTATTTCATGCCATCTCTACAGTAATATCTATTACACATTTTCAAAAAGTAATATTAGATTTTATTTTTTAACTAATTTATTTTAAAAACTGTAGGCAATTCTCATCAAATATGTCAAATTAATATGCAAAGGAACAGTTGTCCATTGAGTTAAAATGTTAGAGTCAAAACACCCTGTTTTACCAGGACCTGCTTGTATATATAGTAAGAATCTCAAACTCAACATAAACCTATCTTCCCTTCTGTGTTCTATGTCTTACGGCATGACACGGCCTTCCTTCCCTCAGTTATCTAAATAAGAATCGTACATACATTAGTTCAGTCCCCGACCATTCATTTATTCATATTTATTTATATATTCCAAAAACATTATTGAAACATTATATGCAGACTACTAAGTGTTGAACTCATTCCTGACTAATCTCTCTCCATTCTGTCCATGTATGTGTCATTAGGTTTTAAAATTTCTATTTCCTAAATATTATTTAAACTTAAAAGTCATTAAATAAACAAAAACTTGGTGCATGGTAGAGGTAGGAATAGGAAAGAAGTAAAATAAAATCTTCTGGCTTACAATGGAATATTTCCTTTTCTGTAGAACTAGTTTTTCCCAGCCACCATTTCTCCATTTGTGAAGCTATGTTATTGCATAAGTGTACTTCAGTGTGTGGGTGCTTCAATTGTTATTGTTTAAATGGCACATTTGCTTTACTTTGGATTCCTGAAGTGTTGGAATGAATATAGATGTGGGTATATATCTGAATACAGAAACAGCATTCATGAGAACACTGTGATCTGTTTTTTCTGCCATGTTTCACAGTGAGAAGCTCAGATAATAAGTTTCTTAATATTGCCAAACAAGCAGGTAACATAGATTCCTTCAATAGGGTAAGAGAGTAACATGCTCCTGGAACTGTTGATATTCAGTATATGTTTAAATAATAATCATCATCATGACAAATGTATTCTGAGTTTTACATTTGGTTTTTATTATATCCTAGAATCAATATCACATTTCCCCACCCAGTTAGCTACAATTCCAAATAGGAATTTCAACTTCCTGGGCTTGGGGTCACTTACATTTTCACAAACCCTGTTTCTCAGTGTGAGACCCTGTTCGTCAACATGTGCCCCAGCTTGCTGTTTCATTTGTGTTCTTTAAAACTCATTATATTTAACTCATGGGCCTTTCATAATGTTTTCTTCAATTTTCATTTAAAAGATTCACATCCCAAATAACTCCAAAACTTGACATTCTTGTTTAATTCTAAACCTCATGGGTATAAAATCATGTGGAATTAGAGGGAAAAATCTGTTGAAACCTATCATCAAAATGATTTTACTTTGTTTCTTAAACTTCTGCTGCTGTATTTATGTGAGCCTGGGGCCTAATAATAAATACTTTTCACTTACAGATGAGATTAGTACTCATGGAACTTTTGCCAAAGGCAAAAAAAAAAAAAAAAAAAAGGAAAAAAGAAAAACAAATATAACAAAACCTCTTCAGTATTCTTCTCTAATGCCTTACAAAACCAATTCTATCAAACTACACTTTCCATACATGAAATTTTAAATGAGCAAATTAAATCTAATTTGAGTAAAATTAAAACACATAACATGGCTCAACCATCTCCCTCTCCCAGTTAATTGTTTCCCAGTGTCAGGATGAAGAGTCAGTCATACTATCAATTTTGGGTGTTCCGTGACCTGCAATGACTTCAAACTTAAGTTTGCCTCAGACTGGCACCCAGTACCGTCTTAAGGCCTAAGTGCTGCTGCTTCTTCCAAAGTCACAAGCTGGTTAGTTATTTGCTCAGGAACAGAGATCCTGTGCTGCCTGTCCTGCAGGTTAACTATCCTCTTACATGCTATGAACAGCAGTGAGTCTAGCTGTGTCACAGAAAAAGCCGCAATTTATTTTTGCTTTTCAGTTGACAAAATACTATATGATAAATAAGCCTCTAGTCTCTTTTTCAAGAACATTGGAGCGTTGGGCTAAATAATGTTAAATTATAAAACAAGATTATTCAAGGGACAATTTAAGTAGAAATCTATTAGTTTGCTAGGACCGTCCTAAAAAATTACCACAACTTGGTGGCTTAAATCAATAGAAATATATTCTTTCACACTTGTGGAGGCCAGAAGCCTAAAGCAAGATATTGGCAGGGCCACACTCCCTTTGAAGGTCTTAGGGGAGAAAACTTCCTTGCGCCTTCCAGCTCCAGGTGGCTCCTGGCACCCTTGATTAATGGCAGCAAAACTCTAATCGCTTTCTCCTTTTTTTTTTTTTTTTTTTTGTGAGACAGAGTCTCCCTCTGTCATCTAGGCTGGAGTGCAGTAGCGTGCTGGGTTGAAGTGATTCTCCTATCTCAACCTCCTGAGTAGTTGGGATTGCAGGCATGCGCCACCACACACATATAATTTTTGTATTTTTAGTAGAGACTAGGTTTTGCTGTGTTGGTCAGGCTGGTCTCAAACTCCTGACCTCAGGTGATCCACCCACTTTGGCCTCCCAAAGTGCTGGGATTAGAAGTGTGAGCCAACTATGCCTGGCCTTCCTACATCTTCATATGGCCTTCTTCCCTGTGTCTCTCTGTGTCCTCTCCTCTTCTTCTTCTTCTTTTTTTTTTTTTTTTTTTTTTTGAGACAGAGTCTTGCTCTGTTGCTCAGGCTGGAATGCAGTGGTGTGATTTCCGCTCACTGCAACCTCCACCTCCTGGGTTTAAGCAATTTTCCTGCTTCAGCCTCCCGAGTGGCTAGGACTATAGGCATCTGCCACCACGTCCAGCTAATTTTTATGTTTCCAGTAGAGATGGGGTTTCACCAGGTTGGCCAGGATGGTCTTGATCTCTTGACCTCATGATCCGCCCATCTTGGCTTCCCAAAGTGCTGGGATTACAGGCATGAGCCATACCACACCCAACCCCTCTCCTCTTCTTATAAGGACCACAGTCATTAGATTTAGGGCCCACCCTAAAACCATGATTATCTTATCTTCAAATCCGTATCTAATTACATAGGCAAATAGTCTATTTCCAAATAAGGTCACATTTTGAGACGCCAGGTGGACATAAATTTTCAGGAAACACTCACTATTCAACCAATAACAGTATCATAAAAGAAATATGTGGGAAGAATTTGCCTACAGCTTCTGTAAACATTTAGAATACACTTGTGGAGGTTCTAAAATGTGTCCACAAATCCTTTGATACTCTTCTCTTCAAGAGATAGAGTCTCCCTTTTCCCTTCACTTGGGTGCAAGCTGGACTTAGTGGATAGCCTCTAACAAATAGAAAACGTGGAAATGACCATGTATGACTTTGAAGACTAAATCAAAAAGCACTTTTCATCCTGTCTCTCTCATTCTCTTCTCCTTCTTTCTCCTCTCTCTCTTTCTCGCTCTCTTTCTTTCTTTCTCTCTCTCTTTCAAATTGCTCAGTCTGAAGGAGTTACATTCCATGTTTTGAAGACACACTAAGTATTCCATGGAGAGGCTACTGTGGCAAAAGACTGAGTCATCCTACCAACAGGTAGAAAGGAACTGATGCCCTCATGCCCACAGTTGTGGAATAGACATTTTGGAAGCAGATCCTCCAGCACTATCAAACCTTCAGATGCTGTGGACCTTGTCCACACCCTGACAGTGACCACATGGGACATCTTGAACCAGAACCATCTGGCTGATCTGTTGCCAAATTCATGCCTAAAATATTTATTTAACCAATACTTACTTAAATAATGTACAAAGTTCCCCTTATACTTGAAACTGCCTATATCTTTATTTTAGTCTAATTTTAAAATAATCCTATAAATATAACAGTAAAACAAACAAAACAAGGTGTAAAAACCCCAGGATATCACTATCTCAACAAATTGTTTTTATTTCTACACCTTCCTTTACAACCCATCTCAAACTCATGGCTTTATAAACCTATGGTCAGTAGTTTCTTACTGTGTATTATGTCATAAGCATTTTTGCCATGTTACTTTTGTAATTCCTAAAAGTACATTGGAACTTTAACTGATACAAAATTATCAATTTTCAGTGAATATACCATAGGTTACTTAATTATTTTATTGCTGTTAGAGAATTGGGTTGTTTCCAATATTATAACAGTATGTGTTAAAATGAACATCTTTGTACATAAAGATTTTTCCTATTCTTACCAACAGATGTCCATACACAAGATTAAAGTGTCAAATATTATAAATATTTGGATATGTATTGAAATATATTACTATGATTTTTCTAAAAATGCTGTAAAATCTAAGCCTCTTACAGTTTTAATATACTTACGATAAATAAAATACCATAAGTTTATGAACCTTAGATGCTGGAGAGTATCTTCTTTAACTTTTGTAACTCTTCAAACAAGTTTTGAAGAAAAACAAGTTTGAAGAAATTTAATTGTGGTCTAAAAGCTGTTCCTCAGGTGGCATCATTTTCTTAGCTGTCACATGACTTATCAGTAGATCTTAAGATAAGTCATCACAGATATGCCTGTAGTACTGTAAGTAATTTACCTGAATTCCCTTTAGAGATGAAGCACCCATATAAAGAAACACTCCATATAGCACTGGCATGGGAATAAACTGTAAAAGAACAATTGGAGAAAAGGTACAAATCATTTTCAAATATATTGTGGTTTTGCATTTATCAAAGAAAAAATGGAGAAAAAAGGCATTTTTGAGTAGAAACAGTATAGTACAGATTCAGAAGACATGGATTCAAGTTCCAGCTCTAGCACTGTTTAGCTGTGTAACCTTAGGGAAGTTACTTAAGCTCTCTGTGCCTTAGTTTCCAATATCTAAAAGGGGATGATAACAATAGGGCTGTTATAATTATTTAATAAGTCAAAATCTGTTTTTAAAAACCATGTAGTATATAATGAACAATAATACTATTATTATGCCACTTTAGAGACAATTTGAATTTTGTTTTACAAAGATAAGATATTTGGATTAAAGGTAAAGAAGGAAGCTAACATTTAGATGTGTTTCCTGCATTATGCCAGGTATTTGTAAATATATGGATTACTCAGATTTTCTCTTTTTATTGGAATAGTTCACCATCATCTTATGTCTATAAGATAATTACTTACATAACATAATTACTTACATAATTCTTGCAAAGGTACTTGTGTTAATGATCAAATATTAGTAAACTAGTAAATGATTAAATAATTTAATTAAAATGTCAAATTATTGGCAAATAAAATGTGTTGCAATTTATAGCACAATTAACACACCTTGGAAATATCTGGCAAAATTACATGACAAAATAATTACTAGTTAATCCCCTTTAAAATAGATTTCAAGTTTTCTGTGGGAAAAAAATCAGTATATGCAAAGATGATGTCCAGACAGTGGTTTCATAGAGCACTTAAAATGGACCAGGCTCATTCCTTCACCTCTATATTTTATTAATAGTAAGTAATATTAACTGCTAATATATTTATCCATTGACAAGAAAATAGAATCTTTATGAATGCCTGTAATGAATTCAGGTCACAAGTCAGTCAGAAACAATGAGTGACTTTTTCCCATAGCTTGATCACCATTTCAAAATTGTTACAATAATTTACTCATCAAATTTTACTTTGCCAGACTAAATTTTTATGTATTTAACGGTTTTAAAATATAGGACATAATTTCCCTCCCTTAGGTTATGAAGAATTATATAAACATGGTTAAGAAATTCATCACTTTCATCACATGCCACACAATATTTGCAAATTTATGGCTCAGATTCAAATGAAAATATTAAATTATGATAAATATATTCTTCTTTCTCTCAAGTTCATAAAGACAGATTTCGTTACCTTCAGAATACTGGTCATAAAGACTGATGAACCCATAAGAATAAAAATCATAAGCCCTGTAACCCTTTGCTCCCGAATGCCGAGAAATTTGGGTTGTTCTCCTGGAGCTGAACATTCTGATTCCAGTTTTAGGCTATTGACATGAGTGATGGAGAGGACTGTGGCAGCCACAAACCATGGCAGGCCCATGATGGAGCATACACCGAGCATGACAGCCACCATTAATAGGTCCAGATGGTACCCACAACCTTTCTGTTTAAAAAAGAAAGAAAGAGAGAAAGAAACTGTGTCAACAACAGGGCTAAGGATGGCCTGATTGCGAATAGAAACCACTTCCTGATGATACTCAACAAGCCCTTCATATCAGATCTCCTGGAGTAAACTCTTAAACTAACATTCAGTTTCCAATTGCCCTCTTTTGTCTCATTGGGTGACTTTTATTAGAAAAAAATAATATCATGGAGCCTAAGCTCCCCTGTATAGTCATTTTTTTCCTTAATATAGTGCTATCTTGTTCTAAATTGTTTAAGTTTCAACACTAGACAAATTAAGCCCCTCCTTAGAAATCACAGTTTTTTGTTTTCTATTTCCTCTGTTATGCTACTCCACTGTCAATAACCTCCAGGTGTTGCAAACTAAGTGCTTCCTAGGCCCAGGTAGGAAATGTAAAGGAGGAAAAATAGGTGCAGTGGGGTGTGTGGAAACTGCCCTCTTGCACAGACAGGGTGCTCTCGGAAGAGGGAAATCAAAGATCGGGAAGAGCACTCCCTCCATACCCTGTAGGAACCAAAAGTGTAGAGCCACAGAAGCAGCCAAAGGTTTGGCCTACTTTATGTTCCACCTTTCCTTTTTAATTTTTAGTGACTGCTTCATGAGAGGCAGTATAATAAAGTGGTTAAGAATATAAGTTCTGGAGTCAGACTGCCTGGAATGAAATGCTAGCTCAACCAATAAATCACTTAAGCTCTTGTGTCTCTTTTTCCCTATCTGAAAAATGATGATGATGATGACAGTAGAAGGCACCTCACTGGACCGTTGTGATAACTAAATTAGTTAATGTTGTAAATAATTTAGAATAATATCTGTTGAATAGAAAGCGACCAGAAAATGTTAGGTACTATTATATTCTAATGGTTAAGCAATAAATGTTTCTTTTGTACTCATTAGGTTTCAAGGCTCCTTAATAAAACTATTAATATGTTTCTTAAGAGCAGATAACTTACATAACTTCTCAGCATTTCCTCTTGTTTTTAGCACAATCATTGGCACACAATAAGCAATCAATAAAAGTTACAAATTGACGTTTTTGAAAATAAAATATGCATCAAACTTTTCAGAATCAAATTTAGTAAGTGTAATTTTAAAATAAATACAGCAGTTAAATTTATTATTATGATCATGAGCAGAAATTACCAATTCTTCTAGGAGAATAATAGTCTGATTTTTAGCGGTAGTTTTATATAACTTCAAGCAGTTTGCAGTTAATATGAAAGCTCTTATAGCCTGGAGTGTGAAACACACTGTTGCATATTTGTCATGGTAGTCTTTCTCTGTGATTTTGTTTTCTTAGTAACAAGATTCTTAAACTCAGTTGTACTTTCTTTCCTTTCTGCTCATCCCTTCCAAATTATAAAAGTGCAAGAGATGATAGTGAGGAGAAAATGAGAGTTATGTACCTAAGGACCTGTTCCTCCTATGTTGGCACCAAAGCAGTGGTACCCTTCATTGGCTCAGCTTACTGGGGCAATGCTACAATTCACCAAAATGTCTAACTCAATTTCCTGAATGAATATGACTCTGGAAACTTTTCTATGCAAGTAACTCAAGAAAGAATTTGATTAGTAAGAGCTGAAGAGTAGGAAGAGAAACTGCCTGGTGTCAGCATAATCAAAAAAGCATAGAAAAAAGCTTTGCCAGGACCGTAATATTGTACCTTGGCCTTTTGTAAAACATTTTGGAAGGTGTAATTCCGTAGAATAGAACTCAGATTTTGGTCCCTTTAAAGGACAACGTCTTAAGCAGCTTGAGAAGTGTTTTGTCCTAGCAACTCTGGAGGGAGAAGGATGTAGAACAGTGAAGGACCTCATACTTAAGCCTCTGCCTCTAAGGGAGTACAATGTGAATGCTGCTCCCTTGGAGTTGTTTTGCAAAATTGTGGTACTGCTAAGAGAAAACGAAAGATGTAAGAGGAGCTAGTGGCTGTGAGATGAACATCAGAGGAGGGCAGAAGACAGGGGGCCTTGAGAGTCAGGCTTGTACTTTTTAGCACACCTGGACTTTCTCAGAGTCCACATTCACTACAGATCAATAATATGAGGGAGACCTTCGTCATGATAGTGATTTCCAATAGCTCTTATTGAATGTTTAAAAAATATGATACAAATGTAAACAGTGGGATTCTGAATTGCAGGAAGTGGGCAAAATAATTCTTTCAGAGGAAATAATTTCTTTTCTAAATTCATAAAGCTAGCTTTGTAATGTATAAATATATAACAAAAACAAAAATATAATTTCCCCTAATTATGCTGTACAACAATGGGAGCATCTTGATTCAATGTAAACCAAAGGAAATAAATAAAGCACTTCTTGCTCTTCCCCTAACTAACCAGTATCCTTCTTGCCTTTCATTTAAAATGTCTTTAAAAACTTGGACTTTGTAACAAAATTATTAGCTGATAGGCATGCCAGCCAAAGAGAAGTACCCCTTTGTCAGAGAGAGAACTCTACACCTTCTAACATATTTCTGTAGATTTTTTTTCTCAAATAAAGACAGAGCTAGAGCTTTTATTCTCACATTCATCCATGAATCACAGGAAATGGACATATGGGAGGAAAAGGGAGCATAGCAACAGGTGATGCTACACCAGACCCCACTAAAACCAACATGCAGCAAGACAAGAGGCCAGCCAAGAGGACCATCTGATACCCAGATGCCACTGCTGAAAAAATTCATTTCAAAGCTTGGCAGCAATTTCCTGCATCTGTCAAGTTAACCACATAAAAGACTATAGATTGACATGAAGAACCAGGCTGACAAAGAGGGCAAAAAAGAACATATCAAATGCCATAATCATCAAGAGAATATGGTGCCAAATGAATGTTGCAAATGCATTCATTTACTCAAGTGATCCGGGATTGTATTGCTGTTTATTAAAAATGATGTCAAAAGAAGCCTGAACTGTCTACAGAAACATGTAGAAAAGCCCACAGTTGTATCTTAACAGAAACTTTCTTTTTTATAAGATTATATCTCTCTTTTCACATTTAGAGAATGTGCTTTAAAAAACCCAAGTAGATATTTTTAATGCTTTTCAAAGGGATTCAGTTAACTTATGCCTAATCCACTTCTCCAAGGGAGAAACAAACAAACAAACAAACAAACAAACAAACAAATGCTAGAGAGAGTATGGATTTATATGTACATTTATGTATAATATACATGATACTTCACATTCTCAAATTTTTATATTTGCCTCTTCTTTCACTCTGGAGCCATCCGAAGGATAACAGAATGCAATGAGTTCGAGTTTTACTAATTTTGAGCTCCCGCATTCTTTGGGAGTAGTAAGTCACCAATACAGTGCAACACAGCTTTATTGTGTACATAGTGACACTCATGAAATGATAAAAACAGTTTTTTTTTTTTTTGAGACAGAGTCTCACCCTGTCGCCCAGGCTGGAGTGCAATGGTGCAATCTCAACTCACTGCAACCTCTGTCTCCTGGATTCAAATGATCCTCCTGCCTCAGCCTCCCGAGTAGCTGGGATTACAGGTGCCCACCACCACGCCCAGCTAATGTTTGTATTTTTAGTAGATATGGGGTTTCACCATGTTGGCCAGGCTGGTCTCTTAACTCCTGACCTCGTGATCTGCCTGCCTCGACCTCCCAAAGTGCTGAGATTATGGCATGAACCACTGTGCCTGGCCAATAAAAACATTTTTATCAGCATGAGAAATATCGTCTAAAAGAAAACCAGCTACTAGTTCTGGCAATAGAGGTGAAGAAAAAGTAAAAAGATCTAAAATATGTTTGGGAGAGATAAAGAATGAAAAGAGGAATTCTGAGTTGATTTGGGTGTATGTAGACTTAGATACATGATGTGGAGTCTACCAAGTGTTTGATACACAAACTACAAAACATGATTCATTAAACAATTTCGGGGAATGCTCCAACTAAGGCAAAAATGGGTTTCTCAAAGTGAGAAAAGAAAATTAGTAAAAGCTGAAAATGCTTTCACAAGTGGTTAGCTTGTGGTCTGGTGATATACTCAAGAAACACATCTTTTAGTGAAAATGTGGTTCAAGTCAAAGCCAGGAGACTGCAAACATTTCAGTGAAGCGGGGAGAAGTACTATGGAACAAACCGTTACTCTGAGTAAATAACATTCTGAGAAGGTGATTTTGTTGTTGTTAACGGGAAACCCAGTAGCATCAGACCACACTCTACAGAAGCTTAAGGAGATAAGAGTTGTAGGCCCAATAGGGATTCAATGTAGACAAAATACATCTTCACTGGAAGAAATTTGCTTTTAAAGTATTCATATCTAAGGAGGAGGATGGAGAGTTCCGATTCGCAGTGGCCAAGAATGGGCTGACTCTTCTGCCTGTGGCCATATAGCAGAGTTTATGATTAGCCAGATTTGCTATATCACTTACTAAATCCAGAGTAGTAAGGGGCAAAAATATGAAACTTTTGACTACATAATCATTTCTTTGCACAATAAAACAGATTTAGTAATGTAGCCTTAGGTTTATTTCAGTGACAAAAATAGTTCTAGTTCTGCATTTAATTCTATAAATGCAAGTACTTGAAAGGACCACTTGAAGAATGCTTTATTACATTTTTGTTATTCCACAGTGTATGTGAAGGGGGAAATTAGTGTATTTGTCAATGTGGAGCTTTGGAAAGGCTGTGAATGTCAAGGGCTCATGAAGAACATGGAGTAAGAGCAAGTGCCATGTGATTTATAAGGTTGAGGGCCCAGGAAAGGGCAAAGATTCAGAATGGCCAGGAAGGTAATAACAATCTCAGCACACATTTCACTTCCACACTTTGTTTTAATATGATTCCACTTACAACAAGAAAAAAATGCTGCCTGAATCCATTTAACTGATGGCCCTTACAAAGGATAATTTTTTCAGTGGACTCACTAGAATTTCTGCCTAATTATGAAGGCTAAAAAAATCTTTTTTGAAAGGTAAATAATAATTACATGGCTTGCTTTCTCCCTAAAACAGTTTTTTAGTTGATTTTTAAAAATGTGTCATTTAATAAAATACATAAAGTTGTGAGAATTCTGAAGTTACATTCTACAAAGAGAATGAAGAATGTCCTTTGCTTTCAGACACACATTCTCTCCATCATATACTCAAAATTCCTTCTTCATAAGATTTATTGCAAATAAGTGTGCTTTCTTACATTTATGTTATTATTGTTATTAAAAGCAATGGCAAAAACCACAATTACTTTTGCACTAACGTAATATATTGCATCAGAGTTTAATCAGAGATTTTTTTCATCTTTCTAACATTCTTACAAAAGAAATCCTATAAAGCATGATTTCTTTATAGAAATCTGACCATGATTTTTTTCTCCTAGAGTTTAAAGGGTATGTGAAAATAGCTGGCAATTTCTCCATGATACCAAAACAAAAACAAGATTGTGCATGTTCTGTTTTTACAAGGTTTGATGCAGATTATTTTTAACCATTTAATGATTTCATTGACTTTATTTAACATATTCCTGAAAGTAAGTGATAGTGCTTACATTACAAATCTCAGGCAAATTGCATACCAGTGAACAATTTTGATTATTCACAACTGCAAAATGGCAAGGTAACCAAGACACATCTATATTTACTTATTCTTTTTTATAAAAGAGACAGTGAAATCTGCAATAAAACTCAAAGATGTCACTTCCAAACTGTGACGTTTATGTCTGGATTTTGTTGTTATAGGCAGAAAGAAAAATAATTAAAGAAAATAAGAAATAGTTGAAGTTGTAATTTATTCTGATAATGAATTAAATGTAATAGATACACTTAGGGTTAAATAGAGGAATCTCAGATGTAAGACAAGTTGGTATGGTTGTACTTCACCAGAACAGATTGTTATTTCACTAAAATATGCTAAATATGGTAAAGTTAGAACTTTGACAATGTTTTTTTATTTTATGCCTTGGAGGTGAGTTCTCAGACTTGAGCTCAGCCAAGTGCTACAAATAAGTAAATTCTCAAAGCATTGTAAGACCAAGTATCTTGTAAGACAATAAAAATTATACATCTGAAAATGTTATTTTATGTATTTCACTGTACAAATGAATAAGAATACAGGAGAAGTCAAATGAACATCAGTTAATATCAGTTAAGTCATAATGATTTACATTAAAATGAATGTTAAAATATACCTTTAGCTTATGCTCTTTTCTGTTGATGATGACAGCTGTAATCTGTTGGTCCATAAAAATTAGGATAGTACAAAGCAGAGCTGGAATTATAGCAGCTATTACTGTCCACCATGGGTTTGGACCTAAAGGTGTAACAAACCAGCCACGATCATCTCTGGTGGGCTGTATAAAGTAAAGGATGTGCATAGTTATGAACTGGATTAATGAATACTTGATCAAATTAAGTCTTACAGATGCTACCAGGAAAGCCCTAATTATAAACAGAGGAGCTGAGTGGGCTACAATAAATAATAATAATACTCATAAAGCACTTAAAACCATTTTAAGTGCTTTAAATATTTTAACTCATTTTTTTTCTTCACAACACTCTAAAGATGACACAGAAAAGAAAATTGAGGCATAGAGAGATCCAGTAACTTGCCCAAGATCTCAAAGCTAGTACGTGGTAGAGATGGGATTTAAACTCTGACAGACTTGTTGAAAAATCTGTGTTCTTAATCAATACCTGTATTAAATAAAATAATATCAATATTTACCATTAACTATTGGAAAATGTATTGAAATTTACAAATAGCACATTGACACATAGAACACTGTGCTAGAACTGAGATACAAAGATAAATCAGAGGCTTCTTTCAGTTTAGAATCAGAGACAGACATCTAAACAGAATACATCATTATGGTATTGTAACTGTTATTTTTGATGTGCAGAGGCTATTGAGTGAAAATGGAAAAAAAGATACTTGGTCAGAGCAGAGGCTCAGGGAAGGGTTCCAAACATGACTGCTGTCTGAGATGATTCTCAAAATTTCATCTGACAAGAGTCCTCTATAGAAGTCCCCAGCCCTGTTTGACAGAGAAAACAAAGGGGCACTCCTAATCTGAAAAGCTGAAATCTGAAATGATCCAAAATCTGAAACTTTTGAGCACTCACATGATGCCACAAGTGGAAAATTCACACCTCACTTCATGTGATAGGTCACATATATTATTAAGAATAGTGTATAAAATTACTTTCAGGTTATATGTATAAGGTATATAGGAAACAAAAATAAATTTTGTGTTTAGACTTGGGTCCCACCCCCAACATACCTCATTATGTGTTTGCAAATATTTCAAAATTTGAAAAAAAAAAAAAAAAAGAACTCTGAAACACTTCTCATCCCAAGCACTTTGGATAAGGAATGTTCAAACTGTACCTCATTAGTAACACGGTCAGAATTCTATTTCCAATCTATTTTTATCTGTTTTTCAAGCCTTGTTCACTGTACAATTCTGCCAAGATAATCCTTTTCTCTTAGTTTCAAATGCTTCCTTATCTTTTAAGAATGTTATATATATATATATATATATATATTTCAACTGTCAGAATTGACAGGAAATTTTTTCAAGCAATTTTTATATTTATAATTATTTATATTTTGTAATTCTTATTTTTTTAAACATTAGACCCCAATTTTAGCCATGCTGTGTGCATTTCATTTACTGCTCTTCTAATCTAAATTCTTTATATTTTCATGAAAATCCTAAGTACTAGGGTTATAGGTATCATCTAAATGAAGATTAGACTGAGAGAGATGGGGAGAGGGAGAGAGATAGTAAGTGCTATGATAAATTCACCTTGAAAACACTTGGTACTTGTAGTTTTGGAGATGGGATCCCAATGGCATAGTCAATTAAAACCATACACAGAATTGTAAGAAAGACAGCAAAGTCACTCACTATGGATCGAACCTAAAAATAATGAAAACACTTGTCACTTAAAGTAGCTATAAATATCAAGGAATACTCAGGAACATAATCTAGAGTCACACTTTATAAACACTTTATGACATAATATCATAATATTATATTTTATGCATACTATAAGATTACCATTAGCTCTGTCAGAACCTGAATATATATTTATGTATCACTGTCGTTAAGATTGGTACACACTCAACCTTTCCAGAATGAGGCATTATGGAATAGCTACATCGTGGTTGAGTTGTTTTCAATGTTTATTTAAAATCTAACTTTATGATGAACCCATGCATGTGAATATTCAGAACACAGAATAAGGTAGCATGGGCAGAATTTGGCGGGTTTTAGGGATCTCTTTCACACAGGTAACATTTTAATATGATAAACTTGAAGCATCATAAAATAAAATTATCTGTTTTTATCAAAGAAACATAATGTTTTAGTTTATCTAGAATATAAGCATGACAGTTGGGAATGTACACAACAGAGTGGGCAAATTTAAAATTTATTCTATGTGAGCCAATTTTTAAAGCCATTTCTCATTTATAAAGCCAATTCTGAGCAAATATTCACATACAATTATTATCCAGATCTAGTCTATTTTAAGATGCCTTTATGACATACACACAAGCATACACAAAATGCTTAAGATTATTGTTTCAGCTTATAAAAATGTTTTTGTATTAATCAGAGTAAGTTTTTTGGGGAAATAAATGAATCTTCCACTTTAGGGAAGAAAGTGGTGACAAAAAAGAAGCTCCTTTCGGAAGGAACAGTTCTTGAAATATTTTCCCAGAGTGGAATTTTGATCATAATCTATAGCTCATCCCTAAGAAGCTTGTTTCCTTGTTTCTTTTCCTTTTTTTTAAATTTTTTTTGGCGGAATCAGACATTATAGGTGTTACTTTGCAGTGTTAAATATTGAACTAAGCTGTTTCTCTGTTTACTTTCCTTTCCAAATATGCAGATGCAAACGTAGTGGGTTAGGGGGAGGGACTGACGGTTTAAACACTGAAAAAGAGAATATTGTTCCAATGAGTCTTGCGGGGGCTTCCCCAATTAGAGAATGTAATATAGGCTCCTCTGAGGTATCTGTCAGGCTGGAATAGTTCCCACTGTTCACTGGGCAAAAAAGTGACAATCAGTAATGCAGTGTGTGCTGTGAATTTCCAAAAACGTCAGTAGGAAAGTGGGAGTTGATCCGCGGGGTTTGCAGTTAGGAGAGAAGCCTGCATATGCACTCCCAGCACCTGCATCACAAAATTCTTTCTCTTCAGCCCCTCATCTCACCCCACAACTAACCTGGCAGCTCACTCACACAAAAGCCTTTCAGTGGCTCCCTTTATTACACCAATTACTCTTTCTTTTGTCCTATGTTATTTTACACTTAGATCAAGAAAATTATAGTCTAAGTACCTTGGTTGGAAAATATCTGCTAGTCTTGAACTGCTTCAGGGTGGCTGACAGAGTAACTGTGGAAAAGAACAGGATCACCGACCAAAATAGAACATCTGGAACATATGGGTGATCATGGCCACAGGCCCGTCCAACATACTCTCCATGCAATGATTTGCATTCCTGCCAGAGGAAGTAAAACAAATGGAGCTACTAAGAAAAAACCAGACACATTTCTTGCAGAAAACTAACACCTTCTGATCAATTGTAGTTCAGATGCTGAGGCTTTTCCTTTATGGCTCTCGCAATGATTTAACAGGCATTACATTACGACTTTCAAGTTCAACTTGGATGGGTGGTGAGAAATATCAAAGGTTTATGAAAAATTTGAACATGAACCACTTTTTAAATTTAAATGTACAAGACTAATTGATTTACCAATTAATTAATGTGCATTAAATCTAATACCTACTAAGTTCCTAACACCAGATGTATTGAAAATATGACATACGTAATAGTGATTGGTTACTAAGGTCAGACACTATGCCCAGCTATTTAAATACATCATTTAAATTACTTTTCACAACAATCCCATAAAATAGGTTCATGTTATTATTTATATTCCATGTCTGAGGAAACTGAGGCATAGAGGGGTTAAATAATTTGTTGTGGCCTCACCACTGGTGGGCAGCCGCAGAGCTGTGATACAAACACGACTTCTGCAGTGAGATTATTATTGCTTATTGACGGACAACAATGTTTTGTAGAATTATCTAGTCCAAAAGCTGCCAAGAAAGATGAGAAAGGCAACAAGAAAACTATGACATACAATGACTGAAATGAAATTGTAAGTCAAAGATGGGACTATCGAACTTGGATTAAAGAACAAATGAGATAAAATTACTACATGAGCAAGGCAAAGCTCATATTTACTATGACTTCTCCATGGGTTATTTTTTCTTCTGCAACTGTAGTTCTGTAAGAGCCTGAAGAATTATTTCTAATTACTGCCTTAGCCATGAGGTGGCAGCAAAGTCAAAAAAATTTTTTTTCTCCAGGAAAAACAGCATTTCAAACAAATATTTTGAAAGAAAAAAAATTATTTTAAACTTACTTTGGTTTATCTTTCTAAAAATTAGATTACTAAAGTATTTTTACATTTCAAAACAGGAAATAATAGTTTAAACGATCCAGTGATCTCATTAGTCCTTGAGATATTCTTGCCCTGAACATAAATTGAATTGCAGAGAGATCTTGGAGAAAAATATGAACTCATAGATTGACCACAAACACAGAGTCTGCCTAACTTCAGAAATCCTTGTAGAGCAAAAAGTAAATACATTCCAAAGACTGTAGAATAAATCACAAATAGCTACCCTGTCATCTGAAAACAAACAACTAGGAAAATCTACTTGGAGTTGCTAGTTACCCTAAGCCTGAGAGTCTTAAGAAATATAGTTAATATACCTTATCATTGTCTTAAAGAATCTGTCCCCTTTTCTAATTTAACTGCAAACATCTTCCTTGATAGGCAAAGTTAAATTCCAGTTATTCATGTTAAGCTAATGCAGAGCACAGCAACTTGGCTAATTGAAAAACCACAGAAAAATCCCCCAGGCCTTAATTAAAGTTTTAATTTTCCTTCTTTCAAAATGCCGTAAAAATAGATAAGGTGGCAAAAATGAATCCTTGTGTTTTTCTTCCTCTTCTGCACCTGTCCAGAAATGCTAGCAGAGCAATTATTAAGCAATATAATGGGTAGCAAAATGGTTACATAGAAAAAGGAGCTAAAAGTTCCATGATAAACACATTATCTATAAATTTGTGAGCATCTTTTGTCATTTCTACAGGTATAAAAGTCATTTGGCGGGATCTTGTTCTCAATTCTTAAGAACATAGATGACATTTAAAGGATCCCTTAGCTGTCTTACACTCTATAATTTGCCAATGGCCTGCCTAGTTACATTAATTTAAAGCATATTTGAAAATGTTATTTATTTTCTCTTTAGGAGTAAACAAAATGCTAACTTTAAAAAAGAAAAATTGTGACCTGCTAAATTCAACATTTATTTTCAGTTTTATACGAATTGTATCCCAAACACACACACAGAGGCACGCACACATGCACACATACATACATGCACACATACACACAGAGTAAGTCCTGAAATTTAGAAATGAAAACCAAATCCAAATCCTGCTCTCTTCTTTTGAGTCTAACATATGGTTTCAGTTACAATGGGTACTCAAAAAATGCTTGTTGACAAACTGATTTCTACTAATTACTCTTCAAACACATTCTAAGTTTCAGCAATTCTATAAGTTGGCAAAAATTAAGTTAGATAAAATAAGAAATTAAAGTTGGCATTAGTGTCCTGCCCCTTATATATGTACAAGCTAAATATGTAATTCAGGCAACAAAACACCAAACGCTGGTTAACTGCTTATGAATATTTTAAATCGTGCCTAAGGATTTCTTATAAAGGCTGATTTTTGAGATCATATATATACACACTTAAGTACTCTAGCTTGCCATAAATATTTGCATTAAATAGTAAGATGAAACTGTTTCAAAACAGACATTAAGTACTTTTATCAAATGATTAACACTTACTATGCATAGAGCAGTTTGGGAGAATCAAAGAAAGCTAAAGTTCTTTGCCCTTGCTGAGTTGGCAAGGTATAAATTATAATTCATGAGATATGTAACAACTCAATGAAACATTACAGGACCTGCCAAATAAATAATATGTAAATTAAATGTTATATCACTATTTTAACAAAATTAGTTATAAAAGCCACTAGTTCAGTGCTTTATTAATAAAATATTTTTGATGACAGTATGAACATATTGAGGAAAAAGTCAGCATAAAAATTAGACAAAAATTTTAATGGTCTTTTTTTTTACTTAAACATTACAAGATTGTTTTCCTTATATAGTATTCCCTCTGGTGATAAAGACTGTTTCTGGTCAAGATTAGCAATTATCCATTGCAAAAACTGCTTTTAACTAATGAAAAATAATATGAAAATTTCTGCCTGAATGTTAGCACCTAGTACAAAACTTTTTAAAATGACAAAAAAAGATAAAAAAACCAACAACCCCACAATGCTGTGTTTGCTTCAATTGTAAAATATTTTTCACTATTCTACTTGACCTTAAAACTTACGGTATCTAACTCACAGCTAGCCTGATAACTGTGCTGTATGTCTGCTTCTTAGAACTCTAAAAATTCAGAAGTTTCTAATACATAGAATGAATATTATTATTTAGTATTAAATTATTCACATAATACAAAATACATATAGAATAAACTATCATGTTATATAACTTAGAGATGGGATCATTTGGGTTTTCATATTGAAGAAGACATCAAGAGGCTCTGTAAACATAATATAGTCTACCAAAGAAAATGTAGACAGAAGACCCACTACTGATTTCATTAATCATGACCCCATGTCTAAATTCTGAATAACTATAGCATTTTTTTTCTTGATCAGCTCATCAACTCTTTTATTGTTCAGTTAAAATGGCTCTTTGAGTGGAAGCAGCCTGGCGATGTTATTTTTCTAGGAAAAAATAGGTGGAACTGAATAAATGTTAACAATAACAAAACAACAAGAGTAACTGAAGGCTTATTCTACAGAATACAATTAGGGTAAGAATAGAAGTAGTAAAATATAGGACAAGATAGAATTTTAAATAAAGAGTAAGTAATTTGATTTCAATTTTGAAAGAACATGTTCAATAGAGAAAATCAAGAAAATAGTCAATAGATCATATGCTCTTTACAAGAATCATGTTTAGAGTTTTATAATATCTGTACAACAAAAAAGATTTCTATGTTCCCTAACTGGACCATTTACTAAAATAGTATGCATTTGATCAAATGAACTAGAACTCATATAGTTTTTTGCTGATAGTCATAATAAAATTTGAGCCTATATGGGTAGGTAAAGTGGCAGAAGGTTTGAACCTGTAATGTTTATAACTGGGAAGAGTAGAAAAGAAAGTAGGGCTACTCAGATTTTAATACTTATTAAAAGCAGAATACATTTTCAAATTACAAGATTTTATTGAACCAGAAGTATAGAATGCAAATATTGATAGGTAAAGAGGCACAGAAATTATAATAGATTCAGAAAAATAGAGAAATGCAGGTATGAAAAGAAAGAAATTACAAAGCAGAGAAATGCCAAAGGAAATAAGACAATGGCACAGGATTTAACTGTTATAGGTGAAAAATATGTTGCCATGCCGTTTCTTGAGTGGGAGATAACAACAAAATGGAAAAAAGAAATATCTTGTTGAGGGAGGTGCCAGAATTTTGTGAAGAAAAGTGATATTTGTTCCTCCCAAAGACTTTAGTATTGACACTAGAATATTAGAAACATCCCCTTCCCCCCAGCAGATCCGGAACAGCTGGAGCAGCATTACAGAGTAAAGTAAGAGCATTCTGAGTTCTTTACACAGAAGGCAGACTTAGTTCTGCCATATGGCTTCATTTAGGTCAACACCACTCATATTTAATGTGCTTTCAGTCCATCTCAGTCACATAACTCTGTATAAATGAGCTTTTTGAGCAATTCTGGTCTTCTACTAGAACAACCTTAATAATGAAAGATAACCGCAGTTTACTGATGAGCATCTGAAATGATGAAATTAAAATTCAAACACAACTATTAGTTTTATAATATTATGCATTCAAACAAATTTTACTGTAATGGCAATAATTGAGTCACAATGTCAACAAAAGCTCTTAGGTATGACTTAATTTTCAATGTTTTACTTACTGACACAGTTAGATTCTCCCATATTATGTCAGAGGCAGAAATATTGGATTCCCTCCATTCCTTCAATGTATCATTGCTGGGATTATGCGGTTCCACACAGTTACAGCTGAAAAGGCAAAATAGTGTCTTTTGTGAAATAAGTAGCTTTTTGTGACTGTACCAAAGAATAATGTATAATGGCTCCATTTTCTCCAGTCACAGCATTCCTCTATTTGACAGACAAGTAGTTAGGTTATCCTAAACTACTCCACAACAGACTATTTTCAAAAATCAAGAAGGATGGACTGTTAGGATACTAGACTACTCTACAGTGTTTCCTGGAATGAGAGCTCCTTATGATACCCATTTGGCCCTAAATTATAAGTCAAATAGAAAAATGATAAATATCCAAATCTACTGTCACTATGTAGTTAATATTGTAAAATCGTATCAATTAAAATTAAAGGGGGTATTTAATTCATATTCTGAAGATCATTTATAACTGGCATATAATTCAAAATTAAGGTTGGCTGAAGGGAGAACTCTAGGTACCTGAGGATATATCAATGAGAAGAAGATATAGACAAAGATACCCACAAATTAATAGCCTTAGAAGTGAACTTTAATTTACAATTTGTTTTCCAAAAATTCATTTGTAAACTTGCTATTTGCCCTTCAGAAAGCATTTTTGTATAGAAGAATTTAATAAATGGTGGTTGGTCTCCCAGATTAACCCACATACACCACATAACTTGTAAGTTCATTGGACCGTTCTTTTAGTGATATTAATTGTACTATAGAACCGAATTGCCATTTCTAAGGTTATTACTATAGAAAAATATCATATAGTTTCTACTTGGTCTGCCTAAGCAACAGTCTTCTGCCTTCTACATCAGGAACTTAGTCTGTTTCACTTTACCACCACTTATTCATTCTTTAAATAGTTATTGTCTATTACAGCAAACAAACAAACAAACCTGAATTGGGCAGTACAGACAGATATGGTTCTTTCTCTCACTAGGGAAATTGGAGGATTCCCCAGGGAGGCTCACTTGGAGACCCCAGAGAAACCTTAAAAACTGAGCTCCTGTCCATGACGGAACAGTAGGTCAGCCACACCCAGTTACACCCCCTACCTTGCTAACCACCAGTAGGCTTTCATTCCTAAGGGTTAAACAGAAACAAGCTCTTCTGAAAGACTTGCTCCATGGCTGATTTCAACCAACCATGTTACACTGCCCCTTGCTTTTTGTAGTTTCAACACAGCAACTGGCTAGCATTCCTTCCTGATAAGAGACCACTGAACATGGAGTGGTTCTGGCCAGTTTACGGAGACTGCATGCTGAGTCCCTTCATGTCCTCTGCTTCACCTTTTGACATATAGAGCTTAATTTTAGTACATTTAAATGTTGTTTCCACCACGAAGTGAACATGGGACATATGTAACAGACATGTTAGCTTACTACACGTGTGCCCCTTCATGAATATTCATAGCTCCTCCTATAGTCGATTGAATATGTATGCTAAACCAATCCATTCAGTATGAATTCTTGTTTCATTTTTCCTCTTTCGAAGCACCTGCTTTTCAGTTTTAACCAGAGGCTCCATTTCCCACTTGCAGGTTGTGATACCCCCTTTCAGAAATAAAGCTCTCCTCCGTAGATTTTGCTACTTTTTCAGTAGACATTATAAAAAGAAAAAAAAATTAAAAGTGGAATGATTTTGAGCCACTGGTGAAATGTTGAAAAGGAGAATTCATTTGATTGTGAAGTTAGGAACATTGTTGTTTTCTTTCCTTCACTATGTATTTTTCGAGTTATTTTCTTAGTGGTTGCTCTAAGGCTTATCACATATATCCAGCTATTCTGTTCTAGATTGTTCTGTTGTTTTTTACAATGTCCTGGGACATAAATTGCTCTGGGGGTCTGCTCCAATTAAATTCCAGCCTGTTTGCTGCAGTAGCCTTTTGTTTTTTATTTTTAAAATATAGACAGGGTCTTGTTATGTTACCCAGCCTAATCTCAAACTCCTGCGCTCAAGTAATCCTCCCACCTCAGCCTCCCAAAGTGCTGGGATTACAGGTGTAAGCCACGGTGCCCTGCCTGCTGTGGTCAGTGCTTGAGGTTTGTTCTGACCCAGGAGGGTTCTTCTTAGCTATCTCTTTTCCTGATTCTCTCTCATACACTAGCTGATCTGGTTTAGCTTTTCTTTCATGAAGCTACCAACCTCCTCTTAATTGCTTTCCACCAGAACTTACATTATTTGTGAGAATACCTTTATCTTGAACTTCCTTTTACTCTGCTTCAAATAAAGTTAGTTCCTTTGCAAAGAGCTTCAGTGTTTCCACTGGGGAAAATCTCGGATGCATGGCTTCAGAACTAGGGATGGGGACAGCATTGTGTTCCTCTGTAAGTGACTCCCCTGCTTTAGAAGCAGGGAGCTGAGCATGGGCAATAATCAGAGCCTCATTAATAATTGAGAACCCATACTATTCTCAGTGTCCCAGGCCTGAGGTTGAACCGCCACCCTACGGGTAGGAGCTGGGTGAGAGAAGGAAGCCCCAATCTCTTGGATTCATCTAGCCAGAATTTAGCTTCTGGAGGGGAAGGGTGAAGAGAGACAAGAAATGCTGTCAGCCTTCTCCTCTTGGGAACATACAGTTGGCCTCAACTGGAAGCTGAGGAAGCCCTGTGTTCTTGGCCAAAGTTGCCCAGAGTTAAGCTTCTGTCATGCTGAGCTGGGAGGAGAGGAAGGGAAGTGGGTTGTGACTCAAGTGCCTGGGACTCATTGTTCTTACCAAGATTTAGTACACTTTTTGGAATAAACGTTTCTTCATTTGCTGTATACCCTTAAGAAAATTTCCAGACTTTTCATGATTGCCTTTTAAAATTACTTTAACCAGTACAGTTGTTTCACTGGGGAGAGGGTCTGCCGAGCTTCTTATACCACCATTCTGGAAGTATATACTCATAACATTATTCGTAAAGTGCTACAGAAGTCATGACACTGGAGCCATGGAGAGGGAAGCACTGCACATTAACTTGGTTCTACAGTAAATAATACTTACATAATTATAATTACATAAAGATTTCTACATTTTTAAATTTTTTAGAATCAATCTTTAGGCAAATTACTTAACACTTACCCATGGTTACAAAATAACATATGTTAATAGCCATTACAATAGAGCCGGGGGTGGGGATGTAGAAGGCGAAGAGAATATTGGGAGGAAAAGTGAGAATTATTCATCTCCTCTTACAAAGTAGATTGTAAAGAGAGTTACCTATGGCTGATAGAATCAGAAATGGAAATCTACATATGTTATTTGTGGCTATTTACTTATAGCTACAGAGGTTACAGGGATAATGGAACTTAAGATGTGATATTATCATATTGAAAAGGGAGGTAGAGTGAAGAGGCAGGCTGGGGATGAGTGTAGAAAATTAGCTAAATCCGGTCAGGTGCAGTGGCTCGAGCCTGTAATCCCAGCACTTTGGGAGGCAGAGGCAGGCGGATCACAAGGTCAAGAGATAGAGACCATCCTGGCCAACATGGTGAAATCCTGTCTCTACTAAAAATACAAAAATTAATGGAGTGTGGTGGCAAGTGCCTGTACTCCCAGCTACTCAGGAGGCTGAGGTGGGAGAAGCACTTGAACGCGGGAGGCAGAGGTTGCAGTGAGCAGAGACTGCGCCACTGCACACTCTCCCTGGCGACAGAGCGAGACCGGTCTCAAAATAAAATAAAATAAAATAAAATAAAATAAAATAAAATAAAATAAAATAAAACAAAACAAAATAAAAATTAGCTAAATCTATATTTATAAGAGCAAAAAGTAAATTTGTCACACTTAACATTGGTAAAACAAGAAATAAAAATATAAGCATATTATTTAGAAATTTAGAGGCATCACTAAAAATAACTTTTTAAAAAACTTTATTAAAAATGTTGCCTTTGAGTGAACTGGTGCTTTTAATTATAATCTTCCTGTACTATTTGTGGGGGTTTTTTCCCCCAGGATGTGTATGGACTATTTTGATAACAATAAAATGTACTTGAAAAAAATAATTAGTTCTTCTTGTGTCAGCTCTAAGTTTGTTTTCTCATTTCAGAGTGTACAAATTATCTCAAAATCTCTCTTATATTTGCTTTGTCTCTTTTTTTCTCTTCTAAAAGTTTGAAAGGTTTGCAATCATGGGAAAGCCAGTTGAATATTTCTTTTGTACATACCATGCCCTCCTCAATGAGAATTATATGCCCAAGATATTTGGATTATTTTCAACAGCAGAAGGCAGCCTAGCATGTTATAGGTTATAGATTATTATTATCGATAATAATATAAATTATGTAATAATAATTCTTATATTTATTATATAATAAATACTATTATAGATAATAGTCTATAATCTATAATGATAATCTATAATAATAATAATCTATAAATATCAACTATTATACACAAACTCTGATGCGATTTTGCATGTAATGAATCTTCACCATTTGTATATAAACTGTGAACTCAATTGCTGCATTGGAACAGTCTGACAGAACTGACCCCAGGCAATAGGCCTTGGTCCGTAGTCCTCAGACTTCCAAATAAAGCTAACTTTTAAAAATGTAATTAATTAATTTTGGAGACAGGGTCTCTCTCTGTCTCCCAGTCTGGAGTGCAGTGGCATGATCTCAGTTCACTTCAACCTCCTCCTCCCAGGTTCAAGCGATTCTCGTGCCTCAGCTTCCCGAATAGCTAGGACTGCAGATGATCGCCACCATGCCTGGGTAATTTTTGTATTTTTAGTACAGGATGGGGTTTTGTCATGTTGCCAGCTGGTCTCCAACTCCTGGCCTCAAGCAATCTGCCTGCTTCAGCCTCCCAAAGTGCTGGGATTACAGGCATGAGCCAATGTACCTGGCCTGAAACTTTAAAAGCTTGATTTTTTTTTTTCTTTAGTTAACAGGGCTTCAACATATGAATTTGGGTGGGGTATGGAGAAAAATTCAGTCTATAACAATAACTCCCTGTTCTTTACTTCTCCTCCTTAAGACAGAGTAACCTTCAAGTAAGCCTCCACTTCAGGCTGTGCTTTCAGGGGAACCTAGATTGCAGTAAGTTTTGTTCCACGTGTTTGGTAACATTGAAAGCTTAGGCATCTAGGCATTATGCACAATGCTTAATTAACTCAATAAAAAGTTAATGATTGTCATGCAATATACCATGCTAAGTGTAGTGTTGGATAAGACAGATATAATCTTGGGTCTTTCTTTAAATGCAGGAGAAAAATATTAAGTAGCCAATTACACAATTATTTGAATACATCTGTAAAATGTACTATAAAGAAGTCTGGGCTACTAAAAAGATAAACAAATAGGCATCCACACCTTGAGTCTGGGTGTTCAAGGAAAACAGATCTAAAAGAGAAACAGAATTTGGTAAGGCATAGTGTGGGCATGGCAGTGAGGGTGGGGAACTAGAGAGAGCAAACAGCGTTAATGTGGCTGAAACAGAAGGGGTGGAGGAAGAGATGGGGTATGGATCTGAGACAGGCAGGGCCCAGACTGTGCAGAATGAGTGCTGGGGGCCCTGGTAAATATACTGCATATTAAAATAATAACACTAAATAGCCTTTGGTTTGTGATTAACATTGATTATGCTGCCGTCATTTAAGGTCCAGATCATTAACTGAAATGATAGTTTAAATCATATTGAGTATCTTTTTTTTTTTCTTTTTAACACAATGGTATGAGACTAGAAATCAATAACAGGAAGAATTTTAGAACATGCAGAAATATATGGAAATTAAGCAACATACTCCTCAACAACCAGTGGGACAATGAAGAAGTTAAAAGATAAATTTGACAATGTATTGAGACAAATGAAAATGGAAACACGACTTGCCAAAAACAAATACTTTTGTGGGTTGCAGCAATAAGAGTTCTAAGAGGAAAGCTCATGGCAATAAACACTTACATCAAAAAGGGAGAAAGATCTCAAACAACCTATAACATTGTACCTTCAGACACACAAAATAAGGAGAAACTAAGTACAGAGTTATTAAAAGGAGGAAAATAATAATCAGAGCAGAAATAAGTAAAATACAAAGTAGAAAAACAATAGAACTGTTCAACATTCTATTGTTGAAATAGAACGTTCTATTCTATTCTATCTAACAGTAGAACAGCTCAGCTAAAGGTTGGTGTTTTGAAATAATAACAAAATCAACAAATCTTGAGCTAGACCAAGAATAAAGGAGAGAAGAGTCAAATAAATAAAATCAGGAATGAAAGAGGAGACATTAAAACACACTACAGAAATGCAAAGGATTATAGATCCAACATATTGAATAACCTAGACAAAATGGATAAATTCCTAGACACATACAATCTACTAAGGTTGAATCAGGAAGAAACAGAAGATCTGAACAGACCAATAAGTAAGGAGATTGAATCAATTACCAAAAGCCTCTCCCAAGAAAGAAAAGCCCATGACCTGATGGCTTCAGTGCTGAAATCATCAACCATTTAATGAAGAACTAACACCAGTTCCTCTGAAACTCTTTCAAAAAATTGAAGAAGAGAAGTACATCCAAACTCATTTTATGAGGAAAGCATTACAATGATACAAAAGCCAGACAAGAACACTACAAGAAAATATTATAGGTCAATATCCTTGGTGAACATAAATGCAAAAACCTTCAAAATATACTAGCAAATTAAATGCAACAACACAGTAAAAGAATAATTCATTATGATCAAGTGAGATTTATCCCAGTGATGCAAGGATGATTCAGCATTTACAAATCTATAAATGTGATACACTACATTAACAGAATAAAGAAAAAAAACCATATGATCATCTCTACAGACACAGAAAAAGCATTTGACAAAATTCAACATTCTTTCATGATAGAAACTCTCAAAAATTAAATATAGAAGGAAAGTACCCCAACACAATAAAGACCACATGTGATAAACCCACAGCTAATATCTTACTCAATGCTGAAAAGTTGAAAGGTTTTCCTCCAAGATCAGGAATAAAACAAGAATGTCTACTCTTGCCAATTTTAGTCAACATTGTACTGGAAGTTCTAGTCATAGCCATTAGGCAAAAGAAAGAAATAAAGGGCATCCAAATTGGAAAAAAAGAAATAAAATTATCCCTATTTGCACATAACAATCAGTAGCACTTTAATACCCTAACAACAAACTATCTGAAAAAGAAAATCAAGAAAACAATCCTATTTGCAATAGTTACCAAAATAAATTTAAAATACATAGGAATAAATTTAATCCAAAGGAGGTGAAAGACCTGTACACTGAAAACTATAAAACATTGATCAAATAATTGTCGAGGACACAAATAAAAGGAAAAATATCCTCTGTTTATGGATTGGAAGAACTGATATTTAAAATGTCCATACTAACCAAAACTATCAATAGATTTAATATAATCCCTGTCAAAATGCCAATGACATTTTTTACAAAAATAGAAAAAAGCAATCCTAAACTTTGTATAACCACAAAAACCTCTAAATAGCCAAATAAATCTCGAGTGAAAAGAACAAACCTGGAGGTATCACAATATCGAACTTCAAAATATACCACAAAGCTGTAGTAAACAAGGCAGCATGGTACTGGCATAAAAATAGACAGAGACCAGTGAACAGAATAGATAACCCAGAAATAAATCTATGTATTTAAGGTCAAATGATTTTCAACAAAGATGTTGACAGCATACAGTGGGGAAAGGACAGTCTCTTCAATAAATGGTGTTGGGACAACTGGAAGGAAGGAAGGAAGGAAAATGAAAGGAAAGGAAAGGAAAGGAAAGGAAGTGAGAAAGCAAGCAAGCAAGCAAGCAAGAAAGCAAGCAAGCAAGCAAGCAAGCAAGCAAGAAAGAAAAACAAAGAAAGAAAGAAAGAAAGAAAGGAAAAAAGAAAAACAGGCAGGAAAGAAAGAAAGAGAAAGAGAGATAAGTCACATATATACATTGTGGAATACTTTTCAGGCTTAAAAAGGAACAAAATTCTGTCATTTTGACAATTTGGATGAATTTCAAGGACATTATGTTAAGTGGAATAAGCCAGGCACAGAAAGACCAATACCTTGTGATCTCACGAATATGGGGAATCTAAAAAGATTGAACTCATGGAAATAGAAAGTAGAATGGTGGTTATCAGGGGCTCAAGGAGTAGGGGAAGAAAAGATCAGACCTAGACACATCTAGAGCAACTGTAGCTCCAACTCTCAAGAAATGGCATTAAAGAAAAGCACTTCAACACTGAGAGGTCTTTTGCAGAGTCAGTGGACCAAACTCCTTACGGTAGTAAAGAATTGTGGTAGAAAGATCCTATACTTTGCATTTTTCCAAAGAGAAGTAGGAGGCAGATCAGGTGAATCCTGAACTTCTAGAACCACCACAGATGCCTAATCCATGTCATCATCCATGTAAAAGTTGCATTTTCCTCCATGATCCCGATAGTGAGTGCCAGTTTGGGACTCAGAGGCAAGTCCTAATGGAAATAACCTTTCATACTTAATAAAGATACCCCGGTACTAGACTAAGAACTAAGGATAGTAAAGCTCAGTAGCATGTCCATAGTCTGAAATGAGATGAGTGCTTATTTTAAAAAGTAGAATCTAATGTCTCCATATTGATCTTGAATCCTGCTCCAAATGGAGGCTTATAGATTATAACCATGGCAGCAGCCTCCCTCAAAGTGTCAACTGGGTCTGCAATGTCTTGTTCTGAATGTCTTGCTTTGGTTTTACAGTAGTGGCAGTGTTAGGTAAAAGGCATTAGGTGAACAAGCAAGGATCATAGGTCCTCAAATGTCTTGCAACTGTTCTTCTCATACATATCTGAACCTACCAACCTCAGTCTGTAAGCCAGTTCACTAGTAGTATATTCCCTTAATGGGAAGACTCTCCCAAATTGATTTCTCTGTTACTTTTTTCTCAGAAAAAAAGGCCCAACACCATAAGAGTTTGATGGGAAAACAATTTCATACTCTGAAAACCTAGTGTAAGTATATTTATTAATGATAAAAAGGAAACTAAAATGCAAAATAGGGAAAATATGGCAAATTTCTGGCAGGAGTATCATAATAAGAGAGAACTAGCATTATAGTGGATATATACATGAAATGCATGTGTGTGTACATAAAGTATATGTATATGTACTTTTATAACATCTATAAAACAATTTTATTTGAAGATAGGTTGGGAACAAACACATTAGTCCTTTGATCTCCTTTATATTACTACCAAGAGTCACATCTATAGAGATTTAAAACTATCCCATTTTTATATTTTAGCAAAATCACTGTCAGTTCTTCTAAGTTATCTTACCCGCCCAAGTAACAAAACCAGAGCAAATTGTAAGTTCTATTCATTTGAATAGTGGATTAGTAAACTGAAGACATAACTGATTCTAAATTAATTTTTTTAAAGCACCATCTTATGCTTTTACTCTGATGTATCCTGGGGGAAAACAATCTTCATTTAAAAGAAAATTAGTCATTGCTTAAAGATTTTAAAAGTATTAACACATTTTTAAAATAAATAAAAAAGGATGGATTGGGGTGATGCTTGGCTCCTGGGAACCAGTATCATGGTGTTCAGCTGTAAGACTGGCCCATTCATCCTCAACAGCAACCTGGTCAATTTAGGTACCAAGTAACTCCAGATGCTGGAGCTGATTATTTGCAACTGGATGAAATGTATAGGTATTTTGTTCCTAACATCACCTTTGGTCATTCTGTGGTAGAAAGTCCCTGAAAGAAACTAGGCCAGAATCCTGTCTTCAACATGCACAAGATGATATCCAGGCCAGAACAGCAGCTGAAGCCAATGGCTGTGGCAAGAGCCAATCAGCCAATCATCTCAGGATACTGAGAACACAGGGGCTTCGATTAAAAACATGTGGAGACCAGCCTGGCCAATATGGTGAAATCCCCTTTCTACTGAAAATACAAAAATTAGCCAGGAGTGGTGGTGCACACTTGTAATCCCAGCTACTCAGGAGGCTGAGGCAGAAGAATTGCTTGAACCAGGAAGCAGAGGTTGCAGTGGGCCAAGATTGTGCCACTGCACTCCAGCTTAGGCGACAGAGCGAGATACATCTTAAAAAACAAAACAAAAACATGTGGCAGAATGAGATGAAGATTAGATCTTACCAGAGATCTTACCTACTTCGTCAACTTTGCTGGAAGGGCAGGTTATTCAGTGATTTCCCTCCTTTCTTAATCTTACCTACCATTTTTAATTCCACCTACCATTTAACAACATTAGATAATGCTGTTGTGTTAGCTCTGAGTAGAAAGGAAAAGTATTACTTCTATAATTAGTAATACTCAGTAACACTGAATTACTTTCATTAGGAGGTAATATTGAGTTGAATACTGATTCTGCCCCTTTCTAGCTATTGATCTTAGCAAATCACCCAACCCCTGAGTTTCTATGAATTCATTATATAACTAATATAATTATAATATAAATTAATATAATTTATTCAGTAAGTATAATTATAACAACTGGGCAGGATTTGTTGAGAATTAAAAGAGACACCATTCTATATATAATGGTATATAAAGCTTCTAGTACTATTCCTAGAGTTTCATGGATGTTCAATACAAACTAACAATCATACAACTTTGTGTTTTATAGGTTAAAAACTACTTTGACATAATTGCATTAAATCTGCAGATCACTCCTATGAGTGGTAGGAGAGATTTTTGTTCTGTTTAAAAAATGAAGAAACTAAAGCTCAGCACAGGTTTTTCCCATGGAAAGAATCCAGTAGGGCATGTGATTTCTGGACTGTACTCTTTACAAATGGAGCCTTTGGGAGGTAGGTTAAACAAAGGAAGGTTCTCTTACTTAATTTATTGTCTTTTTTCCAGTCTAAATTTACCCTGTAGCAGAACCAGATGGCTATGAATATTGTGAAACTATAGATCTTGGTCCCATCAGGTATGTATATTTATTATTCCAAGAAGACCAGGTAGCTTAGGAGATGACAGGGTACAGAACTAACCCACAAACTAAAAGATTTATGTAGTGTCTCAAATTATACTTAGATAACAAATATGTATTAACGACTTCCTTCTTATAAATATTATTGATATATAATACTATGGCAATAAATAAAAAAGTTAAAACCCAGGATGGATACTCTGATTTTTTTTTCTGTATAAATTGTGAGAATTTGAAAACAAATGTAAAAATAAATCTCTTAAGGCTCAGGTTCAGGGCCTCCAACTTTGTGAGGAGGAGATATTTTCCATTTTCTTAAAGTTTTAAGATCCTTGGAGATGTTTCCATGAACAAACTGAACTGAGCACAGTAAAGGGAGGGCCCAAAATGCTACCTGCCTTTGCCTCCCGACTGGGAATCCCAACTAATTACACATGTGGAATTGAGGAAGCAGAAATGGCCTGGAGAGCTAGCTGGTTGAAGATCTGTCATGTATCAGGAGCATCCTGATAGATGATGTTCAACTCATTAGTCAGGGGTCCCTAGCTTAGGTGCACGTAAAAATATGTTGGACTTGTTGAAACTGCCATATGCTCTCTAAAGTCTGTTAGAATTATAACACGTGTTTAAGCTGTTAGTGGAATAATGGAATAATTATTTTATATATTTGCCTAGGCACATAGATATAGTCCTAGAATTCTGATTCAAAACATCTGAACATAAAGAAGCACAGTGGATCTGCCTCAGTTCCTAACCCATCATTGTCATGAATTCAAATAATTGTATCACAGGTGACCATTGCACAGTAGTGCTATCAACAAAACAAAACAAATTGTGTAATATCATTCACCAGGAGCAAGACTCTCTTTCTCATTGAAGTAAATTAGTAATGTATTGTCTGAATCTGTTTATTAAGTGGCAAACATCCTATTTTTTTTGGTAGCTAACAAAAAAGAATTCCCTAAGATGGTCAGTTAGTTTACCTCAGAAATAAAAGGGCTAGTACTATAGTTTAACGGAAAGTTATTTGCATATTTTGAAAATTTGTTAAAAGTAAATACATATATAAGAAACTAAAATATAAAATAAAGAAAATATGGCAAGTTTCTTGCAGAAGTAACATAACGAGGGAGAAAGATAGCACTATAGTAGATAATGTGAATACCTCCATGTACAAATGTATATGTGTATATACACACATATATGTTTTCTATAGCTACTGTATATCTATGCATATAGATATGGTATGCATACATTCACTATATGCATGGAATATAGTAGATTTTCTAGTCTAATAGTTTAATTGCTACATTTTATAGATGGGAGGAACTAAATGTTTGATAACTTATCCAAGGCTACACTGATAGAAGCAGACTTGAATCCAGGTCTGTCCCAACCTGAAACACCTACTCTTTTAGGTATTACATGCTGCCTCAATATGTGAGTTCGTGCCATTTCTATCAAGATAGCCAGAAAAGTGAGATGACTCCAGAACAAATGAAGTAATCTACATTTCACCATGTAGTTCTGCTAGCTTCCACTTTCAAGACCTCTCTTCTATAAGATATTCTTCCAAAACACCTGCAGCTCTGCCCTCCTATCATGAAAACTACACCATCCCCATTTTCCTCAGCCCCACTGTCCAGTTTCCTATAACCCCATCGAAACCTGATGATATGACTTCTCCATTCACTTTGCTTTACCACTCCCTCAAGAACATGGTCTCTGCTTTCCAAAGTGGTTATACTGTGTTAGTGAGTACAACGGCATGTGTTACTCCATTCCTGGTAGTGTGCTTACATTTTAACAGTGACTTTTTGAAAATGCTAAGTTAGAAATTTGATGTACAAATGTCATAGGAGAGACATTTTTTGGAGAGTTGAGTCTACAAGTGGATGTTAGTTACCTACATGCCTCCCTGTCAAAGCTATCTCTAGGTTATGACATTACTCACCTATAAATCAATTCCAAAGTGGAAAATACATTTTAATATACAAGTTTTATATATGTCATAAATAAATGAATTCAAATTTAAAAATAAATAAGTTAAAGATATGTTTGCATCTATATATGTATAAAATCACAGATATCACGTATACCCAAGCAAATTATTGTTCTTTCTTGAGTCTCCACCTCTGACATCTAAAATCTCAGCAAACAGTTCTCAGAGGCTGCCCAATTGTGTAACGACGTTTGACATCTCTGTCCCAACTCTTGGTGGCTCAAAGAAGACTTCTGACTACTTACTTCTTATGTTCTTAAACATCAAAAATAGATATGCTAAATAAATCAATTAAGAAAAACGTGAGAAAAAAATCCCGTTATCCTGTCTTTCCTCTGTATTGATGAACTTATTTATAAAACTACAAAAAGTCAAAGAAGAGAAATGAAAAAGAAAAAAAAAAGGAAAGAAAGAGAAAAGAAAAATGGAAATAGCACTGTGAGGAGATAGAAAATGAGTTTGGAACAAGCTTTTTTGTTATTCTCATTGAAAATAATTTCTAGTGACTCTGGCAATAAGATGGAGTATTAATGCAAAAAATTTCTTTAGATGCATAGCATAGTGTGTGCTTAGAACACTGAGGTCTTCAGCCAGATTTCCTATGTTCGTTCAAATCCAAGCATTTAGCTGAGCAACCTTGGACAAGTCATTTAAACACTCTGTGTTTTAGTTTCCTTGTGTATAAAGTGAAGATAATGACAATAATCAACCTCATGGGGTTATTATAAAACTAAATGAATTAATATACATAAAAGCCTCTAGAATGGGGCCCTGACATAAGTAAATAGAGATTAATTGTTAGGTATTTCATTTTGGTTATTATTGTTACTATCACAAGCTCATAGACTGAAAAGTCCAACAATCATAAAGCAGAAAAAGGGTTGTATCTGCACTTCTCTACATGTTTAAAAATACCAGTATAATACGCCAATAATTTTCACTCGTGGTGCTGAATTATTTGGCTTAAAATACACTTTATACAAAATACATCCTTTACTACCCTTTACTGCCCACAGAAAAGCAGTGCTCTAAGCGATCTTGTTTATATAAATGGCTACAGAGTGATTACATAAACATTATAATTAAATGCCCTCATCCAGAAGTCTTTGCTTTTGTTTCAAGGCTAATGGAAGTAATCTGTCTTGTTACACAAGAAGGGCCTGCGGCTGTCTTCTGGAAAACATAATTTGGTAGAACTCCCTTCAACGTTATTACTAATTTTAGTCTTTAGGTTGCAGATGCTCTCCTTTTGCCTCTGTAGTTATTAATAGTACCTTCCTGTGTGCAGTAAACAGTTATGGCTTGTGATTCATTTTTTTCAGTTCTCTTTAATGACTTGATTATCTCCCAGAGTGCTATATACCAAGTCAGGTATTAATACAAAACATACAATCAGAGAATCAGGATCTATCCATAGGAGCCAAATGTGTTTTTATGATTATTCTTTTTCTATTTCAGAACGTATTTTTAATTGCAATAATAAAACCACACTACAGAATGTTTATAAAAATAAAAAAGAAAAAGGTATCTCTCATAGTCTTTCTACCATAGTTGTTACAAATTTTTGGTATACTTCTTTCAGTAGTTCTTATGAATATTTTCAACATATTTTTATGAGCATACAATATTTTTATTCTTTTTTTACATAGCACTATAATGCAAGCATTTTCCTATTGCTACATTACCCTTCAGAGCCATTATTTGTAAGGGATACAACATAGTTTACTTATTCTTGTATTATTAATCATTTAATTAAATTGTTACTATTAAGATGACTATTTAAATAATATAGGGACTATAGTTTTATGAATACACCTGTTTCCATATTTTGAGCTTATTCTTTGAAGAGATGTGCTTAGTACTTATACTTTTCTAAGATATCACTTAAGTATATAACCATAATATATCATGAGGAAAATAGCTTTTCAAAATATGCATCATAGCTTTGTAAAATACCACCACCATTAGCTAACACTAAAAATATAAATACTCTCTCCATTAAATTCCTAAACTTTTTCTCATCTGAAATTTATCTTCATTCAAATAGACATATCCTCCCCATAGCCTTTAAATATGTAAGTTTGGAAATATTTCTCACTCTCTTGGCATCCTATACTTTTATATGATAAAACTCATGTCATTTGTGTAATGTAATTTTGTGTAATATTTAATGTCTGACTCTTTCAACAGACTATAAGTTCCATGAAGGAATCCTGTCTATGTGGTCATTTTTTTTTAAATCAAGCACCTGGCACATAGCAGGCAGCCTTGTCTGACAATTGACTGATTTAACAATTTAAAATTATTTTATACAGATTACTGTGCTAAGTCCTACTGGAGATACATAGACATATATCACAGTCCCTACCTTTAAGGAGTCATAATCATTGCAATTGTTCGCTATTATTTTTACTTTAATATGTCAGAAAGTTTATGAGCTTTAAGACAAAATGATCCTGGGTTTAACCCCGTTTACCATTCATTGTATATGTGATATTGAGAATATTATTTAACTTGTTGGAGCCTTGGATTGATTGTAAAGCAGGGATAATACTTGTCCCATAAGATTCTTGTGAGGTTCAAATGAAGTCATATAGGCAAAGTTTTCATAATAGCTCCTAGAAATTAGAGATTATTCCATAATTACTTGTTGAATAAGTGAATAAATCCTTGATAATTTTTGCTTTTCGTTTTTTTCCATTTTTTGTTTTTTTGCTTTCTTCCCATTACCATTGTCTCAGCCAGTAGTCAGGACTTAACCATTCTATGCCTAGGCTATTTATTGCTCCTTGCTCTGCTTCCTGGGATCACCTTCTAACCAAATGTCACATAAATCTTCCCAGAGCCTTGTCATGATCCCTGATGGCCTTTGTACCAGATAAAACTTATTAGAACTTTTAAGGCTCTCTGCCAATTGGTCTCCAGAGGTCCATTCTACTCTGCGTAACTACTCTCAGCTCTAGTGATGATCTGAACATGGGAATTTACAGGTGCAAGGAAGACAGAGGGGAAGAAACATAGGTATGCCACATACAATAAACTCTTGTGGCAGGTACAACAGAAATGGAGGGATAAGTTCAGGTTTCCTTTTTCTGTGAATGTTTCTGAGCTCCCCAGGGCGGTCTATTACTTCTTCTCTTAGGTCTTTATACAGACATCTTGTATAGTACTTGTTACAATTATTTAACTGTGTATCCTCTAGCCTCCCGCCTCATTTATTAATTCAACAAATACTATTTGAGTGGATATCATGTCCAAAGGACATCTCCAGACACTGTCTGATAATCACTAAGGTCTTTGAGAGTAGGGACCATATTGCATTCATTTATACCATCAGCACTGACACACACAAGGAAGATCAATGGATGTTGAAGGAATGAGCTAAGTGAGTGAATGAGTAAGCACATGTGTGAACAGAACAGTAAACCTATTTACTATTCCTTGAGCATTTTGCCCTATTCTACTTCTGAGTTTTGTAGGTTGCTCTTTTCCTGAATTTGAAAATAAATTTTGTTATGTGGAAACTAATTTGAAGAGCACCACCTCGCTCAAATTAGCTCATCCTATGGTTTGTCACAGGACTTGAATTTCCCAACACAAAATTCATCTTTAGAAAGAAATGACAAAATAATGCATGCATACAATGCAAGCTGAACAATTCAAAATATGCAGAGAATAAGAAGCACAAGGCTTCCTTCACCAACAAGGTGAACTCTTTTGCAACCCTTTGTTTTGTCCTTTAAGTACTGTAAGTTTGGTATTAATACAATACTTCCAGACTTCTTATTCCCTATGTATTTCCCATATTCTTCCTATTTTTTTTCTTGAGTTAGGACATTGTCTCTAGAGGTTGTTCTTAGGGGCTTACCCAAGGCCACTAATTGGGTTAATGTCATAGATCCCTATCCCAGGCTTTTAAGCCAAGTTATCACTGTCATGAGGTCCCTGGGGTGTTACTCTTCTAGCCAGAAGCCTCTGTGGCCAGTGGTGCCTTTGCCTGAGTTTTACTTGGGCCCTCTGGGCTCATTCTGCCCACTAGGCCTGGCAGGTTGTGCTCAGCTTGTGCTAACAGCCTGGATCCCAGGCCTGCCAAGGGCACAGAGGCAAGGGGTACATGACTGAGCAAGCATATGGTCTGGCCACTATGCACAGCCAGGCATGCTAGCTGCTATGGTGGGGCAGGCAGTTCCAGACACTGGCACAAGAGCCAGCTCTATGCAAGGCTGTGGCTGGACCAGGCATACTGCAAGCGGCTTACATTGCAGGCTCTGGGGAATGCAGTAGCACCCAGAAGCTTGGAGATGCCAGGAACTGCAGAGCCCCATAGAGGGTGTCACAGCCATGGCTCATGGAACTCCTAGGTCTGGGCTTCCTGAAGGGCTGCAACTCTTCCCTCCTTCTGTCTTCTCTCCTCCTCACCTGCAACATGGTGAACCAGGAGTGTGTTTCAGCCCCGTTTGTGTTATAGCTCTTTCAGTGCCACTACTTGGTGAGTCCCAAGTTCTTGTCCTGCATCCAGGAAGAATGGGATATACAGACAACTAGAGGGTGAGCAAGATGAAGAGGTGCTTTATTGAGTGACAGTATAGCTCTCAGGAGGCCCAAAGTGGCTAGCTCCTATCCATAGACAAGTCATCCCATCAAGTGTGCAGCTCTCAGCCAAGAGGAGACCAGCGAGGGTAACTCCTTTCTGCAGGCAGGCAGGCAGTCCCCTCGTCTGTCTGAGTCTGGCTGAGTCTGGGGTTTTTATGGGCTCCAGAGGGGTAGAAGTGTGTGCTGATTGGTCCATGGGTGGCCATGGATGAGCAGAAAAAGCACCATATTTCTCACTCCAGTCTACAGAACTGGCAGCCTGGCCCCCAGACTTTAGGCTGTCCCTGGCTTGAAGGTGGAGTTTCACTGGGGACCAGCCCCTTTGTGCCCAGGAGATTGTCTGCCTCCTGCTGCCATTCATGGTGCCCAGGCTGTTTGTGCTCAGTGGTGCCCACAGGCCTGCACCGAGCCACTTTCAGCCCCACCTTGGCCTCCCTCCCATGCTTGTCAGTGCACAAAGTCCAGAGGGGGCTGAGGTGGCAGGTGTCAGTACTACCCCAAGTGTGTGCAAACCTGGCCAGGTTGCAACAGCACCCGGGCTCGGCTACAACTTTTCTCCAAAATCAGAGGAGCCACCGGTGGGAGGAGAAGTCAGATAGCAGGAGCAAGTGCTTCCAAACCTGCGGGGGCAGGGGGCTTCCTGGTCCCTGAGAGCACAGGGATAACTGGGTCTGCAGCAATGGCTGGGCAGCTGCAGTTGCACTGGGGAGCACAGGGCTCCCGCTCCACCAACTCAGAAGAGGGCGGGGCTTCCACCTTTTCCTGGGTCCCACCTGCGCCACAGAGTATGCAGCCCCAGCCGTGCCTCCCCTGCTGCAGCTGGCATCTTTGCAGCAGCCACTTCAGATGGGCCACTGCTGCCATCACTACCAAGTTTCTCAAAGGAACAAGGTGAAGTGGAGCTTCAGTGTGATGCAGAAAAACTCATCTCCAGCCAAGGTATTTTGCCCTCCTTGTCACATACCTATAAGAGGTGAATTTTTATAATCAAAATAAGCACTATTATGTTCTAATAAGCTCTAAAATAAGAGACTATGTAACTTCATATACATATTATTTTAATTATGTTTTAAATCCTTCTATTCCTATATTTTTATTTCCTGTTTGAAATTTAAAACTTCTAGGCCAGGTGTGGTGGCTCACAACTGTAATTCCAGAACTTTGGGAGGCCAAGGTAGGTAAATCACTTGAGGTCAGGGGTTTGAGACCAGCCTGGCTAATATGGTAAAACCCTGTCTCTACTAAAAATACAAAAATTAGCTGGGCATGGTGGTGCACGCCTGTCATCCCAGGTACTCAGGAGACTAAGACAGGAGAATCACTTGAGCCCAGGAGGCAGAGCTTGCAGTGAGCTGAGATTGCACTACTGCACTTCAGCCTGGGTGACAGAGACAGACTCTGTCTCAAACAAAACAAATCAAAACAAAACAAACAACAACAACAAAAAAACTTCTTGAAGATATTTAAGTGACCTAAGTAAAATAATAATATATGCAAACTCTCCTATAATCTAAGTATTAATCATAGAATGAATTTGTACAAACCAGTGACCTACAAGGCAGTGCAGTGTTGAAAGTGTTTGACAAAGCGTTAGATGTCTTGGGGTTTACCTTAGCTCTTTCATTTGGGCAAGCAATAAAACCTTCTGAATCTCAGTTCGGTTTTTAACTCTGAGGGGATAATCATTCAAAATTCTTTCATTTGTTTAAGAAATATTTATTGAACACCTACTTTGTACCAGGAATTGATCTGGGCACTGTGAAAGCAGTAATGAAAACATGCTAAATTCCCTACTCTAATGATCCCTTCACTCTAGAGAAGAGAGAGACAATAAATTAGATTGATAAATAAAAATATCACTACATATAAACACAATACTATGTGATAGTGAGGATGAAGAAAAATTGGAATATGATTTCATATACTGACGTTACAAATACAAAATGCTACAACCACATTGGCAGTTTCATTTTCTTTTCTCTTTCTTTCTTTTTTTTTTTTAGACAGGGTCTCCCTCTTTTGTCCAGGCTGGAGTACAGTGGTGCATGCAATCACAGCTCACTGCAGCCTCCACCTCAGGGGTTCAAGGCAGTTTCTATAAAGTTAAACATACACTTTTTATATAACTCAGCAATCTTGTTTCTAGGTATTTACCCAAGAGAAAGTTAAAACAGTCCAAATAAAGACCTGCATGTGAAGCAAGATAGCCCCCAGCCAGAAGTAACCCAGATGTCCATTCATTTGTGATTGGACAAACGAATTGTGGAACATCCATATAGTAGAATACTACCTGGAAATAAAAAGGAATAAATTGATACATGCAACAGAATCAGTGAATCTCAAAAGCATTATGGTAAGTGAAAGAAGGCAGGCATACTTTGTGGTTCCATTTATGTAAAATTCTAGGAAAGGGAAAACTTTAGAGATGTAAGTCATATCAGTGGTTGCCAGGAGGTGGGGATGAAAGATTGACTGCAAAGGGGCACAAGGAAACATTTTTGGGAAATGTACTATACATTGATTATGATGATATTTATTTGCCAAAACTCATTTAAGGGCATACTTCAAAGGGGTGAATATTATTGTATATAAATGATCCTTTAATAATTTTTACTTTAAAAAGATAAGTAAATTATATATGGTAGGTGAGAGAGAGAGAGAAGGGAGTTGAACATTTCATAGAAAGTTCTCAAGTAGGTGATTTTGAAGGAAGTAAAAGAAGCCACATAAATATCTGGGAGAGGAATTCTAGGCCAAAAACCATTTTTAAAAAGACAGTGTGAAGGGCTAGAGGCAGAAACATGTCAAATGTGTTTACAGAAGGGCCAGGAGATCATATTGGTGTGGCTGGAGCAGAAGGGCAAAGCAGCAGGAGGAGAGAGCAGAGAGGCACTGGGGAACAGATGAAGCAACACCTTAAAGGTCACAAGAAGCCATCAGTGGGCTTTGAGAAGCAGAGTGACATGACCTGACTTGAGTTTTGAAGGAATAATTCTTGCTGCGTCATAGAGAACAGTCTGTGGAAGAGTATGCATAAAATTAAAGACACCAGTTAGAAGACAATTGCAATAATCTAGACAAGAGATTATAGAAGTAGAGAGGGTAAAGAAAAGTGTTTGTATTCTATATAGAGAATTTGCTAGAAAATCTGGATGTGTGAGAAAGGGAATAGACAAGAATAAATCCATGATGTTTTAGTCTGAGCAGCTGAAAGGATGTGATTGTCATTTACTGAGGAGGAAACAGTTGCACGAGTTTGCTCATAACTTTAAACATAAACAGGACTAAAATATAAGCATTTATTCAATGTATTAGTTTGCTATGCCTGCCACAACAAAATACCACAGACTGGCTGGCCTAAAAACCAAAATTTATTTTCTCACAGTTCTGGAAATTGGAAGTCCAAGATCAAGGTGCCAACAGGGTTGGTTTCCTCTGAGGCCTCTCTACTTAGCTTACAGATGGCCACCCCCTTGCTGTGTCCTCCCATGGTCTCTTCTATAAGTTTGGAAATATTTCTCTCTCTCTTGGCATCCTATTCCTTTATACAATAGCACTTAGGTCAACTATAATTAAATGTACATTCCTAGTGTCTCTTTGTGTGTCCAAATTTTCTCTTCTTATAATGACACCAAAAAGATTAGATTAGGACCCCTCTCTCCAATTGAAGCAGGATATTTTCTTGACCCCTTCACAGGACTTGTGACACAGGTGCCTCATTTGCACAGCCCACCCAGCTCAACCCTTGCAGGAAGGAGTGCATGAGTGAATGAGTGTGGGAACCAGAGCAAGCAAGTGCAGGAACCGGCTGGTTGCTTTAGTGCCTGCTGGAAGAAACTCTGTGTATGCTCTGTGGCAGCGTCCAGGTGGGGATGCCTGTGACCCCAAGGCCCCAGAGGGCATGTTACAATGGTCTCTTATCTCCACCATTCACAGGCAGCAGTGTGTTATCAGCTAGTGTGTCCTTTGCCTCTTTGTATGGGGAGGCTGCTCTCTATCAGTGAGAGCAGTGGGCTAGTGTGATGGCCTCTTTGAGTACCAACATTTTGAATTATCAGGTACAAAAGTTTTGAAAAGTTTCATTCAAAACTCAGGTCAAGTCTTGTAATTCACTTGGCATGTCATGAATTCTTGTCTGGTGCCCAAGAGGAATGAGGTAACATGGACAAATGGAAGGATAGCGAATGCAAATAATTTTATTGAGCACTGAAAGAGGCTTTTAGCAGACAGGGAGATGGAAAGGGAACAGGAAAGGTAGGCTGCTCTCCCTTGAAGTCAAGGTGCCTCTCTGTCTCTCTCCTCTGAAGTCAAGTTGCCTCTTTCCAACATCCAGCCACTGTCTCTGAAGTCAAGTTGCCTCTCCTTGATGTCTAGCCACTTATCCTCTCTACTGGCTGAGTCTGGGGTGTTTATAGGCACAGGATAAGGTGTGGGGTGCGTCATAGGTAGTTTTGGAAAAGGCAACATTTGGTAAAAAAGATATTATTCAGAACGAACCAATCAGGAGAGAGAGGCACACATGGATGGAAGTTCCCACTTTGGGCTGTGGGTTTCAGGCTTTTTGGCTCGAAGGTGGAGTTTGCCAGGGACTCACTCCTGTCTGCCTAGAATTTCTCTGCTTCCTGTTACTATCAATATGACTTCATTAAATCTTAATCATCTTATTAAAAGTCCTGTCTCCAAATACAGTCACATTCTGAGGTGCTGAGGGTTAGAGCCTCAACACAGAAATTTGGGAGGGGCACAATTCAGCCTATAACATTGAGTAATATCATTTCAGAATGAGGAGAAATATTCCTGCTAGCTCCCCAAAACCTGCTTTTATAATTGAAAAAAATAAAAAACAAAAAACTACCATGAGTACTTCATTCGTTTAGATATTAAAATGCAAAATTTGGGGAGGAGATAAAATTAGCCTCCTACTGATCATCTTTAGAACAAGTTTTATAGATGGTGAAGATACCAGCCACATTTGTAATGAAGAGAGAAGTGATATATTATAGTAGGGGGAGTTGAAGCAGAAGGACTGGCCTGGACGCAAACCTCTTTGAGCACGGCCATGAGTATTGCTTTACAGAACATATTTCGTGACCCTTCTCATAATATTTAAACAGTCTTGTCGACAGAGAATTAATAATGATAGTTTTTCTTTTGGGGGGTGTTATATAAAAACTGCCTTGCCTAAAACTGAGAGCTATGACCACAGAATGTTTTCATAAATTAAACTTTTCTTTTTCAGAGTTGTATTTACACTTCTTCACTTGATATTTTCCCACACGTTAAATAATAAATGTAAAATGCATAAGCTGAACGCTCTCAGGATCTGTGTTGCTCGGGCTGGTCGGAGTCCCCCGCAGGGATGTTCCACAGGGCAGGCTTAAGCCACCTAAGGAGCTGCCTCAACCATCCGCCATTCACCTTGCTTCTCGGTCAGGGAACCAAGAAATGTAGCAGGAGGAGTGGCAGAGAAAACTCCTCAGACACCGAGTTAAAGAACGAAAGGGTTTATTCGGCCGGGGGCATCGGCAAGACTCCTGTCTCAAGAGCCACATTCTGAAGTACTGTGGTACTTCACACAGTGGTCGAGAGAACAACAGCATAAGCAGCTGGCAGAGGCAAGGAAAGACCAGCAGAGCGAGAGAAGGGAAAGAGACAGAGAGGAAAAGAGGCAAAGAGAGAGAGGAAGAGATAGACAAAGAGGGAGTCAAGGAGAGAGAGAAAGACAGAGGCAGAGAGAGAGAGGAAGAGACAGAGGCAAAAGGAAAGTCAAAGAGAGAGAGACAAAGTCAAAGAGAGAAAGAAAGAAAGAGAGTACAAGTAGTTAAGAAAAAAAAAAAGTGTACCCTATTCCTTTAAAAGCCATCATACCCATTCTAATTTGGACAAAACAAGGTCTTATTAATAGCAAAAGATAATTAAAATCCCAAACTTACAAGGTTTTCAACAAAAGTAAAGTTTGCTAAAAGTTAACAGTGTAATATGTATAATAGTAACTTCTAATCTTGTGGCCTTAGACAGTCTAGTCCACAGACATAAAAAAAAGGTTCGCTTTGGAAAATAATGGTTATCATCTTCAAAAAAAAAAAAGGGGGGGGACGGAATTTATATAAAAAGAGTGTTATATGGTAAATTCTTGTCCTGAAATAAATTAATTGGTTGTTTAAAGAAATGTTTGTAATAAGTCAGAAAGTTAAGGCATGTTGAAAAATTGCCTGTAAAAGTCATGAAAGAAAAAAAAAGGTTATAAAAAAAGTATTAAAAAAAGATTTTGTGCAAAAAAAAGTTGAATAATTTATAAGTAACTAGGCCTCCTGAATGTAAAACTATTGGGAAAAAAAAAAAACAGTTTATGTGCAAGATGTATAAGAAAAGTAAAATATACCTTTGGTAAAAGGATTATAAGGAGGCATAAGAATGTACATTTTTACCTACATTAAAAAGTTAAAAAAAATTATTGTTTTGCGGGTTTAAGCAAGTTTTAAAACGTTAATTTTAAAGCAAATTCTGTGTGTAAACATATTAGCTAAAGTTAAAGAAGTATCATCCAGTTTCTCTGTGAACTAGACGTTAAAGTAAAAGCATAACAGGTTTTTCTTAAAGCACCAACCTGCTCTTTAGCAAAAATTATAAAAGGTTAAAAAGAGTCTATAAAATTTTACCTTATCATCAAACATTAAAAATTAGATAAATATGTCTACAAGGTTTTATTAAAATTAGGTTTAACATTAATAACACACTAATATAAAGATAAAATTTAACTTATCTGGTGTAAAAATCATAAGAGAAGCATTGTTAAATGTAAAATGGTATTTGGCTTTCTTTGTTTTAAAAACTAATAAAAATAGGTGCTAAAGGAACTAAGGACTATAAAGTCCACTGCCAAGGTCCCCACATTTAAAACAAAAGGTCAATTTCTTAAAAATCGTATACTTGGTTTATCTTCCACTTTCCTTTCTCGCAAAAACAAAACAAAACAACAAACAAACAAACAAAAAACTAGGAGTCTCTTCAGCACATGTACCACCCCTAGAATTTCTGGTAAACCAGCACCAGCCTGAAGATCACGTTCTCGTCGAAAAGTGGAAAGAAGAAACACTCGAGCCAGCCTGGGAAGGACCCTACCTTGTGCTGCTTACCACCAAGACTGCTGTTCATAGAGCAAAAAAAAAGGATGGACTCGTCACACCTAAGACAAGAAAGCGCCACCCCCTCCAGAGTTGTGGGCCATAGTCCCAGGGGAAAACCCTACCAAACTAAAGCTAAGAAAAATTTAACTCTTTTAATCTATTCTATTACTCTTTCTTCTTTCCTTGTTCTATTGCTGACCATCTAGTTATTAATATAACCAAGTCAATTTCACCTCAAACTATTGCATTTAATGCTTGCCTTGTTATACCCCGTGAGGACTTGCCAAGTCAAAGACAGCTTTCTACTTCAGAAAAGTACTTCTGTGCCTCCTGACTCTCCTCAGACTAGGCATTAGTAAACTAGGACCATTTAATCCAGGGAGATTTTGATAAAGATCCCAGTGCCAACCAGGAGTGTTGCCCCCCGATGTAGGGCTTTCATGCCATAGTTGGTCCAACATTCTGTGGACCACTAAAGAGTAAGGATGGATTGCCCCAACCGGTCCAGTTTTTGTAATTTCCCTAAAACCATACATTCATTTTACTAGAGGATCATAGAAGTTAAAGACTTAAAACAAACTTTAGCAATTAAGACAGGATACCAAGATGCAAATGCCTGGTTAAAATGGATCAAATATTCCATCTGCCCGTTAAACAAAAGCAATTGTTATGCTTGTGCACGTGGCAGGCCAGAGGCCCAGATTGTCGACAAGGCGTAGGCTGCATGGTAGCTCTTTTACAGGATTCTACAGCCTGGAGTAATATGTTGTGCCAAGCTCTCTCTCTGCTATATCCCAAAGTCCGGCACCCTGTGGTTCAGCCCTCAAGGGCCATACAGCTTCCGTCTCCCAACACTAAGTTCGCTTCATGTCTCTCACGACAGGGGGGAAACTTAGAATTTCTTGGAGACTTGAAAGGATGCAGTGAGCTTAAGAATTTTCAAGAGCTTATCAATCAGTCAGCCCTTGTTCATCCCTGAGCGGATATGTGGTGGTATTGTGGTGGACCTTTACTGGACACTCTGCTGAATAACTGGAGGGGTACTTGTACTTTAGTCCAATTGGCTATCCCTTTCACCCTGGCATTTCATCAACCAGAAGGAAAAAAATAATAAGACATCATAAAGCAAGAGAAGCCCCTTATGGGTCTTTCAACTCTCATGTCTATTTAGACGCAATTGGAGCCACGAGGAATACCAGATCAATTTAAAGTTTGAAATCAAATAGCTGCAGGATTTGAGTCAACATTTTAGTAGGTGATAGTTAATAAAAATGTAGATTAGATAAACTACATCTATTACAACCAACAGCAACGAGCTTTTCATGAGTTAAAAGCAAAACTCCTGTCGGCCTGAGCCCTGAGGCTATCTGACCTGACAAAACTCTTTACGTTCTATGTGTCAGAAAGAGAAAAAATGTATGTTGGAGTTTTAACCCAGATTGTGGGGCCCTGGCCAAGGCCAGTGGCCTATCTCTCAAAACAACTAGACAAGGTTTCCAAAGGCTGGCCCCCAGGTCTAAGGGCCCTAGCAGCAAAGGCCCTGTTAGCACAAGAAGCAGATAAACTAACCCTTAGGCAAAACCTGAATACAAAGGCCCCCTATGCTGTGGTAACTTTAATAAATATCAAAGGACATCATTGGTTAGCAAATGCTAGATTAACCAAGTACCAAAGCTTGCTATGTGAAAATTCCCACATAACCACTGAAATTTGCAACATCCTAAACCCCACCACCTTGCTCCCAGTATCAGAGTGCCCAGTTGAACATAACTGTGTAGAGGTGTTGGACTTAGTCTATTCTAGCAGGCCCAACCTCTGAGACCATCCTTAAACATCAGTAGACTATAAGCAGTATGTGGACAGGAGCAACTTCGCCAACCCCTGCAAAGTGACTCTGAAGAAGATGACAAGCCCTGCTCCAGTCACACCCAGAAGCTAACTGGTCCATGCACTGCTTATAGTCTACTGATGTTTAAGGTTGGTCTCGGAGCCGAAGCATGAGGAAACTCATCGCAGAACTCATTTTCCTTAAAATCTGGACTTGCACAGTAAGGACTTCAACTGACCTTCCTCATACTGAGGGCTGTTCCCAATGTACACATCAAGTCACTGAGGTAGAACAAAAGGTTGCTATGGTCCTATTATTTTATGGTTATTATAAGTGTACTGGAACTCTAGAATGAACTTGTTTGTATAATGTTATTCTATGCAAGGTATGTAGCCCAGCAAATGACCAACCTGATGTGTGTTATGAGCCATCTGAGCCTCCCATGACCACAGTTTTTAAAATAAGATTAAGAACTGAAGACTGGTAGGGACTCATAAGCAATACGAGTAAAGTGTTAGCCAAAACAGAAAAAAAAGGGTGCCCAAATAAGTCACCTTAAAATTTGATGCCTGTGCTGTCATTAATAGTAATAAGTTAGGAATAAAGTGTAGTTCTCTTAATTAGAAAAGAGGCTATATGGCAGGAAATAACTACATCTGTCACAAATTAGGACTATGTGGAAATAAATGTAAATACTGGCCTTGTGTCATTTAGGCCACTTGTATAAAAAAAAAGAAAAGGATCCAGTCCACCTTCAGAAAGGAAAAAATGGCCCTTCCTGTACTAAGGGACAATGTAACCCCTTAGAGTTAGTAATAACCAATCCCCTTGATCCTCACTGGAAAAAAAGGGGGAACGTGTAACCCTAAAAATTGATGGAGTTAGACTGGATCTTTAAGTAAATATCATGGTTTGAGAAAAAGTTTATAAATGCTCTCCTGAGCCAGTATTTCAAACCTTCTATGATAAACTAAAAGTGCCAGTACCAGAAATTCCAGGAAAAACAAAAAAATTTGTTTTTGCAATTAGCCGAGCATGTAGCCCAGTCTCTCAATGTCACTTCATGTTATGCATGTGGAGGAACTGTAATAGGAGATCAATGGCCATGAGAAGCCTGATAATTAGTACCTACAGACCCAGTTCCTGATGAATTCCTGGCTCAAAAGAATCACCCTGATAATTTCTGGGTCCTAAAAGCCTCAATTATTGGACAATATTGCATAGCTAGAGAAGGAAAAGAATTTGCTCACCCCATAGGTGACTTAGTTGTCTGAGACAGAAACTGTATAATGGTATGACAAAAACAGTCACTTGGTGGAGTTCAAATCACACAGAGAGAAATCCATTTAGTAAATTTCCAAAGTTGCAAACTGTGTGGACCCACCTGGAGTCCCACCAGGACAGGACAGTCCCCACTGGATTATACTGGGTATGTGGGCACAGAGCTCATGCCAAATTACCAGACCAGTGGGCAGGTCAGTTGTGTTATTGGCACTATTAAACCATCTTTCTTCCTACTGCCCATAAAAACAGGCGAACTCCTGGGCTTCCTTGTCTATGCTTCCTGTGAAAAGAGAAGCATAGCTATAAGAAATTGAAAAAATGATAAATGGCTCCCTGAGAGAATCATACAATATTACAGGCCTGCTACTTAGGCACAAGACGGCTCATGGGGATACTGGGCCCCCATTTACATGATCAACCGAATCATACAGTTACAAGCTGTCTTAAAAATAATCACTAATAAAAACAGTAGAGCCTTGACTATTCTGGCCCAGCAAGAAACTCAGATGAGAAATGCTATCTATCAAAATAGATTAGCTCTCGACTACTTGCTAGCAGCTGAAGGAGAGGCCTGTAGGAAATTTAACCTTACTAATTGCTGTCTACACATAGATAAGCAAGGGCAAGTAGTTGAAGACATGGTTAGAGATATGACAAAACTGGCACATGTGCCCATGCAAGTGTGGCATGGATTTAATCCTAGGGCCATGTTTAGAAAATGGTTCCCAGTGCTAGGAGGATTTAAAACTCTTATAATAAGAGTTATAATAGTAATAGGAACCTGCCTACTGCTCCCTTGTTTGATACCTGCACTTCTTCAAATGATAAAAAGCTTCATCGTTACCTTAGTTCACCAAAATGCTTCAGCACAAGTATACTACATGAATCACTATTGATCTGTCTTGCGAGAAGATACGGGTAGTGAAAATGTGAGAACTCCCACTAATAAAATGAGTGAGAGTCCCAAAAGGGGGGAATAAGGGAGGAGACCACCCCTCATATCATCTTATGCCCAATTTCTGCCTCCAAAGAAAGAAGAAGTAAAAACTAAAAGACAGAAATGAAATCCACAGGCAGACAGCCCGGCGCCGCACCCTGGGCCTGGTAGTTAAAGACGGACCCCTGACCTAATTGGTTCTGTTATCTATAGATTATAGACATTGTATAGAAATGCACTGTGAAAATCCCTGTCTTGTTTTGTTCCGATCTAATTACCGGTGCATGCAGCCCTCAGTCACGTAGCCCCTGTTTGCTCAATCAATCATGACCCCCTCACATGCACCCTCTTAGAGTTGTGGGCCCTTAAAAGGGACAGGAATTGCTCACTCGGGGAGCTGGGCTCTTGAGACAGGAGTCTTGGTGATGCCCCCGGCCGAATAAACCCCTTCCTTCTTTAACTCGGTGTCTGAGGAGTGTTGTATGCTGCTCGTCCTGCTACAATATGAACAACGGGTGAGAACAAGTTGAGTGGAAGAAAGAGATCATACCATCTACTTAGAAAAGCATTACATTGAAGACAAAAAAAGGGTTCTACTCTTCACTATAATTCATCTGATTACTGGTAGGTCATAAGTCATAACTTGTTCAATAAAATAGATCTTATCTGTCCCAGAAGATTTTAGTAAATGTAAAGAGGAATATTCAGAGGGACTTTGAAAAGAAAATGTGCTACTTTCTGTGGAGTTAAAACTTTGGTGAAGTATGAACTATTTTTAATTGATGTTTTAGAAATTGAAATTGCAACAGAGTTACAAGAGCAAAGGTTCACAACTTTTCATAGCTATTGTATTTCTGTATATTCTGTCAAGTGACTTTATTATTTATTACATTTTTCATTTAGAATGGTTATTAAGGATATAAAAAGCCAGTGAAATTTTTGGAAGAACTTTTTACTATGAAAAACATCCCTTTAAACTCTTTAAAATTCTGCTTTTCAATGATGGTATGTGTATTAGTGGTTGAGAAACAGTGCTTAAAAGACATTTTAAAGTTCCAGCACTTGAAAGAAATATTAAGAAGCTGGATGATGTCACAGACTACAGGTAAATTATACTCCAGTGTGTCTTGGAAAGGCAAAGATGAGGTATACTATTTTTTCAGTTACATAGACAGACATATATAGTAAACATTTATTGGGAAATATGGGCAAAGTACTTCCTATAATCTGTTTCATTACTTTACTGAAGTTCCAACTCTTCTGTTTTTGATACTTTGACTTCATCTTGCATGAAAGATTTACTCAAAGATGATATGACAGTATTTCATAAGCAGGATTCTGGTATTGTTTTAGCGACAACAGGCACCAAAAATAGGTGGACATAGGATCAGTTATGAATTAAGCCTTGAGAATATCTCTAGGAGTTGAGACTATGTGATTCACCTGCTGGATTCTCATATCCTCTTCTGGCAAAACTAGAGAGGTCACAGTCAATCCACATATCCTGAGTACATTTAATTTTTACCAATGCATAGTATACTGATTAACAAGTCAGTGATATTGCCAATGAAAATCCATTTCTGACATCTGGCAAAGCATCAGTGTTGACTGAGATATGGAAAATAGTCTCGGGGTTTGTAGTAGCCTTTTCTGGAGTGTAGTCTCTTTGCTTTAATGCTAGCTGACCACTTCTAGAGTTTGGACTCCTGATCAGAATACTAGCTGACCATGGTTGTAACTTGACCTAACATACACATATTACTGTTGCAGGAAGTCAGGGACCCCGAACGGAGGGACCAGCTGAAGTCACAGCAGAAGAACATAAATTGTGAAGATTTCATGGACATTTATCCCTTCCTCAATCAATACTCTTGTGATTTCCTATGCCTGTCTTTACTTTAATCTCTTAATCCCATCATCTTCATAAACTGAGGATGAATGTTGCCTCAGGACCCTGTGATGATTGTGTTAACTGCACAAATTGCTTGTAGAGCATGTGTATTTGAACAGTAGGAAATCTGGCACCCTAAGAACAGGATAACAGCAATTCTCAGGGAACAAGGGAGATAATCTTAAAATCTGGCTGCTTGTGGGTGGGCAGGACAGAGCCATATTTCTCTTATTACCAAAAACGGGTAAGATAAATATCGCTGAATTCTTTCCCCAGTAAGGAATATTAATAATTAACAGCCCTGGGAAAAGAATGTATTCCTATGGCGGGGCCTATAAAATGGCCGCCCTGGGAGTGTCTGCCTTTATGCAGATGTAGATAAGGATGAAACATGCCCTAGTCTCCTACAGTGCCCCCAGGCTTGCTAGGATTAGGAAATTCCAGCCTGGCAAATTCTAGTCAGACCGGTTCTCTGCTCTTGAACCTTGTTTATCAATGACAATGCATGCATAGCTGGACATGGAAGTTCATTCATGATTCTAGTTTTGCCCTGACCTTGTGATCTTGCCATGACCTCCTGCCTTGTGATCTTTGGTCACCCTTGAAGCATGTGCTCTCTGTGACCCATACCCTATTCATGCACTCCCTCCCCTTTGAAAATTGCTAATAAAAACTTGCTGGTTTTATGGCTCAGGGGGCCTCACGGAACCCCACAACATGTGATGTCTCCCCTGGACACCCAGCTTTAAAATTTCTCTTTTGTACTCTTTCCCTTTATTTCTCAGACCAGCCAACACTTAGGGAAAATAGAAAAGGACTCACGTTGAATATCAGTGGTGGGTTTTCCCCTGATATATTACCACAGTGTCTGTGCTGAGGTATTTTAATGTAAGTTAAAACATTACTACATTCCACTTAAAATATTTCAGAATATATGCTTGAATCTAGATCAATTCAGGAAGCCAAGAGAAATGGGGTCAGTACTTCAAAGATTGTGAACTCCTCGAGAACACTCATCACATCTCACCAAAACATGGCCACATAACTATTTAAACTTCTTTAAAGAAAGAAACCAAGAAATCACTGTTACCTGTTTAGTACTCGCCCTCTGATATTGAGTTCTCATGTAAATAGCTGCCTTTTAATACCTATTTGACAAGAAAGTGTGAAATATAATTCCATTTAAGATCTGAAAGTAGACACGAAGAGTAACTTACTTGAAAGATACTTAATAAAGCTTTACTACTATCTACCAATCCCTTAGCTTTCTGTAGGTAGAAAGATACAGAAACACAAATTCTGTTCAAAAAGGCTCATAATTCATTAGGGACAGTGAGAATAAAACAAGTAAATAATGAACTATTATATTGGATACTACTGCTACTAGAAATGAGACTTTATCATTAAAATAATTTACTTTAAAAGCAGGAACAGAAAACAAGGATAGCAAGTGTTTGGATCAAGAATCAAGAATGAGGTGAGAAGTTGCTAAAAGTTTATTGAATCATAATTTACTGAGTGCCTACTATTATATTTATTTGAATCTAAGATGTCAAACAATCTAGCTTTTTTGGGGGAAGCAATATATGAAATGTGCCCATCAGTTGTGAGAAGCATTTTCAGAAATGTAAAAATATGAATAGACATGTTCATATAATATGTGCCAAGCACTTTGCTAGATATAGTAGGTACATAGATCTGCCTAATAGCCATGATCTATCATTATAAAGATAAATCTAGTGGAGGTACACAAATAAACACCTAAAAATATAATTATCATGTTATGTTGCAAGCAATTCTGGATAAATCCAGTCAAGTGTATACAAGCAAAAAATGTAACTTAAAAAGGTTGAAACAGATATTTCTCTAAATCTGTTTTATTCTCTATTTTTTGACTGGTGAGTACTAAAAAGGTTCATGCAGTATGATTACTCTGTTTCATCTTCTTTCTCCCCACATCTATCACCCTTGGGAGTTCTGCTGTAAATTGCACTCCTGTTTCTCTTGCCTTTTTTTTTCAGATGATTTCTCCACAATGTTGGCACCCTGTCTAAATTTTCAGTCATCATTAGTTTTATCAATTCAAATTTATATACCTTTATTGCATATTAAGAATTTCATAATGTGTCAAATTTATCCCAAACTTCTAGCTAAAATCTTTAAGAGTGCTGTTAAAGATAATGGAAACAAGCACTATTTTCTTTACTTAGAGAACAAGATTGGCAAAATAATGTCAATTATTTTGCAATATGTTCCATTAATCAGTATATATTAAGTATCACTTAACCGTATTTACAATATTATGCTGGGACTGTGGGAGATAAAATTAGGGACAGTGAGAATGAAATTCTCATTGTTACATGTTTTCTACTTTAAAGGAGGTTCAAATCTAGTTGAGAAGATAAGAAAGAGGATATTCTTCTGTATGTCAGTCAGTAAATAACATTTATTTAAAACAGGTCACTATCTTGGGTTATGTAAAGGGCTGGGTGTTGGAGAAACAAAAAAGAGGAAAAGAAAACAAAAAAAAATTCTCATAACCTGCTAGTGAGAACACTCCTTCAACAGCTTGTTAATCATTATATTTTATTTCACTCTAGTCTACATATATATCAGAAACGAGAGAGATAATCAGACCCTACATACTGCTTTGACCCAATTGATTACAAAACATTAATAAATACATTCCCAATTTTTCTTTAGCTAGTTGTCTTTCAAAAGTTTATTATTCCCAAACCTGAAAGAAACACTTCATCTTATGAAAGCACAACACTTCATTCTATTTTTGCCATTTCTTAAAATCAAAGCAACCATGGAAAGATTATTCTCATAAACTTGTTTTTTATTGCTAACTTGGCATATTCAGCTTAATCGTCTGGTGCAATGTATGTATTCTCAAAGATAAATAGATGATCTTGACACTTGATCTTGGCACAATGAAAGAAAAGCTTATATTTTCAAATATAAGGTCTGTATATTACCATATTATAAGGTTAGGATGACAGAGGAGCAGGATATGTCTTCAAAAAGTCAAAGACATCTTGTTATTTGGTTGATAAACTATGAATTTAAGAAAATCTGATTGTAGGAGGCTAAGTATTAAAAAAAAACTGAAATACAGATCCTAAACATGATGACTTTTTAAAAAATATCTTATACCCAAACAAATATGTACATTATAGGCATATTGCTTGCAAAGGTTGCAATCTCAGATATATTATGTTCTAGCTATAACATTTTCTAGGAATTTTTCTAATGAACCTGCATAGTATCTTATAACAAATATGAGGCCAGCCACATCTAAAGTAGAAAACTTTAGGTGGACATTGTTATAAATGACACTGATTAAATGTGAAAAGGTCACAGTAACAAGAAAGCCACTAAAAGTGTCATCTGGACTTCATGAGACAAAGTAAATGTTTTGTGCAAAAGTATGAGATTACAAAATACATTAAAATAGCAGTAATTAACAATAATGTATTATTTTCTTTAATGAACATAACTAAAAGTACACTAATAAATATATGCATTCTATGCATAGCAAAAAAAGATCAATTTTGCTACTCCAAGGAGCAAGTGATGGAAATACCTGATCAGATTCATGTACACAGTGTAAGTGGTACTGGAAGCCAGACAATCAAGGCTTAACAACTGGAGTGAAGAACCAGTGCAATGAGGATATCTCGTCAGATCCCGTTTCCCATGAGACTGTCATTGTTTCCGTCACACACACCCATTTCAGGTGCCAGGTGGCACTAAAACCTCATGCCCATCAGGATGAACCAGTCTTTCCATCCCTTCTATCTCCCTAAATTGGGTTGAGAAGGGCACTTGGGCAATGGAACACAGTCATCAGCACACATTCATGTTCAGCCTTGGAAGAATTAGGTTTTAGATGCCCACACTGATCGAAGTAAAACCTAAACATGCAGGATCACTTTTTAAAAAGCAGAGATGGAAATGTGGAGAAAGTCAGGACCTCTGTCACTCCTCTTTTGATCACCATGACAGGCGGGGATCATGGCCACATAAAGCTATTTTAGCTTTCAAATTACCCTCTGAGCATTTGTCTTACTTAACCCCTTGATCTCATCATTTTTTTTGACTCCTGGGAGGTTGCAATCCCGTGTTTATCTACTCTTTCTCCATTTTTGCTGTCTCCCTTTCCTCAGTTTCTATTCTCCCATTTTTAAACATGCATAGTTCTTCTCTGTCGCAAATTATCAATCTTATTATTTCATTGCCCTCTTCAAAAGGCATTCTGTTTCCCACTTTCTTTGACACCAACTGGCCTATGCAGCTTTCTCCATTTCCTTACCACCCACTTCCTTGTTAGTTTTTGCAAACTGACCTCCCATTCTGCCTCCTCTCCCACACCAATACCAGTTTTTAAAGTTACCAAGTATCTCTTTTCAAATGCTTTTCCTTGTTCTGTTTGATATCCAACCGGCTGTCCTCTCTAAAGACTTTGTGATACATTTCTTGTTCCTTGCCTTCTGTGACCTGACATTATCCATAGTTTCCTCTGATGCTTCTTTCTTATTTTTATTTATTTATTTGTTTGTTTATTTATTTATTTTTTGCCTATTGGTTGCATTTTTCTCATTCTACTTTTAAGCTGTGAAAATTGTTCAGGGCTCAGACCTTGCTTTTGCAATCTTTTCCTTTCTAGACCAAGGGATTTTAAAGTATGTTCCTCAGTCTGAAGTACCTGAGAAGCTATCACTAAGGTTCAAAGAACAGCTGACAGGGTAGGCAATGGGTGCCTTCCTACCACTTGAAACAGAATAGTTCTGATTTTACCTGTTTTATTTGTTTTACTTGGTTTCTTTTGGAGAGTTTATTTGTATTCATCAGTGTACTGAAAATTATATCAGTAATAAAACCTGGATTTCATTTCTTGTTTTACCACTATCTATATAACTTTACACAAATATTTTAAAGCATGAATGCATCTCTTGCATCTAGTCCTGTGAATGCCCTTTGTCTGAACTACTTTTCTGCCCTATTCCTTAGCACCTTCCTAACTTCTACTGCATTTTTTATTCTACGTTATTTCCTCCAGGAAGGCTTCTCTGAACCTCAAAACTGGGTTAGGTGGTCTCCTGATGTGGTGCTATAGCATTTTGTACCAACATTTTAATCTGGCACTCATTTCCTCATGCTGTCTATTTGTCTACATTCCCTACTCAACTGGAAGTTCACTGAGGACAGAATATTAATCACCATGGTTTTCCTAGCACCTAGTATAATGCCTGGCATGTAGTAGATCTGAAAATCCAACCAGAGATAATTACATATCTCAGCAAGGATATCCAAATTCAGTGAGATTCTCTTTCAGATAAGGATAAATGAAAAGACATGTATCAATGTTATCCCTGGTTTTGATCAAACTATCCTTCCCATTTCCTTGACAACTATGCTCAGTACCTTCTTAGCCCTATTTACAACATTCTCACTATTTGCTTTTATTGGGAAAGTTATTTTATATTTCCACTTTGATTTTTCTTATTCAAAAATGGGGGTCAGTTGTTTAAAGTTATCTCTAAATATAAAATAAAAGTGAAAGTACTAAAACTCACATTATTTTCAACATTATATCATTACATCATTCTTAACAAAATTATAACATTGCACGATTTTGGTCTGACTTCAACAATTTAAACTTCTTGTAGTAAATAAAGATTAAAAAATATTAAAAGGGTTCAAGGCCATATCTATGCAGTTTATATGGAAATCATTGGTGGTTGATGCAGAGATGATAACTGTCTCCTAAAGAACATATTGCTTCAGATATTTGCAGTATAAAAAACTGTATATAAACACAACAAAAAATTATACGATTAAATAATGGGGCCATTTAATGGCCACATATAGTCTGCAGACAAAGCTTGAGAGACATTCCAGACTGTTGATATACCAAAACTAGAAGGAGCAACAGATCCAATCACATCTTTAATCCTGGACTGTAACATCACTTTCAACAAGTAATACCTGAGTATTTCCATCACAAATGTCACACGTGCCAAAACCAAAATTAAATTTTTCATTCAGTGATTTATGTTCTTACCACACTTTCAAACATCTAGTAAGATTTAGACCCAATAAGTTTATTTTACCTTATTGCTCTAAATTTGAAACCTTATATTTTCATTACTATGTTTCTTCGAATTACTGTAAATTAAAAAGACCCTGAAATAACACCAAATAGCATATATTTTGCTAAAGTAAAATTGGTGTATATTAAGATGGACTTGGTTCCTTATCTACTTATTTTAGAGAACACTAGACAAATAGAACTTTAAAAAGATACTCTTGGCAGAGATGGTATAATGATAATGCAAGTATCAGATGAGTGGCTGATTAAATAACTTTTAAAATCCTGTTCAACTCTGAGAGTCAGGATTTAGGTCATGAATCAACTTAAGGCACATTCTCTGCTGAGTAATTTCCTCATATTTCTTGTAACAATAGCAATATTTGTAAAAAGAAAAGCCTCAAAGCCAGCAGGGGAAATGGTACTTACGAGTATTGTGTCAGCAGTTCCAGATCATTATGCATGTTGATTGGATAAGCTTCACTGAGTTCAAACAACTTCTCCAGGGCCTCATAAATGAAAATGATGCAAATCAGGGAAGCAAAAGCTTCTTCAGTAAACCGAGTGATGTAGCAGACAAGGGAACTAGCATCAGTGGCCACAAGTATGATACACAGAGTTGCTGTCCAAAGTCCAATGCTAGCTCTTAAAGATAGGTATGACAGCCCATATTCTCTGGGAGGAGGAAAAGGAAAGAACAGTGAAAAGAAGGTCATTCAACAGCTTGCTATCATTTTAAGCAAATGAAAATAAACCTCATTCAGGAAGTGAAAGTAAATAAGCTTCACATCCTATGAGTATCTAAATTCAAGACTTTGTCTAAAGTCTTGTTTAAAGCAGGGGTCCTCAACCCTCTGTCTGTGGCCTGTTAGGAACGGGGTTGCACAGCAGGAGGTGAGTGGCAGGCGAGTAAGCATTACAGCCTGAGCTCCGCCTCCTGTCAGATCAGTGGCGACATTAGATTCTCATAGGAGCACAAGCCCTATTGTGAACTGTGCATGTGAGGGATCTAGGTTGTGTACTCCTTATGAGAATCTAATGCCTGATGATCTGAGGTAGAATAGCTTCATTCCAAAACAATCTCCCCCACCCAATTTATGGAAAAATTGTCTTCCATGAAACCAGTCCCTGGCACCAAAATGGTTAGGGACCAGTGGTCTAAAGGGAACATCTAAAGGGACAAAATTAAGAGGGATTTCTCAGCGCTTATAACTGAGTCTTACTCTTTAAAAATATTACATAACAACATACATAAATCTTTTGCTTTTCCTCTGTTCCCATGATGAAGCAAAAATGATAAACTGAATCAAACCAGGCAATTCTGTCTCTATTAACAGACCTCCAAAAGTGATGTTGGGAGAAGTATAAATATAGTAAAGAGAAAAGGAAGAGGCTAAGGGCTGAAAAGTACATAACACTTACTTGCAAAATTTAAACAAAATCTTTTCAAACACCAAAACTGGTCCTGTACTGCCTAATATGGTAAGAGGCTGTCCACCAAAGAGAGAATAGGCTATCCCAGTCATGGATGCTCCAAAGAGAGATTCAATTGCACTCTGTGTAGAGATATAAATGGTTCAATTACCTAAGCTGTACAGGAAGCCATTGTAGCTAAGGAGAAGACATTTAAAATACACGGATATGTGCTTTCTCCTTCACCATGAAAAGCCTAGCAATCCTGGGCAACATGTGGGGTAGGATGATGACTAAAGGGGCTGACAGTAAGAAGAAAATGCATAGTAGCAAAGGTGGAGGTGTTCTTTTCACTTTCTTATCTCACATCTCTGTTGCCTTACAAAAGGTTTAAATGTATTCAGGATTAGCATCTGGACAGAAACATGGCCCAGGTATATAGCAAATGGACCTCTTGTGAGACAAGAACTGAGCCTAAACCTAGCTTAGGATTGGGGGGCTGAGGGCAAGGCATCAGATGAGAACCTTTTGTAAGACTCAGAACTAGTCATTCTGAGACATTCCACCCCCAGATTACAAGTTCCGCTAGCCATCCAGGAAATTCATATAAGGTTTATCTAGCAGACCATATATCAAATCTCTCCAAAATTAAATGCTTACTTATCTAACTGAATCTTAAAAATGGATTATGTTTCAAAGTTCAGAGAAAAGCATGATACATACTATACGCCCTTCAGTTGCTTCTCCCAGCAGTCCTCCAAATGTGATGACAGGAGACATACACGCGCAGTAGAGAAACAGAAAAGATGCTAAGCACTGCAAGCTGAAAGCATCTCTGAAGTCACTCCAGAAGTATGGAGCTTTTCTTTTGATATCTAAAATAAGTCCCCCAAAAATCCTAAGACAGGGGGGGAAAACACAATAGTGAAACCCAAATATAAAAAAACACACAAGTCAAAATGCTCATTTGCTTTGTTGCCAGGTCACAGTATATGTTTTCCATCAGCAGAGGTGAGACCCACATAACCTGCTGCATTGTATTATAATAATCTACAGGGAGGCACTGCACAACTATGTTACTCAATTCCTAACCCAATATCGTGTCAACCACCAAAAATCCCAGGTTCTCTTAAACAAGGTTCAGAGCTGTTCACCAATCATAATTCAAATAATGAGATTCAAGGATTACTCTAATCTCTGTGCCATTTCTACGTCAACCTACTCCTCCTAAACTCAGGCCTACCACCCTCAATTATTGGCAGTATTTCTAAATGTTTAATTCCATTTAGCATAGCAGGGAGGGAGGGAGGGAGGGTTAGCTGGCTTTTCTATACTCCAGTAGTGAGCATCACCCTAGAGAGAAAAAGCAATGTTTAACCATAGCTCCAGTTACCTACTCTCTCAGCCAAACAAACAAACAAACAAAAATCCCTCACTAGATATTGTTGCAGGACGACATCTAAATGTCCTTTTGGATGGCAGCAATACTTAGTAGAGACAGATAGGTTCCGGAGCTGTTTTCATTTTTAGAAAACTAGGAGGGAGTCCTTAATAATAATCAAACTAGATAAATGTAATTTTGATCCACTCTTACGTTAACACATCCCAACATCTGTGATTCACAAGACAATAGTGACCTTACTTGGTATAAATTCATTTACTCCAAATATATCCAAAACCATATTGAAACACTTGAAAGAGAATTTTTTTGGGGGAAAAGTATTAAACTGTGAAATGGTGCTTTAAATTTGAGAGCTTTTAAAAAAAATCTATTAGAAATGAGACCATTAATAAGTAGGTATTCTCATTTTATGAACATCTAATAACAATATGCAGACTTAACATTTGTCTACTGTAAGTTGTTTTGTTCCGTGGAATAATGATGTGATAGCAAAATGAATTAGACTATGAGTAAGTTCCTACGTGAAGGTTAATGTTAATGGTGAAAAAAACTTATGCTCCAATAAACTGCCAGCGTGCTGAGTATACTTGGATCACACAAAACTGTTACATTTTTCTTATTTATTTTATATATAGGAATATTCATTTGGCAGTCCTAGAATCACTTCAGAAAGGATTGTTCTTTTTAGAAAAAAATTCTGGTTAGAATTTGAAATAAAAGATGTACATATTATGAATAATTAAAATATTTTACCATGTAATTTCTCTGATCTGATTTATCTGTAATCGTTACATAATAATAACTATTCTACTATTACGCAGGTATAAGATCACTATATTTTCCTATGATTGGTTCCATCAGAGAGCTATGGAGTAGGAGAGGGTTGAGAAGAATGAAACTTCAATTGAATAAAAGGACATTTGAAACTCAGAGAAGCTTGCAGAGAACCTGTGAAATATTTGTACACATAAAGATCACCTTAGGCTTCTCTACCCATGTTTAGTAAAACATACACATATATATTTTTTTATTTTGGGGATCATTTCTGAATAATTTGTTAACTTATCAAAGTCACAATTCAAAACAGATTTACTCTACCAGTCTATTTAGGCATTCATTTATGATTTATATCCCACCTAATCCCAAAAAGAATTTGAGGTGGTTATGAGCTATTAATTAGTAATTAATATTTATAGTTTTGATAGCACTTTATATTAGACCATTGATTCTAATCAATTACTTATTAGAGCATACATTAGTCTGAATAGTTGTTATAGTACTGTGTATAAATGTGCTTTTAGCAGTAAAAATCTAAATCCGGAAGTGGGAGTTCATTACAGAGAACAGTGCAAGAGCAGCCCAGATGTACACCAGCAACTCCAGGAGAGCAGATGAGTAATGGATACTTCAAGTCATGTCAGCAACAGAATCTGTGGAAGAACTCTGGAGAAGCGAAGATACCGGATATTGGTGACCTGGGAGGATTTAGGAAGCAGTAAGGAAAAGTGAACTTCGAAAAAAATCTAAGCTATGTGGCATGTTACACCTGAGAAAGAGAAAAAAATACCAACAAAAATAAAAAGACAGCATTCAAAAGTATGAAAGCAAACAGAATGAGTAACAAAGGTTCCAGTGAAGGGAAAAGGAAAAAATTGTTTGAACCATCTCAAATTAGGTATCAAGCCTGAGGAAGACATTAAAGGACATTTCTTCAGAGACAACACATAGATAAATGGAAAGAACACAGAATTAAAATGCAGAGTGCTCAGGAACTGGAAAGTCAGCTTAGAGGACACATTGCAAGCAGTACAGAAAATGGCCTTGAGGGGAGGGGAGCACCAATCCTGCAAAGTCTTTGCATCTGCCTTTAATTACAATGGAGGCTATACACATATTCCCTAAAGAGAGACCCACCCAAGGGTTTCTGATTTTCTGCTCACACATTGCTTAGAGAGAGACAAGCTGTCAAAAAAAACCATAAAGCACCATTTTAAGAAATAAATTGAAGCTTTCATCTCTTCAAAGATGTGTGATTAGAAAATAAATCATATAGCTCTTTCAAATCACAGCCGTAAAAATAAAAAATACCATTATATACCTCCTACTTGCATTGAATGAGATAGGGCCTACAAGACTGAGTTGTTGGTATTTAGTTTTATTTCTATCTTGAACTTGAAGCTTTCAATGGGTTCTTTTGGAAGGGTCAATTGACGGTTTTCCTTTTCATTCTAAGAATCTGGGAATGCATTTTATGCACAGTAAAATGAAAGACTAGGTAAAGTATAATGGAAGGGTGTCTCCACTGTTTTAGTTTAACAGTAATGACAATCATTAGCAACTACAGAGAAATCAAACTAAATGGCATTTTCACCCTCAAAAAGCAGCTATTAAAAGTATAAAATAAATTAGATCTCAAAATAGCAATTCCTAACAGAGAAGAATGGTATGTCATTTGGTCGTTGAAGTCCCATAGAAGTGATTTTCACTAACCTTCCAGTTCTCTGGAGTTCAGGTCCACTATGCCCTCCGTGGGGCTCTGCTTCCCCATGAGCTGCTGTTCCATTTGGTACAGCAGGAATCTTCCTCTTCTCCTGTGGAGAGTTTCTTTGTTCGTGTGTTTTGTTTTATTTTAATTTCAGGTGTTAATTGTAAATAACAATAACAGTTCATTTTCCTTGAAGCAATATGCACAATAGCTGAGAACCTAGGCTCTGTACTTATTTGTTGCTTGACCTCTGGGAAGTTATTTAGCCTTTTAAAGTGTTAGTTTCTTCCTCTGTTTACTGGGGGTAACATCAGTATCTATCTTATAGTGTGGCTAAGAGAATTAAATGAGGTGATGGACACTTATTTATTCTTTCAACTAATACTGAGTGCCTAGTGTGTGCCATTCATTGTAATGAATGCTAGAGCTGCAAAGGTGGGCAAGAAAAAGCATCCTGTTAGTGAAAAGAGACAATAACCTTAAGATATCAGGTACAGATGGGAGCTATGAAGAAAAATGAAGTAAGGGAAGGGGAAAGAGAGAGATCAGGATGCGGGTAGGTTGGCGTGAGGAGGTGTTAAGTATGGTGGTGTTATATGCCTGGCATAGTTTAATTGTTCAAAGAACAGTAACCATCATCACTATTTTTAAAGTATATTTCCCTGTGTGATTCCAGCTAGTATCTTTCTACCCAGAAAATAGTTTACGATATGGGTCTCTTTAACTCATAGAGTGTCAAAGACGATTGTAAAAGGAGGCGTCTAATTTAACCAATGACAAATTAGTGGAGATTCAGGTAAGTATTGTTTTCCCAAAGGTCTATTCCATCCACTTTTGTTGGTGAATATGATTTTTTTAAAAATCAGAAATTTCTACCTAAAATCCTACCTATGGTGATCTTAGAGCACACCAATGTGTTCAAAAGCACTTCAAAGGATAATAGGAAAAATCTTAAGTGGTGAAATTACAATTTTTACTTGACCACCATTCCAAAATAGAATTAGTATAAACATGAAAAACAAAAGTGACTCATAAACTGATCTCACTTACCAGGAGACATCTAGGTAGAATGATAGAGGTTTAACATATAAAAAAGGTTTTGAAAAATACACAATATAAGAAAGTTTATTGCTTAATATTTAACAATTTCCCCAGGTAAATAGATGGACGCAATAAGACTAAAGTTCAAAGATAAAAGAGAAGCATCTGTTAACTGATGAAGGAACTGTCTTTACAGGTAAATAGGATACATTAATAAAGGGATTTAAGAGTTATCCTCAGTACCTACTTCCCAATCACCCAGGAAAACAATTCATAGCTTTCACAAGTCTCAGAAAGCAAGTATTATTATGTGGTCTTCTGGGAGAACACTACTGACTAGATAAATTAACTCTATTTTACAATGACAAAACTAACAGAAGGTGATGTTTTGGGAGCCAAGCAAGGAATGTATATTAAGGAAAAGGGAGTCATCAACTCTTAAATGCTGTTCATTGATAGGTTAGATAAAATGCAGGTTGAGAAGTGACCATGGGACTTAGCATTGTGGAGATCATTGTTCGCGTACTTATTTTAGTGAAGTGGTAGGGGCAAAAGCCTCTTGGAGTGAGTGTTAAAAGAGAATTAGAGGAGAGTAACTGGAGGCAAGTAGTGTAGAGAACTCTTCTGTGGCATTTTGTTGCAAAAGGGAATGAATAAGAGTGGCAGGCTGGGTAGTGGTATCAAGAGAGTTCTTTTATTTAAGATTGGTAAATTTAATAGTATGTTGTATGCTAATAAAAGTGATAAAATACAGAAAAAAGGATTTGATGATATAGAAGAGAAAGAGGAGAATTGGTAGAGTTGCGCTCTTGAGTAGATGTGAAGAGATAGGCTCTTTCTAGTGCACAAGTAGAAGGCTGACTTTGGCTAGTTCATCAATAGTAATGAACAGGAAGGCAGAGTATGTGCATGCAGATGCTGGCCGGTGGGTAGGTATGATGGTAGCAATCTATAGGAGTTCTTTTTTGATTGTTTCAAATTTCTTAGGGAAGTAAAAGGCACATCAGCATATGAGAGTGAGGGTCAGAAAGGATGTGCTGAAGGCTTGAGGAGAGAAGAATAAGTGTGAATTAGTTATCAAGTGAGAATGATTGGACTAGGGAAGTGTAGTATGATGAACCTGCGACACGAAGGGCTCACTTAAGGTATGCGGTCATGAATTTATGTGAGACCAGTCAGTGTAGTTACATGTTTTCCTTCCGCTTCAGCTTCATCAATGTGGTACAGAGTGAAGTGTTGGAATTCTCACAGGGTTATGGTTTTGATAAGCAAGTACATGATATAAGAGAAGAGCAAATAAGTTGAGGGTACACAAAAGGGAGTGATTTTAATGACTGACACAAAGTTCTAATGAATATTTTCACAGTTATCCCTGGAGGTGACAGGTTAATCTTCTCTTAACTGAAAGGAAAAAAAGTATTTAAAATGCTGGGATTTGCACATTTCAAATGAATAAAAAAGATGGAAATTATCCCAATGGTAAAAATATTTGGGCCAGGCGCGGTGGCTCACGCCTGTAATCCCAGCACTTTGGGAGGCTGAGGTGGGCAGATCACGAGGTCAGGAGATCAAGACCATCCTGGCTAACACGGTGAAACCCCGTTCTCTACTAAAAATACAAAAACTTAGCCGGGCGCGGTGGTGGGCGCCTGTAGTCCAAGCTACTCTGAGGCTGAGGCAGGAGAATGGCATGAACCCGGGAGGTGGAGCTTGCAGTGAGCCGAGATGGCGCCACTGCACTCCAGCCTGGGCGACAAAGCAAGACTCCATCTCAAAAAAAAAAAAAAAAAAAAATATTTGAATGAGTATGAGGTCAGAATGTTTAATACATATTAACTCATTTCACTCCATCTAATAGAAAACATAGCCTCATGCTATCTATTACTCAATTACAACATGCATTTTTAAAACATGAATGTTGAAAAGAAGCATAAAGCATATCTGAAATTCAAATTTGTTGTATAGAACTATGCTGTCTAATATGATAACCACAAACTGCATATGTCTATTTACATTTATGGTAATTAAAATGAAAAATTCTGTTCTTTAGTCACAGTAACAACATTTCTAATGCTTACTAGTGGCCTGATTACTAGACAGCATAGATATAGAATATTTTCATTATTGCAGAAGACTGTTGGACAGTGCTGATATAGAGCATCAACAGAGAGGTTAAAACATTTGTTCAAGGTCATACATATATAGACAATTGCAGAACCCAGATGCCCTGATTCTTAATTCGATGTTCTTTTTAAGACTGCCTCTCAATACCCAGAATCCAATAATTAATTCTGATTTTAAAGGGTGTCATAAAATCATAAACAATATTGGCCTCCCGTCACTCAACTTGCCTCAAAAACATTATTGTTCACAAAGCTGTTTTCAAAAACACTTAACTTCATCTTTAATGTTTCAATAGCTAATTGGTGTTATAGTGAATTTTAAAGCCTCATTCTGAATGTGTTAATATTTTGCTGAATTTCTCCAAATAATATTAATTAAGGAGTTTCTACATATTCAGGAAGCATTATATTGCCTTTTATAATATCATTAGTATAAAGATGTATTCTACAAGTACAGGAATGAGACAATCTATAACCCCTATAATTAATTATTAGGTAACTGTTTTTATTTTAGTAATAGATCAACTGAAATATGTGGTAGCAGTTACAGAATCACAAAATGGTTAAGTTTTGAGAAAAGGAAACAGTCTTTAATAATTATGAAATGACTGCAAAATGAAAATATAAAAATGAGGTATCCATAGAGTTTCTTTAAACTGACAGTGAAATTGAGACACCCTTTTTAAGTACTCATGGTTGAGTGGTACAACTGCTCATTTGCCCACCTCTGGCAAAGCAGGAAAATTTCTAATTCCAGAGCTGGGTCAATTAGACCATCTGTCGCTTCCAATAGGGCAGCAGAGTCAGACCAGGCTGAACTCTGCAGGGCAAAGGCCAAAGGCAAGACTAAGTACGTAACAACTTGGGAGGGCTGTGGGAGGCAGATTCAGTAGGCATAGAGGTGGCAGTGTGAGGAGTGAGCTTAACAAACATTTGGTCATCATTCTTAATAGTCATGACTGCAATTTAAAAAGTGACCCTAGAAAATAGCAATGCTTTATATTTCTATCTTTCTGGATTGTATGATGGGTAAAATATCCATTACATGTTCATAAGCAAAATTAAAAATTCTTTATATCACACATCCACACAAAAGCAACACAAATATAAGAATTACAATTTTAAAATCTTCCCAATATTTACTGTGATTAGCAGTAATAAATGTGGAGTTTTCTACATAATATGATTAAGTCATGTCTTTGAACTTTCCTAATGCTTGCCAATTTCAAAGTGATGTATCAAAACATAGAAGGACAGTAATGGGCTTTCTCTCAGGCCATATTTTATATTGTTATTACAATTTTAATCTTCCTCTTGTATAATACATGTTAAGTAGGAGCTAAAATCTTTCCAGGTATATGGCACTGTTTGATTAGTAGGTTGTCATCAAACTGCCAAGTTTCTCAGTAATGTGTGTTGGAGAGTATTAAGAAATATCTTGTAACTTCATGCCCCTTCTGCCTTCGAGGCTATCATTTAAATCATTTGAATCTTCTTGATGGATTATGCTATTTTGAAACATGCATTTAAAAGACAAAAAATATTCAATTTCAAAGAATGTCTTCAAATATACATACCTGGGAAGGTACATTTTTGGGAGGCTCTATCCGGATGCTTGGATCCCATTCTCCAGGAGGGAGAACAGTAACCTGATCCAGAAACTCATCAATTCCTGATACCAAGTCATTACGATCTTTAGCTTTATAAGCCACATCATGAAATACCTTTAGAAGAAATAGAAATATTATTTATAGTTTAAAAATAATTATAAAATATTAATGTGTTCAGTGTTTTCAACACAGTTATCTCACATGTGATTATAACAATTTGAAGAAACAGACAGCTCTGACTCTAAAGAAGTTTATAATGTAAAATATTATAATTTATTTTATGGATCCATATAGGTAACTATTTTTCTTAAGATGTCAGATGAATGTTGAAATTTCTAGAGGGAAGGAGGAAGGGAAAGAAAAAGGAGGATGAAAGGAAGCTCATTAAACTAGAATTAGGCAAAAGTTATTTATGTATGGGAAAATCAGTTCCTGGAGGAAGCGTTTGCTTAAAAATAGAAATAAAAATTTGTAAAATGTGTTGGAAATTTCAGCAGTATTTATACCTGGCATAAATTAATTAATTTAAAGGGTTAATTTTATTTCAATTTTGAAAATAATACTAAGGTTATAAATTAGTATTTTCTGGATATATAGTCATTCCTCAGTATCTTTGGGGGACTGGTTCCAGGATTCCCTGCAGATACAAAAAATCTATGGATACTTGAGTTCCTTATATAAAATGGAGCAGTATTTGCACATACCCTATGCATATCCTCCTGTATTTAGAGGGTCCCCAACTTTCTATAGTTTCTCTTACAATCTTTTGATTTTATGATGGTGCAAAAGTGACATGCATTGAGTAGGCTCCTCAACTTTCAATGGGGTTAAGTCTGGATAAATCTATCACAAGTTGAAAACATCGTAAGTCAAAAACATAGTTTCCACTTACGATATTTTCAATGGGGGGACATAACCCCCCATTGAAAGTTGAGAAGCATCTGTACTTTAAATCATTTCTAGATTATTATAATATCTACACAGTGTATATGCTATATAAATAGTTGTTATACTGTATAATTTTTATGCATATGGTTTTTATTGTAACGTTGTTATTTTTTATTGTCCCCCCTGGAATATGTTTGATTTTTGTTTTTAGAGGCAGGGTCTCGCTCTGTCATGCAGGCTGGAATGCAGTGGCACAGTCATAGCTCACTGCAGCCTTGAACTCCTAGGCTTAAGCTCCTGCTTAAGCTCCTAGCTTCTGAGTAGCTGGGACTACAGGTGTGTACCACAAAACCTGGCTAATTTTTTAAAAAAATTATTGTACAGACAGGGTCTTGCTATGTTGCCTGGGCTGGTCTTGAACTCCTGGTCCCAAACCATCCTCCGCCTTGACCTCCCAAAGTGCTGGGATTATAGGTGTGAGCTACTGTACCCTGACTTTTCAAATATTTTTGATTTGCAGTTAGTTAAGTTCAAGAGTGCAGACCCTGAAGATACAGAGGGCCAACTACATATTATATCTTTGCAGTACAGAAAGTGTATTTCCACACAAAGTATGAGTTACATTTCATACTTATTCCCTCCACCTCCCCTCCACACACATGTGCTGTGTTAGTCATTTAGGGTGTTCACAGATATTCTAGGTTTTCTTCTAGACCACGTGGTAAGATTGTACTTCTTTGCCTTCTTTGATATTTGGATTAGGTATATTCTACTTGGGTGTACATATGTCACTTTTGAATGGAAGTTATGAGTACCAATGTGTGATTTATCACATTGCTTTTTTTCTGGTTTAGTGACTGAGAAAACACAGGTACAGATAGAGCTTCTATAAGTGCAGGGAGCCTAAGTGATTATAATGAGCAGAGTCTCTCTCCTAGATCTTGATGAACATTTAGCATGATAGAAATAAACCCTTATTGTTTTAAGCCATTAATATTTTAGTTGGTTATTCCTGTAGCCTAACCTAATTTATCTTAACATATACAGGAATTATGTACTTAATATAGTAAGTGTGGAAAATAAAAGATAAAGAGAAAAAATTGATTTACACTGAACATAATGTAAATATTTCTGGAACTTTAAATTTCACTTGGGATGAAATGATACAAGTATTTGAGACTAGGGACTCCTATAGTGTTCTTTATGCTGGCCTAAATTACAGTGACCAAATGTCCCCAAATTGCCAGGAAAATCCTGCTTTCAAATATTCTATTCTACTTTCAGACCATTTATTTCCATTTCTGGTTTGATACTCAATATAAACTGCTAAGTAATAATGATCATTTTAGAAAGCTTTTTCTTGACTTTCCAACTAAGAACACTTCACAAAACATTATTGGTCTGATAAACAGACTTTGCTTAGGATAATGCAAAAATATCAAAGATCTATTAATGGTTTAGTTGTATTTTGAGAAGGAGATTTTTCAAATATTAAAAATACAGATTTCCATGCCACAGGCCTCTTCTAGAGATGGTTACATGGCCCTGAGACCTAACTGGAACACTTAAGAATTGCAAAAGTTCTTAGTCCTCAATGAGAGTTTAGCAACTCTACTATTTTCCTGTTAGTAACAACTCTCTTGAAATCTTTCTTAATTTGATCACATTTAATTAGAAAACTGCTTTGAAAGATCGCATGATCCTATACCCTGTTTTAGGTAGACAAATATCCAAATTCATCCAGGACAACAGATTTCCTATTATTTTAAAGCTCCCTAAAGGTATAGATGCCATAATTCGTATAATTTTAAATCATACATAGTACTTACTATTGTTTCCCTATCACCAATTTTATCAATAACCTAATTATTTTACATTCCTCTTCTACCTTTTCTTTGTCTAGCTAACCTAACAGTCTGATTTCAGTTGACCCCCTGACTTCCCTGATCCCCTTCTCAAACAAGATGATATGCTTTGTTAATAATCTTAACATCATCTCCTTCTTGATAGCTTTCACTGTAATTATAATTATTCATTATAATTAATTATTAATTATATAATTAGTTGTTCAATGCCTGTTTTCTCTGATAAAACATGAGCTTTGAACGTTCACTCAGTAAATATTTATCAAACTATTTAAGTGCTAGTGATAGAGCAGTGAACAAAACCAAGAAAAATTCACCCCCTCATGGGGCTTACATTCTAAGGGGAGGGATGAGATGGAAAATAAACAATATAAATGAGTGTATATTTTGGTAGACGATGGAAAGTGTTATGGAGAAAAATGAAGCAGAAAAGGGGAATAAGGGTATGACTGGGGACTGTTGCAATTTTAAATAAGGTGATTAAGGAAGGTCTTAATGAGTAGACATTTCAGCAAGGACCTGAAGAAGGTAAGGATGCTTGCCCTGTCATTATCAGGAACAAGAGCTTTCCAGGCAGACAGAATTACCAGTGTGGAGTATGCTTTGAGAAGCGGCAAGAGGGAAAGTAGCAGATGACGTCTAAGAGGCAAGGTGGGAGCATGCTTTAAAGTAGCAGATGACGTCTAAGAGGCAAGGTGGGAGCATGCTTTAAGAAGTGGCAAGAGGGAAAGTAGCAGATGACATCTAAGAAGCAAGGTGGAGGAGGTGGAAGGACATCTTGTAGGACTTTGTAGGTCATCATAAGAACTTAGACTTTTACTCTGAATGAGCTAGGAAGCCATTAGAAAGTCTTCAGCAGAAGAGGGATTGCTCTAGCTGTTGTGTTGAGAATAGGATGAAGTGGGGTAAGGGCAGAAAAAAAAAAAGAGGCTATTGCAATAATAGAATAATAATGGTGACATGAACCCAGTGATGACAGTGGAAGCCAGGGGGTAACAGTGCAGAAAATGAGAACTGCAGTGGTAAGATTCTGGATCTATTGTGAAAGTTAACCCAGGAAGATTTGCTGATAGATTGGATTTGGGATGTGAAAGAACTAAAGCAGTCAAGGATTATTTCAGGGTTGTTCTATGAGGCCAGTGACCATGTCTTTAATTTCTACCACCTTATCTCTAATATATAGTAGGCAATAAGTATATACTAATCACAAAAAAACATGAAATAAGTACAATTATTATCATTCCCGGTTTAAGGATGAGGAAACTGAGGCAGAGAGAGTTCAGTTTATTTAACTTGTCCAAATTCATACCACCAAGAAATGCCTTTCCTTCTTCCCTCCGTTTCCATTCCTCTCCTCCTCTTCCTTGCTTCCTTTCATTTGCTTCTTCTTATAAGATAGGAGATTCTACATCATCCTTGTGAACAGATAGAAATGATATAGGAAGGAGGAAAAAACTTGTGATGAAGAAACCAGAATGAAAAATTAAGGAGAAAAGTTCTCAACAAGGAATTAGGAAGAAATTCCAGCATATGAGGTTTTATTTCATTTTCTTTCAAGAATGTTTTTACTATTCTTGGATTTTCAGATATTTCTGATAGTTCTTTCAGATATTAGAATAAGCTTTTCAAGCTCCTCAGTAAATCTTGTTGGAATTTGGATTGGAATTGCACTGATTTCTCTCTCACCAGCACTGCTTGCCTACACTGTGGCAATCACCTCTGAAGTGGTCTCTCTACTTTCATCCGTGCTCCTCCATGGTCTATTCTGAACACAGCAGCCAAGTGACAATTTTTCTTTTTTTTTTTTGGATGGAGTTTCACTCTTGTTGCCCAGGCTGGAGTGCAGTGGTGCAATTTCGACTCACCACAACCTCCACCTTACAGGTTCAAGTGATTTTCCTGTCTCAGTCTCCTGAGAAACTGGGATTGCAGGCATGTGCCACCACGTCCGGCTAATTTTGTATTTTTAGTAGAGACGGGGTTTCTCCATGTTGGTCAGGCTGGTCTCTTAACTCCCGACCTTGGGCGATCTGCCCACCTCAGCCTCCCAAAGTGCTGGGATTACAGGCATGAGCCACCGCGCCCAGCCGACATTGTTAAATGTAAGACAAATCATGTCAACTCTAATAAAAATCTTCTGTTTGCTTCCCAACTCACTCAATGTCCTTAGATGACCTACAAATACCCGGTACAGACTGACCCCCATCCAACAACCTCTCTGACCTCATCCCCTACTGCTCCCTCCGTTTCTCACTTCTGTCCAGCCATGTTGTCCTCCTTGTTCCCCAGATGTTCCAGGCACACTCCTGTCCCAAAGCCCTTGCCCTTGTTTATCCTTTTGCTTGGAAAGCTCTCCCTTCAGGTAACTACATAGGTCGCTCTCTTTCTTCCTTTAGGATCTTTGTAAAATACCTCCTCAGTAAAATCTTCTCTGACCACTTTATTTTAACTTATAACTCTCCCCAGCCCACCTCTACCTCCCTTTTCTGCTTTCACGATTATTTTCTTCACAGCACTTATCACCAAAGGCCATATTTTTACTTTTTATATGTTAGTCTGTCTTTTCACTAGACTATTGGTTTAATTTAAAAAAGAACATTTTTCAGTGCAAAAAGGCTGAAAATTCCAAAAACCAGAATGCCTCTTCTCCTCCAAAGGATCACAACTCCTTGCCAGCAAGGGAACAAAATTGGATGGAGAATGAGTTTGATGAATTGACAGAAGAAGGCTTCAGAAGGTGAAGCCTTCTGAAGGCTTCTTCAAGCTAAAGCAGCATTTTCTAACCCAAGGCAAGGAAGCTAAGAACCTTGAAGAAAGGTTAGAGGAATTGCTAACTAAAATAACCAGCTAGAGAAGAACATAAATGACCTGATGGAGCTGAAAACCACAACACAAGAACTTTGTGAAGCATACACAAGTATCAATAGCTGAATCAAGCAAGCAGAACAAAGGATATTAGAGAGTGAAGATCTATTTAATAAAATAAAGCATGAAGACAAGGTTAGAGAAAAAATAATGAAAAGGAAAGAACAATGCCTCTAAGAAATATGGGACCATGTGAAAAGACCAAACCTACATTTGACTGGTGTACCTAAAAGTGGTGGGGAGACTAGGACCAAGTTGGAAAACATTCTTCAAGATATTATCCAGGAGAACTTCCCCAACTGAGCAAGGCAGGCCAATATTCAAATTCAGGAAATACAGAGAACACTACAAAGATACTCCTCGAGAAGAACAACCCCAAGACACAAAATCATCAGATTCACCAAGGTTGAAAAGAAGGGAAAAATATTAAGGGCAGCCAGAGAGAAAGGTTGGGTTAACAACAAAGGGAAACCCATCAGACTAACAGTGGATCTCTCTGTAGAAACCCTACATGACAGAAAAGAGTGGGGGCCAATATTCAACATTCTTAAAGAGAAGAAATTTCAGCCCAGACTTTCATATCCAGCCAAACTAAGTTCATAAGCGAAGGAGAAATAAAATCCTTTACAGACAAGCAAATGCTGAGAGATTTTGTCACCACCAGGCCTGCCTTATAAGAGCTCCTGAAGGAAGTCCTAAATATGGAAAGGAAAAACTGGTATCTTCCACTGAAAAATACAACAAATTGTAAAGACCATTGACACTATGAAGAAACTGCGGGTAATCAATTAATGGGCAAAATAACCAGCTAGCATCATAATGACAGGATCAAATTCACATATAACAATATTAACCTTAAATATAAATGGGCTAAATGCCCCAATTAAAGGACACAGACTGGCAAATTGGATAAAGAGTCAAGATCCATCAGTTTCTGTATTCAGGAGACCCATCTCATGGGCAAAGACACACACAGGCTCAAAATAAAGGGATGGAGGAACATTTACCAAGCAAATGGAAAGCAAAAAACAAACAGGGGTTGCAATCCTAGTCTCCAATAAAACAGGCTTTAAACTGACAAAGATCAAAAAAGACAAAGAAGGACATTACTTAATGGTAAAGGGATCAATACAACAAGAAGAGCTAACTATCCTAAATATATATGCACCCAATACAGGAGCACCCAGATTCATAAAGCAAGTTCTTAAAGAACTACAAAGAGTAATTTAGACTCCCACACAATAATAGTGGGAGACTTTAACACCCCACTCTCAATACTAGACAGATCAACGAGACAGAAAATCAACAAGAGGCCGGGCGCGGTGGCTCAAGCCTGTAATCCCAGCACTTTGGGAGGCCGAGACGGGCGGATCACGAGGTCAGGAGATCGAGACCATCCTGGCTAACACAATGAAACCCCGTCTCTACTAAAAATACAAAAAAATTAGCCGGGCGAGGTGGCGGGCGCCTGTAGTCCCAGCTACTCGGGAGGCTGAGGCAGGAGAATGGCGTAAACCCGGGAGGCAGAGCTTGCAGTGAGCCGAGATAGCGCCACTGCACTCCAGCCTGGGCGACAGAGCGAGACTCCCTCTCAAAAAAAAAAAAAAAAAAAAAAAAAAAAAAAAAAAGAAAATCAACAAGAATATTCAGGACTGGAACTCAGCTCTGGATCAAGCAGACCTAATAGACATCTATAGAACTCTCCACCCCAAATCAACAGAATATACATTCTTCTTAGCACTACATCACACTTATTCTAAAATTGACCACATAATTGGAAGTAAAACCCTCCTCAGCAAATGCAAAAGAACACAAATCCTAACAAACAGTCTCTCAGACCACAGTGCAATCAAATTAGAACTCAGGATTAAGAAACTCACTCAAAACCACATAACTACATGGAAACTGAACAACCGGCTCCTGAAATACTACTGGGTAAATAGCAAAATTGAGGCAGAAATAAATAAGTTCTTTGAAACCAATGAGAACAAAGACACAACATACCAGAATCTCTGGGACACAGCAGAAGCAGTGTTTAGAGGGAAATTTATAGCACCAAACGCCCACAGGAGAAAGCAGGAAAGATCTAAAATTGACACCCTAACATCACAGTTAAAAGAACTAGAGAAGCAAGAGCAAACAAATTCAAAAGCTAGCAGAAGACAAGAAATAACTAAGATCAGAGCAGAGCTAAAGAAGATACAGACACAAAAAACCCTTCAAAATATCAATGATTTCAAGAGTTGGTTTTTTGAAAAGATGAACAAAATAGATAGACTGCCAGCCAGACAATAAAGAAGAAAAGAGAGAAAAATCAAATAGACACAATAAAAAATGTGGGATCATCACTGATCCCACAGAAATACAAATTACCATTAGAGAACACTATAAACACCTCTACACAAATAAACTAGAAAATCTAGAAGAAATGGATAAATTCCTGGACACATACACCCTCCCAAGACTAAAGCAGGAAGAAGTTGAATCCTGGAAAAGGCCTATAACAAGTTCTGAAACTGAGGTAGTAATTAATAGCCTACCAACCAGAAAAAGCCCAGGACCAGATGGATTCATAGCCGAATTCTACCAGAGGTACAAAGAGGAGCTGGTACTATTCCTTCTGAAACTATATCAAACAATAGAAAAAGAGGGACTCCTCCCTAACTCATTTCATGAGGCCAGCATCATCTTGACACCAAAATGTGGCAGAGACACAACAAAAAAAGAAAATTTCAGGCCAATATCCCTGATGAACATCGATGCAAAAATCCTCAATAAAATACTGGCAAACCAAATCCGGCAGCACATCAAAAAACTTATCCACCACAATCAAGTCCAGTTCATCCCTGGGATGCAAGGCTGGTTCAACACACAGAAATAAATAAATGTAATCCATCACATAAATTGAACCAATGACAAAAACCACATGATTATCCAATAGATGCAGAAAAGACCTTCAATAAAAACCAACACCCTTTCATGCTAAAAACTCTCAATAAACTAGGTATTGGTGGAACAGATCTCAAAATAATAAGTTATTTATGAGAAACCCACAGCCAATATCATACTGAATATGCTGGAAGCATTCCCTTTGAAAACTGGCACAAGACAAGGATGCCCTCTCTTACCACTCCTATTCAACATAGTATTGGAAGTTCTGGCCGGGGCAATCAGGCAAGAGAAGGAAATAAAGGGTATTCAAATAGGAAGAGAGGAAGTCAAATTGCCTCTGTTCGCAGATGACATGATTGTATATTTAGAAAACCCCACAGTCTCAGTCCAAAATCTCCTTAAGCTGATAAGCAACTTCAGCAAAGTCTCAGGATAAAAAATCAATGTGCAAAAATCACAAACATTCATATACACCAATAACAGACAGAGAGCCAAATCATGAGTGAACTCCCATTCACAATTGCTACAAAGAGAATAAAATACCTAGGAATCCAGCTTACAAGGGACGTGAAGGACCTCTTCAAGGAGAACTACAAACCACTGCTCGAGGAAATAAGAGAGGACACAAACAAATGGAAAAATATTCCATGCTCATGAATAGTAAGAATCAATATCGTGAAAATGGCCATATTGCCCAAAGTAGTTTATAGATTCAATGCTATCCCCATCAAGCTACCATTGACTTTCTTCACACATTTAGAAAAAACTACTTTAAATTTCATATGGAACCAAAAATAGAGCCCGTATAGCCATGACAATCCTAAGCAAAAAGAACAAAGCTGGAGGCATCACAGTACCTGACTTCAAACTATACTATGTGGAAAAACCACACGGCACTTGTATCAAAACCGATACGTAGACCAATGGAACAGAATAGAGACCTCAGAAATAATGCCACTCATCTAAAACCATCTGATCTTTGACAAACCTGACAAATACAAGAAATGAGGAATGATTCCTATTTAATAAATGGTGATGGGAAAACTAGCTAGCCATATGCAGAAAACTGAAACTGGACTCCTTCCTTACACCTTATACAAAAATTAACTCAAAATGAATTAAAGACTTAAATATAAGACCGAAAGTCATAAAAACCCTAGAAGAAAATCTAGGCAATACCATTCAGGACACAGGCATGGGCAAAGACTTCATGACTAAAACACCAAAAGCAACGGCAACAAAAGCCAAAATTGATAAATGGGAGCTAATAACACTAAAGAACTCTGCACAGCAAAAGAAATATCAACAGAATGAACAGGCAACCTACAGAATGGGAAAAAAATTTTGTAATCTATCCATCTGACAAAGGGCTAATGTCCAGAATTTACAAGAACTTCAACAAATTTACAAGAGAAAACAACCCCAGCAAAAAGTGGGCAAAGGATATGAACAGAAATTTCTCAAAAGAAGACATTTGTGTGGCTAAAAAACAAGAAAAAAAGCTCATCATCACTGGTCATTAGAGAAATGCAAATCAAAACCACAATGAGATACCATCTCATGCCAGTTATAATGGCAATCATTAAAAAGTCAGGAAACAACAGATGCTGGAGAGGATGTGGAGAAATAGGAACACTTTTACACTGTTGGTGGGGGTGTAAATTAGTTCAACCACTGTGAAAGACAGTGTGGCGATTCCTCAAGGATCTAGAACCAGAAATATCATCTGACCCAGCAACCCCATTACTGGGTATATACCAAAATGATCATAAATCATTCTACTATAAAGATACTATACTATAAAGATACATTCTACTATAAAGATATAAACATACTACTATGTATGTTTATTTCAGCAATATTCACAATAGCAAAGACTTGGAACCAAACCAAATGCTTATCAGTGACAGACTGAATAAAGAAAATATGGCATATATACACCATGGAATAGCATGCAGCCATAAAAAAGAATGAATTCATGTCCTTTGCAGGGACATGGATGAAGGTGGAAACCATCATTCTCAGCAAACTAACAAAGGAAAAGAAAACCAAACACCACATGTTCTCACTTATAAATGGGAGCTGAACAACGAGAACACACAGACACAGGAAGGGGAACATCACACACTGGGGCCTGTTCGGGGGTGGGAGTCTAGGGGAGGGATAGCATTAGGAGAAACACCTAATGTAGATGACGTGTTGATGGGTGCAGCAAACCACCATGGCATGTGTATACCTATGTAACACTATGTAACAAACCTGCACGTTCTGCACATGTATTCTAGAACTTAAAGTATATTAAAAAATTCAAAGAAAAAAATTAAGATTGATGATGATTTGGGGGTTGAGACAGCAACCAAACAATTTTTTTCTTCCTGATTTTATCCTAAATGACACTAAAAATTGTATAAAAATAAATTCTTTCAATTAAAAAAGATTTCAGAGATTTAGTGTCAAAACAAAGCACACAACACAATTTAGCAGTTCTTATGGGAAAAAAGAAAAATGCGATGTTCAATAATGTCATACTGAACATGTAATAACATTCTTAGTCAATGATAATTTTATTGAGAGCAGTTCAAGTAGAATGGCAGTGCCAAAGTCAGACTACAATATGATAAGAAATGAATGAATCTAAAAATATTCAGAATCAAGTAGAGACTACTCCTTCAAAACTCTCAAGATTCAGATTGAACCAACACTTCTTCAAAAGTATGTGCTTCAAAAGTATATGCTGTTCTAAGTAGTAAAGAATTTTTTTTAAAGGATGGGGTAAACCTAGACCTCATTTCATGTGTATTTCTTCCAAGTAGCTACTATGTGTTCTGCAGGTTTGCTGTCAGGGTTCACTTAAGATCTAGAAGAGAGAGGAAACTGTTAGCTCAAATATCCAGAAAAAGAAAAACAAGCCTCTCTTAGTATTTCATTTGTTTTTGTTTTCATTAAAATGTATTATTTATGCTAACATGTAATGGTTTTACTATTGTTATTTATATATTTATTTTGAGACAACGTCTGGCTCTATTGCCCAGGCTGGAGAGCAGTGGTGCCATCTCAGCTCACTACAACCTCTGCCTCCCTGGCTCAAGCCATCCTCCCACCTCAGCCTCCCAAATAGCTGAGCAGCTGGGATTATATGCAGCTAATATTTTTTTGAGTTTTTTTGTAGAGACAGGGTTTCACCATGCTGCCCAGGCTGGTCTCAAACTTGTGACATCAAGTGATCCACTCGCCTTAGGTTCTGAAAGTGCTGGGATTACAGGTGTGGGCCACTGAACCTGCCCTATTGCTGTTTTTAAATGAATTCATAAACACATATTTTAAAAATTTCTCTGTTTTAAGTTCTCCTATGGTAAATATCAACATATCTATGTACACAAAAGCTCTGGGGTGCTTAATAATTTTTGAGAATGTGAAGGGATCAACACATTGGTAGCAGTGTTGGTAAGCATAATCATATGATTTATTTCTAGTAAAGCTCAACAGAAATGAAGAAAATAAATTATTGGCTTGATTCAAGATAGAATATTGGTATGATGACTACAATATTCAGTATCTGATTCATGTTTTAAAAATTTATTGAACCCTGACTGAGGGTCAGACACTGTGATACATCTAAAAATACAAAAGGAAGACAGTCTACCTACTAAGTGTTCAAAGTACAGAGAGGGGAAAAAAATAGAACTTAGCTCAACGAATATTTATTTGAGCACCTGGCAAAATCAGGGCACAAAAGTGAATACTGAATGCTAAAATGGTAACTGTTCTCATGGAATTTATGTTTGATAATGCAATCCAATAAACTATTTTTTAACCAAAGTAAATAATGAATCAACATATTAAATTCTATTCTTAATGAGTACAATTGTTCTTTTCCTTTTTCTTTTCTTTCTTTTTTTGAGACAGAGTCTCGCTTCGTCACCCAGGCTGGAGTGCAGTGATGCAATCGTGGCTCACTGCCATTTCCACTTCCCAGGTTCAAGTGATTCTCCCCTCTCAGCCTCTCAAGTAACTGGGACTACAGGCATACGCCACCATACCCAGCTAATTTTTGTATTTTTAGTAGAGACGGGGTTTCACCATGTTGGCCAGGTTGATCTCAAATTCCTGACTTCAGGTGATCCATCCACCTTGGCGATCCCAAAGTGCTGGGATTACAGCTGTGAGCCATTACACCTGGCCTAGTACAATTATTCCATAGCCTTCAAAGCAATTAGATAAGCAGAATACTTGCTTTACCTGGGCTTTGAACAATACAATCTGTTTTCTTTTTTAAAAAATATTTAAACAGTCTTTGATATTCAATCAATGTCCTGTTGTAATTACCATGTCCTATTAAAACTAACAGCTCTTATCTTTTAGAGTAGCTTTCTGGTTGAGTTTCTGCTTCTGTATCCTATAATCTACAAAGATTACCTAAGGCCATGCTCTAAAACTTTCAAGGGTAAATAATTGAAAAAATGTATTTTTTAAATCAGGTGACTGATGCTTATGCTCAAATTTCAGTCTTTATTATATGACTGATGCTTATTCTCAAATTAGGTAGCTCTCACTAATCAAATAAATAGATGGAAGCCCCTTCTCTGTTCTCATCCTAAATCTGAAATTTATAGAACATGGATATTTCCCTGTTCTGTGTTCACTTGATTAGTCAAGAAATCTTTAGAACTGACATCTTTCTGTTGAGAAAAGTGCTGATTCCCAATTGGGGAAGTAGAGGATGAAGAGGAGAGAGATACACTGATGTACATGTACATTCCATGACACAGTAGGATCCTCTCTCACATTATCACGTCTCATGCCCCACAGATATCTTAAAATAATGCCCTAATTTCTTAGATGGGGAAACATTTTTTGTCTGAAATATAATAAAATATTAAACAAATGTATGTGAAAGTGATAATACTTAAATTGTAGAATACTAATACAAATCAATATGGAAATACTAAGAGCTTTTATACTGTGAGTGTTTTCTCAGAGAGAGTTCTGTTAAATCAGGTGTATGGCCCTCATTAACCTATTTTTTTCATTCTCCTGTCTTTTTGCAAATTTCCTAAATAGAATATGTTATTCATTATAGTGGATTGGATAATTTCCTCCCAAAATATACATCAACCTGGAGCCTCAGAATGTGGCCTTATTTGAAATAAAGATTTTGGAGATGTAATTAAGGTAAGTATCTCAAGATGAAATTATCCTGAATTAGGATGGGCCCTAAATTCAACGATTTGGATGTATTTAGGATGGGCCCGAAATCAAATGACAAATAAATGTCTATCTTCATAACAGAAAATAAGAAGACACACAGAGATAACTGGGAGAAAGCCATGTGAAGATGGAGACAGAGAACAAAGGTCTGTTGCCACAAGCCAGGGAAGACCAAGAGCCACCAGAATATGGAAGAGACAAGGAAGGATCCTCCCCTAGAGACTTCGAAGGGAGTGTGGCTCTGCTGACACCTTGACTTCAGACTTCTAGCCTCAAAAATATGAGAAAACAAACTACTGTCATTTTAAGCCACCCAATTTGTGGTAGTTTCTTATGGCAGTCATTGTAAACTAATACACTCATTAAGTTGGTTCCTTTTAAAAACTGAGGGAACAAAATGTTTTTCTTCTAGCTTTTGCTTTCCTATGTGTAAATATCAAAAACTAATTCATATAACACTGTAAAACATAATTTGGACAGATTGAAGAATTTATAATATTGAACCCCCTAAACAAGTTCAAATTTTAGCTATTGTAAACATAGAAAAAGTAATATATAATACTAATTGGCTCTTTTTACAGAATTTTCAAATATCTGCAGCCATGTATTTCAATGAAAACATTATTACATTATTTAGATGAAATCTAGATGTATATAATCCCATTTGTTCATTTACAACTGAATTTTGATTTAATGCCCCTTCTGTGATCTACTGCATCTGCTCTTCCTGTTAACAATAACAACAAATTTCCATAATAGGTTGGAGAATCTAAGTCAAGGAAAATAGTGGTATGATGCATCTTTTATGTTCTTACTTTAAAGATCTTCTACTTTTGAGACATACACCTGTTTGAAAAGCTGATGAAAGCTTTTTCCAGTCCCAAAAATCTACAGACAAATTTTTTACATAGAAAAATTTACATGCTCTATCACAGAAATCACAAACCCCTTGAAATCTATCTACAGCTTCTCTAATAGTTCCCAAACTCCCAGGTTAAAAACATCTATATTTAGGCAACTGTAGAGAGTTGACAGATGTTGCATGCATTTTGGGGTCATGTATACCATTCAGATAAACTGCTATTGTTCTTTCTTTAGACTTTGAAATTATTTACTCAAAACAAGATTTCCAAGGATATTAACAATGGTGCTTACTTTGGCAGCACATATACCATAAAGGGAATATTAATAATATACTCTAAGTGTCACTGAAAAAATTTCTTTACACTATGAAGTTTTAAAATATTATATTCATGGGTGTTAATTTATTATCCCTTTGGAAAACATTTTTCTAAAGGAGATTTTATAGCGGAGACATGGGAGAATGGGATTCAATACAGAGAAATCTGATTCACAACAAACTGTCTTGAAAAGAGGACCTCCAAAAGTTTTAGGTATACCTAGTGGGGGAAAATGTTCCCAATGAACTTGAATAAATACCTCATCTGTCATTAGGGTTGCAATTGATCTGCCAATCTCATGGTACTGTTGACCCTTTCCCAGGGGTCCCAGAAGAATGAACAAAAATCTGTAATTAAGAAGAAAAAAATGTTTTAAGGCCGAAATATAAAAATAATGTTAGTAATACAGAATCACTCATCTCAAAGGAATTACTGAAAATGGAGATTATGATGTCAAATACTTTCATAGTTTTTCATAGTTCATTATTATTTTCAAAAATTTTACCATGATTGACTCTTATGCTTAAGATCCTCAAGCAATGGGAATGCATGGTTTTCTGTTTTTTTGATTGATTTTTAATCACAGTGTTTCTCCGTTTAGTTATCTGTACAGTATGTGCAGTTGCTATTGGGAATTTTAAGGATTCTACGATCCTTAAAGAAGGAAAGTGTGAAAAGTAAAATCTGATTAGACCTTTCTAAATAGGAAGGAAGAAAACTCACTTGTATGCAAAATGGCGAACAGTTCAAAGGGGGCAAAGGTAACACAGTAGCAAAACAGAGAAAATATAGAGTCAAAAAACAGTGGGTGTATGTGCAATTTTCATTATAAAAAATTATTGTCAGGAATCAAAGATCAGCCAGGTAGAAGAAAATGGGGAGTTAATGATCTATTATTTGTAATGCTGAGGAATAAAAATAGTGTCTGCACTATAATATTCCATCTAAATTAGGTCGAACATTTGGCAAATTCATCATCACAAGTGGTGCTTTTAAAGAAATCAATAGATACTCTAACTTTAGCAGACTGGTGATTGTTCTGTCTCTGAGAAGGTCAATCCTTCTGGGATATAGTGAAAATTAAAGAATGCCCTATATTCTGCCATATCATTCTATGGTGTTAATTTGTTAAATGGTTTATGCTATTAAGTACGAAGACTAATGGCTTTACAAAGTGTACTAAAATAGTTACTATAATTCTACTCCTCATATAGGTATAATCTTTAGAGATTGTACATGTTTTTACATGAGGCAAATATTACACAATTTTAGAGGATGTGACAATATTTTTGTGTGTGTGTCAGTGACAACTGAACCCAAGCCAATTTCTACTATGTAGAAATGTCCAGTTGACATTAAAAACAGGAATGGTTTAATTTGGTGGCAGGTGCTTTATCAACTATAATAGTTTTTTAAGAAACTTCCTAACCTATGTACATCTTGCTATTTTTCAGGTTTCCATTCCATGGGCTATTTTTAAAGTTCTAAAAGATTATTTTCTGACATTTCTACTGTGTGTTGCCATTGTATTAACAGGATGCCCTTTTGTCCTCCCCAAAAAAGGATAATTAGAAACCCTGAATGGCTTTCTTTATTCTGTTTGTCCAACTAATCTTCTTCTATTTTTCACCTTCCCTAACTAAATAGTCTTGTCTTTAAATCTCTTCTCATACAGTTGCTCTACAGTGGCCCTAATTTTTTTCTCCATTGTTCTCTACACATATTTTGCTATCTCAGTGTGAAATAAGGTCACTTAAACCCGACAGTTTTCAAATAAGGGTATATAACCCCATCACGGCTTTTTTCTACTTGTGGGAATTTTTCTTTTCCTTCTTTTTAAATACAAGAACTATCATTGTCATAAATAGCCATCATTTGCTCATAGTTCACCAGACACCTTCCTAAGTGGTGGAACACAAAGGCACTGCTTGGCAGACTGAAAAGAAATTTTCAACTGCTATAATAGTAACTCTACAATTAACAAGTTTAACATCTTACATATGAATCTCAGACTCCCAGAAACCTTGGATAGGTTACAGGTTGTCCATAGAAAATATATAACCTGAATCACATAGTCAGATGCACTTTAATGTGCTCAGTTCATCCTTTCCCTTTGTACATAAAAGTTGATGTGTATCAGAAATCTCAATAACCCTCAAACAGGATAAATATAGACTTCTTTCTATAATCTGAACAGTAACTAGATTCCTCCCCCAAACCATAGTCAGACATAGGTACTTAAACACTGAATCCCATTCCAGTCAGCTGAGTTCTTACAAAATGAGGCCTCTCCTGGCTGTGTATTCCATAGTTGTAGAATATTTTATCCATAATCAAAGCAGGGAGTTATGTACTCTGCTATATTTTGAGTTAAGGCCAAAGATCCATAGAGGACATATATTCTACAGTTGATACAGTACTTGAACTTTTCATCAAGTAACTTGGCTAAGGCATTCAATGTTTGGAAGAGGAGGCATACTAACAGCTTTTGAGATAGCTGTAGCATCAAACAAAGGGCACCAGCCATATGGGAACAGGGCCCTAAATAGACATGTTTTGCTGCAGGAAAGGACTAGAGTAAAAGGCTATCTGCATTTTGGAATCACACTGATGGTAGGAGTATGGAAGAAAACAAGGTTCCTGGGTAAATTGCTTGGAACCTAATGTGCTAAAGTCGATATTCTGTTTTTCCTTCCTTTCTTTTTTTCTTTTTTTACAGTTTTAGTAATGGATAGCCTTATTCTAAAAAATGAGAAACAGCATAATTCAGTTTGTATTATCCCTAAGTTGTTATTTTATTTTTAAATGAGAAACAAGTTCCGATCATCAAATTAAATTTGTACTTTTAACTCTGATTCAACCACACTGCGATAATACTTCTACCAGTGATTCTACAGACCCTGTGTGTGGGAAGCCCACTATGCCTAGGATTGAAACATATATTTGATGCTATCCTAACGATGGCACTTACATGTATTTTGAAGGCCTTCTTATTCAAGTGTAAGCAAACCTTAGTAACTTTGCTATTTCTGAATTTGACCACACTCATACACAGGATCCTTTCTTTCTTTAGCAGACAATTTAATGCAACCTTTGAGAAAAAGCTAACATGTTACCACTTCTTTTACCAAAAACGTAAAAAAAAAAAAAAAAAGAATTCATATGGCTTCAAGGTACCTTGAGATGAGGAATATGCCTAAAATGAAACAGAAGCTTGAGAGAAGGGAGGAAATAATAGAATAATTTTTAAAGCACTTTTCCCCTCCTCCACAAACAAAAATTAATAGTAGTTTTGTGGATTTCACATTAGTTTCTAGTCAAAACTCTAACAGAAAATTACCTTGAATCCTCATTTTCTTTCCACAAAAAGATAGTTTAAGAAAAATACAAAAGACGCTTTTATACTTTTTACCTGGTTGGGATTGGGACTTCAGCCAGTCCTTGAAGCAATACAGCTGGAGACAACCTGACAAACGCAACTACAGTTCGATCCAAGAACTCCAGTTCTCCCACTAAGATGTTTGATGCTTCAGCACCTGGAGGAATCTTTTTCATAAAGTGCAGATCAACCTGCAAGCATCACCAGGTAAATATGATAAATCAAAATTGGAAAAATCTGGTAAATCATATTCTTGCACAGTGCTTCACATATAGTAATCCATGAATAAATATAGTTTAAATAAATACACACAGTTAAACATCTCATTTGCCCTTTTTCTATCATAACCTTTTTTCTTTACTTGTGGATTATTTTAACTTGTCATCAATAAGATGAGCACTCTAGTTCTTCTACTTATTATTTTTAAACAAAGTTTCTCCAGTCTCAACAATCTTGAAATTTTAGACAGGGAAAAGTATGTGAGTTCAGTTAAATAACTATTCTTTAACCGTAATTTAATTAGCATTTGCCAACAGATTTAATATTTCTATACTACATTACCTAATTTTTGTACATAATACATTTTAATTAATACTCAAATATGCTTATGTCAAAAGAAATATAATCATGTTTCTCTTTACAGTATAAATTATGACTTTAACCTTCTTCTGTTTTCTAGTTGTTCTATATTCTTCACATTCTATATTTGGCCTGGTAATTCTTCAATATTGGTTTTTCATCTGAGAATTTAGATATGACACAATAGAAAAAATCAGAATAAAATATTAACATTTGGAGTTACTGAAGAGCTATAGTTGAATTTCTGATATGAGATGTTTGTGATTGAAATGAATGTACACAAAGCAAAAGTGATCATTAACAAGAAGAAATGCTAAAAATAAAGGCTGAAGTCTAAAAAATGAATGCAAAATATCCTTAACAATAAGTATCAATTTTATGTACAGGGCCTCAGTGAAAGACAAGCAGTGACTTTAATGTAAATTGTACAAGATCTATGTCTTGTTTCTAATTCACTTGAGTTACTTTTTATGAAGCTCTGTTTTTAGGGGAATAAGAATTTATCAGCTCTAGTAATTGATCTTATGCTCTGATATTAATGAAATGAGGGCCAAAGATCAAAGTGAGAATAGCCGAGAGAGAGAGGAATGAGCTCTGGCAAATATGAGGAGGCTGAGAAGATTTTTTTAGCCTAGATAGTTCTTCTGCAGGTTTAATGATTTGAGAATATTTTTCTCAAAAATTTAAAATGAAAAAATCCATGGTAATACTTTAGTGACTACATTAAATATGTTTCTTTCTGAAATCAAGATCATAGTACAACTATTTGGAAGTTTTACAACTAATTAATCTTTCCAAAGAATAAGGATACCACAAAATATATAACCTAGTATATGAAGCATGTATTCTTTCACAAGGATTAAATATAAAAATATCCTACAGTACTCCATCAAAAATATTAAATAGAATCATTATTTTATTTTAAAGGAAAGGAAGAATGATTTAACAAAGCAAAACTGCCTATAAAAATGTATAATATTATACATCCAAAGTTTTTAAGCTACAAATGTACTCCCAAATATACATTTGTAAATTCATAATTCATGTACACTGGATTATATAGCAAATATTTTTGCTTTTGTGGACCTGATCTTTTAATGTATAGATAGCAAAAGTATTTATTTACTATAATAAGTAAGGTTAAATTTCATGCGATTTGTTGTGGTATTTTTGTAGGTATTTATCTAGCTAGGAGAAATGTACAGATTTAAGATGCTTTAAATTAGTAATGCTTTACATTTTCATTGTAATGCAAAAATTCCCAAGGAGGGAATAGAAGATTTCCCATAGACTGTTAGCTCTGTGAGGAAAACATAATAAATTTCATAATCCTTTCTATTACTAAAAGAATAAACAGTTTTCTCTCTCAATGGAAAGAACAATGATACAATATAAATATACTGAAATAAAATTTAAAATGAGAAAACATCTTTTTAAAAAATCTAGTAATTCTTTGGGAGGCAGGCAGATCACAAGGTCAGGAGATCGAGACCATCCTGGCTGATACCGTGAAACTCCGTCTCTACTAAAAAATACAAAAAACTAGCCGGGCGAGGTGGCGGGCACCTGTAGTCCCAGCTACTTGGGAGGCTGAGGCAGGAGAATGGTGTAAACCTGGGAGGCGGAGCTTGCAGTGAGCTGAGATCCGGCCACTGCACTCCAGCCTGGGCGACAGAGCAAGATTCTGTCTCAAAAAAAAAAAAAAAAAATCTAGTAATTGATAATATAAATTATATTGATAATGCCTGAAATTTAAATTCCACTTTGAAAATTCTATAAACTCATTTATTGCTTGACAAATGCCATTGTCTTAACTACTAAAGTCTGTGCCTCAGGGAGGTGGTGATTATAGAAATAACTGTTTAAAGATGAAATTTAATTAAATCAATAAGTACATAGTATGTTAAAATAGTTGAATTTTGTAAAATAAAATATATGGTCATTACACATGATCTTTAAGCTTACAAAATAGCTAATATGTCATTGATACCTGTTATTTAGAGAAAACATTAAAATACACAGAATTTAATTTCAGGATAAGCAAATTCATCTTTTGACTTCAAATGGAATAAGTTATAGTTCTATAGCACATATCTGAGGCAGCCATTGTATTATACTCATTACATTATTCTTGGAGTAATCATATATTTTGGGAAGTAATTGATTATGTATTATCTAATTATATTATTCTATATTAGGTAAAATTATATATTATATTATTTATGGGGCAACCCTATATTTTGTGTTTGTGTACTATATACTTCATGAAGAAACTTATTTGACAAACAAACTATCTTTTTTTGTTTGGTTAAGTTTTTGAGACAGGGTCTCATTTTGTCATCCAGAGTGGAGTGCAGTGGTGCGATCCCAGCTCACTGCAGCCTTGAACTTCCTGACTCAAGCCATCCTGATCCTTCCAGTTCAGCCTTCTGAGTAGCTGGGACTACAGGTGTGCCACCATGCCTGGCTGATTTTTTTCTAGATTTTGTAGAGATGAGGTCTCACTATGTTGCCTAGCTTGATCTCGAACTCTTGAGCTAAAGTGATCCTCCTGCCTTGGCCTCCCAAAATGCTGGGATTACAGGTGTGAGCCACCATGCCCTTGGCCCCCTAAGCAACTTTTAATATAACAAAATATTATGTTTAAAGACCTGACTGTGACCTCTTATGAAATTATAAATACGTAAAGCAGGTCTAGAGAATCTAGGTTGAACTACATCCCTAAGACAATTGTCAAGTGGAACACAAACACTTGGAATGGACAAGAAGGAAATCCTGGAAGTTTCTGGTCCTCTGGATAGGATCTTGAAGAAATCAAGCTATACTCTTCTGGGTCTGTATTTACACTCATGCTTCTGGGCTCTCCAGACCTCATCTTTATGTTAATAACAGAAAGATTTCTTTCTGGGCCTTTGATACTTAAGCTGTGGATGAGAAACAGTTACATTTCTAGGGAACAGGGAATGAAATTAGATACAAGATCAAGGTGAAATTGGAAGTGTCTGGGCAAACTACACACTAAGAATTAAAGGAAAAACAGATGGAAATTTAAGGAGAAAGTTTAAGCCTTCAGCCCATTATAGAAAGTACAAGAAACATCACAGGGATTCTCTGGGGAGAAATGGTGTCTTGACACTAACTCGCCAGTGATCTTGAACAGCTCTCTTAATCACTCTATAATTCAGCTTTCTTGCTGACTAAATGAGGAGATGTCTAAGGTTTCCTACAGTTCTAGGATTAAATAATACAACTCTTTGTACTATGCTTCATACACTAAAGCTAGATGCAGAAGAAAGTTATTTCTATGTAGAAAATTATGTGAAGCCATCTCTGGGTCATTTGAAGTAAAAGAAAACACCATCAACATAAAATAGCTACGTTCTACTGTCAGCTTGAAAAACAAAAACAAATAGTGTTTTGAAACATCTGCTTTTTAAATGTATTATGGGAAGCTAAAACCTGATAATTTCAGTTATTTTCTAAATCATTACTTAAGTAAGTAAGTGTGACAGGTCTATACATTGGAAGGATTACAAATATGTAGGTTGAATGTAGATGGAATAAATATGATCAAATCATATGAGAGGAATAAAGACCTTGTTTTTCTTAACACCTCAAAATGTTTGGAATCTGCATATTAAGATGCTGAGGTTTTGGAATCTGCATATTAAGACTTAAAATATTAAAATAGAAAACTAACCAGGAAACTAGGTGAATTTTGATAAATTCACTACTAAAACTAAAATCATAAGGCTAAAAAAAATCAACTCATGCACCTGCAAAATCTGGCACTAAAATTTGTTTCCATAGTGATAGATCACAACTGCTCTTTTCAAACTCTACTTTTCTGCCTTCTCAGGCTTTAAAGTAAAAAATCTTACTCAGTCTTTTTTAAATTTCAAAATCAGGCTTACATTACTTTGGCTCTTGAAGGATTCATTCAACAAATACATACCAAATACTATTTAAGGCACTAAAGACCCAGTGGAGACCAAAACATTAAATTATGATCTGGTGTTTTATTTCTGACACTACTATTTCTACTACTACTAATAGCCACAATAATAAGTGTAACCACCTTTTATTAAACACCTGCTATAAGTCGAGCACTGTCCCAGGATCTCTCTATATATTATTTGATTAAATCTTCACAATGAAATTGTAAATAGTTTTCCTACTTTGCAAATGAGAAGGCTGAACTTTAGAGAACTTCTCCAAGATCAGAGAGTTTATAATGCCAGAGTTGGGATTCAAGATCTCACACTCTTTCTCAAAAGCCACATTCTTTCCAGTGTGCCATGCTATGAACAAGAGACTGAGGCCTAAAGGCAGTTGACACTAAGTAGAGGGCTCTAGAAATTTAACTTGCCTATTAAAAGATGAAACGGGCCAGTGATCACAAATGTGGTGAGAAAGAAAAGGATTAAAAGAAAGGAAATCGGTTTTTGACTCTTCCATAGTTTTAACTGTTTGGGGGGACCAGAAGATGAGACTCCTGCCTACAACTGGCAATCTTCATTTTCTTTCATATGTGATGAAGAATTCTTGAAGGCTGCAAAGACAGGTCACACAACCAAAAGCAAAATGATATGGAGATATACAATCAGTGTATAAAGGTTATATTATTTTTAAAAAGTTAAATCACAATTTATTTGAAAGGAGGAGCTATGTGGTTTATAATGATTGTTCCTGAGGATGTTAAATATGCCTTCTTTATGCTGTTAATGTGTTTATACATAAATATGCAGCTTGTTATATTATTGCTTTTAAGATCATTTCAAATTAAGAATATCAGAAATTAAATGTATGGCAGTTTGTGACAACTTTTTCCAACTTGCAGATGAATGAAGATGCAATGCTTTGAAAAGATAGCTCTTAGAGTGGCAGATGGAATACATTTGAACTGGCTTAATGTTTGAATCACATGTCTCCATACAGTGAAATGAGCTTTGAACCACTGTAGAAATAGAGCCCAAGTATGCCCTCACCTCTCTCTCTTGCTGGTGTGGAGGTCCTTTTTCATGCCTTTGTTTCATCCCACATGGACTAGTATGCCCCTTTTGTTGGCCTCCCAGTCCCTGCACGCATAATTAACAGACTTAAGCTGGTACACCATGCTCCCACGGAGACTCCGCCAGGCACCAGAGGGAGAGCATGCACATAACTAGATCTAGATTATTTAGGCATTGTCAGAGGGATTCTGAAACAGGTCCAAGGAGCTGATCACTATTAATCTTTTCAGAACCTTGGTTCAGGCTACTTTCTCTACTGCTTTCACCCATTCCCACTTCCTCCCACTACTACAATTATTGCCAGTGCTAAGGGCTTTATTAAAATATTACTCTGAGTTACTTCTATTTCAGCCACTCAGATAAAGAGAATTGTTAACCTGCCATATTTTCACCAAGTATTGAAACTCCTCTTTTGCATTGTCTGTATTTATTTATTTATTTATTTATTTATTTATTTATTTTGAGATGGAGTCTCACTCCATCACCCAGGCTGGAGTGCAGTGACATGACCTCAGTTCACTGCAGCCTCTGCCTCCTGGGCTCAAGCAATCCTCCCACCTCAGCCTCCCAAGTGGCTGGAACCACAGGCACGTACCACCACACCCAGCTAAAAACTCTTCTTTTCTACTCAACTGTTACTTTGCCATAGCTTGCAATGGCACATATACAATGTCAGAAATTTGCTAATTAAAATCACATTATCATCATTGACTCATTTTCTAAGAATACATTCAGGTTAATGATTTCATTTCAGTTGTCTCCAATTAGATGTATCCCTCAACACAGTCAGTTCTTAATATGTTTTTATTTAAAATTCTGCTCAGTTTTACTATGTCCTTCTAGGATTTCCTTACAGTAATGACTTTTCCTTGATTACATTAACAATTCAGTTTTATATTGTGATTTGCTTTCCCACAAATAGAGGAAAAGTGATTTTGAACACATTTTGAACACATACTAGCCAAAGTTTTTAAACAATAGATTAAACTTGGCCAGGTGTGGTGGCTCATGCCTGTAATCCCAGCACTTTGAGAGGCTGAGGCAGATGGATCACCTGAGGTCAGGAGTTCGAGACCAGCCTGGCCAAGATGGTGAAACCCCGTCTCTACTAAAAATACAAAAATTAGCCAGACGCAGTGGCACACGCCTGTAATCCCAGCTACTCGGGAGGCTGAGGCATGAGAATCGCTTGAACCCAGGAGGCAGAGGTTGCAGTGAGTGGAGATTATGCCATTGCACTCCAGCCTCGGTGACAGAGCGAGACTGTCTCAAACAAAGAACAACAAAAACAAACAAACAAAAATAGATTAAACTTTTGTTAAATTCCCTGTGAAGCCCAGTTATTCCTTTTATTGGAAGAGAGAACATTACACCAAGTGGCTGAAACATGAATACTATGCATAAAACTCACAGGTTCAGGTTTTTTATTTTTTATTTTTTTTGAATAGGCAAAATGTTACATGTGGACTTAATGCTAACATTATCTGTAACAATATCAAGCTTTGACAAGAAACAAAAAAAAGTGCATGCAAAATATTGTGTCAACACCTCTTAAAATGGGTAGTAATTTCTAGTAGTAATTTAGCAACTTATTTAGATGAGAGGGAGAAAAGCTCACCTTGCTAAAGTCAACAGTGCTGTTTTCTCTGCTAACATCATTTTTATTTTCAACACAGGCTGGAGCAGACTGAGGAGAAACAACCTGACCTGCTAAAAGAGATTGTTGTGACAGAATACAAACAATTACTTACATAGTTGTAGACATACTGAGTGAAATAGGCACTTCAATTAAACTAGACTAACAGGTTTCTTAATGAATTTATGATGTAAGCATGAAGGGTCAATATAAATAGATCTATATTAATACAAACATTCTTATTATTAGTTACAGGTAGAAATGGGAGAATTCAGTAAAAAATTAAACCAATTTTCAGATAAAAACTCTAAAAGATCATTTTCAATAAGGATTATATACAAAAATATGTAAATGTTACCAGGATTTTGAAGCATCATTGATTTCTAGATTTCAACCAAAACTAATGGTATATATAAAAAGACAAGATAGACATCTGTTAAGATTTAAGCTCAGCCTGAATAATTTAAAATGTAAAGCATTAAAAAGGACGGATATTTATCAGAAAAATACACAGTATACTTTTAGGTTTTATTGCATCTAAAAAGCCAAACCAATGAAAAAAAGTTCTTTGGCCATAACTCTTACAGTCTATGTAAGGGGGTTCGGTTAGAAATACCTTTATTTCACATAGTATGAACACTACGGATATGATTTTATGCCTCTGATTATTCTATTATGTAAGCATACTGATATTAGTCTGTGATATGAGAAAAGATAAAAACTTGAATTGTATTAGTTTTGCATTAACACTAAACTAAAACATAATTATCTTGTAGTTCTTTTCCCTATTATAGGGAAGATGATGAGAGTTCAGTGGATAGTAGCACTGGGAGTGTGGCAATGTCTAGAAAGGGTTAAATCTCATCATTCACTAAATATGAAACATTGTTTGCAGTAAATCATATTAAATTTGTTCATAGTTAGCAATGCAATGAAAATTAAACATCTCCCCATCTTTTTTTCTGTAAAATGAATAATGACAATTCAAATTTGAAGTCTTGCCCATATTTATCATAATAACTCAATGACTCAAAATAGTGCTTTTATTCACATCAGTTGTAGATGTTAGAAACACTCTCTCTGCCTGGCTCTTCTCTCTACTTACCTAAATCCCAACTTTATTCTAAATTCACCTTTAGTGTCATCTCTAATCCCTTTGGTCTCTGTCTGAACTTCTCTAAGCTCCCAGGGTAAATGCAAAAAACCCCCACAAAAACCCTTTCCTTTAAATTCTCTCCTGAAAGTCCACTTATTCTTTGTTACCTAGAAATTAACAACTGGGGTTAAAAATACTAATTATTTACTTTCAAAAATTACTATAAGTTTGCTTTTTAGACTAGTAAGCCTCTCAAGCAGGGGTCATTTATTAATAGGAATAATTGTATGGTTTAAAGTTGTTATAATGCCAGAAAGTCAGGCTTAATATTATTCTAATATTATTCTAGAACTTGAGGATTTCACTACTTTCATTAAAAAATGTAAAATAATATATTTGGAGAAGATGAAAATAAAATGACTTTTTTAAATAAGTTCACCTCAAACCATGTTCACAAATTCTGATTATAGCATATTCTAGGGAAATATGTAAACTTCAGATAAATGTCATACAAGCTACATAAATTATTTTCATTCTCCCATTTCTAACCGCAATGTGCAGCTATGACTGTGAACTGTTCATTAGCAGCCATTCAATTTACCATTCTCAAAATAATAACTATAGTTTTAAAAAAACCTTTTATATAATGCATTTGTGCTACTAACGGATGTCTTCAATCACCAGTTTCACATCATTTCTCCATATTTTAAAGAGTTAGAACATTAGATATATTTAAAGTTAAATTTATTGAATGCTCTGTAAAATTGAGTGGTGAAATTCAAGTCATGGATAAATTAAATACACATATACCTGCTTTCTTATAATAAATCATTTCATGTGGTATAAATCTACACAGAAGAACAATTATTTAGTTATATCACCAAACACATACAAAACAAAAGTCAACCCAGTGCAAAGTCATTAACTTTGAAGAGATTAAATTTTGAATTGGATAGAAAATATGTGGAACTTAAAATTTGAACAAATTTGAATACGTTATGTATTCATTTGTATACTTTAAGTAGAGCATTTCACAAATTACCTTCAGCTCAGGCAGTATGTTTAAAATATTAACACTTGTATTTCTCCTTGTAAATAATTACAGTAATTAATAACTAATATTTATGTAATAATTATAATAAGTAATATATTTTGAGATTTATTGTTGTATGCTATTCTTGTTCTAAAATAAGAACAATTTTATAAAATATTACTTTATAAGGTTGATAATGAACAAGGGATTTAGAAACTATTTTTTATAAATATTTTAAGTGATGTTGATAATGACCTAGTTGAGAGTTTAACTAGCAGGAGACACATCAGATGACAGTAAACTTCTTGCTAGTCCTAGATTTTAGATATGTCTATAGAATGTATGCTAATATAGAAAGTCACGAAAACTAGCCTATGACAGACAAAAAGACCAAAAATTGTATATCTTTTATATTTCAGAGCAGTAGTTAAATAATAGGAGTTAATATTCATAGTTAAATATACTTAATGACATCAAAAGTCCTGCAAAGTTTAAATAGCATTTCAAATCTTGTTATTATTTCTTGTCTGTTATTTCCAAAAATGTAAGTTAATTTGCTAAAGTTGAAACAATACACTTTAAATGTGTATATCCTCAAGGCAGTTTTCACAACTTGGTAGTATATAGAACAATGAAGAGATACTATTTAAAAATTAACCTAACAGGTTTGATTTGGGTTATTTTGAAAAAATAGAAGTCTTTTAAAAAGTTTAACATTTTATTTGCTGTATATATAAAACTAATATTCATGCATGAATTATAGTATATAGAATGAATTGAAACCTCATAAATTAAAAATAATTTTATAGTTCTATTATCAATTGTAATCATTGTTTAAATATATTTTTCTTTATGCCAATTAGTTTATGCCAATTATTACCACCTTTCAGAAGAAGATGATGGATTAAATTTCAAAATTAATTTCATTAACTGAAATGCTATTACACAAGAAGAATCAATAAATTCAGATTTTGGAAGGGCATCTCTTATTTTCTTGCTGATGTCTAAGGCAATAGTGGTTCACAGAATGATAATTTTCATGTACAGAATTTTATCTTCAGCCAGAAGTGAATATTTTCCTAATAGAATAACAAAGAATTTGCTAGGATATTTTCCCCTCATGGAAAAAATTAGTATAAGGTTAGGATTTAGCACTCAAATATGTGTGAAAGCTTTATGAATGCTAATTGTATACAGTAATTTTTTTAAAGTGCTATGCCACAGTACTTACAAACAAATGCTTTTTACCTGTTTCTTTACATTACCTTTGTCCACTAATCACTGCCCATATTATTTCCTATAAATGAATGTCACTGCAATGTTTAATTATTTCTGTTTTTATAATACATACATAATTTTGAGGCATGAGGATGACTATGAAAAAAGACACTAATTGAGTAGTCTTATTATATTCAGGGTAAGTTATTTAAAAACTGATGAAAAGTGGATATCACTAAAGTTAACTAGTATCTGTGACTATTTAAATGTAAATGGAAACATTTGAGAAACCTAATATCTTCTTTGCTATTTATTAAACACATATTTCTGACCTGTTAAGCTCAAGAGCTCTTCACCTTAAATCAAAATTTCTAATATTTGTTTGACATCTTATCAATTAAGATATATATTATATAGTATTCATATTAGCACCTGTTTGAATTACTTTTCTTTGAGTTATGAATTCATTTTTTTCCTCTGAGCCTTCATGGAGAGATCACACGTGTCAGATAAAAATTATTATAGACTATGTATTTTTCTAGGGCAAATTATAATAGATATGGGGCTAGCATAGGAGAAAACTGAGAATATTTTGAGTAAATACTAACTAGAAAAATGAAGCTGTTTTTCTGCTTGTTACACCATACATTTTTCACTAAGTGTATTATGAGACTGGCAAAGTCATTTTCTTTATCATAAAGTTGTAGGGAAGGAACATGAGATTACATCAAAAGTACTATTTTATGACTTTAAGTAATAGCAGTATTATTAAAGCACCTCATTATTGGGAAAGAAAGGTATATTCTCAAAAACCCTGTTGAGTATTATATTAACTCATTTGTCTTTAGCTATAGTTCTCTTCTTTAAGTAAAGTATGCACATATGTATTATAAAACAGCAGCTTAGCAACTTTTAAATTTATATTTGGCCAAATTCATATCAATAGAATATATTGCATAAATGTATCATTATTTTCTACTGCTTAATCCACTGTAAATTACGTGCACTAGAAGGAAACTGGGATGAAGACATGGAGGTACATTACTATTAACCTAGAGACCAAGCTGGTTTACACTACCTCAGAAACCTTCAACGCATTTAGAGTACCCAAAGGGTAGGAGATGAGGGAGTACAGAGATGAGATGAGCCTGTTAGAGACAGACATAAGACAGAGCAAAATAAAGAAATATAAAGATGAATGACAAAGTTACATACATGTGTAACAATACATTTATTCATGGGAATAGAAAACATAAAGAAAGAAGGGCTAAATATTTAGAAAATGCTGATTAGGTGAGCTACACTTCAAAAACATGAAAAGTATGCAAACAATTAAACTTGGAGAAAAATTAGTGTGCCTGAAAATCATTAATGCAATATAAGAAATAACAAATCCAAACACATCATACTAGAATTATGTTCGCTCTTAAGATCTAGTCTTGACATTCCAAAACTGTAATGACAATATAGCCTCTGGGCAGGCCCATCAGTTGTGTCAACAATGTCATCTTGATTTTCTTGGAAGAGTAGAAAATATCATACTTATTAAACAATGTTTAATTATTTAATATACACAAATGTTTTAATAAGTTTCTCTCAAGCAATCTTAAGAATTATTATTCTAGCTTTATTTTTTCTTCAAAGGTAGAACATTATGAGGGATAAATTTTACACCTTGGATATCTTATTTATGAGACCATTGTATTAAAAAAGCAAGAAAGCATTTTTTAATATCTAATACAAAATACATAATATCTAAATACGTAAAGACAACATGCATCTGAAAATTAAAAGTACAGCATTTGTAAAAGAAGTAACTATAATGCAATAGATCTGATTTCCAAAAGTATAAATAAATATTATGCACAATACATATGTGTACATTGCTTTAAGGTCTGAAATCTACCCAGGCCTAAAGAGTGAACTTCATGTCCCATCCTCCCAAGTCTAACTGTTTTTCAGTAAACTATGGCATTGAACAGTAGTTAGAGACTTTCTGCACTGTAACTCCTTTTGAGATCCTAAATAAAAGGTACAACTGGAAAGTATTCAGATTATGAGAGACAAAAGATATGTGAAGGAAAACAAACAGAGTTAGAAATTATTAGTAAAGGACAGAGGAGAATAAAGACACCCTATACTTAACAAAACTAATAATCCCAAATTATCTTCAAAAATATAAAAGTTATCATAAGGATAATAATATTTTATAATAGATTTATAATCCCAATGTCTCAAAAGGTAATTGAATACATGACCTAAATGATAAATACAGATACTGATAAATTTTGCCTTCTAGATCACTTAACACAAAAGTCTTATTTTTAGTTTTAGAAAATCTTCCTAGTCCAAATAATTATTTTAATATTTTCAATATATTTATCTGGAGTGTTTTACCATCCATACCCTTTTCAGGGTGCTAATGTCAAAGTAGATATTATTTTTCTATTATTTTTGCTGTTGTTTTGCCAAATGTAACTGTCACTTTTTATTGAAATATCAGAATCAGATATTTAATTCTCACAGTTTTGATGCTTAATGAAAAGTGAAAGTTAAACACAGCATGGTGGCATTAAAAATGCATGGTGAATCCATAGCATCCTTCACATTAGCCCTGAAGAGAATGCAGAATACCAAGAAAAGTTAACTAGTGTGTTTTGAGATGAGACTGACAAATTATCACAAATCACTAAAAAAGGAATGGACAAAGAATGGTAGACTTGGGAAGGAGAAGAGCAAGGAAATGCACTATTTTATTAATCTAATCTATAAAACAGTGAAGACCCCATTTGAAATACAGTGTCTGAATGTTTAACCCCAGAGAGTACTAACAAGGTAACATGCTCAAGACACAAGTCAATTAAGGAAGTAGAAACTTTATTCTGTACGACTCTTTCAGGCTTATCTACATAAGCTTCCGTTTGTTTTTGAGACAATTTCAGCACATTAAACAAGAAACGGGGACTTATTTCTACCACTATGCTTAGGGAGGAAAATGTATTCTGTTTTAAAGTTTCTGGAAAAATCTTTGCCCTATTTAATTTCTATTCTATAATCTTTTTTAAAAAAGTCCATCTTTTTGCATAATGGATTTTACTAAGGATTTTAAAAAATTAATAGTATTACCTTTACTTTTTTGATGTTTTGAAATCCTTTTGCGTCTCTCTGAACTATTGCACAAAATTTTAAATCTAGATTGCATATTTAGAACATAAGGTCCAATTCATATTTATGGCTATTAATTTCAATTTGTTTATATATCTAGAGTTTGTCAGGCCTTAGAGTTCCTAAGTAGATTGAGAACCTCAGTAGTAAAGGTCTTTCGTACTTTTTTCATTTTTGGGTAGGAGATTTATTTCTAAATTGGTGAAGTCTATACATATTTTCAGAATTCTCAACACACATAATTATGCAAAGTGTGTGAGGAAGCAAAACAGAGTCATAAGGAGGTGTTATAAGCTTAGGCTTAGAAAACCACTTCTGACAGCATACTCTACAACAATACTTAATTGGGTATATGAATCTTATTAGAAATGTTTCCAAGTTTTTATTGCCCTTACGTATGCCTCAAAAAGATTTGTATGTGTTCAGATAAAGGCTGATTGTACAGATGGTGACAGAATCACTTCAGAATCACTCAGATTCTAGTTTTCGGGAAAACTAAACCGTTTCTTAAATAAGACAAAAAGCAGGCTCTCAGAAAACCTTGTGACTATATGTAGATTTGTAATTCACAGTTATAATTCTACCATCTCCTCTTATGTTTAATAGAAGTTTAAAGCAGTAACAAACAGTGTGCCTAGATCTGCATATTACAATAAATCATTGATCCAATAAATTCTATAGCATCTTACTTCAAAAGAAAAGTCATGAAATTATTGTTAGAGTAAACATTATCTCCAGTGAAATTTAAGGTATAAATTTTAACTAGTTCAAAATGCAAGATCCTTGCCTCTTTGAAGAAACATACCTCTTTCTTAAAGACATATATCTTATTATCTGATTTCTAGCAAAAGTTATGAAGGCAAAAGTCCATTTTTATAAAATCTGCATGCATTCTTAGAAATTAATTCTTGGGAATATTTTAATAAAGTTTTTGGAGTCATGTAGACATAAGCCCATAGCCAAAATTGTAAATAACTGACTCTGTTTTAACATTGCCATACCAAATAAATACTAGCATTATAAGCATAACAAAAGCACAGCATTTGTAATACATCTCTTAGAATATAAAAGCCTCAAGTTTTGTTATCTTATATATCACTTATTTTAAAGCAAATTGTGATTTAGAATAAAATATGTTTTAAATATATGATTTGATTCAAAGCAAGTTATACCTCCTCAGAATGTTCAGTGGACTCTACAAACATAAGTTGATATTTACTATAAAGTATTCATAATAATTTTATTGAACTTAATGTGTGCACAACTATAGACTCTTTTATGTAACAAAAATGACTTATATTCAGTCACTGAAAAGTCCCAAAAATCAAATGAGTATTTCAAAAATGATTTTGTCATTAAGAACTGGTTCTATGCTCTGAGACAAAATTACATCTAATCATCTTTATCTATTTAATAAAGCATTTATTCTACCTTTTTTATGTATATTTGATTCAGTAGTATGGAAACTGATTAATATGAAGCAAATCTGGAGAAAACTAATTTTCATACATTTTATTTAAGGCATCTCTGAAGCTTTTGAAAATAGGGTGAGATTACATGATATTTCATGCTGTCACTACATGTGCTTTCATCCATTTGTGGAAATCAGTCTTTCCAGTAAAGCATTTGAAAATACTTTTCATTAATTTTTATCTTTTAGAACTGGAAACTTTAAAGCTGATAGAAGTTTAACAAATTCATACCATCTTCATGGTAACTTCATTTTCTTTCATGAGACTAATAGAAAGGATGGATGACAATAGGAGATTCCTAAGCAACTTCCTTAGTGCAAATGATCAGGGGTTAAATAAATGCAAGGAGAGAACAAAAATACAGGAAAGATAAAAGAGTCCGAAGCATAAATCATAGAAAGTCAAGATTGCTAGGAAACAATGGTGGTCATCTATATTGGTGTATGAAAATGGTCAGTGGGGTGGCTCCATGGATGTTGAAGATGCCACATTACAAACAGCAATGAGCCCTTGAACCGGAATCAGCCATAATGTAGGTAAAGTCACAAGCAATGCACTGGCTGGTCTTTTCAATCATTTTCTCTAATGGAATTTGTTAACTATGAGCAACATGAAACCAATATCTTTTTTCCACAAACACTAGATGACGATCATGATTCCTTTAAATGAAAACACCATCTATGGCATAAGTCAAAGCCCCGCATTACATTTTTAAGCTACAGGACAGAGACTAGGACCTTATTTGTTATGCCACAGATGCTCTGTTTATATTTTCTGCAGCAAATCTAAAAGTTTTTTTTTTTATTAAATATTAGGTTTTTTTTGTATTTTTTCCTGAGCCTTTCAGGAAACTTAAGTTCTTTTCTAAAAGTTTTACAATTTGATGCTTGATAATAAGACTATATCCTCATGTAAAAAGAATTCTACAATAATCTGAATTTCAAAAAATCATTTTCAAATAAAACAAATTTTAAAAGATTTAGAAGCACTTTGATATGTCAGAGACCTATAGTAGACATAAAGAGCACAATAAACAAACATTTACCATTTTTGTCCATGGAATTTGGTTCTGACTGTTTCTTGCCAATATCAGCAAAGGAACGAACAATGGGAATCCTGTTGGTGAGTTTTTTCTGATTCTGATGATGATGTTGTTTCATCAATGCCTCATGGACCCTGTGGCGTACATCTTCATTCAGCTGACCTGAGCTCACTTGTTGGTCAAGAACCATATCTGAAGAGAAGAGGCCGGAAGAAGATGAATACAGCTTTCCTCTAGAACATGTGCCAGCCATGAATCACTGAGTCCAAATATGCAAGCCCTAAACAATATTAGTCATCTTGAAATAGAAATAACTTCTTTAAAAAAATTCCTAAGCATGGTGTTATAAATGGAAATTTATGTTCCATTGTAGAAATGTTGGACAAGAAAGATTTGGGCAAATTTTCATTATAAATCATTCTATTTTAAATATATAATTCTTATGAAGTATTATTTTTCAAAGGGGAATAGTTGCATTGAGAAGAAAGTTCTTTATTTCTTCATTATTCACACTGATGGATGGAATAGCTGTAGAGATGATATGAAAATTCATAATGTGTTTGAATTCACAATTCACAATGTGTTTGAATTTGGAAATTGGTTTTATACTTATATTTTAATATTTTTCCCATTTTCTAGTACAGACTAATTTCCTTGTTTCCTCGTTAAGTGAACAGAAGTCTATCTGTGAAAATCTGATGCAAAGAGGCCTATGAAGTGATATAGTTACTGAATTTGGAGAGTAAACAATTCTGTTTCATATGGATAGAAAATCAGCCCTTTCTCAAACTTTCCTGGAAACATACTCCCTTGAGAATGTTAGATTAAAAAGATATTCTATACCTGCAAAACAAAGACTGGAAGGTGAGATTTCAGAAGTCGATAATTAAGCAGATTATTTACCATACATAGTATCAAAAATGTCAATAAAGTAGATAAGCAAAGGTATTTTAAGTCTCTTAGTGATATAAAGATCACATCAGTGAATGTCTGTGTAATCAGTTTGCTTTCTGATTATCAAATATTAACTCTAATTGTTTTTAAGGCATTTAACATCTTATGTAAAGCAGATCGCAATGAGCTGCCTTCCACTGCCTTTTTGAGTACAATAAAGGTTTCAAAATTAGCAGAATGCTGCCTTACCAACAGTATTTCCCTTCAGTGTGAAGCCGAAATGAACTAGGGGACAGATTTGGGCCACTTTATGACATTCTAGCTAGATGACTTTGCAAAGTTGAATAACCTCAGTGTCCTTATTTATAAAATGGAGATAATAATATCTATATCACATGTTGGTGCCAAGACTGGCATAAGGCACCTGATGCACTGATTGGAATATTGAGGCTATCAGTAAATATTTCCCAGAACAGGATTTTCTTTGCAATTTTCATTACATAGATTATGGGTTCCTGGTTTGAAATTTGTGGTGGTTTCAATATATTCATATTTTATAACAGTTTATCAATTAGAGACAAAGCTGGGCTTATCAATAGCAGAAAACCTAAATTAAACTACCTAAAACAATTTTATTGGCTCACATAATAGAAAGATCAAAGTTAGGTTGGCTCTAATTCTGCTTCTCTGTGATTTTGTTAACTTCCCCCTCCTCTAGGGTAAGCTTTAACCTCAGGCTGATTTTCCTTATGGTCATAAGATGGCTTCCAGCCACAACAAAGAAATATATATTTTTGTTCATATGCAGTGAGAAATATATTTTTTGTGACTTTCTCTTAGATGAGTTATTTTTCACCTGGCCAGGAAAAATTATCCTAAGTCTTACTGACATAGCCCTGCCCATCTTGAACCCAATCACTGGCAAAGGAGATGGTATTCATATTACTGACAGGCTAATCAAGAACTGCACTTCAATCTAGAGTTAATTCTCTAAACCAGAGATAGACAAGCTCTTTTTGTCCTGAGCCAGATAACAAATATTTTAGGCATTGTAGGCCATCTGATCTCTGTCACAAATACTGAATTTTGCCTTTGTAGCAGGAAAGCAGCCACAGGCAACATGTACACAAATAAACCTGGTTATGCTCCAGTGCAACTTCTTTATGGATGCTGAAACTCAAATTTCATATAACATTCACATCAAAACATATTAACTTCTTTTTTATTATTTTTCAACCATTTTAAATATAATCCCCATTCTTAGCTCAAATGCCCTATGAAATCAGGCAGTCGGCCATATTTGGCACATGGGATATAGTGTGCTGTATCGTTTTTGTGTTTACAATGGAAAGAGGTAGAATGAATATTTGGAAGTCACCCATAATATATACCTGGAATGTTTGAAAGTCAGTCACTATAATTACCTCAAAGGTCCCTTCCAATTCTGAAAATGTATTATACTATAGAATAATATTTAAATCTATTTTTCAGTTCTTTGGAGATCAGTAGTTATAATACCCCTGGGTTAATCTGAAATAAAGGAAATAATAAATTGTCAACATATATGACATTACACTGAAACCTTGCTAAGATGGAAAAATGTATACAAAATATGCATATGCTTCATAATGGAAGTTGTAAAGTAGGTTATTAGAATACCAATATGATATTATTGTAAGGCAGTTCCAAATATAAGCCATGATATGAATTCCCAGTTCAATATTCTAGTCAGAATCAAAAGTAATCACATAATAAACCCTGCATATGTTTATGATTTTTAATTTCTATTAAAGCACAATGTTTCCAGGCTCAAACACTATAAAACCCATAGGTCACTATCTTCACAGTTTTTCAAAGATAAGATTTTTATTTGAAACAGTTACGTAAGGAAAAGTAAATATTAAAAAACACACTCATCTGTTCATTAGTTACAGAGAAATACACAGCAAACTTCTCCAAAGTATAACTGTATCAAATTATATCTTACTTGTCTGGAAAAAAATTACTCATTTTGCTTAAGAATATAACATATTAGGGTGACATTTAGGTACCAAAAGGAATCTGAATTAGTAATCACTCACATTGTTCTTTTCCCCACTACAATATATATCAGTATTAACTTGAAAAGTGTGAAAGAATAATGGACCATAATGACTTTTGGTCCAGAGTGAAGTCCTGCAATCTCAGCACGCTATGATGCCTACATAATACAGTCTATTCTGCCCCAGGATCTGGATGAAAAGCCAAAAAGCAAGAAAAAAAAGGACAAATAGGTCACACTCTCACACTCTGCTAACACTAAGCAGGTTCTAGAAAAATAGTAGCACTTTGAGACCATCCTGCCCAACATGGTGAGTTCCCGTCTCTACTAAAAATACAAAAAATTAGCTGGGCATGGTGGCGCACGCCTGTAGTCCCCGGTACTTGGGAGACTGAGGCAGGAGAATCGCTTGAGCCCGGGAGGCGGAGGTTGCAGTGACCTGAGATCGCGCCACTGCACTCCAGCCCGACGACAGAGCGAGACTTCGTCTCAAAAAAGAAAAAGAAAAAAAGAAAAACTAGTAGCACTTGTGGAAAACGGCCTCAGAAAAATGAAAAATTGTTTTTCATCCTATCAAGTAACTATTTTATCATAACGTATCTTGAATGAAAGCCCCTAGAGGCTATGACATATTGCAGATTCTATATAAATCTCTGTCTTTTTGAAGATCATCATATCAATGCTTTGAAAACCCATTGTCTTAACTGTAAAATATATTGGGGGAGGTGGGGGGGAATATGATATGAAATTCCTAAATTCTGTGGTTTGGTTGCCAGCACTAACAGGGATGTGTGTGCTAAAGGTGTAAACTGTAATAGAATATTTACTTTTCAGACCAAGGATTGTCACAGTATAGGCATGTTAAAAAATATATGGTTATTCCTATACTCCCATATCTACAGATTACATTCAGTGGAGCAAACTGCAGATTCTTCCTTCAATGAAAGATTTTAAACAACAAAGGTTGTTTAAATGAGTTGGGAGCTATGATTGATAATCTGTCCATGGTACTAACTTTGGTTTGGTTTTAATTTCTTCCTAACTCTCATTGACAGAATTAGGTTAAAGTATACACACACTGAAGAGAGGATATTTCCATCATTAATCTTTAAAATGCTTAATTTCAAAGAGATTAACATAGACCATAAAATTCCCTGTAATTTATATGAATATAATTCAGAAGCATATTCAATATAATTAATCTCCATATCAGAGTAAATTGTGGTAAGAAGATATATCCGGAGAATTTTGGATTTGAAAAGGTTAAGTAATATTTTGAAGGATAAAGTTTAAATTTATTGAGTTTCCTGAAACATTGGGAAATAGATACATTTTAAATTAACTTTAGCCAAAAGAAAATCCTACTTTAATTATACCAGAAATTTTTGACAGACTTGCCAGATACAAATGGGATTTTCTGCTACTAAGTCTACGAAAATATCTTAAGGAATTATCTGAGTCTGTTAAAAACATATCAGAACATTGATATAAAAATCCTTGATCGTTACAAAACAATATCTGGGTCACATTCATCTAGTAGGAAATGTCTGAAAAACATCAATACTGCAAAGCCTGTGCATTCACAAAGTACTAGGGATTAGAAATCTTAAAGGTAAACTGTGACACTTAGCTTTTGTAAAACTGAAATGAGTGACTAATGTATGTGAATTATGGCTAACAGAGAAAAATCATGATAAATAAGAGTTGAGGAAAAAGTTTCAGAGCTGACTGTTAATCACTGTGGCCACAAATGATCATGAAACAGAATAAAACAGAAATTATGGTTTGGCACAGTGACTCATGTCTGTAATCCTAGCACTTTGGGAAGCTGAAGCAGGTGGACTGATTGAACCCAGGAATTCAAGACCAGCCTGGGCAACATAGTGAGACCCCCATACCCCAAAAATTATGATTATAGGTTAATAAAAAAAATTATTTCCATTTCTGCAAAGGTCATCTTTGATAAAGAACTTTCTATTTATCTGTTTACGGTGAAATAATTTCTTTCCTACTTTATAAGTTGCTTTGATAATAAAACATAATTATGTGAAAATACTTTGCAAAGTTAGAAGTCTTAAAAACGGAAAGCATGCTTATTTATTACAAACTTAGTAACACAGCTCAATTTTTATAAAATGAAAATAGGAGTAAGTAAAAAATAAGAATATAATTACAAACTATGGAGAGAAAATATTTTAATGAGATTATATTGAGGGGATACATAAGTAACTTTTAAATTTAGTCAAATTATAGTTATCAATGAGAGGAAATCTCTTCTCAGTAATGATTGTAAAGGAATCTAAGGTAATAATGATCAACAGAGATATTTGTAATCATATTTTTCTTTGTGATGTTAGCATTAAACCACTGACATATTCTAAATGTCATTTTACAGGCTGCTCTGCACTGAAAAATGGGACATTCAGGTTGGGCTACTTCAAAGTCAGAAAGATACACACTAATTAGAAGAGCAGAAAGAATACTAAAAAGCTATTTAGGGTATCAAGACGTCAACTGAACTACTTTCACTGTAAGGATAGACTTAGAGAATGTAATTTGCTTGAAAAGGCTAGATTTAACCCAGTTAACCTTCACATATTCTACAGAATTGAGCTTGGGAAAGGGACAGAGTTAGGAAAAAGTTGCATAATTTTAGACAATGAAAGTGAACTAAGGTGATAAAATAGACAGTGTTTTAGTCAAATTACTGGGAGAAAATTTCTTCATAAGAATAACTTTCTGAGGAAAGCATTAGAAATTACATAACTTAAGAAATGTGAAGACTGGTAAAAGTGTAAAGGGTGTGTTCTGAGGCTAATTTTGCCAGGTGGTAGAATGTGACGGTTTCACTTCCCATTTCAAAATGTATTTGGATTAATCTATTTTCAAAGGTAGCGTCATCATCAATTCAAGCAGCGAAAATAAATCCCTTAGCACAAGGCCTCTAACCTTTTAAATCTTAGTTTCTTTCTTTATTAAATAAGGAAAACAATAATAACACTAAGAACCAGGTTTGAGTATGAAAAAGATAATTACAAACTTAAGAGCTCCCCATACTTCAAAGTACTGTGAAAAGCCCGGCTGTTTCATTCCTAATTAAAATATAAAAATGTTTAATGGGTATTAGCAAGACCATATAATGTAAAGCTAAGAAACTGAGCTGGATAGCTACCTATTTCAGCATTCTTAGAGAGTTTGTTTATTTCCGAGTTAATCATTTTCTCCATTTTTTCTTGATTTATTGCAGCTACAGTAGCCTGGATACTTCTGAAAATTATACATATATGTTTAACTTTATAAAGTATTTTAGGCTCTAGTTATGTAATTTAAAGAATAATCTCTTTACAGGTGTCACATGAAACAGAAGAGGACTGCTTATCTTTGGGGCAGAGTGTGTGTGTGTGTGTGTGTGTGTGTGTGTGTGTGTGTGTGTGCGCGCGCGCGCGCGCACCCATGTATGTGTTTTAGATTTTTTGGAATTTTAGTTTAATAAATCAAGCCAAAGTATCTTTTAGTACTTACTGTTCTTTTCACATATACTGCAATGCCTATCAGCACCAATGACTAAATCAATAATTTTTAAGGTGATAAGTGTGCCATCAAAATTTGGGTGACATTCACTTCAAGACATCTCTTTTTCTTCAGACAGCAGTTGTAGTGTAACAGAAAAGACACCGGGCTTAAAGTCAGGGGCCCCTGGGTGAAATCTAGGTCATGACAATTTTAGAGTTTCTATTTTCTGATTGGAAAATGAGAATGACATCTACTTCATGGGGCTGTTCTGCAGATTAGAGTAGATATGTTATTTTTCTAATATATAATTCTCTTATATATATGATTAACACACATATAATTTATTTTTCATTTCTACAATATAATTAAGATACTAAGTTTTTCCACTTCACAAATACATATCATATGGAACAAATTTTATTTTTTCCCAAACTAATAATTTTTAAACTGTCTCTTTTCTTTGTTTGTATTTTAAAACCTCCATCAATTATTTCATTTATATACTTTCAAAACTTATTTCTGTGTTTTTGTATTATTTTGTCTTTACTAAAATATGTTTGTCTTCTGGTCAAAAGATACAGGAGTTCTTTGACTCAATTTCTGTAATAATAACATTTCCTAAATATAGCTGTCTATATTATAAGACATCATTGAATTCTAATACTAATCATTTATCAGGTTGCAGTATTGAATTACAAAACAAATTCTAACTATAACACTTGGCTTCCTCTGGAATTCAAGGGTTTTAATTAAGTTTAAAATAAATGGCCATACTCTTCTGTGTCCATTCTAAACCAACATTTTTCTGTTTATTGAAATTTTTTCATTTGGTGATTTCATGTGTTTGGATATTGAAAATAAGTAGCTTTAAGGGTTTTTCCTTTAAATTTCTAATGGTGAGAGTCTAATAATGAAAATGAAAGGTGAATGGGAATCAAGATATCTAGGATCTTGTCCTAGACTTGGCACTGCCAACCTAGAGCATATTTCTCTGAGATTCAACTTCTTTTATCTCGAATAACAGGGTAAAAGAAAATGACTTTTAAGGCCTCATACAGTGATTATGAGAATAGTTTTCCAAAGTTCATGCATATATTGAATTACAAGGAAAAGAGAATAACAAAAATGTAGTTGTACCTATAAAATAGACTAAGGGAGAAAAGATATACCTGCAATTTCTTCTAAAGTGTTGGCATGCATGTCCAGCAACACAGTTCCATTCAGAATACAACTTCTCAACTCAAACAAGCTGTGCAATGAAAGAGTAGCTACATAAGGCTTGCTCCACCTTTCTCCTCCATCTTCCACATCTTCTTCAAACTTCAACCACCTATATAAATAAATATTATCAGCACAGTTTATATTATATTGTAGGTGAATGATCCTTTATCCCAAAAATAAAAGGCTGAAATAGAAAAGCAGTCATATTGTGTCTTGGTTCATAAGTTTTGGAAGTATATAAAAGCTAGTCTAAGCCATTTGGCTTATTTCATTTTAATTCCATTTAGCTTACATTCTTTCTGTAATTAAAAAAATAATTGAAAATAAAGGAAAACTCATGTTATTTTGTTAACTTGTCTAACTCTGAAGAAACATTTAAATATAAGTGTTTAACCAGTGGTCACAGAAAATCTTATGTAGCACTAATAAAGAGTGTATCCTTCATGGAAAGTTAATGGTAATTGAAAAAGAAAATGAAAGAATACTTATTTTTCATTGGTGGGAGGTCTTAAACCTGAAAATTTTAGTCTCTTGGTAATTTTCTTATAAGATCTTGAGGGAAGCTAGCATAATTTGGGGCCTGTTGTATAGGAAAAATCTTTGTTAGGCTTGCTTGGATGAAAGCTAGTGATAGCAGTCACTTCATAGGGACTGAATATGTAAGAATTAAGCTCAGACCCCATCCCTGGGTGTTTCTGCCAGGATGGATAATCAGAGAAGAACCTTGATGTCATGATGTCAAATAGGAGACCATTGTCTTCTTGGACCGAAATGCATAGTAATACCTAGATTGTCTGCAAGCAAGATAAATGGAACAGATAAAGAGAAACCAATGATTTTATCGCTCTGGCAAAAGCCACTTTATTCTTATCTGTTTAGGAACTTGGTCTCTAATCCTAATAGATGACCAATTTAATTTCACCATTTCTAATGAACCTTAGCCTAAATATTCTTGCCTACCTCCATCTTCACCATTTCCCTCATTTCTTTTCTCCTTAGTCATTTTTGACCACAATTTCTCTCTCCAAGCAATACGATTCAAATCCTCTATACGATATCATATTATTATTTTGTGTAACAAAATGATACAACTTCAACACAGAACAAATATGTGGGAGTAACTAGTTAGGGAATCAAGTGGATTAGCCAAAAGTAACTAACCAAAAGAGCCAGTCAGAATGATTAATGTCCAGAGTAGTAAGAGAGATCAGCAAAGCTATGGATCTGTCTCTAGTGTTTAGGAAGCAAAAAGAAAAAAAAAAAATGTCAGACGGTGAAGAGGAAACCAATAGAAAAGAATACTTATACCTGCCAAAACTTACAGTCAGGTAAGAATAGCAATGCCACATTGAAAAAGCGTACATTTAAGCCACAAATCACCAACAGTATCTCTTCAAGGCTGGGCATTTTATAGAACATTTTTGTCCACACAAAAAGTTTTCATATTAGTTATTCTTAAAGTTTTTCAGTACTAAACAGGGCCATAATACCTCATAAATCATGTGATGGTAATAACATGTCGTAACTGTTCTCCCTCTCTTCCTAGGAAAGAGTAAAATATCACTACCTGGCTTCCTTTTAATTGGGTGAGTCCATGTCTGTGATTAATTCTGGAAATGGGATGGGAACAGAAATTATGTGTGTGTCACTTCCAGACTGGAGTATTTAATTGTCAAGAGGATATCCTCTGGAGCTCACCCTTTCCTTGACATACAACAAGCAAAAGTTCAAGATGAAGGCTGATCTATCAGCTGAGGTTTCTAAGTTACTGTTTAATACAGTGAACAGACGAGCAAAATCCCAATGATCCATGATGGACATGAATTGTGAGCCATAAACAAATGGGTTTAAGCCACTGAGATTGCAGGATATTTTTATAGCATAATTTAGCCTATCCCAACTGACTTAGATCATCATTTTAGTTATTCATATCAGCATAAAAATCCTAATCAGAATTAATGGTGAAAGCAAATGTGATTTTAATAAATATAATAAATTATTATTTCTTGTCAGATATGAGAATAAGGCCATAGTCACACTATTATTTCAGTATCACAAAGGAGCAACCTCTTGGCAGACATTTTAATGCTATAGTATTATATAAAGTGTCTTCAAATAGTTGAGAATAAAAAGAAATGTACATTTTTTCTATACTCTACAGCAAAACCACGTTGTAATAAAAGGAAAGTCTTTTAACTTCTCTGGGTCACTTTTCTCACAGGTAAAATGATGAGACAAATTAAACACATTAAATAATTTTCCAGAGATCACCTAGCCAGTGACCTTGTCAAACCAGGATCCAACTCTTAAGTTTTTTGTTTTTTTTTAAATTTTGTTTTTCTCCAGAGTCTGTGCCCATTTCCCACCATAATACAGTAATTTGAATTGAACTTATAGTGCTTTTCAGCTCAAAGATCTTATGCTAATGCTCATAGTAGAAACAACTGATTTAACATTGAATTTTCATCCATGTCTGGAGCCAATCTTAAGTTGCAAAATATTCTTTGTTTTCACTTTTTCTTTCATATTATTCCAATTTGTTTTCTTTATTATCTACTATGCTAGATAAAAATAGATGGTTTTCCTTTGTGAATAAGACTCAAACATACTATTCTGTGGACGGGCTAAAATGAAACTTTCCATAAGGAAGTGGCATCAGGGGAGTGGATACAACTTTTATTAAATCTCCTAATTAAATTATAATCTACTGACATATGCTGTGGATTTCAGATAAAAAGAGCAAAAGGAAGGGAGACTATATAATAGCACGTATGCTGGTGTTATTTTGACTGAAGAACTTTGTGAAGTTGGAAATTTACTTTCTAGTCTATTTGGTGGTATAGGAAACCTAGAGGTTTAAAAGGGTGTAATACTATTTAAGGAAATGTAGGTTTTCCTCTATGGAAAATGTCCTCAGTTAAGGTTTCTAGAGCTATGGTACTTTCTGTCATCCCTGTTTATAAAATTGATTCTAAAATATTGTAACAGTGAGACGATGGTTAACAGTGAGATGATGTCTCTACAATAAATTAAAAATGTTAACTAGGTGTGGTGGTGCATGCCTGTAGTCCCAGCTGTTCAGGAGGCTGAGATGGCAGGACTGCTTGAGCTCAGGAGATCGAGGCTGCAGTGAGCCATGACAATGCCACTGCACTCTAGCCTGGGTGACAGAGTGAGATCCTGCCTCAAAAGAACAAATAAATAAATTAAATTAAATGTAATCTCCAAAAATTATACTCAAGTACAAAATCCTGAAAAGCCTTTGTACATTACTAAAAAATCATATTGTTTCCCAACTACTTAAGTGTAACTCTAGAAACTTACCCATACAATAATATTGTTTGTAAGCTGTAATAATATGAATAACAAATTCACTTTTAAAATACTCCTGGGCCTCTTGGTCTATATACCATGATAAAACCCTTTTTTATAATAAAATTTATAGTTAAAATTTACTACTGGATAACAGTGAAGATGACTAAATAAGTGACAAAGCATCTAAATCATTTCATCTTGACTCCTTTGAAAGTAAAATTTTAAATTTTAAGAATGCTGGAAAGGGGTTCCTGTTTTTATTTCGGAAAAAAATGACTTTAAACCAAAAACAATCAAAAAGTAAAAAGAATAGGATTACATAAAAATAAAGTGTTCAAACAAGAAGACTTAACTATCCTAAATATATCTGCACCCAATACTGGAATACCTAGATTCATAAAACAAGTTCTTAGAGACTTATGAAGAAACTTAGATAATGACACAATAAGAGTGGAAGACTTCCAACACCCCACTGATGATATGGGACAGATCACTGAGGCAGAATACTAACAAGAGATATTTGGGACCTAAACTTAACACTTGACCAGATGAACCTAACAGACATCTACAGAACACTCCACCCAACAAAAACAGAATATACATTCTTTTCATCTGTACATGGCACATATTCTAAAATTGACCACATACTTAACCATAAAGCAATTCTCAACAAATTTAAAAAACCCAAAATCATACCAAACATAATCTCAGAACACAACACAATAAAAATATAAATCAATACAAAGAAGATATCTCAAAACCATACAATTGTATGGCAACTAAACAACCTGCTCCTTAATGATTTCAGTAAACAATGAAGTAAAGGTAGAAACCAAGCAATTATTTGAAACTAATGAAAACAAAGATAAATTAAAAAGTCAGGAAACAACAGGTGCTGGAGAGGATGTGGAGAAATAGGAACACTTTTACACTGTTGGTGGGACTGTAAACTAGTTCAACCATTATGGAAAACAGTATGGTGATTCCTCAAGGATCTAGAACTAGATGTACCATATGACCCAGCCATCCCATTACTGGGGATATACCCAAAGGATTATAAATCATGCTGCTATAAAGACACATGCACACGTATGTTTATTGCAGCACTATTCACAATAGCAAAGACTTGGAATCAACCCAAATGTCCGTCAGTGACAGACTGGATTAAGAAAATGTGGCACATATACACCATGGAATACTATGCAGCTATAAAAAAGGATGAGTTTGTGTCCTTTGTAGGGACATGGATGCAGCTGGAAACCATCATTCTTAGCAAACTATCACAAGAACAGAAAACCAAACACCACATGTTCTCACTCATAGGTGGGAACTGAACAATGAGATCACTTGGACTCGGGAAGGGGAACATCACACACCGGGGCCTATCATGGGGAGGGGGGAGGGGGGAGGGATTGCATTGGGAGTTATACCTGATGTAAATGACGAGTTGATGGGTGCTGACGAGTTGATGGGTGCAGCACAGCAACATGGCACAAGTATACTTATGTAACAAACCTGCACGTTATGTACATGTACCCTAGAACTTAAAGTATAATAATAAAAAATAAAAAATAAATAAAAAATAAAAATAAAAAAAAGAAAACAAAGATAAGACATACTAGAATCTCTGGGACACAGCAAAAGTAGTGTTGAGAGGAAAGTTTATACTGCTAAATGCTGACATAAAAAAAAAAACAACAACTTACATCTTAAGTTAACAACTTAACATTACACTTGAAGGAATTTGAAAAGCAAAAGTCAACCAATCCCAAATATAACAGAAGAAAAGAAATAACCAAAATAGAGCTGAACAGAATAAAATGGAGATGAAAAAAAATCACACAAAAGATCAACAAAACCAAGAGCTGGCTCTTTGAAAGAATAAATAACATTGATATACTGCTAGCTAGATTAATTTTAAAAAAGGAAGAAGATAAAAATAAACACAATCAGAAAACGAAGGAAACATTACTACTAACCCGACAGAAATACAAAAACCCTCAGAGACTATTATGAACACCTCTGTGCTCACAAACTAGAAAAGCTAGAAGAAATGGATAAATTCCTAGGAATATACAACTGCCCAAGATTAAACCAGAAATAAATTATTTTTATTATTTATTTATTTATTTGTTTATTTATTTTATTTATTTTTTTCAGACAGAGTCTCTCTCTGTCACCCAGACTGGAGTGCAGTGGCACGATCTCGACTCACTGCAACCTCTGCTCCTGCGTTCAAGTGATTCTCCTGCCTCACATCACAAGTAGCTGGGACTAAAGGCACACACCACCGTGTCTGGCTAATTTTTTCGTATTTTTAGTAGAGACAGGGTTTCGTCATTTTGGCCAAGCTGGTCTCAAATGTCTGGGCTCAAGTGATCCACCCACCTCAACCTCCCAAAGTGCTGGAAATCAGAGGTGTGAGCCATTGCACCTGGCCTAACCAGAAATACATTGAAACCATGAACACACCAATAATGAGTTCCAAAATTGAATCGTAATAAAAAAGCAAACAACCAGAAAAAAAGCCTTGGATCAGATGGAGTCACAGTCAAATTCTACAAGATGTATAAAGAAGAACTGATACTGAAACTCTTCCAAAAAACAAGGAAGAGGGGTTCCTTTCCAATTCATTCTATGAGGCCAGCATCATTCTCATACTAAAACCAGGCAGATACACAACAAAAAAATCTTCAGACCAACATCCCTGATGAACATAGATGCAATAATCCTCCATAAAATACTAGCAAACCAAATCCAGCAGCACATGAAAAAGCTAATCCACCATGATCAAATAGGCTCTATTCCTGGGATGCAAGTTTGGTTCAACATATACAAATCAATAAATGTTATTTATTACATAAACAAAACTAAAAACAAAAACCACATAATGATCTCAGTAGATGCAGAAAAGACTTTTGATAAAATTAAACATCCTTCATGTTTGAAACCCTCAAAAAACTAGGCATTGAAGGTATACACCTCAAAATAGTAAGCATTATCTACAACAAACCTACAGCCAACATCATACTGAATGGGCAAAAGCTGGAAACATTTTCCTTGAAAACTGATACAAGACAAGGATGCCCACTCACACCACTCTTATTCAACATAAGTCCTGGAAGTCCTAACCAGAGAAACAGAAAAGAACAAAAAATAAAAGGCATCCAGATAGAGAAAGAGGAAGTCAAACCATCTCTCTTCGCAAATGATATGATACTATACCTAGGAAAGACATAATCTCTGCCTGAGGCTCCTACATCTGCTAAACAAATTCATCAAAGTTTTAGGATACAAAATCAATATGCAAATAGTATACATTTATATACACCAACAACATTCAAGCTGAGAGTTAAATCAAGAATGCAATCCCATTCACAATAGTCATGAAAATCATAAAATACCTAGGAATACAACTAAACAGGGAGATGAAAGATCTCTGCAACAAGAATTACAAGACAGTGCTGAAATAAATCAGAGATGACGCAAACAAATGGAAAAACATTACATGCTCGTAGATAGGAAAAAAATCAAAATTAAAATGGCTATACTGCCCAAAGCAATTTACACATTCAATGCTATTCCCATCAACCCACCAATAACATTTTTACAAAATTAGAAAAAATTTATGCATTTTTACAAAATTAGAAAAAAAATCTAAAATTCATATGGAACCCAAAAAGATCCCAAAGAACCAAAGTGATCCTGAACAAAAAGAATGAAGCTGGAGGCATCACACTACCTGACTTCAGACTATACTACAAGGCTACAGTAACCAAAACAGCATGGTAACATTATAAAAACAGACACATAGACCAATGGAACAGGTTAAAGAACCCAGAAATAGAGCTGTACATATATAACCATCTGATCTTCAAAAAAGCCAATTAAAAATAAGCAATGAGGAAAGGACTTCCTATTCAATAAATGCTGCTGGGATAACTGGCTAGCCATATGCAGAAGATTGAAACTGGACCCCTACCTTTCACCATATACAAAAATCAACTCAAGATGAATTAAAGACTTAAATGTAAGACCAAAAACTATAAAAACTCTAGAAGAAAATCCAGGAAATACCATTCTGGACATCAGCCAAGGAAAAGACTTTGTGATGAAGATGCCAAAAGCAATTGCAACAAAAACAAAAATTGACAAGTGGAATTTAATTGACCTAAAGAGCTTTTGCACAGCAAAAGAAACTATCAACAGAGTAAACAACCTACAGGGTAGGAGAAAATGTTTGCAAACTATGCATCTGACTAAGGTCTAATATCCAGAATCTTTAAGGAACGCAAATAAATCAACAAGCAAAAAACAACCCTATTTCAAAAGTGGGCAAAAGACGTTAACAGACATTTCTCAAAATAAGACATACTAATACAAGTAGCCAACAAGCATATGAAAAAATGCTCAGTATCACTAATCATTAGGGAAATATAAACCAAAACGACAATGAGATACCATCACACATCAGTCAGAATGCCTATTACTAAAAAGTCAAAAAATAACAGAAGCTGGCAAGATTGCAGAGAAAGGGGAACGCTTATACATTGCTGGTGAGAATGTAAATTAGTTCAGCCACTGTGGAAAGCGGTCTAGACATTTCTCAAATAACTTAAAACAGAACTATCATTCGTCCCAGCAATCCTATTACTCAGTATATAATCAATGGAATATAAATCGTTCTACCATAGAGACACATGCACGTGTATGTTCATTGCAGCATTATTCACAATAGCAAAGACATAGAATCAACCTATGTGGCTACCAATGGTGAAGTGTATAAAGGAAATGTGGTACATATACACCACGCAATAATACATAGCTATAAAAAATGAGATAATGGCCTTTGCAGCAACATGAATGGAGCTACAGGCCATTATCCTAAGTGAAATAATGCAGGAACAGAAAACCAAATACTGCACGTTCTTATAAGTGGGAGCTAAACATTGCGTACACATGGACACAAAGAAGGGAACAACAGACACTGAGGCCTAGTTGAGGGTAGAGAGTGGGAGGATCGAAAACTACCTATTGGGTGACAAAAAATATCTATTAGGTAAGGCGGAGGAGGGGGAGGATTGAAAAACTACCTATCAGCTGACAAAATTATCTGCACAGCAAACCTGTAAGTAACACACAATTTACCCATGAAACAACCCTGCACATATACCCCTTGAATCTAAAATAAAAATTGGAAAGAAAAAAGAATACTGATAAGATGTGGGCTCTGTGTGTGTGTGTGTGTGTGTGTGTGTGTAGTTCTATGCATTAAAAAAATTTTTTGAGATACAGTCTCGCTCTGTCATCCAGACTGGAGTGCAGTGGCGCAATCACAGCTCATGCAGCCTCAACCTCCCGGGCTCAGGTGATCCTTCCACCTCAGCCTCCCAAGTAGCTGGGACTATATAGCCAGGTACTACGTCTGGCTATTTTTAAATATTTTTTTATAGAGATGGGGGTCTCACTAAGTTACCCAGGCTGGTCTTGAACTCCTGGCCTCAAGTAATCCTCCTGCCTTAGCTGACCACCCAAAATGCTGGGATTACATGCATGAACCACCATGCCCGGCCTCTGTTCTATGCATTTTTATCCCATGTATAGATAGATGTAACCTCTACCACAATCAACATACGAAGCTGTTCCATCACCACAAAAGAAATCTCTTGTGCTGCACCTTTATATTCTCAATCCTCACTCTATTTCTGTCTCCTGGAAACCACTAATCTATTCTTCATCACTATACCTTTGTCACTTTGAGGGTGTTATCTAAATGGAATCATACAGTTTGCAACCTTTTGAGACTGACACTTTTTTACTAAGCATAATGCCCTTGATATACATTAAAGTTATTGTATCAGTAGTTTGTTCCTTTTTTATTACAGAGTAATATTCCATTACAAAGATGAATGTGTCAGTTTGTTCAATCAGTCACCCATGGGGGACATTCAGGTTGTTTGCAGGTTTTGCCATACAGCCAACAGACACACGAAAAAATGCTCATCATCACTCGCCATTAGAGAAATGCAAATCAAAACCACAATGAGATACCATCTCACACCAGTTAGAATGGCAATCATTAAAAAGTCAGGAAACAACAGGTGCTGGAGAGGATGTGGAGAAATAGGAACACTTTTACACTGTTGGTGGGATTTTAAACTAGTTCAACCATTGTGGAAAACAGTGTGGCGATTCCTCAAGGATCTAGAATTAGAAATACCATTTGACCCAGCCATCCCATTACTGGGTAAATACCCAAAGGATTATAAATCATGCTGCTATAAAGACACATGCACACATATGTTTATTGCAGCACTATTCACAATAGCAAAGACTTGGAATCAACTGAAATGTCCATCAGTGACAGACTGAATTAAGAAAATGTGGCACATACACCATGGAATACTATGCAGCCATAAAAAACGATGAGTTTGTGTCCTTTGTAGGGACATGCATGCAGCTGGAAACCATCATTCTCAGCAAACTATCGCAAGAACAGAAAACCAAACACCGCATGTTCTCACTCACAGGTGGGAATTGAACAATGAGATCACTTGGACACAGAGAGGGGAACATCACACACCAGGGCCTATTGTGGGGAGGCGGGAGGGGAGAGGGATAGCATTAGGAGGTATACCTAACATAAATGACTAGTTAACGGGTGCAGCACACCAACATGGCACATGTATACATATGTAACAAACCTGCACGTTGTGCACATGTACCCTAGAACTTAAAGCATAATAAAAAGAAAGAAAGAAAGAAAGAAATTTGCTGTGAACACTCACGCAGAGGTCTTTGTCTGAACATGTTTTCATTTCTCTGGGATAAATGCCCAAGAGTCCAATCGCTGGATCATATAGTAAATGCATGTTTAGTTTTATCAGAAACTGTCAAACTGTTTTCCATAAGTGGCTCTACCATTTTACATTCACACCAGCAATGTATGAAAGATCCAGTTTTTTCAAATCCTCACCAACATTTGTTATTATGACTTTTTTATTACTCTATTAGGTATGCAGTAATATCTCAGAGAAGCTCTAATTTGCGTTTTTCTAAGGACTAATGATATTGAACATTTTTCCATGTGCTATTTGCCATATGTATCTCTTCTTTGGTGAAATGTCTGTTTGTGCCTTTTGCCCATTTTTCTAGTTGATTTATTTTCATACTGTTGAACTTTGAGAGTTCTTTATATGTTCTACATATAACACTTTTGTTGAATATCTGGTTTGCAAATACTTTCTGTCTGTAGCTTGCCTTTTCATCCACTTAACAGAATCTTTCACAGCACAAACATTTTAATTTTGGTAAAGTTCAATCTATAAATATTTCCTTTTACGAATTGTGCTTTTGATGTTATGTCTAAAAACTTGCCACCTAGCCCTAGGTCCTGAAGATTTTCTCTTATGTTTTCTTCTAAGAATTTTATGGCTTTATGTTTGAAATTTAAATTTATAAACTATTTTGAATTGGTGAGGCTAATTTTTTGCCTGCAAAAAATTGTCTAATTGCTCCAACATTATTTTTCGAAAAGATTATTCTTCCTTCATTTAATAGTTTTTGTGCTTTGTCAAAAATCAGTAAGCTTTACTTGTGCTGGTCTATTTCTTAGTTCTCTATTCTGTTCCAGTGATTTATGTGTCTGAAATGACATTTTAAAAAATCCAATTATTCTTCCTTCCTTTAGAATAATTTTCTTCAAGTTGAGGGCTTAATTCTATGAGAAAAGAATGGAGTTCTTTTCAGGGAGTTTGGAACTTCAGGGAGTTCCAAACAGTTTGTTAGTTAAGATGACCAAATATAAGTTATATGCATGGATGGTTTGATGTACCCATAGGTTTTATGAGTATTATAGGAGGAGGCAGAAGGTACTTTCCATAAAAAGGTGCCCACATGTTACAAATATCAAGTTACTAAAGATACTAAACATTTCAAGATTCAGTGCTTTATGCCAGCTCCAGAATGATGCCAATTCTTTAAGAGATATTTAAATGAATATTGTTAAAGAGACTATTAAAAATAATACATACACATAAATACGTAACTATAGCTCTCTTTTCTGTTCTTTTAAATCCCATTTCATCCTTCAAAGATAGACATGAACAGATCTGGGAACACACCAGACACCGTTTCAAGATTTGTAGTCACTGAATATACTGTCAGTTGCAAAATGCCTGATTACAATTAATGACCTAAAGTGCTGCAATTTGTTCCAGTTTTCAAATAAACTCTGCTGACATTTGTTTGAATAGCAAACCAAAGCAAACAAGAGTTTCAAAGCATGAATGAGATGTGATGGATAATGCTAAAAAATAAATAAATAAAACTGTTGGCCAATTGCACAACCTCTTCTGTGGGGGGAGAAGGGAGGATTTAAACCCTGAGATTATTTTCATTTCCTTCAGTATGTCTGGATCTGTTTCATCCAAGATTAGCACATTGGAGTCTCTTTCCAATAAGCAACATTAAATAGATGTTTCACGAATTCTTTGAGGATTAAGTTTATTATAATCTCCTCTATAATATTCATATTAAAATATACAGAATAAAATTATTCTGTCAATTAGGTGCTTCTAGAGAAGGCTTTTTCTAGAGAATTTAACTCTTTCTGGGTGTTCTATTCTCACTAACTCAGTTTAACTTTTCTAAGATTTTTAATTCTCTCATTCTACCCAAACAAAAAAGAGTAAGTCTATCATCCAAAAGGAGTTACAACATCATCCAAAATTATAGCCTTCGGGGAAATAATGGATGTCTCAAGAAAAAACATCCTCTTTTAGGTTAGTTGGGGGACATGGCTAGGGTGGAGCTAGAGAATAACATGTAATCAAAGAATACCTATAGTCATCTTAAGGGGAAGTGAAATACATCCAAACTTAGTGTTTATAGACATTAACTGTTCTTAATCTATATTATTTTCACACCTGTTCTTAATCCATATTATTTTCCACTAAAAAATCCAGATGACTTAAACCATTACTAATTTTGAATATCAAATGCCTTCACAGCATCAATAAAATTGTTTTGATGTAATAATCCTTTTCTATGCTGCCACGTATGTACCAGAAGCCTAACTGCTACCCCCTGCTTTGCCTCTTCTGAGCTCATTTGTGGGAAGCTTTTATAAAGGGCAACTACAGTCAGTCAAACATGTTGTCACCACAATTGCACAGCTGTGGTAACTTTGCTCACTTTTCTATTAATAACATTACTTGTTATTTATAAGCAGGACATTGTAATTGTGTTGATTTCATTAGTCTCTTCATATGGCTTCTTTTAGGGTTTTTAAAAGTGAACAGCTGGTTTTTACAAACATTTATTAAATAATTATGATTCAAAAATTTAGCTTCAAAATCTAAAACTTTGCTTAAGTTTTACTTGGCAATGACAGTGGGCATAAATTATGCAAGATGTGATATGTGACAGGTGCAACGTGCTGATAAAATATCCTTTTTATTTCTGCCGTGAGGGTAGAAAATTATTAATCCCATCTGGAATACTAATCAAAAGAAAGAAGTGCCTTAAATGGTGATTCTAATGATTTACTAGAATTAAATTGCATTTGAAAAATCTGATGGAGTCATGGATTAACAAAAATTAGCTTTTTTAGATGAACTAGGGCAATCAGAACAAAATTACTTCTGCCACTTTAAAACCTGTTACTTTTCGAAATCCTCAATAAATATATTCTGCCTTTCCCTGAGGCATTGTGTCTCAGTTAAAAATTCATCTACCCTCCCCTTCAATATCTGTTATTATTTCCATTGCTCACCAGATGTCTCTCTGAAGCTCAAACAGCTATACCATGCATTAGATTCTAGAAGCTTGACTACGAACATAGGTCCATCTAATAATATTAGAGAATGTGAATAATTAACTGGATTATCTTTTTATTCTTTATAAATCAACAGCAATATATTTTGGTGGTTTACGACAAACATGTTATTGAGTTAATCCATTAGATTATAACAAAAACCTACTTGCTCAACTGTAGCAAAGTGAGAGTGCTACATTCTAGTATCACTTCTGCAATCTCCTAGCTTTATGAGAGTGGGCAAGTTACAAGAAGTTATTGGTTAAAATGAATGGATCACTATTTGATCTGTAAGATGAAAAATCACCAACCACTATAAGAATAAGGGAGTTTCTCTTGCCAAAATATATATTCCAATCTTACTTTTCAGCTCTATTATGTAGTATGAGGATAAAGAAGGAACTCTAAAAGAAATGCTTCAAAAAATTACTTCTTAGCAGTTGATTAAAAAGACTCTAACTAACTAGAAGTATCTAGTCACCACAATCACCAGATCTCCTTCCTTCAAGTCACCCAGGAACATCTGTTCCTTGTAACTCGTAGTAGACAGATGCTTCTGGTCTTAAACAGGGAGGGAGGCACTTTAACTTCCTTATCAAAATCACAAAAGAGCAAGTTATATCACTAATTTGTGGAAAAGATGATCATACATTCCTTTTCTTTCACCAAGAAGATGAGCACATATATTACATATTTCTAAAACTCCCAGGTTCGGCCGGGCGCGGTGGCTCAAGCCTGTAATCCCAGCACTTTGGGAGGCCGAGGCGGGTGGATCACGAGGTCAGGAGATCGAGACTATCCTGGCTAACATGGTGAAACCCCGTCTCTACTAAAAATACAAAAAACTAGCCGGGCGTGGTGGCGGGCGCCTGTAGACTCAGCTACTTGGGAGGCTGAGGCGGGAGAATGGCGTGAACCCGGGAGGCGGAGCTTGCAGTGAGCCGAGATCACGCCACTGCACTCCAGCCTGGGAGACACAGCGAGACTCCGTCTCAAAACAAAAACAAAAAAACAAAACAAAACAAAAAAAAACTCCCAGGTAGTTTTTGATGCAGTTGGAACAAAAAGTAAGGTAGAAGTCTCTTCATCTTAATACGTACCAGGTTATATAAAACTATTTTAAATTTAAGTCTATATTTAAAATATTACAATACAAAACATTATGAGGAAACTTAAGTAAATTCTTTTATTAAAAAGATTAGTTCATACAGAATAACATGCCACCAATTTAAAGTGTTCAAAAAGGCAAATAAAGAAAACAATGAATGATTTGATACAAAACGGATAAAGGAAATGAATTGTCTGTTCACATGAAAAAAATAAAAACATATGAAAAGATATTGAACCTCACTAATAATTTGAATAATCAAATTAAAACGAGGTTTATGTTTTATTTATAAAACTAGAAAAGACATTTTAAGCAGTTTGATAATTTACTGTGAAAGGATGTGGAGGAAAAAAATAAGCACTCTCATACACTGTTGATATAAGTGTAAATTACAAAAACATTTTATGAAGGTAAGTTTACAGTATTTATCAAAGTAAAAAAATGTCTGCTCTCTTTGCTACATAGGTTCCCATTGTTAGAAATTCACTTTATAGAAACATCTACAAAATAATGACAAAATATTTGTATGAACAATCATTGCAGCAGTTTTTATGGGAAAATATAAACAACCTAAATGTCTATCAAGACTAGCTAATAAATAAATAAAGGAAAGTTCATCCATATAATTGAATGCAATGCAATCATCAAATAGATAATGTAAATTTGAATTGCTGGTATGGAAAATGTTCCAAATATATTAAGTGGAAAAGATAAGATATGAACACTGTATATTGTATAATCCCTATTGTGTAAATTTAAAAGGGCATATATTTACATGCAGGTTTAGGCATTAAATTTGGAGGGAAAGATGCACAAAACAGATTAACAGTGATTACTTTTGAAAAGAGATATTGCAAATAAGCGTAGAGAAGTACTTTTACTTTTCTGCCATGCTATACCTTGTGAATTTTAAATACTGGCAGTTATTAGTTTTATTTATTTTAAAATGTTAATAAGGATAAACTAGGTGGTAGCCATTTTGATTGTCTTGTTTTTAGTGTTTTTTAAATAAAGGAGAGCTGTAAAGACCACTGAAAATATATTAAACAAGAATTAATTGGGCCAGTGTTATTCACAAGATTCATTTTCATAATTGAGAATTGAATTCTATACTGTCTGAGTAAAGTCAATGAATAAATGCAACTACGAGTTTAACATGATCCAGTGGAATTTCTGTGGTTTTCAGACAGCAATTGCAATCCGAGGACCACTAAAAAATATGCTTAAGATAAAGATTTTCTAACAATAAAGCTGTCCTATGATGGAAAAGATAGCCTAACAAAACAATACAACCGGTGTTGGCAGGGGGATGGTGGCTCACACCTGCAATCCCAGCACTTTGAGAGGCTGAGGTGAGTAGATCACTTGAGGTCAGGAGTTCGAGACCAGCCTGGCCAACAGGGTGAAACTCCATCTCTACTAAAAATACAAAAATTAGCTGGGCATGGTGGCAGACGCCTGTGTTCCCAGCTACTAGGGAGGCTGGGGCAGGAGAATTGCGTGAACCAGGGAGGCGGAGGTTACAGTGAGCCGCTATCTCACCACTGCACTCCAGCCTTCGGGACAGAGCGAGACTCTGTCTCAGACAAAAACAAAAACAAAAACAAAACCACTAAACCGGTGTCAATGATGTGTTTAAGCACATCCTGCTATCTCTGCCTAGAATACTGTCCCCTCTGCTTTTCCGCCTAGCTAACTCCAACCCAACTCACAAGAGCCAGCTCAAGCATCGCCTCCTCCAGGGAAGCTACCCTGATCGTCTCTCTCACCTTGTGGTTTAGATAACTGCTACTCAAAGTGTGGTTCTCAAACCCAAAACATTTTGCACAACATCCTCATGATCTGACTCTATGCCTGAGGCCTACTAAGTCTACATTTTAAACAACACTCCAGGTGATTTGTAGTCACATTAAAATTTGTGAAACAGTGGGTAAATGACAACCCTGGGTGTGCCCACATTTTCTTGTGCATACCTGCATCGTAGCATTCATTATACAGCATTTACAATTTTGTGTTCTTGTCTAAATTAGACTGCAAGATCCCTAAAGGCAAGATCTAAGATTTTTGTTGTTGTGCCATATCCATTGCACCTGGCACATTATGGACACTCTATAAATGTTTGTTAACTGAGCAAATCAGAAAGAATGAACGAAAAGTAAACACAAAATTTAATTCCACCTTTACAGAACTCTATCAATGATATAGCAATGTAAAAATCTTAATTAGAAATGACAGAAAAAGTGATTTTAAAAGATATTTTTAAAAACCACTATACTTAAATGTATGCATATCCTAGAAATATATTACAAATTATTTTTATTCTCATGAAAGAGCACATGAAATCCAGGACTATACATAAAGCATCTTATGATATTTGCCCTTTCTTCTTTTAAAAAAAGCCCACTTTCAAGTTATCATATAATATCATAAATTTAGGTGCAAGCCAGCAGCTGAAAAAACAGAAATAAACTACTTTTAGATTTCTTTTGTTTTGTTGATGACACACAAATTATGTTACTGTTTATCTTTAAGACTGCAGCTGTTGCTGGCTCTGCATCACCGTTTACTGTAATTACTGCCTTCAGATTTCTTTCTGACCCATATCCCGTTATAGGATATGCTCAGGCTAGATGAGCAACTTCTAAAATCAGCAGCAATCGTGGATGTTTGCAAAATCGTTGTGTTAGAAAACTCTTTTTCTAGTAACATGAAAATTATTTAGTATGCCTTCACCCTTTAACAAAAATCCTCACCTGGCTGTTTCTCGCCACTCAGCATCCTCACCTTCACGCCAACAAATCTCATCCAGTTCTGTGAAAAGGTCATGAGGAATGTGTTCCTCGTCATCATCCTCGGTTCCAAGAATAAACTGTACCCTCTGTGATGGGGTGTCTAAAAAATCAGAGACATGTGTTACCATGAACATGTATTACCATGACCCTGAGCTTAAAATATCCCAGTCACTGCCTTCACCACCACCCCAAGCTCACACCTCCCCTGCTCCCCACTGCAACACTCATCCAAAACAAACTCAGGAACTAAAACCAAATTCATCATTACATGAAGTCCAGTATAATTTGGGAGCATAAATATATAAAATGTATATATTAATGTATACATATAATAAATAAATAAATGATTATTTTGGATTATTTTTAACACTCATGGAAGCTATTCCTATTTCTCAGACACATATACTCATTTTCTCTCATCATATATGGTATATTTTATGGGTAATATTCAGGAGAGTAGATTATGATAAAATTCATTTATACTAAAACTATGCAGAGTGTTATTCACCAAAAAAACTCCCTTGTGATCCTCCTTTGTAGTCATTCCTATCTCCCTTTTGTAGCCCCCAGCAACCACTAATCTGGTCTCTTCTGCTAGCTTTGCCTTTGCAAAATGTCATGTAAGTGGAAACACAGCATATAACCTTTTGAGACTGACTTTCTTCACTTAGCAAATGCCTTTGAGATTTTGAGATTTATCTGTGAATGTGTGTATTAGCAGTTCATTCTTTTTCATAGCTGAGTAACAGTCCATTGTAGGAATGTACCACTCTTGGCTTATGCATTCACCTGCTGGAGGACATTTGGATTTCTAGCGCTTGGCAATTATAAATACAACTGCTATAAGTATTCTTGTGTAGGCTTTTGTATAAACATAAATTTTATTTATCTAGGGTAAATACCTAAAATGAAGATTGCTAGTTACACGAAAAGTGTACATTCAGCTTTATAAGACACTGCCAAACTGCTTTCCAAAATGGCTGTACCATTTTGCATTCCCAGCAGCAATGCAAGAGAGTTGCAGTTGTTCTGAATCTTCACCAGCACTTGGTATTATCAGTTCTTTTGTAGCCATTCTATGTAGTGATATTTCATTGTGGTGTTACTTTACATTTCTATAATGGCTATTGCTGACAATTTTTCCTAAGTTTATTTGACTTCCATATTTATTCTCTGGCAAAGTGTTTATTAAAATATTTTGCTTATTTTTATTGGGTTGTTTGTTCCTTACTGTTGAGTTTTGAGACTTCTTTATACATTCTGGATACACGACATTTTTTGAACGTATGATTTGCAACATTTGTCTTTTTTCCCCATTTATAGTTTGTCTTTATATTCTTTTCGCAGTGTCTTTCATTGAGGAAAAGTTTTAAATTTTGATAAATTCTAATTTGTGTGTGTGTGTGTTATAGATTATGCTTTTGGTATTAAATTTGAAAACTCTCTGCCTAAAGGTCACAAAGATTTTCTTTTATGTTTTCTTCTAAAGTTTTGTATATTATATTTTACATCTTGGAGCTATGGTCCATTTTGAGTTAATTTTGGTATAAGATATGAGGTTTAATTCACGGTGTTTTTTTTATTTTTTGCATATGGATGTTAAATTGTTCCAATATCATACCATTTATGGAAAAGACCCAAATAAAAGACACAGAAAAAGTGTATTCTTCATGCTTTGTGCTGTTTTCGAAAATCAATTAGCTATATTTGTTTGGACTATTTTTCTGGACATTCTAATATGTTCCATTGATCTAGGCCTATATTTCAGTCAGTCCAGGATACTATAACAAAGTACCATAGATTGAGTGGCTTATAAACAACAGAAATTTGTTTCTTGCATTTCTGAAGGCTGGATGTCTGAAATCAGTGTGCCAGTGTGATTAGGTTCTAGTGAAGGCCTTATTCTGGGTTGCAAACTGCTGTTTTCTCCTTGTAATATCACATGGTTGAAAAGGCTGAGAAAGTTCTCTGAGGTTCATTTTATACGGCACTAATCCCAATCATGAGGGCTTTACCCTCATGACCTAATTTCACCTCAAATGCCCAATCTCCTAATACCATCATATTGGGGTTGGAATATCAACATATGAGTTTTGGGGGAACACAAAGATTTAGTTCATTGCTTTGTCTATTCCTTTGACAATACCACACTTTCTTGATTACTATAACTTTAGAGTAATTCTTCAAGTCAGATGGTATGAGTCTCCCAAATTTGCTCTTCTTTTTCAAAACTGTTTGGCTATTCTAATCTTTTTGCCTTTTTATACACATTTTAGAACAAGTTTTTCTGTATCTACAAAATTCCTGCTTGGAATTTGATTGAAATTGCATTAAATCTATGGATCAATTTAGGGAGAATAGTATCTTAACTGTAATGATTTTTTCCAATCCATGGAAACTACATGTATCTTTATTTATTTAGGTCTTCTTTCATTTCAAAACATTTATTTCATCAGGTTTTATAATTTCCAGAACACAGATTTTATACCTGCTTTGTTAAATTTATACCTAGATATTTCATTTCTTGAGGTTATTATATTTTTTAATTTATTTCCAATTTTTAATGCTAGTATAAAGAAATGTTATTTTCATGTGACCTTGGATCCTTCAACCCTATTAAACTTACTTATTATTTCAAAAAATTTTTTTTGTAGATTCCATGGAATTTTCCAGGTAGACGATCATGTCATCTGTGAATATGAACGGTTTTATTTTTTCCTTTCCAAACCCTTTGTTTATTTATTGTACTAGATAGAATTACAGTACAATATTAAGTGGCAGTGGTGCGAGTGGCCATGCTTACTTTGTTCCTGGTGGCAGGGGGAAAACAGCCTTTTATGAATAAGTATGATGTTAGTTTCCCTTCATCTGAGAATGCCTTTATTTAACCTTCATGCCTAAAGGATAAGTCACTGGATATAGAATCCTGGACTAAATATTCTTTCAGCATTCTCAAATGCTATTCCACTTCCTTTTAGCCTTCATGTTTCTTAATGAGAAATCCGCAATCATTGAGATCATTGTTCCATTTTTCTCTGTCTACTATTAGAATCTTTTGTTTTTAGTTTTCAGAAGCTTGGTTATGATACTTTTGAATAATTTTGGGATTTGGGGCTTTGTTTTGGTGTTTGTTTATTTTAGCATCTATCCTTGTTTATTTTAGCATTTATCCTGTGGGAACCCTGAGCTTCTTGAATGTGTAAATTTATGGGGTTTTTTTCCAGAAATTAATTCTTTCTTTCTTTCTCTTCTCTTTTCTTTCTTTCTTTCTTTTCTTTCTTTCTTTCTTTTCTTTCTTTCTTTCTTTCTTTCTTTCTTTCTTTCTTTCTTTCTTTCTTTCTTTCTTTCTTTCTTTCTCTCTCTCTCTCTCTCTCTCTCTCTCTTTCTTTCTTTCTTTCTTTCTCACTTGCTTGCTTGTTTTCTTTTTCTTTTTTTTTTTTTTTGAGTCTCACTCTGTCACCCAGGCTGGAGTGCAGTGGTGTGATCTCTGCTCACTGCAACCTCTGCCTCCCAAGTTCAAACGATTATCCTGCCTCAGCTTCCCAAGTAGCTGGGATTACAGGCATGCATCACCACATCCAGCTAATTTTTGTATTTTTAGTAGAGATGGAATTTCCCCATGTTGGCCAGGCTGGTATCAAACTCCTGACCTCCAGTGATCTGCCCGCCTTGGCCTCCCAAAGTGCTGGGATTACAGGCATGAGCCACCACACCTGTTCTTCAGCAATTATTTCTTCCATAGTTTTCTGTTTATCTGTTTGCTTCATACTCTTTCTCTTTTGCTTCTGATATACTGATAGCAGAATCCACTGAGAATGGTCATTAACAATAGCCACAGCTTGTTTTGACATAATCTTTTCTCTAATTTTCCCATAAATACGCCATCAATCACTTTAATAAATCTAACCAACAGAGGCTGGAAACAAACTCATCCACTTTGTCTCATACATGTCTTTACTTAAGGTTACTATCAACAAGACTCAAAGCAGAAGGATGGACCAATATACAGTATATACCTCAACCACACTGCCGATGTATTCAGCTGCTGAACACAACCAACTGAATAAATCCCCCAAACCATGAAGGTTTCCCTTACAAAGCCATGTGACTTTCTCCTTTAGTTTCTATATTAACCTTTCCACGTGGCTGGAGGCATTAGATCAGGTACAGTAGGATGTATGAGCAATTGCAGAGTTTCTTCCTTGGACCACAAGGAGGTAGCTGAGGGCAATTCTATCATCCATAAAAACCTTAGTCCCTGAACTGAGGCTAAAGAAGACTGCAATTGTATCATTAATCTTTTAGATTAAATTCAGGGGCATATTTCTTACCAATTTTTCTAATTTGATGATTACCATTGTAGGGATAACTGTCTAGGGCACACATAACTAATAAGTCAATTATCCCTCCAGGAAGCTCATCCTCATAGCCAAGTGTAGATTTTGGAGTTCTCTCCAAAATCGTCTAAAGCTTACATAATCTACTGGTGGTGTATGCTTAAACTTTCAAAGGTCTCTTACAACCATCCCTGTGGTTCAAGTCACTGTGTTTTATTTGATAGGAAGGGAAAATAACGCATGATTTGGACATAAGACATGCAGTCTTGGCCGGGCACAGTGGCTCATGCCTGTAATCCCAGCACTTTGGGAGGCCAAGGTGGATGGATCACGAGGTCAGGAGTTTGAGACCAATCTGGCCAGCATGGTGAAACCCCATCTCTACTAAAAATACAAAAAATTAGCTGGGCATGGTGGCACGTGCCTGTAGTCTCAAATACTCAGGAGGCTGAGGCAGAAGAATTGCCTGAACCCGGCAGGCGGGGGTTGCACTGAGCCAAGATCGCGCTATTGCTCTCCAGCCTGGGCGACAGAGCAACTTTCCATCTCAAAAAAAAAAAAAAAAAAAAAAAAGACTTATGGTCTTAAGGGCTCACACAATGGCCCTATAAAGAACGTTATTTACAATGACTGTGTCCCCAAAAATGGACTGATGTCAGTTAGAAGACACAGGTTGGCAATGTCTCCAACAGGGCCTCCAGGCCAGCTAGTTGGCCTTGGGGTTCTCAGTTCAGTTCAGATAATTGAGATTATCCCTGTTTTTGAGAGAAACTGCTTGGGGACAGGCAGTCCAATCTGATCTATTTGTCCATGCCAGCCACTACGTGGCATTCATCCATCCCATGGAATGAGTGATTGATGGTTATAGAAAGAGGTGTAAAGAAGACACCCAAAGGTGTTAATAGGTTGTGTGTGTGTGTGTGTGTGTGTGTGTGTGTGTGTGTATGTGTGTGTGTAGGAGATACAGGATCTTTCCCTGCTGTTTCTAATAAACTTCTCAAGGTTAAAAGCGATGATGATCAAGATGCAGGCAGAGATATCTGATGAAGAATGTTAAGCCAGCAGGCAATTACATTTAAAGCATTTACCACAGTTTGACAGACTCACACCAAGGACTTTTCTTTATGTGGGAGTCTCCAGGGAAAGTTCTGAAAGATCATTAATTTTACTCCTGCACCTGAAACGTAGAGTGTGTTCCATTTCAGTAGCTACAATTTCACTTTTTGTTCTAACCATCCTCTATCATACCCAAACCTTTTGTTGGGAAGGGTCAGAATAAGGGAGAAAAGGGCATTTTTATAAAATTTACAGAGATTTGTTATGTCCCCTATATTAATGGTGCATTTGGGCAATTGTAGGGGGTCTTGGCAGGAAGTGTACTCAACTAAATGGTTACTACTCTTAGAATGTAGGACCAAATGAAGCCAACAAGCATATCCAGTTAGCTATACAAGAATTAAGTACAAATTCCTGAGGCCTCCCTTTAGCTAGACTAACATTTGGAGGATATATCAATCAGGCTGGCCTGAAGTTTCTGTAAGAAGAAAGAAAAATGTGTCATGCCCAGAAATAGTCATGGTGGAATACTAATTTTTCAATATAAGTTTATACAAAATCTTAACCCTTTCGTTCTGATTATTATCCGCTTAGAGGCTGAGAGGAGATGATCTCTTTCTGAAGAAGCCACATTCAGTGACCAAACCATTTTACTTATATGTGTGCACCAGGAGGAGGTGAGAGAGGCAGAGGTGGAAACTTTTCTTAATTTTTGAAGAAACCCTTCCAACATTTAACAATACCAGATGCCCATGGATGATAGGAAATGTGGACGGTCTGTCAGATACCTTGACCATCAGCCAATTGTTGCATGGCTTTGGGGATTAAAAAGTGCATGACTCTCTGACTGCAAATGGTTCAGAAATCTGAATACATAACATAGATTTGTTTCAAGGGTCACATGGTGTGTCTAGAATAAACTAATTGGCTGTAATAGCAACATCCTCAGACTAGATGTGTCTGCTGCCCTACTATCAATACAACATTTATTAAGTTCTTGCCTGGTTCCAACATAAGGGTTACAGAACTTTTCTAGAACTTCAGGCTGACCACAAGAATTCATCTGAATTTCTTTGTTGACCTTTTCATTCTCCAGTGGGTCTCTTATATCAGCATTATGAAACCAATCTGGGGTGTAATTAATGCCTCATCTATAGTTTCCCCTTGATTGTCTCCTCCAGAGAAATCTCCACAAAAGGGCCAAAGTTCTTTTACAGCAGATAGAACCCGTTACAGAAAATTCCAAGACTTTTTACTGTCATCTCCAGATGGATTACAATTTGGCATGATGGTAGGAGAGTCTGAGCAAAAAAGATATCCCAGTTTTGGCCATTCTTCTGTTACCAACATTACATGGCCCACCTCACTCATTTTCCAAGAAAACCAGTCAAAGTTCTAATGATTTGCCTTGTTTCTGTACATAATAGTCATAAATTTTCCTCTCATGCTCACTGTAGGTATGTATCTCTAAAATTGTTGTTTGAAAGAAAATGCGGCCCGGTGCTATGGCTCGTAATCCCAGCACTTTGGAAGCCTGTAATCCCAGCACTTTGGAAGACCCAGGCAGGCAGATCAGGAGGTCAGGAGATCAAGACCAACCTGGCTAACACAGTGAAACCCTGTCTGTACTAAAAACACAAAAAATTAGCTGGGCATGGTGGCAGGCACCTGTAGTCCCAGCTACTCGGGAGGCTGAGGCAGGAGAATGGCGTGAACCTGGGAGGTGGACCTTGCAGTGAGCCGAGATCATGCCACTGCACTCCAGCCTGGGCAACAGAGCAAGACTCCGTCTCAAAAAAAACCAAACCAAAACAAACAAACAAACAACAACAACAACACCACAATGAAAAAAGAAAAGAAATAAAAGAAAATGCAAACTTGTTCCTTTCTCCCCACCCCACAGCCCAAATGAATCTAAGTACTAATTGTTACAATGGGTGAACCTGAAACTACTGCCAGACTGTAATCTCCCTGCCTAAAGGACAGTTAAACCATATCTACTGCCTAGTTCTCAGCTTTCAACTACCTCCCCAAATCCTCCTCATTAATGAGCAATAGAGTAGAATAATATTTATTGCTCTGCTTACTAGACAATTTGGTCCACAAGTTTGCTACCAATACCAATGGACTTCTTTCAAAGTCTATTAATTAACTGTGAGGCCATCACCCTTCTTTCTCCAAAAGCCACATCTCTGTCAGTATCCCTTCCTCACTGCCAAAACTGCCAAGAATTGTGAAGGGTATCAGCATTTGCCCTGCGAGTTTTATGGATGCTAGCAAAAGCCATGAGACTCTTGAGTCAGAAACAAAAGACAGTTTATTATGCACAGAATAGTAGTACCTAGAGTATCATCATTTGTGTCGCATTCTGAGCCCCAACTCCCACAGAAGGGTGTGCAAAGGGCCAGGAGATGCTGCACATGCAGTGGGATGTGTGACAGGGGAGAATCAAGGTAGGGAACTCAACTCTTTCATAATGGACAACAATCCTCGCTGATTGTTGCTCCATAAGGAGACATTATCTCTACTGTATAAAGATAACAAACCTACCCTTTGCTGCAAAGAGAGACACTATCTATATCTTCCTAGTGTGTTCATGATACAAACATACTTGTAAAGATAGACAGGCACAAAGTCAGTTAGTGCCTCTGCCCAAAAGATGTTTGGGAACATAAGAGATACATGGAGATTTGTCTTCCAACAGCCATCTTCATGTTCTGATCACTCTCAGAAAAAGAAAGAAAAATCTTTGAATTAAAAGCTTTTTGTTAAAACTGAAACTTCTTTGTGAACCTTTTCACCACCCTTCTACCTCTAAATATTCCCAATTTTATTTTCCCATTCTTCAGTGCATTCTTTGAGGGGGGAGAAAGAATTCTTGGGATTTTGCCTTCATTATTTCCTTTTTCATTATATTCTGTACAGATTATATGATTGTTACCTAGAAATCTTCATGAGGTTTTAAACAGAAAATCCATACTATTTCCATATGGCAGCAAAAATTATTAGTCTAGCCAGAAAAAAATTCATTTACTTTAGAAGAAAAATAGAAGATTAGGAATAAATCCAGCAAAATTATGTAGTACATTTGTGATAAAAATAATAAACCTTTATTGAATGATATAAAAGAAGATCCAAATAAATGCATAAGGTATATTGATGGGGAAGGCTTAGTAATAAAAAAAAAATCATGAATTCAATGTTAGTCCATAAAACATCTGGTATGTTTTAAACATTTTAAAACACAAAAGAATGAGTAAATTAGTAACAAGTATATAGTAATTACTGAAATCCATATTTATCATTTCGTATATGAAAATGAACCAATTAATAAGTTATTGAAATAATTAGGTTACAACTAAGTCATAAGTGAGAGGATTTCAGAGGGCAAAGGTGAAAAATAAACACACAATGATAAAACAGTGTCATACTGTTGTGTAAATAAATATCTGTGGTAACTCCTGCCTAACTCATTAGCCTCATCTTCTGCCAGTCTTTCCCTTGCTATTACAGTCTAGCCTTCTTTAAGACTCTTAAAAAATCATGTTTTTTCCCACCTCAGAATCTTGTAGTTGTCTTATACATCTACTCTCTGCTTAAGTGTAGTATACTTTGGCACACCTACCTAATCATCCTTGTAAAACAGACATATGAACACATACATATCCACGTCTAAGCATATTCATATACAAACAAATCAGGCCCCTGCTATCCTAACTCATAGCACCCTACATTTCTTGTTCTACTTATCTCAATTTCAACTAATACTTAATTGTGCAGTAATTGACTTGACATCTATCTCTTTGCTAGAATAGATGAAATATAAAGGCAGAAACCATGTTTGTTTTATTCACTGCTATATCCTCAGTAAATATCAAAGGTTTAACAAGTATTAATTTATTTAAAAGATGAAACCAAGATGTATTTTGTACACTTTCAGCTTTTTTTTTTTTTTTTTTGAGATAAATTTTATCTTGTTGCATGAACTTTATACATAGCTTTCTGGGTAAAGTAGGGTAACAAAATATATCTCACCAACATCTCAGCTTGTTTGTTTCTGGGTTGGTTTTTTTTTTTTTTTTTAACAGAAAATAAGATTGCTCAAAGTTTCTAGTCTTATTCTGTAACTGTAATTACAATTAACAGAAAAAAAAACCCCTCACATCTACCTTAAGAGCAGCTATAAGTTCAGAGTAAATCCATCGGTATGAAAGGTAACCTTAGCCTGTTAAACTAAATATAACACTGGCATGTTATGAAAATGGATAGAAAAATAATAAAAATGTTTGCATTGATATTTCAAACCACCATTGTGTAAGAAATAATATTAGTTAACTGCACTAAAGAGGAAAACAAATTCTTAAGGTAAATCAGATAAGAATAAATGTGGTTATTAAAATATAGGGAAAAATATTCTTTACCTAACTCAATAAAACTGCCCTGTTTTTGATTTTGTTTGTTTGTTTGCTTTAGTTCCTACAATACACATTCCTTGGGAGCTGAAACGTGCAGAGCACTTAGCACACTTATGTCAATTTTTAAACGCATATTCTATAGAAAGAAATTGGTATGGTTGGGCTGTGTCCCCACCCAAATCTCATCTAGAATTGTAGCTCCCGTAATTCCTATGTGTTGTGGCAGAGACCCAGTGAGAGATAATTGAATCATGGGGACATTTTCCCCCATACTGTTCTCGTGGTAGTGAATAAATCTCACGAGATCTGATGGTTTTATAAGGCAAAACCCCTTTTGCCTGGCTCTCATTCTGTCTTGTCTGTGCCATGTAAGAGGTGCCGTTTGCCTCCTGCCATGATTGTGAGGTCTCCTCAGCCATGTGGAACTATGAGTCCATTAAACCTCTTTTTCTTTGTAAATTACCCAGTCTCAGATACGTCTTTATCAGTAGCATGAAAACAGACTAATACATAAATATAGAAAAAAAGTAAAATATCCTCAAATAATATATTTACAGAACATGAAAAAACATTCCCTTATTATTCAAGTGGAATGAAATTACAGAAAATAGTATAAAAAACAAAGTGAAATAACTTAGAGGAATTATAAGTTCAATTATATTGAGATTCATGAGAATCCATGACAATTTTGCTATCTTATTAGCCAAGAGGGTCCTGTAACTTGGCAACTAATTAAATGACGGCAAGCCAAAAAATCAATGAATCCAGGAGTTGGTTTTTTGAAAAGATCAACAAAATTGACAGACCACTAGCAAGACTAATAAAGAAGAAAAGAGAGAAGAATCAAATCGACGCATTTAAAAATGATAAAGGGGATATCACCACCGACCCCACAGAAATACAAACTACCATCAGAGAATACTATAAACACCTCTACGCAAATAAACTGGAAAATCTAGAAGAAATGGATAATTTCCTGGACACTTACACTCTTCCAAGACTAAACCAGGAAGAAGTTGAATCCCTGAATAGACCAATAGCAGGCTCTGAAATTGAGGCAATAATTAATAGCCTACCAACCAAAAAAAGTCCAGGAGGACCAGATGGATTCACAGCTGAATTCTACCAGAGGTACAAGGAGGAGTTGGTACCATTCCTTCTGAAACTATTCCAATCAATAGAAAAAGAGGGAATCCTCCCTAACTCATTTTATGAGGCCAACATCATCCTGATACCAAAGCCTGGCAAAGACACAACAAAAAAAGAGAATTTTAGACCAATATCCCTGATGAACATCGATGCAAAAATCCTCAATAAAATACTGGCAAACCGGATTCAGCAACACATCAAAAAGCTTATCCACCAGGATCAAGTGGGCTTCATCCCTGGGATGCAAGGCTGGTTCAACATTCGCAAATCAATAAACATAATCCAGCATATAAACAGAACCAAAGACAAGAACCACATGATTATCTCAATAGATGCAGAAAAGGCTTTTGACAAAATTCAACAGCCCTTCATGCTAAAAACGCTCAATAAATTCGGTATTGATGGAACGTACCTCAAAATAATAACAGCTATTTATGACAAACCCACAGCCAATATCATACTGAATGGGCAAAAACTGGAAAAATTCCCTTTGAAAACTGGCACAAGACAGGGATGCCCTCTCTCACCACTCCTATTCAACATAGTGTTGGAAGTTCTGGCTAGGGCAATTAGGCAAGAGAAAGAAATCAAGGGTATTCAGTTAGGAAAAGAAGAAGTCAAATTGTCCCTCTTTGCAGATGACATGATTGTATATTTAGAAAACCCCATTGTCTCAGCCCAAAATCTCCTTAAGCTGATAAGCAACTTCAGCAAAGTCTCAGGATACAAAATTAATGTGCAAAAATCACAAGCATTCTTATACACCAGTAACAGACAAACAGAGAGCCAAATCATGAATGAACTTCCATTCACAATCGCTTTAAAGAGAATAAAATACCTAGGAATCCAACGTACAAGGGATGTGAAGGACCTCTTCAAGGAGAACTACAAACCACTGCTCAGTGAAATAAAAGAGGACACAAACAAATGGAAGAATATACCATGCTCATGGATAGGAAGAATCAATATCGTGAAAATGGCCATACTGCCCAAGGTTATTTATAGATTCAATGCCATCCCCATCAAGCTACTAATGAGTTTCTTCATAGAATTGGAAAAAACTGCTTTAAAGTTCATATGGAACCAAAAAAGAGCCCGCATTGCCAAGACAATCCTAAGTCAAAAGAACAAAGCTGGAGGCATCACGCTACCTGACTTCAAACTATACTACAAGGCTACAGTAACCAAAACAGCATGGTACTGGTACCAAAACAGAGATATAGACCAATGGAACAGAACAGAGTCCTCAGAAATAATACCACACATCTACAGCCATCTGATCTTTGACAAACCTGAGAGAAACAAGAAATGGGGAAAGGATTCCCTATTTAATAAATGGTGCTGGGAAAATTGGCTAGCCATAAGTAGAAAGCTGAAACTGGATCCTTTCCTTACTCCTTATACGAAAATTAATTCAAGATGGATTAGAGACTTAAATGTTAGACCTAATACCATAAAAACCCTAGAGGAAAACCTAGGTAGTACCATTCAGGACATAGGCATGGGCAAAGACTTCATGTCTAAAACACCAAAAGCAACGGCAGCAAAAGCCAAATTTGACAAATGGGATCTCATTAAACTAAAGAGCTTCTGCACAGCAAAAGAAACTACCATCAGAGTGAACAGGCAACCTACAGAATGGGAGAAAATTTTTGCAATCTACTCATCTGACAAAGGGCTAATATCCAGAACCTACAAAGAACTCAAACAAATTTACAAGAAAAAAACAAACAACCCCATCGAAAAGTGGGCAAAGGATATGAACAGACATTTCTCAAAAGAAGACATTCATACAGCTAACAGACACATGAAAAAATGCTCATCATCACTGGCCATCAGAGAAATGCAAATCAAAACCACAATGAGATACCATCTCACACCAGTTAGAATGGCGATCATTAAAAAGTCAGGAAACAACAGGTGCTGGAGAGGATGTGGAGAAATAGGAACACTTTTACACTGTTGGTGGGATTGTAAACTAGTTCAACCATTATGGAGAACAGTATGGCGATTCCTCAAGGATCTAGAACTAGATGTACCATATGACCCAGCCATCCCATTACTGGGTATACACCCAAAGGATTATAAATTATGCTGCTATAAAGACACATGCACACATATGTTTATTGCAGCACTATTCACAATAGCAAAGACTTGGAATCAACCCAAATGTCCATCAGTGACAGATTGGGTTAAGAAAATGTGGCACATATACACCATGGAATACTATGCAGCCATAAAAAAGGATGAGTTTGTGTCCTTTGTAGGGACATGGATGCAGCTGGAAACCATCATTCTTAGCAAACTATCACAAGAACAGAAAACCAAACACCGCATGTTCTCACTCATAGGTGGGAACTGAACAATGAGATCACTTGGACTCAGGAAGGGGAACATCACACACTGGGGCCTAGCATGGGGAGGGTGGAGGGGGGAGGGATTGCATTGGGAGTTATACCTGATGTAAATGACGAGTTGATGGGTGCAGCACACCAACATGGCACAAGTATACATATGTAACAAACCTGCACGTTATGCACATGTACCCTACAACTTAAAGTATAATAATAATAAATAAATTTTAAAAAAAAATGTGAGGCTGATTTCTTCCTAGATTTATCGAGCAAATAAAGTATCTTTAAAAAAAAATAACATACTGCAGTCTTCAGCCTAGCTGTCCTTTGATTAGTTGCTTGGTCAATTCATTAACTGTAGGATAGTATCTATAAATGCTATACCATATTTACTGTTCTTAAATTGCTTATAATCTGGTTTGAAAAATAAGATGAATACATAGTAACAGACAATGTAAGGCAATAATAATTAAGCACTAACATGTCTGGTTCTTAGTGCTGTAAGGGTAATGACGTGCAAAAATAAATGAAGGCTACAATGGTTAAGGAGGTTTTCACAAGAAGAGGTGGGATTAAGTCAGGCCACACCAGCATTATGAACATAATATTTTTGACTATAGGGTAAAAGAAAAAGATCCAGGATTACTGAGACAAAATTAATGGTTTGGTTTAGGCAACAGATTTAGAAATACAATAATACAGAATAACTTAGAAATAGAATAATGCAAGAAAACACCTCAGTAGCTGAAGTTCAAGATGAAATCCCAGGTCTGAAATCCACTGCATGCTCTAGAGAGGAATTTGATGCATATATCTATATATATAATCATATATATGCATGATGATATATATATACATATTGTCATATATATGATATATACATATATGAATTAGAATTAAAACCAAGGAAAAGCTGGAATCCAGCCAAACCTGAAGCATTAAGATCCCAGGTAAGCAGTAAAACAATAGCCAGGTTGTATGAATCAAACAAGGATGAAAAAATACCAGAGAGAAGAAAAGCAAAAATTCCAATGCTAGGGAACCAGAAAGAGTCCTTTCCTATGCATGTATACATAATATATGGTAAATAATATGTATATATTTATACATATAAATAAAAATAAATATATATAAAATTATACTACATATTTTAAATATATAGAAATATATAACATTTTAAATGAGGATTATACCTTTAATAATTAATGATTGGTTGAAATTAGTATGGACCAAACTGGAAGCAGTCAATACCAAGAATTCAAAAGCTCAAGAAAAAAACAGTAATTTAGTTTTGTAAGCAAATCCAAGGGTCAGTAGCACAAAAATGAAATTCCAAAAAGCAGATCTGCAGCCAGAAGAAAAGGAACAAGTGAGTCATGAATGCTGTTTTGTAAGAATCTAATAAAATACAATAACTAGGTTTATCACACTAGTTTGTATCATGTAATAAGCACAAGTCTAAATGTGCAGGCTTTGCCTAGCAAAGTGGTTTCATCAGCGGAAAACTGGAGTGAATTAGAATATCTCATTAAAGGGAAACTTGGTTGCAAGACAGGAACATGGATAACAGAAAGAAGCAAAGAAATAATAGCACTGGAGAGCTGGGGACCAAAGTCAGAGGAAGCCCAGGAGTAAGATGCTTGCAATGGTGAATAAGCAATGTACTGATATTGGGCTTCTTATAATTCTACCTGCCAGAATTAGTCTCCCAGAAGATTGAAACAAGCCCCAAAAGAGGAAATTATAGATGTAAAAATACTTTTCAAGTGATAAAGAATCACATAAATATTACTGATGATGATATTAGTGGTAGAGGTGATGGTTATAATGATGATATAGAATTGCCTGCCAGAAATAGAGAGCTTTACAAATTGAAGCAGGTAGAATAATCATGCCATTAATTAAAAGAAAGTTGTCAGAATGAGAGCCAACATTGTAGGTTGGGTGCTCCAAAGATAACTTTTGCATAGCTAACTTTGAGGTGACTAAGGACCATCATATGAAGAAGGTCATAAGGCAGTTGGAGATTTGAGATCTGACGCTGGAAGAGAGAGCAGTGTTGGAGATGGAGATATATATAACATTTAACTAAAGATATCACATAATTACAATGATGATGACGACTCAAAAATGAAAGTCTTGAGAGAGAAGAAGACTCAACGCTGGAAAAGTAATAAGGTTTAAGATTTGGCAGAAGGAAGACAAGTTAACAAAAGAATCAGAAATGGAATAAATATGTAAAAGGATTATTACATTACACAAATATTTAATGAGCACCTTCCTTTTGTCAGATACCACTCTAATAGTGAATATGACAGATATAAACAGAAAAAAGCCTCTGCCTTCATGGAACATCCATCTCATGGAGAGAGTAGTATAAATAGGAACAAAGTAGAAAAGAATTTCAAAAAGAATAAGAAGTTAATAATGTCGAATGTTGTAGGGTAGTCAATAAGACCTGTGTAAAACAAAGAGGTTCTGGATAGCCTAATTTTCAATAGCACTGGAATTCCAAAGAACATGTATTACTGTTATAATCAGAAATAGACAAATAAGGTATTTCCATTTGGAATATGGACTATATTTTCAACAAATAATTAGTTAAGAAAATCAAATTTAAATCATTATACTATTTGAGGAAAGCCCTTGTAGAATCATAAATGGAAACAAGCAAAGTCCTTAGCAAACTTCTATCTTTGCATTATTAGCTATATTACTCATACTGCCTTAATAACTCACATACTAATTAACCAGGGTCTTAAAGAGATTGTTCCTAATAATCAGTGAAAATACTCTCCTTTTGCAGGCCTTCTCCAAAAGCACTCTATTTTTAGACCCTTTCTGGACAATATTTTACAAATACGTTGAGAATATTTATTTATCATGCCAGCATTACAAGTACAATGACAGACGTGAATTGAAAAACTTCCATTTTAATATGTGATCTTGCTGTCATGATGTACACAAGCCTTGGTTACTATGACACTTAGCTTAAGAGAACAGATTCACAAAATGCTTACCATTGTGCATTTCTGAATCACAGACACTTTTCTTCCTCTTTATCCTTGTTATACTTCAGATGAATCCATATTCAGATAATCTATCTTATGAAATTATGACAAGTTTGGTAGTTCTGTTCCAAATTTATGTCTCCAGTCTCCTTGAAGCTCAATAATATTTTCCATTTTTAGTTGAACTTTAAAATTTTGTTCATAGTATTTGAATGTCATGCACAATCTATTCATTGAAATTTCTATATTTTAATTCATTTACATAATTGAAATAATATAATATTATCAATACTAATTAGTAATTTCATTACAGGGTAATAGATTGATAAAATGAATGTTTCAGATGAAGCACCAAGAACAAACAGATATTTATGTCCATATGGGATAAAAGATTATATGCAGAATTTGCAAACCATGCTCTAAAAGCCTAGTTATGTGACTCTAATTTTTCACCCACACAGAGGCTATAAAGGGTCATGAGATGAAACAGACACATTTTAGAGTTCTTCAGAAAGAGCTGTAACATGAGTCTGACATTTCCTTATTCTCCTTAAAAGGGATGGTAGTAGGGGTATGATTCCTGCCTGAGAAACATAAAGTCAGCCTAGCTGCTGATGGCTGATATTGCTGCATTCAGTAACACACACTTTCAGGATTTATCAGAGCACTCAATCTGAGAGTGTGTGTGTGTCTTCTGTGAATCATACATAAGCCACACACATGAGAGGAGAGCGGGGAGAAGAGAGTGAGAGGGTGTGAAATATACAGTCATCTTGGTCTGCCACAGAGCACTGAGAAGACTTCAGCAGAGAGACTCTATCACTATAACTGAATGCCTAGGGGATGAAAAGGAATAAATAGTAAGGCAGAGAAGAGTGCAGGTGAGAAAACCTCCAGGAGAGAATGAGTAAACTCAAACTCTTGCTAAGCCTAGAGAGTGTGACATTAACTTGCCACAGTAGCAGTGAAGTAAGAACTTTCCTGCTTTACAACCATTAGAGAGATAAGAAACTAGAGCTAGGGAGATGATGGAGCATCTAGAGGAAGATGTTCAAGGTAGAAAAAAAAAAAAAAAAAAGCAACTACAGTTGACCCTTGAGCAACACAGGTCTTATAGGTGCTGATTTCCCACACAGCTGAAAATCTGTATATAACTTTTGACTCCCTCAAAACTTAACTACTAATAGCCAACTGCTGACCAGGAGCCTTAATAATAACATAGTCAATTAACACATAATGTGTATATTATATACTGTATTTTTACAATAAACTGGAGAAAAAAATAAGAAAATCATAAAGAAGAGAAAATATATTTACTACTCATTAAGTGAAAATGGATTATATAAAGGTCTTGATCCTCATTGTCTTCATGTTGAGTAGGCTGAGGAGGAGGAGGAGGAAGAGGAGGGGTTGGTCTTGCTATCTCAGGAGTGGCAGAGGCAGAAAAGGTAGAAGGGGAGGCAAGAGAAGCAGACACACTTGATGTAACTTTATGGAAATACATTGCAATTTCTGACCTTTTTGCTTTTTCATTTCTCTAAAACTGTTTCCATGAGATAGGATCCTTCTTCCACCATTTACTTTAGTTTCAGTGCACATATTATAGAAGGGTCATGTCGTAAAAGCAGTTGAACCTAGTCTTGAATAATTGTAACTCTTCTGCCAGATTGTCTAATGTGAATTCGTTTTCTGGCACTGCTTTTCCAATGTCTTTTTCCTTATCTTCTGGCACTGGTTTAGAAGTACTCATCTTCATCGAGTCATCTTCTATTAATTCCTCTGACGTGGTATCTGTTTGCTCTTTAGTTTCTCCAAGATCTACATCCTAACACCTTTTACCCCCGCCTTTTTTGCCATATTCACAATCTCTTTCATAATTTCCTTGATTGGCTCTGTTGTAAATCTTGTGAAATCATGCACACCGGAACACAGTTTTCTCCAACAGGAGTTTGTGGTTTCAAGCTTGATGGCTTTCATGGATTTTTCTGTAGCAATGAAGGCATCTTCAATGGTGTAATCCTCTAGAGTTTCATGACATCTTCTCTATTGGGGTTCTTTTTCACAGCATTGATGATGCTTTCCATACAGTACCGTGTGTAATGAGCCTTAAAGGTCCTTACAAAACCTGATCTAGAAGCTGATTACAAGTATTGTGTTTTGGGGCAAGTAGACCACTTTAACACCTTCATGAGCATTAGCTCCTGGGTTTCTAGACGGCCAGAGGCATTGTCCAATATTGAAAGGATTTTCAAAGGCATTTCCTTACTGGTAAGGTACTTCCTGACTTCGGGGACAAAGCATCGATAGAACCAAACTAGAAAAAGGGTTCTCATTGTCCAGGCCTTTTTGTACAACCAAAAGACTGGCAGGTAGTATTCATCTTTTCCTTTCAAGGATCTGGGGTTAGTAGTTTTATAGAAAAGGTCAGTCTTAATCATAAACCTGGTGGCATTTGCACAAAACAGCGGAATTAGCCTACTCCTTCCTGCTTTAAATACTCATGCTCTCTTCCTTTGTGGCATTTCCCCCCAAGAATTGGGCACTTTTGTCTGCTTTAAAAACCTGTTCAGACTGGATTAAGAAAATGTGGCACATATACACCATGGAATACTATGCAGCCATAAAAAAGGATGAGTTTGTGTCCTTTGTAGGGACATGGATGCAGCTGGAAACCATCATTCTTAGCAAACTATCACAAGAACAGAAAACCAAACACCGCATGTTCTCACTCATAGGTGGGAACTGAACAATGAGATCACTTGGACCCAGGAAGGGGAACATCACACACCGGGGCCTATCATGGGGAGGGTGGAGGGTGGAGGGATTGCATTGGGAGTTATACCTGATGTAAATGACGAGTTGATGGGTGCAGCACACCAACATGGCACAAGTACACATATGTAACAAACCTGCACGTTATGCACATGTACCCTACAACTTAAAGTATAATAATAATAAATAAATTAAAAAATAAAAAAACAAAACAAAACAAAACAAAACAAAAAAACCTGTTCAAGCAGATATCCTTTCTCGTACGAAAATCATAAATAAAAGAAAACACACTTACATTACTGTCCTATATTTGTTGATAAGTTTATGCATCTTTTTATATCATCTGCCTGAAACGGTGGGCAACCATAGCTGCAAACCTCAATCTGCAGTACATATCAAGCAATTCAACTTTGTCTTGTAATGTTATGATTTTTCTCTGCTTCTTGGGAGCACTTTGAGCATCACTGTGGCACTTTGTATGGGTTCCATGGTTTTATTCAAGGTTCACAATATTATACTAAACATGATGAAAAATACATGAGAACCATGAGAGATCATTCTTTTTATGGCAATGTGCTGTTTACTGGAGAGATGAACTGCTCAGGTAGAAATGATTAGCATCACCAGGTGTTTTAAGTGGACACTGGAAACACTTGGACTCACACAATAGCAACTGCAAGTGGCTACATTATTACAGTAGTACAGTAAGTACAATAGTAAATTGTATGCAGTTATGATTTAATACTGCATTTTTGCATTTGTTTACATTTCTCTCAGTTGCCAATGACACCATGCACAGTCTATAAGTGTTTGTGTACATAAGGCCTGATAAATTTCAACTTTTATAATAGATTTGGGTAGATTTTACATTAGTATATGATACAATAGACTAGCATCTACATATATGTTATGCATTCATGACATACTTTTTTCCTAACTTTTTTAATATTTCTAGGCTATGCAGTTTATCTGTGAGTTTTTTTCAAATTGTCACAAATCTAAGCTATTGCCCATCAAAAAATAGCTCTTTGAAGTCATGCTTTCTATATTTGCTTAATTTCTCCTAAAGTGTGTGCACAACTTACCACCTAAGACTGGCAAAATCCTATTATAAATCCAGGACTGTGTTAATTTATTCAGTATCTTTGCATACCATATTTTAAACATGTGTTTAATAGTCTGTATCTTTTATATTTATTTCCACTTCTTATAGATTAGCTAATTGTAATTGGCATAATCCTATCATCTTTCATATTAGATTCTTTTCTGGGAGGGTGAGGAAAAAAATAAATGTTAAATTGTTACAAATTTCCCCCATCATCTTTCATATTTTCACTGACTTCAAGCTTATGCTTCAAACTCACCAATTTAAAGCAGCTCATACATGTTCCCAGTTGAAAATATAATTTCAAATTATACAAAGTGAATAGAAGATGACATTAAAAATAACAAATGTGGGCTGGATGCAGTGGCTCACTGCTGTAATCCCAGCACTTTGGGAGGCTGAGGCAGGTGGATCACGAGGTCAGGAGTTCGAGACCAGCTTGGCCAACATGGTGAAACCCCATCTCTACTAAAAATACAAAAAATTAGCTGGGTGTGGTGGCAGGTGACGGTAATCCCAGCTGCTCAGGAGGTTGAGGCAGGAGAATTGCTTGAACCCAGGAGGCAGAGATTGTTGTGAGCCAAGACTGTGCCACAGCACTCCAGCCTGGCCAACAGAGTGAGACTCTGTCTCAAAAAAAAAAAAATGTGAAATTTTAGCAGTTTTCTGTTACTGGGGAGTTGATTGCAATAGGAAGGAGAATTAATTAATCATCATCACATTCATATAAATAAATTAATATATTTATTAAGTACAGTAGCCAAAGCAGGTTGAACTTATTTGTGGCCATTAAAAGTTTTCTGTATGAGCAAACATCACCACCAGCACTACCACACAGACCAAAAGCCGGTCTTTGTCGGACACACAGTCCCTCTTTAGACTCACCTGGGAATCCTAGCCCAACCATGACATCTAGTAGGCTGGAACCAGTCATTGTTTTCCTGTGACGTAAGCATAAACTCTTCCCGCTATATTAAAGGCCTATTCTTTTACCTGAATGCAACACTAATGCAACTAGGATGTTTTAACAACACTGTATTTTATGATTGGGTCTTATAATAAAGTAGGATTCTGCTGATGTTGCTTATACATTGGAGTAATAAAAATTTTTAAGAGTGCCCAAATTCAAACATTTTCCCAAAAATCGTTTTGCTAAATTGATGCTTGCTTCATAATTTGGGCCCAAATTATTCCATGACTTCACAGATTCATACTCTAATTTACAACATATATCTAGCTTTGTAGCAGAGAGACCTGATACTCTCTTAAATTCTCCTCTCTCCTATACTTCTTTGGAAGTTGAATTCCAAAGAATTTTGAGGAACCTGCAGAAATATCTTCAAAATATTTTTTTTGGAATGCTTCCAAGTAAAATAACTATTTCTTAAGTAGGCAGAAATTTTCTTTAATGCCTTCAGTATGGAAATATCATATATTTTCACTATGCAGAATATCAAAACCCAAATCCGATAGGATGGTGTTTAGGGTTTGGTTGAAGTCTCTGTGTGTGACTGAGTACTTATTATAGCAAAGAAACTGAGTGTGGAATAAGGATGAAGGTAGATGATTAGTACTAGAGAAATTGAAAAAAGTGAAATCTACAAAGTTCCACTGCTTAGAAACCACCAAGTGCCAAACATTTGTCACTGATAAACCACATTCAGGTCTAAATGTCAGTAAAGATACTCAGAGGATTGAAGAAGGAAAAAGGTAGGTGGCATCCAAAAATAGCGGCTAAAATATAAGAGTGAGAATCTGGGCCACCGGACTTATTTCCACGGTTTACCAAATTGAGAGGCAGAAGCTTCTCAGAATCTGATTCTTGATCAATTATTTAAGTGGTTATTAAATAATTTGGGGTACTTTTAAAAAATACCAGTTCCTAGGGAAACACCCAAGATTAATTAAATGAAAATCCTTGAGGGTGAAGCCTAGCATCAATAATTTTTTAAAAGCTCCTCAGGTGATTCTAATGCGCCAGAAGGTTTGATAAGTAATGTTCTAGAGTGTTGCTTGTCGTCAAATTTTAAAATTCATATGTTACTATATTAGTTTGTTTCACACTGAGATAAAGAATTTCCTTGAGGCTGGGTAATTTATACAAGAAAGAAGTTTAATTGTCTCACAGCTCCGCATGCCTGGAGGGGCCTCAGGAAACTTACAATCATGGCAGAAGGGAAGCAGGCACCTCCTTCACAACGCAGCAGAAGCGAGAGCGAGCAAAGAACAGGGACCACTGCCTTATAAATCCCTCAGATCTCGTGAGAACTTGCCATCACGAGAACAGCATGGGGGAAACCGCCCCCAAGATCCAATCACCTTCCTCCTTCCACACATGGAGATTACAGGTCCCTCCCTCAACACATGGGGTTTGCAAATGGAGATGAGATTTTGGTGGGGACACAGAGCCAAACCATACCAGTTACCTAAATATATTTTTAATGTACAGGTCCTGACTCAAGAGGTCTGGATGGGGCCTGAGATTCTGCATTTCTGGCAAGCTTAAATGTAATGCTAATATTATTGGCTTTATACTTTGTTTGAAGTAGAAATTTATTTTTACTATTTTTGTTATAAAATAAAAGGTTTATTTATTAAATAACTTTTAAAAGCTAGCAGTACAGCTTTCTTTACGTTTGGTGAGTTTTAAAAATAATTCCAACTTTTATTTTAGATTCAGGGAGTACATGTGCAGGCTTGTTATATGGGCATATTGCATGATGCTGAGGTTTGGGGTATGATTGATCCTGTCACCCAAGTAGTGGGCAGTATAGTACCTAATAGTTACTTTTTTAACCCTAGTTCCCCACGCTCCCTCTCCTCTCTGGTGGTTTGCAGTGTCTATTGTTGCCATCTTTATGTTCACAACTACCCAATGTTTAGCTCCCACTTATAAGTGAAAACATGTGGATTTGGTTTTCTTTTCCTGCAGTAATTCACTTAGGATAATTACCTCCAGTTGTATACATGTTGCTGCAAAGAGGACATGAGTTTGCTCTTTTTTAGGGCTGCAATGTATGCCATGCAGTACATGTATATTTTCTTTATTCAATCCACTGTTGATGAGCACCTAGGTTGATTCCATGTCTTTATCACGGTGAATAGCACTGTGATTAACACTCACATGTGTCTTTTGATAGAATGATTCATTTTCCTTTGGGTATATGCCCAATAATGACATTGCTGGTTCAATAGTAGTTCTAAGTTCTTCGAGAAATCTCCAAACTGCTTTCCATAGTGGCTGAACCAATTTATATTCCCACCAACAGTGTGTAAGCATTCCCTTTTCTCTGCAGCCTTATCAGAATCTGTTGTTTTTTGACTTTTTAATAATCACCATTCTGACTCGTGAGAGATAGTGGTTTTGGTTTGCATTTCTCTGATGATTCGTGATATTGAGCATTTCTTCTTATGTTTATTGGCTGCTTATATGTCTTCTTTTAAGAAGTGTCTGTTCATGTCTTTACCCACTTTTTAATCACGTTGATTTTTGCTTGTTGACTTGTTTAAGTTCCTTATAGATTCTGGATATTAGACCCTTGATGAACCAAATTTAAATAGCAAAGTTTCCAGAACAGTGGATATCAACCTTCTGTGGAGCTATCAACAGCTCCACAGAAGAATCACCTGGGAGTACTTTTCAAAAAATACCCATGCTTAGGTCCCAGGCACAGAGATTCTGGTTGGTGTAGGGGTTGAGCATTAGTACGGTTTTAGAACTCTCAAAACCACTGTTCTAGAAAAACTGGCATAATGTATTCAGTTAGGGAAAAATAAGAAGAGGCACAGAGAACAAACAAATGACAAATACAGCTTATTTTTATTTGCTCATGAAATATTTGTAAGATGATATAAATGTATTTCTACAAATACTAGAAAATGAAGAAAACTCATCATTAGATCATAGCCCAACAGATAATCCACTCCTAGAGTCTAAGAGGGCATTTCTGCTAACTATAAGCAGATGGAACTTGAATGAGAAAAATATGCCAAATTGTCACATTTTTTACACTCTAAGACTTCCCCTCATGAAAGAGAAAACATTTGAAAATGCAGAAGATACCTAGTACATCCTACACTCTCAGCCCATCTGCCCATTCTTATGGACAACCATCCTTCTATCATGGTGATGCAGGATACCTAGAGTACTTTTCTCTACACACTCTGCCACCAACAACCATGCTGCCCCTGGCAGAAGTACAGGGAATTTGGATAAGTGTGATGTTTATTATACATACTCTTGGAAACATGAAGCATACTGACATCAACCTCATTAAGCAATCTTAGGATATAGCTGGGTAGATATAGCACGAATCTACCTTGCCTTGTTTAAAAATGGAAAAAAAAAAGGAAAAAACCTAGGAGTCCATAAAAAATACTAAAAATCAATGGAGAGCAAAAATAATCTGACAGTCCAAAGAAAGATCATAGCTCTGAAAATTATCTACTTTAGGATAAAAAGAAAATGTCTAGAAATCACTGGGAATACACTCTACCAAGCAGAAAAAAGTAAAAAGTATTCAGGAAAGGACAGGCTAAAATGTAAGGAAAACAGGATGAAATAAGAAAGAAATTCATGAAAACTAAAAATGCAACAGCAAAATCAAAACTCATAATAAAAGTAGGAAAATGCAGAATTTATACTGCCAATAATCAAATGGTAATATAAAAGACTAACATTAAACTACAGAGGAAAAGTATACAGAGCAGAAATCAGAAATCTAATATGTACCTGTATGTTCATCTTAGTGCTATTCACCATAACAAATACATGGAATCAACTAAGTGCCATTAAGGTGAGGTGGATAAAGAAAATGTGGTACATATACACCTTGGAATGCTATGCAGCCATAAAAAGAATGGCATCATATCCTTTTGCAGTAACATGAATGCAGCTGGAGGCCATTATCCTAAGCAAATTAACTCAGGAACATAAAACCAAATACTGCATGTTGTCACTCATAAATGGGAGCTAAACATTGGGTACTCATGGACATAAAGATGGGAACAATAGGCACTGGGAATCACCAGAGCTGAGAAGGAGGGTAGGGAACAAGGGTTGTAAAACTAACTATACTCTATGCTCACGACCTGGGTGACAGGACCATCCATACCCAAACCTCAGCATCATGCAACATACTCATGTAACAAACCTGCACATGTACTCCCAAATTCAAAGTTAAAAAAAAGAAAGATATATATAGTTAAAATGTTTGAAGAAAGTAGAGGGATATGAGCAAAGAAAGTCTTCACAAAGAGATCAAAGTAAATGGAACAGAATAAAATATAATAGGAAAATGTTTCTTAGGTGGAAAACTATTAGTGTATGCAGGATGTAAAAGCTTTTTAATACACCTACCATTAGGTCAATCTTAGCAAATTTCTTCATTAAGGGACACAGAAAAAATGTCTATAAACATTCAGGATTAAAATACATAAACCCAAAAAATAAAATAAAAATAGAAAGACTATAGACTTATCTGCAATAGTTACTGAAGCCAGATATTGAATAAAGCAAATAAAGCAATATAGAGAGATATTTAAAAGTAAAATTGTTACCCCAAACATTTATATGTAGTTAACTTACATATCTGAATGAATAAAGGTGGGTTTGCAGGAGGTTGGGGAACTGCTTAAAATGGTGGAGACTCTATCATGTTTAAAAGATGATAAGAAAAATTCATCTGAAGAGGAAGAGGTCAATTAAATTAAAAATGGCATAAGTTTCCAGAGTGGTGAGAGGGAATAGAAAATAAACATAAAGAAAAATAAAACGTCCTTATTTTCTTGCAGTTTTAACTGTTTAATAGGAAGAAAGTTTGCAGCTATAACTTTTTAATAGGAAGAAAGTAAAGTGAGTTCTTTCTGATGATATATTTTCCCTCTGAAATAGAAAGCAAGATTACTATTAAGTAATGGTGAAAAGAGAGGATATTGGAGAATGATGAAGAAGGTAAAGAAAGTTGAAAAATAAATATTTCAAATGTCAGAGATACAAAATGAAATTAGGAGGAGATGTTGAAGGTCTCCTTGAGTCATAACTTTATAATGCTTACAATCTGCCTTGTTGGATGATGATTTCCAGCAGAGTATATCTGCTTGTGGAGGCAAGGAGAAAATGGAAAAATGGAGGAACCCCAACATAAGTATGGCTTTAAAAGCTAGCAAAAGAAAAGAAATTACTAAAATCAGAGAACAACTGAAAGAAACTGAGATGCAAAAGTCCATACAAAAGATCAATGAAAAGAGTTTGTTTTTGAAAGAATAAACAAGCTTGATAGACTACTAGTTAGATTAACAAAAAAAGAGAATAAGCACAATCAGAAATGACAAATGACATTACAACCAATCTCACAGAAATACAAAAGATATTCAGAGACTATTATGAACACCTCTATGCAAACAAATTAGAAAATCTAGAGGAAATGGATAGGTTTCTGGAAACACAAAACCATCCAGATTGAACAAGGAGTACCGTGAAAACATGAATAAGCCAATAACAAGTTCTGAAATTGAATCAGTATTTTTTAAAAACATACCAACCAAAAAAAGCCCTGAACCAGATGGATTCACAGCTGAATTCTACTAGACGTACAAAGAAGAACTGGTACCTATCCCACTCAAACTCTTCTTAAAAATTGAGGATGAGGGGATGCTTCTCACTAACATATTATACAATGCCAACATCATCTTTTTACCAAAATCTGGTGGAGACACAAAAACAGAAAACTTCAGGCTAAAATCCCTGATGAATATAGACACAAAATCCTCAACAAAATACTAGCAAACTGAATTCAGCAGCACATCAAAAAGCTAATTCACTATGATAAAGTAGGCTTCATTCCTGGGATGCAAGGTTGGTTTGACATACACAATTCAATATATATGATTCACCACATAAACAGAATCAAAATCAAAACCATATGGTTATCTCGATAGATATAGAAAAGGCCTTCAAGAGAATCTCAAATCCCTTCATGATAAAATGCCCTGAACAGGCTAGTCATTGAAGAAACATACCTCAAAACAATAAGAGCCATCTATGAAAAACACACAGCTAAAATCATACCAAATGGGTAAAAGCTTTAACTATTCCCCTTGAGAATCAGAACAAGAAAGTGATGCCTACTCTTCCCTCCTATTTAACATAGCATGGGAAGACCTAGTCAGAGCATTCAAATAGGAAGAGAGGAAGTCAAACTATCTCTCTTTGCTGATGATCATAATTCTATAAATAGAAAACCCTAAAGACTCCACCAAAAGGCTACTAGAATTGACAATTTCAGTAAAGTTTCAAGATACAAAATCAACTTACAAAAGTCAATAGTATTTCTATACAGCAATAACATTGTATCAGAGAGCCAAGTTAAAAACTCAATCCCATTTATAATGCACACAAAAAAATGTAATACATCTAACCAAAGAAGTGAAAGATCTCTACAAGGAGAACTACAAACCACTGCTGAAAGAAATCAGAGACAACACAAGTAAATGTAAAAATGTTTCACGCTCATGAATAGGAAGAATCAATATCATTAAAATGGCCATACTGCCCAAAGCAATTTACAGAATTCAATACTATCTCTATCAAAAGACCAATGTTGTTTTTCACAGAATTAGAAAAACTATTCTAAAATTAATATGGAATTGAAAAAGAACCCAAATAGCCAAAGCAATTCTAAGCAAAAAGAACAAAGTCAGAGGCATCATATTACCTGACTTCAAACTGTACTCTACGGCTACATTAACCCAAGCAGCATTGTACTGGTACAAAAACAGACATATACACTAATGGAATAGAATAGAGAGCCCAGAAAGAAAGTTAAACACCTACAACCATCTGATCTTCAACAAAGTCAGCAAAAATAACTAATAGAGAAAGGACTCCCTATTAAATAAATGGTGCTGGGATAGTTATCAAGCCATACGCAAAAGAACGAAACTGGATCCCTACTTTTCACCATATACAAAAATTAACTCAAGTTGGATTAAAGAGTTAAATGTAAGACCTTAAGTTATAGTAATTCTAGAAGAAAGCTTAGGAAATAACCTTCCCAACATTAACTTTGACAAAGAATTTACGGCTAAGTCTCCAAAAGCAATTGCAACAAAAACAAAAATTGACAAGTGGGACCTAATTAAACTAAAGAGCCTCTGCACAGCAAATCTCAATAGTCTAAACTATTTTAGAGAACTTACAGAATGGGAGAAAATATTTGCAAACTATGCATTCAAAAAATGTCTGATACCCAGAATCCACAAGCAAAATTTAAACAAATCAACAAGCAAAAAATAATAATAATTCTATTAAAAATGGGCAAAGGACATGAACAGAAAAGAAGGAAAAGAAAAGAAAACATACAAGCTGTGAAAAAATGAAATGCAAGTCAAAACCACAATGAGATACCATGTCACACCAGTCAGAATGGTGAATATTAAAAAGTCAAAAAATAACAGATGCTGACAAGGCTGCAGAGAAAACGGAATGCTTACACACTCAGTGGGAATAAAAATTGGTTCAGCCACTGTGGAAAGCAGTTTGGAGATATCTCAAAGAATTTAAAACAGAACTACCATTCAACCCAGCAATCCCATTACTGGGAATATACTCAAAGAAAAATGAATAATTCCACCGAAAAGATGCATGCACTTGTATGTTCACTGCAGTGCTATTCACCATAGCAAAGACATGGAATCAATTAGATTCCATTATGGTAAAGTGGATGAAGAAAATGTGATACATATATATCATGGAATACTATGTGGCCATAAAAAGATTGACATCATATCCTTTTGCAGTAACATGAATGCAGCTGGAGGCCATTATCCTAAAAAAATTAACTCAGGAACAGAAAACCAAATACTGCATGTTCTCACTCATAAGTAGGAGCTACACATTGGGTACTCATGGACATTAAGATGGGAACAATAGGCACTGAGAATCACCAGAGCTGGGAAGGAGGGTGGGGAACAAGGGTTGTAAAAGTATACTCTGTGCTCACTACCTGGATGATAGGACCATCCATATCCCAAACCTCAGCATCACACAACATACTTAGGTAACAAACCTGCACACGTACCCCCTAAATCCAAAGTAAAAGAAATGAAAGACATATGTAGTCAAAATGTTTAAAGAAAGTAGAGGGATATGAGCAAGGCAAAAACTGTGAGCTAAAATATGAATAAATGAATTAGCTAAAATAAACACTTCAATGTCAGGACAAGGAAAAAATATAAAAGATGGATCAAAATAAATTGAAAATGAAATTGAAAGGAATATGCCTAATGAATATTTGAAAAAACAAATTTAAATAAATGGGAGAGAAAATAATAGAAATAGGACAAGTTTAAGCATTTTAAAGAACTATTAATACACATTTTCATTAAATATCAACCAAGACAAGCATAAAAGGCATATATATGTGCCTGAAAATATCATAATAAATGTAAAGCTAAATACCAAAATAAAGGAAATGATTTAAACTCATAAAAATATAAAATCCAAATTAACCATAGTGCAACAATAGATTTTTACGTCCTTTCTTAACAGCTTCATGAAATTGATAAATAGATATTATGTTCAAAGTTCTGAGTTAAAATACCTGTCAATTTGGAATTGCATACCTAGCTAAATTATTTTTCATGAATTTTTTTTTTGGGGGGTCAAATGATTAGTTTTATTTATATAAATTTATGAGGTACAGTGCAATTTCATTACATGCATAGTTGGCCTAATGGTCAAGTCAGAGCTTTTAGGATGTCCATCACCCAAATAAAGCACATTGTACCCATTGAATAATTTCTCATCCTTCACCCCTCCTATCATCACCCGTCTGAGTCTCCACTGTCTGTTATTCCACTTTCTGTATCCATGTGTGGACATGATTTAGCTCCCACTTGTAGGTGAGACCATGTGATATTTGTCTTTCTGTGTCTGACTTGTTTCATTTAAGATAATGGCTTCCTTTTGCCATCCATGTTGTTGCAAAAGGCATGATTTCATTTTTTATGGCTGAATAGTTTTCCCTTTTGTATGTTCACTGTGTTTTCTTTATTCAGTTCTCTGTTGATGAACAGGTAGGTTGATTCCATATCTTTGCTGTTGTGAATATTGCTTTGATAAACATGTGAGTCCAGGTATTTTTCTTTTTTTTTCCAGTTTTTATCTGAATATATTTCCTTTTCTTTTTTTTAATTAATTTATTATTATTATTATACTTTAAGTTCTAGGGTACATGTGCATAACGTGCAGGTTTGTTACATATGTATACTTGTGCCATGTTGCTGTGCTGCACCCATCAACTCGTCAGCACCCATCAACTCGTCATTTACATCAGGTATAACTCCCAATGCAATCCCTCCCCCCTCCCCCTTCCCCCCTCCCCATGATAGGCCCCGGTGTGTGATGTTCCCCTTCCCGAGTCCAAGTGATCTCATTGTTCAGTTCCCACCTATTTTTCATGAATGTTAACAAAATGTAAATTAATTCATACAAGTAATATAAACTAAGTTTAATTCAATTATTTACATCTTTAAGAAATCTATTAAAAATATTTTAAATAAAATGCTGTTTCCTATTAAAAATGAAAACAAAAGAGGCAGTAAAGGCATGAATAAAACTAAAACTTAGAACCTAAGACATTTAAAATACTAGTATTACTAAATAGACTACTAGTAATACTGATGGAATACTAGTAATGCTAAAGTATTCCTAAAACTGCATGCTATGCAATCAGAGTAGGATAAACAAATAAAGACAAACTTATGGATAGAAGAAAAGTAGAGGGGTTAAGTAGCTGCACAGCAAGAAAGGAGTGAAGCTGTGGTCAGAAAGAAAGATAAATGAATTGATGACTTCAGGGATGGAATGAATATGGATGAGAAGGTGAACTAAGTGCAATGACAAAGAAGGTCACAAGAGATGGGATGGTCAAGGAACTGAAAGCCAGGTTCTCAGTTATGTCATGTACATGGGCTCTCATGGCACTCAGAACCTTTTAACAACTACAAAAACACTTATTATGGTATTCTGGATATACTTCCAAAGAGAGAGCATTCACAATAGTAAAAGGTTCACATCTGATATGGTTTGGTTGTGTCCCCACCCAAATCTCATCTTGAATTCCCAGGTGTTGTGGGAGGGACCTAGTGGGAGGTAATTGAATCATGGGGACAGGTCTTTCCTGTGCTGTTCTCATGATAGTGAGTAAGTCTCATGAGATCTGATGGTTATTATAAGGGGGAGTTTTCCTGCACAAGGTCTCTTTACCTGCTGCCATCCACGTAAGATGTGACGAGCTCCTTCTTGCTTTCTGCTATGATTGTGAGGCTTCCCCAGCCACGTGGAACTGTAAGTCCAATTTAACCTCTTTCTGTTGTAAATTGCCTAGTCTCAGGTATGTTTTTATCAGCAGCCTGAAAACATATTAATATAGTAAATTGATACCAGTAGAGTGGGGTGCTGCTGAAAAGATACCTGAAAATGTGGAAGTGACTTTGGAACTGGATAACAGGCAGAAGTTGGAACAGTTTGGAGGGGTCAGAAGAAGACAGGAAAATGTGGGAAAGTTTGGAACTTCTTAGTGACTTGTTGACTGGCTTTGATGAAAAGCTTGATAGTGATATGAACAATAAGGTCGAGGCAGTCTCAGGTGGTCTCAGATGAAGATGAGGAACTTGTTGGGAACTGGAGCAAAGGTGACTCTTGTTATATGTTTTAGCAAAGAGACTGGTGGTGTTTTACCCCTGCCCTAGAGATTTGTGAAACTTTGAACTTGAGAGAGATGATTTAGGGTATCTGGCAGAAGAAATTTCTAAGCAGCAAAGCATTCAAGAAGTGACTTGGGTGCTGTTAAAGGCATTCAGTTTTATAACGGAAGCAGAGGCTAAAAATTCAGAAAATTTGCAGCCTGACAATGCAATAGAAAAGAAAATTCCATTTTCTGAGGAGAAATTCAAGCCAAATGCAGAAATTTGCATAAGTAATGAGGACTCAAATGTTAATACCCAAGACAAGGAGGAAAATGTCTCCAGGGCATGTCAAAGGTCTTTATGGCAGCCCCTCCCATCACAGACCCAGAGGCCCAGGAAGAATAAGTGGTTTTCTCAGTCAGGCACAGGGTACCCATGCTGTGTGCAGCCTAGGGACTTGGTGTCCTGCATTTCAGCTGTTCCAGCCATGGCTGAAAGGGACAAATGTAGAGCTCCTGCTGTGGCTTCAGAGGGTGCAAGCCTCAAGCCTTGGCAGCTTCCATATGGTGTTGAGCCTGTGGGTGCACAGAAGTCAAGAACTGGGGTTTGGGAACCTCCACCTAGATTTCAGAGGATGCATGGAAATGCCTGGATGCCCAGGCAGAAATTTGCTTCAGGGGCAGGGCTCTCATGGAGAATCTCTTCTAGGACAGTGCAGAAGGGAAATGTGGTGTTACAGCCCCCACACAGAGTCCCTACTGGGACACCACCTAGTGGAGCTGTGAGAAAAGGGCCACTGTCCTCCAGACTCCAGAATGGAAGATCCACTGACAGCTTGAATAGTGGGCCTGGAAAAGTGACAGACACTCAACATCAGCCCATGAAAGCAGCCAGGAGGGGGGGCTATATCCTGCAAAGCCACGAGGGCGGAGCTGCCCAAGACCATGAGGACCCACTTCTTTCATCATCGTGACCTGCATGTGAGACATGGAGTCAAAGGAGATCATCCTGGAGCTTTAAGATTTGATTGCCTTGCTGGATTTTGGACTTGCATGGGGCCTGTAGCCCCTTTGTTTTGCTAATATCTCCCATTTGGAATGTTTGTATTTATCCAATGCCTTTACCTCAGTTGTATCTAGGAAGTAACTAGCTTGCTTTTGATTTTACAGGCTCACAGATGGAAGGGACTTGCCTTATTTCAGATGATACTTTGGACTATGGACTTAGGAGTTAATGCTGAAACAAGTTAAGACCTTGGAGGACTGTTGGGAAGGCATGATTGGTTTTGAAATGTGAGGACATGATATTTGAGAAGGGCCAAGGGTAGAATGATATGGTTTGGCTGTGTCCTCACTCAAATCTCATCTTGAATTTCCACATGTTGTGGGAGGGACCCAGCGGGAGTTAACTGAATAATGAGGGCAGGTCTTTCCTGTGCTGTTCTTGTGATAGTGAGTAAGTCTCATGAGATCTGATAGTTATTATAAGGTAGAGTTTTCCTGCACAAGCTCTCTTTGCCTGCTGCCATCCACGTAAGATGTGACTTGCTTCTCCTTGCCTTCCACCATGATTGTGAGGTTTCCCTAGCCACGTGGTACTGTAAGTCCAATTAAACCTCTTTTGGTTTTTTTTGTAAATTGTCTAGTCTGGGTATGTCTTTATCAGCAGTGTGAAAATGAACTAATATAACATCCTAAGACTGAAAGTTGGGCACCATCAGTAAAAGTGCAAATGGGAACTAAATTAAGGCATTTTCCCCTGGATTTTCAAACCACTTTGAGTAATGATGATTACTTGTACAAATTAACAAGAATTTTTGAGCTTTACTCAGTTGTATTTCCTATATCATAAATCTTCATTAATACTCAGCTTCTCAAAGCAAATATATAAGAGAAAAACAAAGATCAAGCTTTATCTCTCCCACTTCTCTCCAACCTGCCCAACATACTTTAAAAAAGTATAAACAATTTTATGAGTATAAGGTATTACTCCTAATGATAATTGTACCAGCAAGTATATTACAATAATTAATTTAATAAAAACAAGGAGAAGGATTCTTACCAAAAGAAGGTGACTCCCTTCCATCCTCTAATCCTGAATCTCTCTCTCTGTCTCTCTTTCTGTGTTTATGACCACGATGTCTGTGACGTCGATGGCTTTTTCTTCCTCCCAAGGGCACATGTACTCCAATAAATAGTGTTCGATGACCTTCATATGGAAGTAAACACAAAAATTAAACTCTAAATTATTCCAGGGCACAGTATGATGATTTACATGTTAATGGAGACTCAATTTAATTTAATTCAGCAAGTCATTTTTGATGTTTGTGATACATAAAGCTTGGAGCTTGGTGCTGTCTTTTGGCATTTTACTTAAATAAGTGTACCATAGCTCTATCACAAACATGTATAACACTAATTATTTGGTTAAATATTTTGTAATCATCACTGTCTTTATAATCTCTGTGTATCTATTCCCCATCCTTAATTATACTCTTCTCATTAGAAACAAAAAAATTGTTTCATCTTCTCTCTACCTTCAGACAATTGTGTTATCTCATCAATTCCCTTCCCTTCACAATTAAGTGTTTTTAAAAAATCACTATCTCTAATAAAACAGGTTTCACTAAGGTCTATGTTAATGCCAAATCCCACAGAGGTTTTTCTGTTCTTCTATTTCTATATGTTACACTTGATATTGGCCACTTATTATACTTAATAAAAGTCCCAAGGCACAAGACTTGTGACTCTGGCATATTGTTATAATTGTTCAATTTTATTATTATCTATCGTTAATCTCTTACTGTGCCTAATTTATGAATTAAATTTTATCACAGGTATGTATGTGTAGGAAAAAAACAGTATACATAGGGTTCAGTACTATCTGAGGTTTCGGGCATCTTTTGGGGGTCTTAGAATGTATCCCCTACAGATAAAGTGGGACTACTGGAAAAAGAAATGAGCTATCAACCACAAAAAAAGACATGAAAGAATGATTAATGCATATTGCTAAGTGAAAGAAGTTTTAAAAGCTACATACTATATTATTACAACTATATGACATTCTGGAAAAGCTAAAACTATAGAGACAGTAAAAATATCAGCAGTGGTCAGGGCATCAGGGAGAAGGTATAGGGATGAACAAGTGGAGCACAGGGCATTTTTAGGGAAGTTAAACCATCCTTGATACTGTGATGGTAGATACATATCATTAAACATTTGTCTAAACCAATAGAACTGTATAACACAGAATGAACCCTAATGTAAACCATGGACTTTGGTTGATAATAACCTATTAATGTTGGTTTATCAATTGTAACAAATGTACTGATCTAATGTAAAATGTTAATAAGAGGAGAAATTGTGTGCAGCAGGGAGAGGAAATATATGGGAACTGTCTGAACGGTCTGTGCAATTTTTTTATAAACTTAAAATTGATCTAAAAGGTAAAGCCTATCCAAGAAAGCTAACATTCATAGCTATTCATAGCACTAGTAGCTACAGAAAAATTTACTTTATGAAGAAACGAAAGTACAAGCAAACAAAGGGATATTTGTATCACCAAGTAGATTATATATAGGAGAGTGTCGTATTAGGGAAAAAACCTCTAAAGAAAACATTAAATTACTAGGTTAAAAAAAAAAATCTTACTTTCTTAAGTGCCAAAGTATACAAAATATTACAATGGCAATACTGTGGATGAAGGCTTATGTCCCCCTGACGTTTATATTTTAAAGTCCCAACCCCAAATGTGACTGTATTTAGAGATAGGGCCTTTATAGAGGTAATTAAGGTTAAATGAGGCCATACGAGTGGGGCTGGATCCATCCAATTAGTGTTCTTAAAAGAAGAAACACCAAAGAGCTACCTCTCTTGCTCTCTCTCCAAGCACACAAAGAGGTAACACAATGATGAAAGGAGATGGTAACCACCTATAAGCCAAGAGAGAAATCTTCAGAATGAGAAATGCCTGGCTAGCCATCTTGATCTTAGGTGTCCTAGCCTCCAGAACTGTGAGAAAATTTATTTCTGTAGTTTAAGCTGCCCAGCCTGTGGTATTTTTTTCTGGCAGCCCCAGTCAACTAATACAGCAAGGAAGGCCTAAAACAAAGCCTTACAATAATAAGTTTCAGAAGACATGTAATTGAAATTGTAAGATTTCTAAAATATTCAATGTATAACACTTAGGCTGATAGTGTTTCTTTGAAAGGGATAACTGAATTCTATTAAAATAAATTTGCCTACTTTAGTGGATATATTTGTACTTAAATTACATGATTTTTTCAATAAAACACAAAAAAGAAAATATTTATTTTTTATACACAGGGTTAAATTACCTCCAAATTCTAGAAGGATTGGAGGTGAGATTGGCATGAAACTATAGAATTAGTTACTCCTCTATTGTTGGAAAAAAATCCGATATTATATATATTTTAATAATGGATGTAAATCTTTTATAATCCTAAAAATAATTATAGATCAATCCTCTGGCAAACTGAAAGCTGAAAAATAGTTTGTATATTCAGGTTTTTGTCCTTTATGGATTCATGCCGGCAAGTGAAAAATTATAATTGGTTTGAGTAAATATAGACAATTAAAATGCACAAAAAGCCCTTTACCAATAAGGCTCAATTTTGGAAAAAGGAAATAAAGGGAAGTGAATTAATGTATATATATGTGTCTGGTCCTATTTATTATTTTATTGACCACAATATTAAGTTATATTATGTGAGAAACAATATTCATTAAAAGCATGATTTCTGAGATTGAGTCAAATGCTTACATTCATATCCAGTCTGTGTCACTTATATTTATGCAACCTTTTAAAAAAGTACTTTATCTTTCATTTTATCTATAAAATGAAAATATTAGTAGCTATATCATTCAGAAAGTTTTTTTTTATCATTCACGAAACAAAAGGTTCAAAAAAGTTAAGTCACATTTTAAGTCCCACAGCTAATGAACAAAACTACTTTCTCTTCCTTTCGAGTTTAAAACATATCAACAGAGCACAGAGAATTTGGGGAAGTAATAAGTTGCCACCTCTTAACTGTTGAAGAAAGTATCGAAAGTGTAGGTGGCAATGTTAGCATCAGCTGGGGAGAATACTGTCTTCTCTCCTGTAATTCCTTTTTGGTTAAAGCTTTCTTTGTTTGAAGTAGAGATGCTACCTGTCAAAATTAGTACTACCTGTGTGATGGCATATTGCACAGTCCCAACTACAGCTAAAGTGAGGTGCCAGGGGTTAGAGAAGACAGCAGACAGTGTAATTTTGAAATAGAATGATAAGAGAAATAGTAAAGAACAAAAAATATTAAGAGAGAAGCTGGGCAAAAAAGATGAAGAGGTAAGTAGGATATGAAGAGACAGAAATGATAAAAAGAGAAAAATTAAAAAAGGAAAAAAAATACAAATAAAGAAGAAACAAGTAGAAAATTATATGAGAATAAGAAAATGGCCTCAGGAAATATGGTAACAATGATTACAGGTGACACCATTTCTATATTATCAGATAAATCAAGAGAAAAGACAGTACATTTCATTAGTTTTGTAACACATTTAATACATGTAAAGTTACAAGCTGGTGAAAATTACCTTTGTTCTCTCCCAACTGCTGAAATCCTTCTAGTGAGCCAAAAATCAATTTTCTAAGTGTTCCCTTTACTTTCCTAGCTCAAACATAAACCTGTCTTTCTCTGGAGGAAAATGCCTCCCCTACAATCTCTCAGTGATGGCTGCTTCTCTCCCACGGTTCTTATGCAAGATGGAAAGGTGTCAGTCTTGTCCCTGTGACCTCCGGCTGGGTGAGTGGAATAAGCAAAGTGGCATTTCTTTGCTCCATTCTGACATTTTCAGACCATTTCCCCATATCCTTCCTGACATCCTTCAGATTTAAATCTCATGGTCGACATTACTCACTACACACTTTGCCTCATGGTTGCTGTTATCCACTAAGGTCCAGGTAATTCCCACTCAACCATTTGAGTTCTTTGTATACTGTCATTCTCTTTAGTACTGACTTAATTCGTAAGATTTTGAAACACATATAGATGATTCTTGTGATATTCTGGCCTTTCAGTTCCTTAAACTTTAATCTTCCAATGATATTTCATCCTAGGCTTTTCATTGGCAATAATTACAACCCCTCCATATAAGCAAGGCAGGTATCTTTGATTTGTCCACTGATATATCCCAAATACCTAGAACAATGCTTGACAGTTTTTGGTGCTCAATAAATATCCATTGAATAAATAGGTCTTTTACATAGAGAGGATGATTTTCAAGTATAATAGATAGATAGTAGACCTAATAATGCATTATGCTACTAAACACTTTATGAAAGGAATGGAAACAAGCTAATAGCCACAATTTTATAGCAAGAGTACTCTAAAACTGCTAAAATTCATGATTGTGGAACTATGGAGAAAACGTTTTCATGCTTCTGCATGGTTAGGGACTTATAAAGCAAGACAGACTGAAATCTGGATTAAATGTGCACTGAATAGACAGAGACCTTCAGAGATATGCAGACATTTATTTTCTACAGCTCTGTGTTCACATTTCAAAGGAGAACAAAATCCTACAGCTACTGGTTTACATTTCAAAGGGTTTAAACTGGGACCTTCTCATTCTCTCCCCTGAAGATTTGCTTATTTTATATAAGGGAGATAAGGTTTCTCTTTCTCTTCCAGAAAAGAAGACAGGAGAAGACCATTTACTATATAAAGAGTTTATACAGCAATTCCTATATAAAGAGTTTATATAGTAATTCCTATGTAAATTCCCAGATTCGTAATTTCAGGGCTCCCCTCCTGTGTACGTAACTGTGTGCCTTCTTTCCAAGGTGGTTATTGCTATAAGCAATAATAATTGTCTGTCTTGATCCAAAAATCTCATTTGCTTTCAGGAAAAAATAAATAAACATAGATATTAAAGACTTACTAATAGATTTAGGAGATTTTCTACAAAGATTACATGAGCTAATATAATAAATATAAAATATGAAAGACGATGCCTGTTACATGGTAGACAATAATACATGTTAGTTCCCTTTTCCCTTCACAATGCTAGTGACTTAGGGGAAGGAATAAGAAGACAGAATGAGGCCTGGCGCGGTGGCTCAAGCCTGTAATCCCAGCACTTTGGGAGGCCGAGACGGGCGGATCACGAGGTCAGGAGATCGAGACCATCCTGGCTAACACGGTGAAACCCCGTCTCTACTAAAAAATACAAAAAACTAGCCGGGCGAGGTGGCGGGCGCCTGTAGTCCCAGCTACTTGGGAGGCTGAGGCAGGAGAATGGCGTAAACCTGGGAGGCGGAGCTTGCAGTGAGCTGAGATCCGGCCACTGCACTCCAGCCTGGGCGACAGAGCGAGACTCCATCTCAAAAAAAAAAAAAAAAGACAGAATGATATTTTCCTGTCCCATTTCATTTGCTTCCTGTTTCTCTCTATATTACCATCTTTTCTAAATCCTAACATTATAACACTGGCCTAAAGAACTAGAGAATCCCCTCAGGTCCTATAAAGAATAGTACAGAAATAACATTTCAGATTAATATTACCATCAATTTTTCCAATATCCATAATTGAATTTTTTACCCTGATAGCTATCAGTTGAGAAGGCAAAAAATTCGAGAAATTTAATGATAGATATCATTGTTCTAAAATGACTTGACAATTATTAATCCCAATCTGATTTACTTTTCAAGAATATATAAAGAATAATTTTTATTTTATAAATAAAGCCCAAAAATTTAATTAAAGGAAGACATTTCTTAAATTAATAAAATAGTCAACAAAATTAACTTTATATAATGCTAAAAATCCAAAATTTAATAAAAATACAAAACCATTTAGATATGAATATGTTTTGAAAACATTAGTGAGCATGGAACAGTATCAGTAAAATATAAGATTTTTTTAGATAAGCAGAGAATGCTAGAATTTATTCAGAATTTATCTGCAGTTAGTACCATTTCCATAATTCAGGCTCAGAACTAAAAATAAGTTGATTCTTTTCTTTTGTCTTGTAAAACCTTATCTAGAATGCCTTCTTCAACTAACACTTAACCAAAACAGTTAACCAAAACTTTTTCCTATAGAATCTCTGTTAGAAAGCCTGTATAGGCCTTCCAAAGGCCTATACAGAATTCATAATGAATTCTGAGAAAAATAAATGCAGGTAGAACACAGCTATCGATATGGAAAAGTCACAGAAAAATGTCAAGGTCTTTTCTCTCTTTACCTTAAAGATACATATGTCAATTCAGACAAAATAGAGTTTCATCATTAAGAAAATCAAAGGTTTGTATATATTATTTTCTGAGCACAAATGTTGCTAACAAATCCCAGATGTTTGACACTTCAGTTGTGTGTATATTATTATGTTCAACAGACTCAGAATTATTGAATATTTTAATTATATAATAAAGACCAGTATTGAAATGATTCTTGATGTGACTATGGTCACAGTATACTGAATGTTTACAAAATGCAGTGAGGAAAGAGATACATTTGGAAACTGATTAATAATGTTGTTGATAAACTATTATCCTTCATTTAGCTGGGAGGGAAGGGGTCAAGGTATCTACTCTTGAAGAGAATGGTATGTCTTTTGTTTTTGTTTTTTACATGAAATGAATATAACACAGCTGTTGCATAATGATTGAGTTGCTACAGAAATTTAGATGTGTCAATCATACGGAAAGGTCAAGTACATTAAGCTAAATAAGCATATAATCTTTAATTCCATGGAGACTCTAACAAAGTCAGAAAACACAAGTCATCATTGATCATAATACATCAAAGCACTTGAAGTCCAATGGAAAATTTCTACTAAGGGAGAGTAACAGAGAAACAAAGAGACTGAGAGGATGGGAATGAGTGTGCATTTATAGCAAAGAGGTATTATTAGGCTACTGCAACATTGTTCTTTGCGTTGTTTTGCTAAAAGAAAAGACAGTGTTAAACTAGTGCTGGTCATAGTCACTTGACCCTGGGAAGGTATTTGTAATCATTATAAAACAAAAGGCTTCATGTCTATGACTATTCTAGATAGAAATTAGAAATCTTGAAAGTCCTAAAGTTGCTCATCAAAAGGGCCACTAACTGAGATTTACTAGTTTAGAAGGTACTGTGGTACATTTTCAAAAATACTGTTTCTTACAAGTTTATAACACTGTCTTGAGCAAAATATAGCAACTAAATTAACTTGGTATCTTGAGATAGTGTTCATTTTTAATCTTGACACATAATAAGCATTTAATGTATCTTGAATAAGTGAATGAAACCTAATATGTGTTTTCTTAAAAAAAATGACATGAGAACTCCCAATTTTGGTATATTATAAAACAGCTTAATCCTGGAAATTTACACACTTAGAGAGCCAGGAGTGCAAATCAGTAAAAAAAAAAAAAAAAAGTGGCTAATGAATCAAGCCCAGCAATGAAAACAGCAGCAAATAATACAAATTAAAAATACACATTAAAAGCATTAAACAATACCAACATGTAATGAAGCAAATGTTACTGTGTGGTACTAGCCATTAAATGCTGTGGGAGTTCACAATAGAGTAAAATCAAGGATAACCTGGGCAATCAGTGAAAATTTCATGGAGGATGTAGGACTTGAGTTGCTCTTAAACAATAAACAGGTTTTACATCAGCAGAGGAATGAAAAGTTTAGAAAAAGGAGATAATGTGAGCAAAAATAGAAGAGCAATTGAGGGGATAATGTGAAATTCGTATTAGAGCAGGGAAGAAAAGGCGAGATGAGATAGAGCATACATTTTTATAATCAGCAAAGCTTGCAATTTCACTATTATTTTAAAACATTTATTTTAAAACATTTTGTTGTTTTAATTTGCAAGGAAGAGAGAGAAAATAGATCAACATATGTCCTGAGATCCTTAAAAAATGAATGCAAAAGAGAAAGTGGTACTTCCTTACGTCCCCAATCTCATCTTAATTAAATTATAAATTCTGAACAGCCCTGTCACTTTGCTTCAGGGAAATAGGTTAGGAAATGAACAAAAAATGTAAAACTAAAATTTTCCAGATTTAGTTTTGTATTATATTAATTTAAAAGACATGTGCACATGTAGAAAGTAGCTCATTCTGAAAATTACAGTAATTAAGAACAGAAAGGCTTGCCTGGAAAAACTGAGGAGTTGCTGAGGAGAAAAACAGATTTCCATGAGGAAAGTTTATGAAATTCAACTGTGAAACAATTAAAATATCTGAAAGCAAAGATAAAAACACTTGGCATTTCTGTATAGATGTTTACAAATGAAAAATACATAGATAATGTGGTAGATTATTTTTAAATGGCCACAATATTTTAGCAGCTTCTTCCATCAAGAGTTGGAATATATTCCTCCAACCCTTGAATCTGGATCAATGGGGCATTAGCAAATGTGACACAAACAGAGGTTTGAAGAGTTCTCATGCATAGCTTCTTACCCGCTGTTGCTTCTGGAACTTATACCACCATGTAAACACGCTCAGCCTAGCCGGCTCGATGATCAGAGACCATGGAGAGAGAAGCCCTAGCTGGCGGTCATCCGGCTGAGGACTTCACAAACCAGCCAGCCTCAGTTGTGAAATCATCAGCTGATTGTAGAAGCAGGCGCCAGCTGACTCACATTAGAAGAACTAACTAGCTGAGTCCAGCTCAAATTCACAACCTACAGAGTTATGACCTAAATAAAATTGTTGCTGTTTGAAGCCACTGAGTTTGGAAATGGATTGTGACACAGCAATAGCTGAGTGCTAAAATTTATTTGGAAGAAAAAATTAAAAATTATAAAAGACAGATGGACAGGATATAAAATACAAAACTGAAAGTACCAGGAAAGTGATTCAAAATGGAAAATAATGGGAAGATGTTGACTTATGACCAATATCTCAATGGGCAGGCAAATTAAGAATCAGGAATCAAAAAGTATTGATACTATATTGTGATCAATGTTGGTAGGAACAACAAACTATGTGTAAGAACCTGCGTAAAGGTACAAGCTGAGGATACTAGAGAAGGCAAACAAAACCCGAGGCAGAATATAAATAAATGCCGATTCATTTGGCACTTAAGATAGCTATAAGAGTTTAGAGTTTAAAAAAAGAAACTAGCCTTTATAGAAAATCTACAATGTACCATCTACTATGGTATCTGTTTTATTTATATTTTCTCATTTAATCTTCACAAAATCCCTGCAAACTGTGGATGATTTTCCCCAACTTACAAATAATGAAATTGAGGTTCAAAAAAGTAACTTGCCGATAGATAGGTTCTAGAGATCTACTATACAGCATAGTGCCTATAGCTAACAATATTGTATTGTATACTTAAAATCTTCCAAGAGGGTGAATCTTATGTTGTATTCTTACCACACACACACACACACACACACACACACACACACACACACAAAAATAACAACAACAATAATAATAAAACAAAGGCATTAGGAAGTTTTGGGAGGTGATAGATATATCTGTGGCTTTGAGGCTAGTAATGATCTCATGGGTGTATATTCCAAACTCATTGAGTTGTATACATTAAATATGTACAGATTTTTACATGTCAATCATCCCTCAAGTTAAAAAACAAAGAGCAATTCCCCCAAAGCCATACAATCAGAGACTGAATCAAAGTTCAAAATCAGATCTACCAAATCTAAATTTATCACTTATAACTGCCAGTATACATTCTTAACACATTTTGCTTCCTTATAAAACTTTTCAAAATTTCAATTTAGTAACATTATACAACCAAGTGTATAGTGCCTATGATAGACTGTAGCATGGTCTGTCTAACTATGTTTACATTCTCAGTACCTGGCATATTAACAGCTCAATAAGTGTTTTTTGAATAAATAAATGAATGACACCAAATCTAAAGCCTTTTCCACAGCATTTTAAGCTGGAGTAAGCAGAAATAGTCAAAAACAGAGGAGAGAAGTCGGTAAGGAAGACAAGATATGTATTGGCAGGTACAGAAAAACAGCATGCTTTGTGAAGGGAGGCACAAGAACACAGAGGGCCCAGGGACGTATATTAACATACTTCATCTGTTTTAGTCAGGAAGTTAAAAAAAAATGTACCTCCTTCAATGTTCATTTCAATAAAAATTGACTTATATTGACACAATTGAAACTGTATTTCTCATTTTTCAATGTTTTTTTTACAGGACACTTTTGATGAAAACTATGGCTTACACTCTACCATAGATAACCTGGCAGCAGTGGTATGCTAGAGCTGGCTTACCACAGCTCACCTGTGCCAGTTACGTGCATCTCTTCCTAACTTTATGTTCAGTGAAAACACCTCTGTGGTATAAAATTGGCCATAGAGAAAATATTTAACCACAGATATTGGCAAATGCTACAATTAAGGCTATTGAGGAGGCAAGGGGGAAGAGCAGGAGGATTATTAGAACGTTGCTGCCTCATGCCCGGTGTGAACATAGAGACGAAACAACCTAATATTCCTTTTCTTGTTGACAATGTTCTATACCCAATTTACCTTAATTAGGCTAGCATATTAGACTTTTTCATATATCCATCTTCTTCAGTGTGTCTACCTTATGTATATTCAATACAGAAGGGCCACAGGACATATCTGGGGCACTTGAGTTATACCCATGTGAACTCTTATAGCACTTATACGTGGAAATATATCTATCACATCCCAAAGCTTCCTAATGCGTTTACTATTATTATTATTAATTGTATGTGCATGGTAAGAATATAACATAAGATTCACCCTCTTGGAATACTTTAAGTATACAATACAGTATTGTTAGCTATAGGCACTATGCTGTATAGTAGATCTCTAGAACCTATTTATTGGCAAGTTACTTTTTTGAACCTCAATTTCTTTATTTGTAAGTTGGGGAAAATAGTCTACAGTTTACAGGAATTTTGTGAATTCAAAAAGGCTGAGGACAGAAGACCACTAGAGTTGGCAATAAATAGCACTACTTTAATATTTAGGATTCATATTTATAAACCCTAAGAGAAAATCAGTGCAGTAGCATGAGAAAAATAGGCCACTCACATATAAACAATGTTTCAATTTCATAAACATGACCTTTGTTTTCATGAACAATATTATTAACTTTATTGATGCTGATAGTTTTGGATTAATCATTGTGATGTCATAAAATATTTTTAATGCTATATCGTCCTCTAAGTCAATCATGGCAATTATCATTACAGGAAACAAATTGAATTATGCAACAGAAAAACAGGCATAATCTTATATAATTTAGCTCAAAATTAGAAATCATTTTGCTAATAAGGCTGTCATATTTTTGTATTACAAATGTACCTGAGGCATTTAGAAGCAGTTTGAAAGTGGCAAAAAAGAATATTCATAATCTTCCTGCCCCAGAGACCAGACAAAAGCTTATTGTACCAGCAGGAAATTAAAATTTTACTTTCTGCTAATAATGATTTCAATCATTTTGGTTTCTTTTATTATCTTCCCACCTGAAACGCATTAAGAAGAGAGAGAGAAGGGAAGAAAACATATTTTTCACCATGCTTTCAGCAGTTGTAACACACTGTGGGCACTAGGAATGACTAGGTAGTGAGGAAGAGGGAAGATAGAATGGGGAGGCAAACACGTAGAACTAGAGAGTAGAATGATGGCCACTAGGGGCTGGGGCACTTGGGGGGCTGAGGAAGGGGCTGGGGTAATGCTAGTCAAAGGATATAAAATTCTAGTTTGACAGCAGAAATAAGTTCAAGAGATCTATTGTATAGCATAGTGACAATAGTTAATAACATATTGTATTCCTGAAAAATAGTGAGAGTGGATAAGTATTCTCACTACAAAAATAATAACTATGTGAGGTAAGGCATATGTTTATTAGCTAAATTTAAGTATTCTACAATGCATATATATATATATATATATTTCAAAGCATCATGTTGTATACAATAAATACATAAAATTTTATCTGTCAATTTAAACAAATAATATAATTTCTAAAAAACAATGAGGAAGCAAAAAGTTTACTTGGAGAAAATATAAAAGAGAACACTCAAAATAGTAATCTCAGAATACTGATATTCCAAAATTTAATTAATCCTATTAGGGTTGCAATGATTCTGGTACTGCTAAGATTATGGGTATTATCCCCCAAACCAAGAATATCATCACTTTCAATTATTATTTAATATTTATTCATTATTATCAGAATTTATGTCAATTGCTATTTTAAATTTAAACATTTATGTGCAAAGTGGCCACAGTAATTTATTTTTCCCAATGGGTTCTAGAGCTCCGTCACCCTATTGGCAGCACCAGTATCTAAACCTCCTTGGAGAATGAAGAATGTGAAATGGAAATTTGGCTCAGTGCCCTCCGTGTTTGGCTCAGTACCCTATTAGCACTGAATTAATATTGGTGAGTGCTAATAATTTCTTGAGACATGTCCTAACTTACTGGTAGCTACACCTGTTTATATTGTGAGAGGACTGTATAGAAAGGAGATAACCTGTGAAGGCTATGTACTGTATGCAGCTGAGGAGTTTTAAGCTATAGTTCTAGGAGGAAGACAGCTGAAATAGAGATTTAAGAATTCAGTCAAAAAGTAAACTAAGTTGATCTCCTTCACAATGTCACCTTCACAGTACTACTCCCATACTATTAAACTCTTTAACTAAATAAGAACATATTTAAGTCTCAGATGTCTAGAAAATTCAAAACAAAAATATAGTGTTAATATAAATCTATGTGGTTAATATTAAGAGACTTTGGTCATTTGTGGCTTGTCTTAAAAGTATTAAATAATTTTCAAGAAAAATAATGATTAAAGGAACAAGTTCTTGCTATAAAACTTCCTCTTAATATGTATAGGATTGTATTTAATGTAATGAAAACAAGTTTCTTTTCATCTATTTTTTTCTCTGAAATAGTGATTGGTTGAAAACATTATATATACATATGCACACAAATATACAGTTCTCCTTATCCACAGAAAACATGTCATATGTCACATTAAAGAGCAAATATTCCAAATAGTGAGTTATTATGCCTTTGAGAAGCAGAAAATCGTACTAAACAGAGTTTAGTTATAAGGAACTATGAAGGGAGATTAACAATATGAGTTCCTAACCTAGAGATGTAAAATGTTTAACTAAGACCCCCAAATTATGAAACTACACTTTTGTAAGATTTCTTAGCTATTTGTTATTATCCACATGCAAACACATGCCTTTAAGTACTTGTAAACTGTCAAATAAGCCATGATCAAATATAGGAAAATACTTTATATTTTTCAAATTTACCTGGAAATAAAATACATGGTAAAGCAGAGTGTAGATAATTACCCAGTTACCTCTCATTTCAAATAAAAAAAAGTCAAAATAAATTATATATCAAAATGAACTGATGTGAGTCACATACACAAATTATGTGAGACAATAAAATGATGAAACATGGAACATCTGAGAGTTAATTTTGGAACAAAAGTAAATTCTTTTTTTAATCTCCAACTTTTATTTTGAAGTTCAGACGTACAAGGGCATGATGTGCAGATTTGTTGCATAGATAAATGTGTGCCATGGTGGTTTGCTGCACATATCAACCCATCACCTAGGTATTAAGCCCAGCATCCATCAGCTGTTCTTCCTGAAGTGCTCCCTCCTCCCACCTCCTACCCTCTAACAGGCTTCAGTGTATGTTGTTTCCTCTCATGTGTTCATGTGTTCTCATTCAACTCCCACTTATAAGTGAGAATATGTGGTATCTGGTTTTCTGTTACTGCTTTAGTTTGCTGAGGGTAATGGCTTCCAGTTCCATCCAGGTCCCTGCAAAAGACATGATCTTGTTCCTTTTTATGGCTGCATAGTATTCCAGGGTATATATGTGCCACATTTTCTTTAGCCAGTCTATCACTGATGGGTATTTAAGTTGATGCCATGTCTTTGCTATTGTGAATAGCACTACAATGAACACATGCATGCATGTATCTTTATAATAGAATGATTTATATTCCTTTGGGTATATACACAATAATGGCATTGTTGGGTCAAATGGTATTTCTGCCTCTAGGTCTTTGAGGAATTGCCACACTCTCTTCCACAATGGTTGAACTAATTTACACTTCTACCAATAGTGTAAAGGAATCCTTTTTCTCCACAACCTCACCAGCATCTGTTGTTTCTTGACGTTTTGATAATAGCCATTCTGACTGGTGTGAGATGATATCTTATTGAAGTTTTGATTTGCATTTCTCTAATGATTAGTGATGTTGAGCTTTTTGTTTTTCCTATGTTGGCCACTTGTATGTCTTTTGAGAAGTGTCTACTTGTGTCTTTTGCCCACATAAAAGTAAATTCTATTATTTAAGACTTTAAAATAATTGTCTCTTATTTAGTTCTTATTCCTAGGATACCCATTGAAAAATAGAACAGTTTATTATAAGATGTGTCAAAGAAAGTTCAATAAAAGGCTGAAATTTACTATTGGCTGTATTTTCTGAAATGAAATATTCAGTATTAGTCCATCTCCACATTTATCATCCTAAGATATCCAGTGTTTGACAGGCAAAACCTACAATTTCAAATGAACCCTGTGTAATTAATTAACTCCACTGGTTATTACTAATGGAGCAAACATCCTTAGAATTGCTCCACCAGTTGACATTGATCCTATATCAACACTACTAAGTTGCGCAAAAATTAATCAACCAATAATATCAGGAAAAAATGGTTCTTTCTTTTTCAAAGAAAAAACATTTGAAATAAGGAAATTATAAGACTTTTTATTTTGTGGTACAGCAGACAAGATAATTTAAAGTAAGAGAACAGGAGGCTATAATAAAAGTAGTCTCCAATGGGAGAGTGGCTTTCCTAATTATGGGGATAAATCTTAGTTCAATGGGAATTTTCTAACTCTAAAACTTTTGCGAAAACATTTGTAAAACTATTGTGATATGGGTACTAAATATCAAATTCCTTATTGCTTTATAATAGAATATTCTCACCTTTTAAAAAATTGTCATGAAAAAGTCAATAAATATGTACAAGTCTTCCTTGTGCCTTAGTTTCTTTATCTGTCAAATGGAGATAATAATGTCCTTATCTCATAGAGCGACTTCAAGGATTAATTCATTCTCTACAATTTGACCTACCTCATGTAATGATTTAAACTTTATATCCAGTCACATTTTATGCCCTGAGACACAATCCCAATGCTTTAGCCCCATCATATTTGCCATTTCCAGAATATAACAGATCCTTCCTTCTTTGCCTTCTTAACACCTATTTATCCTTCAAAGCCCACCTCTGTCTCTGTGAAGACAACACTGATTTCCAGAAGTAGAATCCACTTTCTAATTATATTGGCAATTTGTTATGTACAGTCATACATAATGACGTTTCAGTCAAATGATGGATCACATATAAAATAGTGGCACCATAAGACTATAATGAGGCTGAAAAATTCTTGTCACCTAGTGATATAGTAGGCTTTGTAACGTCACAGTGCAATTACTTTTATTTTTATAACCTTAGTGTAGCTTTTTTTTTTTTCCCAAGATAACTGACTTGGGATGTCAGACATCAGTTTATAGAAAGATCAAAGTTACAGTTGAATGGTCATGATCCAAATGGAAAGCTGAAGGAAGAGAGCCATGAGCTTTCAGAGAGCCCACAGGAAGAAACTGGGGTGCAGACAAGGAAAGTAGCAAAAGTCTGGCAGACACTGTCCCATGAGGAACTCGGAGTCCCATGTAAAGGGTAGGTTGGGGTGCTTCTCTGCCCCTCACTCCTGTGACAAACTGCTGGCTGACAAATTGTCACAGAACGCCTCTGCCCTTGAAATCCCAGGCAATGCAGTTGGTGGCAATTTAGGAACTCTCTGGGGTGGGAGCCTCAGGTGGCCAGCTCGTGCTGGTGTTCCCACATTCCCCTCAGGCCCTAACTGACAGAGCAGGTGCCACACTGGTTGTGCACTCGTTATGGGCCACTGCCCTGTCCAGGGAACCTCAGTCCTTGTGTTGCCACACTACCAGATCCCCTGCAAACATACCTCAGAACCTGTTCTGACTTTGGCAACCACAGGAGACTGGCGGGTCTCTGGGGAGCTGCAGGTTCCATGGAAATCTAGCCCTCAGTGCAGGCTGCTCCTATGGGAGGGCAGAGAACAGTCTGCCGAAGCCCCACTTTGGAAAAGGAAACACAGCCAATGGCTGAAGGGGGTGGCAGTGGTGGCTGGAAACAGATGAGGAGAGCGAGTCATCTCCTGCTCCCCTTATACACTGTTGCGGATGCAGCAGAGGCTTTTCCTGCTGAGGGCTGATGTGAGTGCACTTGGAGACAGCCTTTCCAACACTCTTCGTGACAGCTACACCTCACTGAAAGTGAGCCAATGCCACCCAGGCATGCATGAAGGGTGGGACCTGTCTCCCCATCCCTACACGGAATGGCAGTGTCCCAGCAATGAAGGGCAGACAAGTTGAAGAACTGTTTGCTCTGGGCCGTAGGAAGAGTCTCTGCCCTGAGCCCATTTTGGTGGTAGCTGCCAGAGGGGCAATTCTGCAGACCTCAGTCACACTTTAGCCTGGGAGCCGAAGAACAATGTCTATGTGCTGAAGATCATGAACCCTGTGACAGAGAAATGTGTGATAGGAAAACGGACCACATTCCTGCCTGCCCAGGATGAGGGGCTAATGCAGCCCCCTGCCTCTACCACCAAGACCAGTTCACTCCAACACAAGCTCCCCACACTAACCTCAATTAGGACCGTGTCTTCATTCATCATTAGACTGCCTGAGTGTGAGTGGATTCTTACTCTTAAGCACCATCTACTTGACTGGAGACTGAATTGCAACACCAAATAAAAAACCTACTGTCAGAAGGGTATAGCACTAGTGTACAAGATAAGTTTCCTGAGACCTCTGCTCTCCTAGTTACACAGAAGATAGTGTGTTGGCTCATATGCCTGATACATGTCTACAACAAGCAGCATTTGAGAAAGCCACCACATAAAGGCTACCCATAACCAAGGAGCCCATGCAGAGTCTTGGCACTGTGAAAGCCCAAGAAAAGAAGCCAAACAATCACACACAACATATACCACAGCCATACCCTCAAGGGAACAAAGAATAAACATGCTAAAGTCCCATTCAAACAATAGCAAATTCAAAACTTAGAAGCAACAACTCCTTCGCATGAGAAGGAATCAGTGCAAGAACTCCAGTGGTACAAAAAGACAGAGTGTTTTAACATCTCCAAAGGATCTGGCTACCTTTCTAGCAATGAATCCTAAACAAAATAAAAAATTACTGATAAAGAATTCAAGATACGGATTCTAAAGAAGTGCAATGATATCCAAGAGAATGTTGAAAACCAGTAAAAGAAACCAGAAGAACAACTCAGAAAATGAAAGAAAACATAGCTATATTTAAAAAAATAGAACTTCTGAAAATAAAAAAATTCACAAAAGTAATTTCCAAATACAATTGAAAACATTAACAAAAGACTAGACCAAGTAGAAGAAAGAATTTCAGAGCTAAAACATTGTTCTTTCAAATTAATCCAGTCAGACAAAAATAAATAGAAAAGCATTTGAAAAATAAGCTTTGAGAAAGATGGGATTATGTAAATTGACCAAACCTATAGCTTATAGGTATTCCTGAGAAAGAAGGAAAGTAAGCAATTTGGAAAACACATTTAAAGGAATCATTCAGAAAAATTTCCCTGATTTTGCTGGGAGGTAGACTTCCAGATAAAAGAAATTCAGAGAACACCTGCAAGATACTATATAAGACAAATATCATCAAGGCATATAGTCATCAGACTAACCAAGGTCAGTGCTAAAGAAAAAATCTTAAAGAGAGTTAGAGAGAAGGGTCAGGTCACCTATAAAGGAAATTCCATCAGACTAGCAGTGGATTTCTCAACATAAACTATATAAGCCAAAAGAGATAGGGGGCCTATTTTTAGCCTTCTTAAGGAAAAAAAAAATTATAGCCCCAAATTGTATATCTTGCCTAACTAAGCTTCATAAACAAAGGAGAAATAAAGTAGTTCTCAAACAAGCAAATATTAAGAAAATTCATCACCACGAGACTGTTGCTATAAGAAATGTTCAAAGGTGTTGTAAACATGGGGGAAAAGGACAATACTCGTTGTCATAAAACAGTATACTCTTTTATGTCATAAAAGAATATAGGACAATACTCTCCTGTCATAAAAGCTCATATCAGTACAAAATTCAAAGATCATATAAAGCAATTATACCACTGAGACTACAAAGCAACTAGCTAATAATACCATGATTGGAACAAAACTTCACATGTCAATATTAACTTTGAACAGAAATGAGTATACTCTTTATGTCATAAAGTATACACTTTGAACAGAAAAGAGTATACTCTTTTATGTCATAAAAGAATATAGGACAATACTCTCCAGTCATAAAAGCTCATATAAATACAAAATTCAAAGATCCTATAAAGCAATTATATTACTGAGACTACAAAGCAACTAGCTAACAATACTATGATTGGAACAAAACTTCACATGTCAATATTAACCTTGAACAGAAATTAGTATACTCTTTTATGTCATAAAATGTTAACTTTGATCAGAAAAGAGTATACTCTTTTATGTCATCAAATGATATATGACAATACTGTCCTGTCATAAAAGCTCATATAAGTACAAAACTCAAAGACCCTATAAAGCAATTATACCACTGAGACTACAAAACAACTAGCTAACAATACTATGATTGGAACAAAACTTCACATGTCAATATTGACTTTGAACAGAAATGACCTAAATGAAGATATAGATTGGCAAATTACATTTAAGAAACAAGACTCAACATCTGCTGACTAGAAGAGATCCATCTAATGTGAAAGGACACCTACAGGCTCAAAGTAAAGGAGTGGAGAAAGAAATATCACACAATGGAAAACAAAAAAGAGCATGGGTTGCTATTCTTACATCAGATAAAACAGAATTTATACCAATAATAGTAAAAAAAAAAAAAAGAAAGAAAGAATAGCATTATATAATGACAGAGTTCAATTCTACAAGAAGATTTAACTGTCCTAAATATATTTATACCCAATACCTGAGCACCCAGATTTATAAAGCAAATGCTACTAGACCTCAGAAAAGAGGGAGATGGATATACAATAACAGTGGAGGACTTCAACATCCCAATGACAGCACTAGACAGATCACTGAAGCAGAAAACTAACAAAGAAACTCTGAACTTAAACTGCACTCTTGACCAAATGGACCTAATAGATATCTACTGACCATTCCATTCAATGACCACAGAATGTACATTTTTTCTCATCTGCACATGAAAAATTTTCTTGCCTAATTGCTCTTCCTAGGACTTCCAGTACTATGTTGAATGGAAGTAGCAAGAGTAGGCATCCTTGCCTTGTTCCTGATCTTAGAGGAAAGCTTCCAACTTTTCATCATTATAATGTAAACTGTGGACTTGTCATATATGGCCTTTATTGTGTTGAGCTACATCCCTTCTATAGCTAATTTGTTGAGAGTTTTTATCATGAAAGGATGTTAAATAATCATATATTTTTTGTTCCTTACTGTGCGAATGTGGCATATCACATTTATTGATTTGTATATATTGAACCCCAGCCCAGGAATGAATCAATTGCTTCCTTTAATAAATGTCATATGACCTTTTAATGTACTGTTGAATTCAGCTTGCTAGGTTTTCTTTGTTGTTAAGACTTTTCGCATCTATGTTCATTAGAGATATTATTATGTAATTTTCTTATCTTGCAGTGTCCCTGTCTGGCTTTGGTATCAGGGTAATGCTGGCATCATACAATGAGTTTGGAGGTATTTCCTCTTCTTCAAGATAAAAATAGTTTGACATAAATCTTCTTTAAATATTTGGTAAAATTCACCAGTGAAGCAATCTGTTCCTGGGATTTTCTTTATTTAGAGGTCTTTTATTACTGATTTAGTTTTCTTGCTTATTATTGGTCTGTCCAGATTTTCTATATCTTCATGATTCATGTTTGGTAGATTTTATGTTCCTAGGAATTTATCCATTTTTAAGGTCATAGAGTTTCTTAGCATATAATTTTTTATCATAGATACTTATGAACTTTTCAACTTACGTGATATCAGTTGTAATATCTCCTCTTTCATATATGATTTATATTTATTTGAATCTTCTCTTTTTTCTTATTAAGTCAAGCCAAAGGTTTGTCAATTTCATCTTTTAAAAAAACTCAATTTCATTGATTTTTCCTATTGTTTTCTATTATCTATTTTGTTTTATTTCTGCTCTGATCTTTGCTATTTTTTTCTATCAGCTAACTTTGGGTCTAGTGTGTTCTTTTTTTTCTAGTCCCTTCAAGTGTATAATTAGGTTGCAAATTTGAGATCTTTCCTCTTTTTTCATATAGACTTTTATCATTATAAATTTATCTTTTAATACTACTTTGGCTGTATCCCATAAGTTTTGGTATATTATGTTTTCATCTTCATGTCTCTCAAGATATTTTCTGATGTCTCTTTTGAATTCTTTTTGACCCATTAGTTGTTCAAGAGTGTTTTGTTTAATGTCCACATATTTATAAATTTTTCAGTTTTCCCATGGCTATAGATTTCTAGTTTCACATTCCATTGTAGTCAGAAATAATAGTTGGTATAATTTTGATCACTTTAAATTTTTAAAATATACTTTTTGGCTTAATATGTGATCTATTCTGGAGAATATTTGGCTGCACTTGAAAAGAATGCATATTATGCTGCCATTGAGTGAAATGTTCATGTCTATTGGGCCCATTTTTTTCTATAAGGTTGTTCAAGTCCTTTATTTCCTTTTGGTCTGTTTTGCCCATGGATAATGGGTAATATGTTTTACCCATCATTGAAAGTGAGGTACTGAAATCTCCTACTATTATTGTATTGCTGCCTATTTCTCTCTTCATTTTTGTCAATGTTTGCTTTATATGTTTAGGTGCTTAATTGTTGGGTGCATAACTACTTACAATTGTTATATATTCCTGGTGAATTGATCCTTTTATCATTATGTCTTTCTGAGTCTTTTGAGATAGTTTTGACTTATAGTCTATTTTATCTGATATAAGTATAGTCACTCTTGCTCGTTTTTCTTTAACATTTTCATGCAATTTTTTTTCCATTCTTTCACATTGAGCCTATGTATGTCCTAAATTCTAAAGGGAGTCTCTTGTTAACAGCACATAATTGGGTTATACATTTAATCCATTTAACCACCCTATGTCTTTGATTGGGAAGTTTAATTTATTTAATCTTAAAGTAATTATTGATAGAGAAGGATTTATTATTGTCATGTACTGTTTTCTGTTAGCCTTGTAATTATTTTGTGCATTTTTTTCCTCTCTTGCTGTCATTTTTTATGTTTTGTTGATTTTTTTGTTGGGATCTTTGATACCTTTCTTAGGTATTTTCCTATTAGATACCATGGGGCTTATATAATACCTTATAGTAATGATAGTCTATTTTTTTCTGATAACAACTTAAGTTCAATGACATACAAAAACATGCCACTTTTTATTCTCCTTCCCATACACATTTTGTTATTGTTGTCACAGTCAACATTTCTTTATATTGTGTATCTATTACCATAGTTTTACTTATTAAAAGTATTTTAGTTATTGAAAGTATTTTGCTACTTTGTCTTTTAACTTTACTTGAATTAAAAGTGGTTTACCTACCACTATTGCAGTATTACAGTCCTGCATTTGTCTATATATTTGCCTTTACCAATACTTTTTATACTTTCTTATGATATCTTGTTCTTGTTTAGTGTCCTTTCATTTCAAGTAGAGGAGGTTCCCTTAGCATTTCTTGTAGGGAGGTCTGGTGGTGATGAACTTCCTTAGTTTTTGTTTGTCTGGAAAAGACTTTATCTCTCTTTCATGATTGAAGGATAGTTTCATTGGGTCTAGTTTTCCTGGTTGGCTTTTTTTTTTTTTTTCCAGCATTGTGAATCTATCATCTCATTTCCTTCTCATCTGCAAAGTTTCTGAAGAAAAATCTACTTATACTCTTACGAAATTTCCCTTGTACCTGACAAGTAACTTTTCCCTTGTTGCTTTTTCTCTTTGTGATTGACTTTTGACAATTTGATTACAAGGTGTCTTAGTGTTGATATCTTTAAGTTTTCCTTTTTGGGGGTCCTCGGATTGCACATTTCCTTTTCCAGAATTGGGAGCTTTTAGCTATTATTTCTTTGAATAAGACTTCTGGTTCTTTCCCTCTCTCTTCTCCTTCTGGAATCCTCATAATGCATATATTGATCCATTTGATGGTGTCCCATAAGTTCTTTAAGCTTTCTTTATTCGTTTGCATTATGGTGTCATTTTTGTTCTTCTGACTCAGCAAGTTCCAATGGCCTGTCCATAAGTTCACCGATTCTTTCTTCAGCTTGATCTAGTATGTTGTTGAAACCCTCTAGTGAATTTTTCAATTTAGTTATTTTATTCTTCAACTCCATGATTTCTGTTTGGTACTTCTAAAATATTTTCTATCTCTTTGCTGAAATTCTTATTTTGTTCATGCAGTGTTCTCCTATCCTCAGTAAGCATCTTTATAACAGTTATTTTAAATTCTCTTCCAGGTAAATTGTGTATCTTTGTTTCATTAGAGTCAATTTCTGCAGATTTTTCTGTTATCTAGTTTTGAACATATTTTCCTGTTTTTTTTTTCATCTTACTTGACTCTATGCATTGGTGTCTTTGCATCAGATAAAGCAGCCTTCTCTCTCAGTCTTCACAAAGAGTTGGCCTCATATGGAAGATCCCCACCAATAAGTCCAGGCAGAGATTCTAAAGCCTCTTAAACCTATTGCTTGTTCAACTCATTTGCTTGTGTATTTATTGTAGCCCCAGGTGTCTAGGGTTTGCCAGGTCTTGTGAGTGCACCAGGATGAGTGAGACTGAATTCTTTGGGATTTCAGCCCATCCTTTGGAACACCCCTGGAAAGTTTAATGTATGTACCAACTCTTTCCATTCCCAGGGAGAAGCTGAAAGGTAGGGATTTTGTTTGCCAGCTCTATGCTCTGAGCTAGGGAGGAAAAGCTATAGTGGCTACCATCTCTGTTCAATCAATCTAAGCCACCATCTCTGTTCTCCCCCGGGTGGCTAGATAATTCCACACCATTAGCACTTTAAGACAGAGAAGACAGAAGCCAGTCCTTTGGGTAGCCCTCACCAAAGTTGGGGTATTGGATGCCCAAACCTCCTCTGGGAGAAGCTGAGAGCTGGGACTCTTTTCCCAATTGTATGGTGTTGCGTTGGGGGTAGAAATTTTGGCAAACAGCTGTCCTGAATATCCTCACCAGCTTCAATGGATCTGATTTTGCATTCACCCAGGGTGCAGGAGCCCTTCAATTAGTTGCTGAATTTCCCACAAAGGGAATTTTTCTGTGAATTGTTCCTGAATTGGTGTGTTTGTGGTGAGGAGGAAGGTTTCCTACTCCACACATGGGTGACATTAATCTTCTGTCATTTTTTCATTGACCATCTATGTTGCTCCCAGTGTCCCCAACTCTTCAAGCAACTGTTCTCACCTGAAGACTAATAGCATTAAACAAGTTTGTTTACCCTTGGCACATTTTTTTCAGCTACTATAATTAAACATGATTTCATCACCAACAGCAAACAAGTTCTTTTTCCTCATATTTAAATAATTTTAATACATATATAGATATCTTATGAAACATTCATCTCCAAACCCAAGCAAAATACAGTTTTTATATAGAACATTTTCTGGTTGATGTACACACAAATTGAATATTTTTTTAAAAAGCATTGTACTGCATTAAAGGACATAAGTGGAAGATGTTTATTGAATATGTTTATCAAGATCGACTCATCAAATAAAGCACACCACTGATACTTCCTCTTGCTTATCTGATACATAAAATGACATTAATCCATCATTTCCTGCAGTTTATGCTCCATAACACGGCAGTTGATTAGAAAAATGTAGTTACTTCTGTTTGAAAATGGAGCTGCTACTCTGTCCTCTGACTCACTTTGAAAATTTGTGGTTCTGAAAGCTCAAGATACTATTTTTACTCTTAATATTTGGCTCTGACCTGTGTAGCTATGTTCCTGCTTCTCGTTTCCTTTGGTTTGGCCATACTGGTGGCGAGGGGGGGCTGGTGGTGTGTTTTTTAAGGTTGGGGGAGGGGGTTGTAGTCACTCAGACAAGATTCCGATAAGTTCACGTTCAGGGTTGTTTTGACTGAAAATTAGAATTTATAATTTTACAAAGTCAGATTATCCTTTTAGAGATGCATTTTTTATTAAACATGTAATCTCTTCCTATGAAAACAGAAACATGGCAAATAATATCTAAATATTGTTGGGCACTTAAAAATATTTTTATCCAGGCTCAAGCTTCATTTGGAAGAAAATCGTAAACTATATTCTATTTGCAATTACTGTACATGAAATAAAGTAATTTTTTCCTGAGAATGAGATCTAAAGTATTAATAGATTAACTTGAAATGAAAGAATTTTTTTAAAAAATCATTAATTTATATGAGCTGCTCTGAGGAAAGCATTAGAAATGTGTAAAAGCTTATTTCAAAAGGGATCATAATAGAATAATAATGCTACTTAATTTCAATATAATAAAGGCTAAGGTTTTTAAATGGCCTGAAACTGGTACTGAGCTTTTCATTAAGGCAGGTATTGTGTGGGTGGACATTTTGATAGCCCTGCTTAGAGTGTCACAGTCTTGTAAGGGCATACTTGGCTAACAAATGATCCATTCAGAAATGTACATTGGTTGAAGTCTCACTGTCCTTTTTGTTTTGTGAGAAAACTCTGCTATAATGAGAAATTCCATTTTAAGCCTTCTAATATTTATGACTGTTGTCTTCTTGTGAGTCAGGAATATTGTGATGAGTGGTTAGTCTGGTTATGTGGAGATATATTCTTTTCTTTTAGCATAGCTATAGTGTCATTACATAATAAATAAGCATTTTGTCATCTATTTAAATAAAATAATCCATACTCCACTGTGCCATAAAAGCAAGACAATCAAAGTTCATTTTTCTCTTATTTTCTTGTTCTTACATGATGGATATGCACTGGTAATAAAAATAAATACAATGTTGTATGCAGTAATATGAATGGCACTCAAACTCACTATGATTTGTAGTACACTGAGTAGCAGTGTGAACCAAAATGGAGACACATATATTCTTTGTCACAACGACACAATTCTACCATTGTAGTGCAAAAGCAGTTATAGACAAAATGTAATTAAAAACATGGCTATGTTCCAACAAAGCTTTATTAAGAAACATTAAAGTCTGAATTTCATGTAATTTTATGTCATAAATATTATTTTGATCCTTTCCTATCACTTTTAAATGTAAAAATTATTCTTAGCTCAAAGGCCATGCAGATAAAGGTGGCAGAAAAAAAATTTGGCCAATAGGCTATTGTTTGCCAATATCCTTGGCATAAGATTTTAGAGGCAAAATGTTAGAAAGTAGAGGCCCAGCCCTAATTTTTCACTTTTTTTCTTTATTTTTAAAACTAATTTTCACTTTAGTTGCAAAATATTATAATTACGAGATATGCACTTACTATACTTGGCTTTTTAGTCTAAAACACTTGAAATTACAATAGTTCTAGTTAGAAAACAATTTTAGTTATCTTTAAGAGCTCAAGAATGCACTGGGTGAAATGAGAAAAGTAGGAGAATACTGCCATTGACAGAATTATGTTGTATAATAGCTCAGTGCTAGGTGCTTTACTTATATTATCTTTGAACTTTGGGTCTTGCTATGGTTTGGATATGGTTTGTCCCCACCAAAACCTCATGTTAAAATTTGATGTGGCAGTGATGGGAGGTGGAGCCTAGTGGGAGGTGTTCAGTTCATGAGGGCAGATCCCTTATGAATGGCTTGGTGCCCTTCTCATGGTAGTGAGGGAGTTTTCACTCCTGCAAGATGGCATTAGTTCTCATAAAAATGGATTATCTCCCTCAAGAGCAGGTTGTTATAAAGCAAGGATATTTCTTGAGTTTTGCCCTTTCACACATGGCCACTTCCATTTTGGCCTTCCACCATGTTAAGATGAAGCACAATAGCCCTCACCAGAAGCCAAGAAGATGCTGTTGCCATAGTTTTTGAACTTCTCAGCCTACAGGACTATGACCTAAATAAACTTCTTTTCTTCATAAATTACTCAGGTATTCTGTTTTAGCAACACAAAACAAACTAAGGTCTATAGTGTACTATTTGGCCCCAAAAGGAAATAAACTAGTAAGCCAATTCTTTTTGCCCAAATGCAATAAGCAAAAGAATATCAAGATGGGGCATTATTTTCTCTATTAAACTTTTTTTTTTTTTGAGACGGAGTCTCGCTCTGTCACCCAGGCTAGAGTGCAGTGGCGCGATCTTGGCTCACTGCAAGCTCTGCCTCCCGGGTTCCCGCCATTCTCCTGCCTCAGCCTCCCAAGTAGCTGGGACTACAGGAACCGCCACCATGCCCGGCTAATTTTTTGTATTTTTAGTAGAGACAGGGGTTTCACCGTGTTAGCCAGGATGGTCTCGATCTCCTGACCTCGTGATCCGTCCGCCTCGGCCTCCCAAAGTGCTGGGATTACAGGTGTGAGCCACCGCGCCTGGCCCTCTATTAAACTTTTGACTTAAAAGATATTAATATCTGCTAAAAGCAATATAGTTTTTTTAAAGTATCTTTAAATTTAATTTGCAGGCCAAGAATTTATTATTATTTTAACTTTTTCATTAAAGTTATACTTTTATGAATTCCTGAATATCAGATTAAAATGTAATCAGATGTACTTATCTTAGCATATGCAACATTATTAGAAACTTCTGTACTTATGTGTTAAATGTTTGAATATCTGATGAACATTAATTATGCATCTAATTACATTATAAATTAAAGTTATCACATGATCAGTAACGTATTATTGAAATATATATGAATGGCACTCAATGCAACACATTTTTTAGTACCTATCCAGTAAAAGTGCTGGATCCCAGGGAGAATGCAACAATGTAAAAGATGAAAATTTGTCCCTCAATGAGTTTATAATCAAATAACAAAGATGTATAGATATGTAAAACAATCATATAAGAAAAGGCATAAACTTTCATAAAGAGAGGTTAAGAGGAGAAAGATAATTCTTATTATGCGGGGAAAGATGATAACTCGTAGAAGCTAACACTAATGGATGGGCAGAATGAGCATTCTATTTTTGTGCAGAGGAAAACACTAGCAAATGAAGGATATGATAAGGCATTAATTTGGCATTGGACAATATAGAAACTTTTTTAACAGAAAGTCTGTAATAATATTCCTAATGTTTTACTACTTCTATGTTCTCAGACTGTAGAAAGTAGCAGAAATTATGTTATAAGCACTTGCTCAAACATGGGAAATAACATTCTCTCTCTCTAAGTAGGTTGTCTATATAACAATGATTTGGAAAAGAAATTCAACCTGTGTAAACCTAATGCAGGTTGTAACAAGCATAATGTTAAGAAACAAAGAGATACAATGAGTAAAACTGTTGGGGTCCTATACCATATGCAAAAATTAACTCAAAATGAATCAAAAACTTAAACTTCAAGACCCAAAACTATAAAGCTCTTAGAAGGAAACTGGTATGGTTTGGTTCTGTGTCCCCACCCAAATCTCATCTTGTAGCCCCATAAATCCCATATGCTATGAAAGGAACCCAGTAGAAGATGAGTGAGTCATGGGGGTGGGTCTTTCCTGTGCTGTTCTCACGATAGTAAATGGGTCTCAGGAGATCTGATGGTTTTAAAAACGGGAGTTTCTTTGCCCAAGCTCTCTCTCTTTTTGCCTGCTGCCATCCATGTAAGATGTGACTTGCTCCTCCTTGCCTTCCGTGATTGTGAGGCCTTCCCAGCCACATGGAACTGTAAGTGCATTAAACCACTTTCTTTTGTAAATTGCCCAATCTCAGGTATGTTTTTATCAGCAGCGTGAAAATGGACTAATACAAAAACATAGGAAAACATTTCATTATATTGAATTTGGCAAAGATTTCCTGGCTATGACATTGAAAGCATAGGCAATAAAAGTAAAATATACAAAATGAACTGTATCAAACTAAAAAATGTCTGTGCATCAAAGGACACAACCAATAGATTTAAAAGGCAACATACAGAATAGGAGAAAATATTGACTAATCATATATCTGATAAGAGGTTACTGTCTAGAATATACGAAGACCTCCTACAACTCAGTAACAATAAAACAGCCATGTTAACCTAATAATAAGTAATTAAAAATTTTTTGACCCTATTAAATTTTTTTAAAATTAAAAAGTTAATTTTAATATTTTTTAAAAAAGTTAAAAATTTGATAGGGTTAAATGTCCATTCAAGTCACTCGCTTATTAAAAAATTCGACAAAGGACTAGAATGGACATTTCTCAAAGTTGATATACAAGTGAGCAACAAGTACATGAAAAGATGCTAAACATCAGTATTAGGGAAATGCAAATCAAAACTACAGTGGGATATCACCTCACATCCGTTACCATAACTATCAAAACACACACACACACACACACACACCAGAAAATAAGTGTTGGCAAGGATGTGGAGACCCCTTGTGCATTTTTGTTGGGAATATAAAATGGTGCAGCCACTATGGAAAACAGCATGGCAGTTCCTCAAAAAATTAAAAATAGAATTATCACATGATCCACTATTCCCACTTCTGGGTGTATCTTCAAAAGAATTGAAAACAAGATCTCAGAGAGATATTTGCACATCCATGTTCACAACAACATTATTCACAATAGTGAAGCAACTCAAAAGTTCTACAGTTGAAAGGACAGGGGAAATGTGGTACATGCAATGAGATGTTATTCAACTTTAAAAAGGGAGAAAATTCTGACTCATGCTACAACGTGACTGAAACTTGAGAACTTTATATACTAAATAAAATGTCAGTCACGAAAAGACAAATAGTATATGATTCCATTTGCATGAAATATCTAAAGTAGCTAAATTCATAGAAACAGAAGGTAGAATGGTTGTTGACAGGAACTGGGGGCAGAAGAAAAGGGGAGTTATTGTTTGTATAGCAAGTTTCAATTTTGCAAGATGAAAAAAGTTCTGGATATTAGTTGCACAACAATGTGAATACACTTAACATTACTGAACTGTACACTTGCAATACTGATGAAAATCAGTATGCATCTGAGGGGGAATGGCAGAGTTTCTTCTCAAGTTCTGCTGCTTTTAAAGACCTAAAGTATGCATCAGTGTGGCCACAACAGAAACTTGTCACATCCTAGAGGATGATTGGACTACTTCAAACTCGACTTACTCGTAGCACCAATTTCAGCTAACGTTTAAGATAGTAAATCTTATGCTATTCCTATACGATCTACACAAAAATATTTTCAAATAATTAAGAAAAACAGTCCCATTTTTTTAATAGCATCTCTTTGATTGGTAGTTGATCACTGCATTCAAAATGGCTGAAATTATAGCACATCACCTTTAGCTATTAAATTTTCTTTATGATCATTTAAGTAGTTAATAGATCATACTATTTGGGTAAATTTACCCTTATGCCTGCAGAAGATAAAACAATGTTCATATCTGAAAAAAATAAAATATCCATTAAATTTTAAAAAGTGCCATCATTCATTCTGAGAAAAACTGGACAGGACAAAGGTGAATAATGAAGAGAGAACTGAGGTGAATAAGAATAACTGAAGGGGCACTGGGTTATTTTCACTGAGTTCCTATAGAAACTCACGTCACCTATCCATGCATTCACCCTGGAGTTGAAGGCTCAGTATTGAGTGGCATTCTCTTTCATGTTGTTTTTTAATCAGATTCACTGAGAAACAGAAACCGAAATGTGTCTCTCTTACCAAGACCTCCAACATACTTGCCACTTCCTGGTCATTGGGTTAATATGGTGAAACAATGTGATGTTCTGTATGACATTCACTCATCCAAATCCCCTTGGACTCTATTATGATAGAAGGTAGGAGAGTTAACATAGTCCTGGAACAAGACTATAAATATGCGCTGTTGTACTTCCCACAGGAATGGTAACTACCCCTGGTACTCCTTTTCGATAGTAATTGGGAGAAAAATGCATTTTCCAGATCAATAGCTGCATACCATGTTCCTGAGGCCATGTTAACCTGCTGTAGCCAAGATCCCACATCTGATACAGCAGCTGCAATTGGTGCTACCAGTTGGGTGAATTTGAAGTAGTCCATTGTCATCCTCCAGGATGTGACAAGTTTCTGTTGTGGCCACACTGACACATACTTTAGGCCTTTAAAAGCAGCAGAAACTTGAGAAGAAACTCTGCCATTCTCCCTCAGATGCAACACTGATTTTCATTTACTATCATGGCCAAATCAAGTAGTTTAGAGTCCCCTAAGCCACTACAATAGTTCTTAACTCCACAAGCTAAATAATCAATATAGTGCTCCTGCCAACTATCAAGTACGTCTATCGGTACTATTTAGGGAACAGGGAAATGATCAATTGGAGGACTGGCTTCCCTAGGAAACAGATTCTGAGATATGTGTTCAGGGAGTTTGTTGAGGAGAACTGTCAGCAATAACAACACTGAAGGATTACGGGAATTTTTTTGGTACAGGGCGAGCTTGAAATTATGGTGCAATTGCAGTAGAGGTCTCAATAGATTCCAAATGGAACTCTGATGCTGGGACAACCCTTCAGAGTTGTCTCATATTGGGGCAAGGGGGCCAGACTTTTGTAAGCCTTCATTGACTATAGGGTCATGTACTCATTGAATTGTACTCATTCAGTAAACCACAAGGAAGGCAGCTCCCATAGGCAAGAGGCAGCTCCTTTCAGCTGAAGGTAATTCCTGGGGAGGAAGTAAGTATAAGCCATCAAGCAGGCAACACCTCTGGCAACTAAGGAAATAAATACCTCAGTCCTTAAAGGGGAATATTGGTGGTTCACTGTAATATCCACTACTAAGTTTTCCAGATTTAGCAAATAAAAAGTAATAAATAAAAACATTGCATGGGATGTTACCTATACTAAAAAGTTGTTTATTATTTACCTTAAATTCAAATGTATCTGGGTATCTTATGTTTTATCTGACATGTGTTAAAGGGCAAGTAGAAGAAAGAATTTTAAGGGTATTAATGTATTTCCCATTTTGTAATCTTATACTTAGATAGTACTCATCTCACATTGACATGGGAGGCCAAAAACAGAAATCGCTTAACCTCAACAATTTTTGCTCTACTCAGAATCCTGAAGTTATCTGATGACAGGGATTCAATACAAAAAACCCTTCACTGTTTTTATTGCAGGAAATAGAAGTAGGCTTAGAAAGAACACTCTGGCAGTATTAAGGAGGCTGTATAATGGGAAAGACTCAGTGCAAAGTACATAGGAGAGAGAGGGCAGTAGAGCAGTGGCAGTGGGAATGGAAGGGAGAGGAGATGAGTAGAGACACCACTGAGATAGAACTGAAAGAATGTACTGACTGACTACATGATTTACAAAAATAGGAGGTTAATAGAAGAATCTAATAAGATTGTTTTCTTTCTATTTTAATAGGAGGAAAAGACATAAAATTGTACAAGATATACATAAAATAAAGAAACAGACTTAGAGAGAGAAAATTATACACTTGATATATCATTTAGCAGAATGTATAATATACATATGAAGAAATTAACTAATATACCAACCTGTTGTTATTGAACAGGGGATCATTTCCCATTAAATATATTGCACCTGAGACTTTACAGATATTTTTAAACATCTGGCATTTCTACAATCTGTACTCAGGATGTTATATTACACCAGTAATTTTATTAAATAAATATATACACATAACTCCTGAGAAACACTCATTTTCAAATGTAAAATTTTAAGAGTTTACATATTTTTAAAATGTGTTTATGATAGCAATTCCCAAATCCATTTTATTTAAAATATTTATTGTGTATTAACTGCCTTAATAAAGAAGCTCCTTAAAAGTGGAGTTTTGTTATTTTCCTTTAAATTGCACAAAAGGAGGACACTACAGTTTGAATGTGTCCCCAAGAGGCATGTGTTGGAAATTTAATCCTCAGTGCAACAATTTGTGAGGTGGGGCTTAATGGGAAGTGTTTAGGTCATGAGAGCTCCACTCTCAGGAATGGATGGATTAATGTGGATTATCAAAAGGCTTGAGACTGTAAGCTCAATCTCTCTCCCCGCTCTCATCCTTCCACCTTCCACCATGGGATGATACAGCACAAAGGTCCTAACCAGATATGGACCTCCCAATCTTGGACTTCTCAGTCTCTGGAACTGTTAGATATAAATTTATTTTCTTTATAAATTATCCAGTCTGTGGCATTCTGTTATAGTAACACCAAACAGAAGATGAATTACCATAACACCAAACAGAAGATGAATTACTATCACCATTATCTCAATAATGCTACCTTTCTCCTTGGTGCTCTCCCACTTACTCATGTGATGTTCTGCTGCCAGCTGATTCTTGCTGAACCATGATACCCATCACCTCACTCTTGCACTATTTCCTGACTCTGGCTAATCGATCCAGAACAACTAATAGATCTATTAAATTTTTGTGTGCATCACAAGAGAACCCTCCATAGCATCTTCAAATGTTAGACTGTTTATTTAGTATGGGCTGTGTGTAAAACAAATATTAGAACGTCAATATAAATCAGATTTTTTCCTGTTTTCCTTCAAAATTCTAAAATTCAATGTTAATTTGCATTCTATAGTTAATTTTAATCACCAGTGACTTAATCACAGTTATTCACTTCTTGGATTCAATTATGTATTATTGAAATCAGTAAATAGAACAAAATCTGGCTAATCCAATTGTGCAAAACCAATCAGAAATCTCTTTTAGTAAGCATTGCACACTGTTATCTATATTTCTTAACTATGCCAAGCAAAGCATATGTAATATATGTAGGTATAACAATTAAAATGATCTTAGTAAACCCTATTTTTTAATTAAGTATTTTCCAACAAAAAGGACCATTCACCATCTTTAAACTCAAGATGATTTTTTCTTGGAACTGAGCATATTTCTAGGCTACCATCTTGCGGTGTTAGGTTTTCTTGGTGTGTGTTTAGTAAAGATAGGGATAGCTGACTTTTTTGGGGGCGGAGCAAGATGGCCGAAAAGGAACAGCTCCAGTCTTCAACTCCCAGTGCCAGCGACAGAGAAGACAGGTGATTTCTGCATTTTCAACTGAGGTACTGGGTTTATCTCACTAGGGCATGCCTGACAATTGGTGCTGGTCAGCTGCTGCAGCCCGACCAGCAAGAGCTGAAGCAGGGTGAGGCATCGCCTCACCTGGGAAGCGCAAGGGGGAAGGGAATCCCTTTTCCTAGCCAGGGGAACTGAGACACACAACACCTAGAAAATCAGGTAACTCCCACCCCAATACTGCGCTCTACCAAGGATCTTAGCAAACGGGCACACCAGGAGACTATATCCCACACCTGGCCGGGAGGGTCCCACGCCCACAGAGCCTCCCTCATTGCTAGCACAGCAGTCTGCGATCAAGGCAGCAGGGAGGCTGAGGGAGGGGCGCCCGCCATGGCTGAGGCTTAAGTAGATAAAGCCCCTGGGAAGCTAGAGCTGGGTGGAGCTCACAGCAGCTCAAGGAGTCCTGCCTGTCTCTGTAGACTCCACCTCTGGGGACAGGGCACAGCTAAACAACAACAACAACAAAAAGCAGCTGAAACCTCTGCAGATGCAAACGACTCTGTCTGACAGCTTTGAAGAGAGCAGTGGATCTCCCAACACGGAGGGTGAGATCTGAGAACGGACAGACTGCCTGCTCAAGTGGGTCCTTGACCCCTGAGTAGCCTAACTGGGAGACATTCCCCACTAGGGGCAGACCAACACCCCACACCTCAAACGGTGGAGTACACCCCTGAGAGGAAGCTTCCAAAGCAAGAATTAGAAAGGTACACTCGCTGTGCAGCAATATTCTATCTTCTGAAGCCTCTGCTGCTGATACCCAGCCAAACAGGGTCTGGAGTGGACCTCAAGCAATCTCCAACAGACCTACAGCTGAGGGTCCTGACTGTTAAAAGGAAAACTAACAAACAGGAAGGACACCCACACCAAAACCCCATAAGTACATCACCATCATCAAAGACCAGAGGCAGATAAAACCACAAAGATGGGGAAAAAGCAGGGCAGAAAAGCTGGAAATTCAAAAAATAAGAGCACATCGCCCCCTGCAAAGGAACGCAGCTCATTGCCAGCAATGGATCAAAGCTGGACGGAGAATGACTTTGACAAGATGAGAGAAGAAGGCTCCAGTCCATCAAACTTCTCAGAGCTAAAGGAGGAATTACGTACCCAGTGCAAAGAAACTAAAAATCTTGAAAAAAGAGTGGAAGAATTGATAACTAGAAAAATTAATGCCGAGAAGGCCATAAACGAATTGACAGAGATGAAAACCATGACACGAGAAATACGTGACAAATGCACAAGCCTCAGTAACCGACTCGATCAACTGGAAGAAAGACTATCAGCGATTGAGGATCAAATGAATGAAATGAAGCGAGAAGAGAAACCTAAAGAAAAAAGAAGAAAAAGAAATGAACAAAGCCTGCAAGAAGTATGGGATTATGTAAAAAGACCAAATCTACGTCTGATTGGGGTGCCTGAAAGTGAGGGGGAAAATGGAACCAAGTTGGAAAACACTCTTCAGGATATCATCCAGGAGAACTTCCCCAACCTAGTAGGACAGGCCAACATTCAAATTCAGGAAATACAGAGAACGCCACAAAGATACTCCTCGAGAAGAGCAACTCCAAGACACATAATTGCCAGATTCACCAAAGTTGAAATGAAGGAAAAAATCCTAAGGGCAGCCAGAGAGAAAGGTCGGGTTACCCACAAAGGGAAGCCCATCAGACTAACAGCAGATCTCTCGGCAGAAACTCTACAAGCCAGAAGAGAGTGGGGGCCAATATTCAACATTCTTAAAGAAGAGAATTTTCAACCCAGAATTTCATATCCAGCCAAACTAAGTTTCATAAGTGAAGGAGAAATAAAATCCTTTACAGATAAGCAAATGCTTAGAGATTTTGTCACCACCAGGCCTGCCTTACAAGAGACCCTGAAGGAAGCACTAAACATGGAAAGGAACAACCGATAACCAGCCATTGCAAAAACATGCCAAAATGTAAAGACCATCGAGGCTAGGAAGAAACTGCATCAACTAACGAGCAAAATAATCAGTTAATATCATAATGGCAGGATCAAGTTCACACATAACAATATTAACCTTAAATGTAAATGGACTAAATGCTCCAATTAGAAGACACAGACAGGCAAACTGGATAGAGTCAAGACCCATCAGTTTGCTGTATTCAGGAGACCCATCTCACATGCAGAGACATACATAGACTCAAAATAAAGGGATGGAGGAAGATCTACCAAGCAAATGGAGAACAAAAAAAAGCAGGGGTTGCAATCCTAGTCTCTGAAAAAACAGACTTTAAACCATCAAAGATCAAAAGAGACAAAGAAGGCCATTACATAATGGTAAAAGGATCAATTCAACAGGAAGAGCTAACTATCCTAAATATATATGCACCCAATACAGGAGCACCCAGATTCATAAAGCAAGTCCTTAGGGACTTACAAAGAGACTTAGACTCCCATACAATAATAATGGGAGACTTCAACACTCCACTATCAACATTAGACAGATCAACGAGACAGAAAGTTAACAAGGATATCCAGGAATTGAACTCATCTGTGCAGCAAGCAGACCTAATAGACATCTATAGAACTCTCCACTCCAAATCGAGAGAATATACATTCTTCCCAGCACCACATCACACTTATTCCAAAATTGACCACATAATTGGAAGTAAAGCACTCCTCAGCAAATGTACAAGAACAGAAATCATAACAAACTGTCTCTCAGACCACAGTGCAAACGAACTAGAACTCAGGACTAAGAAACTCAATCAAAACCGCTTAACTACATGGAAACTGAATAACCTGCTCCTGAATGACTACTGGGTACATAACGAAATGAAGGCAGAAATAAAGATGTTCTTTGAAACCAATGAGAACAAAGATACAACATACCAGAATCTCTGGAACACATTTAAAGCAATGTGTAGAGGGAAATTTATAGCACTATATGCCCACAAGAGAAAGCTGGAAAGATCTAAAATTGACACTCTAACATCACAATGAAAAGAACTAGAGAAGCAAGAACAAACACATTCAAAAGCTAGCAGAAGGCAAGAAATAACTAAGATCAGAGCAGAACTGAAGGAGACAGAGACACAAAAAACCCTCCAAAAAATCAATGAATCCAGGAGTTGGTTTTTTGAAAAGATCAACAAAATTGACAGACCGCTAGCAAGACTAATAACGAAGAAAAGAGAGAAGAATCAAATAGACACAATAAGAAATGATAAAGGGGATATCACCACCAACCCCACAGAAATACAAACTACCATCAGAGAATACTATAATCACCTCTACGCAAATAAACAAGGAAATCTAGAAGAAATGGATAATTTCCTGGACACTTACACTCTCCCAAGACTAAACCAGGAAGAAGTTGAATCCCTGAATAGACCAATAGCAGGCTCTGAAATTGAGGCAATAATTAATAGCCTACCAACCAAAAAAAGTCCAGGACAAGAGGGATTCACAGCTGAATTCACCAGAGGTACAAGGAGGAGCTCTTACCATTCCTTCTGAAACTATTCCAATCAATAGAAAAAGAGGGAATCCTCCCTAACTCATTTTATGAGGCCAACATCATCCTGATACCAAAGCCTGGTAGAGACACAACAAAAAAAGAGAATTTTAGACCAATACCCCTGATGAACATTGATGCAAAAATCCTCAATAAAATACTGGCAAACCGGATCCAGCAGCACATCAAAAAGCTTATCCACCATGATCAAGTGGGCTTTATCCCTGGGATGCAAGGGTGGTTCAACATATGCAAATCAATAAATGTAATCCAGCATATAAACAGAACCAAAGACAAGAACCACATGATTATCTCAATAGATGCAGAAAAGGCCTTCGACAAAATTCAATAGCCCTTCATGCTAAAAACGCTCAATAAATTTGCTACTGATGGATCGTATCTCAAAATAATAAGAGCTATTTATGACAAACCTACAGCCAATATCATACTGAATGGGCAAAAACTGGAAAAATTCCCTTTGAAAACTGGCACAAGACAGGGATGCCCTCTCTCACCACTCCTATTCAACATAGTGTTGGAAGTTCTGGCTAGGGCAATCAGGCAAGAGAAAGAAATCAAGGGTATTCAGTTAGGAAATGAGGAAGTCAAATTGTCCCTGTTTACAGATGACATGATTGTATATTTAGAAAACCCCATTGTCTCAGCCCAAAATCTCCTTAGGTGATAAGCAACTTCAGCAAAGTCTCAGGATACAAAATTAATGTGCAAAAATCACAAGCATTCTTATACACCAGTAACAGACAAACAGAGAGCCAAATCATGAATGAACTTCCATTCACAATTGCTTCAAAGAGAATGAAATACCTAGGAATCCAACTTACAAGGGATGTAAAGGACCTCTTCAAGGAGAACTACAAACCACGGCTCAGTGAAATAAAAGAGGACACAAACAAATGGAAGAACATACCATGCTCATGGATAGGAAGAATCAATATCGTGAAAATGGCCATACTGCCCAAGGTTATTTAGAGATTCAATGCCATCCCCATCAAGCTACCAATGACTTTCTTCACAGAATTGGAAAAAACTGCTTTAAAGTTCATATGGAAGCAAAAAAGAGCCCCCATTGCCAAGACAATCCTAAGTCAAAAGAACAAAGCTGGAGGCATCACGCTACCTGACTTCAAACTATACTACAAGGCTACAGTAACCAAAACAGCATGGTACTGGTACCAAAACAGAGATACAGACCAATGGAACAGAACAGAGTCCTCAGAAATAATACCACACATCTACAGCCAACTGATCTTTGACAAACCTCAGAAAAACAAGAAATGGGGAAAGGATTCCCTATTTAATAAATGATGCTGGGAAAATTGGCTAGCCATGAGTAGAAAGCTGAAACTGGATCCTTTCCTTACTTCTTATACGAAAATTAATTCAAGATGGATTAGAGACTTAATTGTTAGACCTAATACCATAAAAACCCTAGAAGAAAACCTAGGTAATACCATTCAGGACATAGGCATGGGCAAGGACTTCATGTCTAAAACACCAAAAGCAACAGCAACAAAAGCCAAAATTGACAAATGGGATCTCATTAAACTAAAGAGCTTCTGCACAGCAAAAGAAACTACCATCAGAGTGAACAGGCAACCTACAGAATGGGAGAACATTTTTGCAATCGACTCAGCTGACAAAGGGCTAATATCCAGAACCTACAAAGAACTCAAACAAATTTACAAGAAAAAAACAAACAACCCCATCGAAAAGTGGGCAAAGGATATGAACAGACATTTCTCAAAAGAAGACATTCATACAGCTAACAGACACATGAAAAAATGCTCATCATCACTGGCCATCAGAGAAATGCACATCAAAACCACAATGAGATACCATCTCACACCAGTTAGAATGGCAATCATTAAAAAGTCAGGAAACAACAGGTGCTGGAGAGGATGTGGAGAAATAGGAACACTTTTACACTGTTGGTGGGATTTTAAACTAGTTCAACCATTGTTGAAAACAGTATGGCGATTCCTCAAGGATCTAGAACTAGAAGTACCATATGACCTAGTCATCCCATTACTGGGTATATACCCAAAGGATTATAAATCATGCTGCTATAAAGACCCATGCACACGTATGTTTATTGCAGCACTATTCACAATAGCAAAGACTTGGAATCAACCCAAATGTCCATCAGTGACAGACTGGATTAAGAAAATGTGGCACATATACACCATGGAATACTATGCAGCCATAAAAAAGGATGAGTTTGCGTCCTTTGTAGGGACATGGATGCAGCTGGAAACCATCATTCTCAGCAAACTATCGCAAGAACAGAAAACCAAACACCGCATGTTCTCACTCATAGGTGGGAATTGAACAATGAGATCACTTGGACTCGGGAAGGGGAACATCATACACCGGGGCCTATCACAGGGAGTGGGGAGGGGGGAGGGATTGCACTGGGAGTTATACCTGATGTAAATGACGAGTTGATGGGTGCAGCACGCCAACATGGCACAAGTATACATATGTAACAAACCTGCACGTTATCCACATGCACCCTAGAACTTAAAGTATTAAAAAAATAAATAAATAAAAAAGATAGGGATAGCTTGTCATAGCATGACATAAATAGGAAGGTAAATATGTTGTTTAAAAAAATGTAATGGCATTTCAAACCCAAAGATAATTTTTAAAATATTATCCATTACCAGTCTAGATTTTTTAAGGTTTTGCTCCCTTAAATTTACGTAATGAATATGGATAACATAGCAAATCAATAGGCCTACCCAGTAAGCATAACCTTCTTAGATCTGAGTATTTTTGTGCAACAAGAAAAATGTCAGGCAAAGAGTCGATATAGTTGTTGAGAGTTGTTTCTAAAGGTTATAGTAAGTCTCCTGTTATGTCAGTGTTGTGACTAAAGATAAGATCCAAGAAGAATTAATTTAATTGTACTATAAATGGTTACATTACAAGGCTTAAAATGAAAAAACTCTTACCTCTCAACTCAGTGGTTTATTGGGAGCTCTCTCTGATGACTTGTACTTAAGATCACCTTGCTTTTACTTTTCAATCAAAAGATGACAAATACTATACCTTGTATCTCATTAGTAACAATTTCTCATTAGTGACAATTAGCTAATCCTGTATGTACATTAAATGTTGGTATAACAATAATTGACAATATTTATACAACTCTTTTGCCAGGTACTATTCTAAGTAATTTTCCATTAATTCTCATAGAAAAACTAGGAAATGTATTCCATTATTATCCTTGCTTTAACAGTTAAGGACACTGAGGTGCAGAAAAGGTAACTAACCGGCTGAAGTTCCTATGATAAATAAGGGGCAGCACTGGTATTTGAATCCACTGCAGTCTGGTTTCAGAACTTTTACAGTTAACCACTGGGCCATACTACCTCCCTGTTGAATTAGTCATCCTTCTTCCTATTAAAGAGAACACACAAAAATGGTGCCTATATCTTTCCTATACATGTGTGTGTGGGTGTATACATATATATACACACATACACACATACACACACATATATATGAGTAAAATGAGAATTCCAATTGTTCTTATCTCTCTTCCAGTGACAGCCTACTCTGACAACACAGGCTGAGTTAGATGCCCCTCCTGTCCCACATTCACCTCTCATACAGCACTTGATATGCTGATCTGTCATCATGTCTCAATTGATTGTAATTACACGAAGCAGGGATTATTGAAAGATTGACACAGAGTACAGTGCTTAGAATATAGTAGGGGTTCAATAAATGTCTGTTTGATGAACTGATGCTTCTCATTGTTTTCAGGTCTGCCTACTGACATTCCAGACTGTACCAAAACAATCAGATGTACTCCTCCCCAATAAGCTACCATTACTCTGATATCAACTTTTGCAATTCTTCACAATGTGACAAACTACATTTATCTTTGAAATACTTTTGGAAAGCATACCAATAGCTATCCCAAGAAAAAAGGTCTTACCTTCTAAATCTTCTTTCTCAAAGTGTGTTTTGAGAATAGAACGAGTTCCACCTCTATCCACAACTGCTTCTTCATCATTTCTCTGTTAAATGAGGATAAGGAAGATTAAATGATAACACACATATTATCTTAATTTCAAAAAACAAACCTTGATAAAATCTGATATTTCAAAGTTTAATTCAGTCACTTAAATCTAGTTGTTCATGAGTAGTCTATTTGATTATTAAGTGTTGGCTCAAAAAGAAGACTAAAATAAATTTGACCACATATTTGAAGAAATATCATCTGGTTTTTTATAACATTGGAGGCAGTCAAACATTCCAGTTGGCACCATTTGTTAGTGAGATGAAAAACAACAACAAAAAAAATAGTTATCCTATCTATTTAGTAACATGCATTTTTATCCTTGATAAAGAATTCTTGTTAACAAGATGACATTTCGAACTACGCAAGGAAAATATGAAAATCAATAGTATTAACACCATTAATGCTATGGCAGGTAAAATAATTCCACTGTCATTAAAAATGGGGTTGGGGGATCTAATCTCTTGAAAGCAATTAGTAGCAATTATTAGGTAAAAGGCAATTCTAATTACTTTGCTTCAGTATAATGCATTTTATTCTAACTAAATAGTAAATTATGATCATGTGCACTAAACCTTCTAGTGTCTCTCTATATTTTTGCCAATTTAGAATGAGTGGATAGAGGCTATGTCTTCTGAGTACTAAACATATGCTCAAAATACTATAGTCACTAATTTGGTACTCAAAAAATAATGGAAGGGGGGCTGAGTATAATCAATCCATTTTGACAATGCAGGAATAGACAAAATACAAAATTCTGAAAGAAATAAAATGTAAACTATTATATTTCCAACTTTTATCTGGTTGTGCACACCTCTATAAAAATTACCTTAACAGTGAACACTGAGCACAAAAGGAGAAATAAAAAGATAGACTAAAGGTGAGTGAAGCTTCCAAGATCTATTCCTGTCTATTCTGGTATATGACTAGTAGAAAAAAGGTTTTTGTTTCTTCTTTGAAAGCCAGAGTATGCTGAAAAGAAAATAAAAAAAATAAATTTAAAATGTAAAAACTTTTTTTTCTTCTATCCATCAATACATTAGAGCATCAGACATTGGGGACCTGCCTTTCTTCCATTAAGGAAGAAATCTTTGACAGAGTGCCATAATATGTAGCAGTGAATACAAGAGTCATGGGAATCCAGAAAAGAAATAAATTACTGTTAATTTAAGAGTATGGACAGAACAGAGAGGGGGAGGAAAAAAATTTTCAATGTCTCAATGTTGGAGAATTCTTATAAATAAGGCACATGAAAAATTAGAGTAAGGAGAAGAGAAATGAAAGAAGAATCAATAATGTCAAACAACATATAGACATTTTTTTAAATGATGCAAAATTATTTTCCAAAGTTGTTGAACTTGGACTACATGATCATTGGTAACTTTGTGAGGGGAACATATAAGGAAAATGCAAAAGTCAAAATCTAATCAAGCAAAACTAATGAGGTGATCTATCATGAATAAATGGGGCAAGAGGATACAGTTCTTGCCTTGCAAAGCACTGCTGATTCTCAATTAGCTTACCCCCCACTGCATGTCTTTGCTTTTAGACCTTTGACTAGACTTAAGTTCCAGTGGGCCTTGAAAGGTGAGGTACAAAATGTGACCCACAAGGAGTTGAGCTACATTCCAAATAACTGCAAGATGTTTCCAATCTATACAGACAGAAATACAGGAAACATATGTGGGAATGGATATTAAGGGTGTTGAGGTAATAATGGAAGGAATATAACATTGGCTCAGGCTGACTTTATTGATATGGACCCACTAAACAGAGATCCTATATTTAATGTCATCACTCAAGGGGTTAGAAAGGACTCCAACAGTTTGGTTAGTTGGCTAAAACATGAACCAAAAAATGGGCTATGCTAAATGAAGTTGAAATTCCAGAACTGCTTTGTTACACTGTAGAGGAAAGTATATAAAGGCTTAGGAAGACTGAAATGTTAGAGTAGATTTATAATTTAAGGCCTGCTTGCCCATACCAGGAGGGTCCAGAAGACACATCTTTCACCAGGACTATGGGAAACGAATTTGTGATGGGAACCCTAGCATCCTTGAAGAGCTCTATGGTCTTTTTCCTCTGTGGGTCAGGAATTATAAGGAAACTGCTGTCATCAAACTGGAATCCTAAAATGGAATTGGATAATTAGATCCGAGACAGGACAGGAGCCAAAAGACAGCACATAGTCACTAAAGATGGGTGTGGTTAACATATAAACAGTAGTAAAAACAGTAATCAGAATAGTCTGATTCAGAGACCTATGGTATTTGTTAGTTGATCAAGGTGTCACTAGAAGTGAAATAGATGTGCAGTCTACTAAATTCTTACATGATCTGCAGAAGCACAAAGGGTCAGGTTCTAGGTCAGTAAACAAGTCTAACTTGAATCATAAGAAGAGTCATGGTCTCTCAATCAATGTCCATACTTGAGCCAATTTACAGACCCAGAACCTCTTGAATGAAGGAGAGGCCAGATCCACTAGAGAAAGGATCTTGCTACACTGCCAAAAATTTGTAGTCTTTCTCACAGCCTTCCCCAAAGAGACCTACCATCTTTTACCAGGATGACTGTGCATTGGGGAAAAGGAAATAATCGGACTTTGAAGGAAATAACTGGACGCTGTCTCTGAACTGACACTATTCCAAACAGACTGAAAATGTCACTTGGGCTCACCAGCGAGAGTAGGGACTTATGGATGTCAGGTAGTCAGTGAAGTTCTGGCTGAAATCTGTCTCACTGTGGATCCAGTGGGTTTCTGAACACATCTTGTGGTTGTTTCCTCAGTTCAAGAATGAATAATTGAAAGAAAAATAGATTATAATTGAGAAGTCTTCAAAATCAGAGTATTTGTTTTGTTTTCAAGTCAGTTAGACCTTTGCATATCTGAAGGCTAAAGGAAAGGTGTCAATATAGAAGAGAACTAAGATGCTAGGAAAGAAGTAAATAAAAATTACCCCTAGCCCAGGTGCTAAGAAAGAATATGACTCTGATCTAAGGAGTAAGCTATTAGCATTAAAGATAGGGACTCTTTTTTTCTGAGGTTTGGGGGAAAGAATATTGGAAGGGTTGTTATGTATTCAGAGATATTCTGAACAAAGAAAATGGTAGGTGAGGAACCTTCTACTAGGTGGCCTTGTTTTGGGGGCAAACTGAGAGGTGATATCATCTTCCAACAGTAACAGAGCAAGTAAATGAAGAAACTGAGACATTGAGAATACAAATTCCAAATCCTTTTTGAGAATGATATTTTAGCTGATGTTATCAGGGCCTTTTTATGGGTACTCAGAACAGATAACTATTCCCATCAGTTTTAATTTCAGATGACCAAGGCAAAGGATTCTAAGAGAAAAATACCACAATATTTTCTGCTTCCTTTGGATAACACATTAAAAACAATTAAAACCCCCGTAAGAGCAGAGTATAGCAAGTTCCACCATTCTTAGACATTAACAATCTGTTTCCACTTCCACTTAGCTTTTCTGATTGGTTTACTACTGTCTTAGAAAAGAGTTCAGGGAGTTAGATACTGAACTGGTAAATGAGGTGTGAGGTATATGGTTAAGTGTTTTCCTACTACTTATGAGGATGGCATAAATAGCAGTGTTAAAACACAAGACGTTATAGTCAGGTGTCTGAAGTAGGGATAAGTACAACTAACAGGCATTATGTTTTATACCAAATAAAGTTTAAAAATGCTCATGTCTGTGAAAAAGCCTGAATACACACACACACACACACACACACAAAATATATATAGAGATATGCTTCTTAATTCTTCAACATAATCTTGATAAAGATTTTTGCCTCCATGTTTTACAAATCAGTACTTTCAGGTAAAGGATTATAGATACATTTCAACCAGGGAGGTCAGCTCTCCTGTGCATCACACATAGCAAAATACATAATGGAAAGATATGTTTTTTAGCCTGTGGTCTTGTATCTTTGTGACAACATATGCTGAGACAGATCAGGGCTAAGTGCTTGCAATCAGAGTTAAAGAAATGTATGAATGGAAAAAAAATTTTTTTAATGAAAATAAAACAGGATTCATAGCCATTGCTTTGCTCTTGGGCAGTTTTTTAAAAAGACTTGGTTTGAGCAATAAAAGCAATAGAAAAAAACTAAAAATGGGGTTTATATAATTTTCCCGAACCAGACAAATACAAGTTGAAGCCTATTAAGATTCTGTTACTGATATATTTACAAAGCAAATTTATTATTTTTTTTGCAAGACATAGTCAAATATATGTCACATTAGAATGAATCTCTGCCCTCTGACGTGTTGTTAGGCAGAATGCCAAAAGCTAAGGCATGTATCCATGTTCAAAGGTCAAAACAAGCACTATTTCACTGTATCTTGCGATGGCAGTCTCTTAAAAACAACCGCAAAATGTAAACCTTTGTGTAAAAGGCCAGAAGATGTTTTCCCCTAAGCAGTGAAACATTTAATTTTTATTTCAAGAACCTGAATCAATTTTTAACTTATATGAATGATTTCTCTCTTTATTTATATAAGGCACCTATGCTATCCTCAACCAAAAGACAATTCCATTAAATAGTTGGAAAGATACTGAGAGTGAAATTTTACAGCAGAAGTAGAAGTAGAATCTAAATACGAAATAGTTGATTATTTAATTCCTGTACAAGTTGCAAGGAAAAATGACTTAATTGTAACATTTATTTGAAAGAAAAATACCAGAAGCTAGAATATGAATGTAATTCAATGTACGTGTCTCATTTTGAAGCTTCATATACAGTATCCCCTTTAAATACTCGTTGGATGCTTCACAGAAAAATCAAATGTATACTCTTTTAGGCAAAAAAAAAAAAAAAAAAAAAAAAAAATCCCAAGATACAAATTAACACTAATACATGTACTAAAAGTCCTCTACTTTTGTTACAGTTTGAAAGATCATTTCAATATTGTTCAAAACTTTTTAATAGAGCACTTCCCTTCCTCCTTGTTATCAAGAGCAAGTAAACATGGGACATGATGAAGGGAATGCAGAGGGACATACAGCACTGGGTGCCAGCCTTTTGGTTACCCCAAACACATAGTAAGATAAATTTTTATTTCATTTTGTACTGAGTTACTCTCTAGATTTATTGAACATCAAACACATTAATGCATCCTAATTTCCACATGTATTTGCTCATTTAGGAGTAGACTTTAGCACTGTGTAAGGAAGAAAACATGTAAACATATTGCATTTTGCATTGTCCCTTAGTATAATCTACCCTTGCTATACCATCAGGTAAACTTTTTTTTTTTTTTGAGTCTTGCTCTGTCACTCAGGCTGGAGTGCAGTGGCATGATCTCAGCTCACTGCAACCTCTGCCTCCTGGGCTCCTGGGTTCAACCAATTCTCCTGCCTCAGCCTCCCAAGTAATTGGGCTTAGAGGCACGTGCCACCACGCCTAGCTAATTTTTCCATTTTTAGTAGAAATGGGGTTTCGCCACATTGGCCAGCCTGGTCTTGAACTCCTGACCTCAGGTGATCCGCCTACCTCAGCCTCCAAATGCTAAGATTACAGATGTGAGCCACCACGCCCAGCCCCACTGGGTAAACATTTATAAGATAATCAATTCCAGTAAGTAGTATAGGACAGTGTTTTAAAAGTTTTTTGGACATGACCCATAGTGAGAAATACATTTTATATCTCAACATAGTCACATATTTATATATGTGTAAACAAAACAAAAATTTCACAAACCAATACTTACCATTAACAATGCACCCTGATATTTTCTACTCTGTGGTATTCTACTTCATTTAAAAATACTCATCACTATCCATTAAATTTTTTTCAAGACTTATTAATAGATTTTTACCTGCAAGTTAAAAAGCTCTGGTAAAGACTATTGCCCTGGAACACAGTAACAGTAACTAATCCGACAGAAATCACACCTTAAGTCCATTTACACAGGCTTCTAATCAAATGAACAAACTCTAATACATTACTTTTCAAGTTAATATTTTCCCATTTTAGAAGAGTCAGTTGTGTTAATTTAGGAAGAGAAGAATTTTTTGTTGTTACATTTTACTAAGCAAATATTAGAGAGCAATAGCAAAAAAAGATTGCTAGCTCAACTTTCACATCTGAACCAGTGCATTCCCTAATGGAAGAGCAGCTAATATGGGCCACTGCATTTCACTGTTACAATGTTCACATAAAAATATCAACTATTTCTTCTGGAATTGTTTGTGAATATCATTAATCTCTTTATGAATATGTTAAAAATACATTATTCTGATTTACTATAACTCTTGTCTATGGTCTGAAAAAAATATGTTTTTTCCAGTTTTACAAAATAAAACTAACAATAATGCCATGAGCTGTAAAATTCAAATATTTTATATCCATTATGTGAGCCTTTTAGTAATTCTCTTTGCATTCTAGAATGAATAGAGGACAAAGCAGTTTATTTTCAATTCTGAATTCTTTCTTCAACTACTTCTAACTCTGTCCTTCTACTCTGTTCCTTTCCTCTGCCTATAAATCTCCATTTTCATTGATTTTTTATTTAGCCTTCCACTATTACCACTTGATAATCTCAGCAATTATATTTATAAGTTAATATATTATCCTTCCTTTAAAAAAAGATGGCATGCTAGAAACACTTTCTTGTGCCTTGCTTTTCTTTCTTAACAATATATCCTGAAAATTATTTTACAGTATGTAGAGATCCTTCTTATTCATTTTATAGCTGTATAATACTCCATGGTATGGATGCACCATAATTCAGTCAACCAGTCTCCTATTGACAAGCATTTGAATAGCCACCAGTCTTTTGCTATTACAATTATTGGCAATAGATAACCTTGTACATATATCACTTTATATTTTTGCCAGTTTATTTTTTGAGATAGATTCCTAGAAGTGGATTGCCATGTCAAAAGATTAGATGAATCTGCCATTCTGCCAGATGGTCCAAATTCCCCTTCGTAAGGTTGTATCTCCCCGCTTTATTTATCATATCAATTTTTAAAAAGCAACCACCATTTCTGCCTTTTAATTCGCTATTAGGACAGTATGATGTACTATATATTCTCCATTAACCCTTATAAATCTGCTTAGCACTCTTTTCCCCACGCTCTCTCTTTATAAACTACATCACCAGATTCCTTGCCTTCCACCTTCTGGTTAAGTTCAGCCAAGGGGAGACCATGTCAGAGGGTTGGACCATGGGAGAAGAGAGGCATAGCCCCTGTTAGGCCATAGTATGGAAATTGCTGCATTCCTCTATCATAGACCAAAGCTCTTGCCCTATGACTCCTTTACACCTATAGCTCTTGCCAATTTTTATTAACTGCTCCCACACCTCATTCCTTTAGGCCTAGGGGTAGTACTAGATTCCTGTTGTTGCAGGTCTCCAAGTTTTCATGAACCCTAGCTGATTTCCCTTTATCCTGCCTAAACCTTTATATGTATTTTTTATTTCTTATTTGCCCACACCATTACAAATAGTCCTTTCATTAAACTTGCTTTATCACCCCTTTGGAGTGACCATCTGTTTCTTGCTATGACTCTGACCTATACATATGTGTCATGTTTATTTTAATGACTGAAACTCCATGGATTCAAATTGTGTGAAAATGGACATGTAATTAAGATGGCAATCTATGTACATGACTTTGAGTAAGAAAAATCTTTCAAAAAAATACTGCTGAATGAAGGGTAGAGTAGAAAATGGCAGGGAAATAAAAAAGAGAGTATAAGAATAAACTTCTGGATGTGTGAAAGGAAGTGAAAAAGAATAACTAATAAAATACAAGTATGGAACACTTTCAAAGAAGTTTTCTCATAACTCAAGGAATGCATGGTCTCTCTCAATCTATGGGTGAGTATCTTCATTAATATAAATAAAACATTTTCTAATATTAATTTAAGGAGCAGTAAAAATATATGGACACATATATTTTATAAACATGACCTAAGAGCTAGTTTTTTAAGTGTTTTTTATTTTCAAAGGTTTCAGACTTCGCAATTCTCATTAATGTTAAAATACTTCATAGAAAACAAAGGTTGATTTTACTCATTTCACTATGTTAAAACATGAATTTTCCAAACTTGTAACATCTCACGTACCATATTACTTTCACATTCAGATTTAATAATGTTTTGCTACTGTTTCATTAAATAACAGATACAAGAATTTAACTTCTTAGTTTTCTTTTCATCTTATTACTTTTATGTTAAATTCTAAAAATAAGAAAATTGAAAATTAACATTTAGATTCAATGCTAAAATTCAACATATGCATCCATTATTTACTCTAAAGTCATTCCATTTTGCTCATTACCATATAAGTTAAAGTGCAATACAAATATAAAAGACTCAACTGCTTAAGGTCTAATTGTATCATACTGCTTTAAATAGGGCAATATATATACAAACATCAGCTCAGAGATTGCTGTGTTAAAAGAATTTAAATACTAACTGAACTGAAATCTAAGCATAAGTCAAGCCTAACTTTTAATTTCACCTCATATATTATAGTGCCATAAAATTTATTGGAATATTATTTGAAATTAGGTTTTTAAACTCATATTTATTCTATGACATAGACTATACCATCTCATGATAATACAAGTTAAATCTGTTTCATCTACTGTATTAAGTAAATCATATAAAATATATTTCTTCTAAGGTGGTCCAATAAATCACTCTGTCTTATGTGTTTTTATTAAAGAAGCATTTAAGTTCCTTTCTAAATTGGGGTGTTGGAATACCAACCAACCAAATTAGGTTTCATTTATTTATGCAAAGCGAATGTGTTGTTTCATTTTTATACCTACAAAAAAAAAATAGAACTGAGAATAAGAATTAGAGGGTGAAATCCTCTAATGTAAGAATAGTGTTTCATTTACTTGGAAAACTCCACCAATCCAAAATGGAAAGACCAGTTGAGGGACCACACAGTTAGGTCAGGGAGGCTCTGGTCTGTTGAAACGAAATAACCCAGGGTCAGGTTCAGGGTTCAAAGTTTCAGAGGTGAAAGTCCTCCACTGCTGGAGCTCCTTCCAGTTCAGGATTAAGTTCATCACAACATATAGTGTTATACTTCTGACTGTTGCTGTGACCTAAGGAATACTGTCTCTCCTAGTGGGCCTAACATCTACTAATTAAAGGATAAAAGGTATCTGAGAAGTTAAGAAAAGTTTTAATTAGTCAAAAGTATTTTAAAGGGTAGCGAAACCTGCATTTTTGCCTACCTGGTTTGCTCGTTTTTAATTCTAGATTTGATTCCTGACTTGTTCTTGAGGGTCCTTCTGGAACCTTCATTCTGCCTATGAATCCAATTTTGTACCCAGAACCTGATATTAACTGCTGCTAGATTTTCTTATTGGAACATGGACAGGATATTCCTGTCCATGCCGTGTTTACTCTCTTCATGTTAACTTGCTCATAAATGCCTTACCACAAGGCTCCATCTGTCTTGCAGGCTTTCATTTATTTGTCCTGCTGTGTCCTTCCCTAAGCATCTGCCATATATTCCTTGAGACTGATGCCCAAGTCCTCATTCTTTCTAGCATATCCTATCTCTCTGCTGCTATTCTCCCATTCTGGAGGGCATCAGAAAGCCAGTGCTGTATAGAGACTAAGAGTTTGTATGTGCAGCCACATAACATCTAGATGTAAGTCTTGTTTTAATAAATTTCTAGCTATGCAACTTTGTGTATTTTATGTAATCTCTCTGTCTTGAGGGACTTATTAACACATGTAAAATGTATGAATTTGCCTGGCATGTAGTAGGTTTTCAATAAATGTTATTATTGTTTTTTATATTATTTGTATATTGCAGGATTTCCTTCTTTTATATGGCTCAGGAATGTGACTCTGTGTGTGTACATGTGGTGTGTGTGTGGTGTGTGTGTATAGATATATACATATGTATATTTTATATATATACCACATTTTTTTATCCACTTATCCATTGATATATTCTTATGTACTATTGGGGCCACAAAAGCCAATAGGACATGGTTCCATCCTCAGAGAGATTACAGACTTGATGTAAGTGCAATAATACAATGGTATTATGAAGGAAATACAACAAGCAACACTCAATCATAAAGATTGTTAGTTTTTTTGGATAATGTCAGTAAAGGCTCCATTGAAAAAGACATTTGAGCTGTTTTTTAAAAGATAAATGAATCTTTGCTGGGCTGACAAAGGGAAAAAGTGATAGTTTAGTGATAAGTATCAAAACAAGAGCTGAGTTATTTGAAAAAGGGGGAAAGACATGAGCAGAACCCAGAGCAAGTCTGATTTGCTGCGAAACTTCCAAGCTAGTGATTTGGTTCTCCTTAAAATCTCAATGCCTGGATAGAAAACTTCTCTCAAACCCTGGGACAGGATTGAAAATACTGATGTAAAAAAATAGAACTTTGAGAAATTATATGTACATATGTATTTGTATATAATTCTTAAAATTGCAAATTCCATGGATGGGCAAAACAGTTAACTGAAAAGATGATATAAGAATAAGGGAACCAGGGAAAAGATCTAAAGAAAGTACACAGAACATAGCATAGAATTACAAAAATATAAAAAATTCAAGAGAAACAACTAAAGAGATGGAGGTTAATATGAGAAAGTCCAACACATACCTAATTGAAATTGTATAAGGTAAGAATGGAGAGTGAAGGAGTACTATTTTAAAATAATAGGTAAGAACTTTCCCGAATTGATAGAGGACGTGAATCCTCAGATTCAGGAATCACAAGAAGAAAACTGAAAGAAAATGCATGCCCACATGAAACAGCAGAATGAGACATTTTTAAAGCATCCAGGAAAAAAGCCACCTACAAAGAAACAACAAAATATCAAAACAGAAAAAACAAGACAATAAAATAATATCTGTATTTTTTTTGTTACTCTAGGAAAAATTTTTGTTACTCTAGAAGTATATGCCTAGCTAAGCTATCATTCAAGAAAGACATTTAATCTGCACAGCAAAGGAAACAATCAGCAAAATGAAAAGGCAACCTATAGGATGGGAAAAAATATTTGCAAACCATGTATCTGATAAGGGGTAAGGGGTTAGTATCTAAAAAATATAAGCAACTAATACAACCCAATAGCAAAAACAACTTTTTAAAAACTTAATTTTAAAATGAGCATAGGACCTGAGTAAACATTTTTCCAAAGAAGACATAAAAATGATCAACAGATACACATTATGCTAAGCAAAATAAGCCAGACACAGAAAAGCAAATACTATATGATCATACCTACATGTAGAATCTTAAATAATAGTCAAAATCATATAAGTAGAAGGTAGAAGGTTGGTTGCCAGGGACTGAGGAGTATGGGGAAATGGGGAGATATTGGTCAAAAGGTACTAACTTTCAGTTATAAGATGAATAAGTTTTGGGGACCTAATGTACAGCATGGTGACTATAGTTAATAATATCGTATTGTTTACTTGAAATTTGCTAAGACAGTAGATCTTAAGTGTTCGCACCACACACAACACACACATGTAACTATATATGCTGATGGATGTGTTGATTAACTTGATCGCGGTAATCATTATAAAATGTATATCAAATCATCACTGTACACTTTGAATATATACAGTTTTTATTTGTCAATTATACTTCAATAAAGTTGAGGAAAGACACTTAATATAAACAGAAACTGAGAAAATTTCCCACCAAGACACCCTTGTTAAAGGAATTTCTAAGTATACGCTTCAAGAAGAAATAAAGTGATACCAGAAGGGATATCTAAAGTGGAAGATGAAATGCTGAGCCAATAAACTGATGGACCTAAATAAAATAAAATGAGTTTAAAATCAATTTTATTATTGCTAGATCCTTTTTATTTGTAAAATACTTGAAATTTTAAATTAAGTTGTTTTCTAGATGAAAGTAAGGGTCATATTTTGGTTTGTATTCAAGTACCTATCTTTGTTTCAATCTAAGATTATATCGTTTGTAATGCTCTCAAATATCAGTATCCTTGACCATCCCGGACAAAGTTTATATATTATGGACTTGTAGGAGATGTAAGTGTCAATTGCAAGAAGGGGATGAGGATAGATGTATATATTTTTAAATGCAATTAACAAGTTCTACCTTCTCCATCATTAATAAAATGTTGCTGTTTGTAAGTTTGTAATAATGTACAATATCAGAATACTATACAATGTTCAGCCTTCTTATCATTAATTAGGACAGTTCTGAGTTGGCCCACATATACAAAAGTCAATGATGTGAATTATTTATACTGAAATAAGCCAAAAGTGTCTGTTATTTTAATGATTTACAGGTAAATAAGATTTGAACGGTCAATAATTTCAAAATGAAGCTGGAAAGAAGTTTCCTGGTACAAGTAAAACCAACAAATCAAAGCAGAGTAGAAATAATAAAATAATATTTGAAAGGCTTATTGATTCAGTAAATTGAGAAACTTCAAGTTTTTTTATATAAGGAGGGAGATAAATAAAACATGAGGAGACAAACTTCAATGATAAGTAAAACAAGCAGCGGAAAAAATACTGTATTTCAGGTATGAGTATAAGTTATGAAAACTGTAGTGTTTAAGTAATTAATTTTAAAAGCAAAGTAACAGCTCTAATCAGGATTGTTCTTTAAACCCAATGATTATTTACTAGTGATATGTTTTATCATATAACTTAAAAAGCAGTAGAATTATTAGTATACATGTAATTTACTAAAATAATGACACTACATTTCATTGCAATTTTAAGCAAAACAACTTTCTTAATGATACAAATGCTAAAAATATCTCAAAACTCAAAATATATAGAAGAGGAAATAAAAATACTCAACATAGAAAAAATAAAATCAGATTTGAAATGGGACATGAGGGAATAAAAAAGGATGAGTAAGGCCGGGCGCGGTGGCTCAAGCCTGTAATCCCAGCACTTTGGGAGGCCGAGACGGGTGGATCACGAGGTCAGGAGATCGAGACCATCCTGGCTAACACGGTGAAACCCCGTCTCTACTAAAAAATACAAAAAACTAGCCGGGCGAGGTGGCGGGCGCCTGTAGTCCCAGCTACTCGGGAGGCTGAGGCAGGAGAATGGCGGGAACCCGGGAGGCGGAGCTTGCAGTGAGCTGAGATCCGGCCACTGCACTCCAGCCTGGGCGACAGAGTGAGACTCCGTCTCAAAAAAAAAAAAAAAAAAAAAAAAGGATGAGTAAATATATACATAGGATTCTTGATTAATAACTTCTTAAATTTCCTGCATTATTTATTCTCTTCATAAGACCAAAAATTATTTATTCTTTGTGTTAAATTTGTATGTAATTGAGGTGATAGAATTTTTTCTATTTAGAAGAACTTCAGTTACTGGAAATATACGTCATTAACCTGATCTCCTCTACTTAGCATATGACAGAAACAGCTAAAACTAATTTATAGTTAGCATTGTAGCTAGAAATAGTTCCCAAGTATTAAATTCATACTGTCAGTTGGCACTAAGCTTAGATTTATAAGAGGCAGTAGAGTGGTAGTAAGAAAGGTTCTGAAACCACACTGCCTAGGTTCACATCCAGTTCTGACACTTATTTATTTAGCCATGTGATTTTAAGCAAGTTCTTTGTGCCTCAATTTCCTTATGTGCAAAATTGGGATTATGTTACTTACTTGGATATTATGGTTATGAAGAGTAAATGAGTTACAAGTTGCTAATACGGTTATAATGCTATCTGGGAGTTCTATATTAGTGTTAGTGAAATAAACATACTTTATCTTATTTAATCTTCTCAAGAGCCCTAGAATGTAAATATTTTGATCCCCACTTCAAAGATGAGGAATCAGGAGCTCAATTTAAAAAGGTTAAATGACTTGTATTACAGCATAACTTGCCCAATTAATGTGAAACAATGTTAGGATTTGAATCAAAATTCTTTATTTAAGGTCAACTTTTATTTTAGATATACAGGGTACATGGGCAGTTTTGTTACATGGGAATATTGTGTGATGCTGAGATTTGATGTAGAAGTCCTGTCACCCAGGTAGGGAGCACAGTACTAAGTAGCTTTTTTAAACCCAACTCCCCAACTTCTAGTAGCCCGCAGTGTCTATTATTCCCATATTTATGTCCATGTGTACTCAATGTTTAGCTTTCGCTGATAAGTGAGCTGACTTTAAAATTCATGTTCTTTCTGTTGTGCACATACTGCCTCATTTTCTCAAAAGCTTAGCCATTTTTTTTGTTTACATACCACATAAATAACATTAACAATAATAAAAATTCTAAATAGACAAAATAACATTCCAGATCTCTTTCTGAAATCTTATAATCTTTCATATTTTTCCCTAATTCATGTCTATAAGAATATATATGCACATACAGTTATATATTTTGATTCTTTTAATCTGTAATTGTGGCTTATATTATTAATACTCATGGTATCATGCTATGCTGTCTTCTTTCTCTTCCTGGACTGTAAGAAGAGAAATAGTGATGACCCAAAAGGTATCAGCAAAAGTGATGTAATATGTAACATCTGGGCCAAAGTACAGGACAAAAGGTTTGACTTCTCCATGTTCCTCTCTTCCCAGGTACAGTGGGCAAGGAGATTACGTGGCCCAAATGGTGTAGCTATAAAATCTATGTAACCCTGGATTTCTGAGTGACTGTGTGGAACAGAAGTCCATAATCGTGCTCCTGACTCATCCTAAAAATGTATGTGAGCAAGAAATTAACGTTTATTGCATTAAGCAACTGATAATTTATAGTTGTTATGCAATACAACTTAGTAGATCCTAACTAATAAGAAAACAAACATTGTCATATTCATACTTCTCAAAATCATACTTTCTAATTGCTGCATACTATTTCATCAGGTTAATATCATATAGTTTGTTTAATTATTCCTCTAGTGTTGACAACTTAGATTTGTAATTTTTCATTAATATAAATAATTTTACAATATCCATATTTGTAGAGATTAAACACTGGAAAATTTAACAAAAGCATGTAGAAGATAAATAAATTATCTTTAGTGTCTACTGCATCAATATGTGAACACAAATGGGTACTTAATTAAAAGCACTCCATCAAAATCCAATCAAATGGTACAGCATACTTTTAAAATGACATTTAAAAAACTTTTTAAAGGGGCAGGGTGCGGTGACTCGCGCCTGTAATCCCAGCACTTTGGGAGGCTGAGGGGGGCAGATCACAAGCAGGAGGTCGAGACCAGCCTGGCCAACATGGTGAAACCGTGTCTCTACTAAAGATACAAAAAATTAGCATGGTGACACGGGCCTGTAATCCCAGCTACTTGGGAGGCTGAGGCAGGAGAATTGCTTGAACCTGGGAGTTGGAGGTTGCAGTGAGCCGAGATCGCGCCATTGCACTCCAGCCTGGGCGACAGGGCAAGTCTCTGTCTCAAACAAAACAAAACAAATTTAAGGAACGAGTTAAGACAACAGACAGTAAAGAAAATAGTATTTGGCACAGAAATAGCTAAATGAGAGCAAGTATTCTAAAGGGATGAAGATATTGGAATTATGAGAAAAACAAATGTAAAATGCCTAAAAGACAGGGTCAATATTATGGGAAGAAAAGGAATGAAAACTCTCAATGCTCCCAAGGGATATTTGTGAGTATGTGAGAAAAGAGAGGGTGGTGTTGGCTTAAATTAACAAATAGAACTATTAGGTTAATGGACTTAGAAAATGGCTGCTGGAGAACCCTTGGAAATCACCTAATCTATGATCCTTATTTTAAAGATGAGAAAACTCAGCTTCCCAAAGGTTAAGCCAAAAATCTCAGCTAATCACACAACACAGCTTCTATTTCTTCTCCCTTTCAGATTCCTCCATCTTCTGTAGTTTGTAAAAGAAATTAATCTCAGTTTGGAAAACACATACCAAATGAAATGATGAATTAATGTGACATGAATATAAGTTTTTTTCATTGAGGCAAATAAAAAATCGCTGAAGCCCATAATGACAACAAAGAAGAATTAGAGGAAAGATCTGGAAAGAATTTAGGGGGAAAACTGCATACCGATTAAGCGAAACTCCTTGTAGCAAAAATTGTATTCAATGAGTCTGATGTACAATTTATTTTTTTATATGAGTCAGTTCTTTGCTTTAAAATGATATTTTTCATATCTAATGAACACTAAAAAGAACAAGTTAGGGAGACACGGAAATTTTGTCAGTTATATTATTTTGGTGTCTAGATTCAAGTTTTTGCCTGCATCTGATAAATGCCAACTTGCCTGCTTTTGACATGCTAAATTCCTTAACATTGAGCGAGTAGTAGTTACATTTGTAATTAAAAATGTGAAATATTGAAAAATAAAACCTGTTCCTTATGAACTTGCTATTTCCAATGAATAAAAGCTCTTTTAATAGATAAAACATAAAAAAGTACATACATGAAAGTATATACAAGAATATATTTTATTTTCTTACATAGTAGTAACTTGAAAAATAATCCTTTAAAATGCATTGCACATATATCTAATTTATTCCTAATCATGTGGAGAAAAGGGGGATAGGAAAAACAAAGACAGACATATGACTTCAAATCCTACAGAAATGTTACATCCCTGTGACTCAGTCAATCACATGATTGGCAAGCAGCCAGATGCAATTAGCCACCACTGTCCTATCAAGTAAATGAGAAGAAATTTTGATTGCCTTTCTGCCTTGAAGAAGACACATTTTGGGCAAAAAGCCATAATTCATATGAGAACAATGTCTCAGAGTCTGATATTTAGTGTTTTTTCCAAAGCTCTTTACCCTAGCAGCCAAAAAAATTAATTTTATTGTTCATGGTTCCTAATTTTGTCACAGAGTTGTTTTATAGAAAAATTCGATTGCAATTTTTAAAAGTGTTATGTTCACCCTCCCACTCGGAATCTAAATCTGTTTACGGGCTATTTACAGGCTATTTAACAGTCCCTGAGATTAAACTAGAGGTTGCACTATTTAGAAGTTGACAATACAACTCAAGAGGTCAGCAAGACCTGGTGGTTTACAGCTGTAATCCCAGCACTTTGGGAGGCCAAGGAGAAGATAACTTAAGCCCAGGAATTTGAAACCAGCCTGGCCAAACCCCGGGGCCACATAGTGAAACTCAGACTATACTAAAAATACAAAAAATTAGCTGGGTGTGGTGACACATGCCTACAGTCTCAGCTACTCTGGAGGCTGGGCAGGAGAATCACTTGAACCTGGGAGGCAGAGGTTGCAGTGAGCCAAGATTGCGCCATTGCACTCCAGCCTGGGCAATAGAGTGAGGCTCCGTCTCAAAAACAAATAAATAAATAATTCAAGTGTTATTTAACAGCAAAGTGAACTGTTGAAGATGGAAGTACCTTGAAGTTTCATGAAAGGGCTGCTTTTTTAAGAGCTTGAGAGTTTTATGTAAGAATCTGTGCCTGCAATTTATAGATGTATGTAGTTTACAGAAGGTAAGTGAAATAACCAGTAAAGTTTGATAATTTCTTCATTGGTCACTCTTTCATCAAAAGTTAAGACTATCACTACTACTACTACCACTACTACTACTAACAGCTATGATAATATTAGGTGCTTTTCAAATTCCATCTCATTAAACCCCATAGGATATTGTCTCCACTTTACAAACGGGAAACTGAGGCTTAGAGTGATTGAGTAACTTGCTCAAGATTATAGAACTCATAAGTGGAGAAGCAGAATTTGAACGTTGATCTGCCTAACTCCAAACCCATGTTATTTGGCTAAATTTAAATCTTCAGAAAAATTGAGTCAGCCTATTTTGAAAAAGAGATAAAGTTTTTGAAATAGTGGAAAGAATGGGAAATGAATCAGTGTGATCAGCACACACATAAAGACACAGAAAAAGTTTAGCTTAATTGCTTAATTGGGGAACTCCAAATGATAGATATGATTACTAGAGCTCAGGGTGCCCACTGAAAGTATAAAAATGAAGCTGAAAAGAGAGAGTATATCTACATAATAAAAATCATGGTGAGACTCATATTTTATATCATATGAGCAAAGATTATGAATTGTTTTATAATTTAACACTTTGTAAATAAATTGTTTCTCTGCATAGGAGAAATATTTCATTTTATCCTCTTTTTTTTTATTACACTTTAAGTTCTAGGGTACATGTGCACAATGTGCAGGTTTGTTATATATGTATACAGGTGCCATGTTGGTGTGCAGCACCCATTAACTCGTCATTTACATTAGGTATATCTCCTAAAGCTATCCCTCCCCCCATCCCCGTCCCCACAATAGGCCCCGGTGTGTGATGTTCTCCTTCCTGTGTCCAAGTGATTTCATTGTTCAATTCCCACCTGTAAGTGAGAACATGCAGTGTTTGCTTTTCTGTTCTTGCGATAGTTTGCTGAGAATGATGGTTTCCAGCTGCATCCATGTCCCCACAAAGGACACGAACTCATCCTTTTTATGGCTGCATAGTATTCCATGGTGTATATGTGCCACATTTTCTTAATCCAGTCTGTCACTGATGGACATTTGGGTTGATTCCAGTCTTTGCTATTGTGAATAGTGCCACAATAAACATACGTGTGCATGTGTCTTTATAGCAGCATGATTTATAATCCTTTGGGTATTTACCCAGTAATGGGATGGCTGGGTCAAATGGTATTTCTAGTTCTAGATCCTTGAGGAATCACCACACTGTCTCCCCCAATGGTTGAACTAGTTTACAGTCCCACCAACAGTATAAAAGTGTTCCTATTTCTCCACATCCTCTCTAGCACCTGTTGTTTCCTGACTTTTTAATGATTGTCATTCTAACTGGTGTGAGATGGTATCTCATTGTGGTTTTGATTTGCACTTCTCTGATGGCAAATGAAGATGAGCATTTTTTCATATGTCTGTTGGCTGCATAAATGTCTTCTTTTGAGAAATGTCTGTTCATATCCTTTGCCCACTTTCTGATGGGGTTGTTTTTTTCTTGTAAATTTGTTCGAGTTCTTTGTAGGTTCTGGATATTAGCCCTTTGTCAGCTGAGTAGATTGCAAAAATGTTCTCCCATTCTGTAGGTTGCCTGTTCACTCTGATGGTAGTTTCTTTTGCTGTGCAAAGCTCTTTAGTTTAATTAGATCCCATTTGTCAATTTTGGCTTTTGTTGCCATGGCTTTTGGTGTTTTAGACATGAAGTCCTTGCCAATGCCTATATCCTGAATCGTATTGCTTAGGTTTTCTTCTAGGGTTTTTATGGTTTTAGGTCTAACATTTAAGTCTGTAATCCATCTTGAATTAATTTTTGTACAAGGAGTAAGGAAGGGATCCAGTTTCAGCTTTCTACTTATGGCTAGCCAGTTTTCCCAGCACCATTTATTCAATAGGGAATCCTTTCCCCCTTTCTTGTTTTTCTCAGGTTTGTCAAAGATCAAATGGTTGTAGATGTGTGGTATTATTTCTAAGGGCTCTGTTCTACTCCATTGGTCTGTATCTCTGTTTTGGTATCAGTACCATGCTGTTTTGGTTACTGTAGCCTTGTAGTATAGTTTGAAGTCAGGTAGTGTGATGCCTCCAGCTTTGTTCTTTTGACTTAGGATTGTCTTGGCAATGTGGGCTCTTTTTGGTTCCATATGAAATTTAAAGTAGTTTTTTTCAAATTCTGTGAAGAAAGTCATTGGTAGCTTAATGGGGATGGCATTGAATCTATAAATTACCTTGGGCAGTATGGCCATTTTCATGATATTGATTCTTCCTATTATTGAGCATGAAATATTCTTCCATTTGTTTGTGTCCTCTTTTATTTCATTGAGCAGTGGTTTGTAGGTCTCCTTGAAGAGGTCCTTCACATCCCTTGTAAGTTGGATTCTTAGATATTTTATTCCCTTTGAAGCAACTGTGAATGGGAGTTCATTTATGATTTTGCTGTTTGTCTGTTATTGGTGTATAAGAATGCTTGTGATTTTTGCTCATTAATTTTGTATCCTGAGACTTTGCTGAAAGCTCATTAATTTTGTATCCTGAGACTTTACAGAGATTTTGGGCTGAGATGATGGGGTTTTCTAAATATACAATCATGTCATCTGCAAACAGGGACAATTTGACTTCTTCTTTTCCTAACTGAATACCCTTGATTTCTTTCTCTTGCCTGATTGCCCTGGCAAGAACTTCCAGCACTATGTCGAATAGGAGTGCTGAGAGAGGGCATCCCTGTCTTGTGCCAGTTTTTAAGGGGAATGCTTCCATTTTTTGCCCATTCAGTATGATATTGGCTGTGGGTTTGTCATAAATAGCTCTTATTATTTTGAGATACGTTCCATCAATACCAAATTTGTTGACAGTTTTTAGCATGAAGCACTGTTGAATTTTGTCAAAGGCCTTTTCTACATCTATTGAGATAATTATGTGGTTTTGTTTATATGCTGGATTACGTTTATTGATTTCCATATGTTGAACCAGTCTTGCATCCCAGGGATGAAGCCCACTTGATGATGATGGATAAGCTTTTTGATGTGCTGCTGGATTCGTTTGCCAGTATTTTATTGAGGATTTTTGCATCGATGTTCATCAGGGATATTGGTCTAAAATTCTCTTTTTTTGTTGTGTCTCTGCCAGGCTTTGATATCAGGATGATATTGGCCTCATGATACGTGTTAGGGAGGATTCCCTCTTTTTCTATAGATTGGAATAGTTTCAGAAGGAATTGTACCAGCTCCTCCTTGTACCTCTGGTAGAACTCGGCTGTGAATCCATCTGGTCCTGGACTTTTTTTGGTTGGTAGGCTATTAATTATTGCCTCAATTTCAGAACCTGCTATTGGTCTATTCAGGGATTCAACTTCTTCCTGGTTTAGTCTTGGGAGAGTGTATGTGTCCAGGAATTTATCCATTTCTTCTAGGTTTCCTTGTTTATTTGCATAGAGGTGTGTATAGTATTCTCTGATGGTAGTTTGTATTTCTGTGGGGTCGGTGGTGATATCCCCTTTATCATTTTTTATTGCGTCTATTTGATCCTTCTATCTTTTCTTCTTTATTAGTGTTGCTAGTGGCCTATCAATTTTGTTGATCTTTTAAAAAAATCAGCTCCTGGATTCATTGATTTTTTGAAGGGTTTTTTGTGTCTGTATCCCCTTCAGTTCTTCTCTGATCTTAGTTATTTCTTGCCTTCTGCTAGCTTTTGAATGTGTTTGCTCTTGCTTCTCTAGTTCTTTTCATTGTGAAGTTAGGGTATCAAATATAGATCTTTCCTCCTTTCTCTTATGGGCATTTAGTACTATAAATTTTGCTATACACACTGCTTTAAATGTGTCCCAGAGATTCTGGTATGTTGTATCTTTGTTCTCATTGGTTTCAAAGAACATCTTTATTTCTGCCTTCATTTTGTTACATACCAAGTAGTCATTCAGGAGCAGGTTGTTCAGTTTCCATGTAGTTGAGCGGTTTTGATTTTCTTAGTCCTGAGTTCTAGTTTGATTGCACTGTGGTCTGTGAGACAGTTTGTTATAATTTCCGTTCTTTTACATCTGCTGAGGAGTGCTTTACTTCCAACTATGTGGTCAATTTTGGAATAAGTGTGATGTGGTGCTGAGAAGAATGTATATTCTGCTAATTTGGGGTGGAGAGTTCTGTAGATGTCTATTAGGTCTGCTTAGTGCAGAGTTGAATTCAATTCCTGGATATCCTTGTTAACTTTCTGTCTCGTTGATCTGTCTAATGTTGACAGTGGGGTGTTAAAGTCTCCCATTATTATTGTATGGGAGTCTAAGTCTCTTTGTAAGTCTCTAAGGACTTGCTTTATGAATCTTGGTGCTCCTGTATTGGGTGCATATATATTTAGGATAGTTAGCTCTTCTTGTTGAATTGATCCCTTTACCATTATGTAATGACCTTCTTTGTCTCTTTTAATCTTTGCTGGTTTAAAATCTGTTTTATCAGAGACTCAGATTGCAACCCCTGCCTTTTTTTGTTTTCCATTTGCTTGGTAGATCTTCCCCCATCCCTTTATTTTGAGCCTATGTGTGTCTCTGAATGTAAGATGGGTCTCCTGAATACAGCAAAGTGATGGGTCTTGACCCTTTATTCAATTTGCCAGTCTGTGTCTTTTACTTGTACCATTTAGTCCATTTACATTTAAGGTTAATATTGTTATGTGTGAACTTGATCCTGTCATTATGATGTTAGCTGGTTATTTTGCTCATTAGTTTATGCAGTTTCTTCTTAGCATCGATGGTCTTTACATTTTGGCATGTTTTTGCAATGGCTGGTACTGGTTGTTCCTTTCCATGTTTTGTGCTTCCTTCAGGATCTCCTGTAGGGCAGGCCTGGTGGTGACAAAATCTCTAAGCATTTGCTTATCTGTAAAGGATTTTATTTCTCCTTCACTTATGAAACTTAGTTTGGCTGGATATGAAATTCTGGGTTGAAAATTCTTTTCTTTAAGAATGTTGAATATTGGCCCCCACTCTCTTCTGGCTTGTAGAGTTTCTGCCAAGAGATCTGCTGTTAGTCTGATGGGCTTCCCTTTGTGGGTAACCCGACCTTTCTCTCTGGTTGCCCTTAACATTTTTTTCCTTCATTTCAACTTTGGTGAGTCTGAGAATTATGTGTCTTGGAGTTGCTCTTCTGGAGGAGTATCTTTGTGGCGTTCTCTGTATTTCCTGAATTTGAATGTTGGCCTGCCTTGCTAGGTTGGGGAAGTTCTCCTGGATAATATCCTGCAGAGTGTTTTCCAACTTGGTTCCATTCTCCCCGTCACTTTCAGGTACACCAATCAGACGTAGATTTGGTCTTTTCACATAATCCCATATTTCTTGGAGGTTTTGTTCATTTCTTTTTACTCTTTTTTCTCTACACTTCTCTTCTTGCTTCATTTCATTCATTTGATCTTCAATCACTGATACTCCTTCTTTCAGTTGATCAAGTCAGTTACTGAAGCTTGTGCATTTGTCACACAGTTCTCGTGTCATGGTTTTCATCTCTATCAGGTTGTTTATGGACTTCTCTGCATTGGTTATTCTAGTTATCCATTCATCAAATCTTTTTTCACGGTTTTTAGTTTCTTTGTGCTGGGTTTGTAGTTCTGCCTTTAGCTCTGAGAAGTTTGATCAACTGAAGCCTTCTTCTCTCAGCTCGTCAAAGTCATTCTCTGTCCAGCTTTGTTCTGTTGCTGGCAAGGAGCTGCGTTCCTTTGGAGGGGGAGAGGTGCTCTGATTTTTTGAATTTTCAGCTTTTCTGCCCTGCTTTTTCCCCATCTTTATAGTTTTATCTACCTTTGGTCTTTGAAAATAGTGACATACAGATGGGGTTTTGGTGTGGATGTCCTTTCTGTTTGTTAATTTTCCTTCTAACAGTCAGGACCCTCAGCTGCAGGTCTGTTGGAGTTTGCTTGAGCTCCACTCCAGACCCTGTTTGCTTGGGTATCAGCAGCAGAGGCTGCAGAAGAGTGAATATTGCTGAACAGCAAGTGTTGCTGTTTTATTGTTCCTCTGGAAGCTTCATCTCAGAGTTGTACCCGGCCATGAGAGGTGTGAGGTGTCAGTCTGCCCCTAGTGGGGGATGTCTCCCAGTTAGGCTACTTGGAGGTCAGGTACCCACTTGAGCGGGCAGTCTGCCTGTTCTCAGATCTCAACCTCCGTGCTAGGAGAATCACTACTCTCTTCAAAGCTGTCAGACAGGGACTTTTACATCTGCAGAGGTTTCTGCTGCTTTCTGTTTAGCTACGAGTTGTCCCCAGAGGTGGAGTCTATAGAAGCAGGCAGGCCTCCTTGAGCTGCGGTGAGCTCCACCCAGTTCGAGCTTCCCGCCACTTCGTTTACCTACTTAAGCCTCAGCAATGGCAGGCGCCCCTCCCCCAGCCTCGCTGCTGCCTTGCAGTTAGACCTCAGACTGCTGTGCTAGCAATGAGGGAGGCTCTGTGGGCATGAGACTCTCCAAGCCAGGCACAGGATATAATCTCCTGGTGTGCCATTTGCTAAGACCCTTGGTAAAGTGCAGTAAAGTGTGAGTGACCCGATTTTCCAGGTGTTGTGTGTCACGGTTTCCCTTGACTAAGAAAAGAAATTCTCTCCCCTCTCGCACTTCCCGGGTGAGGCGATGCCTTGGCCCGGCTTTGGCTCTCACTCGTTGGGCTACACCCACTGTCCTGCACTGACTGTCTGACATGACTCAGTGAGATGAACCCAGTACCTCAGTTGGAAATGCAGAAATCATCCATCTTCTGTGTCACTCATTCTGGGAGCTGGAGGCTGCAGTTGTTCCCATTCAGCCATCTTGGCGCCCCCCTCATCCTCTTTTTTGATGCTAATTTTATTTTATTTATTTAAGAGACAAATATAATTGTGTATATTTATAGTGTAAAACATATCTTCCTATATGTAGATATTGTGGAATGGCTAAATCAAGCTAATTAACATACACACTGCCTTACCTGTCATTTTTTGTGGTGAAAACACTTAAATCAGCTCAGTAATTTTCAAGTATACAATAGATTGTTATTAAATAAAGTCACCATGATATGTCCTCCTGTCCACCAGGATATTCCTCCTGTTTCTGGTAACCACCAGTCTACTCTCTGCTTAAATGAGTTCAACTTTTTAGATTCTGCATATAGGTGAGATCATGCAATACTTGTATTTCTGTGCCTTGCTTAGTTCACTTAACATAATGCCCTCCAGATTCATCTGTGTTGTTGCAAATGACAAGATTTTTTTCTTTTTATGGCTGAATATTATTTCATTGTGTGTCTATAATACATTTGTTGATTTTATAACCTGGCTATTATGAATAATGCAAGGAACATAGAGGTGTATTTTATATCTCTTTGACATACCGCTTTCATACCCTTCAGATATATACCCAGAAGTGGGATTGCTGGATCATATGATGAGAAATTCTTTAAACAGAGGCCCACGCATTTAGTTCAGAGATGAAGGGCCACCTGATTTTAAACTACCAATTCATCACCTTAAGAAGAATATAGAAAGGCTTTTTAAATTTGAGCTCTTTGTGGGCCGAAAGAAATACAAGTGCTTCATCCTCTTGACCTCTTCTTCAAGAGAGGATTAATTAGATAAGGCAAAAAAATAATAATAATAAACAAAATAAAATAGGTCCTTAGTGGAGCCAGAAAACAGTAAATTATGGAAGATGCATGTAAAACCTACTCAAGTGAGATAGGTCAGCACTTAACACAAGATGTACTTCCCTTTTGGAAATTAACTAATATTTCTTGAAAGATAAACAATTCGAATCAGATATTTAAAAGGTAAATACTAACCCAACCCTCCATTTCTTTAGCAGCAAAAAAGGTTTCCACTTTAATGGGTGAGCAAGAAAAATTGAATTGATCTTATGTATGACTAACTAAGGCCTCTAGCTAAACTAATCAATTCATACAGTTTATTAACAAAAGGTCTGAGACATAGGGAGGTTAGGATTGTATAAAGATGTATCTGAGTAAACATGTATGCATTTAATGTAATAAAATTTCATTTATTTAATTAAGAAAACTCCTACTTGGAAGATATGTTTTTTTACCCAATCTATGACACTTAAGTCTTCATTTAGAAAAGATAAAAGGACCCTATATAACTTAATGACATTTTTCTAGAGAATCAAAAGGGATTAGATTATTTAAAAAGGAATTTGCAATAATAATAATAAATAAAGATCCAAAAAAGGAGGATGGTGATGTCAGCAAGATGGCACTATAGGAGGTCTATGACTTTCACTCCTCCCACAAATATACTCAATGAATATCTATATATGATCAATTCCCTCCGAGAATTTTGACATTGGTAGCATATAATCAAGGGGAGAATAAAGGGAGTTCTTGCATGCAGGAAAAGTTAAGTTTTTCTCAGCTTAAAATAGACTATTATAACTATAAAACATCTCATGTAAGTACTATGGAAACCACAACAAAATACCTGAAGAAGTTATACAAAAACAAAAAGGAAAGTAATTAAACCTAGCAATACAAAAAAAAAAAAAAAAAAAAAAAACCAAAACACAACAAAGACAGCATAAAAGAGGGACAAAAGAACCTCAAGACAAACAGAAAACCAGTATCAAAAGGAAAACAGTACATACTACTTGTCAATAATTATTTAAATGTAAATGAACTAAACTCCCCAGGGTAAAGATACAGAGCAGTTGAATGAAAACAAAAAAACAAATAAATAAGCAAGATCCAACTGCATGCTGTCTCCAAGAAACTCAATTTAGATTCAAGGACATGTAGAAGTAGAAACTGAAAGAATGGAAAAAGGTATTTCATGCAAATGGTAGCCAAAGAAAAGCAGGAGTAGCTATACTTATTTCAGAGCAAAGTAAGCGTTAAGTCAAAAACTGTCTCTAGGGACACAGAAAGTTGTATCATAATAATAAAAGGTAAATACACAAGAAAATATAACAATTATTAATATATATAGATCCACTATCAGTGCAATTAAGTATATATAGCATATACTAACATGTCTGAAAGAAGAAACTGATAGCAACACAATAATAGTATGGAACTTCAGCACCCCATTTTCAATAATAGATAGAACACCCAGAAAATAAACAACAAACTTAACACCACCAAATGAACTCAACAGACATATACACAACTTTTTACCCAACAGTAGAAGAATACACATTCTTCTCAAGCACAAACAGAATATTCTCCAGTACAGATTACATGTTAGGTCACAAAACAAGTCTTAAGACATTTAAGAAGACAAATCATACCAAGTATCTTCCAACCATGATGTCATGAAACCAGAAATCAGTGACAGGAATAAAATGAGAAAATCCACAAATATATAGAAACTAAATAACATATCCTTGAATAATCACTGAAACAAAGAAGAAAACTGAAAGGTAATCTTAAAAATATCTCAAGGCAACAGAAAATAAAGCAAAACCTATGGGATGCAGCAAAAGCAGTACTAAGAGGGAAATTAATAACAATAAATGCCTACATTAAAACAGAAGAAAGATCTCAAATGAACCTAACTCTAGACCTCAAGGACTAGAAAAGGAAGAATAGACTAAACCCAATGTTAGCAGAGAGAAGGAAATAATAAAGATGAGAGAAGAAATATATCAATAGAGAAAAGAAAAATGATAGAAAAAATAATCAAACTAAAAGTGGTTTCTTGGAAAAATATAGAAAATTGATAAACCCCTTGCTAGACTAAGAAAAAAAGAGAGAAGAGTCAAATAAATAAAGTGAGAAATGAAAGAGAAGACATTATAACAGATCTCAGAAATAAAAAGGATAACGAGTGACTATTATAAACAATTATACATCAACAAATTGGATAACTTATAGGAAATCAAATTCTTAGACACATAAAGCCTACTGAAACTGAATCAAAAAGAAACAGAAAGCTTGAACAGACAGATAATAAAGATAATAAAGTAATAATCAAAAATCTCCCAATGAACAAGATAAGATGGCTTCACATCTGAATTCTTCCAATCATTCAAAATACTAGTATATACCCTTCTCAAATTCATCCAAAAAGTAGAAAGAGAGTGAACATTTCCAAAAGCATTTTATGAGGCAATACTACCCTGATACTAAAGCCAGACAAAGAAACCACAAGAACAAACAAACAACAACTACAGACCACTATCTTGGATAAATATACATACAGAATCCTCAATAAAATACTAGAAAATGGAACTCAGTGACACATCAAAAAGTTTATACACCATGACCAACCAAGTGGGATTTATCCTGGGGATGCAAGGATGGTTTAACCAATGCAAATAAATCAATGTGATATATCACATTAGCAGAATAAAAAATAAAAAAAAAAACATGATCATCTCAATAGATACCAAAAAAAAATTGACAAAATCAACATCCTTTTTATGATAAAAACTCTCACATAAATTCCCTAAACATAATAGAGGCCATTTGTGAAAAGTCCACAATGAACATCATAATCAACTGGGGAAAACTGAAAGCTTTTCTTCTAAGATCTGGTACAAGAAAAAGATACCCATTCTCATCACTTCTATTTAATGTAATACTGAAAATAGTAGCAAGAGCAATTAGACAAGAAATAGAAGGCATCCACATTGGAAGAACAATGAAAATTTATCCCTGTCTATAGATGACATAATTCTATCTGTAAAAACCCTAAAGAATCCACACCATGAAACTATTAGAATAACTAAATGAAGTCAGAAAAGTAGCAAAATACAAAATCAACACACAAAAATCAGTTGCATTTCTTTACATTAAAAACTATCTGAGAAGAAAATCAATAAAACAACCTCATTTACAATAGCATCAAAATAAATAAAATACTTAGGAATAAATTTAATCAAAGAATTAAAAGATCTGTACACTGAAAACTATAAAATGTTAAAAAAATATTGAACAAGATACAATTAAATGGAAAGATATCACATGTTCATGGATTGGAAACAATAATATTGTTAAAATGCCTATACTACCCAAAGCAATATACAGATTCAACACAATCCCTATCAAAATTCCAATGGCATTTTTCATACACATAGAAAAACAATTCTAAAATTCATATGGAACCACATGAGACCACAAATAGCCAAGGAAATCTTGAGAAAGAAAAACACAGTTGGAGGCATCACAATTCTTGGTTTTAAGTTATATTACAAAACTACAGTAATCAAAACAGTACGGTATTTGCATAAAAACAGACACATGTCAATGGAACAGAGTGGAAAGTCCAGAAGTAAGCCCAGACATATACATTCAACCAATTTTTGACAAAGCGACCAAGATGATACCATGTGGAAAGAACAGTCTTTTCAACAAATGGTAGAATATCCACATGCAAAGGAATAAAACTGGAACCATATCTTACACGAAACACACACACACACACATACACACACACACACTCAAAATGGATTAAGACATAGACATAAGATTTAAAATTGCAAAACTTTTGGAAGAATACAAAGAGGAAAATCTCCTTGACATTGGGCTTTGTGATAATATTTTTGGATATCAAACCAAAAGCTTAGGCAAGAAAAGCAAAAATGAACAGGTAGACCTACATTAAACTAAGAAGCTTCTGCAGAGCAATGGAAACAATCAACACAATAAAAAAGGCAGGCTACAGGGCGGGGGAAAATATTTGAAAATCATATGTCTCATAAGAGATTAGTTTCCAAAATATATAAGGAACTTATACAACTCAATAGCAAAAACCCCCCAAATAACTCAATTTTAAAATGAGCAAATAATTTGAAAATACATTTTTTCCAAAGAGGACATAAAAACAGCGAGCAGATATATGAAAAGGTGCTCATCATCAGAAAAATGCAAATCAAAACCACAATATGATATCAATCCGTAGACATAAGACATAAGGCAAATATTGGTGAGGGTGCAAAGAAAAGAGAAGCCTTGTACATTATTGATAGAAATGTAAATTGATACTGCCATTATGGAAAACAGTATGGAGCTTTTCTCAAAAAATTTAAAATATAATTACTATATGATCCATCAATCCCTCTTCCAGGTATACATTCAAAGAAAATAAAATCAACACCTCAAACAGATATCTGCACTCCTATATTCATTGCAGCATTCACAACAGCCAAGATATGGAAACAACTTAAGCGTTTTGTGACAGAAATAGAATAACAGAATAACATCCAGTCTTTTGGGGAAAAAAAGGTGGAGGAGACAGAGGTAGAGCAAGATGGCCAAACAGAACCTTCCAATGATCATCCCACTCACAGGAACACCAAGTTGAACAACTGCCCACACAATAAAGCACCTTCATAAGAACCAAAAATCAGGTGAGTAATCACAGTACCTGATTTTAACATCATACCAAGAAAAGAGGCAATGAACAGCACAGGAAAGCAGTCTTGAATTGCTGACAAAACTCCTCCTCCAACCCCCGGCAGTGCAGTGTTTTGGAGAGAAACTATATGCTTGGAGGAGGAAAAGTGATTGTGGGACTTTGCATTGGAACACAGTGCTATCCTGTCACGGCAGAAAACAACACAAGGCGGAATTTGTCCAGCACCCACAGAGAGAACATTTAGACCAGCCCTAGCCAGAGGGGAATTGTCCATCCCTGCAGTCTGAACCTGAATTCTGGCTAGCCCCACCACTATGGGCTAATGTGCTTTGGGCTCCTAAATAAACTGGAAAGGCAGTCTAGGCCACAAGGGCTGCAATTTCTAAGCAAGTCCTGGTGCTGTGCTGGGCTCAGAGCCAGTAGGCTTGGGGTGCATGTAACCCACTGAGACACCAGCTGTGGCAGCCAAGGGAATGCTTGTGTCACTCCTCCCCCAAATCCAGGCATCACAGCTTGCAGCTCTGGGAGGAGAGGGAAGAGTAAAGAGGACCTCGGCTTGCAACTGGGATATCAGCTCAGCCACAGTAAAATAAAACACTAACCAGAGTCCTGAAACTCCCATTTCAGGCCATAGCTTCTAGACAACATTTCTAGACTGACTCTGACCCAGAAGGAAACCCATTGCCTTGAAAGCAAGGACCCAGACCTGGAATTCATCACCTGCTGACTAAAGAGTGCTTGGGCCTGGGATAAACAACAGCAGAAGCCCGGCAGCAGTTTCCTTAGGCCTTAGGCAAGACCCAGTACCATGCTGGCTTCAGGTGTAATCCAGCACATTCCCAGCTATGGTGGCAACAGGGAGATACTTCTGCTGAGGAAAGGGGAAGGAAGAGTAAAAGGGACTTTGGTAACTTGGGTACCAGCTCAGCCACAGTAAAATAAAGCACCAAGCTGACTCCTAAAGTCACTGATTCCAGGTAATCAGCTCCTAGAGGACATTTCAACACCTGCCACAGACAGAAGGGAAACTGCTGCCCTGAATTGAGAGACCTAGGCCTGGCAGAATTTACCACCTGTTGACTAAATAGTCTTTGGGCCTTGAATAAACATCAGCAGTAGTCATGCAGTAGTCATCACAGGCCTGGGGTAGTGGTGACCACAGGAAGAGACTCCTTCTGCTTGAGGAAAGGAGAGGGAAAAGTAGAGGACTTTTGTCTTGCAGCCTGGGTACCAGCTCAGTCCCAGTAAAATAAATCACCAGGGATATTCCTAAACCTCCAAATCCAGGCCTTAACTCCTGGATGGCATTTCTAGATCCACCATGGGTCAGAAGGGAACATGCTACACTGAAAGGAAAGACCCAGTCCTGGGAAGATTTATCACCCACTTACTAAAGAGCTCTTAAGCCTTGAACAAACATTAGCAGTAGCCAGGAAATAGTCACCACAGGGCTTGGTGAGAGACCCAGTACTGCGCTGGCTTCAGATGCGACCCAACAAGATTCCAGCAGTGGGCCATGGGAGTGCTTGAATCACCTCTCCCCCAACTTTAGGCAGCTTAGCCTAAAGTTGTGAGAGAAACTCCATTTGTTTGTGGGAAAGTAAGGAAAGAGAACAAAAGACTCTGCCTGGTAATCCAGGGTAATTTTTTGAGATTTTACACAACACCACCAAGCCAGTACCTCTATTGATCTGCAAGAGTCACAGTGTTACCGAGCTTGGGGTTTCCCCTAATGCAGATATGGCTGCAGCAATCAAAGGCTTAGATTACAAGCTTTAATTCACTTTGAATAATTGGAAAGCCTTCTCAAAAACAATGGGAACAAACAAGACCACACTGGGAAGATTAGAATAAACACATAACTCTTCGACATCCAGACATCAATAAAGATCCCAAGCATTAAGACCATCCCGGAAAACGTGACCTTAGCAAGAGAACAAAACAAGGCACCAGTGACCAATTCCAGAGTGACAGAGGTATATGACTCTTCAGACAGATAATTCAAAAGAGCTGTTTTCAGGAAGCTCAATGAAATGCAAGGTAACACAGAGAAGGAATTCAGAATCCTAACAGATAAATGTAACAAAAAGATTAAAATAATTTAAAAGAATTAAGGAAAAATTCTGGAGCTGAAAAGTTCAAGTGACAAACTAAAGAGAGACTTTCACATGAGAGTCTCTCAACACCAGAACTGATCAAGAAGAAGAAAGAATTAGTGAGCTTGAGACAGCCTATTTGTAAATACACAATCAGAGGAGTCAGAAGATAAAAAAATAAAAAATAATGAAGCACACCTAGTGGATCTAGAAAATAGCCCAAAAAGGCAAATCTAAGAGTTATTGACCTTAAAGAGAAGGTAATGAGAGAGACTGGCATAGAAAATATATTCAAAGAGATAATAACAGAGAACTTTCCAAACGTAGAGAAAAATATCAATATTCAAATAAAAGAGAAATAAAGACTTTCCCAGACAAACAAAAGTTGGGGGATTTTTGTCAACACAAGACTTGTCATGCAAAAAATCGCTAAAGGGAATTCTCCAATCTGAAAGAAAAAGATGTTAATGAGCAACAAGAAATCACCTAAAGGTACAAAACTCACTGGTAACAGACAAATACAGAATATTACAACACTGTAATTGGAGTGTATAAATTACTTATATCTTGAGTAGGAAGACTAAAAGATGAACGTATCAAAAATAATAACTACAACATTTTTTAAGACATAGATGACATAGTAAGAAATTAATAGAAACAACAAAAAGTTAAAAAACAAGAAGGATGAAGTTTAAGTGTGGAGTTTTTATTAGTTTTCTCTTTGTGTTTCCTTTTTTAGTTTCTTTGTGTTTGCAATCAGAGTTAAGTTGTCATCCATTGAAAATAATGGGTTATAGATGTTATTTACAAGCCTCATAGTAGCTTCAAATCAAAAATCCTACAACAGATACAAAAACAAATATAAAACAAAAAATTAAAACATACCACCAAAATACTAGCAAATCAAATTCAACAATACATTATAAAAATAATCCATCATGACCAATTGGTATTTATCCCAGGGATGTAGCAATAGTTCAACAAATGTAAATCGATCAATGTGATACATCATATCAACAGAGAGAAGGACAAAAACTATATGATCATTTCAATCGATACTGAAAAAGAATTTGATAAAATTCAACATCCCTTCATGTTAAGAACCCTCAAAAAACCTGGGTATAGAAGGAACATACCTCAACATAATAAAAGCCATATATAACAGACCAAAATCTAGTATCATACTACATGGGGAAAAATTGAAAGCCTTTTTTCTAAGATGTGGAACATGACAAAGATGCCCACTTTGACTGCTGTTATTCATCATAGTACTGGAAATCCTAGCTAGAGCAATCAGGCAAGAGAAAGAAATAAAGTCCATACAATTGGAAAGGAATAAATAGAATGATCCTTCTTTGCAGATTAGATAATTTTATACTTGGAAATAAAGTAAAGACTCCACAAAAAAAGCCTACTAGAGCTGATAAAAAAAATTCAGGAAAGTTGCAGGACATAATCAACATACAATATCAGTAGTTTTTCTGTATGCCAACAACAGATTATCTGAAATTCAAGAAAGTAATCCCATTTACAATAGTTACAAATAAAATATCAAGGAATAAACTTAATCAAAGAGGTAAAAGATTTCTACAATTAAAAAGATGAAACATTGAAGCAAGAAATTGAAGAGGACACACACAAAATGGAAAGATGTTCCATGTTCATGTATTGGAAGAATCAGTATTATTAAAATGTCTATACTACCCAAAGCAATCTATAGATTCAATGCAATCCCTATCAAAATACCAATGACATTCTTCACAGAAATAGAAAAAAAAATCCTAAAATTTATATAGAACCATAAAAGACCAAGAATGGTCAGAGCTGTCCACAGGAAAAAAAAAAAAAAAAAAAAAAAAAAACTGGAAGTATCACATTACCTGACTTCAAATTATATTACAGAGCTACAGTAACCAAAACAGTGTGGTACTGACATGAAAATAGCCACATAGAGCAATGGCACAGAATAGACAACCCAAATGTAAATCCATACATCTACAGTGAACTCATTTTTGATAAAGGTGCCAAGAACATACATTGGAGAAAGGACAGTCTCTTCAATAAATGGTGCTGGGAAAACTGGATATTCTTATGTAGAAGAACAGAACTAGACCCCTATCTCTTGTCATATACAAAAATCAAATCAACATGGGTTAAAGACTTAAATACAATACATGAAACTATGAAACTACTAAAAGAAAACATTGTGGAAACTCTCCAGGACATCAGTCTGGGCAAATATTTCTTGAGTGATACCCAAAAAGCACAGGCAACCAAAACAGGTAATAGACAAATGGGATCATATGAAGTTTAAAAGCTTCTGCACAGCAAAGAAAACAATCAACAAAGTGAAGAGAACAACCCACAGAATGGGAGAAAGTATTTGCAAACTATCCATCTGACAAGGGATTAATAACCACAATATATAAAGAGTGCAAACAACTCAATAGAAAAAAAAATCTAATAATCTAAGTTTAAAAATGGGCAAAAGATCTAAGTAGACATTTCTCAACAGAAGACACAAATGACAAACAGGTATGTAAAAAGGCACTCAACATCACTGATCATCAGAAAAATGCAAATGCAAATCAAAAGTATGATTAGATATCATGTCACTCCAGTTAAAATGGCTTTTATCCAAAATACAGGCAATAACAAATGCTGGCAAGGATGTATAGAAAGGAGAACCCAGCTGGGCGCAGTGGTTCATGCCTGTAATCCCAACACTTTGGGAGGCAGAGGCAGGAGGATCACTTGAGGTCAGGAGTTTGAGACCAGCCTGGCCAACATGGTGAAACCCCGTCTCTACTAAAAATACAAAAATTAGCCAGGTGTGGTGGCACATACCTCTAATCTCAGCTACCCAGGAGGCTGAGGCAGGAGAATCCCTTGAACTCAGGAGGTGGAGGATGCAGTGAGCCGAGACCAGTGACTGCACTCCAGCCTGGGCAATAGCGCGAGACTCAGTCTCAAAAAGAAAAAAAAAAAGAAAAAAGAGAAAAAAGAAAGGAAAACCCTAGTACAATGTTAGGGGAAATGTAAATCAGTATAGTCACTACGGAGAACAGTACGCGGGTTTCCCAGAAAACTAAAAATAGAATTACCATATGATGCAGCAACCTCACTGCTAGGTATAAACCTAAAAGAAAGGAAATCAGTGTATTGAAGAAGTATCTGCAATCCCTTGTTTATTCCAGCACTAGTCACAAAAGACAAGATTTCAAATCAATCTGTGTCCATCAGCAGATGACTGGATAAAGAAAACATGGTATATATACACAATGGAGAACTATTCAGCCATAAAAAAGAATGAGATCCTGTGAATTGATGCAATATGGATGGAACTTGACAACACTGTTAAGTGAAATAAGCCAGGCATAGAAAAATAAACCTCACATGTTCTCACTCATTTATGGGAGCTAAAAATTAAAATCACCGAACTCATGGAGATAGAGAGGAGAATGATAGTTACCAGAGGCTGGGAAAGGTAGTAGGTAAGGGGAGAGGAGGAATGAAGATGGTGAATGGGTATAAAAATGTAGTTAGATGCAATGAATAAGACCTAGTATTTGATAACACAACAGGGTGACTAGTCAGCAATAATTTGTTGTGCGTTTTAGAATAATGAGAGAGTACAATTGGAATGTTCATAACACAAAGAAATGATGAATGCTTGAGGCAATGGATACTCCATTTACCCTGATGTGCTAATTACATATTGTATAACTGAATCAAAATACCTCATGTACCCCATAAATATATACACCTATTATGTACCCATAAAAACTAAAAATAAAAATAATTTAAAGGAGATCCTGCTATTTGTGACAACACCGATGAACCTGGAGTACACTGTGCTAGGTAAATGCCAGACACAGCAAAATACTGCATTTTTACACTTAAATGTAGAATCTTTTTAAAAAACAAATCAAACTCACAGAAACAGCACTATAGAATGGTGGTTATGGGAGTGGGGATGGGCAGGAAGAAGTGGGGAGATGTAGGTCAAATGGTACAAACTTGCAGTTATGTAAGATGAATAATAAGTCTAGAGATTTAATGTAGAGTATGACTAAAGTTAATAATATTTTATTGTACACTGAAATTTTGCGAACAGTAGAGTTTAGGTGCTTTTCTTTTCTTTTTCTTTTTCTTTTTTTTTTTTTTTTGAGAGTTACACTCCATTACCTAGGCTGGAGTGTGCAGTGGTGTGATCACGGTTCACTATACCTCCATCTCCAGGCTCCAGGAATCCTTCCACTTCAGCCTCCCAAGTAGCTGTGACTTCAGGTGCCCACTATAACACTTTGCTAATTTTTTGTGGACACAGGGTTTCAGCATGTTGTCCAGGCTGGTCTTGAACTCCTGGACTCAAGCAATTTGCCTGCATTGGCCTGCCAAGGATTACAGGCGTGAGCCACCATACCTGGCCATTTAGGTGCTTTTGCCACACACATAAAAGAGGTAACTATTTGAAGTGAGAGATATTCGTGAACATGTTAATTTGCTTGACTGTAGCAAGCATTTCACTGTGTATATTAAAACATCTTAATATATCTTAAACATATATAGATATTGTCTCTAACTGTGCACCTAAAACATATAGAAATTGTATCTAAGGAATGTTCTCACTACCTAGTATCATAGAACAGAAAGCATGTAAATCTGCCCTTCAAGCTATATTAATTGGAAATGCTAAAAGGGAACGAGTAAGATTTCCAAGCCCATATAGTGAAGAATAAAAGTTGGAGTGCTAGAATGAGGAAATTCTCTGTGCAATAAATAGGCCTATGTGGAGCCTAGGCCTGAGCTTATAGCAAAAGCCTATGAGCACCTCCCAGTAACAACTCCTGGGACTTTGGACTACAGAATTCCCACTTGAGGGGCATGTACCACCTTGCTATCAAACATTAATTAGAGCTACCCCTATGATTGAAGTACATAAAATAATCTTGAAACCAGAAATACCCATGCTGTCTTGAGTGATGTCAGAGAAATACTCTAATGGGAATGACAGTGCCCAGAAGAGTTCCATAATAAAATAGAAATGGTCTATATAGGTTCATGCTACCTGGGGAATGCAAAGAGGTGATACAAGCAGGGAGCTAGAACTGACTCTGGACTTGTGTACTAGGACTGACTCTGGAATTGTGTGAGGAGCTGGTGGATTTTACAGTGCCCTATAAATAGCTTTCAACTGACCAACCAAGAGCTGCTTGGTTTGTGGATAGGAGTTCCAAGGTGAACAGACAACATACTATTTGGAAGGATGCTACTGATCAAAGACGTTAAAAACAAATCAGCTCAGTGGGCTGAATTGCATGCTGTTTTCTAGCAGCGATGAAAGAATCGAACATCAAAAGCCTGATAAAAGCCTGTCTTTGGCTTTTTACTGACTTGTGGGCAGTAGCCAATGGCCTGGTCATACACTCAGGCAAGAGGATGCTGGGAACCTGGCCTACTGAAGGGATGCCCATGTAAGGCATGACCCTATGGAAATTTGAGAGGTTCATTAAAGCAGAGTATGTCCATTGAAAGAGTCCCTTCCAGGATTAAAAGGTCAGCAGCTATCAGCAGTTGCTCATTAAAGGTGGCCACCTGGGTCCGTGAAATGGGGGTACTGCAACAATGCAGAGATGGGCTGAATCCAAGTATGTTCCTTTTGCAACTTCTCAGGCACATAATGCCAATAAGAACTGTTCTGTCTGCCAGCAAAAGACACAGAGACTGCTGATGGCTATGGGTCTACACTCCTACTGGGGAAGCCCTAAACATAGTTGGTAAGTGAGATTGATGCTGATAAGTATGGGGGTGCTAAAAATGGATCTTGATAGGAGTAAACACTGATTCTGGACTGGGATTTGCTTACCTGGTAGAAGATGCAAACGTTCAGAGTGCTATAAAAAAACACAGAAGATACTACACAATTTGGAAGACCAACCGTATGTCTTTAGACCAAGGAACACACTGTACAGCCCATAATGTCCCATAGTGGGCAAGAAAATATCCTCCTAGAGTAATAGTTTGATAGAGAAGTGAAATGGGAAATTAAAACATTGGTTGGCCAAAATAGGAGGTGAGAAAAGCATGAAAGACTTGCTTACATGCCTTCAAAAGTATATGCTCACACTCAACCTGAGTGGGATTAAAAGAGTGTTCCCACTAGATTTTCCTCCATTTTTCTGGTTAATCTGGGTAAAAGAGGATAGTGAAGGATGCAAGTATGACTATGCAATTCTTAGCAAGGAAGGAGGATGCTAGTATAATGATGTTACTGTTTTTCTTTCCTCCCCATATCATGTTCCCCCCACCCACCCACTCGATGCAGTGGTCCTAGGGCCAAGGATCAACTACAATTTCTGGAAACATAAATTATTCCTAAAAAAGAAACTGTAACTGTGTTTTTAAATCTTATGCTAGAATTCCTGAGGACCTGATAGAGATGGGTTTATATCTTCGCCCCATCTGGCAAAATTGGGGCTAAAAGTGAATGTAGCTATATATTGGTTGATAGTGAAGATGGCCCAATAGTTCTGCACTTACATAACCTTACCCTATCTAAATGGGAGTGGACTAAGAGGGAGGCATTTGCTAGACTGATATTGCTGTTTGCAGTCTAAACAAGCACAGTGGCTAAACCTAATGCCCTCTCCAAAGGTAGAAAACTTTGGGTACAAATGAAGAGAAAAAAGAATAGAAGCTGAGGGTAAAGGAATGACTAAACAAGTAAGGAATTGAGGGAAATCCAATATTACAGTAACACTTGTTAAATTAGGTTTAGCCTAAAGCTTCCTCCTTGTAGATTTGGCCTAAAGATTTCTCCATACACAGTGAACTGTAACCTAACTGGACGTGTAAACAAACTATGTAATCTGTTCTTGTACAAATCACAAAGTTTTGGCCAATCACAGGCAGATAACTGTTCAAACAAGACAAACACCACCAAACTATAACTAATGCAGATGTTTCTCTACCTTACTTCCATTTTCTGCGCAGCATTTTCTGTTTTCTGTCCATAAATCCTCTCCAACCATGAGACAGTGCTGGAGTCTCTCTAAATCTACTCTGGTTCAGAGGCCTGCCCAATTTGTTAACTGTTCTTTGCTAAATTAAACCCTGTTAAATATAATTTGCCTACAGTTTTTAACAGTCAGTGTCAGAAGAGGGATCCCAAGTAGAGCTTCTAGCGACCCCCAAGATCATCAAGTAACAAAAAGAAGTACCTTCCAGGCCATTTTGTCCATTGCTTTCTTACAGCGCTTGGGGATCATAAATAAGTTCTCTCTCAAATTCTGAAGCACCAAAGATTTGTCTTTTGGGCTGTCCATGGTTGTTTGAACAATGTTTTTAAATCCAAACTTGTTCAGACATCACAACAGAAACTGGTCTGGATCCAGTATCAGAATAAACCTGAAAACTAACTGACCTGGATCCACTTAGAGGCCTCAGATGTCTGACTAGGTCAGGCAGAAACTGAGAGTAAACAGAAATGCTGCAGAATGTGCCAACTCTGGCTTTCAGAAATTTGTGTTTTTCGTGTTCTATCCCCTTTGTTTCTTTTCCTTGAATGCTTAAGTGGGGAAAAAATCATTTACTAAGTAGATCAAGGGGATCTGAGAACCAAAGCAAATATCCTTAAGAACTCTACCTACTCTACCTACCAGCTACACCTATGTTTCCATGCATAAGTATTAGGCCTCAAAAGCAACAAATGCTTATAGAAATTTTTAAAAGCTTACTAATTTAAAATTACAGTAGAACATTCCACATGAACAACACTGTACTTGTAAAGGTACATTTTTAAATGAGGGCTCCTGAACTAGGTCTGTGAAGGAATGCCTATTGATGTAGAAAAGCTTCTAAAAAGATTTTAATATTTTTATTCTTTTTTTTAAAGACTCTTTATAAAAGACAACTAAAAATCTCAAGTGATTAATTAATAAGAAAAACTACATCTGCTAAACATTTGGCTGTTACTACTCCATGACAAAAAAAAAAAAAAAAAAAAAAAGCTATTCTGGATAAAGTATTTATAAAAAGTAGCCTTTCTTCTTTTTCAGAGCTATTTATGCGGAGTCCAGACATAGAGAATCATTTCTTTACCCTATTCCCTGATGAGCTCCAACCTGAACTCAGTAATTTTAACTAAAAGGCAAAAACGAAGTTAAAAAGACCACCTATTAAACTAAATTAGTCTTCAAATTACACCCTTCTAACATTTAGCTGGCTATATGAAAACCCTTTTGCAAAAAAATTTACATTTATAGAGAAAATTTTGCCAGGCATGGTGGCTCACACTTGTGATCAAAGCACTTTGGAAATCTGAGGTGGGAGGATTTCTTAAGCATAGGAGTTTAAGACCAACCTGGGTAACACGGTGAGACCCTGTCTCTATGGGAAAAAAAAAAAATCACTGGGCATGGTGGTGCATACCTGTAATTCCAACTACTCTGGAGGCTGAGGTGAGAGGATCACTTGAGCCCATGAGGTCAAGGCTGTAGTGAACCATGATTGTGCCACTGCACACTGTCTCCAACCTGGGTGACAGAGTGAGACCCCTGTCTCAATAATAATAATAATAATAATACTTCCATTTATAAGGATGTTTAAGAGAGATGACTGAGTGACTAGAAACTCTTAACAATTGTTTTAAATTTACACAACAAGTCTGATATGGTTTGGCCGTCTCCCCACCCAAATCTCATCTTGAATTTTAGTTCCCATGATCCCCATGTGTTATGGGAGAGACCCAATGAGAGGTAATTGAATCATGGTGGCATTTACCCCCATTCTTTTCTCATGATCTTGAATGAGTTCTCACAAGATCTGATGGTTTTATAATGGACTTTTCCCCCTTTGCTCAGCACTTTTCTTTCCTGCCCCCTTGTGAAGAAGGACTCATTTGTTTCCCCTTCAACCATGACTGTAAGTTTCCTGAGGCCTCCCCAGCCATGCAGAACTGTGAGTCAATTAAGCCTCTTTCCTTTATAAATTACCCAGTCTCAGGTATTTCTCCATAACAGCACGAGAATGGACTAATACAAAGTCTTACATTTGTTTAATATGCTTTTCCTGGCCATCTTGTCTTAATTGGGATTTTATATAAAAGCTTTTTGATTTGAACAAATAATAGTACAACATTTAAGCCTGAAGTCTCAGCTCTGTACTTTCAAGGTACAGATTTTTTATCTTGTTTCATGTAAGAGTCATTGCTTTAAAGGACAAATTGTTGCCTATCAATTACTTAGGACAATAAAACAGATAAATAAAAGGTTAGTCATCTAAACAGAAAAAAACTATTTAAAAGCCAATTAATAAAAATTCTTTACAAAAACTATAAAATCTAGTTTTGTCTATGTCTATATGTATTATGTGTACAGAATACTTGGTAAATAAAACTAGTTTTAAATTATTATTATGATAAAACACAAATGACTTCAAAATTGTCAGTTAAATATAATTCAGACATTTTGTTGGCGTATACTGGTCAGAGAATTTTATACTACCTCTGACACATGTTTTAAAGCCATGAAACTACTGCTTCTTTAATATTTTTGATGCTTAATTTGACTGTAAGCTTATGTTTTTAGTTTTGAACCTCTAGATTTTGGGGTCTGATCGCTGGCCATGGTAAGATCTGGGGACATGTCCTCAGTGCTTTGATCAACAGCTACAGGACAGAGTCAAGCCCAATATGCCACTTCTTCCCTGGCTTAGATTTGCTTCCAGGCCATTCTACGAAGCATTGGATCCTTCAGACATCATCTTCATAGCTGTCTTCTGTCCTGAGTTCTACACCTGGTATGTAAACTCAGGACCCAGATTGGCCCTGCCCTTCATAGCTGTCCTGGAGGCCATATAGTTATTTAAGACCCAGCATGACTGGGGAAGGCATTAGGAAGGGTACTTGTGTCATATTTTCAAAATGATTTTCTGTAACTTAAAATCCTAAAGTCATATTAAATTAAGTAATAGATAATCATGAAATGTCTGAATCATTTATAAGTAAAAATATTAAAATATTAATTATTAAAATTAATTTAAGTTTATGTACTTTGACATTTATTTTATATGGTACAAAAACCTAAATATATTTAGATTTGCTAATGAAAAAGTATTTTTTAACATGTCTTTCTAAAAACTTCCAAGATGGTTTTCATCTACAAATACTAATATAAAACAGTTTGAAATTACTTACTTCCTATGTTTTCACTAAAAAGTAAGGTTACTAAGAATTAAAATTTTAATTAATATATGTATATTGTATATATGTATAATATATATATATATTTTTCATACTGCTATAAAGATACTCCCTGAGACTGGGTAATTTAAAAAGAAAAGAAATTTAATTGACTTACAGTTTCTCATGGCTTGGAATGCCTCAGAAAACTTATGTCTATGCTATTAATATATGTTCCAAAATTTTGTAAGATTCTTAAAATTCTGATATGTCAGTATATGTTAGCAGTCATAATTATGATTATGTTAAGTTATTGTAGGCCACAGAAATAACCACATTTTCTTGTCAATTGCATATTTAATCCTGACTATATTAAGTCTTTCCACAGTTAATTACTTAATTCTGATACATTTTCTAAAAACTCTTCTCTAGAAAATAAAGTGTTGAGTCTTCAAAAAAGTTCATTGAAAGGATCAAAAGGAACTGGAAAAGTACTCTTAAATACAGATTTCTGGCCGGGCGCAGTGGCTCACACCTCTAGTCCCAGCACTTTAGGAGGCCAAGGTGGGTGGATCACCTGAGGTCAGGAGTTCAAGACCGGCCTGATCAACATGGTGAAACCCCATCTCCACTAAAAATACAAAAATTAGCTGGGTGTGGCAGCAGGTGACTGTAATCCCAACTACTCAGGAGGCTGAGGCAGGAGAATCACTTAAACCCGGGAGGCAGAGGTTGCAGGTAAGCCGAGATCACACCATTGCATTCCAGCCTGGGCAACAAGAACAAAACTTCATCTCAAAAAAAAAAAAAAAAAAAAAAAACAGGTTTCTCATGACTTTAGGATCATATCCTTTAGACTGGTTAATAATTCCCAAAACTCTAATAGATAAACTGATTTATAAAACTGCTAATCAAAAGAGGACAAAAATTAATTAAACACCAAAAAAATTACTTTGCTAGATTTTTATCAACCAGTACAAAATTGTTTAGATATGCAATTTAATAAATTCCATGGTTCAAGTCAAATTACCTATGATAACCCATATAATAAACAATACCATAAACCTAAATTAGAAAACAAATTTAGTATTTAAGGATATAAATCCAATGTTAAGCATAGACTCATAGAGAGCCGGGACAGTCTTTTATTTGGTTTGGATTTGTGTCTCCGCCCAAATCTCATGTTAAATTGGAGGAGGGGCCTAGTGGGAGGTGATTGGATAATGGGGGCAAATTTCCCCCTTGCTGTTCTTGTGATAGTGAGTTCTCATGAGATCTGATGTTTTAAAAGTGTGTGGCACTTCCCCACATACTCTCTCTCTCTCTTCTGCCACCATGTAAAGAATCTCTTTGCCTCCTCTTCCCCTTTGGCCATGATTGTAAGTTTCCTGGGACCTCCCAGTCATGCTTCCTGTTAAGTCTGCAGAACTGTGAGTCAATTAAACCTCTTTTGTTCTTAAATTAACCAGTCTCAGAAAATTCTTTATGGCAGTGTGAGAATGGACGAATGGTACCAGCACTGCTATAAAGACACCTGAAAATGTGGAAGCAACTTTGCAACTAGTTAACAGACAGAGGTTGGAACAGTTGGAGGGCTCAGAAGAAGACAGGAGAATGTGGGAAAGTTTGGAACTTCCTAGAGACTTGTTGAATGGTTTTGACCACAATGCTCATGGTGATGTGGACAATGAAGTCCAGGCTGAGGGGGTCTCAGATGGAGATAAGGAACTTATTGGGAACTGGAATAAAGATCATTCATTCTATGCTTTAGCAAAGAGATGGGCAGCATTATTCCCCTGCCCTAGAAATCTGTGGAACTTTGAACTTGAGAGAGAGATGATTTAGTGTATCTGGTAGAAGAAATTTCTAAGCAGCAAAGCATTGAAGATGTGACCTGGCTGTTTCTAAAAGTATATGCTCATATGTGCAAAAAAAGAGATTATCAGAAACTGCAACTTCTATTTAAAAGGGAAACAGAGGGGGGCGGAGCAAGATGGCCGAATAGGAACAGCTCCAGTCTCCAACTCCCAGCGCGAGCGACACAGAAGACCGGTGATTTCTGCATTTTCGACTGAGGTACTGGGTTCATCTCACTGGGGAGTGCCGGACGATCGGTGCTGGTCAGCTGCTGCAGCCCGACCAGCGAGAGCTGAAGCAGGGCGAGGCATTGCCTCACCTGGGAAGCGCAAGGGGGAAGGGAATCCCTTTTCCTAGCCAGGGGAACTGAGACACACAACACCTGGAAAATCGGGTAACTCCCACCCCAATACTGCGCTTTAAGCAAACAGGCACACCAGGAGATCATATCCCACGCCTGGCCGGGAGGGTCCCACACCCACGGAGCCTCCCTCATTGCTAGCACAGCAGTCTGTGATCTACCGGCAAGGCAGCAGCGAGGCTGGGGGAGGGGTGCCCGCCATTGCTGAGGCTTAAGTAGGTAAACATAGCCGCTGGGAAGCTCGAACTGGGTGGAGCTCACAGCAGCTCAAGGAAACCTGCCTGTCTCTGTAGACTCCACCTCTGGGGACAGGGCACAACTATACAACAACAAAAGCAGCAGAAAACTCTGCAGACGCAAACGACTCTGTCTGACAGCTTTGAAGAGAGCAGTGGATCTCCCAACACGGAGGTTGAGATCTGAGAAGGGACAGACTCCCTGCTCAAGTGGGTCCCTGACCCCTGAGCAGCCTAACTGGGAGACATCCCCCACTAGGGGCAGTCTGATACCCCACACCTCACAGGGTGGAGTACACCCCTGAGAGGAAGCTTCCAAAGCAAGAATCAGACAGGTACACTCGCTGTTCAGAAATATTCTATCTTCTGCAGCCTCTGCTGCTGATACCCAGGCAAACAGGGTCTGGAGTGGACCTCAAGCAATCTCCAACAGACCTACAGCTGAGGGTCCTGACTGTTAGAAGGAAAACTATCAAACAGGAAGGACACCTACACCAAAACCCCATCAGTACATCACCATCATCAAAGACCAGAGGCAGATAAAACCACAAAGATGGGGAAAAAGCAGGGCAGAAAAGCTGGAAATTCAAAAAATAAGAGCGCATCTCCCCCGGCAAAGGAGCGCAGCTCATCGCCAGCAACGGATCAAAGCTGGACGGAGAATGACTTTGACGAGATGAGAGAAGAAGGCTTCAGTCCATCAAATTTCTCAGAGCTAAAGGAGGAATTACGTACCCAGCGCAAAGAAACTAAAAATCTTGAAAAAAAAGTGGAAGAATTGATGGCTAGAGTAATTAATGCAGAGAAGGTCCTAAACGAAATGAAAGAGATGAAAACCATGACACGAGAAATACGTGACAAATGCACAAGCTTCAGTAACCGACTCGATCAACTGGAAGAAAGAGTATCAGCGATTGAGGATCAAATGAATGAAATGAAGCAAGAAGAGAAACCAAAAGAAAAAAGAAGAAAAAGAAATGAACAAAGCCTGCAAGAAGTATGGGATTATGTAAAAAGACCAAATCTACGTCTGATTGGGGTGCCTGAAAGTGAGGGGGAAAATGGAACCAAGTTGGAAAACACTCTTCAGGATATCATCCAGGAGAACTTCCCCAACCTAGTAGGGCAGGCCAACATTCAAATCCAGGAAATACAGAGAATGCCACAAAGATAATCCTCGAGAAGAGCAACTCCAAGACACATAATTGCCAGATTCACCAAAGTTGAAATGAAGGAAAAAATCTTAAGGGCAGCCAGAGAGAAAGGTCGGGTTACCCACAAAGGGAAGCCCATCAGACTAACAGCAGATCTCTCGGCAGAAACTCTCCAAGCCAGAAGAGAGTGGGGGCCAATATTCAACATTCTTAAAGAAAAGAATTTTAAACCCAGAATTTCATATCCAGCCAAACTAAGTTTCATAAGTGAAGGAGAAATAAAATCCTTTACAGATAAGCAAATGCTTAGAGATTTTGTCACCACTAGGCCTGCCTTACAAGAGATCCTGAAGGAAGCACTAAACATGGAAAGGAACAACCGGTACCAGCCATTGCAAAAACATGCCAAAATGTAAAGACCATCGAGGCTAGGAAGAAACTGCATCAACTAACGAGCAAAATAACCAGTTAATATCATAATGGCAGGAACAAGTTCACACATAACAATCTTAACCTTAAATGTAAATGGACTAAATGCTCCAATCAAAAGACACAGACTGGCAAACTGGATTAAGAGTCAAGACCCATCAGTCTGCTGTATTCAGGAGACCCATCTCACACGCAGAGACATACATAGGCTCAAAATAAAGGGATGGAGGAAGATTTACCAAGCAAATGGAGAACAAAAAAAAGCGGGGGTTGCAATACTAGTCTCTGATAAAACAGACTTTAAACCATCAAAGATCAAAAGAGACAAAGAAGGCCATTACATAATGGTAAAGGGATCAATTCAACAGGAAGAGCTAACTATCCTAAATATATATGCACCCAATACAGGAGCACCCAGATTCATAAAGCAAGTCCTTAGAGACTTACAAAGAGACTTAGACTCCCATACAATAATAATGGGAGACTTCAACACTCCACTGTCAACATTAGACAGATCAACGAGACAGAAAGTTAACAAGGATATCCAGGAATTGAACTCATCTCTGCAGCAAGCAGACCTAATAGACATCTACAGAACTCTCCACCCCAAATCAACAGAATATACATTCTTCTCAGCACCACATCGTACTTACTCCAAAATTGACCACGTAATTGGAAGTAAAGCACTCCTCAGCAAATGTACAAGAACAGAAATTATAACAAACTGTCTCTCAGACCACAGTGCAATCAAACTAGAACTCAGGACTAAGAAACTCAATCAAAACTGCTCAACTACATGGAAACTGAACAACTTGCTCCTGAATGACTACTGGGTACATAACGAAATGAAGGCAGAAATAAAGATGTTCTTTGAAACCAATGAGAAAAAAGATACAACATACCAGAATCTCTGGGACACATTTAAAGCAGTGTGTAGAGGGAAATTTATAGCACTAAATGCCCACAAGAGAAAGCAGGAAAGATCTAAAATTGACACTCTAACATCACAATTAAAAGAGTTAGAGAAGCAAGAGCAAACACATTCGAAAGCTAGCAGAAGGCAAGAAATAACTAAGATCAGAGCAGAACTGAAGGAGATAGAGACACAAAAAACTCTCCAAAAAATCAATGAATCTAGGAGTTGGTTTTTTGAAAAGATCAACAAAATTGACAGACCACTAGCCAGACTAATAAAGAAGAAAAGAGAGAAGAATCAAATCTACGCAATTAAAAATGATAAAGGGGATATCACCACCGACCCCACAGAAATACAAACTACCATCAGAGAATACTATAAACACCTCTACGCAAATAAACTGGAAAATCTAGAAGAAATGGATAATTTCCTGGACACTTACACTCTTCCAAGACTAAACCAGGAAGAAGTTGAATCCCTGAATAGACCAATAGTAGGCTCTGAAATTGAGGCAATAATTAATAGCCTACCAACCAAAAAAAGTCCAGGACCAGATGGATTCACAGCTGAATTCTACCAGAGGTACAACGAGGAGTTGGTACCATTCCTTCTGAAACTATTCCAATCAATAGAAAAAGAGGGAATCCTCCCTAACTCATTTTATGAGGCCAACATCATTCTGATACCAAAGCCTGGCAGAGACACAACAAAAAAAGAGAATTTTAGACCAATATCCCTGATGAACATCGATGAAAAATCCTCAATAAAATACTGGCAAACCGGGTTCAGCAACACATCAAAAAGCTTATCCACCATGATCAAGTGGGCTTCATCCCTGGGATGCAAGGCTGGTTCAACATTCGCAAATCAATAAACATAATCCAGCATATAAACAGAACCAAAGACAAGAACCACATGATTATCTCAATAGATGCAGAAAAGGCTTTTGACAAAATTCAACAGCCCTTCATGCTAAAAACGCTCAATAAATTCGGTATTGATGGAACGTACCTCAAAATCATAAGAGCTATTTATGACAAACCCACAGCCAATATCATACTGAATGGGCAAAAACTGGAAAAATTCCCTTTGAAAACTGGCACAAGACAGGGATGCCCTCTCTCACCACTCCTATTCAACATAGTGTTGGAAGTTCTGGCTAGGGCAATTAGGCAAGAGAAAGAAATCAAGGGTATTCAGTTAGGAAAAGAAGAAGTCAAATTGTCCCTGTTTGCAGATGACATGATTGTATATTTAGAAAACCCCATTGTCTCAGCCCAAAATCTCCTTAAGCTGATAAGCAATTTCAGCAAAGTCTCAGGATACAAAATTAATGTGCAAAAATCACAAGCATTCTTATACACCAGTAACAGACAAACAGAGAGCCAAATCAGGAATGAACTTCCATTCACAATTGCTTCAAAGAGAATAAAATACCTAGGAATCCAACTTACAAGGGATGTAAAGGACCTCTTCAAGGAGAACTACAAACCACTGCTCAGTGAAATAAAAGAGGACACAAACAAATGGAAGAACATACCATGCTCATGGATAGGAAGAATCAATATCGTGAAAATGGCCATACTGCCCAAGGTTATTTAGAGATTCAATGCCATCCCCATCAAGCTACCAACGAGTTTCTTCACAGAATTGGAAAAAACTGCTTTAAAGTTCATATGGAACCAAAAAAGAGCCCGCATCTCCAAGACAATCCTAAATCAAAAGAACAAAGCTGGAGGCATCACGCTACCTGACTTCAAACTATACTACAAAGCTACAGTAACAAAAACAGCATGGTACTGGTACCAAAACAGAGATATAGACCAATGGAACAGAACAGAGTCCTCAGAAATAATACCACACATCTACAGCCATCTGATCTTTGACAAACCTCACACAAACAAGAAATGGGGAAAGGATTCCCTATTTAATAAATGGTGCTGGGAAAATTGGCTAGCCGTAAGTAGAAAGCTGAAACTGGATCCTTTCCTTACTCCTTATACGAAAATTAATTCAAGATGGATTAGAGACTTAAATGTTAGACCTAATACCATAAAAATCCTAGAGGAAAACCTAGGTAGTACCATTCAGGACATAGGCATGGGCAAAGACTTCATGTCTAAAACACCAAAAGCAACGCAGCAAAAGCCAAAATTGACAAATGGGATCTCATTAAACTAAAGAGCTTCTGCACAGCAAAAGAAACTACCATCAGAGTGAACAGGCAACCTACAGAATGGGAGAAAATTTTTGCAATCTACTCATCTGACAAAGGGCTAATATCCAGAACCTACAAAGAACTCAAACAAATTTACAAGAAAAAAACAAACGACCCCATCAAAAAGTGGGCAAAAGATATGAACAGAGATTTCTCAAAAGAAGACATTCATACAGCCAACAGACACATGAAAAAATGCTCATCATCACTGGCCATCAGAGAAATGCAAAACAAAACCACAATGAGATACCATCTCACACCAGTTAGAATGGCGATCATTAAAAAGTCAGGAAACAACAGGTGCTGGAGAGGATGTGGAGAAATAGGAACACTTTTACACTGTTGGTGGGATTGTAAACTAGTTCAACCATTATGGAAAACAGTATGGCGATTCCTCAAGGATCTAGAACTAGATGTACCATATGACCCAGCCATCCCATTACTGGGTATATACCCAAAGGATTATAAATTATGCTGCTATAAAGACACATGCACACGTATGTTTATTGCGGCACTATTCACAATAGCAAAGACTTGGAATCAACCCAAATGTCCATCAGTGACAGATTGGATTAAGAAAATGTGGCACATATACACCATGGAATACTATGCAGCCGTCAAAAAGGATGAGTTTGTGTCCTTTGTAGGGACACGGATGCAGCTGGAAACCATCATTCTTAGCAAACTATCACAAGAACAGAAAACCAAACACCGCATGTTCTCACTCATAGGTGGGAACTGAACAATGAGATCACTCGGACTCAGGAAGGGGAACATCACACACCGGGGCCTATCATGGGGAGGGGGGAGGGGGGAGGGGGGAGGGGGGAGGGATTCCATTGGGAGTTATACCTGATGTAAATGACGAGTTGATGGGTGCAGCACACCAACAAGGCACAAGTATACATATGTAACAAACCTGCACGTTATGCACATGTACCCTACAACTTAAAGTATAATAATAATAATTTAAAAAAAAATAAAAATTAAAAAAAAAAAATAAAAAATAAAAAAAAATAAAAGGGAAACAGAGCATAAAAATTGCCTGAAATGGTGAAGGTACATGTTTTCAGAGATCACTCCTGCTTTGGGGATGTGACAAGATCAATGGAAGCCTGCAAACTTGAATGGCCTTTCTTTGGGAGACATACTCATAAAATATGATCATGTACCATTCTAAGTATTAGTGACTGAATGGGAATCTAGCAATGTGTCAGTATTTTTTAAGTTTTACATTTTTACACTGTAAGGGATCTGTGTTTGAAAACCAGGGGGTAGATTGTGACATGGTAAAATACATATTCGTTCTTTGACTCTTGCATACAACTCCAGAAATACTTGGAATCTCCAAAATGTGAATCTTTTTGTATGCTAATGAGCTAACTAATGGCTGGCAGCCCCTAGGTAGCTTCAGGATGGACACTGGTCACTGGAAAGACCAAGGCAGAATTAGAGGGTTGGGACTTTCAGCTCCACCCCCCAACCTCTGGGGAGTAAACAGATGCTAAAGGTTAAGTTGATCACAAATTGCCAATGATTTACTCAATTATGGCTAGTAATGAAGCTTCCATAAAAACTCCAAGAAACAGCGATAAGGGAGTTTCTGAGTAGCTGAACACTTGGAGCTTCCTGAAGAGCACTGCATCTGGAGAGGGCATGAAAGCTCTGCACTCCTTTCCAAGAGTTGCCCTATGCATTTCTTCATTGGTATCTTTTGCCATATCCTTTGTAATAAACTAGTAAATATACAAAAATCATGTCATATACCTTAAATATGCATAATGATTAAGTAATTAATGAGAAACCACAGAAAATAGGTAACCTTTGAATATTGTCTGCATTACTGATTTGATATGTGTCTAATTCTCATTTTAAATTATATTCAGGGAATTTTGACAGGAAAACAGCCCAGAAAGAGTAAAAAATTTAAAAATAAGATGCAAATTTTAAACCATGGGTTAAGCATGTAACCCATCAAAAAACAGAGATTATAATGAAAGAAAGAAATTATAGGACTGATTCATTCCATTCATCATATTAGATCTCTTGACACCTATTCATCTAAATTACTTTCTGGGTAATAAGTTAAACTGAATTTAATTTCAAATAAAGCTGTAAACATCCATTATTTTCCTAACTTCATTTTTGTCAAAGTTATATACGTATGTTAAGTTAAAAGTCAAATAGTTTTACAGTGTTGCTATGAAGAAACCTGCCCCTACAATTCTTCCTCCGTAGAAGTAACTACTTCCAATTCTTGTATCTAATGTTTAAATTTTCCTTACTAAAGAGCACTAAACAACATGTACTTGTTGTTATTTATTTTTGAATATATAGACGTTAAGCTATAAATTTTCCTCTAAGCATGGTTTTAGCAGCATCACAAAAGATTTCCCCCTACATGTAACATTTTAACAAGCATCACAAAAAATAGAGGAAAATATTCAAAAGACCAGTGGTACACTGAAACCATGAAGTCAGATAAATTCAACTACGTAAATATTTTTTAAATGATATTCTCATTTAATCTATGGAGAACTCATGCATTCACATTTACTCTCAGAATACCTACCACATACCAGGCATTCAGTAATTTTATGAAGAGAAAAACAGGAGGGCAGAGCAAGATGGTCGAATAGGAACAGCTCCAGTCTCCAACTCCCAGCGCGAGCGACACAGAAGACCGGTGATTTCTGCATTTTCAACTGAGGTACTGGGTTCATCTCACTAGGGACTGCCAGACAATCGGTGCTGGTCAGCTGCTGCAGCCCGACCAGGGAGAGCTGAAGCAGGGCGAGGCATCGCCTCACCTGGGAAGCGCAAGGGGAAAGGGAATCCCTTTTCCTAGCCAGGGGAACTGAGACACACAACACCTGGAAAATCGGGTAACTCCCACCCCAATACTGCGCTTTAAGCAAACAGGCACACCAGGAGATTATATCCCACACCTGGCCGGGAGGGTCCCACACCCACAAAGCCTCCCTCATTGCTAGCACAGCAGTCTGTGATCTCGCGGCAAGGCAGCAGCGAGGCTGGGGGAGGGGCGCCCGCCATTGCTGAGGCTTAAGTAGGTAAACAAAGCCCCTGGGAAGCTCGAACTGGGTGGAGCTCACAGCAGCTCAAGGAAAACTGCCTGTCTCTGTAGACTCCACCTCTGGGGACAGGGCACAGAAAACAACAAAAGCAGCAGAAACCTCTGCAGACGCAAACGACTCTGTCTGACAGCTTTGAAGAGTGCAGTGGATCTGCCAACACGGAGGTTGAGATCTGAGAACGGACAGACTGCCTGCTCAAGTGGGTCCCTGACCCCTGAGTAGCCTAACTGGGAGACATCCCCCACTAGGGGCAGTCTGACACCCCACACCTCACAGGGTGGAGTACACCCCTGAGAGGAAGCCTCCAAAGCAAGAATCAGACAGGTACACTCGCTGTTCAGCAATATTCTATCTTCTGCAGCCTCTGCTGCTGATACCCAGGCAAACAGGGTCTGGAGTGGACCTCAAGCAATCTCCAACAGACTTACATCTGAGGGTCCTGACTGTTAGAAGGAAAACTATCAAACAGGAAGGACACCTATACCAAAACCCCATCATTACGTCACCATCATCATCAAAGACCAGAGGCAGATAAAACCACAAAGATGGGGAAAAAGCAGGGCAGAAAAGCTGGAAATTCAAAAAATAAGAGAACATCTCCCCTGGCAAAGGAGTGCAGCTCATCGCCAGCAATGGATCAAAGCTTGACGGAGAATGACTTTGATGAGATGAGAGAAGAAGGCTTCAATCCATCAAACTTCTCAGAGCTAAAGGAGGAATTACGTACCCAGCGCAAAGAAACTAAAAATCTTGAAAAAAAAGTGGAAGAATTGATGACTAGAGTAACTAATGCAGAGAAGGTCATAAACGAAATGAAAGAGATGAAAACCATGACACGAGAAATACGTGACAAATGCACAAGCTTCAGTAACCGACTCGATCAACTGGAAGAAAGGGTATCAGCGATTGAGGATCAAATGAACGAAATGAAGCGAGAAGAGAAACCAAAAGAAAAAAGAAGAAAAAGAAATGAACAAAGCCTGCAAGAAGTATGGGATTATGTAAAAAGACCAAATCTACGTCTGATTGGGGTGCCTGAAAGTGAGGGGGAAAATGGAACCAAGTTGGAAAACACTCTTCAGGATATCATCCAGGAGAACTTCCCCAACCTAATAGGGCAGGCCAACATTCAAATCCAGGAAATACAGAGAACGCCACAAAGATACTCCTCGAGAAGAGCAACTCCAAGACACATAAATGCCAGATTCACCAAAGTTGAAATGAAGGAAAAAATCTTAAGGGCAGCCAGAGAGAAAGGTCGGGTTACCCACAAAGGGAAGCCCATCAGCCTAACAGCAGATCTCTCAGCAGAAACTCTACAAGCCAGAAGAGAGTGGAGACCAATATTCAACATTCTTAAAGAAAAGAATTTTAAACCCAGAATTTCATATCCAGCCAAACTAAGTTTCATAAGTGAAGGAGAAATAAAATCCTTTACAGATAAGCAAATGCTTAGAGATTTTGTCACCACCAGGCCTGCCTTACAAGAGACCCTGAAGGAAGCACTAAACATGGAAAGGAACAACCAGTACCAGCCATTGCAAAAACATGCCAAAATGTAAAGACCATTTAGGCTAGGAAGAAACTGCATCAACTAACAAGCAAAACAACCAGTTAATATCATAATGGCAGGATCAAGTTCACACATAACAATATTAACCTTAAATGTAAATGGACTAAATGCTCCAATTAAAAGACACAGACTGGCAAACTGTACAAAAAGTCAAGATCCATCAGTCTGCTGTATTCAGGAGACCCATCTCACACGCAGAGACATACATAGGCTCAAAATAAAGGGATGGAGGAAGATTTACCAAGCAAATGGAGAACAAAAAAAAGCAGGGGTTGCAATACTAGTCTCTGATAAAACAGACTTTAAACCATCAAAGATCAAAAGAGACAAAGAAGGCCATTACATAATGGTAAAAGGATCAATTCAACAGGAAGAGCTAACTATCCTAAATATATATGCACCCAATACAGGAGCACCCAGATTCATAAAGCAAGTCCTTAGAGACTTACAAAGGGACTTAGACTCCCATACAATAATAATGGGAGACTTCAACACTCCACTGTCAACATTAGACAGATCAACGAGACAGAAAGTTAACAAGGATATCCAGGAATTGAACCATCTCTGCAGCAAGCAGATCTAATAGACATCTATAGAACTCTCCACCCCAAATCAACAGAATATACATTCTTCGCAGCACCACATCACACTTATTCCAAAATTGACCACATAATTGGAAGTAAAGCACTCCTCAGTAAATGTACAAGAACAGAAATCATAACAAACTGTCTCTCAGACCATAGTGCAATCAAACTAGAACTCAGGACTAAGAAACTCAATCAAAACCACTCAACTACATGGAAACTGAACAACCTGCTCCTGAATGACTATTGGGTACATAACGAAATGAAGGCAGAAATGAAGATGTTCTTTGAAACCAATGAGAACAAAGATACAACATACCAGAATCTCTGGGACACATTTAAAGCAGTGTGTAGAGGGAAATTTATAGCACTAAATGCCCACAAGAGAAAGCAGGAAAGATCTAAAATTGACACTCTAACATCACAATTAAAAGAACTAGAGAAGCAAGAGCAAACGCATTCAAAAGCTAGCAGAAGGCAAGAAATAACTAAGATCAGAGAAGAACTGAAGGAGATAGAGACACAAAAAACCCTCCAAAAAATCAATGAATCCAGGAGTTGGTTTTTTGAAAAGATCAACAAAATTGACAGACCGCTAGCAAGAATAATAAAGAAGAAAAGAGAGAAGAATCAAATAGATGCAATAGAAAATGATAAAGGGGATATCACCACTGACCCCACAGAAATACAAACTACCATCAGAGAATACTATAAACACCTCTACGCAAATAAACTAGAAAATCTAGAAGAAATGGATAATTTCCTGGACACTTACACTCTTCCAAGACTAAACCAGGAAGAAGTTGAATCCCTGAATAGACCAATAGCATGCTCTGAAATTGAGGTAATAATTAATAGCCTACCAACCAAAAAAAGTCCAGGACCAGATGGATTCACAGCTGAATTCTACCAGAGGTACAAGGAGGAGCTGGTACCATTCCTTCTGAAACTATTCCAATCTATAGAAAAAGAGGGAATCCTCCCTAACTCATTTTATGAGGCCAACATCATTCTGATACCAAAGCCTGGTAGAGACACAACAAAAAAGAGAATTTTAGACCAATATCCTTGATGAACATCGATGCAAAAATCCTCAATAAAATACTGGCAAACCAGATTCAGCAGCACATCAAAAAGCTTATCCACCATGATCAAGTGGGCTTCATCCCTGGGATGCAAGGCTGGTTCAACATTCGCAAATCAATAAACATAATCCAGCATATAAACAGAACCAAAGACAAGAACCACATGATTATCTCAATAGATGCAGAAAAAGCTTTTGACAAAATTCAACAGCCCTTCATGCTAAAAACGCTCAATAAATTCGGTATTGATGGAACGTACCTCAAAATAATAAGAGCTATTTATGACAAACCCACAGCCAATATCATACTGAATGGGCAAAAACTGGAAAAATTCCCTTTGAAAACTGGCAAAAGACAGGGATGCCCTCTCTCACCACTCCTATTCAACATAGTGTTGGAAGTTCTGGCTAGGGCAATCAGGCAAGAGAAAGAAATAAAGGGTATTCAGTTAGGAAAAGAAGAAGTCAAATTGTCCCTCTTTGCAGATGACATGATTGTATATTTAGAAAATCCCATTGTCTCAGCCCAAAATCTCCTTAAGCTGATAAGCAACTTCAGCAAAGTCTCAGGATACAAAATTAATGTGCAAAAATCACAAGCATTCTTATACACCAGTAACAGACAAACAGAGAGCCAAACCATGAATGAACTTCCATTCACAATTGCTTCAAAGAGAATGAAATACCTAGGAATCCAACTTACAAGGGATGTAAAGGACCTCTTCAAGGAGAACTACAAACCACTGCTCAGTGAAATAAAAGAGGACACAAACAAATGGAAGAACATACCATGCTCATGGATAGGAAGAATCAATATCGTGAAAATGGCCATACTGCCCAAGGTTATTTAGAGATTCAATGCCATCCCCATCAAGCTACCAACGAGTTTCTTCACAGAATTGGAAAAAACTGCTTTAAAGTTCATATGGAACCAAAAAAGAGCCCGCATCTCCAAGACAATCCTAAATCAAAAGAACAAAGCTGGAGGCATCACGCTACCTGGCTTCAAACTATACTACAAGGCTACAGTAACCAAAACAGTATGGTACTGGTACCAAAACAGAGATATAGACCAATGGAACAGAACAGAGTCCTCAGAAATAATACCACACATCTACAGCCATCTGATCTTTGACAAACCTGAGAGAAACAAGAAATGGGAAAGGATTCCCTATTTAATAAATGGTGCTGGGAAAATTGGCTAGCCATAAGTAGAAAGCTGAAACTGGATCCTTTCCTTACTCCTTATATGAAAATTAATTCAAGATGGATTAGAGACTTAAATGTTAGACCTAATACCATAAAAACCCTAGAGGAAAACCTAGGTAGTACCATTCAGGACATAGGCATGGGCAAAGACTTCATGTCTAAAACACCAAAAGCAATGGCAGCAAAAGCCAAAATTGACAAATGGGATCTCATTAAAGAGCTTCTGCACAGCAAAAGAAACTACCATCAGAGTGAACAGGCAACCTACAGAATGGGAGAAAATTTTTGCAATCGACTCAGCTGACAAAGGGCTAATATCCAGAACCTACAAAGAACTCAAACAAATTTACAAGAAAAAAACAAACAACCCCATCAAAAAGTGGGCAAAGGATGTGAATTTCTCAAAAGAAGACATTCATACAGCCAACAGACACATGAAAAAATGCTCATCATCACTGGCCATCAGAGAAATGCAAATCAAAACCGCAATGAGATACCATCTCACACCAGTTAGAATGGCAATCATTAAAAAGTCAGGAAACAACAGGTGCTGGAGAGGATGTGGAGAAATAGGAACACTTTTACACTGTTGGTGAGACTGTAAACTAGTTCAACCATTATGGAAAACAGTATGGCGATTCCTCAAGGATCTAGAACTAGATGTACCATATGACCCAGCCATCCCATTACTGGGGATATACCCAAAGGATTATAAATCATGCTGCTATAAAGACACATGCACATGTATGTTTATTGCGGCACTATTCACAATAGCAAAGACTTGGAATCAACCCAAATGTCCATCAGTGACAGACTGGATTAAGAAAATGTGGCACATATACACCATGGAATACTATGCAGCCATAAAAAAGGATGAGTTTGTGTCCTTTGTAGGGACATGGATGCAGCTGGAAACCATCATTCTTAGCAAACTATCACAAGAACAGAAAACCAAACACCGCATGTTCTCATTCATAGGTGGGAACTGAACAATGAGATCACTTGGACTCGGGAAGGGGAACATCACACACCGGGGCCTATCATGGGGAGGGGGGTAGGGGGAGGGGGGAGGGATTGCATTGGGAGTTATACCTGATGTAAATTACGAGTTGATGGGTGCTGACGAGTTGATGGGTGCAGCACAGCAACATGGCACAAGTATACATATGTAACAAACCTGCACGTTATGCACATGTACCCTAGAACTTAAAGTATAATAATAGTAAAAAAAAAAAAAAAAAGAAAAACAATACTTTTTCTTTCATTGAAGTCGTTGTTGGATTGCTCAAACAAGCAAACTAACACAATTTCAATTCAAAATAGCATTTATTAAATGACTAGAAATGTACATCTTCATGATTCATCAATTATTATTGGAATTAGGATATCATTTTTGTTATCTAACTGTAAATACTATAGGTCAACCTGCAAAAGAGAAATAAAAATAATATCAGTTACTTCTTACATGGTTAACCTCAGAGCTCTTTACCAGTTATAAGATGGTTTAAAATTAGGTTCAATAGTGTAATAGATAGTCTATGAAAAACAAAAGTGTGCCTTGAGATGTGGTTCTGATTCTATTTCACTGACACTAGTTCTTCCCTTATTTTCCAATGGGAAATTACACTTTGATGCTTTCTGGAAGTACTCTTAGAGATCATCTAGTCCAATGTCTCACCGTATCCAACTACGACATACCTAACTAACCTTTGCTTGAACAAAATTCAGGACAGAGACCTAACTACTACACAAGGAAGTTTGCTCTATTTTTGGAAAATTATAATATTCAGAAATATTGTTAGAATGTAAGACCACCCTACATTCTCAGGATTTATCACAACAAGGAAGATAATGATGATGATTGATAGATGATAGATAGATAATAGATTGTTTTATGAGTGAACAAATGAATGGACAAATGAAACCAAAATCTATCTCCCTATTATTTCAATGCATTTGTTTTATTTTTTTTCACATTCTGAAGTTGTATAACTAATTCTAGTCCTTCCTGGTTTGATGATGTTTTAAATATTTGAAGATAATACTGTTAGTCCTAAGTCTTCCCTTTGTCAAGTAAATGTTTAAGTTTCTAATGAGAAAGTATGAATTATGTTCATCTCCTCTCTGAGACTGAGATAAAAGTACAAGACAGTAATAAAATTATCAGTTGTTATTAATTTATTAATGTATTGTTCTGTAAAATACAGCTTAGACCTGAGGCTAAAATGCTCTCTTCACTCTTTCCTCTCATTTGAGGCCTTGGGATCTACGTGTTAGCCTGTTTGGGTTTGCAGAGCATTCAGTAACCCAAGCAGCCTTATCTTGGCCTGCTTTATATTCCAGCAAGCCTAATATGGATTTGGGCAGCCACATTAACTCAGTGTTACAAATAAAAGAGGACCAGTGAAAACCAAACTGACATGGCCTCACCAATCAAATAAGTCACTTCTCATCCTATGGAAAAGACCTAGTGAAAGGTGGTGAGAAGGCAACAACAGCTTCCTACTAAAAGTTCCTAATCTGACATTTTAGATCTTCCCTCTTTGCATCAACTTCTCTGGAAATTCTAGTTTGCTAACTTTTTAAAATGTAGGACCCAAATCTGAGCACAATTTTTCAGATACAATCCTATTCTTAAGGAATAGAGAGGTGTACTTCCTCTGTGAAAAAAAAAAAAAAATCCCTTTATTTTAAAACTTAGTCAAAAATTTTTGCATTCATTACTATTATAGTGCATCTTATAAATTGTATAATCTTCTCCTACAATTTTTTAAAAACTTTTGTGTATAGTTCCGTAAGTTTTATCACATGTATAGATTCCTATAACTACCATGACAATCAAAATACAGATTAGTTCTATCACCTCAAAAAATTCCTTTATGCTATACCTTTCTGAACACACTTTTTTGTGTGTTGATATCTGTGTTTAACCTTGTATCTGGAAACTTGGCTAAACTAGTTTTATGAGTTGGGGGGGTTCTTTGTTTTTTAGACTCCTTGGGACTTTTTACATAAACAATTATGCTGTTTGTGGATATAGATGGTTTTATTTATTTCTTTCCATACTTCATGGTTTTTCTTTCCTTGCCTTGCCTTGCCTTTTGCTTTTGCTAGGTTTTAGTATGATGTTGAATAAGAGTGGTGATATTTGACGTCCTTATCTTATTCCTCATCTTATGTGGAAAGCATTTAGTCTTTTACCATTAAGTGTTACATTAGCTGTAGGTTTTGAGGGATGCCCTTTCAGGTTGAAGAAGTTTCTTTCTATTTATAGTTTCCTGATTTTTTTTCTAGAACAATTGTGAAATTTTGTCAAATGCATTTTCTGCCTCAATTAAAATGATCATATGGTTTTGCTTATTCTGTTAATGTGGATTACTTTGCTTGGTCTGCAAATATTGAACCAGCCTTTCATTCCCAAGATAAAACCTAATTGGTCACAATATATTAGTGTTTTCATAGATTTGTGGACTTAATTTGCTAATATTTTGTTGAAGACATCTGCATTGATGCTCATGAGGGATATTAGTTTGCACATTTTCTTGTATTGCCTTTTTGGTATCGTGATTAATTCTGGCTTCATAAAATGATTTGGGAAGTGTCTTTTTGTCTTCTATTTTCTAGAAGAAATTATGTAGAATTGACATTATTTCTTCATTAATTTTTAATTTTTAATAGAATTCTCCAGTGAAAAATCTTGGCTAGTATCTGGAAATGTGATTAACTTTTAGATCAATAGTCTTTTTTTTTTTTTAAACAATTTGAGTCTCTTTTTGTTTGTTTGTTTGCATTTTGAGACAAAGTCTTGCTCTGTTGCCCAGGCCAGAGTGCAGTGGCACAGTCTCGGCCCACTGAGTCCTCACCTCCCAGGTTCAATTGATTCTCCTGCCTCAGCTTCCCAAGTAGCTGGGATTACAGTCATGTGCCATGACACTAGTTAAATTTTGCATTTTTAGTAGAGTTGGGGTTTCACCATGTTGGCTAGGCTGGTCTCCAACTCCTGACTGCAAATGATCTGCCTGCCTTGGCCTCCCAAAGTGCTGGGACTACAGGTGTGAGCCACCTCACCCGGCCAATTCGCTCTTACAGAGGTACCTGGTGCCTTTTCAGGTTGTGTCAGTGTAAAATGGATTGGATTTCAGCTTTTGCCACTGCCAATTCATAATTCTGATTTCTCAGCGGGCCAAGACACTTAGCATTTTCATTCTTCCTTTCTGCTTATAAAATTGTGTCAATTTTTTCCCTCTAACATTCTCCTCACATTGATTTAGTTTTGGGAGAGAGGAACGGTTTAAAAAAATACCCTAGTTGTCTTTTTAACAGGACTTTTGGAGATAGGAAAAGTAGCTGTGTATGTTGTATTAGCTAGTTTTACCTAAAGCCTCCTCATTTTACTTCATTTTTAATTTTATTATGTTTTCAGAGTAAATAGCCAAAATAATATATTTTTATCGCTATTATTTGATACTTAATATTCTGTTCTAATAGTTACTCTGTTACTATTATTATTATAATTGTTATTTTTCTAATCTGCACTTCACAGTAAACAACCCCTCAATGAACTTCAGAAATCTTCTTTTTGTTACCCGAAAGCATTTTTAAATATTCTTAAATCTATAAAACATAATCTATTGAGATACCATTAATAGATGATACTTAATAATCATTTAACATGTGCCACAATCTGTACTAGGTAATGAGAATACTGAATTAAAAGACACACTTGCTTTCCAAGACTTCACATTCTAAGGGAGAAGACATGCAAGTATGTGCTTTTAAATACTATACATGGTAAATGTTACGCCAGAAGTAGGTTTAGTATTCTAAGGGATATATAAGTGAGCACCTAATCCCACTAACTTATGCTAAAACCAACAATTAAAGGACAAACAGGAGCAGGGTGAATAGGGTATTCCAGACAGATAACACAGCTTTGACAAAAGCATAACATTATCAATTAAGCCAATACATTAGGAAAATTGATTTCAAAGGTTATAAATCCTCACTTTGTAAAATTTGAGTTTTTTTCTTTAGACATCTCAAATGATTACACCACCCAGGTGAGAAAAGCATAAATCTAGTAATTTTACTGTAATTTTTTTGTAGGAGAAAATTAAGATACAATCAAGCCAATAGGAGAGCTAGAACTAGAACTGAAATTTTGGTTTTCTGACTGTTATCTGAGTGGTTAATCATTGAATTATTCTGACTCTGCATTCTGAAACTGTTAGTTCCTTAGCTGTCTTATTTTTTTCAGTGTTGCATATAATTAGAGTAATAACTAACATTCATTGTAAAGCTTACAATGTGCCAGGAAAAATGCTAAAACTTTGCATACATTATCTCATTAAAAATGTTTAAAACAGATGAGTATTCTGAGACTTAAAGCAGTGAAGAAAGTTTCCCAGGAGTAGTCAGCTACAAGAAGCGGAAAGAGTTTGAAGACAGGTCAATGCTTCTAGCCAATGTGCTACACTACAAAGGTAATATATTAGTTAAGTGTAAAATCTGAAATTCCTCAATTTCACTTTAAAGCACCTCAGAGTCTGGTCCAGCCATACTTACATACCTCAGACAATATGAATTCCTACTAGTGTTCAAAGTGATTTAGGCCATATTGCTCATGAACATTTCATTCTTATTCAACAAAAAATTTAGTAAGCAGTAACTATGTGCCAAGCACCGTATAAGTTATGGCTTTAAAGAAATAAAAGATGCCTATTTAATGCCTTTGCCCTTAAACAGTTCATAGTTAAGAAAGAATAAAATCAATCACTATAATAATGCATATATGGTGCTTCAACCAAGGTAAATCCTGGAATCCAGAAAAAGCATGAGAAGAAAACGACTAAGAATTAGTTGTTTCAGGGATGTGGGAATGTTTCAAAAGGAGGTGATGCTTAACGTAAATAAATCTTAAGGAATAAGAAAAGGTCAGTAAGACAAAAACAAACATAAATGAGGGGGCAATGGCATTAAAGACAGAAGGGACCACATTTTAAGAGGCTTGAGAGAGTCTGCCTCTTTCTATCTAAACAGTAGAATTTAAGACAAAACTTAAGATGACTGTTTAAAAACCACTACTTCAGAGAAGCTTTTCTTGACAATCCCCAGATTTGGTAAATTGCCTGTTTCAGATTCCCACAGCATGCTTCACTAAAGACTGTATCTATCTTGTTCACACTGCTCCCACAGCATTTGAGAAATAATAGATGTTCACAAAGTACTTGTGTAGCAAATGAATAAGTGGTGAATAAACATGTGAGGAAGCTACCAATGCCTCAATATAGATGAAGTGGTTGAAGGGTGTATTTGGGATGTGGCAGGAGATGACCAATAAGCACTAAGTGCCTTTATGCCATGAAAATAACTCTAAAAATTGTCTTAAAGGTAATAGTAAGCCTTTCAATGAGTTTAAGCAGGCAAAGCCCTGATCCTGGTTTATACGTTATAGAGAGTACTCTGGCAGCTCAGGGGTGAGTGAATTGGTTTTTGCATGGTTGAAGTAAGGGGAAGAAAAAGTCCAGTTAAGAAATGGTTACAATAGTCCAGGTGAAGAGAAAGAAAAGAACGGGAAGATTTTGAACTCCTTCAGAGAAAGAATCTACCTAACTTGCTGATTAATTGGTTCTGAGGTTGGGATAAGGAAGTTGAGGATGATTGTCAGGTTGTCATGCTATGAAAGACAAAAACATTTTGAAGAGAATATAGTATATTTAGTTTAATACATATCAAGTTTGAGATATTTATAAGACAAGTGAGCAGAGATGTCTACCAGGATGCAATGTCTACAACACTAAACAGAGGTTAAGGTACAGATTTCAGCTAAAGATATGGAAGTCATCACTATGTAAAGCAGCAATTCTCAATCTTGTCTGCTAATTATATTTACTTGGAATGTTTTTCGAAAATATTCAAGCCTGGATTCTATCTCCATAGATTTTATTTAGTGCTTCTGAAATAAGTTTGGGGATTCAATGTTATTAAAAACCTACACATTTGATTCTGATGCATAGTCACTATTAAGAACCACCAACAAACAGTTCATTTAAATCATGGATATAGATCAGATTTGTTTTTTCCAAACAGTAGGTTGCACACATTGAGGAAGATTGAGACAAAATTATCAGAAAGATTATGATAATAATAACTGCAATTTATTGAGAAGCTATGCCAGGAACTGTGCTAATGATGTTACACATATTATTTCTAGTGGAAAGGAAACCAGAAGGAAGCACAATGAAACCCATGAAAGTCAAGTCACGGAGAATAAAAACGAGTGAATCCGGCACCTTCAACTGAAGTATCCAGGCTCTCTCATTGAGACTGACTAGGCAGTTGGCGTGACTCATGGAGAGTGAGAAAAAGCAAGGTGGAGCGACAGCCGACCCGTGAGCCACGCAGAGCAAGGGAAGCTCCCACCCCCAGCCAAGGGAGGAGGTGAGTGATTGTACTACCCTGCCTGGGAAACCACACTTTTCCCATGGATCTGTGAAACCTGAAGATCAGGAGATCCGCTCATGAGCCCATGCCACCAGTGCCTTGGGACCCAAGCACAGGGCTGTGCAGACTTTCAGCAGGCTCAGGCTGTGACCACGGGAAGCAGGCTGGAGAGTGCCTAAGACGAACTAGTGGGAAGGGACAGCCACCATCACTGCAGCACCAGTCATTTGCTTTCCCCTACCAGTTCCAGGGATACCGAGTAGTTTGGACCTGGAGGAATTCCCCACAGTGCAGCCCAGCAGCTGTGGCAGATTGTGGCCACATTGCTTCTTTAGGTGGGATTTGGATCCATCCCTCCTCACCATGCAGGACATCCCTTTGGGAATTTCAGCAACTCCATCCAGGGGTTTACAGAGAGAAATATGATCTCCCTGAGATGGAGGGCCTGTAGGGAGGAGGGGATGCAGTCCCTTGGTTTCAGTGGACTTAGTCTTTCCTGCCTGCTGACTCTGAAGAGTCCAGGCAGACCAGACAAAGGGGATTTTCCCCAGAGCAGTGCACCGGCTCTGCCAAGGGGTAGCCAGAGTGCTTTGTTAACCAAGTCCCTGATCCCATGCCTCCTAACTGGGTGAGACCCTCCCAAGAGGGGTCTCAAGACACCTTATACAGAAGCATTCTGGCCAGCATCAGGTTAGTGCTCCTCTGGAACAGAGCTCCCAAAGGAAGGAGCAGGCAGCCATCTTTGCTGTTCTGTAGCCTCCACTGGTGACACCTCCAAGTGTGGAAGGGATTTAGGCAAATAGGATCTGGAGAGGACTCCTAGCAAACTACAGCAGCCCTATGGAAGAGGGGCCTGACTGTTAAAAGGAAAGTAAACAAACAGAAAGCAACAACAACAGCAACATCAACAGAAAAGAACCCCACAAAAACCCTATCCAAAGGTCAGCAGCCCCAAAGGTCAAAGGTAGATAAGCTCATGAAGATGAGAAAGAACCAACGCAAACATCCTGAAAACTCAAAAAGCCAGAGTGCCTCTCTCCTCCATATGATCACAACGCCTCTCCAGCAAGAACATAGAACCGGGCAGAGGGTGAGATAGATAAACTGACAAAAGTAGGCTTCAGAAGATGAGTAATAAAAAACTTCGCCAAGCTAAAGGAGTATGTTCTAACCCAATGCAAAGAAGTGAATAATCATAATAAAACATTACAGGAGCTGTTAACCAGAATAAACAGTTTAGAGAAGAACATAAATGACCTGGTGGAGGTGAAAAGCACAACAGAATAACTTCACAATGCAACCACAAGTATCAATAGCTGACCAAGTGGAGAAAAGAATCTCAGAGCTTGAAGACTATCTTGCTGAAGTAAGACAGGCAGACAAGATTAGAGAAAGAAGAATGAAAAAGAACAAACAAAACCTCCAAGGACCATAAAGATTATATAAAAAGACCAAACCTATGACTGATTGTGGTACCTGAAAGAGATGGAAAGAATGGAACCAAACTGGAAAACATACTTCAGGATATCATCCAAGGGAAATTCCCCAACCTAGCAAGATAGGCCAACATTCAGATTCAGGAAATCCAGAGAACCCCAGTAAGATAATCCATGAGTAGATCAACCCCAAGACACATAGTCATCAGATTGTCCAAGGTTGAAATGAAGGAAAAAAAAATGTTAAGGGCAGCCAGAGAGAAAGGCCAGGTCACCTACAAAGGGAAGTCCATCAAACTAACAGCAAACCTCTCAGTGGAAACCCTATAAGCCAGCAGAGACTGGGGGCCAATATTCAACAGTCTTAAAGAAAAGAATTTCTAACCCAGAATTTCATATCTGGCTAAACCACGCTTCATAAGTGAGGGAGAAATAGAACCCTTTTCAGAAACACAAATACTGAGGGAATTTGTCACCACCAGGCCTACCTGCCTTGCAAGAGCTCCTGAAAAAAGCAATAAATATGGAAGGGAAAACCATTAGCAGCCACTACAAAAACACACTGAAGTACACAGACCAATGACATTATGAAGCAACTACACTAACAAGTCTGCAAAATAACCAGCTAGCATCGAGATGACAGGAACAAATTCATACATAATGATATTATTCTTAAATTAAATGGGCTAAATCCCCAAATCAAAAGACACAAAATGGCAATCTGGATAAAGAGTCAAGACCCTGGCTCATGCCTGTAATCCTAGCACTTTGGGAGGCTGAGGTGGGTGGATCACCTGAAATCAGGAGTTCAAGACCAGCCTGATCAACATGGTGAAACCCCATCTCTGCTAAAACTACAAAAATTGGCTGGGCGTGGTGTCACATGCCTGTAATCCCAGCTACTTGGGAGACTGAGGCAGGAGAATGGCTTGAACCTGGGGGATGGAGGTTGCAGTGAGCCAAAATCATGCCACTGCACTCCAGCCTGGGTGACAGAGCAAGACTCTGTATCAAAACAAACAAACAAACAAAAAAGAGTCAAGACCCATTGGTGTGCTGTATTCAAGAGATCCATCTCACATGCAAAGATACAGATAGGCTCAAAATAAAGGCATGGAGGAAAAATTTGCCAAGCAAGTGGAAAGCAGAAAAAAGCAGGAGTTGAAATCCTAGTTTCTGACAAAAGAGACTTTAAACCAACAAAGATCAAAAAAGACAAAGAAGGGCATTATATAATGGTAAAGGGTTTAATTCAACAAGAGGAGCTAACTATCCTAATTCTATATGCCCCCAATACAGGAGCACCCAGATTCATAAAACATATTCTTGGAGACCTATGAAGAGACTTAGACTCCCATACAATAACAGTGGGAGATAATAACACCCTGCTGTCAATATTAGCCAGATCATCAAGACAGAAAATCAACAAAGATATTCAGGACTTGAAGTCAGCTCTGGATCAAGTGAATTTGACAGTTATCTACAGATCTTTCCACCCCAAAACAACGGAATATACATTCTTCTCAGCACTACATGCTGCTTACTCTAAAATTGATCACATAAGTGGAAGTAAAACACACCTCAGCAAATGCAAATGAAATAAAATCACAACAGTCTCTCAGACCACAGCACAATCAAATTAGAACTCAAGATTAAGAAATTCGCTCAAAACTACATGTCTACATAGAAATTGAACAACCCACTCCTGAATGACTTCTGGCTGAATAATAAAATTAAGTCAGAAATCAAGAAGTTCTTTGAAACTAATGAGAACAAAGAGAGCATACCAGAATCTCTGGGACACAGCTAATGCAGTGTTAAGAGGGAAATTTATAGCACTAAATGCTCCCATCAAAATGCTAGCAATATCTCAAACCCACATCCTAACACCACAACTAAAAGAACTACTTACAGAGAATCAAGAGCAAACAAACCCCAAAGCTAGCAGAAGACAAGAAATCAGCAAGATCAGAGCAGAACTGAAGGAGGGAGAGACACAAAAAATCCCTTCAAAAAATCAATGAATCCAGGAGTTAGTTTTTTAAAAAAATTAATAAAATAGAACACTAGTTAGACTAATAGAGAGGAAAAGAGGGAAAAAATCAAATAGATACAGTAAAAATGATAAAGACGATATCACAACTGACACCACAGAAATACAAACAACAATCAGAGAATACTATAAACACCTCTATGCAAATAAACTAGAAAATCCAGGAGAAATGGATAAATTCCTGGACACATACACCCTCCTCACACTGACCTACAAAGAAGTTGATTCTGTGAAGAGACCAATAACAAGTTCTGAAATTGAGGCAGTAATAAATAGCCTCCCAACCAAAACAGCCCAGGACCAGATGAATTTACAGCTGAATTCTACCAGAGGTACAAAGAGGGGTTGGTACCATTTCTTCTGAAACTATTCCAAACAATTGGAAAGGAGGGACTCCTCTCTAACCCATTTTATGATGCCAGCATCATCCTGACACCAAAACCTGGAAGAGAGACAACAAATAAAGAAAACTTCAGGCCAATATCCCTGATGAATATCAATGCAAAAATCTTTAAGAAAATGCTGGCAAACTGAATCCAGCAGCACATAATAAAGCTTATCCACCATAATCAAGTCTACTTCATCCCTGAGATGCAGGAGTGGTTCAACATATGCAAATCAATAAACGTAATTCATCACATGAACAGAACTAAAGACAAAAACCACATGATTATTTCAATAGATGCAGATAAAGGAATTTGATAAAGTTCAACATCCCTTCATGTTAAAAGCTCTAAATAAACTAGGTTTGAAGGAACATACCTCAAAATAATAAAAGCCATTTATGACAAACCCACAACCAATATCATACTGAATGGGCAAAAGCTGGAAGCATTCCCCTTGAAAACTGGCACAAGACAAGGATGCTCTCCACCACTCCTATTCAAATAGCATTGGGAGTTCTGGCCAGGGCAATCAGGCAAAAAATAAATAAATAAAGCATATTGAAATAGAAAGAGAAGAAATCAAACTGTCTTTGTTTGTCCATGACATGATCTCATACCCAGAAAACCCCATCATCTCAGGCCAAAAGTTTCTTAAGCAGATACGCAACTTCAGCAAAATCTCAGGATACAAAATCAACATGCAAAAATCATAGGCATTCCTATACACCAACAACAGACAAGCATAAAGTCAAATCATGAATGAACTCCCATTCACAATTGCTACAAAGAAAACAAAATACCTAGGAAAACAGCTAACAAGGAATGTGAAGGACCTCTTCAAGGAGAACTACAAACCACTGCTCAAGGAAATCAGAGAGGACTCAAACAAATGGAAAAACAATCCATGCTCATGGATAAGAAGAATCAACATCATGAAAATAGCCATACTGCCCAAAGTAATTTATAGATTCAATGATTAAACTACCATTGATATTCTTCACAGAATTAGCAAAAACTATTTTAAAATTCATATGGAACCAAAAAAGAACTGGCATAGTCAAGGCAATCCTAAGCAAAAAATAAAGGCAATCCTAAGCAAAAAATAATAAAGCTGGCAACATCACCTTACCCAACTTCAAACTATACTACAAGGCTACAATAACCAAAACAGCATGGTATTGGTACAAAAACAGACACATAGACCAATGGAACAGAACAAAGAACTCAGAAATAAGACCATACATCTACAATTGTCTGATCTTCAATGAACCTGACAAAAACAAGCAATGGAGAAAGTATTCCCTATTTAATAAATGGTGCAGAAAATTGAAAATGGACCTTTTCCTTACATCTTATACAAAAATTAACTCAAGATGGATTAAAGACTTAAATGTAAAACCCAAAACTATAAAAACCCTAGAAGAAAATCTAGGCAATATCATTCAGGACATAGGCATAGGCAAAGATTTCATGACAAAAATATCAAAAGCAATTGCAACAAAAGCAAAAATTTACAAATGGGATCTAATTAAACTAAAGAACTTCTGCACAGCCAAAGAAACTATTGAGAAAACAGACAACCTATAGAATGGGAGAAGATTTTTGCAATCCATCCATCTGACACAGGCCTAGTATCCAGAGTCTACAAGGAACTTAAACAAATTTACACGAAAAAAAAACCCCATTAAAAAGTGGGCAAAGGACATGAACAGACACTTCTCAAAAGAAGATATATAAGCAGCCAAAAAACATATTTTAAAAAGCTTAATATTGCTGATTATTAGAGAAATGCAAATTAAAACCACAATAAGATATCATCCCACACCAGTCAGAATGGTGATTATTAAGAAGTCAAGAAACAACAAATGCTGGAAATAGGAACACTTTTACATTTTTGGTGGGAATGTAAATTAGTTCAAACATTGTGGAAGACAGTGTGGCAATTCCTCAAAGACCTGGAACCAGAAATACCATTTGACCCAGTAATCGCATTACTAGGTATGTACCCAAAGGAATATAAATCATTCTATTATAAAGATACATGCATGCATATGTTCATTGCAGCACTACTCACAATATCAAAGGCATAGAATCAACCCAAATGTCCATCAGTGATAGACTGGATAAAGTAAATGTGGTATAATACACAACCTGGAACACTATGTGGCCATAGAAAGAAATGAGATCATGTCTTTTACAGGGATATGGATGGAGCTGGAAGCCATTATCATCTGAAAACTAACACAGGAACAGAAAACCAAATACCACAAGTTCTCACTGGGAGCTGAAAGATGAGAACACATGGACACAGGGAGGGGAAAAACACACACTGGGGTCTGCTGCGGCATGTGAGAGAAGAGGGAGAGCATCAGGAAAAATAGCTAATGCATGCTGGGCTTAATACCTAGGTATGGATTGATAGGTGCAGCAAACTACCTTGGCACACATTTACCTATGTAACAGACCTGTGTATCTGCACATGTACCCCAGAACTTAAAATAAAATAAAAGTCACAATTCTTCCATTAAGTCTTTCACAGTAGTTTCAGTTTACCTTCATGTCTTCAGTCTCAATTTGGCATTTAGAATATACTAATTTATACATAGCTATCTAATTCAGGTGTTTATACTCTAAACAGTATGAAACAGTAGTTAAGACCAACAGCTGTAGAGCTAGACTTTCTGGGTTTGAAACTTAAATCATCCTATACTTTGCTGGCAATTTTGATCTTGGGCAAGCTACTACATTTCTTTTTCAGTATACTATATATGCTTAAGGTAGAATGTAAATGTATGTATAGATATACATACATACTAAAATTGTGTTTACATAGGATGTATAGTGTGTGTGTGTATATATATGCATATTTAATATACACATACATATTTGTAGCTCCTACCTAGTTCAGTGGGGATAATTATAATAACCTATGTTTATTAAGTTAGGCACTGTACCAAACACTCTAGGCACTGTTTGAATTATTAATTTATTAATTTATTTGATTTTCATTACAACTCTAGAGATTAACACATTAGTGTCCTCATTTCACAGATGAAAACACTGAAGAAAAGAGAGATTAAGTAACTTTCCTGAGTCAAAAATTGCCAGTAAAGTGGAAGATACAGGATTCTAACACAGGAGTCCCGCTCTGGAACCCTAGCTCCTTGCTACTGTGGTATACAGCTTTCCCCCATGTTATACAGTAGCCTCGATAAAATCTTAAGAGATTAAATTGAATTTGGGGAAAAAATGAGTAGTATACATTTGGTATACAAAAATAATGGTATACATTTACATGCCACACATCATAATATGCTTCACTGGAACCAGTCTCTGTTGCCTTTTAGAAAGAGTAATTTCATGGAGGAATACTGAATTCTCCTTTAACTTATTTTGTTATTAATCTTCCCGTATTGCCATTTTTAAAAGTCTTAAGATGAAGAAAGGGTCCTTTTCCTCTAAATGCCTTTTATTTGCTTTTTGAGAAAAAAAACCGTGTTTAAACGTTTAAAGCAACTCGAAGCCCAATGATATCCAAGGTTTCTTTCAGAAATGGGACTCTGATTCTAAAACAAGTACTGAAAATTTGTTGGGTTCCTACCAGGTGAATGGCTCTTTCCTAGGCAATGTGAAATTGCAAAGACTAATAAGTACAACTTCACAAGAACTTCTAGAAAATACGACTTTCAAATAATGTAGATTTATACAGGAAGTACAGAGTATTCTCCGTTATATGAGTCTCCTATTGTTCTAAAAATAGAGTCAGGTGAGCACCTGTGTCTGGTTTTATTTTAACTCTCCCTGTAGAATTCCAGGAGTTTTACTTCTGACATACTTTTTACGGATCATTTATACTAAGTGAGAGTAATAGGTTCCAATTTTTTCACAATTACCATGTACAAATGACGTCTTCCTGCATCTGATACCAAAAATCACATCCCAGCTGTCATATCTAAAGGAAATCTGCTCTTGGAAGGTATCCAGCTTTTTTACTAACCTCAGGCAATACTAAAATGCCTCTGGTGTATGGAGTAGAAGAAGGCGATATTAAAAGTATTTGCAAACATGGTTTACTTTATCATTTTTAAATGAACAAAGAACAAAGGTAAAATATTCAGTGACTTCCGTGATTCAAAATGGCAATTTTAATTTCCAATTTTCCCTAAGACAAAGTCCTTTTTATCCAACTATTCACCATAGTAACATGAGTATTCATTGTATTAAAATGATCCCACTAGATTGTCCTTGCTTTAGGAAATGTCAAAAACAAAGCCAAAGCTAAATCAGATTACGTACCAATAAAATGGAGTTTACATCACGGACAAGCAGGAGGTCTCTTAGGATCTGAAATCTAGGACTTTTGAGTGCTTGTGGATAGACTGAGAAATGCTCTCATGTGCAATTTTGATAGAAAATTTTATTAAAATCCTTCAGTTTGTTTTTACCCCCTACCTTGTCTACTAACTACTAAATCTACTCAGGAATTTAATTTTCATTCTCAAAGTCTCAAGAGGGTTAGAGCTCTGAAAATGACTTCAAAATATAGGTACTGCTCTTTTGTTTTATATTTTATTTTTTCCAGGAATAAGTACATCAGCAAAGAAATGTTCTCAGTTTAGAAATCATAATCTAGCATTCAAGATTCTATACTTATCTGGTCCCAAGAAACCTTTTCTGTGATAAGTCTAAGTTATCCCACTAGGCTATAGCCAAAATGAACTATTCTATTATTCGCTTTCTGCCTCCCTACCTTTAATGATGTTTCTTCTGCCTGAAATGACCTTTTCTCTATGTTGGCCAGTCTTCAAGACTTACCTCATGGCATTCACTACTTTCCATATTCTGCCATAGTTACTTGTATTTTGTAGTTACAACCCATTACCTGTGACCTCCTGAAGGCAGAGACCTACAGACTTTTATATCCTTGCCCAGTACAGTTCTTTCTAGAACATTGTAGAGTTTTGTATATTTGTTTTTAAAAATTGCACTATTCTGAGATTCAACTGACTCTGTGCCAATTTGGGGGAAACAGCAGCACACTGAGGAAATTTCTTCAGAGAAGAGAAGTGAAATTCAGAGATGTAACAAAATGCCATATTTAAGCAGGTAAATTTAATCCAAATATCGTATTACTCACTTGTCTTTGAAGTTTATTGAGAATTTTAAGCAGATTAATGTTTTTACATTAAATAATCACCAGCAATTTAAAATATTATACTCTATCAAATGGGAACTTGAATTGTTCTATTTATATATGTAGTATTCTATTTATAATATATTTCATTTAGTGTTTCATCTAGAATAAAAATGCCAAGAAATAAAATTATTAAAAACAAGTTGTGTTTGACTTTCAAATAATTTTTTGTCCTGGACACTTTTGATGACTAAGTATCACTAAATCTAGGTAAATTTGCCCCTATTATTTTCTTTAAGCCTTTAAAGAAAGGCTTTTTCTTTAACCCCTTAATTTTAGTCTTAAACAATAAACAAGAAAGACCTTAAGTTGCCATTAAATTTTCCCAAAGTCCTAGTAATCTTTCAGTCATGAATAAAGTAGTTGGTATAATACAGAGAAGCAAAGAATCTGCACACAGAATTCTAAGAGAGTTTGAATCAGCCTGGTAGGTAGATGCAAAGTTTAAACACAAAATCTTTCATCAAGTCACAATTCTTATTGTCAGTAAATGTTAGAATTGAAATGGATATAGCATGTTGTTCTTTGTTTGCATTTTTATAACTATATTTCAGTGTAGCATATATAATTTCTTATTTGATAAAGAGAGTAAGGGAGAGGGAACAAAACTAAACTGCATGATGACTGTTACAAAGTCCTGCCAATAGCCCATCCAACCTCTTAGAATGTCTATAACAAAGTCTGTCGACAAAGGATGTTGACAATAATATATTTGCTATATGTCAGGTACTCTTAAAAGTGTTTCATATACATTAACTCACTTAATGTTTACCACAACTCTCTGAGGTAGGTGCCATTATTATCCCTATATTACATATCAGGAAACAAGCCAAGATGATACAGCTAGTAAGCAGCATAGCTAAGATTTGAACCCAGAGAACATGGCAGTCCAGACACTGAACTATTGCACTAGCCTCTTACTGCAGCCAGCCGTTACAAACCAGAAGAATTTGCAAATCAACTTTCTATTGCTCTAATACAAGGAAACAGACACTTTGGAGGCACTATCAGGAAGCGTGTTCCAGTTTGGGATTCTGGGGAAACAAGCGCTTTGCATCTTCTCTACCCACCTTCCTGCAACTTCAGCAAGCATATTGGAATAAAAGAGAAGAGAGCAATGGCCTTACTCTTCACCAAGCAGCAGCTAAGGTCCGCTTCCATAATTAGTTGGTCCTGATCTGCCTTCTCAGAGCCTGAAGTAAATCCTATTCCCCCATTTTATTCAAAGGACTCTCCAAATGACCTAGTTAGTAACAGACACTTCCATATTTGCTACTCTTTATTTCCAAGTTTTATCCCTATACAGTAAAAACCCCTTCCATAATACTGAGCCTGGAATTAGACAGGATTGATCAAGTCTCTATGTTGAGCTGATACTTCTGCCTCCTGCCAGTGAACTAGGTCCACCTTCAGTCTCAAACTGACAATGATGGCTTATACAACATGCAAAGCTATTTTACTGATTCACAGTTTATAAAGCCCTATACAAGAAATCATGCACTCTAAAAGTCTTTAATGCAATTTTAAATAAAGTTATGGGATGCATAATTAAACAGTTTGACCTAAGCCTTCATTTATCTAATATCAAGAAATTTACATGAGGAAAAAGAGGTTACATGTAACTCCTTCTAGGATTAATCAGCTTATAGATTAAGTTAAAACTGACTGTAGCATACTGCCTACCAAAAGTCAATTCAAAATGGGAACACAGTTTATTGTATACATTTTCTAATCTCCTTGAAATCAGGAAATGACTTTTTCTTTTCTGCATTCCTCTTAACACCAAATACATACAGTATCATGCAATGATCAGCCTTTACTATGTTTACTGAATTGAAGAATTACTCAAATAGTTTTTTATTGGCAGCTTACCTTTAGAAACCTTTATGATATATCATGAAATGCATGTAAAATAGTATAAATGAAGGCAACCTTTGTAAGGAAGATGACCAATCATTACTGGGCAAGTTTACAATCAGTTTTATCATTCCAAAGGGCAAGATTATCTTGCCATGCAAGAAAAAGATTGACATTGCATTTAACTACATTCTAACCAGTCTTTGCTTTTTATTGTAGTGTATTTTGAAATAGTAACAGAGAAAAATTTCTCTGATTTGTTACAGAAATGACAATTCTAAAATAGTAATTTTTTTCCACCTTACAAAATTATCAAGATATCCTCATTTAAACGCTACTAAAGGAAAGTAACCAAAAATCTTTACAGTTTGGTTCTCTTGAAAGGTCAGGAATATAGTGAAAAATAGCAGAATGCTGTGAAACCAATACCAAGAGGAATCCCAAAGCAATGCCAAGAAACAGAATGTACTCATAATGACTAATACATGCAAATACTGGAAATAAATTCTAACAGATTAGACAGGTTTTGTTGCAATTAAAAGGTATATTCAAATCATTTCAAAATTAATCAAGCTTAAGAATATGCCAATCTTCCCTACTAATAAGAATATAAGCTGGCTAAGTAGCCTGAATAACATATAAATTATAGTTAATATCAGTAGGCAGAATGTGTTTTTAATTAAAAAGGAGAAACTTACCCCTTAACTGAATCAATTCATTGTTTCAGACTTCCTTAAATATATTCATTTTTTAATCTATGTCATTTCACCCTGATAAAGGATTAAATTACAATCAGGCTACAGAATCATGAAAACAAAACCATCTTGCTGTTGAGAACTGCTGCAACATGTTTATCTCTTTTTGATTATTTTATTTAATATAAAGTACCTGAAAAGTTCTCTAACATTGAGGCAGAAGTATGTGCAATATTTTTAAAAATGAAATATATTTCCTTCAAAATCTGAATGTCAAATATAGGTAGTTTCTTACCCAAGTATATAATTCTGAGGATATGCTATAACAAATCAAAGTTAATGCATTATATATAACTTGATGGGTGAAAATAGTTTAAAATAAATGGCAGAGTTTCAGGACAAAATGGACATTGAAATCCAAATCATTTGCATGTTTAATATAGTCAAGTATTTTCAGTTTGAAAATGAAAGTAAGCAAAGGACGAAGCTCTCTGGGTAAAAAAATCTTCAACAAGCTTAAATGTCACAAGCTTTCTTTGTGAAAAACAGATTTATAGTCTGCTTTCATCTATGAACAATGCATTAGTATATATCTACCTTAAAAGCACCAAGAGCATCAGTATTTCAATAGATCTCAGAAATGATTAAAACCAATGTCTTTAAAACGGTTCAGATAATGCAACATAAATTTCAGGAAATTAGTTTATAGGTCAGATGCTGCAAAGACGATTCTATTCACCAAACTTTCATTGCTATATAGCATACTACAGTGGTAGCAGCATCAGTTTCTATGCTTAAAAAAAATTCCAAATAATAAAAATATTTGTAATATATCACTATCTGTAAGCAGCTAGCTATGATGTATCCTTATCAGTTTGATCAATTTATACTATTTTTATCACTTGAAGTAAAATATAAAGATTGACTCTATTCAGGCTTACTCTGGAAAAATCTGAAGCGCCCCAAACCTTGCTTTTAATCACATTCAAAGAATCTCTTCCTTTACCGCCCTCTCCCCCAAAAAGCTAAAGTAAACACAAATTTAAACACATACACATGCACAGGCACACACATACACACACATTTCTAATAATCATATTGTTCAGCTGCCGTAAATCTTACTTGTTCAAATATCCTAAGGAAAGTCTGACAATAAACAATTACATTAGTCAATATATTTTCAATGAGTAAGAACTAGAAAAAACAAGCACCCTACATTCTAATATTATCATCATAATTCATGAGGTCATACCTGATGACTTAGAGATTGAAAAGGCTCACAGGTTCCAGACTGCATGACCTTTCTATTTCCAGAAACCCCTAAAGACTGCATTTCCTGTCTTACAAAAGATAATCACAGCGATCTCTATGTCTCAGCATCTTCAGGGCTAGTGAAAAAAATATCAAACAGCAGATCTGTCCATCAGTATCTGTTTAAGCCATCATCAAGATGTCAAATCATATACTATTTATCATCTTCCCTGTGCAGTTACAAACACCCCATACTAAGAGAGACTGACACAGTTGTATTTGCTGATGCTGCTAATGCTGTCTGAAAACAGTAAGCTTACTGCTTAGAGCAATTCTGCATCATCCAAACAGAGAATGAGCCACATCCTTCAGATTTCCCATTTCTGATACTATGAAGATTTCATTTGCCAAGGAGAGTCAAATTTTTTCAGTCCTTTAAAAATAAGCAGTTCTCCTTTTAATTAAGTATCCAATGTGTCTGTTGCAAATACCATGTTAAAATGTCAACTCTTAATTATTAGGCAGCTTTCTCTATACGTGACTAAGCTTTAGGCTTTATGACTTACCAAGCAAAATTATATTCTCTTAAAGGAATCTTCCCTCCAAACTCTGAATATCATCACTTATCCACCCATCAAAATGCTGAGTGCCTAAAAAGGATTTTTATTTTGGCAATCTTTGATAGTTGTGTAAATAGTAAATAGGTAAATACATATTCACCTTTTAATTTTCAGGAATTTCATTTATGTTTCAGATTCATCATACGAACATACATTTTATATTTTTATTTAATTTCTTTTTCTAAAGAGTTTAACATGCAAAAGATTTGCCAAGCAAAATTGTACTGTCTTGAAGGAATCTTCCCTCCAGACTATGGGTATCATCACTTATCCACAAATCAAAATGATGAGTGCCTACACAGGAGTTTTATTTTGGCAATCTTTGATAGTTGTGTAAATAGTAAATAGGCAAATACATATTCCCCTTTTAATTTTCAGGGATTTCATTTATGTTTCAGATTCTTCAGACCAACATACATTTTATCTTTTTATTTAATATCTTCTAAAGAGTTTACATGTAAAAGATAATGTGGTATTACCAAATTCTAAAACTGCATAGTTAAGTCAAGTAATGAAACCTATGTAAGTTATTGGCATTTTTACTATGTATTTTCACTGTGTCTTAATTATCAAAGTTTGAGTACTGTTTTCTTTTACCACAACATAGCAGAATCAGGAAACTTTAAGATTGATAAAGTGTTCTAATAATAGAATCAATATCTCAAAAATTATAATTAGAAATGCTTTCTCTTTACCATGTGACAAAAGGTTGTGTTTTAGAAATAAAGAAAACACAAACCAAAAAAAAAAAAAAGACTAAGATTATACTCAATTCAACTACATTCAAAATTAAGACACCAAGTACAAGTACAACATATTATCCTGAAACGGCCCTCACATTATGAACAGTCTGAATTCTTGATTATGAACTCTTTATTTACCTGTGAATAGTTCCCCTTCTTTCACACACAACATTTGATGGAGACTAGCCACAATGAGTCTTAAGAAACCGGGCTGATCCAAATTATACCTTTAGAAAAACTACTGCCTCTAACTGCACAGGTTGGAGACACAGAGCTTGGTATTCTGCTGTATGTGTACTATAATACATCTGAATGAAAAATCACATGTAAACAAATATTTCTATCTATGTAGTATTTACCCTCTTTTAATCAAAATAGGTACTCATCCTTTAAGACCTATCCTCTTAATAAAGCCTCCCTAAGCTACATCATCTCTCTTTCTATATTCATTCTTTCCTGTAGAAAATATTGAACATCTTCTGTGTGTCAGGTACCGTATAGGTGCTAGGGACTCCATAACAAACAACACAAAACCTGACATCACAGAAAGCAGATAAATCAAACAAGTATGTTTTGTTATAACTGAAGAATTAAAAGTTGATATGAAAGCAGTAGCAAGGCATCCTACCCTAATCTAGGGATCAGAGAGGATTTCCCTAGGGAAGTACTGTTAAAACAGAAGATTCTGAGCTAGTCACATTCAAGGAATGGCAAATACAGAATAGGTTAGACCATAAAGTGTAAGAACAGAGGGGAGAGATGAGAAGCGAGGCCCAGTCACGGTGAGTCTCAGGAGCCATTTAAAGAGTGTGAGCTTTACCCTTAGGGAAATGAGAAACCGTCAGCATAATCAGGTTTAAAATATCCTGGCTACTCTATAGACAATTGAGTAAAACAAAACTGGAGGACGGGAGACAAATTAGAAGAATGTTACATAATTTCAATCAGGGGATGATGACGACCTGAACCAAAGAAGTGGCAGTAGGAATGAAGAGAAATGAATAGATTCCAGATCTTACTGAAAGATCCACATCTTACTGAAAAAAGGCAGAATTCAGGGATTGAATGTGAGAAATGAGGAAAAGAGAAACATCAAGCAAGGTTCATTCCTAATCTCCTATACGATTACATATCAAAGCTATTAAATGAATCAATAATGAAAAATAAGAAAATTGAACTTTTCCTTCAGGTATTTTCTCACAGCATGAATACAAACAATGATATTTTTATCATTCTCTGGATGTTATTAATTAGTATATATAATCTAATTTCCTTCAGTGTTTTCTTGTAAGCACAATTGATCTTTGCAATAAAAACATGAAACCTGAGTGCAAAGCAGCTCTTAATCTCTCTATTATCTAGTTGACAAGATCTATTTAAACAAAAAATTACTTAAAATCTATTATTTGACCCTCTTAATAGTAATTTAACACAATTACTAAAAACTATGATACCCCATTTTTAGAAAACCATTGCTCTAAAACAAATTAATTATTCATACAGTATGTTACTCATACCAGTGTTATTAAGATATGGTCATACCAGTAAAGCAGAATACCTCTAGACTTTCCCTAATAAGACTTAACAAATATTTGATAAAAGAAATGAAAAGAAGCCAAAACCTAGCAGAACACCCTTGGACTGAAAGAAGAGAGAGCCAAAAGAGTGTATCTTTGTCCATTTGGGCTGCTGTAACAAAATACCACAACAACAAATACTTATTTCTCACAGCTCTCAAGGCTGAGAAGTCTCACTCTAACCTCACATGGCAGAAAAGGGGGCAAGGCAACTCTCTGGGGGCTCTTTTATAAGGGCACTAATTCGATTTATGAAGGCTCTGCCCTCACGGTCTAATCGTCTCCCAAATGTGTCACCTAATGCCATTATATTGGTGATTCCATTGTCAACACACGAACTTTGGAGGTGCAACAACAGTCAGACCACAGCAGGGTAAAAAGCACACATTGAAGGTAACTCTATTTATTTAATGACTTGCTGCACATGAGAACATCTCAAATAATAAAGGATTAGCATCTTAAAAAGAGCAAGAACTTCTTTATAATAATTACTACTCATTTAGCTCTGGCTTTTCATCTCTTAGGGATCATGTGATCCAATACACTTATTTTACAGATGGGGAAAACTAAACTTCAGGGGAGCTAAGTACATACCCAAGATCAGTTAGTAGGAGGGCCAAGGTCAAAATTCAGAATTCCTGTTTCCTGGTTTTCCCCAATAGAAGTTACTACTGTTTGAAATCATATATATATATATATATATATATATATATATATATATATATTTTTTTTTTTTTTTAAGACAGAGTCTCTCTCTGTCGCCCAGGCTGTGGTGCAGAGGCCAGATCTCAGCTCACTGCAAGCTCTGCCTCCCGGGTTCACACCATTCTCCTGCCTCAGCCTCCCGAGTAGCTGGGACTACAGGCACCCGCCACCTCACCCAGCTAGTTTTTTATACTTTTTAGTAGAGACGGGGTTTCACCGGGTTAGCCAGGATGGTCTCGATCTCCTGACCTCGTGAGCCGCCCGTCTCAGCCTCCCAAAGTGCTGGGATTACAGGCTTGAGCCACCACGCCCGGCCGAAATTATATTTTTGTATAAATACACTATATCTTAGTCATTCGAATAACATTCATTTTAATATTTTTAGTTGAGAAACAGTAAAAAACTATAAGAATCAAAAGGTTTCTATATTAAAGTTTACTTTTATCATAAAGAATTTACCTTTTATTTGTATTCAAAAGTGACTTGCTTCAAATACCTCAGTAAATGCAAGTAATTCATTTTGTTTTACATACTATTGCTTTAAAAAGTATAAATTAGTTCATCTTCTCAAAATAACTTGGCAAAATGTATTGAGTCTTAAAAATGTTCAATCATTCACCTTAGTATTTCCTGTCTGAAGGCAATAGTGCAGATTAAGATATATGCTCCAAGATGTTTAGTGCTACATTATTTAAAAGTAAAAAAAATATATATAGAAACAATAAGAAAAAGATTAATTAAATTATGGAACACCAAAGCTGTAATGCCATGTAACCACTGAATATTAAGAACAAAGTAGTTAATGACAAAGGAAAATATATAGCATAATAGCATATTAAATGGAAAATAAGACATCAATATATTTGTGGGGTACAACCTCAACTATGTAAAACATACACCGAAAAAAAAGACAAAATGTCTGATTTTGTAAAGATGGCTCCCAATATGACTTATCTTATAAATATTTACCTACAGACTTCATTGTTTTTCATAAAAATAGAAACTAGTTTCTTTGGAGTATTTCAACAGTTCAACAAATACCCCTGTTTCTCACGTGCTTCCTCTTTTCACTAAAAATTTTGCTTCAGATTTCAGTCTTTCTAATATTGTACTCAAATTTCCGGTCTAATTTCATAAAAATATTCAAATCTACTTTCATTGACTATCTAAACTTTAAAAAAAAATCATTCCTTATGTGCCTCGCATATTATTTATTATGTGTGTGTGTGATTGATTGTTTACTTTCACACTTTATTTATACTGGGCTAAAGCTGGTACAGACTGTTTTTGACAAATTCACTCTCACAACAGTTTTAGTGCTATATGAAAAAACTGGAAAAATTGTATGGCATAACTTTTTGACACTATTTGTCTAACTAATCATTGTTAGTTAGATTTTATCTTAAGTGATTTTCACTACTAGCAGGACAATGGAAAGCACTGAGAGTGCTGCAGAGTACCTATTTCTCTTTTTTTGAGAAGTGATGAAACTACCATATTTTCACATTTACAAGGAATATGGTTGAACTTGGGGGCATAGGTCACCACGTATGTATAGTGTACAACAAAGCTATTAGGAAAGAACACCTTATAGATGGAGGCTGGCCATTTCTACTGAAATCCTAATTATTATGGCAAATAATCAACACCGCTTGTTGGGGTAGATGTTGTAGGGTGTCACAACACATAGGGTCAGTTCAGATGAAGTGTTTGTGCCTCAAATAAAACACCTTTGCTTTTCTAAACAGGTAAAGATATGGTATCCTTTCAATATACAAATGACTGCAGCAAACCTTAATAATACACCTTTTTTTTTTACTGCAGTTATTAATAGATTTATTTCTAATTTCATCATCATCAGTAAAACTGTATAGTAGATCACACAATAGAGGAAAACAAGAGACGTAATAATTTTCTGGATAATACTGACTTTGTATTTGGCTAACTTTTTATACCAGTTATAAAAGTGCTTCATATCTATACAGACAGAAGAAAACATAAAGATCAAAAAGGTGGGGAGAATCACTCATAAAATTTCATTATACAAAGATAACCATTGTTGATATTTTAGTTTTAGTATTTTAAATAACATACACATAAAATGATAGTAAACTATTCATCTTTACCAAGTATTATATTAACATTTCCTTATGTCAGTAAGTATTTTTCTATAACATAATGTTTAATGGCTAACTAGTATTCTATAATATAGAGGTACCATACTTTATTGAACCAATCTCCTATTCTTAGACTTTTCTATTTTTTCTATTTTTCAATATTACAAATAACAATGTAATAAACATATTTGTGCGCATAGCCTTACACATATCCTCTATTTTCTTACAATAAACCCCAATAAGTAAACTTACTGGATCAAATAATATAAATGTTTTTGAGGCTTTGGGTAAAAATTGCTGAATTTCCCTCCAGAAGGGTTATATCTATTTACATTCGGCAATAGAAATACCTTGTTTCCTCATTGTCTGGCCAAAACTGTGTCATCACACACTCTCTACATAGAATAATAGTCTCAAATAGTTAATATGAAAATGGGAAAGGAAAGGTAACAAAAACTTAGGATAAATAAAGCTTCCTTGTTTCTATGCTTACAGACAAAGATACACTGCTGATCCATAAAGAACATACCTAGGATTGTAAGACAAAACAACTCTTTGAATAGAAATTACTAAAAGATGGCAAAGCAGACTAATTGAAAACCAGCGCAATGATAAATGTAGACATAGACTTTATTTTTTCTCTGTGACATCTGTAGAATGAGCGGACCTAAAGAGAGAGTCATTTTCCCACGGCAAGCTATTTTACTCTTTGAAACAGAAAGACAGATTTTTGTAGCCTTAGGAAACCTTCCAAATGACTATCAAATATACCTTCAGCCAAGGAATAACTTGGGAGGACCAAAAAGCCACCAATAAGTCTCCAAAATACCATGTGTAAAGACAATATTTTTTAATGTGTCAACTTATTCTCTCCAAGCACTATTCCAGTGCTAAGTAAATGATAGGAATATATAAATAAAAATCTGCATTTTATTCAATCTTTGAAAGTTTTCATTGTTTACAAAATTCAATGAAATAATGATCCCTTAAGTGAAATTTTTTGATAAACTTAGCTATCATTAAAATGCAATCTTGGCTTATTTCACTTAACATAATGACCTCCAGTTTCATCCATGTTGCTGCAAATGACAGGATTTTGCTCTTTTTATGGCTACATAATATTTCATTGTGTATGTATACCACATTTTCTTTATCCATTCATCTGTGGTTGGACACTTAGGTTGATTCCATATCCTAGCTGTTGTGAAATGCTGCAATAAACATGGGAATGCATATATCTCTTCAATATACTGATTTCCATTCTTTTGGATAGATACTCAGCAGTGGAATTGGGTCATATGGTAGTTCTATTTTTAGTTTTTGAGGAACTTCCACACACTATTTTCCACAGTGGCAGTACTACTTTGTGTTTCTACTTACAGTGTACCAACATTCCCCTTTCTCTGCATCCTGGCCAGCATCCATTATTTTTTGTCTTTTTGATAATAGCCATTTTAACTGATATCTCATTGTGGTTTTGACTGGCATATCTCTGATGATTTCACATTCATATCTGGGAGCTAAAAATGTGGATCTTATGGGGGTAGAGAGTAGAATGGTGGTTATGAGAAGCTAGGAAGGGTAAAAGGCAGGGGGATAAACAGAAATTGGTTAATAGGTACAAAAATGAAATTAGATAGAAGGAATCAGTTATAGTATTCACTGTTATAGTAGGGAGATTATAGTCAACAATAACTTACTGCATATTTCAACATAGCTAGAAGAGAAGAATTGGAATGTTCCCAACAAAAGAAAAGATAAATGTTTGAGGTGACAGATACTGCAATTATCCTGATGTGATCATTGCAGTTGTATGCTTGGATCAAAATATCAAATATATCCCTAACTATGTACAACTATTATATATTAAATTAATATTATTTTAAAATTTTTAAATGAAAATAAATAATTAGTGTGCAGTGAAAAATGCAATTTTGGCAACACTAAAATTGTACTTAAAGTGACAGTTATGAAAGCTAAAGACAGGTTTTGTCTTTTTAAAATCTAACATAGGTTCACAGATCATAAATAAATATGATTGTTAACAGCAAAAAACACCTAAAAGAAAAAACTAAAAACCCTCGAAACTCATCCTTTATTTGTCAAAAGGACTCATATGTCTGTGCTTAGAAGCACAGGCTATGGAGGCAGACTACCAGTTTCAAATCCTGGTTTTGACCTTGGTATCTGTATATATGCTTTCTGTCTCAGTTTTCTCATATGTAAAATGATGATAACCCTAGTGGAATTGTTGTGCAAGGATTAAACGTGATTATTATGTGTGAAGCAGGTAGTGCACTGCCTGTCATAGAGTAATTACTGAATATATTTTTGCTACTATCACTCTAAAAAAGATTGACTTCTTATAGTATTAAAAAAAGAAAAAACTGTATAAACTAAAATTATGAAATAATCAGACTGAATCAGACACAAAATACATGGCTAAGCAGTAGTTTCCAAGATCTGAGAATAAGAGTGAAGTCCCTTCAGAGCTCATAGAGCAGAACCTGTTTTTTAAAAAATGCAGTGCTATAACATAGCTTTTATATTCTGATGACTTTGGAGTCAAATACTGACTAAATCTTGGATTCACCAATTAGTAACCATGAGCAAGTTGAGCTTCCAACCTTAAGTTTCCTCATCTGTAAAATATAGTTAATATTGTTTTACCTCATAAAGTTATTTTGAAGGTTAAAGAAGACAATATACATAAGGTAATCAACATAGTCTAGCAAATATAAGTTCAATAAATGATATTATTTTTATTATTGTTATCATCTTCACTAGTAAGAGAAGATCCAACGGATCCTTTAAAAAGTTGATAAGCTAAATGTAGGAGAGAAAGTACATAACGGAGGAGGATCAGTTCCTTCCTCTTTCCACATCCAATGGCCATTTCTCTATCCTAATTCTCAACATTGGCAACATTTGCCTCACAATCCTGGCACACAGAAATTACTGAATAAATGTGATGGCTATATGAATGACTACCTAGTCACAAAATCCAGTAACCACTCTTTAGCCTTATTTTCAACCTGTCCAAAACCACTATGTCACTAGCTAGTCAAAAACTCTCTACAGGTTTCCTAAGCTAGTATTTGATGACCTTCATAACTGATCCTGAGAGATCTTTCCAATCTCATCAACCACTACTTGCCTTTATTTGTCAGTTACTCTGCCTAAACCCAATAGCTCACCATTCCCAATAATCATTCTGTGTTTTAAGGCCTCAAGTTTTGTTCATGCTATTACATCTGACCTTGGTTCAGATCTTAGTGCTGCCATTTAATAACCCTCGGACATTTTACCAGTTACAAAATTTCTGTGGACCTCAGTTTCCCTATCAATATAGTGTAGATAGTAACAGTATCTATCTACATAGTGTTTGTTGAAAAATTAGATTAACTAAAATTATAAAGTGCTTAATTCATAAAGTGCCTCAAATCCAGGAAATAAGAAGTACTTAACAAAAGTTCTTGTTGTTGTTGTAAGAATGCAGGCCTCTCTCCTTCATCTCCATAGTTTTAAATCCTATCTATCCATCAAAGTTTAACAAAGAACATCTTCCATGAAACCTTCCTTGACTACATGTTTTTGGTTCCACCTCCCTTTCTCAAAGCCTTTTAATCCTCGATTTTAACTTTCTGACTACTCTGAAATATTTTCACTTTCTTTTGGGCTTAATCTTGTCTTTCATTTACAATTATTAAGATCCTTAAGACAAATCATCTGTATGATTCACTTTCATATTCCTCCATCACACCTAATAAATACACTGGCAACATTTGAACTTAATATGTCCTTAAACTATGCTGTGAATCATTCAAAATGAAGACATTTTTCAGGCCACTAAAATTACCTTTCTGTGCCGGGATGGCTATTTCAAAACTCAAAACATACTTCTCTTGTTTGAGTCACCTTTGAAGCTACTCTTATGGTAAATAAAAGAACAATTTCAAAGGTGACTCAAACAAGAGAAAGATAATAAATGTCGTCCAGGAGCGGTGGCTCACCCCTGTAATCCCAGCACTTTGGGAGGCTGAGGCGGGCAGATCACGAGGTCAGGAGATCGAGACCATCCTGGCTAACATGGTGAAACCCTGTCTCTACTAAAAAAATACAAAAAATTAGCCAGGTGTGGTGGTAGGCGCCTGTAGTCCCAGCTACTCGGGAGGCTGAGGCAGGAGAATGGCGTGAACCCGGGAGGAGGAGCTTGCAGTGAGCTGAGATTGTGCCACTGCACTGTGGCCTGGGTGATAGGTTGAGACTCCATCTCAAAAAATAAGAATAAGAATAATAAAATAAATAAATAAATAAATAAATACATGTGAGGTGGCCATGTAACTGCTATCATTAAACATTTGTTCCATTGAATTATTGTTCTCTTTAGTGTATATGGTTGTAGAATGCAGGAATTAGCCTATTAAGAAGCTCTTAAATGCAATGAAAGAGTGCTTCTTAAGCCTGACTGTAAATAGAACTATAATAATTTTAAACATTCTTACTCTTGAGAAGACATTCTATAAAAATAGCCTAAGGAATGACAGCACAGACATATAAGTGCAATGATGACTATAGCAACAGAATTTGTAACAGCACACTATTGGGAAGCCTCTAAATGCTAATCAATAAATGTTTTGTTAAACATAAATGATTATACATATGTAGGTTAAAATCCTCAAAAATGACAGTTAAGAGTTGATACCAGTGTAATTTTAGATTGAGAGGATGACCAAGGAGAATTTATCTCTAAAATCATACCTCCTGAAGGATGAAAATGCAACAGTATGCAAAAGTTAAAGAAAATGAAGTTTTAAAATTATTCTTCATTTCCCTCCAAGAACAACTAGTATTGGGTATATAAGAGCAAATTAAGTAGTATGAATGAAACATCAGCAAAAAGAGTTGATTTGTAAATAATATTTAAAATCAATGCTAATTATAGGTGTGCTAAAAATCAGTTTCAGTCCATGGCACAGAACAGAAAACTTCAGAAATACAGAATAAAGGAAAATCGAAAACCATTTTCTCCTTTACTCAGTTGGCTCTAGGGATTCTTAATTTCTCTGTATTGTGAAGTTATAATATTTATCCAGTCTATATTTTGTTGAACTCCAAATATCTTTCTAGGAAAAGAAGTAATTACTATATCATATTCACATATACAAATATTTATGCTTAGTTACAATTTCACATTCAGTCTTTTTTGTTTATAGATACCTGGAGAATTAAATGGAATATTGAAATTTAGCTTAAGGTCATAATAACTTTGATTATGGGATAAAAAGATACAAAAAATTCAGTGTCGACATAATAAGATTTTTTAAATAATCTATCTCACTATCATTAACATCTAGCAGTAATTTTAAACTAAAATAATAATGACCAAAGGGGATGTGTTAACATTTCTTCCAAAGATAATTCTGCAACTTTATCTTCTGTTGACTGATGGTTACCATTTCGATTTAAAATTGGGTTAAGGTTTAAAGCCTGTTTTAAATTAATTAGGTGAACTAGCAACTCTTCAAAGAACATAAAATCAAACAGGAATCTGAATTATTCTGTCCATTAGCCTCAAACATAATAGTTTGTTATGCCCTTATGTTTCTCCACTAAAGCCTTAATCCTTTCTAAGTGAGAGGATTTTTTTTCCTGTTACTTCTAAAGTAAATTCCTCTTTTTAAATATGTACAGTATATATAGGAACGGAATGGCTTTATTCCTGTTTTTTTTTTTTTTAACAATCTGCTGTAGTTTCTGAATTTCATTCATTAAACATTTTATCGTATTTCTGCTTTAACATTGTGAGGTTTAAAGGAAGTAAAATATGGTCTTAGCCTTAAGCAGCATAAAGTATGTCTGGGGGAAAAAATACCTATGCACAAATAATAGCACAACATGTGAGTTGTACATGCAAGTTTTAAGGGAGTTAAGGTGTCTGAATCCTTGCCTTAATTAATGAGGTCTTCCATCATTAATCCCTAAATTCAAATAATTTGTTCCTCTGACCTTACAATTTTGATGTATTTATACTAAGCAACTATGATATCAGGTCATGAATAATAAATGATATGTCTCAAAGTCACACATGTTTTCAACAAAATTATTGTAGCATAAAGGTAAAGTGAGTAATAAAAGAAAAGGGGCTATCATCTGGTAAAGTGGATGACATCTGGAAAAGTCAGCTGTCTCTCAAGAGACCTCAATGATTGGTATTACTTTTGTGAATGTGCCAAGTTTTAAGTATTTCTCTTAAACCTGCACCCTAAGAAATACAATGTTGATATCTGCACTCCCATTTAGAATAATGTTACAGCATTATTCATAATGTCCACAATATGGAAACAACCTATGCATCCATGGATATACAAATAGATAGAGAAAACGTAGTATATATAGACAACAGGATATTTTTTTAGCCATAAAAATGAAGGAAATCCTGCCATTTGGGACAACCTGAATCTGAAGGGCATTTTGCTAAGTGAAATGAGCCAAAGAAACACAAATACTATACATATCACTTATATGTGGAATCTTAAAAAAAAAAAAAAAAAAAAGTCGAATTTGTAGAAATAGAGTAGAATGCTGGTTGCCAGGGGCTGAAGGGTAGGGAAAATGAGGAGATGTTGGTCAAATGGTACAAACTTTGATTTTTCATTTGTTAATTAAACTCAATAGACCTGAAAAAAATAAAGCCAGATATAGCAAAAGAGGAAAACTGCTGCAACTCTTTGCTGGATGAGATCTTGTTACGAGCACAGTTGGCCCGCAGATTTCTAGGAAGTAGACAACAGTTTACACCTCAAATTTCAGATCCATACTTTAAACTGTCACTTTCATTTTGTCATTTTTGAGGATATTTTTGTTTGAGTGAATGCTAGAGATAAGATTTAAGTTAATATCCAAAAAGTTTAAATTATTTAAAATAAACAATAGTTCTGGAATTTCTGACCAATGCATTTGCCCAGGGCTTACCCAAACGGTATAGAACAATACTGCCAGCAAACCACCAAGATGCTCCCTTTGTCTTTAAAGTTTCGAAACTGTACAGAAGTTTTGTAATTTAGGGGCCATCTAAGGTGTAAAAATCGTAACAAAATTTAAAGTGATGCTACTCGAACTTGCCTTTTTCTCCAGTTCTGAGAGAATCACTCTTTCATCTGCCTTTGGAATAAAAGGGAACATGCCAATCATCTATGAAACACTGCTTATTTCAATTTAAGCAACCTGAAAATAAATAACTGCCTTTCTACATTGTTAAAAACAATACAATTTTTTTTGCTCACCAAGATTTGTTAATTTACAATACATGGCTGCTAAGGCTGCTAACTCCTCTCCAGTCCACCACCATGGAAAGTCAAATTGTAATGAAAATTGCTTTAGCAAATGTAGCATCGAACTTGGATGAGTTCGTTAAAATTTAAACATCTGATTATATAAGGTAAAAATATACCATCTATATCTAGATAAGTCATTGGAGGTTTTTAGATCGAGTGCTCAATGCCCTACATTGGACTTGATAAATACTGCCATCATTTGCCCCTGCGACCTGCCTTTACCCATGCCATATTGGCTGCTGACGATTCCTCCACCTGATTGAAGAGTCTTTCATTAGCAATGTTAACGTTCAAAATGACTTCATTAAACTATTTTAGGCTTGGAGTCATTTGGTCTCTTTAAAACAATATTTCATATTACGTGTTAAGTACTGACTTAAAAGTTCAGTTCTCCTAAGGAACACTACTTTATATTCAAATATTTGGGGTGCAACTCACCGTAACAACATTCTATAATCATGCAGACAAGGAATATTATTCTCACAATAAAGGGAATCAAGTATGCTCAACAATCCAAATTTCAGCCCATAGAAAAATGTATTATAACACTTAATAGTCCTATATATTTTTCTTTGAATAATTATCTGTCTATATATTTACATAAAAATTTTTAAGCCTTAAAAGTGCTAATTTATAAAAAGGCAGAGGATCATATCGAAAGGCAGAGGATTCTAACATGTGGAACCACATGCTTACAAGTCCCTCCTTCTGGAGTGTCCTTTCCACAGACTCCACTGCTCTTTTCCTTTCTTTTCTTTGTTTAAGAAGAATTTGTCTTATCTCCTAAATAAAATCCTCCCCAACTTCCCCCAAACTACATGACTAACATGTCCTCTAAAGCTCCATGTTATTAACCTCATTTATTTGACATGTAGCCTACATTATTTCACATGGACACTTTTCTTTTTATGTACATGACCTCCAAATGAATAATATTTTATTTGAACTTCTATTATGTCCTTTCACCATTTACAAACTTGTTTCATAACGTTTATGTATGTTTTGTCTCTTAACCTGTAAATTCCTCAAAAGAATGGATTTCTAATTTGAATATATAAACATTCAACAAATGTTTGATGAACAAAGGATGGAAGACTTGTTTCCTACACAAGATTATCTCCTCTATGAGATTCTGCCCTCCTGAGGGCAGAAACCATATTTTATGTTTCTTGAAAATCACAGAATTGAGTATATAAGAGCTCAATAATACTTATTTACTTTTTAAAATAATGACAATATTAATTTTTAATTTTGGGGTACACAGTAGTTGTATATATTCATGGGGTACCTGAGATGTTTTGATATAGGTACACAATACATAATAATAACATTATGGAAAATGGGCTATCCATCCCGTCAAGCATTTATTCTATGTGTTACAAACAACCGAATTATACTCTTCTAGTTATTTTTTAAGGTATATTTAAATTATTTTGACTATAGTCACTCTGTTGTGCTATCAAATACTAGGTCTTATTCATTCTTGCTATTTTTTTTTTTGCACCCATTAACCATCGCCACCCCCACCCCACCCTGCACCTACCCTTCCCAGCCTCTGATAGCCATCCTTCTACTCTCTATCTCCACGTGTTCAAGGCAATATTAAATTTTACAGCCATGGGAACATAGTGTCTAATTTTCTAAATTAAATTCAAAACTTTCTAGGGAATACAACTATTGGGTTAAATCTGTAAATGAGCTTTTGATTTTCTTGATGTATAATGAAAGTTTATACTTGTATCTCACTGCATCACATTGGACTGTAGAAATTAAAGCACAATTTAAAAGACATGTATGTATCTATATGTACACATATAGTCTCTATATGTGTATGGAAATCAAATTAGAGACATAATTTGGTTTCACCACTTTCAAATTTCTTTTTTTTGAATTTAATATTATTTTACTTTAAGTTCTGGGATACATGTGCAGGACATGCGTGTTTGTTATATAGGTAAATGTGTGCCACGGTGGTTTGCTTCACCTATCAACCCATCACCTAGGTATTAAACCCAGCATGCATTAGCTATTTTTCCTGATGCTCTCCCTCTTCCAACACCTTGCCATAGGCCCCGGTGTGTGTTGTTCCCCTCCCTGTATCCATGTGTTCTCATTGTTCAGCTCCTACTTATAAGTGAGAACATGTGGTGTTCGGTTTTCTGTTCCTGCTTTAGTTTAATGAGGAGGCTTCCAGCTCCATCCAGGTCCCTGCAAAGGGCATGATCTCATTCCTTTTTATGGCTACATAGTATTCCAGGGCATTTTCTTTATCCAGTCTATTGCTGATGGGCATTTGGGTTGATTCCACGTCTTTGCTATTGTGAATAGTGCTGCAATGAACGTATGCATTCATGTATCTTTATAAAGAATGATTTCAATTCCTTTGGGTATGTAGCCAGTAATGGGATTGCTGGGTCAAATAGTATATCTGGTTCTAGGTCTTTAAGGAATCACCACACTGTCTTCCACAATGGTTAAACGAATTTACATTCCACCAAAAGTATAAAAGTGTTCCTATTTCTCCACAGCCTCATTGGCATCTGTTGTTTCTTGATGTTTTAATAATCACCATTCTGGTGTGAGATGGTATCTCATTGTGGTTTTGATTTGCAATTCTCTAATTATCAGTGATGTTGAGCTTTTATTTATATGTTTGTTGGTCGCATAAATGTCTTCTTTTAAGAAGTGTCTGTTCATGTCCGTTGCCCACTTTTTAATGGGTTGTTTGTTTTTCCTTGTAAATTTGTTTAAGTTCCTTGTAGATTCTGGATATTAGACCTTTGTCAGATGAATAGATTGCAAAACTTTTTTCCTATTCTGTCAGTGAAACTTTTGAATTCATTTCGAACACTAGTATAGGCCATGAATCCACTATATTCTTTAGACAACAGAAAAGTTTTGAGGAGTCTGGGAGCCTGGTGTGCTCAGGGCAGAGCATGTCAAAAAGAGAACCTGAATAAAGAATCTGAATGAAAATGCACCAAAAGAAAAGGTGAAAGTTCAAAAGATATATATTTTTTGCTTCATGATTTTGCCAAGAGCCTGCTGTGCTTATTGCATGGTTGTCTTGCCCACTAAAGTGTTGATTTAATAGTAAAAAATGTTGGTGCCCAAAAGCATTAATAGAAAATATAATATCTGGAAAGATCTTATTTCTTTAAAGACTATGATTTCCAAATATTAATTACAGTACTAATTATATTAAGTACAGCCTCACTTAATGACAGGGGCATGTTCTGAGAAATGTGTTCTTAGGCAATTATGTCATGATGCAAACATCATAGAGTGTACTTGAAACCTGGAGGGGATAGCCTACTACACACCTATGCTATCTGGTATAACCTATTGCTCCTAAGCTACAGACCTGTTCAGCATGTTACTGTACTGAATAGTGTATGCAATTGTAACACAATGGTAAGTATTTGTGAATCCAAACTTATCTAATCATTTAAAAGGTACAGTAAAAATATGATATAAAAAATGGTACACCTGTATAGGGCACTTGCTGTGAATGGAGCCTGCAGGACTGGAAGTTGCTCTGGGTGAGTCAGTGAGTGATGAGCGGTGAATGTGAAGGCCTAGGACATAATTGTATACTGCTGTAGATTTCATAAACACTGTACAATACACTTAGGCTACAATAAATTTTTTAAAACACTTTCTTTCTTAACCTTAGCTTACAATTTTACTTTACAAACATTTTAATTTTTTAAACTTTTTGATTCTTTTGTAACAACATTTAGCTTAAAACACAAACACATTGTACAGCTGTACCAATATATTTTCAATCTTTATATCCTTGTCCTATCATCTTTTTTCTATTTTTAAAATTTTTTGTTCTTTTTTAATTTTTACATATTTTTTGTTAAGAACTAAGGCACAAACACGCACATTAGCCTAGGCCAACACAGGGTCAGGATCACCAAGATATCATTAGGTAACAGGAACTTTTCAGCTCCATTATAATCTTATAGAACCACTATGGTATATGCAGTCCTTCAATGACCAAAATATTTCTCATATGGCACATGACCATAATAGAAAATTGAAAATCTATGGTAGGACAACCATTATCCTTACTTTCATGATTTTCCCACTAATGAAAGCCAACTATTAAATTACATTAGCTACATTGTGAATAGAAGTTATTCTTCACTTGTAAATGAAAGACTAAAGAAAGGACATAAAGGCACCAAAAGAGATACTTAATTACTATCCAATAAAAATGATATTTCTTTGCATTAAAGAAATAATTCTAAAAACTCTTCAAAATATAGTATTGATTATGAAATTGTTTTACCTAACAAATTTAGAGAACAAACCCGTGAAATAATGTAATAGTTGTGGTCTTAACTATCAAACCTCAGGGAGTACTGATGCATTGCATACTTTATCCAAGAGATGTATTTAGACTCCATTTGGGTCAATAACTATAATCATTGCATCAAAAAATATTAATTATTCTACACCAAAAAAACAAGAAAATATTACTTATTCTAGGTTATAAAATTACAACATTATAAGAGATGGCAAGAGGTCATTAAGTCAAATGATCCTGTCTCAATAAAGATTTAACACCTAAACCTTCTAAAACAGATGATTTTTCTATCCTATTTTTAGACATAATAGGGAATGAAGAGTGTTTCTTGGGTAACACTTTTAGTGTTTTCTTTGAAATTTAAAAAGTCTAAGTAATTTTCTAAGTAATTCTTTTACTATAATTTAAGCCTATTTCCTTTTATTCTTATCACTGAATAAAACACATTTCTATTGTCTTTTATGTATAAACAATAAAAAATAATTACTTTGGTAGAAAGCAGAACATTGCCTGCCATGTGTCTTAATGTGTAGGTGTTTGTATTAGTCCATTCTCACACTACTGTGAAGATATACCCAAGACTGGATAATTTATAAACAAAAGAGGTTTAACTGACTCACAGTTTCGCATGGCTGGAGAGGTCTCAAGAAACCTACAATCGTGGCAGAAGGCACCTCTTCACTAGGTGGCAGGAGAGAGAATGAGTGCCAGCAGGGGAAATGAGTGCCAGCAGTCATCACTCACTGACTCACCCAGAGCAACTTCCAGTCCTGCAGGCTCCATTCACAGCAAGTGCCCTATACAGGTGTACCATTTTTTATATCATATTTTTACTGTACCTTTTAAATGATTAGATAAGTTTGGATTCACAAATACTTACTATTGTGTTATAATGCCAGACACTTGTAAAATCATGAGATTTTGTGAGACTCACTCATTATCATGACAGCAGCATGGGGGAAACTGCCTCCATGATTCACTTAACGTCGACCTGGTCCCCGCCTTGACACGTGGGAATTATTACAATTCAAGGTGAGATTTGGGTGGGGACACAGTGCCGAACGACATCAATATTGCTTAACAAATGTCCATAAGACATTTTCTTTGGAAACTGTATAGAATAGACAGAAAAAACAGTGAAATCAGGAAAGGCTATATTAAAGCTTTAAATTGTTATAATTCAGTTAATTATGTCAATTAAAATGAAAAACATTGGCTGAATTACTCTATGACTGTTCTCTTTTATAAATCCAAGACATCATTTTAAAATTATATATTTTTCTAACTCCTAAAATAATACTTGCTTATTACAGAAAGCATAGAAAACAAAAAGAGCACAGAGAAGAAAATCTCACCTGAAGTTTTAACACACATTCATAATGTGTTATATATATAATGATAATGTATATATTTGTAACTCTTTTTTCCACTTAGCAATTCATACTGCACAAGTTCTGGTATCGTTTTAAAAGTCTTCTTAAGGCTGGAGGTGGTGGCTCATGCTTGTAATCCCAGCACTTTGGGAAGCCCATCAGCTGAGGTTAGGAGTTCGAGACCAGCCTGGCCAACATGGCAAAACCCTGTCTCTCCTAAAATAAAATAAAAACCCTGTCTCTCCTAAAAATAAAAAAATTTGCTGGGCATGGTGGAGGCTGCCTATAGTCCAGCTACTCGGGAGGCTGAGGCAGGAGAATCGCTTGAACCCAGGAGGCAGAGGTTGCAGTGAGTCAAGATTATGCCACTGCACTCCAGTCTGGGTGACAGAGCAAAACTCCATCTAAAAAAAAAAACAAAAGAAAAGAAAAGAAAAGAAACAATCAATAACAAAAAAAATGGGCAACCCAACCCTCAGGGCTGCTCTGCCTATGGAGTAGCCATTCTCTTACACCTTTACTTCCTTAATAAACTTGTTTTTGCTTTGCAAATGAATAAATAAAACAATTTAAAAAATAAAAAAGTCTTCTACAACCTAGTGCCAAAGGCAGGGCATCAATCTATTATAAAGGCATACGTATTAATTAACCATCATGATTTCTAATATTTTTCTATTGTAACCAAGTTTGTAATATAACTCCTATATATAATTTTGTCCAGACTTCTGATTATTTGTTTCCTTTGAATGAATTACTGGAAGTAAAATTTATCTGACATAAGAAATTGATGCTCCACATACATATCGTCAAACTGTCCTTTAAGAAGAATGAAACTATTAAAATCTGTACCTGTAAGTGAATGATAATGCTCTGCCCTTTATTCTTGCCTTATCAATACTAGTTATAATCAAACTTTTAATATTTAACAAATTGATATTTGAAAAAACATATCTTAATTTTGTAGAAATTTATAATTTTTATTACTATTGTAGCCATTTGTAATTCCGTTGAGAATTGCTTGTTCTTTATCCATAAGAACATTAACAATGTACTTTTAAAACTTCATCTTTCATATCCCTAAGGGATTTGATTTTAAGATTGTTTCTACAAGTGGTTTATATACTAAAAATATCAACCCTTTCAGTATCATATATGCTACAAATCTTTTTCCAAATTTGTCATTTGGTTTTTATTTGTTCTATTTTCAATCAATTCCCCTTGAACTTTAGGCAACTTAGCTTTGACCTGCTTCTCTCTCTTCTGATTTTCCTTGCTCCACTTTCCTGTTGGGGGCTAACTCCTTTGGCCCCAGAATCTCGTGTTTTATTATAGCACTTGCTGGTCCATTTTCATCACCAGACTATGACCTCCTTGAGGGCAGAGACTGTGTCTTTCTTAATATTGCAAACTTCATAGCACAAAATCTCCAGTAGAGGGATTTTTTCCTTTAGTTAACAAATTTTGTGTAAATGTAATTGGAGTTAAGTCAAATAACCTTGGATGATACAGTTATCAGGACATAAAACAAATGAAAAATTCATCTTTGTGCAGCTGTTAAAGTACAGTTAAGTCAAAGTGCTTGAACTGAAATACCAACTTCACCACTTACCAGTATACAATATTGGACAAATTGTTTAATCTCACTAAACTTCAATTTCTTTCTTTTCTTTTCTTTTTTAATTTTTTTTGAGACAGACTTTCCCTCTGTCACCCAGGCTGGAGTGCAGTGGTATGATTTCAGCTCACTACAACCTCTGCCTCTTGGGTTCAAGCAATTCTCATGCCTCAGCCTCCCAAGTAGCTGGGATCACAGGCGTGTATGACACAACCTGTATTTTAAGTTATGTAATTCCAAGCACCATGCCCAGCTAATTTTTTTTTTTTGTATTTTTAGTAGAGATGGGGTTTCGCCATGTTGGCCAGGCTGGTCTCCAACTGCTGGCCTCTAATAATCCACCCACCTCGGCCTCCCAAAGGGCTAGGGTTACAGGGGTGAGCCACCAATTTCTCTATCTGTAAAGTGAGAATGGTAACGGCAACATACCTCACAGAATGACTGCCAGGATATGAGATGACATATGTAATGCACTTAGTCCAGGGTCTAGAGCATACTAAATAATAAATGATAGCAGCTATCATTAGTTTTTAACTGGCCTATCCAGTATTGCTAAGGAGAATCATTAACCATAACTCAATAAATAAATCCCTGCTGGTAATCACCCTGAATCTAGCAAAATTGAGTTGCTCAGGCAGTAAGCAGATCAACTACAAATCATGCAAATCAATGCCTACTGTTAGGCAGACTGGCTTTATGCCTCTCTATGGGGTCCATATGCAAACTTGTTGCTTATCTTCCTACAGCATCTTAATATGCACACATCATCTGACCTCCTAACCAGCCTCTTTTTGTACCGCAGAATCAGCAACACAGGAAGATAACTGCCTATTTCTGGCTATACCACCTTCAGTGCCCTGAGTATGACACAACCTGTATTTTAAGTTATGTAATTCCAAGCATTCAACTTAAATTTGTGAAAATTCACCAGCCATGTTTTCCATGATGTGAGAACAAAAACACACACACAAAGAAACTTCATTTTATTTATTAACCTACTATGAGCCAAGCATTTTCATTTAATCCCTGCAACAAACTGGTGAGATTGATATTATTTCTATATTTTAGGGTTGAGGAAAGTGAGACAACTTCATTTTATTTATTAACCTACTATGAGCCAAGCATTTACATTTAATCCCTGCAACAAACTGGTGAGATTGATATTATTTATATATTTTAGAGTTGAGGAAAGTGAGACAAAATCATATCAAGTACCTTGCCCAAGGTAACATAGCTACATAAGTGACGACATTCTTTCTCTTTCCTTTTATAATACCCTATCCCCAGACAAATATTTTCTTTTTCTCTCAAGTCCTTGCTCAAGCTCTTCTCCAACTACGAAAAAGAATGGCCTTGTTTTCTACCTATAGCTGGGAATATGTCTTTCACTGATCTCTCCAGGGCACTTTTCCAGAAATTTTCCTAAATGAGCACAACTAGAAAAGGGAATATGAAAAACTTAAATAGACTTCAAGGAGAAAAAAAATGCAGAAAAATGGTCATAATAATCAAAAGACAGAAACAACCCAAATTTCTGTCAACAGATGAATGAATAAACAAGATGTAATCTATTCATACAATGGAATGTTATTCAGCCTTAAAAAGAAATGAAATTCTGATACATGCTACAACATGAATAAACCTTGAAAATATCATGCTAAGGTCAAGTGAGTCACACACAAAAAGGACAATTACTGTATGATTCCACTTATATGAAGTACTTAGAGTCATCAAATTCATGAAGAAAGAAAGAAGAACATTGGTTGTCCAGGCCTGAGGGAAGGAGGGAATGGGAGTTATTGTTTAATACACATGGAGTTTGAGTATAGGATGATGGAAAAGTTCCGGAGGTAAATGGTGGTAACAATTGCACAACAATGTGAATGTACTTAAAGCTACAGAATTGAACATTCAGAAATGTTTACAATGGTAAATCTTAGCCAATGTACATTTTACCACAAAAAAAAAAAATTGAATGTGGTTTTCATTTCTAACTGTAACTCTAGAGTCTATTGTCTTTCTTTATCTTACTAGTTTTACTTTTGTTTTCCCTACCTATTGCTTAAGATGTTACAAAATGATAACATTTTACAAAAATGCTTATAAGTCAAATATTATTCCTCTTTCAGTTTAATTACCATAAAACAGATTTACTGGAGTCATTACACTATAAAGTACCTAAAAGCAAAAAATTTGACTAGAGATTTTAAAACCTAAGAAATCTCTAAACATTTCAACCAACCAACAAAAGAATAGAATAAGCAATGCCATCTGCAACTTCAAGGAATGCTAATAAAAGCCTATAGGCTTTTCTTTACCCCATTCTCCTTGACTTTTCTTCTACAATTAATACAACCATCCACTATTCTTTCATTTGAAACTGTCCCTTTGGCTGGTTCTCTCACTGTTCACTAAATACCCTCTCTGCAAATTATTTCTAAAAGAAGTTTCAGTACTTAACCCTCTGCTCTTCTCCTTTATATATTCATTTATTAAACAAACATTTATTGAATTCCTCTTAGGTACCTGGTACTGTGTTAAGGGCTAGTAAACCAAATGCAGTCCTTGTTCCTCAATATTCTAATATGAGAAATAGACAACTAAATAGGAAATTTTCAAACTATTACTCAAGCTGATCTACTTTCTATTCTATTTGCCACATGATATCTGTGGTAGTCTGCTGTATAGGGGCCCCCAATCAACCATGCACCCTGTATTCACACTCTTCTGTAGTCAGTCCCCTCACCTGAATCTCAACAAGGCCTGTGACTCGCTTTAAGCAAAAAATGCAGTATTTTGTTATAAACTTATTTATAGATTATTTATGTTTATGTTATATATAAATGTCATATCAATTATATATTGCATAACATTTTATGATTTTATATATTACAAATTCATTACAAATTATGCAGGGCCAACTCTGAGCTTATGCCTTTAGGAGTCCCGGCAGCTATGACTTTTGTACTATGGGGAGCCATGAACTGCCATATAAAAGATCTGTCTACCCTACGGGAGACACCATGTGGAGAGACCACGCAGAGGGGGAGAGATTCTCAGGCTACATCTAAAGAGAGAAAGAATACCTAGCCATTCAGCTTTTCAGCTGACCCCAGCCCCTACCCAATTCCAGACACCTGCAGCCACACACATGAGAACCCACAGTAACAGCCAAAAGGCATACAGATGAACCAAGCCTATACTGCAAAATGATGAGCAAATAAAATGATTGTAAGCCATTAATTTTAGGGTAGTGTGTCATGCAGTAATAGATAAACAAAACAGCATCTCACTGAACTCAAATCCTGTAAAATTCCATTTTTGTGTCACCATTACAATTTTAACACCTAAAAATTGAATTCATTTGCCTTACCATTCAAGTTCCACCTTGAAAAAGTTAACTTCCCTTTACCTGCAATACTTACGATTCTCATAAGCATAGAGCTTTAAAAACATAATGTATACTCACTGATTTGATAATATACTAGAACTAAAGGATATTAATAAATGCTAGAACAAAATAATTCCATAGGCAAGCAAGTTTTTACAACTGTGGATTAAATGAAATTATAAACATGTCTTTACTACTAGATTTCTCTGAGACTTAGCTTGTTAAAATTCGAGAGAGGGATGTAAAATCAATATTTCCCAAACATACTCGACATGGAGTCCTTTTCCCAAAAAGTATTTGGTGGGACTGGTATTTTATAAAACACATTTTGGGACTGCCATATTTGGAAAATGGACAAAGTAAGGATGAATTACATATTAAAGTCAAGAAAAAAGAGGACAAGTCTGATTGTCCCTGAAGGTCTTCATTCTCTCAAAAGTCAAAGCAAAGTGAAAACACATTTTTAAATGTATTAAAATGTATACTGTACTTTAAAAAAAAAGTAGACAAAAAATAGAAATATCAGCTCAAGGCAGAGAGAAGGATAGGTATGACAATACTAAGAACAAACAGCATGAAACTGTAGAGGATTATGTCAACATAATTCCATGATCCCATTTTCCCTCAATTAGATTTGCATTCCAGGAAGGCAAATGCAGAAATTGAAAAGAGGAAGGAAGAGCCACTGTGACACATTAGAAGATTAAAATGTGAGAAAGCTTAGTATATTAATAAAGAGAGTATTTAAATAGCTCTAAATGTCCTGCAGGTGAAACAAGGAGTTATATGTGATCAGAAGGTGTTTATTTGAGTACAGTAACTCCTTAGGGCAGGAATCCTATAAAGTGGAGGAACTTGTTCAGTGAATATAGTAATACAAGGGCAAAGTTACTAAATTTTTGACCTAAGAAAAGGTTATCCATGTTTTGGGACATAGAAATTCAGGATTAGAAAATGTATATTAATGAAATGTATACTGAATTAAAATTCAGAAGACTTAGAACTAACTAGCCATGTTTCACTAGCTGGTCATTTAATATTTCTGGCCTCAGATCCTCACCTCCAAAATGAATATCAACTGTATATTCCTGTCTCGTTTCAAAATTCTGTGAGTCTCTGATTCTAGCTGGATAAATGCCACATGATGATTAAGTTTTTAGCAGTGCATTTGTCACCATGCGAAATGGTGACAATGAGGAATTATGAGTCATGAGCATGAATGTTGGCAGCCAACTGCAGGGAAAGGAAGATTGAGAGTCCATTATGTTCTCTATGTTAGTTATAAATGGGTTCAGGTGGATAGTAAGTGATAATGAGAATTTGAAGTAAGTGGCATCAACTTCAAGCAAGGTGAAAAAGAGAGAAGGTTGCCATTTGATATTCTTTAAGTTACATTGGATAAGCCAGTACCTCCTGGCTTCTTACTGAACTTAGGAAAGTTAAATTGAAGTTATGTCTCACTTATTGCTAAGTCATATTAATTTGTCCTTCAAGATGTTACTTGTATCTATCTCTTTCTCTGTAACTGCACTGTTAATTACCATTGCCTGAGTTCTCATCATCTCATCTGGGTTACCATGAAAGCCTTATGTGATCTCACTAACTCTATCCTTTCCTCTAAAATTCATTCTGCAGACTGCTATTAAAATAATATTCCTTATTCATTTCATAATGTGTATATATATATAAATAATACATTATATACCATTAATATGTACAATTTTTGTCTGTAAATTATACCTTAAAGCTGGGAGAATAAATTAATAAATAATAAATCAAATAATGTTTCTTAAAACTTGCTTTCTTCACATTACTCCCTTATTCAAACTTATAATGACTCCCTCTTGCCATTGATATCAAGCTTAAAACTCTCTATCAGACCCTCAAGGTCCTCCATAATCTGACCTCATCCCACATTTTCAGCCTTTACTCCCATATTCTTTGACATAAACTAGCCATTCCAGTCCAATACTTCCAACACAGGCCATCTTTCCCACACCCCTTGCCCCACTTCCCTCTCCTATTCCCTGTACACACAATGTTAGTTCCCACCTCCATTGTTTTGCTATATGTTCTATCTCTTGGAAATGCTTTATCCCACCCTGCTGATCTACTAAAATCCCATACATATCCTGGCATGTGGCTTAAATTCTAGCTCATCTAAATATTTATTTACTATTAAGTGTGAATGACAGCAACCTTGCCCTTAATAAGTTCACAGTCCAGTAGAGAAAATGAATAAGTGAATCAACAACGACAACACTCTGTGAACAGAGCTCTCTGTGAGAGCACAGAGAAGGAACATTTAAACCAGACATAGACGGTGGATCAGAAATGGTTTCCTAGATGAAGTGAACCTTCATCCAGGTCTTTATGGAAAAGAAATACAAAGGGAAACACCACATGCAAGGGCATGAAATAGCATACTGAATTCAGAAAAACTGAAGTAATTCAAGGTATATAAAAAATTGCATGTACACTTGGAAGAGGCGGCAAGGTATAAGGTTAGAAATACAGGCCATGGCTAGAGTATGATAAAGTCCTAGGTGACATGCTGAAGAGTTTGATTTTGCCCCAAAACAATGTGAAAAAATTGAAGAATTTAAGCAGTAGAATGACTACAAGTAACAAGACCTAGCTTTCAGGAAGAATATTCTGATAAAATAATAAATAAAAGAGGACTCAAAATAAAAGCAGAGAAGCCACTTGAAAGGCATTTTTGATATACTACACACACACACACACACACACACACACACACACACACATGTTGACCTACAATTGAGGTAAAAAAATAAAATAAAAGCAGATTCCAGAGAATTAGAAAGCAGAAATGACTGCATATAGTGATTGATTCAACATGAGAAACTGAGGAAAAGAATCTCTAAAGGTAACTTTAGGAACACTAATTTCAATTCTTTCTTCCTACACTACTTACAGTCTATTTTACATGTCATCATGTAATTTTGGATTGCTAATTTAATGTACACTGTTTTTACCTCCCTAAACAGACTGTACAATCATTGAGGGCAAGGACTAGCCTTTCATTTTTACCTTTTATATCCTTCCCATTACTAAGTACACTACTAAGTACTTAGCAAGTGTTAGTAAATATTTACTAAAAAGAATTTGTGCTCCTTAAGCAAAACATGATTTATTACCTTAGACTATGGGTCAGCAATAAGTGCATTTGCACACATTAAACACAATAAGCTTGAAATAAGTATTTGTTGAACTGAAAAACAACCTAGAGTACATGAGTCTTTAAATTTCCCTTGTACATAAAATATCCAAGTCACTAAACACCAGAATGACTAAAACATAAGACAGACAATTCCAAAGTTTACGAAGTATGTGGAGCAACTGGAATTCTCATAGATTACTGGTGAGAAAAAATTGATAAAACTACTTTGGAAAACTTGGGTAATAGGTACTAAACTAAATGTATTCACATCCTAACAATTTCATTCCCAGTAATATACCCAAAAGAAAGGCTTCACATGTCTATTAAAAAGAAATGTTTGACCATTCCTTCTGAAACTATTCCAATCAATAGAAAAAGAGGGACTCCTCCCTAACTCATTTTATGAGGCCAACATCATCCTGATACCAAAGCCTGGCAGAGACACAACAAAAAAAGAGAATTTTAGACCAATATCCCTGATGAACATCGATGCAAAAATCCTCAATAAAATACTGGCAAACCAGATTCAGCAGCACATCAAAAAGCTTATCCACCAGGATCAAGTGGGCTTCATCCCTGGGATGCAAGGCTGGTTCAACATTCGCAAATCAATAAACATAATCCAGCATATAAACAGAACCAAAGACAAGAACCACATGATTATCTCAATAGATGCAGAAAAGGCTTTTGACAAAATTCAACAGCCCTTCATGCTAAAAACGCTCAATAAATTCGGTATTGATGGAACGTACCTCAAAATAATAAGAGCTATTTATGACAAACCCACAGCCAATATCATACTGAATGGGCAAAAACTGGAAAAATTCCCTTTGAAAACTGGCACAAGACAGGGATGCCCTCTCTCACCACTCCTATTCAACATAGTGTTGGAAGTTCTGGCTAGGGCAATCAGGCAAGAGAAAGAAATCAAGGGTATTCAGTTAGGAAAAGAAGAAGTCAAATTGTCCCTGTTTGCAGATGACATGATTGTATATTTAGAAAACCCCATTGTCTCAGCCCAAAATCTCCTTAAGCTGATAAGCAACTTCAGCAAAGTCTCAGGATACAAAATTAATGTGCAAAAATCACAAGCATTCTTATACACCAGTAACAGACAAACAGAGAGCCAAATCAGGAATGAACTTCCATTCACAATTGCTTCAAAGAGAATAAAATACCTAGGAATCCAACTTACAAGGGATGTAAAGGACCTCTTCAAGGAGAACTACAAACCACTGCTCAGTGAAATAAAAGAGGACACAAACAAATGGAAGAACATACCATGCTCATGGATAGGAAGAATCAATATCGTGAAAATGGCCATACTGCCCAAGGTAATTTATAGATTCAATGCCATCCCCATCAAGCTACCAATGAGTTTCTTCACAGAATTGGAAAAAACTGCTTTAAAGTTCATATGGAACCAAAAAAGAGCCCGCATCTCCAAGACAATCCTAAGTCAAAAGAACAAAGCTGGAGGCATCATGCTACCTGACTTCAAACTATACTACAAGGCTACAGTAACCAAAACAGCATGGTACTGGTACCAAAACAGAGATGTAGACCAATGGAACAGAACAGAGTCCTCAGAAATAATACCACACATCTACAGCCATCTGATCTTTGACAAACCTGAGAGAAACAAGAAATGGGGAAAGGATTCCCTATTTAATAAATGGTGCTGGGAAAATTGGCTAGCCATAAGTAGAAAGCTGAAACTGGATCCTTTCCTTACTCCTTATATGAAAATTAATTCAAGATGGATTAGAGACTTAAATGTTAGACCTAATACCATAAAAATCCTAGAGGAAAACCTAGGTAGTACCATTCAGGACATAGGCATGGACAAAGACTTCATGTCTAAAACACCAAAAGCAACGGCAGCAAAAGCCAAAATTGACAAATGGGATCTCATTAAACTAAAGAGCTTCTGCACAGCAAAAGAAACTACCATCAGAGTGAACAGGCAACCTACAGAATGGGAGAACATTTTTGCAATCGACTCAGCTGACAAAGGGCTAATATCCAGAACCTACAAAGAACTCAAACACATTTACAAGAAAAAAACAAACAACCCCATCAAAAAGTGGGCAAAGGATATGAACAGACATTTCTCCAAAGAAGACATTCATACAGCCAACAGACACATGAAAAAATGCTCATCATCACTGGCCATCAGAGAAATGCAAATCAAAACCACAATGAGATACCATCTCACACCAGTTAGAATGGCAATCATTAAAAAGTCAGGAAACAACAGGTGCTGGAGAGGATGTGGAGAAATAGGAACACTTTTACACTGTTGGTGGGATTGTAAACTAGTTCAACCATTATGGAAAACAGTATGGCGATTCCTCAAGGATCTAGAACTAGATGTACCATATGACCCAGCCATCCCATTACTGGGTATATACCCAAAGGATTATAAATCATGCTGCTATAAAGACACATGCACACGTATGTTTATTGCAGCACTATTCACAATAGCAAAGACTTGGAATCAACCCAAATGTCCATCAGTGACAGACTGGATTAAGAAAATGTGGCACATATACACCATGGAATACTATGCAGCCATAAAAAAGGATGAGTTTGAGTCCTTTGTAGGGACTTGGATGCAGCTGGAATTCATCATTCTTAGCAAACTATCACAAGAACAGAAAACCAAACACCGCATGTTCTCACTCATAGGTGGGAACTGAACAATGAGATCACTTGGACTCAGGAAGGGGAACATCACACACCGGGGCCTATCATGGGGAGGGGGGAGGGGGGAGGGATTGCATTGGGAGTTATACCTGATGTAAATGACGAGTTGATGGGTGCAGCACAGCAACATGGCACAAGTATACATATGTAACAAACCTGCACGTTATGCACATGTACCCTACAACTTAAAGTATAATAATAATAAATAAATTAAAAAAAAAAAAGAAATGTTTGAAAATATTCATATTGGTTTCATTCATAACAGCCAAAAATGGAAAAATCCAATGTCCATCAATAGTAAAATAGAGAAATACATAAATTGTGGTATATTCATATAATGAAATACTACATAGAAAAAATAGTAAACCATTCAGTGTAAGAACATGGATGAATCTCACAGACATAATGATATGCAAAAGATGTCACACACTAGAGTTCATATATATTATTTCAATGTGTATGAAACTCAAGAAGAGGTAAAACTAATCTATGATGATAGACATTGGAATAATGGTTATCTGTGGTTGAAGGTCATTGACTAGAAAGAAGCATAGAGGAGTCTTTTGGGTGTGGGAAAAGTTGTATGCCTTGATCAGAGTGATGGTTACATAGACATACGTATTTGTGAACATTCAAATACACGCATAAGATTAATGCACCTTATTGTATGTATATTATAAATCAATAAAAGTTTTAAAAATATCTGTATCCTCTCTCACTTTGGCATTAATAAAATCAATTTTTTCTATACTTATTTAAAACCATTTCTGAGGGGAACTGATGAGCATTCAGCTTCATGTATACAGTACTTCCTCTCTATAAATAGCAAAAATGACCAAGTTTTTAAGGAGGCAAAGCATTTTATTTATCTCTTAGGAGATATCAGAAGTCTTCTGAGTTCAAACACAATGCGCTATTCTCGTTTTGTACCTTGTCACGTCCCAACTTCCCAGATTCATGATCTAAGCCAATAATCCAGATTAGGACAGATATGGGTCCTCAGAGGAATTCATCTGGGCCTAAAGGAAGTCAGGTTATGAGGAAAGATGTATCTCTCTAAAATTAGCATTTAAAATGCACAGTGAAAAAAGATAAAAGCAAGAAAATGATGTGAGTGAAAATAATGGGCAAAAAAGGCCTCTTATCTAAGCCTTTGGAAGTTAACAGACCCCATGAGCAGGGTAGATGAAGAAAGGAAGGACAATGTGATTTCAGGATATAACTCTTGCCCTCCCTGTGATCTATTACGTTTTCCTAAAGTAACATTGTACTGCCACGGTAAGAATCATAGACAGAAAAGTCCCATGTGCCATTGTGAAACTGTCCAAGTTCATTTCTGACTGTGTCATTCACTAGCTTTGCCAAATCTTGCTGCCACTTAGTTCTCTATGTATCAGTTTTATCATATATAAAACAAATGCAGTAACAGAACCTATCACATGACTTATTTTGAAGATTAAATGAGATAACTGATATAAAGCCCTAAGATAAAGATTTGTACATAATAAGTGCTTGATAAATGCTACCTCCCACTACTTGTCCAAAAATTTATAGAAATTCTGGGAAAACTCTCTGAGTGTCTTCCCAATTCATATTGAACTGAATATTTCGAAGGAACATTCTGTAGCAGTATGTTCTTGAAAAATATTCTGTATCTCAAGAATAAGATATCTTGTTAAGTATATTTGTAATAGTTTTCTGGTGTTCTGAAGAGCACCAGCCTCATCAAATATTAATAGATATTTGTCTTAGTCCATCTGTGTGGCTATAAAAGAATGCCTGAGGCTGGGTGATTTGTAAAGAAAAGAGGTTTATTTGGCTCCTGGTTCTGCAGGCTGTACAAGAAGCATGGCACCAATATCTGCTTCCACTGAGGCATCCAGGCTGCTTTCACTCATGGTGGAATGCAAGGGGAGCAACATATGCAGAGGTCACATAGTGAGAGAGGGACTGAGAGAGAGAGGAAGAGGTACCAGGCTCTTTTCAGCAAACAGCTCTCAAGAAAACTAAGAGTGAGAACTCACTCACTTCCACGAGAATGGTACCAAGCCATTCATGAGGGATCAACCCAAACAACCCAAACATCACCCACCAAGCACCACTTTCAATACTGGGGATCAAATTTCAACGTGAGATTTGGCAAGGCCAAACAAACCATATCAAAACCATTGCAATATTATGCATATTTTAAATTGTGTAATCAAATAAACTGTTACTGTAGAGCCTTTAATAGGCTAAGAGGTGATATATTTATAGCATTTACCCAGAATCACCAAACAGCTCACCCTGCAGGGTTCCATTTACATAGAACTACAAACATGAGTGCAGAGCATGGCAGCCCTGCATTTTCTAAATGTACCTGAAGATTTTTCTGTGAAGCAACTTAAGTTACAGCTAATTCTTAGAAACTTTGAATTAAGGTAAATTTCTCATATCAATTCTTTTCAACATGTCGATATATAAAAAATTAAACGCTCCAAAGTAAAGGGACAGCTCATTCCATTTTGTAATAATTACTCTCAGTTTATGTCAATAGAGTACTTAAAACTCAAATGCCTTAGCCTCTAGAATAAAGAACTTCATTGAATTTATAACATAGTTTTAAAAATCTGTCCCAGCTACAAAGTGAGTTTCCTAAATAGAAAATACAACCAAATATTACCATACCACCTAAATTTGCCATAAAATGTGAAAGTAAGAAAAAGAAATGAGAAGTTTGACATACAAATACCAGCAAAAGTCTAGCAAAAAATAGGCAATAAATAACCAGATTATTTTAAATGGCATTTCAACATCCGCATCCGCATTCCATGACAGAGCCCACAGTCTTTTCAGAAGGGATATAAACTAGTCATTCCCATTCTCCCTGATCCCATGTTATATTGTAAGGGCTACCAAGAATCTCAAAGTAACACTATTTTGCAGATCTGTCTGATGCAGAAAGTAGTTCTTAACTTTTGGTGGATTATGGGCTCCTTTGATCATCTGATGACAGCTTTCTGCCCACATAAGTATACAAGGCATACCCACAAAGTGTTTACCTACAATTTCAAGTGATTCCTGGAACACTTGAAATCCACCCATGATCTTTGGTCCTGAGGTTCTAGTGTAGCAATTTAGCATAAATGATGTTTTCCAAGCCCGGCTGACTAAAAAACAGAATTCTGATTTTAAATGAAAATCCAAAAGGAAAAAGTATATGATTTCATTGAGGGCTTCAAATACTTGTGGGAGAAGAATTTAAAATAGGCATAGAGGAACAAAGCCATCTTGATATAAGATGTTTATATTGAAATGACTTTTAAAAATAAACAGCATATGCTGTGCATGTTTTTCATGATTTTTCAGTAAAAGTGAAGAAAAATAACTATTTATAAATGAACTATTAACTATTTTATATTTAACAAAATGTAGAAATCATTTAACAGAAAATATTAGAAAGAAAGGTCCATGGAATTATAAAAGTATAGAATTCTTTAAGGTTTTAAAAGGAGCTTTAAAAAGATCTAGTAGTCCTCTTATTTTACAGCACAAGGAAAAAGTCAACCCATAGAAGTCAAGAGCTTTGCACAAAGTCATGGTTAACAGTAGGAGCATATGTGGTTTTTTTACGTTTACATCTCATTTTTTTAAATCCTATAGCTGTTTCCCAAAATAAACATTAATGAAGCTGATTTTTTTATTCTTGGAAAAATTATTATTTGAAAAATGCTACCAAGGCAAGACATGGATCCTGGGAAACCTGGGGTGCCGTTTCTGTGCTATCTGAGCTGGGCAGATGCCATGTGACAAGGCTTCAGGTCTATTCTCCCTCCATCAGAAAGATAATCACCCTCATGAAGATCATCTATGGCATCTTTGGAGAATAAAATACAAAAACAGAGTGGGAGGAAACTCATGAGGTTTCAAGAAGGCCTCAGGGTCACAATTAAGTCAGTGATCAGGTAGGAGTTGTCCCCTCAAGTAGCATTATCGATGCTACTTCATATTAAAATTAAATATTAAATGCAATGCCAATGCTACTTCACAATGCTATGAGGTAGAAATTTTTATCCCATTTACAGATAGAGGCACTGAAGTTCAGAGAGGTTAAGGTATTTTTCTCAAGTCATACATCTAGGAATATTTCAAATTCAGACCTGCATAAAGCCACATTCCATATCAATTTAGTGCACCACACTGCCTTCTTAGGAGTTGATAAATGAATACATATCCAATTAATGATTCTTACAAGCATGTTTTTAATCATTTTAGCTGATATTAAATGTGATTGTTATATTAAAACTTACCTATTTTTAAATGTGGATTTTTTCAAATATATTTGTTAATGAACTTCATTTTGCTTTGTTTTGAGATGGAGTCTTGCTGTGTCACCCAGACTGGAGTATAGTGGCGTGATCTCAGCTCACTGCAACCTCTGCCTCCTGGGTTCAAGCAATTCTCCTGCCTCAGCCTCCAGAGTAGCTGAGACTACAGGTGTGCACCACCACGCCCAGCTAATTTTTGTATTTTTAGTAGAGAGGAGGTTTCACTATGTTAGCCAGGCTGGCCTTGAACTCCTGAACTCAAGTGATCCGCCCACCTTGTCCTCCCAAAGTGCTGGGACTACAGGTGAGAGCCACCATGACCAGTCATTGTTAATGAACTTCTAATTCTCATTTTTTAAAATGTATAAATACTTAAATACTTTATACCCAAGATTCTTGTGTTTCAAGGAAAGCTTTTTAATTTTTAAGTGGCATTTTAATGAAATAGAGAAGCAAAGGTACATTGTTTATTTAATCTATTTGTCAAAGTAGATGATATTCATCACTGCTAGGAAAATCTTACCAGATTGTACCTTTTATAGAATTTTGAAAAAGTGTTTATTCTTCCCCTTCCCTCACATACTTCCAGTCAATTATTTTAAAATAATGCTAACTTCTCTTTTTAAAAATACTACCTACATTGGGAACCATGATTACAATTTCACTCAGGTATTTCTATCAAATATTTCAGAGTACACCCTGACCTTATGGAACTGACCCTCACAACAAATCCATCATCAACTGGAATCAAGGGAATGCATTGTGTGACTTATTTTAGAGACAAGGAAACTAAAATCCCAGGGTCATAGGGTGAGTTAGGGAGAGTCCAGATACAACCTCAGACTCTTTCAACACTCATCCATGAATGTTGTAGTGAATTCTGTTGTTAGCTATTCCACTACTTCAACAAGAGTGTTAGCTGGACATTTAGTGTATCAGTAAGTAAACAGTTAATCCCCCTCTCCATGGCGCAGTTTCCTAGTGCAGTAATACTGGACTCACATATGCACATGATATACGCATTAGCCTGAGACTCAGAAAGCTCCAGAATGGTTTGACCTTTATTTGATGACCTACAAATAACTGTCCTCATTTCCAGAACTGTACCATCCCAAAATGTTTTTCTTTTACCTTGTACTTCTGAATACATATTTTTAACATAGCCAAAAGAAGGACAATTAAATGAAAAAGATCAAAAATCCATTCACATAGTTATACTTAAAGAAGTATAAATTTGGATATTCCCTTTGATATAATTTGGCATTGGGATTTAATACTGACTCAGAATTAGATTAATAATTTAAATCATGAGGTTAATGCCTATGACGCGTTTTGCTAAATTGTGAATTGCTGTTTTATATATAATCTTGAAAGGACAGAAGCTGATATGCACAAAGCTAAGTAATGCTGCATGAAATGTTTCTATCACCCCTCGAAGTAAAAGTTGATGAAGAAAATCAGTAAGACAAAGATATAATTCAATCAGAAAGACTGTGGTCTCTAATTAAAAAAAAAAAAAATTTAGACAGGGTCTTGTTATGTTGCCCAGGCTGGTCTTGAACTCCTGTCCTCAAGTGACCCTCCTACCTCAGCCTCCCAATATGGTCTCTAATTTGAAAAAGCCAGGAAGCAGGAGTACATGGTCACTTCATTCCTTATTAATTTTTTTTTTGTTTTTTTAAACATTAAATTTTGAAAGGCACTCTTTAGATATTTCTCAGGTTTGTAAAAATGCATGAAGAAGAAAAACTGATTATTATAATATTAAAGTTTCCTTTTCAAATTACTCAAATCTTATTTCATCTCTAAAGAGGTCACCAGGGCTGTTATGCTTAAACAGTTTAGACCATGTCATTCTGCTCTCAAAAGCCATCAGGTCTTTAATGAACTGATCCCAAACCACTTCACCCAACTGCACTTCTCAGTACATCCCACCATGTACCCTACATGCTTATCATGAAAGCTTGTCCACACCCCCCGTTCTCTTTTTCACAAATTCCTTTTAAGAGTCAAAGCTCACCTCAAATGCAGCTTTCTTGATGAAGCAATCCCTAATTCACACAATCAAAATAAAACAGTCCTTTCCCCTCATCACCAAAACACATTATCTTCCCATTCTTTAAGAACCTGTTTTCCTTTGGCTTGATTTATAGGGTTTTTTGATCATTCTCAAATGCAAGTTCCTTGATATCAGAGATAATTTTTAGCTATCTATCTGTCACCTCTAGTACCTAGCACTATAACTATAATTTAAAAGCTATAAATTTCCTAAACTCTGAAATGCTATGAGAACGTTTAACAGAGTTGGATTATTTTCAGACAATGTTTTGTCTGTTTTCTTTTTTATTTTAGATTTAGGGGTTACATACGCAGGCTTGTCACATAGGCTTTTTGCATGATGCTGAGGTTTGGGGTATGAATGATCCTGTCACCCAGGTGGCGAGCATAATACCCAACAGGTAGTTTTCCAGCTCTTGTCTCCCTCCCTCTCTCTCTTCCCTTCTAATAGTCCCCAGTGTCAGATAATTTTTGAATTTACATTATATTTAACACAAGAAAGGTAAAAGAATTGTTCCTCGTGTCAACTAATCAAATCAACTGATTGTCTCAGTCTATTAGTGTTGCTATAACAAAATACCTGAGACTGGGCAATTTATGAACAATAGAAATTTATTTCTCACAGTTCTGGAAGTTATTACGGTGCTGGCAGGTTTGGTGTCTGCTGACAGCCCATCCTCTCTGCTTCCAATATGGCTCCTTGTTGTTTCATCCTCTAGAGGGGATGAAGCTGTCCTCACATGGTGGAAGAATTGGAAGGGAAGGAACCTCTCAAGTCCTTTTATAAGGGTCTTAATTCTATCCATGAGGGCTCTGCCCTCATGGCATAATCATCTTTTAAAGGACCCACCTTTCAATACTATCACGCTGGCAATTAAGTTTCAACATACGAATTCTGGGAGACACATTCAGACCATAGAACTGATATTTACCAACGATCTGTTATCATTGTAGCTGTTCAGTACCAAATTATTGGGGAAAAGATACAAAGAAGTAACGGCCGGGCGCGGTGGCTCACGCCACCACTTTGGGAGGCCGAGGCAGGCAGATCACGAGGATCACGAGGATCACGAGGTCATGAGATCGAGACCATCCTGGCTAACACGATGAAAACCTGTCTCTACTAAAAATACAAAAAAAAAAAAAAAAATTAGCCGGGCGTGGTAGCGGGCGCCTGTACTCCCAGCTACTCGGGAGGCTGAGGCAGGAGAATGGCGTGAACCCGGGAGGCGGAGCTTGCAGTGAGCTGAGATCCGGCCACTGCACTCCAGCCCGGGCGACAGAGCGAGACTCCGTCAAAAAAAGAAAGAAAGAAATATTAAAATGGGACCTGCATTCAAAAAGAACACTCAGCAAGGAGCATACGCGTGGCTCAGATGAACACAATAGTCTCTTAGAGGAGGAAGCCATATCTTTACACTTAGTGTGGTCTGAGAAAGCTACATAGAAGAGGCAGGTTTGATCTGGACCCTGGAGAATTTAATTTCCTGACTACAGGAGATGTCATACTGAAGTAGAGAGAATTATGTGAGAAAAATATGAAAGTATGGAGAGAGACATGCTTAAGAGAAGTAAGATTATTTTTTTGCAAAACTAAGAAACGGAAACTGGGTTGGACCAAACTATAAAAACACTTGCAGAGTTAACCTCATGACCTAATAATACCTTGTTAGTATTTATAAACCTATATTATAAATACCCCATAATAAATACCTTGTTAGTACTTATAAAAAAGATTACTAAGGGAGTAAATTATGTACCCACAAGATAAAACCTGGCCAAGCACAGAAAGGACTCAAAACTTGAGATGTAGGAAGAAGTGAGGGATCAAAAATTCTAATACCCTTGCCTCATTCATTCTGGAATGACTGGAAAACTCAAAATCTAGACCAGCAGAGTTTGCATATTTAATGAAAAGGGAAAAGAGAAATTGCCTCCCCTTATATCCAATGCCTAGACCATAGTAAATGCTCAATAAATCCTGTGGATGAAAAAAAAAACAAGGAAGATGAAAGGGAGGAAGAGAAGAAAAGAGGGAGGAAGAGAAAAAAAGAAAGGGAGGGCAAGAGAGCTCTGAATAGCAGCAACTTAAAAGGTGCCTTCTCAGAAAATTAGATACTGGGAAAGACCCTAAACACTAAAATAATAAAGATAACATTATTCATTACTGTGGGCCAGACACTATTATAAGCACTTTACATGTATTAATTCATCTGATCTTCACCACAACCCACCAAGTGAGTATAATTATTACACAAATTTATTGATACAAAAACTGAGGATCAGAGAAATAGCAAGACACACACAGACAGTAGGCAATGGAGTCATGATTTTAACAGTTTAACATCAGATCTTGGATTTATAACCCTGAAAAAGAGGTTATAGTTTTCTTTAGTCTTTGCAGAATATATCAAACCACTGCCGAATATAACAAACCATGGCTTCATAATAAGTCTATTTAGTTTCACTGTGTCACCCAATTGGAGGCCTGGATTGGTATTCTAAATAATTCAACTCACTATTTTGTATACAGTGGAAGCAACAAGCCTCATCTTTAAAACAAAAATAAGAGCAACATATTTTCCTCTGCCTGCCCTAAATAAATAGTGATGGTTAATCATATTTTAAAATATCAACTATGCCCTATGTTTATATACCACATGATTTTATTACCAATTTACTATTACAAAATGTTGTCCATCACTATAAAATGATCTCTCCATCAAAGTATGTTACTAACATTAGCAATGTATATAATAGTATTTGTCTGACAAATTAATTGTACCAAAAGTAACTATGGCATATTTAATTACCAAATTATTCTGCTTGAACCTGAAAAGAGGCAGTCCAATAAAACACTAATCCATATTTATGTTATATATGTGTGCATGTCTGTGTGTTATATGTACATCTCTATGTGTGTGCGTCTGTGTATATATATAAATCCTTAAATAAATGAAACAGACCAAGTGACTTTTTACTTGGATATATCCTTCACTGTTCCTCATAAGCAATGTTTGCCTACAAAGGCCATAAATCCTACATGATCCCATAATCCCAATTTGGTAGGAAAGACATTGAATTTAGCTGTTTCTTCATAAAAATAAAAGACAGTCAAACTAGAGGGCTAAAAATAAATTGTTTCATCTGATATACTGAAATTGTTACATAGTCATACAGTTTGTGTCTAGCATTTCAAATGATATTCAGAAGCTAATTTATCACAAATACTGACAGAAGGCAAGCTTCAACATGAGGCAGATATAAAATAATTCATTTAAAGTAGGGAAAATACCTTCTACACAAAATTCTTATCATAAAGCTTGAAAAGCTAGAACTTGATAGCATGACACAATGCACATTTAATAATGAATTAAGGCATTCTTTAGAACATTCAAAGTGAAATAAATTGAAAGGTGAAAATGCAGCCTTAGCTCTCTGCACAAACTAAATGTAGAGAACCAGGAATAAAGATAAATTAATCCATTTAGAAATCTTCTATAAAAGACTCCACTAAAAAGGGTGAAATTTTGCATATCCATATTCTCTGGGAATAAAAAAAAATCAAGTAATGTGTTCCAAAAGACTATATTATAACTTAAATATATTCCAACATATGAAAATTGAAATATATGTAACGAAAGTTATGGATTCCCTGCACCAGTAAAACATATTTTGGAAAGAAAAATCTCCAGATGTCATAGAATCATAAGGTTGATAAAACACTATCATCTAATATTTGAAGTCCCTGTTCAAAATAATCGAAAGTGATCACGTGTTCTCTAGTTGATTACTTCTAGTAGTGAGAAACTCACTACTTCTGAGGCTGCCTGCTCCACTTTGGGGTAAACTGTTTCTCTGTATAATCTACTCTCTGGCTCTAGTTTTGTCCTCTTGTCACAAACAGAGTCAACCTAATTCTTCTACATGAAAGTCCTCCAGATCATTTCAAACAGCTATCATATCCTTTTGGCATTCTCTCTTCTCCCAGCTGAATTTTCTTGATGCCTTCACCCATTCCTTAGAGGAATATTCAAGTTTCTTCCCCTCTTCCTCTCCCCTTTAGCTGCATTTATCTTAACTGCAAAATTCTGGGATATAGTCAGACCTGAACAGAACTCATGACAATCTGACATTCCATACTTTAATCAGTGGAGTATTTCAAAGTTTTGTTGCCAGAGTTGTTTATTAGACAACTAACATATATACTGCAACTACAATTTTTCTGTTACCAAAGCAACATGTACCAGCATTGCTGCTATGAATAATAATACTTTTTCTGAAACTACCTTTAAAGTGAGTTTATAAGTATAGAAAATAAAGATCCTGTCTCATACCATACTTTTGTTTGATTGTGTCTTTATTATTCTATTATTATTATTTTAAACAAGAATGAATTTACTCTGTTTAGCTACCTCATACAACATATTTTATTCTGAGTGATTTTTGGTTCTTTTAAGAAACTAAATATAACTTCAAAATATGAAAATCTGCTACTACAATCATAACAGTATATCATAGGACCTGAAGACAAGTCCCAAAGAAGAGCAAAAGTAGTTTGAATGATGGCAGTATTACTTGAGAGTTGCAATATACACACACACATGTAAATATATATTCAATACATAAATATATTTTCTCAAAGTAACTGCTACAACTCATTGTGATAGGTACATTTTTATCAATGTTATAAAAGTCCACAACACTAGCTTATGGCTGTAGATTACACTGGACATATGGCTGAAAAGTTATGGATGTCACAGTATCTTCCCATCCCACCCTGTGCAATGTCAAATTAAAGCTTACTTCTTGTTGCTGAATAATAAATGATTAAGTGTTTGTATCTGATAACCTTCTTCAAAGGTCTTGTCATACTTTATTGCAATTATTAATTAACTTATCTTCCCCACTAGAGTCTAAGCCCTTGGAAGGCAGAGACATTAGTTTTCACTTCTGTTTGACCAGCTCCTAGAACAGAATCTGGAACACAGTAATAATTTTTGCAAATATTTGTAATATTTGCTAAAATAAAATCATAAAATTAGACAATTTATCCATATTTCTCCTTGCCTCATTTTTCAGTAGGATGAAGAAAACAAGGTAGAAATAGAACCCAAACCCAGATGCAGGGTGCTTAAAATTCTGAGCTCGATTATATCACTCAACATAATGCAAATGAAAGGCTTCACATTGAGGTGAATACACCAACTGCACGTCTACATTTATTAGCCCAATATCAATAACAGTGATCAATCTCATTATAGATACTCCTTCCAATCTCAACAGTTCAAAAAGTCAATTTTTAACGTTAGAAATGTTTATCATTCACATCTTAAAACTAAAAAAGACTGCATACCAACCCAATAGTGTCAAGGTAACCAAGTCTATTAATAGAATATAACTTATAAGCAGTAAGTGTTACTATTAAATGGTTCATGGCATTTTAAAAATCATTAACATGAGCAGAAATATATTTACATAAATTACATTGTTTCTTTCAAGCTATTATTAACTAGAACATGCATTTCAATAGACTTCTGGAAAGAATTATAGTATGTTCCAGTAAGTATATAGCAAATCTTTAAGAACTCCTTCCATATTAAATGTCTCATACTCTTTATTATTTGTTATCTGAGAAATACTAGCTCATGAATTATTCATAATATCAGCCAGCTCTGTTACATCAGGTGTCAGATTTATCTAGAGGTAGAAAGTGCTGAGTTTTACATGAAGTATTCATTAAACTTAGTGAACTCATTAAAGTATGTTAATTAGGTAGTAGACAAAGAAACTTGGTATTTGGTAGAGATTGGGCCCTATTAATACCTTGCTTTGTGCTAATACCTTGGCTGCAGTTTTTCCCCCTTAATGAGCACAGGGAAAAGCTGATTATTCCAAACGCAGAAAAAAAAAAAATCACATGTGTTACGTGTTGGAAAAATTGCCCCAGGTGACAAAAAGAAACACATACCAAAGGAACTGGCACTCTAACAAAGAGAGTATCATTTCAAAGCTTCTAAAATTTTACTTGGTACAATATTCTGTCATGAGAAAACTACAGGTTAATTTGGATATTATCAAAAACAGTTCATTATTTGCAATTGCTGTTTGACTAGTACAGCTTTTTCATCTCAGTTCAGATTGGCCTATATAAAAAATACATGATACCTGTCCTTCTTTTATTATTTTGGATTTTTTAACATTAAAAATTTAAATACCCGAGAATATATGTGTTCATTTATAGGTAAGGCAAAAGAAATAACAAGTAGCATCATTACAATAAAACAATTTCCTATGAAATGAAAGCTTTTCAAATACTATATTAATATAGCCTTTATATATTTTACATATATATATAATATAGTCTATATATAGGATTTTCCACAAAAAGACCTGAATTTGAATATAGAAAGAGCAAACATTTGGATGCTCGTGACAACCAATACACAAATTGTACTGAAAAGACGGCCTCTGGACTCTTTCTAGTTTTATTAGCTACCTCCAAGATTGCCATTCAAATCACACAAGCCAATTTCTATGGCTCAGTGTTATATGTGAAGTTTGCTTGTGCAAAATAATTTGTATATTTAAATTAGGTATATTTTTGAAAATAAAAATAAACATTTCTTTCTAGCTGTCAAATAGCTTAAGATTTGGCCATTTTTTAGAATTGTGTCTACTACTATATATTCAGCCCATAATTGAAATCCCCAGAGCCCAACATGAATAGTGAAATCAATCAATATTCAAATATGCTTTTTTTTCCCACAGGACTTCACTTATCTTGTTTTTTCCTATTTCCTCTTCTTCTTTGCAAAAATTAACACTTCACACAGAATTTAACTACATAAACAAAATGATTCCACCAACATTAGAACAAAAGTGTCATATTTAGTTAGTAATCCAGAACATCACAGTGGGCTCCAATCAAAATATTATTCCATTCATGCTGTAGTCAAGACTAAAATATCAATTTTACCTTTGTCATCATTACACTACGTAGCCTCTCAGATATATGATCTTGAAAATGCACAGAATTGAATGAAATAAAATGAACTCTTTTGAAAAGTCAAAGAGCATGATTATTTCAACTTACCAAAGTAGCATTGATCAAAAGCTGCTATTTTTGGATTGAACCCATCTTTCATAGGATGGCTTCAGTTACACTCCTGCAATTCTACTTAGAGAAATACATTCTTCAATCTCTGAAATAACTTGCATACTAAATGTCATACAAGATTTTTCTAGAAATATATTTTAAATTTTAACTGTAGCACATTTATTAAAGTTAAATAAAAATATTAAATAGAATTTTGTGATGTTGCCTCTGCTTCATAGACTATTTGCCAAAGCTTCAAAAGCTCACATAAAAAATTATGTTCATTAAGGAAACCATGTGTATATATAAATAAGGTATATGAAATTAAATGCAAGTAAGCTAAAGGAGTTGGCTTTGCCCATAAAAGCAAATATGGGTACTATATAATTCTCTAATGTTATATCAACTCAAAACCCCAAAAATTGGAAAAAAAACAAAAAGAGAAAAATCCCTAAACTTAGACAATAAGTCAATATTTTCCATAAATATTTTCATTCTAAGTCCTAATATTCCTCTCACAGCAGTTTTAAAAGAGAGCAATATTATGGGAAAAGTCTATTTTCAAATATGAACTAAATATCTAAGTGATCTAATATAGTCTAGCAATGATGCCATAGCCTGTAAATATACTAAAAATACTTTATTTACAAGAAGCCACTGTAATAGAATGCATAATAGCTCCTGCATGTGTCATTATATTTGATTACAAATTCTAAAAACCATTTTTTATTGGTTCACTCATTACATATTACATATTCAATCTGATCTTGTATCAACATTGTACAATTCACCAAGGTTTAAATACAAATACTGTCCTGATTGTTTGTTAGCTCAAGTGACTTTTAGTTATGAGTTCAACGATAATATGGCACAAAAGGTTCAACTATTTTGTTTGTTGCTTCATAATAACTCTTATGACATGGTTAAAGAGATGACCAAAACTCTCATTCATTTTACTAAGAAAACAGTACTACAATGCAGAAAAAAAAAAAAAAAAAAGAATCAGGGTTAGAATCCCAGAGCTTCTTGTTTCTACTTTTTTCATGTCCAGTAGACCACAGCCACTATTAAAAATATTCCCTAAATGAAGCCTAACATTTCACTAGTGTGAATCTAAAGCAAAACTAAAGAAAACCTTACTGAGAAATGCTCCCCAACATCATGTTTCCTTGTCTCAGGAAATTTCTTGGCAGGAGGAAAACAAATGTTATAAATATCTATTAACAAAAAATGTATGCAATTATGAAATATACAACCTCCCCAATGCTACAGAAACATCAAAAATTCTTGGTCAAACCAACAGGTGTTCAAGAAAATTCATATTATAACAACAATTTGACAAGATTATATTGTTTCAACATCTTTGGAAACCAATTGAAACAAAAAATATGCAGATAAAATAAATTTCATATTGCTACTCCAACTTTGTAATACCCTGCAACACAGATGTGTAATCATATTTCAGAGTGTCCTGCTTCCCCTTTTGTATTCCCATCCCCACCCCACACTTTCCTAGCCTCAACCTCCATTAAATAGTTTTATAATTTATATTTTCCTTCACTTTATATATTCTTTCTTTCATTAATAAGTAACATGTTTAGATTCAAGTATGTTAAAAGGGAGTGTTTAATAACATTACATTTCAATGTGGTGCAATAGTCACAATATCATACCCAAAGCTTAACATATGGCCTTTAAAAGGTAAAGCGAAAACTCAGAAAGAAAATGAAAAGGTAGGTAATCTAAACTTAAAAATAATTGTGTAGAGAAAATGGAAATACAGCCCCAAATCATCAAAGAAAAAGATGAAAGGGTGTAAACACAAAATAAGCAAAAAGAAACACCTTCGTCACTTCAGGTTTTAAATTCATTTTTTATGTGTTTGGTATTCTTATTTCCCTTAAATGGATTTGTTAAATGGCTGTTTTCTTCTAACTTGGTTCCAGTATTTTAAAAATTGTTTTAGACCCTTCAGAAATGAAACAGGATATGGCTGTTATAAAAATATTTCTTAGAAATTATCTAAAAGGCAAGTGAGGTGCTGTGAACAAGAGCATGATACTACAGTCCCTCATCTAATTTACAAGAGCAATTTACCACATTACCTAACGGGGTCCCATAAGGACACAAAATTAAGTGGGGTGGTGGGCGTGGACAATACACATGACCAAAACTGCCAGGTCCACGTCTATCTTTCCTCTCAACTGGAAGTTAAAAACAAATGCATTGGCAACCTATCAATCATCCTCATCAACCAGCTACTCTTGCAGTAATATCCACTTCAAAATACAATGGACACTTCCAAGATTTATGTAGGACATACAGATATAGCAATGGTTGGTCAGCTTAGAGAGCAATAGGTAACTGTTACTGAGTGCAGTTCCTGAGTAAAACACAACACAACAAAACAAAAAGCTTCGGAATATGAAGGCATTAAGGCCTAGAAGTAAATTTATAAATATATGCATATGACTTTCAAAGATCCTGCTGTGAGTGAAGCTGAAATGTACCGATTTCAATCTTAAATATACAGACATTCTCATGGCTAGTAAATCATATAGAAATCTGATTAACCATGAGTCAAGATGCCTGAAGGGAAAGTTCAGGGAAACAAGGGAATTACAAACAAGAGGAAAATTGTTGGTTTTTATTACTGCTATTATTGTTGTATTATTTTTGTAATACAGGCTACCTATTTTGATAGGGTAGAATAGTTTCCAGTCACAGAAATTACTGGAAGATAAAGTTTTTTTAAAAAAAATCTTGCATCTCCTTAAAGAGAAAACTCTTTTAAACACACACTAATTATAATAAATTACAATTTTAAGGAAACTGCAAGCCACTCCATATTTGTCTCCTCAAAACAATGAATAAAGAGGTTTGGTTGTTCTGCACACAGTTTTAAAAAAATGAATGCTTAAGCAATATTGTTTTTACTGTAGAAAAAATAAGCTGTAAAACAATTTAGATATAATCTAACCAGAAATAAGGAAAGAGCCTAGATGATCTCTTAGTCTCTTTAGCAATTGTTTATGATATAAAAAATATATATATTACCCAAACATTCATATTAGGTTACAGCATTAGGGAGAAATTAAAAAGTCCAAAGAGTCAGGATACTATTCATTTTAAATATAACTATTAATTAGTAGAATATCTCCATAAAGCATATTTTTTGAAACTACTGCTTTCACTTTTCAAAGTACAAGGTATGAGATCCCATGCTTAGCTTGAGAATATTATAAGTTTAACTAAAATTCCATTGCCTGAAGTAAGGTATCCTAAAGTACGAAAATATTCATTTATAGTGAAAAAAATATATATATATAAAATACATATAGCTGAAATCTTAAGTTTCAACACTTTTACTTCTTACTAAGATTGTACAAATTATGTTAACTATGCAGTTTGAATAATTCAATTTGAAAAATGGGAATGAAACCAACAAATAGAAAGCCTAAAAGTATTAGTGAATTCCTCAGAGATCCATAAACAAACAATGCAAAAAGGCAAAGCAGTACATTTTCACAGGCGTTCTAGGAAAATCTCATACAGTAAAATTCCATAAAGCACTTTCAAATAGAAAGCTAAGTATTAGACTATCCTGAAGATTTCCAAACTCAGTCTAATGAAAAGAAAGACTTCCACTCATTCTGTTTCAATACTGTCATTAAACACTATTCTTCTTCTTGTTGTTGTTTAGACACAGTCCTGCTCTGTTGCCAGGCTGGAGTGCAGTGGCACGATCTCGGCTCACTGCAACCTCTGCCTCCCGGTTCAAGTGATTCTCCTGCCTCAGCCTCCCGAGTAGCTGGGACTACAGGGATGCGCCACCATGTCCTGCTAATTTTTGTATTTTTAGTAGAGATGGGGTTTCACCATGTTGGCCAGGATAGTCTCGATCTCTTGACCTTGTGATCTGCCCACCTCAGCCTCTGAAAGTGCTGGGATTACAGGAGTGAACCACCGCGCCTGGCCAACATTATTCTTGTTTTGCCTTTTCATGATGTTCATATTACAGTAGAAGAGAAACAAATTAAATTGAAAGACCCTAAAGAACAGCAGTGAGAAAAGGCAATTATATGATATAAATTTAAAAATCTTAAGGCTATAATTTTAAACTGACAATATGTGATCTGGGGTGCTCCTGAAATATTACTCATGTAATCAAAGCTTATTCATAAATCTAATTTAATAGAAAAATGAATACATGGCCAGGTGCGGTGGCTCACGCCTGTAATCCCAGCACTTTGGGAGGCCAAGGTGGGTGGATCACTAGGTCAGGAGATCGAGACCATCCTGGTTAGTATGGTGAAACCCCATCTCTACTAAAAATACAAAAAAAAAAGAAAAGAAAATAGCCGGGCATGATGTTGGGCACCTGTAGTCCCAGCTACTTGGAAGGCTGAGGCAGAATTGCTTGAACCTGGGAGGCAGAGGTGGCAGTAAGCCGAGATCGCACCATTGCACTCCAGCCTGGGTGACAGAGCAAGACTCCATCTCATTAAAAAAAAAAAAAAAGAAAAAGAAAAAAAGAAAAATGAATACACAAATTATTAATGTACTTTTGTTTTTTACTTTTCATCCAAAAGGATACATGATTTTTTGGCCAAATACGGTAGAAGTCCTGGACAACAATAATGCTCTCATATACTCCCACTGGTTCTTACTGAAAATGCATCAATACATAACTGTATTTTTCAATTTTGGATACTCATGCCTTAGCAGATGGAACATGCCATACAATAAAATATTCAAAGTCAAAAGAAGTAAGGAGAACAGTAAATAATTTGGTTTCAGCAGAATGCTAGAATATAACTTAGAAGTTGTTAGAGCCGAAATAAACCTTTACTGTGGATTTAAAGCAAATGCTAGAATGCCATGCAATTCTTCATTTTTAGCAGTTATATTAAGATGTAATTCATATACCATACAACCCAACCATTTAAAGTGCACAATTCAATGGTCCTTAGTATGCTCACAGAGTTGTATTACCATCACTATAATCAATTTTAGAACATTTCCATCACCCCCAAAAGGAACTCTGTGCCCATCAGCAGTGGCTTTCCTTCCCCCTCCAACCCTCATTCCCTCTTCACCCCAGGCAACCACTAATCTACTTCTGTCTCTATGGATTTGCCTAATCTGGACATTTCATATAAATTGAATCACACAATATGTGGTCTTTTGTGACTGGCTTCTTTCACTTTACATAATGTTTTAAGGTTTACTCATATCTTAGCATATATCAGTACTTCATTCCTTTCCAATATTAAATAATATTCCACTATATGAATATGCTGCATTTTATATAACAATTCATCAGTTGACGGGCATTTGAGATTTTTCACTTTTTGTGTATTATAAATGTTCTTATGAACATTCCTCTACAGGTATTTCTGTGGACATATGTTTTCCTTTGCAATTCATTTTTTGTTTATTTTTTATTTATTTATTTTGGTATAAATTGAAGGGGTACAAGTGCAATTTTGTTCCATTGATATGTTGCATAATAGCTTTCACTGTGTCCATCACCTGAAAAATATACACATGTACCCATAAAGTAATTTCTCCTCACCCACTCCCCATTACTCTCCTACCTACTTTCGTTGCATAATGGCTTTCAGTGTATCCATCACCTGAAAAATATACACTGTACCCATAAATTAATTTCTCGTCACTCACTCCCCATTACTCTTTCACCTTTCCAAGTCTCCAATGTCTATCATTCCACACTCTCTGTCCATGTGTACACATTATTTAGTTCCCAATTATAAGTGAGGACATGCAGTATTTGACTTTACTTAAGATAATGGCCTCCAATTCCATCCATGTTGCTTCAAAAGATAAGACCTCATTCTTTTTTATGGCTAAATAGTATTCCATCATGTATATATACCATCTTTTCTTTATCCAATCAACCGAAGATGGACACACAGATTGATTCCATATCTTTGCTCCATATTACATCCATATGTAATAAACATAGGAATGAAGGTATCTTTTTTATATAATGATTTTTTTTTTTCCTTTGGATATATACCCAGTAGTGGGATTGCTGGACTGAATGGTAATTCTAATTTTAATTCTTTGAGAAATCTCCACACTGTTTTTCATAGAGGCTATATTAATCTACATTTCTACCAACAGCATGCAAGTGGCAATTAAATTTTTAAATACTAATTTTAAAAATAAATACAAAAACTGGCCAGGCACAGTGGCTCATGCCTGTAATCCTGGCACTTTAGGAGGCTGAGGTGGGCAGATTGCTTGAGGTCAGGAGTTTGAGACCAGCCTGGCCAACAAGGTGAAACCCCATCTCTACTAAAAATCTAAAAATTATCTGGGTGTGGTGGTGTGTGCCTGTAATGCCAGTTACTTGGGAGGCTGAAGGAGGAGAATTGCTTGAGCCCAAGATGCAGAGGTTGCAGTGAGCTGAGACTGCACCATTGCACTCCAACCTGGGCCACAGAGCAAGACTCCATTAAAAAAAAAAAAGGAAACTATTTTCTTAAACACACGGTAAAAATATTTTATACTTATCTCAATACTTTTTGTTGGTGTTCATAATCATAAATAAAATGTAAGCAAAATTCACCATACTATATGCAAATCCAGTTCCCCTCTGATTTTGCTGAGTTCTGCCAAAATTACTATCCCTTAAGCTGAACACCAGATTTGTTTCAACAGATACAAAACCAAGAACTTTTCAAGAATGCTGGGGGCATGCCCAAGACGGCTGAATAGGAACAGCTCCAGCCTCCAGCTCCCAGCATGAGCGACACAGAAGACGGGTGATTTCTGCATTTTCAACTGAGGTACTGGGTTCATCTCACTGGGGCATGTCGGACAGTTGGCGCTGGTCCGCAGGTGCAGCCCGACCAGACCAGCAAGAGCTGAAGCAGGGTGAGGCATCGCCTCACCTGGGAAGCTCAAGGGGGAAGGGAATTCCTTTTCCTAACCAAAGGAAATTGAGACACAAACACCTGGAAAATTGGGTAACTCCCACCCTAATACTGCACTTTACCAAGGGTCTTAGCAAACGGTACACCAGGAGATTATATCCCACACCTGGACTGGAGGGTCCCATGCCCACAGAGCCTCCCTCATTGCTAGCACAGTAGTCTGAGATCTAACTGCAAGGTAGCAGTGAGGCTGGGGGAGGGATGCCCGCCATTGCTGAGGCTTAACTGGTAAAAAAAAAAAAAAAAGCTGCCAGGAAGCTCGAATTGGGTGGAGCCCACCACAGCTCAAGGAGGCCGGCCCGCCTCTGTAGACTCCACCTTTGGGGACAGGGGATAGCTAAACAAAAAACAGCAGAAACCTCGGCAGAGGTAAATGGCCCTGTCTGACAGCTTTGAAGAGAGCAGTGGATCTCCCACATGGAGGTTGAGATCTGAGAACAGACAGACTGCCTGCTCAAGTGGGTCCCACCCCTGAGTAGCCTAACTGGGAGACATACCCCACTAGGTGAAGACCAACACCTCCCACCTCACACCTCACACGGCGGGGTACACCCCTGAGATGAAGCTTCCAGAGCAAAAATGAGAGAGCAACACTCTCTGTTTAGCAATATTCTATCTTCTGCAGTCTCCGCTGCTGATACCCAGGCAAACATGGTCTGGAGTGAACCTCAAGCAAATTCCAAAAGATCTACAGCTGAGGGTCCTGACTGTTAGAAGGAAAACTAACAAACAGAAAGGACACCCACACCAAAACCCCATCAGTACGTTACCATCATCAAAGACCAAAGGCAGACAAAACCACAAAGATGGGGAAAAAGCAGGGCAGAAAAGCTGGAAATTCAAAAAATAAGAGCGCATCTCCCCCTCCAAAGGAACTCACCTCATCGCCAGCAACAGATCAAAGCTGGACGGAGAATTACTTTGACGAGTTGAGAGAAGAAGGCTTCAGTCAATCAAACTTCTCAGAGCTAAAGGAGGAACTACGTACCCAGCACAAAGAAACTTAAAATCTTAAAAAAAGAATGGAAGAATGGATAACTAGAATAATCAATGCAGAGAAGGTCATAAACGAACTGATAGAGATAAAAACCATGACATGAGAATTACGTAACTAATGCACAAGCTTCAGTAACTGACTCGATCAACTGGAAGAAAGAGTATCAATGATTGAAGATCAAATGAATGAAATGAAGCGAGAAGAGAAGTCTAGAGAAAACAGAGGAAAAAGAAATGAACAAAGCCTGCAAGAAGTATGGGATTATGTGAAAAGACCAAATCTACGTCTGATTGGGGTGCCTGAAAGTGAGGGGGAAAATGGAACCAAGTTGGAAAACACTCTGCAGGATATTATCCAGGAGAACTTCCCTAACTTAGTAAGGCAGACCAACATTCAAATTCAGGAAATACAGAGAATGCCACAAAGATACTCCTCGAGAAGAGCAACTCCAAGACACATAATTGTCAGATTCACCAAAGTTGAAATAAAGGAAAAAATATTAAGGGCAGCCAGAGAGAAAGGTCAGGTTACACACAAAGGGAAGCCCATCAGACTAACAGCAGATTTCTTGGCAGAAACTCTCCAAGCCAGAAGAGAGTGGGGTCAATATACAACATTCTTAAAGAAAAGAATTATCAGCCCAGAATTTCATATCCAGCCAAACTAAGTTTCATAAGTGAAGAAGAAATAAAATCCTTTACAGACAAGCAAATGCTTGGAGATTTTGTCACCACCAGGCCTGCCCTACAAGAGATCCTGAAGGAAGCACTAAACATGGAAAGGAAAAACAGATACCAGTCATTGCAAACACATGTCAAAATGTAAAGTCAATCGATGCTAGGAAGAAACTGCATCAACTAGTGAGCGAAATAACCTGCTAATATCATAATGACAGGATCAAGTTCACACATAACAATATTAATCTTAAATGTACATGGACTAAATGGTACAATTAAAAGACACAGACTGGCAAATTGGATAAAGAGTCAAGACCCATCAGTTTGCTGTATTCAGGAGACCCATCTCACATGCAGAGACACATATAGGCTCAAAATAAAGGGATGGAGGAAGATCTACCAAGCAAATGGAAAACAAAAAAAGCAGGGGTTGCAATCACAGTCTCTGATAAAACAGACTTTAAAAGAGACAAAGAAGGCCATTACATAATGGTAAAGGATCAATTCATCAGGAAGAGCTAACTATCCAAAATATATATGCACCCAATACAAGAGCACCCAGATTCATAAAGCAGGTCCTTCACAGACTTACAAAGAGACTTAGACTCCCATACAGTAATAATGGGAGACTTTAACACCCCACTGTCAACATTAGACAGATCAACGAGACAGAAAGTTAACAAGGATATCCAGGAATTGAACTCAACTCTGCACCAAGCAGACCTAATAGACATTTACAGAACTCTCCATCCCAAATCAACTGAATATACATTCTCCTTAGCAACACATCACACTTATTCCAAAGTTGACCACATAGTTGGAAGTAAAGCACTCCTCAGCAAATGCAAAATAATAGAAATTATAACAAACTGTCTCTCAGACCACAGTGCAATCAAACTAGAACTCAGGACTAAGAAACTCAATCAAAACTACTCAACTACATGGAAACTGAACAACCTGCTCCTGAATGACTACTGGGTACATAACGAAATGAAGGCAGAAATAAAGATGTTCTTTGAAACCAATGAGAACAAAGATACAACATACCAGAATCTCGGGACACATTTAAAGCAATGTGTAGAGGGAAATTTATAGCACTAAATGTACACAAGAGAAAGCAGGAAAGATCGAAAATTGACACTCTAACATCACAATTAAAAGAACTAGAGAAGCAAGAACAAACATATTCAAAAGCTAGCAGAAGGCAAGAAATAACTAAGATCAGAGAAGAACTGAAGGAGATACAGACACAAAAAACCCTCCAAAAAATCAATGAATCCAGGAGTTGGTTTTTTGAAAAGATCAACAAAATTGATAGACTGCTAGCAAGACTAATAAAGAAGAAAAGAGAGAAGAATCAAATAGACGCAATAAAAAGTGATAAAGGGAATATCACCACCGACCCCACAGAAATACAAACTACCATCAGAGAATACTATAAACACCTTTATGCAAATAAACTAGAAAACCTAGAAGAAATGGATAATTTCCTGGACACTTACACTCTCCCAAGACTAAACCAGGAAGAAATTGAATCCTCGAATAGACCCATAGCAGGCTCTGAAATTGAGGCAATAATTAATAGCCTACCAACCAAAAAAAAAAAAAAAAAACAGGACCAGACGGATTCACAGCCGAATTCTATCAGAGGTACAAGGAGTTGGTACCATTCCTTCGGAAATTATTCCGATCAATAGAAAGAGAGGGAATCCTCCCTAACTCATTTTACGAGGCCAAGATCATCCTGATTCCAAAGCCTGACAGAGATACAACAAAAAAAGAGAATTTTAGACCAATATCCCTGATGAACATCGATGCAAAAATCCTCAATAAAATACTGGCAAACCAAATCCAGCAACACATCAAAAAGCTTATCCACCATGATCAAGTGGGCTTCATCCCTGGGATGCAAGGCTGGTTCAACATATGCAAATCAATAAACATAATCCAACATATAAACAGAACCAAAGACAAAAACCACATGATTATCTCAATAGATGCAGAAAAGGCCTTTGACAAAATTCAACAGCCCTTCATGCTAAAAACTCTCAATAAATTCGGTATTGATGGAATGTATCTCAAAATAATAAGAGCTATTTATGACAAACCCACAGCCAATATCATGCTGAATGTGCAAAAACTGGAAGCATTCCCTTTGAAAACTGGCACAAGACACAGATGCCCTCTCTCACTACTCCTATTCAACATAGTGTTGGAAGTTCTGGCTAGGACAATCAGGCGAGAGAAAGAAATCAAGGGTATTCAGTTAGGAAAAGAAGAAGTCAAATTGTCCCTGTTTGCAGATGACATGATTGTATATTTAGAAAACTGTATTGTCTCAGCCCAAAATCTCCTTAAGCTGATAAGCAACTTCAGCAAAGTCTCAGGATATAAAATCAATGTGCAAAAATCACAAGCATTTTTATACACCAGTAACAGACAAACAGAGAGCCAAATCATGGATGAACTCCCATTCACAATTGCTTCAAAGAGAATAAAATACCTAGGAATCCAACTTACAAGGGATGTAAAGGACTTCTTCAAGGAGAACTAAAAACCACTACTCAGTGAAATAAAAGAGGACAAAATAAATGGAAGAACATACCATGCTCATGGATAGGAAGAATCAATATTGTGAAAATGGCCATAATGCCCAAGGTAATTTATAGATTCAATGCCATCCCCATTAAGCTACCAATGACTTTCTTCACAGAATTGGAAAAAACTGCTTTAAAGTTCATATGGAACCAAAAAAGACCCCACAGTTCCAAGACAATCCTAAGCCAAAAGAATAAAGCTGGAGGTATCACGCTACCTGACTTCAAACTATACTACAAGGCTACAGTAACCAAAACAGTATGATACTGGTACCAAAACAGAGATATAGACCAATGGAACAGAACAGAGTCCTCAGAAATAATACCATACATCTACAGCCATCTGATCTTTGACAAACCTGAGAGAAACAAGAAATGGGGAAAGGATTCCCTGTTTAATAAATGCTGCTGGGAAAATTGGCTAGTCATAAGCAGAAAGCTGAAACTGGATCCTTTCCTTACTCCTTATACGAAAATTAATTCAAGATGGATTGGAGACTTAAATGTTTGACCTAAAACCATAAAAACCCTAGAAGAAAACCTAGGTAATACCATTCAGGACATAGGCATGGGCAAGGATTTCATGTCTAAAACACCAAAAGCAATGGCAACAAAAGCCAAAATTGACAAATGGGATCTAATTAAACTAAAGAGCTTCTGCACAGCAAAAGAAACTACCATCAGAGTGAACAGGCAACCTACAGAATGGGAGAACATTTTTGCAATCTACTCATCTGACAAAGGGCTAATATCCAGAACCTACAAAGAACTCAAACAAATTTACAAGAAAAAAACAAACAACCCCATCAAAAAGTGGGCAAAGGATATGAACAGACACTTCTCAAAAGAAGACATTCATACAACCAACAGACACATGAAAAAATGCTCATCAACACTCGCCATCAGAGAAATGCAAATCAAAACCACAATGAGATACCATCTCTCACCAGTTAGAATGGCAGTCATTAAAAAATCAGGAAACAACAGGTGCTGGAGAGGATGTGGAGAAATAGGAACACTTTTACACTGTTAGTGGGACTGTAAACTAGTTCAACCACTGTGGAAAACAGTGTGGTGATTCCTCAAGGATCTAGAACTAGAAATACCATTTGACCCAGCCATCCCACTACTGGGGATATACCCAAAGGATTATAAGTCATGCTGCGCTAAAGACACATGCACACGTATGTTTATTGCAGCACTATTTACAATAGCAAAGATTGGAATCAACCCAAATGTCCATTAGTGACAGACTGGATTAAGAAAATGTGGCACATATACACCATGGAATACTATGCAGCCATCAAAAAGGATGAGTTTGTGTCCTTTGTAGGGACATGGATGCAGCTGGAAACCATAATTCTCAGCAAACTATCGCAAGAACAGAAAACCAAACACTGCATGTTTTCACTCATAGGTGGGAATTGAACAATGAGATCACTTAGATACCGGAAGGGGAACATCACACACCGGGTCCTACTGTGGGGAGCGGTTGAGGGGAGGGATAGCGTTAGGAGATATACCTAATGTAAATGATAAGTTAATGCGTGCAGCACACCAACATGGCACATGTATACATATGCAACAAACCTGCACATTGTGCACATGTACCCTAGAACTTAAAGTATATATAAAAAAAGAATGCTTTCTCCTACTCTCTATCAATGAAACCAAAAAGGCATGAACCTATTAAACAGCAAGGCAAATCCTATCAATTGTTTTATCTCAAGTGTTTTAATTCATCTGGATTTTTCTTTAAATTAATTTTTTTCTGCTTCTGGGTTGAGGTTCTATGTTGAATCTAAACAGTAAAGATTCATGCTAAAGGTTTTTAATGCAAAATTTCAAGGCACTCATAAAATAGAGCTTCTCAAGCCATAGAAGTTCTTGTTTGTTAAATTATTTACAAGTGGAGACCAAAATTATATCAGTACAGTACTAAGCAGAATTTCAAGGCAGCCCCCATGCTTCCCAGCCCCTGGTATTCACATCTTTGTGTAATCCCCTCCCTTTGAGTGTTGTTGGGACCCATGGATGATTGCTGTCAAACAGAAGATGAAAAGTCAAATTGAATACCTTAGACAAGAACTGACATTTTTAATCTTCTTACTAGATGTAACTGAATTATTGCAGTGCTATTTTCTGACAATTAATGTAATTTCCCCTTAAAAAAATTTCAGAGCAAAAGAAGTTTCATATCTACTTCAAATTTTAAACATGTGTTATAAATTTTATTTCTTATGGAACAACATTATTATCTATATACTCATTAATACTTTGCTTTACAAGTTAATTATTTAACAAATATGGATACCTATAAAGTTCTGAATTTATATGTAGTATTAATAATTCACTCTGAGACATATTGAGAATAGATCCCATTTTAAACTAATAAAATAGCCATCAGGACTTGTTTTTAATTTCCAATATACAATAAAATTGGATTTATATGTCTATGTTTTCCTGCAAAAAAACTGCTTAGAGATGTATTTTAATATCTACATAAACAGTTACTATAAAGGGACTTGCACTTCTGGTAACAGTGGGCCAGGTAACTCAGACCACATGCCCAATGATAACTTTAAAATCCTTTATAAGAACTAAAATATGGATGAACTATAACATGTTTCTACAAGCACAGAAGAGCTAATCAGATAGTAGGGAATTACTGGGGAAACCAAACAGGTGAGTATAGCATTTGATGCCACTTGCTATTCTGGGCACTTCTTATCTGTTTGACAGACTGAACACTACTTCTGACAGCCTCTTGAGATTAGAAAGCAAAATTTGGAGGGCTTGCGGCTGTGATGTGATATCAAAAGGCTGTGCCCTAAATGTAAGGATGATAAGGAAAACAGCCTTCACATTGACTTCAGTCATGCACTGAATTATCTGGGTAGCACAGAAAATCACAAACATTGAATTCAGATAAAGATGATCCAGAATTGCTGGTTCCCTGGATGCCTGGCAATAGCAGCAGAAAAAAAAATGTCAGAGCGATTATTATCATAAACCTTAAATTACTTCTATGAGTAATTCGACAAACACATAATGTAGCACACGGTCAAAATCTAACCAGCTATGATAACAAGAATAAGGGCCACCATAAATTATAAACAACAGAAACAGACCCACCAGTTGTCCAAGTAGAATAATTATCACAGAAACAAAATGTTTAAAAAAATGTGAAGCCTGTGCTCACTGTGATGATGGAAATAAAAGTTGAACTTAAAATTTCCAGCAATGATCTATAACTAAAAACTATAAAAAGTAGCACAGCAGATTTATAAAACAATCAACTAGAAATATAGGACTAAAATCTACCATGAATTAAGACCTCAGTGGATGAGGGATAGGTCAAAAGAAATTATTCATTAAATAGAAAAAAGGGTAGAAAAACAATCTGCAGAAAATACAGGAGGAGAAGAAAATACAGAAAATATAGATGATATGATGAGGCCTAACTTACATTAAGTTGAAGTTACAGAAGGACAGGAGATAACAATGAAAGAAATATTTGAAATATAATTGCTAAAAATTTCTCAAAACGAATAAAAAGCACCAAGTCACAAAGTCAAGAAGCCCAAACAGAATTTAAATTAAAAGAAAGACTAAACACTAAGAACATTAGATCTTTTCAGGACAGCAAATCAATCTGTAAACATATGTTGAAAAGACTATCTCCTAAATTAACAAGTCAGTTAACATCTAAAAACTACTCATTGCTTGCAGGAAAAGAAAAAAATAAGTGACAAATTGTGTCATGAGCACATCATAAATAGAAAAGAAAAAAGCCACGCTATTAACTCTGTCATTTACAGTCATTGCCCTGAAGATTGTGTATTGTCCTATTATAATTTAATTAAGTAATTATAATTGCATGTTGGTCTATTATAATTTGGTATATTGTAATTTAACTCCAACTCAAAATAAGTTATAACCTCTCATCATTCATCTATATTTTCTACTACTCCTGTATTTTTTGTAGATTATTTTAATTGCATATTGTTGTATTATAATTTCCCATTTTAGTTTTTTTAAGCTATCTCTTTAATTTCATAAAAAGATTTTATTTTCTCCCTATGTTAACAATTTTGAAATAACAGAAACAGCTTTAACAAATTTATCATATGTATCATAAAGGCCCATCATCATATCATATAAAATTAAAAATTGGTGTATTTTCTTGATAAAAAATATTCCCGGTCAATTATGAACATTTGCTTCATTGTTAAAAAAAAATAATAATCCTGATGAAATATTTATTTATTCTTCATGGGTATTCAGAGCAAGGTAAGTGGATAAAATATGACGAGTAGGTTATAATAACTTTACTCAACTAATGACTTAAATCTAGAAATAATTTAGATCAATATATTATGAAACACGTTAATTTTATGAATTTTACCTGCTGTGGTAGAAAATAAAATAATTAACATTTTTGGATATATTTTTATGTGACAGGCTTTATCCTAGGGGACTTTAATATGTCATCTCATTGATCCCCACAAAAACCATGCAAAATAGGTATTATATCTCTATTCTTCAGATAGATAAACTGAAATTCAGAGAATAAGCTTGATAATACTGAAAACTCATTATCTTTCTTCCCAATATTCATATATATTAAGTAATAACAAACAAATATTCAGAAGGGAAAATTATTTATTCTAAAATGCTGCAAATTTGTTGTGTTTATTATTAAAGCTTCCTACAATTATTAGACATTTTAATAATAATAGATTCACTGAAGTAGAAAGAAATCATCAGACAACTCTTGAATATCATTGAAATATTACATCTCAGAATCTAACAAATTATAAATCTTTGCAAATTTGACTACATAATATTTTTACTTCATGTTCACAACACCATTTTTAAGCTTATAATATTCTCAATTTTTTATGAGAACCAAATGAAATATGTAAATCCTAATGAAATAAACACCGATATTAACCAAGAACATATATACATTTCACAATATAGCTATCTACTTATAAAACAAAGCACATTTTTAGAAAATTCTTATAATAGAATTTCCAATTCTCAGGCCTAAGTTCTATTGGCTTGAATGCCAGTCAATGTAGAAATTTTTAAATGGTCAACTGGTGACTCACGCACCAAACATTAATTCAAAGATATCACTTTCATGCAAAAATACATTATTCAATTATTGAGTTATATTTGTATTTTATACATGTTATTAGAATACAGTTTCAAAGTTGAGCCATATTCAGAATACGTAATAACTGAGTAGTGATCACATTTGTTTTAATACATTCTACACCTCCTCATTTATTTAAAAATAAATAATTATACAATAGATAAGTGATGTCACTTTCTATGTTCTTGTGTGTGAATATTTTTAATTTAAATTGCCAATCTTTATATACAGTGAACAAGTCATTCACTACTTAATACTCTGCCGCTAAAATATAGACAGTAATATGTTGAAACAGCTTAAGAAAGATATCTCAAAAGACAAAAGAATCCTGAGAGTTTTTATCAGGAAAAGGTATCAAATTTTGTCAAATGTTTTTTCTGTATCTATTGAGATGATCATGTGATTTTTATCCCTCATTCTGTTAATGTGGTGTATCACGTTTATTGATTTGTGAATATTGAACCATCTTTGCATCCTAAGGATAAATCCCACTCGGTCATGATGTATTAAAAGAATTTTTGGCTGTAATCTCAGCACTTTGGGAGGCCGAGGGGGGTGGATCACGAGGTCAGGAGTTTGAGACCAGCCTGGCCAACATGGTGAAACCCCGTCTCTACTAAAAATAACAAAAATTAGCCAGGCATGGTGGCACACACCCCGAATCTCATCTACTCAGGAGGCTGGGGTAAGAGAATTGCTTGAACCTGGGAGACAGAGATTGCAATGACCTGAGATCATGCCACTGCACTCCAGCCTGGCTGACAGAGCGAGACTCTGTCTCCAAAAAAAAAAAAAAAAGAATTTTTAATGTGCTCTTGACTACAGTTTGGTAGCATTTTGCTTTTCCATGTACTTCATCAGCAATATTGGCCTATAGTTTTCTCTTATAATGTATTTGTCTGGTTTTGGTAGCAGGGTAATGTTAGCCTCATGAAATGAATTTAAATGTATTTCCTCCTTTTCTGTTCTTTGGGAAAGCTTAAAAATGATTGCCATGAATTCTTTCTTAACTGTTTGATAGAATTCACCAGTGAAGCCACCTAATCCTGGGCTTTTCATTGGGAGGTTTTTGGTGACTAATTTAATCTTCTTGACAAAGTAAAGGTCATGTATATAAATCTCACAGCTAACATCATGGTCAATGTGAAAAAACTGAAAGCTTTTTGTCGAAGATCAGGGAAAATGCAAGGACGCCCGTTCTTGTCACTTCTATTCAAAATAGTACGGGAAGTCCTAGCCAAAGAAATAAGGCAAAAAAAGAAATAAAGACATTCAAATCAAAAACGGAAGTAAAATTGTCTATTTCCTGAGAACATGATTTTACATATATAGAAAAACCTAAATATCCGACCAAAAAACTGTTAGAATAAACAAATTCAATATTGCAAGATATAAAATCAACATACAAAAATTATTTGTATTTATACTGACAATTAGCTATCTAAAAAAGAAATTAAGAAAACAATCTCATTGACAATAGCATGGAAAAAATAAAATACTTAGGAATAAATTTAACCAAGGAGGTGAAAAACCTGTACACTGAAACTTACAAAAGATTGAAGAAGAAAATTTTAAAAGACACAAACAAATGGAAAGATATCCTGTGTTCATGAATTCAAAGACTTAATATTGTTTAAATATTCATACTACCAAAAACCACCCACAGATTCATTTCAATCGCCATCAAAATCCCAATGGCATTTTGTTACAAATAGAAAAAACAATTTTGCAATTCATATGAGACCACAAAGGACCCCAAATAGCTAAATCAATCTTGAGAAAAAAGAACAAAACGGGAGGCACCACACTCCCTGATTTCAAAATACATCATAAAGCTACAATAATTTAAATAGCATGGCAATGGAATAAAGACAGACATACAGACCAATGAAACAGAATGGAGAGCCCAGAAATAAATCCATGCCTATATGGCCAACTGACCTTGGACAAAGGTGCCAAGAATACACACAGGGAAAGAACGGCCTCTTCAACAAACGGTGATGGGAAAACTGGATATTCACATACAAAAGAATGAAAGTTGTCCCTTATACCATTTACAAAAAATTCACTCAAAATGGATGTAAGACTTAAACATAAGACTGGAAATTAAAGCTCCTAGAAAAACAACATGGAAAAGTTTCATGACACTGGTCTTGACAATGATTTCATGACTATAATAACAAAAGACAGGCAACAAAAGCAAAAATATACAAATGGGACAACAACAAACAAAAAATCTTCTGCCTAGCAAAGGAAATAATCAACAGAGTAAAAAGGCAACTTACAGAATGGGAGAAAATATTTGTAAGTCATATATCAAACAAAGGTTTAATTTCCAAAATATATAAAGAACTCCTATAACTCAGTAGCAAAACTCTAATAACCCAATTTAAAAATGGGCTAAAGACTTGAAGAGGTACTTCTCCAAAGAAGACATACAAATGACCAGCATTATATGAAAAGATGGTCATTGTCACTAATCATCAGAGAAATGCAAATTGAATTATGTGAGACATCACTTCACACCCGTGATGGTGGCTATTTTCAAAAAAACAAAAGATAACAAGTGTTAGGATATAGAGAAATTGGACACTTATACACTGTTAGTAAGAATGCAAAAGGAGAATGCAAAATAGTAGTCACGGAGAAAAGTATAGAGATTCCTCAAAAAAATTAAAAATAGAATATAATCCAGCAATCCCATTTCTGGGTATATATCCAAAGGAAATGAAATCAGCATTTTGAAGAGATATTTACATGCCTGCATTCCCATATTAATTGCAGCATTATTCACAGTATCCATGATGTGGAATCAACCTAAATGTCCACTGATGGACGAATGCATAAAGAAAATGTGGTATATACATACAATGAAATATTCAGCCTTTAAAAAAGAAGAAAATCCTGCCATATTTGACAACATAGATGAACTCTGAGGACATTATGCTAAGTGAAATAAGCCAGTCTTGAAAAGACAAATACTGCATTATTCCACTTATGTAAGGTATTTTAAATAATCAAACTCATAGAAACAGAAAGCATAATAAATGGGGGTTCAATGAAATACCATCTCATTCCAGTTAGAATGGCGATCATTAAAAAGTCAGGAAACAACAGATGCTGGAGAGGATGTGGAGAAATAGGAACACTTTTACACTGTTGGTGGGAGTGTAAATTAGTTCAACCATTGTGGAAGACAGTGTGGTGATTCCTGAAGGATCTAGAACTAGAAATACCATTTGACCCAGCAATCCCATTACTGGGTATACACCCAAAGGATTATAAATCATTCTACTATAAAGATACATGCACACTATGTTTATTGCAGCACTATTGGCAATAGCAAAGACTTGGAACCAACCCAAATGCCCATCAATGATAGACTGGATAAAGAAAATGTGGCACATATACACCATTCAATACCATTCAGCCATAAAATAGAATGAGTTCATGTCCTTTGCGGGGACATAGATGCAGTGGGAAACCATCATTCTCAGCAAACTAACACAGGAACAGAAAACCAAACACCACATGTTCTCATTCATAAGTGGGAGATGAACAATGAGAACACATAGACGCAGGGAGGGGAACATCACACACGGAGGCCTGTCGGGGCATTGGGGTATAGGGGAGGGATAGCATTAGGAGAAATACCTATTGTAGATGATGGGTTGATGGGTGCAGCAAACCACCATGGCACGTGTATACCTATGTAACAAACCTGCAGGTTCTGCACATGTATCCTAGAACTTAAAGTATACTTTTTTAAAAAAAGAAAATAATGTATATTCTGCAGTTGTATGAAGCGTTCTACAAAGGTCAGTTAGGTCAAAAAAAAAAAAGAATAAACGGTAGTTTTCGAGGGGCAGGGTAAAGGGGAAATAGGAAGTTGCTGATCAACGATCATAAAATCTCAGTTATGGAAACTGAAAATTTTCTAGGCATCTGCTACCCAACGTTGTTCCTATAATGAACAATACCGTATTTTACATTTAAACTTTTGTTGAGGGTAGACCTCATGCTAATTTTCTTGCCACAATAAAATAAAATTTTTTAAAAGAGAACCCTGAAAACTGAAATGTCCTATATCACTTTAAGCCCTAAGTATTTTCAAAGGAAGAGGTCAATATATTAGAAGCGTAAATATATTTGTATATGTTATTACTTCTGAAGTTTTAAAATTCTTCGTGTATATATATATATCTTTTCTCTTTCATTCAACATGATCCCTCAAAACAAGAAAAAACTTCCAATGCCCAAAGCTGTAACAATTTGAGCAAGAAAATAAATAACATAGTATTGACTTATACCTCAACATGTAAAAGAAATATGCATGAGCCATACTGATATAAATAAATGATTGAATACAGATAAATGGAAGATAAGGGATAAACTTTCTTCACAGAACAAAAAGTACAAATAATGAATGAGAACAAATAATGCACATAGATACCTCCTCCCTTCCTGGAGGTGGAGCTTCCCCTCCCCTGAGTGTGGGCTGGACTTAATGAGTGTATTCTAAAATGTAAAGCGTGAAAAGGATAGAATAGTAACTTTACAGTGGAGAAAACTGGCAGACATCACTGTAACCAAGTGATCAAGATTAACATCACCAAGTGATAAGTCAGGTTGATATTGTCACAGGATCTTTGGGGTGTCACTTTGCCAACCAGAAACCTCTGTGGCCAGCGGCGCCTTCTGCCTGAGTATTGCTCAGGTCCACTGGGCTCATTCCGCCCATTCAGCCCAGCAGGTGCTGGATCCCACACCTGCCAAGGGCAAGCTAGGTGCGGAGCAGTGAGGGGTGTGTAGGTAAGCAAGCTCAGGGTCTGGCCACTGCACACAGTCAGGCATGCCAGCTGCTGTGGTGGGGCAGGCAGCTCCAGGCGCCGGCACAGGTGCTGGCTCCATGCAAGTCTGCAGCAGGACCAGATGTACCACTAGCGGCTTCTGCTGTGGGCACCCACATCTGGAATTGGGGAATTTGGTGGCGCCCAGAAGTTTGAAGATGCCAGAAACCACAGAGCCCCAAAAAGGGTGTCACAGCCCTGGCTCAGGGAGCCCATAGATCTGGGCTCCCTGAAAGGCTGAAGCTCTTGTCTCCTCTTGTCACTTGCAACGTGGCAAGCAGGGGGGCATGTTTCAGCCCTGTTTATATTACAGTTCTTTCAGTCCTGTCATTGGGTGGGTCTCAAGTTCTTGTCCTGCATCCAGGAAGAATAAGGTACACAGACAACTGGAGGGTGAGCAAGGTGGACAGGAACTTCACTGAGCCACAGAACAGCTTTCAGGAGACCAGCAGTGGGTAGCTCCTTTCCACAGGCAAGTTGTCCAGATGAGTGTCCTCTCAGCAGAGAGGAGACCCACAGTGGGTAGCTCCTTTCCACAGGCAGTTTATCCTGAACAGGCGAGGAGTCCCAAAGAGGGTAGCTCCTTCCTACAGCTGGTAGTCCCAACATCTGTATGAGTCTGGCTGAGTCCGGAGTGGGGGTGGGGTTATGGCCTCAGAAGGGAGGAAGTGCATGCTGATTGATCCATGGGTGATCATGGAAAGGCCTAGAAAAAGCACCATAAGTTTTCACTCCAGGTGGCAGACTCCACCCAGAACTGACAGTTCAGCCCCCAGGCTTCAGGCCGTCTCTGGCTCGAAGGTGGGGCTTCTCCAGGGACCTGCCCTTTCTGCCCAAGAGCCTGTCTGCCTCTTGCCGCCAACAACATGCTGTCCATGGCGCCCAGGCTGTTCCTGCTGAGGTACACCTGCAGGCCCATGCCTAGCTGCCCTCAGCCCCCACTCAGCCTCCCTCCCGTGCTCATTGGCACCCAAAGTCCACAGGAGGCCAAGGCAGCAGGGGGTTGGTGTGTAAGTGCCGCCTTCAGTGGGTGCACACCCAGCCAGGTTGCAACAGCCCCTGGGCTTGGTCTCAACTTTTGCTCCGAAATTAGAGCAGGTGTCAACAGGCGGGAGGAACAGGAGCTGACAATTCCAAGCTTGTCAGGGCAGGGGGTCTTCCCAGGACCCCCAAGAGTGCAGGGATGCCCACGTCCACAGCCACAGCTAGGCGGCTGCAGCTGCACGCAGAATCGCGGAGGTCCCCAGTCGGTCAACTCAGTAGGGGGCGGGCCTCCTTCCCGCTCCCAGTCCCTGCTGGCTCCATGACCAAGCACACAGCCCTGGCCAGGCCTCCGCCGCTGCAGCAGCTGCTCCAGACGGGCCACTACTGTCACCATTATCACGTACCACACCACCTGATATGATGTAATGAGAAAAGACACTTCACCTTTGTGGTGTTCTTCCCAAAAATCACATAACCCCAGTCTAATCATGCAGAAAACATCATACAAGTCCAAATGAAGGAACATTCTACAACATATCTGACCAGTACTCTTCAAAAGTATCAAGATCATGAAAAACAAAGGAAGAGTGAAACTGTCACAAATCAGAGAAGACTAAGGAGATATGACTACTAAGTTCAATATTGTATTCTTGATGAGAACCTGGAACAGAAAAAGGCCATTAGTGGGTAAACTGGTGAAATATGAATGTAATCTATAGCTTAGTTGAAAGTAATACACCAATGTTAATTCCTTAGTTTGGAAAAAGTTACCATGCATGACACTAATAGTAGAGGAAATTGGGTAAAGAATATATGGGGGCCCTCTATCTTTGTATCCTTTCTATAAATCTGAATGTATTCCAAAATAAAAAGATTAGCTTTTTAAAGCGCATTAGATTTGGTTTAATAAGGTTAAATACCTGTCTTAAAGCACTATAAAAAATGTCTATTTATGCCTAAAGACCAAAAAAGTATTAAAACATATAATACATATGAGAGAATATATTTTTGAACTTGACTAAAATACAAAAAGCAAAAATTGACAAATGAAAAAGATTGATAAATTTAACTACCCTATGAAAAACCTCTATAGAAAAGCACCACGAATATACAGGCAAAATAAAATAAAATTGATTTAAAAATAAAATAAACCTAGAAAACAAGATGTGAAATATAATTAATAAACAAAATGTCAGAATCTATAAGAAATCTTAAGTGTCTATAAGAAAAAGTAGTCTATGTTTTTAAGTGGATAAAACTATGAAGAGGCAATTCACAGAAAAAGAAATGGCCACTGAATTTGGAAATATATTCTAAAGAAATCCAATTTTTAAAATAGACACATATTGTTTTTCAACCATTAGATTGGCAAAAACAATTTTTTTTTGAGACAGGGTCTGGTTCTGTCGCCCAGGCTGGAGTGCAGTGGCACTCTGCAACTTGGCTCACTGCAACCGCTACCTCCCAGGCTCAAGCCATCCTCCCACTTCAGCTTCCTGAGTAGCTGGGACTACAGGCACATGCCTAGCTAATTTTGTAGAAATGGTGGCGTCACTTTGTTGCCCAGGCTGGTTTTAAACTCTTGAGTTGAAGGGATCCACCACCTTGGCCTCCAAAGTGCTGGGATTACAGGCGTGAGCCACTGTTCCTGGCCCACAATTTTTTAATAATATCACATTTGGGAGAAAGTGCAAGTTTAAAAATCTCAAAGACTGCATAAAAATTGGGTCAGCCAATCTGGAGGACAATTTTCTCAAAATCTAGTATAATTTTTAATGCAACTAGGGATCTCAATATCTATCAGGAACACACATAAGTTTTTCACTGAGGTATTACTTATAAAAGGAAAAAAAAAATTTTTAAATGACCTAAATGCCCATCAGTAGAGAAATAGTTACATAGACTATGGAATATGCAACAGATAAACAATGAGATAGATCAATCAACCAACATGCATAGATCTCCAAAACATATTGTTTAAATAAAAAAGCAATTTATAAAGCAATAGTATACCATATTGGGGTACACCCACAATGTTATGTATTATGTACATGCCAGGTCTGGAAGCATAGTCACCAAACTGAAACAGTGGTTAATTCTGGGAAAATTGGAGGAGGCTAGGACTAAGGGTTGGTGATCAATGGAAACCTTAACTCTCTATTTTTTACAACTAAATTATATTAATTGTTTCAAATATTTGGAATTTATTATTTTTAAAGAACATTTGGTCCTATTTATCAATTATTATAGTCTCAGGATGAACAATACTCCAATAAATATCGCAATAAGCACTTCAAAGTTCTTACCAAACAAGAACTAAGCTTAGATAGGAAATTGAAGTCAGCAGAGCCAAGTCCTTAACACTCAATAGCATATACCGTATGTTTTCAATAAATATTCAAATGGAGGTAAGTGAATGAGTAAGTAACCACATAAGATTATCTGTTTTGAAAAGTACAGTTGCAGCCTCAGATAAATAAAATATAAGAGAATGCTGCCATTTCACAGAGTAACAGAAAAAAAAATTAACCAAATTAAGATTACAAACATCTGAGTTCTAGTCTGGGTTTTGCCATTGACTTATTGCATCACAGTTAAATTAGCCCAACTGAGCCTGATTGTGTATATCATTTTTTTCTGGAAAATAATGCTGCTGCCTTAATTACTCCATAGAGATATAGAGGACAGAGGCAGAAATGATGTCATAGACATAGTAATATTTTGAAAAATGCATGAATACTATACTACTAGTAAAAGAACTTTTGAAGAGCTTCTAAAAACCAGCCATCATGCCATTTATTTGGGTTGGTATTATTGCCCTGCAGCGAGTGGTAGTAGTAAAAAGTGGAACATGAGACTGGACCTGGTCATCTAATCCAACTTGCCTTATCTTTGTGACATCTGGATGACAGAGAGAAGATTTATAACGTATAAAATGTAGAACACTAAATTACCTATGTTCAAGTGTTAAAGAAACTGAAGCTACAGAGAAAACAGTTTGAAAGAGAATTACTATACATTTCAATGATATCATGCTAAAACTTTTACGGTTAGCTGAGTCAACCTAGTTTTCCCTTTTTTCTCTAAGAACATAAGAAAATCATTCCATTACTATGTTGTGCTTCCATCTTTTTCCTGGAGTTCTTTCTTAAACATATAAATTCTAAGTTGGCTTTAAAATTCATTTCAAATTTTGGTGTATATCTACACTACTTTAATATATAAACTATTTCACAGTAAATGATCTAAGATTGATCAAACACAACATCAAAAAAATATTTTTATCATTATAGTTGTGAGCAGAAAAATGAGACGTACATTTATTTGGACATATCATCTTGATCAATTAATATTTCAAATTCTTCATAGTTTAATCTCTTCTAATTTGGACATGAAAATAAATATGTTCCTTGACAATCACCCTGACAGGCTGAAATGCCTGAAATTAATCTGTTCAATTACTTGAGGAAATATACTATTAAACATGATAAGCATGTAAATGTTGTTAACTATGAGATTACAAGGACATACGAGGAAGTACTAAGTTTCAATGTTAAATCATGGCAGTGTGATTTCTCCAAACGAAAGAGGAACCACAACAGATTTCGTTAATAGTTTTCAATTAAAAAGATCCTGTATAATCATTCCAGAAGAAGAAAAAGTTGATTTTTTGAAAAGCCTACTCTAAAATCTCTAAGCACTAAAGATATGCCACTGCTACAAGAATAGTACCTATTTTAGAACTGTGAATAAATGAGGAAAAGTTAGAAATTATGCTCTCATAAAACTCTTGCTAACTAAGATAATGAAAATTTCAAAACAATACATATGAAAACCAGGTGAAAGGGAGGATTTCAACAAATGTGAAATGTTTTCCTATCACAGTAGCAAGGCTTTCCATAAACTTTTGTCACTGTATCAAGGATAAAAAATATCTATGACACTGGTTATGTCTAATTTTGAAGAAATTTATTTAATTTAAAAGGAAGAAATAATTTTCTAATTATAATTTTAGAGCATTATCAGCAGTGCTGATTACAAAATATATATTTACTTATTTAGATGTTTGAAAATATGTCCTAAAATCTCTTCTGATTCACACATAGGACTTTCACATTTTAATGGGCTATACAAGGATGAATTTGAGCTCTAAAGTATAGGTATAAAGACTTTCACACTATCTGGAATAATAGTGTGGAAATTATTAATTTAGCCTGGTGTTTTCTGTCTCAGAGCTTCAAAATATTTCCAAGTTATTTATGATGCATAATTCAAACCAGTTAGAAACTTTGCATTGCTTTATTTTTAGTAACCATCCCTTTATAGTTGGTTTAAAGGCATCATCAAGCAAATTTCAGTTACTAAAACTGAAGAACATCACAAAAAATACCTAGTCTTTAATGGGATTAAACCAAGGAATCTAAACAGAGGGCACTCTAAGTTATCACTATGAGTCATAAAAATACTTTACTTTTATGCATCTCTAGCCTGATTCTGAATCTGACCCTATGGAAACTTAATCAATTTATCTGCTTAGCTGCATTATAAATAGATCATGAAATAACATACGCTTTTCCAAAAAAAGCTATTAGCACTAGAAGCTGAAAACTTTTGGTGTAATAGATAAATTTTGCACATGGTTCACTATTAAATTAGTGGGAATTTAAGCTTCTGTCAAACTTTTTTAAAAATATGATTTGATTCATAGTCATGTGCATTATTAGAAGTTATATAGATTGAAGTATATTATCACCTTTTTAGACTATTTTCTTTCCCCACCCATGGGTAAATGCTTACTAATATTAAAAAGGAGTTTTGTAAATAATACAGATTCTCAAAAGTGAACAAGAATTAAAAGGAAGTTTCCAAACATCCCTCGGCATTCAATAAATGTTCTTTGCTCATTATTTTGACTGGCTCTCAAATTTATGTAAAATTACTTTACTTGGTTTTCAATTTGAATGTCCAGCCAACACTTAAATTCTTTGGGAATATTATATTTTTAAAAAATCTTAGCTTCTTGAAAATATAACCAAGTCCAAACAATACAGTGTGTTTCCTACTGCAGGTTTTATCCAAAATAACCAAAGGTGAACTTTTGCATCTTTATTCACATAATATAAAATCGCTGTAATAGCTTTAGAGAAAGGAATATGCATTTAGAAAGTCACACTAATATGACATAATTACTAGTTCACTAATTACTAAAACTGGAGAAAAATATCAGGATGAGGCTAACAAAAATTGTATGTTGTATTTTCTGTACATTTCTCTTTGTGGTTATATTGTTAAATGTTTTGTCATAATCCATATATATAAGTGTAGCCCTGACTATATTAGCTATGAGCAAATATTATAACAAGAAATCTTGTAGTATGAAAAATATTACTAGTATATTTGGAATTTTTAATAAGATTTCCATAGAAGCCCATAGTTTCGTGGGAACATATAAAGCCAAGAGAGAAAAAAAATTATAGGAAATTCCCAAATTGCTTCCAACACGTGGATGTCAATAAATAAAGTAGGATGTTCATACCTGGCCTGACACATACTTTTTTCTATTTCCTTTTTAAGGACAACTTATAGGTTAATATAGCATAACCATTTTACTTTTGGGAATAAAAACAGTCTCTTCCAACTATCAATTGCTTCTGCTTATTAAATTATTACTTCTGAAAATCAAATGGTCTGTAACTCTCTCATGCCTCATCATTTACTGTATAAAGCATTAGATGGGTTAAGATCCAGTCCTTCTTGTATTGTTGTAACTTTATTATCACTCCAAACTGCAGTCCAAAAAAGCTCCAAAATATTTTAATAAATAAATGTTATTTTGTTTCATTTGTATGTATGTTTTTTATTTGAAAAATAGTGGATAGAAATAAAAATTTTTATGAAAACTTCTGGCTTAGGACAGAAGATTCTGAGTATCTCCAAGATATCTCTAGAACAATTGGTAAGATCATAAACACCATTTCAAAGGTTATTAATGTCTTAGTTTAAATAAGGGATAGTTTGGTTACTACTGTGAGCACACCAAAATGTTGGCTGAGCCTGAAACCTTGCTGTAAGTCAAAAGTTGTATATGATCAAATACTTACAGTTATTCAAATCCATTCATAGAGTCAATCTAAAAACAGAATTTTCTTAAAATAAATTATAAGACTTCACCACGATGTGAAGCAATTTTAATTCATTAATTTACTGGGTTGTTTTTGTTTTTGTTTTTGAGGCAGGGTCTCACTCTGTTGCCCAAGCTGGAGTGCAGTGGCAATCACAGCTCAGTGTAGCCTCTAACAAGCAATCCTCTCTCTTCATCCTCCTGTGTAGCTGGGACTACAGCAATGCACCACCACGCCTGGCTAATTTTTTAACTTTTGGTAGAGATGGGTTCTCACTGTGTTGCCAGGCTAGTATTAAACTCCTGAACTCAAGCGATCTTCCCACCTTGGTCTCCCAAAGTGCTAGGAATAGAGGCATGAGCAACTATGTCCAGTCGTGTTATTGTTTTCTATGGAACATAATCTTCCATTCTGTCTTTGATATTTCATGTATCTAAAACCTCTTAAGATATTTAACCCACTTTCCATATACACAAATAAGTATCTAATAAGTGTTGTTAAGAAAAAGAAAAAAAGGATCAGAGGCCAGAAGGAAAGGAGTGTCTTTGTATAGCATACATAAACCAGGACATAAAAGAAGGGTAAAGAGACAGGCAAACACATTGTGCTGCCATCACAAACATGAATTATACCACCCTAAATCCTCTTATTTGGAATCATCCCATCTTATTTTGAACCGTCTCTCTTATTTTGAATCCACTCCACCCCTATTGTGAACCTAATAGATTGCTATTAGGTTCAAAAGTAGATGTTCTACTTGAATCAATTCATTTTACCTTGCAATGAATAAAAGTTTTCCTTAAGTGACTTCATGATAGAATAGCATGCAAATAATAAAAACATGGACATATTTGAAATGGACAAATAATGGAAAATATTTAAATATCTTGCCTTATGCAAGTCTTCTAATGCAAGACCATGTCAGTCACAAATATAAGAACCAAATGTAGTTACCAGTCCCTCTCTTAGTAAAGTCAACCTGATAAACTTTTAAACTGTATATGAAAAAACTATCTCTTTTGTCATATGTAAGATATATATCATTTCTATGTAAAACATTTTTAAACATCAACTCATATTTGGATGTAGTTTTTCATCAAAAGTGTATATGCCATATTATAAGTAAATTACTACCAGTAAAATTGAATTAAAAGTAGCCAAAATACTAAGCACTTATTGGCATGCATAATTCAAAATTCAAATTAACTTATATTCAAACTATTTAAAGGGAATGTATGTTCATTTTGAATTAAGATTCAGTAAAGTGGCCGGGCGCGGTGGCTCAAGCCTGTAATCCCAGCACTTTGGGAGGCCGAGGCGGGTGGATCACGAGGTCAGGAGATCGAGACTATCCTGGCTAACACGGTGAAACCCCGTCTCTACTAAAAATACAAAAAACTAGCCGGGGGTGGTAGCGGGCGCCTGTAGTCCCAGCTACTTGGGAGGCTGAGGCGGGAGAATGGCGTGAACCCGGGGGGTGGAGCTTGCAGTGAGCCGAGATCGCGCCACTGCACTCCAGCCTGGGAGACACAGCGAGACTCCGTCTCAACAAAAAAAAAAAAAAAAAAAAAAAAAAAAAAAAAAAAAAAAGATTCAGTAAAGTAATGCTTTCTCAAATGCTAATATCCAAACTGCAGCAATAAAAAGTAAAACCCTTTTGGCCTTTGCCTTCCTCAAGTCTGATTTCTATTCATTTAATAGCACAGCAGCACATTCCTCATTATTAAATTCAGTGGAAATGTAAGCTTCTATCAAATTTTCAAAGAAACATGATTTAATTCATAAAACAGTCAGGTGCATTGACATAAGTTATCTATATTGAATTACATATTACCTTGGCCTCAGGTTGTTTCCCTTTCACTATTTCTAGTTAGAATACTTAAAAATATTAAAGGAGTTTGATATGAAATACAGATCCACAAAAATAAATGAGAATTTGGATGAGATTTCCATTAGAAGATTTCATAGCTCAAAAGCATTAATAGTATAACCTAAACTGGAGAAAAGAAACCTCGAACGAAATGAGTTTTGTCTTCTCTACAAAAATCTTAGTGAAAAGTTTAAGAAACCAGAGGCTGAAACTATTGACTTAAAATGAGAAATTTAATTGAGTCTTATTTGTTTGTACCAACCTATTTTTCATGAATAATGGATCATCTGCACAAAGACATTACGATCAAAGCAGTGCAATATTTTTCTTATGCCTATGATTAGAATTTCACCTGCCTAAATGAGTTGAATTCCTACTGCATTACTTACAAGACAGGAAAGCCACTTCATTACCACTTCCATTCTTACTCAATAAAACATTAACAGAAATTAAGTTAATGTAAATGAATTAACTAAAATTTGATTCATTAATATATGAACCACTCATATTTTAACACTGTTCTAAATTTCAATTGCATTTTGCCAAACATTCTTGTGCCTTGTTTTCTAAATATGCAGATCATTTTTAAGAGAAATGTAAATGTGTATTGATAAATTATTGAAACATAATCATCAAATCTTTTTTTATGGAACAATCTGAGATTCAGTAAACTTAAAGCCTTTCCATTCCCATTCAAGATACTTCACTTTTTGAACCAAGAAAAACATCAGAAAAAAAATGTATTTTTTCAAGAAAAGCTGATTCTAATGTCAAAAGTTTCAGTACAACTATGAAAGTTAGGTTCTAGGATTCAACCTAAAATATTTGGTCTATTTGAAATCAAAATGGCTACTTAGTTAACTATTTTTACATTGGGATATATCACTATACTACGGAATCAAAGATAAACATATCCTTTTTGTTCTATACCAGGCCATGCTACCATCTGAAAAGATGGGGGAAATGTGTTTAGATGGATGTGAAAGGTTAGGAATACTGAAATATATTGCTAAAAGAGATAGTGAAGATTAATTATGTGAAAAGAGATGGAATAATATCTTGAAATTATAAAAGGAAACAGATGGAATTATAAGATACTAAAAGGAATTTTGTGAAAAGTTGATTTTTTAAAGCAGCATTCAAGGCTGAATCAATACCTTCTAAATTAATATCGTATAATTATAAGTTCCTGAATTATGAGGCATCTTCATGTGTTTTTAATGGATAATGTGGATATTAAGTTCACCTTTTCATTATCCTCATAAAGATTTAGAAAAATATTATATTACCTTATATTACACAAATGGTCTTTACTAGAGATTACAACTCCCTTTATTACACTAGCACTACTATCTAAACAACTTCTAATATCAGGCTAAGAGGATTGATGTTAGAAAATTGTTGTTGTTTAGTCTTCATGATAACCAATTATAATGAATATGTTAAAAATCTAAATAGAAAGTACTATTATTTTCAGAATACCATAATGAATGTGAAACAATTACTACGGTATAACTGTTACAAGATTACTCAATTTAAAATAGATTACTCCTAATTTCAGCTCTTTAGAACTAATTGTTTTTTCAAACCACTTAAAGATAAAAAGCAGGATTATTAAATCAGAGCATTATGAGCAAGGTTCAAATAATCATGCTTCATTTCATTAACAACATATGGTGAGGCCTAGAAATTTTACTTTTGTCAAATTTGTCACATATTATGGCTTTAGGGCAGTTCTTCAACGTGGTTTTGATGATACAAAAGCTACTGGATAGTTCAAATAAGAATATCTTCATAAGAAGTGATATAAATGAAAGTATGTAAAATAATCTTAATAGAATAAATAAAAACAAGTGTCTCTGTCTAGTCTATCATATTGTAATAAACAGTAAGCCTGGAAAAGGATAAGACACTGAAACACCTTGTTAATTGGATCTCTTTCAACTTTGCTCTTAAAAATTAAAAAGAATCAAAAAGAATGCCATTTTTGAGGAAGGAAAGGAACCATTGCATTCATTATTCAAAGACTGAAAATTGTCATGGCCAAAATGGTATCTAGTGAGGATCTGTAATGATGAGGCTGGAGACTTATAACTTATACCTTATAATGTACAAGGGAGTCAAGTACACAAGTATTTCAGTAATACCTTGTTACTCATGAAATTCACCTTACTGGTAAACTAAATTAAATAATGTTTCAAATAGTTCAATGTTTCTTTTGAGCTGTTATTTTTAAAGAAAAAAGAAAAAGCAGGCCAGGGAGGTGGTGTGTACCTGCAGTTCCAGCTACTTGGGAGGCTGAGGTAGGAGGCTGGCTTGAGACCAGGATTCGGAGGCTGCAGTGCACTGTGATGATCATGCCTGTAAACAGCCACTGCACTCCAGCAAGAGCAACATGGCAAGACCCCTTCTCAAAAGGAAGGAAGGAAAGAAAGGAAAGAAAGGAAAGGAAAGGAAAGGAAGAGAAAAGAGAAAGAAAGAAAGAAAGAAAACTTGTAAATGGAATACAAAAGAAACTTAGTAAAATGTTTACTGAGTTAATTGACAAAGTTTGTTAAATACCATTGAGGCTTCTAGTGAAAGTGAAAACTGGTATACAATCTTTCTGGAAATAATTTTAATAATACTTATAAATAGCCTTGAAAATTAGCCCAGCAGCTCCTTAATGACATGGTTCATTCCAGAGTGGAGTCAGGGAAAATACAAGATGATGCTGAAAAACTCTGTGGTACCAGACTGTAAGGAAGTATTCACAAAAGGATGGAAGCATGTTAAAAAAACATGAGAGCTCTCAATTGACAGAATTCATTGAGAAAGAGTTCTCAATGTCCACAGATTAAACAATCTGAACCACAAAGTACTGGATTATGACCCAGAAAGTAAACTAAATACCTTTGAGTCCATACTGAAATAAATAAATAATTGAATTAAAAAATGGAGAAGTAACAGGTCTTCTCTACAGATTTCCAATATCTAAATGCAGAAAGAATAAGAGAAATAGTCACCATGAGCTATTACAAACAGAACTGCTTTCTTGATTTATTTTTCAGATAGTTTCCTGTTGGCATATAAAAATGCTACTAATTAGCATTTTGTATTTTGTATTCTGCAATTTTACTGCATTTATTTTCTAGCCCTAACAGTATTTTGGTGAAGTGCGTAGGGTTTTTCATATATAAGATCATGTAGTCTGCAAACAGGGACAATTTTTGACTTCTCATTTCCAATTTAAATGACCTTTCTTTCTTTCTTTTGCCTAATTGCTCTGGCGAGGACTTCCAGAATTCTGTTGAATAAAAGTGGCGAAGTGGGCATCCTTATCTTGTTTTAGATTTCCGAAGAAAAGCTTTCTACTTTTCCCCTTTCAAGTATGATGTTAACTGTGGGTTTGCCATACATGGCCTTTATTGTGTTAAAGTATGTTCCTTCTCTATCTAATTTGGAAGGGTTTTTATCAGAAAGGGGTATTAAATTTTATCAATTGCTTTTTCTGCATCTATTGGGATGATCATATGGTTTTTGTTCTTCTTTCTGTTAATGTGGTGTATCATGTTTTTTGATTTACATATGTTTGCATCCCTGAAATAAATCCCACTTGATTGTGGTGAATGATCTTTCTGATGTGCTGGGTTCATTTTGCTAATATTTTGTTCAGGACTTTTATGTACATGTTCATTAGGGATATTGGCCTGTAGTTTTCTTATTTTGTTGTGTCCTTGTCTGGTTTTGGTATCAGGGTATTGCTGGCCTCAAAGAATGAGTTAGGAAAAATTTCCCTCACTTCAATTACTGGGATAGTTTGAGAAGAATGGTATTTGTTCTTTATGTGTTTGGAAGGATTCAGCAGTAAAGTCATTAGGACCTGGGCTTTTCTTTGATGGGAGACTTTTTATTACTGATTCAATCTCATTACTTGTTATTGGTCTGTTCTGGTTTTCCACTTCTTCATGATTCAGTCCTGGCAGGTTGTATGTGTCTAGGAACTTATCCATTTCTTCTAGGTTTTCCAATTTTTTTTGTTGTATAGTTGTTCATAATAATCCTTTGTGTTTCTTTGACCATAAGTTGAAATGTCTACTTTTTTATCTCTGATTGTATTTATTTGTCTTTCTTTTTTTCTTAATTGGTCTAGCTCAAGATTTATCTATTTGATTACCTTAAAAAAAAGAAATACCTATAAATAAATTTAACCAAGGAGATGAAATATCTCTAAAATAAAAACTATAAAACATTTAGGAAAGAAATTGAAGAAGACACAAATGAAGAGATATCCCATGATGATGATTTGGAAGAATTAATATTGTTAAAATGCTCATACTACTCAAAGCAATATACAGAATTAATGTAATCCCTATCAAAATACCAATGACATTCTTCACAAAAATAGAAAAATATCTTAAATTTTCTACAGAAGCCCAAAAGACCCTAAATAGCCAAAGATATCTGAGCAAAAAGAAGAAAGCTAGAGGTATCACACTACCTGACTTCAAAATATACTTCAAAACAATAGTAACCAAAATATCATGGTGCTGGTATAAAAACAGACTCATAAATCAGTGAAACAGAAGAGAAAACCCAGAAACAAATCCACGTATTTACAGCCAAATTATTTTTGACAAAGGCACCAAGAGCACACATTGAAAAAAGCCTTGTCAATAAATGATGCTGGGAAAACTATGGCCACATGTACAAGAATGAAACTAGACCCCTATGTATCACCATATAAAAAAATCAACTCAAAATGGATTAAAGACTTAAATGTAAGACCTGAAACTATAAAACTACTAGAAGAAAACACATAGAGGAAATGCTTCATGATATTGGTCTGGGCAAGGATTTTCTGGATAAGACCTCAAAACCACAGGCAACAAAAGCAAAAACAGACAAATGGGATTACATTAAGCTAAAAAGCTTCTGCTCAGTAAAGGAAACAACAAGCAGAACAAAAAGACAACTTAATTGGACAAAATATTTGCAAACCTTGCATCTGACAAAAGGTAAATATCCAGAATTTATAAAAAATTCAAACAATTAAATAGCAAAAAATTAAACCAGAAACTCAATTAAAAAGCAAAAAATTAAATCACCTAATTTAAAAATGGGCAAAATATCTGATTAGACATTCATCAAAATAAGACATACAAGTGCCTAACTAGCATATGAAGAACTGCTCAACATCACTAAGAATCAGGGAAATGCAAATCAAAACCACAATGAGATGTCACTCCCCAGTTAGAGTGGCTATTACAAAAAGAGAAAAACAAACAAACAAATGCTGGCAAGAATGTGGAGACTTTCTCACAATTGGTGAGAATGTAAATTTATGCAGCCATTATGGACAATATCCTCAAAAAGTTAAAAATAGAACTGTTATATGACCCAACAATCCAACTACTGGCCATATATCTAAAGGAAATGAAACCCGTATGTTGAAGAAATATTTGTACTCCCATGTTTACTGCAACACTATTCACAATATCCAAGACATGGAATCAAATTAAGTGTCCATCAATGAATGAGTGGATTTAAAAATGTAAGCCAGATAGGCTGGACACAGTGGCTCACACCTGTAATCCCAGCACTTTGGGAAGCCAAGGTGGGCGGATCACCTAAGGTCAGGAGTTCGAGACCAGCCTGGCCAACATGGTAAAAATCTGTCTCTACTAAAAATCCAAAAAAATTTACCAGATACGGTGGCAGGTGCCTGTAGTCCCAGCTACTCAGGAGGCTGAGGCAGGAGAATTGCTTGAACCCAGGAGGCAGAGGTTGCAGTGAGCCAAGGATCACGCTACTGCACTCCAGCCTGGGCAACAAAGTGAGACTCTGTCTCAAAAAAAAAAAAAAAAAAAATATATATATATATATATATATATGTAAAATAAAAATTAAAATGTAGGCCAGATATAGTGATGCATGCCTGTAATCCCAGTGCTTTTGGGAGGCAGAGACAGGAGGATTGCCTGAGGCCAGTAGTTCAAGACCAGGCTGAGCAACATAGTGAGATCCTGTCTCTACATTAAAAAAAAAAAAAAAATTAATTAGCCAGGCATGGTGGTGCACACTTGTAGTCCTACCTACTCAAGAGACTGAGGTGAGAGGACTACTTCAACCCAGGTCCTTGAGGCTGCAGTGAACTATGATTGTACCACTAAACTCCAGCCTGGGTGACAGAGCAAGACCTTGTCTCTTAAAAAAATAAAAAGGCCAGGCATGGTGCCTCACACCTGTAATTCCAGCACTTTGGGAGGACAAGGCGAGTGGAACACCTAAAGTCAGGAGTTCCAGACCAGCCTGGCCAACATGGTGAAACCCCATCTCTACTCAAAATACAAAAAAGTTAGCCAGGTTTGGTGGTGGGCACCTGTAATCCCAGCTACTCAGCAAGATAAGGCTGAGTGCCTGTAGTCCCAGCTACTCAGGAGGCTGAGGCAGGAGAATTGCTTGAACCCAAGAGGTGGAGGTTGCAGTGAGCTGAGACCATGCCACTGCACTCCAGCCTGGGCAGCAAGAATGAAACTCTGACTCAAAAAAGGTAAATAAATAATAAATAATAAAAATAAAAATGTAATATACACACACAATAGAGTACTATTCAGCCACAAAAAGAATGAAATCCTGTCATTTACAACATAGATAAACCTACAGAACATTACGTTAAGTGAAATAAGTTTGGCACAGAAGGACAAATACTGCATGATCTCACTTTTACAAGGGGTCTTCAAAAAGTTCACAGAAAATGTGTATTATAAGAAATTTGCATGAATTTCAAAAAACATTGCACCAAAATAAACTCATACTAACTTGTTATAACATGTCTGATGAGTATCTAGAGGCACCTAGAAAGATAAGACATGAGTTTGAAAATAGCCCATATCAAAGTAACACAAATTCTGCTAAAATTGAACCAAGAACAAACATCAAATTTATGGTGAAGACTGAGTGGAAGAATGCTGAAATCATTGATGCTTTATGGAGACAATGCCTGAAATAAGTCAACAGTTCACAAATAGATAACTCATTTTAAGAAGGGAAGAAACAACGTTGAAGCCCACAGTGGCAGATCATTTATATCAATTTTCAAGGGAGAAAATAATCTTGTTTGTGCCCTAATTGAAGAGGACCAATGATTAACAGCACAAGTGATAGCCAGCACCATAGCCATACCAATACTTCAGCTTGCACAATTTTGACTGAAAAATTAAAGTTTAGCAAACTTTCAACTAAAACTGTGTCAAAATCATTGCACCCAAATTATCTGCAGACAAGAGCAGAACTTTCAATTAAAATTTTAAACAAATGGAATCCAGATCCTGAAGCATTTCTTTGATGAACTGCAAAAGAGATGAAACATGGCTTTACCAGAATGATCCTGAAGACAAAGCACAATCAAAGCAATGGCTACCAAGAGGAGGATGTGGTCTTGTCAAAGCAAAAGCAGACTGATTAATAACAAAGGTCATGGCATCGGTTTTTTGGGATGCTGAAGTCATTTTGCTTGAGGACTTTCTGGAGGGCCAAGGAATGACAACATCTGCTTGGTATGAGAATGTTTTGAGCAAGGTAGCCAAAGCTTTAGCAGAAAAGTGCCCAGAAAATCTTCACCAGAGTCTTTCTCTACCACAACAATGTTCCTACACATCCCTCTCATCAAACAAGGGCAATTTTGAGGGAGTTTCAATGAGAAATTATTAGGGATCCACCTTAAAGTCCTGGTTTGGCTCATTCTAATTTCTTTTTTGTGTAAATCTTTTAAAAAATCCATAAAGGGCACCCATTTTTCTTCAGTTAATAATGTAAAAGAAAGACTGCATTGACATGGTTAAATTCCAAGACCCTCGGTTCTTTAGGGATTAATTAAATGGCTGTTATCATCACTTACAAAAGTGTCTTGAACTTGATAGAGCTTATATTGAGAAATAAAGTTTATATTTTATTTTTATCTCTTAATTACATGTTTCTACAAACCTTTTGAAGTCTTGTTATATGTGGAATCTTAAAAAGTTATTTCCATAGAAGTAGAGAATAGAATAGTAGTTACTAGAGGCTGGGGAAGGTAGGGAGAAGGGAATGATGGGGAAAAGTTGGTGAACGGGCACAAAGTTACAGTTAGATTGGGGGAATAATTTCTGGTATTCTATTGTACAGTACAGTGACTATAGTTAACACTTATGTATTGTATATTTCAAAATAGCTAAAATCAAGGATTTTGAATGTTCTTATAATAAAGAAGTAAGTGTTTGAGGTGATGGATATGTTAATTACCCTTATTGGATTATTATATTATTATACAATGTATACTTGTGTCAAAACATCGTATCATACATATTTATAGAATAAATATGTATAATTATTATGTGTCTATTAAAAACCAAATAAAAGTTTTAAAAAGTCATGAGGCAGACACCTCCATAAGTGAAACAGGAAATATTTACCAATGAGTGCTAAAATTAGTGTGCAAAAGTTTGAGGAGAAATAGGATAGTCACATAGTCTCAAAATATCTCCCCATATATATTATTACAAAGGGAAACTTTCTTGACTTTTCAATGGGAAAAAAACAGAAGATAACTCTGTAATCAAAGTTAATGTCACCAGAAGTAAGATATGTATATCCTGATATAATGAATGGAAAATGGAATATCACTTCTACAGTATTATTGACAAACAATGCATAACCTCAATCTAACTATGAAAACCTCAAACACAAATTGAGTAACAATCTCCAAAAAATTGACCTGTACACTTCAAGAGTGGCAAGGTCATGAAAGAAAAAGACTCAGTAACTGTCACAAACTGGAGATTAAAGAAATGTGATATCTAAGCACAATATGGTACTCTGAATTGTATCCTAGAACAGAAAATGGACATTAGTGAAAACACTGGTGATATTCGAATATAGTAGTTTAGTTAATATAATTGTATCAATGTTAACTTTCTAGTTCTTATCATTAATAATACTTATGTAAGATGTTAACAGGGTAAGGTGGATGAAAAGTATATGAGAATTCTGTACTATTTTTGCAAGCATTCTGTGAGTAAAAATAGTTAAAACATGACAAAATTAGTTTATATTTACTTTTGATGCCTTCTAAACTATCTTAAAAAATCAAGTATTAATTTTATAATTAGAAAAAGGATTGCATTGTATTATAATTATCAATTTATATTATTGACATACTTCTATATTATTGCCAAATGGATAAATCAAGTTATTGAGTAAGCATTATTGAATCAAGGATTGAATTAATTGTGCATATCAGATAATGATTTTCATTCAAAAGGAAAACTATTAAGTCAAGAATAACAGCTACTGTTATTAAGTCCTTAGTCTAAATGATATAATATGTATCTTTTCATTGCTTCTCACAAACCTGGGAGATAGATATATTATTACCATTCCTATTTTATAGGTAAGAAAAGTAAGACTTTGAAAACCTAGATAACTTGCCAAAGTTGACATACCTCCTAACCGAAACCTTTAGAATTGTCCAACTTCAGTGTCCAAACTCTTAACAATTAATGCCTGCTAGTGTTGTTGCTTAATCTATTACCCATGATATATTTAACAAGGAGTTCCATGCACTTGGCTCTGTGAGAGCAGCACAAAAATTATCTAAAATAAGCTGCTTTCAAGAATCTAGCTACTGATTGAGGCAACAAGTTATATGTATTTGCATTTAAGCAAAATAATTTACATACAGATGCTTCTCAATTTACAATGGAGTTATACCCTGATAAATCCATTGTAAACTGAAAATTTCATAAGTTAAAAGTGCATCTTCCATATATGGCATTTTCCATTTACAATGGGTTTATCCAGAGGTAACACCATGCAAAGTTGAGGAGTATACTGAATGTCCATAGATTTTGTACCATGGTAAAGTTGAAAAATCATAAGCAACCAATCATAAATTGAAATCATCAGGATATATATACATGTATATACACAATATTGCAAAGCAATAGGTAATATGCTTAATAAGTAAATAAGCACTTAATTTTTCTAGCCCATTATGATTTATTGGTAAAAAGGCTGTTTTGTGGCAAACTTAGTCTCCCAGCATTCTTACAGTTAAAATAATTTATAAATATATGATGATCTTTCTATTTTGTTGATATTTACGGCAAAAATTCTCAAGATTTAATGTACATAAGAATCACCTAGCAGTTTTTTTAAATGCTGGTGTCCTTACTACTACCCTTTAACATTCTCAGACTGTGGGCTTAGATGAGGTCTGGAACTTGAATTTTTAACTAGCCCTCCTGACGATTCTGATGCAGGTGGTCCTCAAGAGTAAGGTTTTCAATAATCCCATTGTTTAGGAAAAAAATACCAAATTTTTATATTTACTATAAGTGCTCTGTCAATTATATATCACATGTTTTTAACAGACATTTATATCATAAAGTTATATTACAAAGTACATGGTTATACACTCAAATAACAAATTATATTATACCTTAAGGGTGTGTATTGCTGCTGACTCTGTGTTGGGTTTGTTGTGCGTATGTGCTGTTTTTTTTTTTTTTTCATTTTTAAACCACATTCATATATCTGAAAAAATCAGAAGCATTTGGAGAGGCTTATTCCCAGAAAAGCTTAAATATCAACAGAAATTCACCACTTTATGAAAAAAGCAGTGTGGATCTAACAATAATGAAATGTGCTTCCTAAGCAGAGCTATGTTTTGATCCCATCTGGTAGTTGTTATATACCTATTTTTCATGTCACTTGCTTTCTGAAATTTGACTAGGTCATCATCTTTGATATCAAAGCCTCATTACTCAAAAGGGGGAAAAAAAGACACTAGAAAGAAATAGCCTTCTCTAAATAATTTTGGTTTTCCAGAATTAGCAAGAACAAGTGGAGTTACAAATAAATGTTGGAGGCACTCCAGCAACCTAGCACATTCAATATGCAATGGGAAAATTCTGCCTTAAAAACTTGCTTATTAGATCCTTAGAGCATAATTTTCATGATGAATGAGCAAGTCGTGCTGATGTTGGTAGAGGGACTTTGTCATTAATTCAAAGCTATACCAAGAGTCTTTGGCTATAATATACCCTCACTCTATCCAACTGAGTTTGTATATTAATCTCCATTTTCATCTTCTGAGAACACCTCTCGAGTTCTGAGCTACTTGGAATTCAACATGAATTTGGTATTTAAGCTCAATGTAGGAACCATTATATAAATGGCACTTCTGCATTTTTTTGTGTTATTCTTGCTATATTGCATAGAAATTTACACTAAGACAAGACTACAAAATATTGCCATAAGAAATTAAATATCTAAATACAGTGTGACTCAAGTGAAATAGTTATCTCTCTCTCTGGTACATAGAATGTACCATATATTCTCTTAACTCAGCTTTGAAGATATGTTCCAAGACCTCTAGGTCTGCAAATAACCTGAAACCCTGACCAATCTCAGCATCATCTTGACAAAGAGAAGGAAATTTGTAGTAAAGAATTTCTTGTGGGGGGTGGAAGTTATTTTTATTTTGTGAATATTTTATTTGCCCTCTTCTTATAAGCATTTTAGATCCTCAGCCTTCTCCTTGTTCATGATAATGCTAAACAGTAACTTACTTTTAAAATAATTTTTTGAAATAAAATTTGCATAAGATAAAATTCACCATTTTACAGTGTGCAATTCATTGGTTTTTAGTATATTCAGAGTGTTGTGTAACCATCACCACCACGTAATTCCAGAACATTTCCATCACCACAAAAAGAAACTCTGTACCTATTAGCAGTCACTCCTAACTCTCTCCTATATCCCAGGTCCTGGCAACCACTAATCTACTTTATATCTCTAAGGATTTGCCTATTCTAGATATTTCATATAAACTGAATCATGAAATATGTGTCCAAAAAGACCTGACATTTTATAGCACCTTGTAGCAGAGTACTTTCATATTTTATTGGAGGGGAAGATGTGAAAGCTCATTTCATAATGGAATTCTTTTTTATTGTTTAATTAGCTTTAAGGAAGACAAGTTACTATTAACTAGATAAAATATTTTCAAATCCTAGCTTAGCACTTCTTAGCTATGTGAACTTGGATAATTTATACAACTCTCTCGACCTCAGTTTCTCATCTGCAAAGCTGGAAAACATTAGCAACTTTTCAGGATTATCATGAGGATTACAGATGTTTGTACCTATCATGAGCCTGAGACAATATCTAGTATTACTTTACAAACATTGCCTAATTTCCATTTTAATTTGGAACTCAGCTGTTGATGCTATGATAGTAATAGAGACTATATAATAGTGGAAAGAATGATAAGTGAATAATCAAGAGATTTGGACTCTAGGCTGAGTTCTGCCACTAACTAGAATCATAAGTAGCATACCCTTAAATATATCTCTTTACATCTTTGATGTCCAGCTCCATCATCCATAAATTAAGGAGCCAGTCTAAAATCTAGACTCCGGTTGATCTATACAGTCCTCTGGTCAAAACATATATGAAGCTATCTATTAAAAATGACAGTGTCAATAATGAATAACCTCCCAAAACAATCTATGTCAGAAAATAGAAAGGAGGAATACTCCCTAACTCAGTATGTGAGGCCATCACCCTAATACCAAAATCAAACAAAGATATTATAAGAAAAGACTGCAAACCAATATCCCTCATAAACATGAATGCAAAACTCTCTACAAAATATTACCAAATCAAATCCGACAATGTATAAAAAACTGACAACACCAAATGCTGGTAAGCGTGTGGAGCAAGAGGAAGTTTCATTCATTGCTGGTGAGAATACTAAGTAGTACTGCCACTACTAAAAACAGCTTGGCAGTTTTTAAAAGTACTAAATACTCTTATACAATCCAGTAATAACATTTCTTAGTATTTACCCAAAGAAATTGAAAATATGTCCACACAAAGATCTGCACATGGATGTTTATACCAGATTTACTCATAATTGCCAAACTTGGAGGCAACCCAGATATTTTTCAGTGGGTATATGGATAAATAAACTGTAGTACATCAAGACAATGAAATATAATTCGGTGATAAACAGAAATTAGATATCAAACCATGAAAATATATGGAGAAAATTTAAATACCTATTACTAAATGAAAGAAGCCAATCTGAAAAGGCTATGTACTGTGATTCCAACTATATAATACTCTAAAAAATGCAAAACTATGAAGAAAGTAAAAAAAGTCAGTGGTTGCCAGGGTTTAGTGGAAAGGGATGGATGAATAGGCAGAGCACAGAGGATCTTTAGGGCAGTGAAGTGACTCTGTATAGTACTATAATAGTGGATACATGTTATTACAAATTTGTCCAAAGCTATAGGATGCCCAACACCAAGTCCTAATGCAAACTGTGGATTTTGGGTGATAATGTTTCATCAACTGTAACAAATGTACCACTCTGGTGAGAGATCTTGTTAATCGGGGAGGCTATGTATGTGTAAAGGGCAGGGGATATAGGGGAAATCTCTGTACCTTCTGCTTAATATTGCTGTGAACCTATATTGCTCTAAAAAATAAGACATACATATATATATATATATGTAATTCCATAAAAGATGCCAAATTATTCCCTTTTTCTAAAAAACAAAAAAGCAGTACACCCCAAATAGTATCTGAGACAACTGTTTGTGGTGCGAGAATATATTAAAACTTCATTTTAATTTTATTTTACCTAAAAATAAAGCATAAAACTTAACTAATATTTACTATATAGATTGACAATGGTGTCCTCACAGAAAGTCAAGTGATCATTGTCATGTGTCCTATGTGATATCAGAAAGGAAGAGGTGAAGTCTCTCTCACAGAAGGGCTGAGAGGGGCATCAACATTTCTCCACTTACTTGCAGCACATCAAAATACACTGCAATCTATTCATGCCCAGTTTGGACTTCTGAAGCAAGCATTATTCAAGGTTAGAAAGAAATGATACACTGGCAGTATCATTGTATTCTGACCATGCTCTCTGACTCTATTTGAGTTCCAGACCCTGGCCCAGATATTTTCTAACTCTTCATCATAAACTAGCCTACTTCCTAATCTGATCTCAATATTTTATCATAAACATAATATTAATAAAGAAGTAAACTTAATTCCTACAGCCTTCAGATTCTACCACTCATTCCCAACCTTAGCATTCTATACATATATTTTATTTCTATAGTCACTTACCATGCTAGAGTAACAATTCAAATCATGAAAGTAGAAATGGGGATTAATTTCTTATACTGCATTTTGCCTCCTACTGACTATGAAGTGTATGAGTATGTTTTCTTTAAACTCAGATTATAATTTAAATTTCAATTCAAATTGAAAAGAAAAAACAATATTACTTAGCCAATCCATGTGCTCTTTTTGTTACTTTGACATTTTAGTCCCATTTTCCTTTCCCTGATTTAATAATATTAAAGACTTTTTATAACTTTTTTCCACAAATAAAACAATTCAATAAACTGGGCCACTTGGAAATATGGAATTAGCACTTTCTAAAAGTACTAAATCCAATCATCTATCCTATATTATCAGATTACATTTTAAAAGTGAACTTTACTGTAGTTTTATACCTTAGGGAAATGTTACGAGTAAGCTCAACTTAAGTCCTTTTTCAGACATCAGAATCTTAGAAGGGATCCAAAGTGAACTCACTATAGATCACCCAAGATTAAATGTCATGAGATATAAATATTTGTTATATATTCTCCTGGAAGCTTCTTCCATGGCCTGATAATTTTTAAATTGTTAGGTTAATCCTAAAAGCAAATTCAACATTGAATATCAAACGAAAATGTGAAATCATAATGTAATCCTAAATATTTGGCTTTGTACTTTTAAAAGGCTAATTCCATCCTTACTAAAATGATATCACCATTATTACTGTTACATATATTCCCCATATACATCCATCTCAAAAAGGTTATAACAATTATTAAACATTTGAGGAGAAAGCAGCAGTCTCTTAAAAAGGTAAATCGAGTCCTATTTCCAGTCTAGCTGGAGTGTGAGGTTTCACTTATATAGGGTGTTTGCCTGCCTTATTTATTGCTGCATCTCCAGCACCAAGAATGGGACTGGCCAACAGTAGGCACTTAAGAGAATGCATCTTTCTGGTACACTTTTTCTATAACTTCAGACATAACAGTCAGTTGCTACCAAAACCAGACTATACACTTAGCCAACAAGAGTGAACGCCCTAACCCTTGGAGTGATTAGAGTCTACAAAATGCAATGATGGCTTGTCCAGCAAAAGGAAATTATCACTGAAGCTTCCTAAGAAGCACTGGGAAAAAAAGAGAAACATGTCTAGGCCTTCTCTGCCCATATCCTTCAAATGTACTTTATATATACTATACTAAATGGAGGTAAACCCTGGGAGGCTTAATGAGAATCTGTTCCTCCATTTCACTTGACTCAGGATTAATACATTCACTCATCTGACATTCTTATCTATTCTTATTTTTCTTTCTTTTTCACTTCTCTAACTTTCTACCTCTGACTGCTTCTGTCCCATATCTAATATTGGCTTTTAATGCCTGTCCAATTGGCTCTCCAAGCATATTGCAAAGTTTTCATAATAATAACTAAAAAATTCCACCTCCCACCTCCACTATGAAGAGTCTTTTCCAGTTCTCCATTTTCCACTTTTCCTTCTTGGTAGACAGTACTGACAAGCCACTTTTCGTAAAAACCTGAAACCTATGCATCATCTCAGTATCTATATTGAGATGAATATAACCATAACATATTCATTTACAGCAAGATTGACAATGACAATAGCAAGTAAGTTTTATTGAACACTTACTAAATGTCAGAAACTTCATATAAGTTATTTAACTTGCTCATTCCAAAACTCAAGAGATATATAGTAACATTCCCTTTTCATTTTTCAGTTGAAGACACTATGACTTATAACTTTCCCAATATCATTTAACAAATAAATAGCAGTGTTGGGCCTTGACTGTGTTCTAAATATTATGCCATATTGCCTCTCACATAATTATTTGCAAAGTCGTCTGATTAATTTTCTAAAACAAAGCCCAAAGCTCTCTTCCAAGCATAAAAACTTCAGTCCAGGAACGGATCATGTTAAGCCTGGTTAAGAATGTAACGTAAAAAATATTAAATTTTTTTTAAAATTTCTGAACTAGTTTTAGATGACCTAAATTCTAGTCCTGGTTTCATCACTGGGTGATCTTAGACATGTTATTCAGACTCCCTGTACCTCAATTTCTCACCTTGAAAATGAAAATAATAAAATCTGCTTTACATAACATGTTTGTTTTGAAAACTAAACAAAAAAAGATTTTCATAAAAGCAACTGGGGGAGTTGCTATACAAGTATAAAACTGGACCAGTAATTCAGCATCCTCTCTAGCCCATCGGGCTTGTTTTTCTTGTAATGATCTGCTAATATGATTCTCTTTTACCATTAAACTGTCACCATTTTGTACTGACCATTAACCCCATGGCATGCAAATTTTGACTCTCGCTTTCAAAAATTTCCCTGAGATGTATTGTAGACCTTTTCTGGAAAGACTTTTTTTTCTCTGCTCTTTTAAGCTATAAATTGGTTGCCCATCTAGCCCAGTAATGTCATCCTCTTAAATTCCTCTAGTTAATCCTCATTTGGTCCTAAACCCTTTAACTGTTCCCCACAAGTGACAATCCATAAGCCACATCAAACTGGCTTCAGCCTGCTTTTCTAGGACAGGTTTCAACACCCCACCCCACCCCCACTGCCAGCCAAAAAAAAAAAAAAGAGTTGGGGGTTCCCCTAAACCTTCCCTAACTCCCATACTACGATTCCTGTGTATAGTTCCTGTCTCATCCAGGGAACAAGAGTTCCCTGATATTCTTAACACTATTTATTCTGAATACTAACAGAATCCTAATTTATGTATTTGTTCAAGTTTGGGAAGATGGACAAATCTTTTATACTTTTTTTTATAACTCCACTTTGATGCCACAAAGAAATATCTCTATTTTTAGGCAGGCAGGATAATTGACAAACTTCTTTCTCCCGTTCCCTTTCTCCCGGCCCCCTACCCCCACGCTGCCCCTGTCCTCTACTGAGACTCTATTCTTGTGGTAACTCCTTGCATTCTTCCCATCACTCTGCTCCCTCCCTGCTCAAACCTGGCGTCCGCAGGAGAACTGGGCATGCTCAGTCGCCACAGTTGATTCCGGGGATGCAAACTGGAATCTTTTTGCAGCATGTGAGCCCGGCAGGAGAGGTAAGGCCCTGAAAATACAGTGGCCCAGAATTTGCCCACTCCTCCTACGGAAGCATTTTGTTGAAAACCTAGGAATGGACTCGGAAATGGACAGCTCACCGCCGGTCCCTTCCGTGCAAGGTGGGTCACCAACCTTAGTAACAGGGAGCTGAGAAACAGCCCCTCCGTCTGCTTTGGTGCAGGGAGGGGATTTGTGCTGTGGTAGCACTGATAGATGGCTGGAAGCTATGACTGTCATCTCTGTTGCATCAAGAAAATACTGTTTTGGGTTTTTTTTCTTTTTTCCTTAAACACAGCAACAGCAGCTGCTCCAGACTCAAAAAGATGTTGCCTGAAGATCTCCAAAGTCTGCGAGCCAGACAGAGAGATTGTGGAGAGGATAAGCAAATCAATCACTTATTCAAAAATTAAATTTAGGGAAACAGCTTAAGAACCCAGAGATAAACAGATAGGCTATTACCAAATGACAGTTCAGAAACCTTTCTGATATTCAAATCTGAATTGTGTGTCTGTCCCCCAAAAATGCATACCTTCTTTGTATAAAAACCATTACACATTTCCCTTTGAGAAAGAGACTGAACACACACACACACACGCACACGCGCGCGCGCGCGCGCACACACACACACACACACACACACACACACACGATCGTCCTGTTCTTTCCCCTGGTTTCTGTGGAGACTAAATCTTTAGAGCTGCAACAGCAGCAGATTCCCTCACCTCACTGCCTGGGGATGAGGCAGGGGGAGGAAACTGGACAGGGATTAAACATGATAAAAGGGGGCTTCTTTGCAAGGGCTTAAACCAGTACACAGTCTGAGAAACAGAGAGATAAGCAGTAACAGGCAGGCAGAGAGACACATAACTGCCTCTGCTGCTAAAACCTAGCCATTTCTTCAAACAGCAGCAAACATGAGACATTTCATCACCGTAGTGCATCCATATTGAGAAGGGGGGGAGAATCGTGTGCTTTGCTTTATGCATTTCAGTCTCCCAAGATGGGAGGAGACCCCTGTCCATATGTCGTAGGAGCTATCCACCACCCCAAAAGTACACTCACTTCACCTAGCTAGCAGACCACTTGCCTAACAGGTTTTGCAGCAAACACGGTTAATCTATGTGATAGCAGGTTGTCTCTTACCGTAGGCAGCAGCGGCTCCATTTGGGCTCCCTGGTCTTTAATCTCCATGTTTTGTAACGCCTCTGGAATAAGCACCTTGCTCTGCAGTGTCTTCAGTGTCTTACACTCAGCCCGGCACTCGCTCTGCTTAGTATTCGGATCAGGTAGCTCTGAAGCAGGAGGCAATTGCACACTCCAACTCACCAGAGTCACATGGCTCCTACTCACTCGGGCTGCTGGCCAGGTTTTGCACTGAATGCCTTGGATCCCTGGGCCGGTAAGAGAGATCCCCCAAGCCCTATATCTCTGCCCACACCTGGCTACTAGCATAAAATACAGCAGACAATGCTACAAGTCTAATGGGCATTAAGAATCTCACCTAAGATGCTCACTTTTCATATATACTAGTCCAAGTTGGCCTCCAACCAAATCAGTCTGATTTTGACACTTTGAAGTAACTCACTTCATTCTCAGAACCCCATAGGAGACATAATTCAAGCAAGATGATGTCAATAAGGTTTACTAGGTGTTCTGCTCTGAGTACCTGGGGGCTTTTAAAACCGATAAGATGACCTTAATATTAGCAAGTCTTATTGAGGCTGAAGTATTCACCACCAACGACAACAAAATCAAGCATTTAAGTCACTGTTGACTCAATAAGGATTGGACAGATATTTTCAGCATTTTAAAAGTGAAAAACTTAGGTAAGTCACACATTATTAAAAATAAAGTATCTGTTTTTCTATGATTTCCCAACAAAAATGACAGAGAAAGAAAATATTTTGATAGCAGGAATGATTAAGATACTAAAGCACTTTGAAAAGACAATGAATCTGAAAAGAACAGCCCAAGCATATATCCCTTTGCCTAAAAATTTAAACAAAATAGGGGTAAGGGATTATTTAAATAATCCACAGAAGAAAAGATACGCTCTTTCGTAGGAAGAAGTAGTTTGTGAGGATCATCAAGTGACTACACATATTTCCTAAAAGTGATTATAGGTCTAGAGTATTTTAAGTAATGAAGCCCATATATCACTGAACTCCAGACTAAATGTATGGAGGTTACAAATGAAGAGTAATAAAGAACTTTCAGGGATTGAAAGAGGTTGACTAAAAACTATTAACGTAGTTTACCTTAAATAAGAAAAATTTTACCAGATTCTAAAACCTTTAATAAGCAGAAATGAATAAATTTTAAGCAATACACCAAAATTTCCCATAATGCTCATTGCAAGTGGAATTATGGATAACTTTTATCTGCTTTCCTTCTCAATACAATTCTTTAAAACAAGCTTCTAATATTTTTATAAGAAAACAATTATTTTTAAAACCCTAATGATTAATATATTTAAGTGGCTACTTTGTGCATAGCACACTGAGTTGATACCAAGGGTTTACATAACAAGATATCTGACTGGGAATTTACTGATATGGGGGTCAATTTTATTTTCTACCACAGACTGATGAATAAAAGCTACCTTCCCATTCAAGTGACCATAATCAACAATCACAAACAATTTGTTAGAGTAAAAATAGTAACTTCACTTCAGAAAGATTGTTTCTATCCCATTGAGAAGCCTATGTTGTCCCACTTATATTTCTTCAAAATTAATTTAAATATAACTAAGAAAAAGTCTGGCCCTTAATTCCAAAAGTCAAAATAAAAGTAATATTGTATTTAAAATTACTTTTTATCAATATTTTCCTAAATGTGTATAATTAAACGACAAAGGTACTTTGCTGGAACAACCATTGCTTGAGTGCTTACGATATGACAGAGCTACTATTTCTGCCAATATAATAGGACTTAGCCAGGGTTGCAACAGCAGACAGTCTACTTCTAAAGATCAAGAAAGCCTATGGATCTAAAGTTATCTGATCCAAGATGTCAACTACCAGCCTAGCACAACAAAGTGGAGAAAGAGAAAATGATCCTCATTTAATCTGCTGCCTATCTAATAGAATATATTAGAATTAATGCCCATGACCTGAGAGAATGCATCCACATACTAAATAAGTCCCAATGAAGAAGATATGTATAAAACTAATAACTCCTAGCAGGAAAACAATCAGTAGGTAGTGAAATTTTTCCTAACAAAATCATAGAATTTTACAGCTCAACTTCTCCATTGATTTTCAAACTCAGAAAGTGAAGAGAAACAGATGGGAACAGGAAATACAAATTGCATGAACAACTTTTTCTCAACTACATATTATCTGCCTTGGAGATTCTGCTATATCCTTGGTGGGGATGAGGAGAAGAAATAGGTGAGGATATACTTTTTGAAAAATATTCCCAGGTAAATATTATATTTCTTCCAGTCTGGAGCTCTTTCTACTACAGTAAAGTTTCCTTGGATCCGAGATGATAAAAATAGGTTCCTGTTTAGCCTGCTCCTATTTAGAAATCCAATGAGATTCTATTAGTACAATTTGACAGCAATGATTTCAATCATCACATTAAAGTAATGCAAGACTGAATTTGTCCAAGGAACTAAATGTTCCAGACATCCTACTAGAATAAGACAATAGTCTGATTTTCACTCAGTCAGTCCTACTATGTGTGAGGTACTATGCTACTTGCTGTCATACACAGCAATATTAAAGTGGAATTTTTCTCTCTGAAGAATGAAATAAAAGTAGGGATCGGCCACAAGCCAACCATACAGACAGAGGAATAACAGAAAGCACTAAACAGAAGAGCCACCTTCCTGTCCAGCTGCCCATGTTGTGACCAGTAGGAAAGGAATACAGCCACCATGGTGTGCTTCCTTCCTTGATCTTTCCTGTATCTTGGGACTCTTGCTGACCTCAAATTTTACTAATCCCTTAAGTATGCAAGTCAGTGTGGATTCCATGTACTTTCAGTTCCTACCCCCTTGTGCTATTTTAAGCCCCTGGTGTTAAGATATGCACATTAACATAATGTTTGTCTTAGAGAAAAGACCATCTACTATTGATTGTATTGGAAGAAAACACTGGATTCTAAAGGTATTGCCAACACTGGTATTTCCAGAAAACACTTTCAGTCCTGGTGGTATTGAGTTTCTCGCTTAGATCTGAAAGTTCTTTGCTTTGGCCCTTTTTAACATAAAATAACTAAATTTTAGGTTGCAATGGGTTCAGAAATATAGTCTGAACAGTAATACTATGTTAGTGGTAATTTACCAGTTCAAGAATAACATTTGAAAATATTACTATTTTTCACATATGAAAATGCATCACTGCACTATTTATGTCATTTATTTATGTTTCATTCCTTTGTATCTCTTATCCCTTGAGACCTATACAAATGTTCTCAACAACTTAAAGCATTATTTTGAAGATTTGTCAAATACAGTTGACTCTTGCCAAATACAGTTGGCTAAAGTTTGTATTAAAACTCTTAGTGATGTAGGGGTTAGAGGCACCAAGCCTCTGAGCATTTGAAAATCTGCATAATAACTTTTGACTACCCCAAAACTTAACTACAATACTGTTGACCAGAAGCCTTAATAATAACAGAAAGTCAATTAACAGATATTTTCTATGTTATATGTTTTATATACTTACAATAAAGTAAGCTAGAAGAAAGAAAGTGTTAAGCAAATCATAAAGAAGAGAAAATATACTTACTGTTCATTAAGTGAAAGTGGATCATCATCCTCGTCTTCACTTTGAGTAGGCTGAGGAAGAGAAGGAAGAGGAAGATTGGTCTTGCTATCTCAGGGGTGGCAGAGGTAGAAGAAAATCTACATATAAGTGGACCCATGCAGCTCAAACCTCTGTTATTCAAGGGTCAACTGTATATTAATATAAAAGCATTTTGTTGAATTTGACCAACTCAAGAAATACCAAAAATGCTTTCTTGACAGCTTAAAAATGATGGCACTTAACCATTAAGAAAAAGGGTAAGAATGCCCATTCTAAAACCTGGCATATCATAAGGAACTTCTTTATATAATACTAAAATTTAAAGGTGTCAAATGACACTACGTTTTTACAGATGTTCTTGGACTCCAACCTGATAGTGACTCTGGTCATCAACTATGAAAAGGAATATATAAAATAAGTAATTAGGGACCCCATTCCAACATTGGGCTAATGTCCCACTTCTCTTAGTTCATGACTGGTTTTTCTACTTCTGAAGATTGGAACAAAGACCTGATTTTCACTTTTTGTCCCAATTTCCTCCTACAGGGAAACTCATAGAAGGCCTACTCTCTAGTTCTAGATGGCAGCATCTTAATTTAATTTAACTCAATTCAATAAAAATTTGAGTACCTACCATGTGCTAGCAACTATACAGAAACAAATAATAAGACACAGCCCCTGGACTCAAGAGATAATTTAGAAGAGAACAAAGATCACATCATTCAGCAAGGTGCTATTTAAATTTTTAAAAATTCTGCCAAAATCACAGGTAGGCCAGAAAACAAAATGACTAACTTTTAATAGCATTTTTCTCACCTTTACTACAGAGATTTAAAATCCTTAGGGGACTTGTTTTTATGGAAAGATCTAATTTTCCTTTGCTTGTTATATAAACAAGAAATATATGCATGCCTCAACTTATTACTTCTCCAATTATCAGCCTTTAAGCCTAATTATCACTGTCTTTGTTAAATGGTCCACAATGTGTCATTTCTATTCCTAACTTGAAAATAATCAATATCACACTTACAGAGTTAATCTTGTAACTAATCCTTAATGTGTCCTTTTCTATCCCAAGTTATGAAAAATTATACTAAAATAAGCATTATTCACAGTGTTCTATGTGTAAATTTTAGTATACATTCTCAAATGATGACAAACAAGAAAAATATTTGTGTTTATTATTGACTTTGCACTCTGCCTGTCAAAGAAAGATGGCAAATGTCATATGGGAAAAATATAAGAAAAAAAATCAAAATGTACCTATAGCAATTTCTCACCTTCATCATAAGCAACCGAACTATTAGTAAACAAAGAGTGTTCAGATGCATTTTACATGGTCTTATATTACCTAAGAATCTGAATTTTTTTTCATTTTGCTGTAATTTTCAGATTGTACCACAATTCACATGTGTTTACGTATTATTTATGTAAAGGGATTTTTTCCTAATAGAGAGAAAATCTTATCTGAAACTGTACCTTGGGCAAAGCATAAAATAATCTTATGTAGACCTTTTTTATTAGTTGATTTAACAAAGATTAAGCACAGATTTTTTACTCTGTGATGGTACAAAGATAAGTAAGATAGGATCCCCGACTCTCTAGAATCTGAAACAGGTGATTATTTCAGTGTACTGTGGAGATAAGACAATGAGCTGTCCAAAATATTAAAGGAGTATCAAATAGGGACATAATGCCCAACTAATGAGTTTGTAAATCAGGGAGATGAAACATAAACTAAAGGATGAGTAATGGCAAACCAAAGTGAAAAAGCCCTTTTATTATGGAAATTTTTCAAAATTCAGAGCAGTATAAAGATGAAAATGACAGTCATTCATAATCCCACCAACCAGAGATAGTCACTGTTAACATTTCAGCATGTTTCATTATAGACTTCTTTTACCAGTTCTGGGAGTGGGGAATGATATTCTTTTATATTTATTATTTCCATCACATTTAAAGCAATGGAATTATGTTGCACATATGAAATGGAACTTCTTACTAGAAAAATGTAATATCCAAATAACTTCTTAGATTTGATCCTTTATTACTATATGAATATGTCTATCCTACTTCTCCCAGCCTGCTTCAGGAATGAGGGAAACTTTCAAATCCTCTAACTGGGAATGGGACACAAGTTGTCTCTTCTTTAAAATTCTATAAACCTAACTGAATTACCTGTTATTTTCTCTCTTCCGAAACCCAAAGCAGGGCTCAGTTAGTGGAAAAAGCACACAGCCTTTTCTTAAGGTTACACATTGACAGATGAAGTTCTTACTACTTCCAATTCTTCCTCTCTTCCATTCTGGAGAATCTTTTGATACGGACAGCCTGGCTCTTCATCTTTTCTCACAATGCTATTATTTGGAACCTGTGTCCAACTAGATTAAGACTTCTGAAACTTAAAGCCAGATTGTCTGCTGCATTATCCATCCTGAAATATGAAATGCCAATGATTAAATGAAGAAAACAAGGCACTTAAATAAATGTATGGGGGAAACTTCATTAAGATTTTTAAAATATTATCTTAATTCAATATTAATAAAATAGTAAAAAACAAAATAACTAAAATTTGCTTTTATTTTTGTGAGAAAATTAATTTTGATATGTGTTTGAATTAAATGATACTTTTCAGAAACATAACATCATACATCCAGAAAGATGCACAAAACTTGTTTATTCATTTAATAGATATTTACTGAATACCCTCTATGGGCTAAATACTATGCAAAGCACTAGAAAGGCAAAGTCACTGCCCCAGAGATCTGACAGTCTGGAAGGGAGACAAACAATCAGACATGTCCAAGGACAATATGACAGGTATATTACAGAAATAGAAGGGGCACCTGTTCCAGACTGGGGTGGAGGTATAAAGGTATAAAATGGATTATAGGAAAGAATAAAAGTATTCTAGAAAGGAAGAATAGCATGTTCAAGAACTATAAAAAGTTATCTATAACTGAAACACTGGATATATCAAAGGATGTGGCAGGAAAGAAAGATGAACATGAGGGCAAGGACCAGATTACAAAATTCCATATTTGCCGTACTCAGGAGATTGGCTTTATTTTATAGGGGATATTAGAGAAGACTTCCCAATGGACATCATATCTGAGGTCAACTTTAAAACATACAAAAGAGTTTGTCAGAATAACCTGAGGTGCTTCAGAATAATCTCAGATGCTTCTGAAAATTTTTGATTCCTAGGTTCCATATCCAAAGATCCTAAGCTAGTAAATTGGGGTGAGGATAAGGATTCTGTATTTTTCAAAGGATATTCTGATAGAAGTGCCTATGCATCACCTATTCCAAACTTGATATACATACTTTCCATTACTCTAACTACAACTCTTAAAAGAAAAACACACACACTTGGCTTAAATATTTATAATTATTTAGAAGACAACATGTAGCACTATATTAGGATTATTAGGACAATGTGCCATCCGCTGTTTAAAAATGAAACCGACCATTTACTTAGTGTTTATTACATGTCAGGTATGTGCCAAATCTTTTATATAATTATTTAATTTACCATTCGTATCACCCTGAGAAGTATGCATTTTACCTCCATTTATATATGAAGAAACTAAAGCTGAGTGAAGTTAAATAACTTGCTGAACTTCATACAGCTATAAGCAGCAGAAATCCCAACCCAGGCTATCTGCCTCCAAGGCACTTACTTTCTGCATCATGTTATAACTGATCTCTAACTTGTAAAGGTTGCCAGTGAAATATTTGCTCCAATTCTAATTACCACAAAGAAGAATAAGAGCTCCAGATCCAAACTCAGTGTTGTTACTATGGCCAGTTTTAAAAGAATGAAACTTGTCAAGCCAAAAATAAAGTATTTCTATCAAGAATGATTTATGCCAATGCTGCTTTATATTTAGGCTTCTTCCAGTTCATTCAGAAAACACTGAGGAAGATGCATGGGATCCCATTTCTTGACAGAAAATAATTGGGCTGATAACTACTGTGTCAGGGTGAGAAATCCTACAATGGTAATCTCCTGAGCCAGGTGGTTTAAGTCTTTCTTTGGCCAAATAAGACAGAACATTGCTTTCTCCAAGTCTGCCACTGTCTCTCCTTCAGATATAACAATTCACAAAATTCCAATAAATTCTGACTTAATGTAAAAGATAGTATTTGGAAGTGGAGAAAGACAAACATTTATTTAATAGTTCATATGATAACTACTGTAATAAAGGTGTAAAATGGATTATAGGGAAGAATAGAAGTATTCCAGAAAGGAAGAATAGCATGTTCAAGAACTATAAAAAGTTTTCTATAACTGAAACGCTGGATATATCAAAGGATGTAGCAGGAAAGAAGGATGAACATGAGGCAAGGACCAGATTACAAAATTCCATATTTGCCATACTCAGGAGATTGGCTTTATTTTATAGGTGATAGAGAAGCTCTTTAAAGATCTTAAACAGTTAGAAAGATCACTTAAGTTATAACATGAAAAATGTTGGGGCAAGGTTGGTGGCAGGGAGACTAGTTAGTAAGCTAATAAAAGAGGATAAGAGCCTGAGCTATGAAGCTGTAGTGATGATGGATAAAAGGAAATGGTCCCAAGAGATATAGGAGGAAAAATAGATGTGAATTGCTGACTATTCAGATGCAGTGAATGAGGAAGAGAAATATGTCTAGGATTCTGGCTTGATGGATAGTGGTACTGTTAAACAATACACACAAATAAAAAACAGTAAAAGAAGCAATTTGAGAGAACACCTGAAGAATAGTATTTTGAAAGTAATCGCAGTGGTTGTGAATATAGGCTTTGCACTCAGAAATGTCACTTAATATCCATGTGACCTTGGGCAAGTCACAAGGATATTAAATGACTCCTGAAGACTGTTTCTTTTTCTATAAAACTAAGGTAATAAAAGAACCAACTTAGAATTGTTCTGAGGGTTAAATCAACTAATCAAATAAAGCATTTAGAATACTGCCTAGAAAAAATGGTAATCCCTCAACAAACTGTGGCTATTAACATTGTTTAATTGAGTTTGAGGAGGCTAGAGAATGTCCAAATGCAGATTGTCAGAAAAGAGTTAGAAATATGGATTTGGGACCAGGAGAAATTCTAAGTATGGATGGTGTTTCTTTAAGAGGTTATATAGAGTTAGAATAACACAATGAATGGAAACACCAACATTAAAAGGATTTCTGACTTTGTATTGATGCACTAATTATCCTAAATTTTTGTTTCAACCATTGTTGGGTCACAGTTTGTAAGTCTACAAATATTTTTTCCAATAAATCAAATGTCCAAATCCTTTATAAGTATTCTTACAATCTATTCTTATGGTTTTTATTTGTATAAATCTGTGTTAATGTACAATCGTCTATTTCAATTTTCCTAGAAAACTACCATATCCTTTAGAGCAAGACTCAATAGGGCTCCATATGTACTAAAACACTTCTTTACTGATACAAATATCATCCACATATTATGAGGAGCTATTCATGATTTCTATCTTCATGTACAATTTTGGCTCCTGTTGAAGAGCTATTGGGACTCACTGGCAGGTTAGCTCCAGAAAAAAAAAATGTGACAAAAAGTGGGTTTGGAAGGAGTCCTTGTCCTTTGGCATCTGTCTGATGGCACCGCTTGCCGCAATCTCAGTCAGGATTCTCCTACATTCTAATCTAATAGTCTGCTTCTTAGCTTTAAGGTCCTCATTCACTTAAATTGTCAAAAGGGGCTTCTCTTGGTAATATTTCCTTTCCACTTTAAAGATATTAAGAGAGAACAACAGAGCTTTCTCAAGAAATTCAATACTTTTAAGGCCTAAAGCAGGGGTGATCACAAAGATAGGGATGCTAGCCCTCAAAAAATATAATGCAATATTCAGCAAAAGAGACAAAGAATAATATAGGAAAAATGAGAAACAGCTGAGTTAACAAGTGAGCAGCTATCATACCCCAAGATGTCACTGCTCCACTTGACTCTGGGGTCAGAAAACCAGAAATCAAGGATGATGCCAAGGTTTTTGGCCTGAGAAAGTTGAAGGATGGCATTTCCATTGCCTGAGACAGATGAGTACTGAGAACTTATATGTAGAAACAAAAAAGTTGTTGGGGACTTTCACAAGAGCTGTTCAACAGAGTGAGAGAGGACAATTTAAGAGACAATAGGATGAGAGAAATTGGAGTATCAACAACTGTACTCCAGAAGATTGGAAAAGAGGAACAAAGAAAGAATTAGGGCAGGAGGCAGAGGGAGAAATGGGCTCAGAAAGAGAAAATAGTTATTGTTTACTTTGCAATCTACACAAGTAAAATGAAAATATGTAGATTATCTTGTTTTCTCAGGTTGTTTCACCATATCCTATTTGTGTTTCTTTTTACTTCCCTGTGAATAGCAAGTTAATATAACAATTACTATTGGACTAGTTCAAGTCAAATTACAACAATGTAACAATAATGTCTCAAAATACTTCAAGAACAAGTACAAAATTAGCAGCAAATCATTTTTAGCAGCAAATCTTTTTTTTTCCACTAGAACATCCACTGGGAAAAGAGTTTAGTAGTATAATCAGCAATAAATAAGAGTTATTTCCTTTATTAAAAATGCCTGGTTACATAAGAAGGACACAAATATTTTTAAACTGTATCATGGTATCAGTTCTCTCATCATGAAATTTTAATTCCTGTGGTCCAGTAGACATAGATCTGCTGGAGACAGGAAGCAAAGAATGCCATTCAGCTGAATGAATGAACGAACCATTATGGTAAACCAAGTATAATTCCCAGAGTCAGGTCAGGACATCAGGGATAACAACAATGCAGCTCTCTTCATGAAAGCATGGAAGATTTTTTAGGTGTGTTTTTCCACCAAGAGGGAAAACAGATAGTGATTTGGGACTTCATTCAAAAGATTCCACTACCATCTATGTTCTATGATTGTATAGACTAAATCTGTCTTGTTCCCTGTTTTCCCAGGGTCTATCATGCTGCTGAATGCATAATAGGAATTCAATAAAATTTCTCAATAAGTGAATGAAAGCATGCAAAATCAGTTAAATGAATAAATGAGTGAATGCCACCTTAACTCTATGGAACTATAATAGATGATAAATCACAGGCATACTCAAGAGTCTCATCTGATAAATTGCTTCTATAATAAATAACCACCACAACTTATTCATACCGCAAATATAGAACACTTTAAAGACTACCCATATGGTATCTATTTTGTTTATCCAAAGAAGATATTATTACTGACCTCATTGATATGCCTGGTGAAGAAAAACTTAATTTGGCCTTGTTCATTTTATAAAACTAGCATGGGGGGTTCCATCAGTTGCTGTTCTTAAGAATAAGACATATTTTGAGAGAATCATCATGAGGAAATCTGTGAAGTCACGATAAATATGAATGTTAGTGTTGAAGATTCAGATGTGTAATGTTTAAACAATGTAAACTGAATTCATCTTTAGCCTGACTGTGCCCTGCTAGAACAAGAGAAAGATGTCCTACATATCCATTCATGTTAACCACATAGTGTTATTTATGAATAAATAACACAGACTTTTAGAAGTATAATATTCAGTATTTCCATCTTCTTGTCTGAGTAATGGAGATTCAACCATACCTGTGGGTGTGGATGAGAATTCCTCTGAAAGAATTCTGTCAGCCATCATGGGGCAGGCTTTGGAGTGGGCATGAAAAGGAGTTTCTTTGAAATAATAGTTGAGGACTTAGGACTCTGGGTCTGGGATTCCTATAGATTTTCTTTGGTGGGAACTGAGCTTGCCCTGACACGTAATGCCACATGGGAGCAAATTAATATGAGGAAACATAGCTTGGAGAATTATGAGACTGTCTTTATTCATCACTACATCCCTGGAATAACAATGATTGAGAGTATGGACAGCTGGTAGGGTTCATAAAGAGCCAATAAGACAGATTAATGGAACATATTAAAATTCCTTTGGTAGTCTCACACATTAACTCGGTGAAGGAAACTAGTAGAAAAAAACTTAACTAACCTATCTATGGGACGAAAATTTGTAGTCATATTTTGGATCTCATACTTAAAATGTATTGTTTTGCCAATCATGAAGATCAGTCCTTTCCTTCTAGAAAATGTCACACCTAACCTTTCATTCAGCCAGACTTACTGGGTCAGGGATGGGCATCTGATCCCATGTGTACCAATCAGTATCAGTGCTCTTTCCCTGCATTCTTCCACTTGATATGAGACAGATAGTCTCCCAACCTCTCTAATGGAGGAAATTTTAAGTTTTAGAGCAGGTGGAGACCATGTCTCTCACTAGAAGAAAAATCCCTGAGGGACAATGAATCTAAATCACAGAAAATAACTGAGAAGAAATGTAATAAGTGACAAATAATAATTATTGCTGAGATCTAGACACAGTCCAGCACTTCCTGTGGTTTGATCACCAAAGCCAATAATCCTTTTTCCTAAGCTAATGGAAACTGGATATCCATCTCTTACAATCAGAAGAATCCTGCCTAACAGAGGCATTAAAGGAAAGTGTCACTTCATTTTATTGCCACAGACTGGAAAGGTCTAGAAACATGCTGATTACATTTTTATAGGAAAACTGAAACTCAAAGAACTTAAGTGTCTTGCCCCCCCCCCAACCCCCGGTCAAAATGACCAGCAAACAATTCTGATTCCAAAGCCAATCCCCCTTCATTAACTATTACCCTATGAAAAAAATTCTGTAGTATGGGCATCTTGATAGTTCTGGAATATTTATAAAACATATTGCAACTGATGGGTTTGGAGTTTGAAGAACTACATTATCTAGCAAATGGGCTAATCTTACAAAACTGATTAAGTTTCTATTCAATGTAATTTTCTAATAAAGGATTGGCAGTACACATCATACTTGACCTGGAAGCTTTTTAATAAATACTTATTACTTGTTTTTCATTCTGGAAGCTTTTTATTCTCAACAAATAGTTATTCTTTTCATATTCCTCAAATACTTATTTAGTGTGATAACTCTGCACAAAGATAAAACACTAAACCTTTCTCAATTTATTCTCCCCAAAAAATAAAAAATAAACAAAACCAGTGCTCTGTGCCTATGAGCCACTTGGGAATCTTGTTAAATGTAGATTCTAGTTTAGTAGGTGTGAAATGGGACCTGAGAATCTGTACTTCTCAAAAGACCTCTGGTAATGGCAATACTGCTGGTATACAAGCTACATTGTGACAAGCCAAGTTGTAGATCCTCTGGGAAATAAAGCAATTAACGCATGCCAGATTTTTACCCTATGCCAGATTCCTCTGCCTCCAGATCTTTGAATGGCTTGCTACTTCTCACCACTCAGGTCTCAAGCTGAAAGTCAGTCCTCAGAGAGGTATTCTCTGAACACTCTCTAAACAACCCAAATCTGAATTTGCATTACTCATTTTTTTATTTACTATCTGTTTCTTCCCAGAAAAATATAAGCTCCACTTCCACTTCCAGCCATTATGAAGTAACAGTGACCCAATTTACCCTACTGCATGAAACTATTAATACATAACACCTGGACAAAATATATGAAACAATGGTTTTTGGACATTTGACATAAAGGAATGCATAACAGTAATCCCTGAATGCAAAAAACAAACTGAGCTCTCTGAGTGCCCCAGTTGCTGTGCCTGTAGTACAAGAAAAGGAAATCCAGACAGAATTTGATGCTCTTCTTGAGTTGAAGAGATGAAGCTGGGAGTCCAGACAGGCCCAGGTTTAACAAAGCAGATACCAAAGAGGAGAGAGATGCACAGAGAGAGAGATATGCAAAGGATCTCTCCAGTCTTCAGCTCCGTAATGCTTAATACTGGTATATGAAGAAACTACTTGAATTGGGGTGGAGATGGGGCATAGAAGAAATCACTTGTACAGAGCAAAGGAAGCAAAGGAATTATCATAATCCTCAGGACTCAAGCAGCGCCAGGAATACTAATGTTCCCATCAGTCCAGTGGAAAACCCTGCAAATCACAGGACATTGGCTAGACTACTCAGAAATTTATTGCCTCAGGAATAAGGAAAATGAGGCCTAGTTTAAAGGCTTCTCTGTTTCTAACTAACCAAGCCTAATGGCAATGTTTGAAAAGATCAAGCTACTTCCAAGTAACTTAACAGTATCATGAAAAAAAAGAAACAAGCTCAGGAATATTTATAGGAACAAAAGAATTTTCAGTACTCAATAGCGTACAATGCACAATTAGTCTAGTAACTAATAAAAACTTATCTGGCATACATACTGCCTAAAGCAATTTATAGATTCAATGCTATCTCTATCAAACAACCAATTACATTCTTCACAAAACTAGAAAAAAACTAATCTAAAATTCATTTGGAACAAAAAGAAAGCCCAAATAACCAAGGCAATCCTAAGCAAAAAGAAAAAAGCTGGAAGCATCACGCTACCTGACTTCAAACTCTACTACAAGGCTACAATAACCAAAACAGCATGGTACTAGTATAAAAACAAACACATAGACCAATGGAACAGAATAAAGAGCCCAGAAATAAGGTCACACCCCCTACAACCATCTGATCTTCAACAAAGCTGAAAAAAAAAAAAAAAAGACGGGGGAAAGGATGCCCTGTTAAATAAATGTTGCTGTAGCCATATGCAGAAGATTGAAACTAGATCCCTCCCTTATATCATATACAAAAGTTAACTCAAGATGGATTAAAAACTTAAATATAAAACTCAAAACTATAAAAACCATAGAACACAACCTAGGTAATATCATTCTGGACATAGGAACGGGCAAATATTTCATGACAAAGACACCAAAAGCAATTGCAACAAAAGCAAAAAATGGCAAATGGAGTCTAATTAAACTGAAGAGCTTCTGTGCAGCAAAAGAAACTATCAACAGAGTAAAAAGACAACCTACAGAATGGGAGAAAAATTTTGCAAACTCTGCATCTAACAAAGGTCTAGTATTCAGCATCCATGAGTCACTTAAATAAAAAAAAAAAAATTAAAAAGTGGGCAAAGGACATGAACAGACACTTCTCAAAAGAAGACATACATGTGGCCAACAATCATATGACAAAAAGTTCAACATCACTGATCATTATAGAAATGTAAACCAAAACTACAACGAGATAGGATCTCACACCAGTCAGAATGGCTATTACTAAAAAGTAAAAAAAAAAAAAAAAAAAAAAAAAAAAAAAGAAAACAGGCACTGGTGAGGTTTTGGAGAAAAAGGAAAACTTATACACTGTTCATGGGAGTGTAAATTAGTTGAGCCATTGTAGAATACAGTGTGGTGACTCCTCAAAGACCTAAAGACAGAAATACCATTCAACCCAGCAATCCCATTACTGAGTATATACCTGAAGGAATAGAAATCATTCTATTACAAAGACACTTGTATGCATATGTTCACTGCAGAACTAGTCACAATAGCAAAAACATGTAAACCACATAAATGTCCATCAATGGTAGACTGGATAAAGAAAATGTGGTACATATACACCATGGAATACTATGCAACCATAAAAAAGAATGAGATCATGTTCTTTGCAGGGACATGGATGGAGCTGGAGGCCATTATCCTTAGCAAACAAATGCAAGAACAGAAAACCAAATACTGCATGTTCTTATTTATAAGTGGAAGCTCAATGATGAGAACACATGGACACAGGGAGGGGAACAACACAAACTGGGGCCTTTCAGAAGGTGGAGGGTGAGCAGAGAGGGAGAGGATCAGGAAAAACAAGCAATGGGGGTACTTGGCTTAATACCTGGGTGATGAAATAATCTATATGACAAACCCCCATGACACAAGTTTACCTATGTAACAAACCTGCACTTGTACCTCTGAACTTAAAATAAAAGTTAAAACAAACAAATTAAAGAATATGCAAATAATGGAAGAGACATTCCATGTTCATGAATCAGAAGACTTTGTTAAGATGTCTTCTTGTTAAGACGGCAAATGTTACATCTTATAAATCTAAGGCAATAAATCTAATTGACTTCTTTTAGACAGAAATTTTAAGGCAATTTCTATCAAACTCCCAGGAGGCTTTTTTGGCAGAAATTGACAAGGCAAACCTAAAATTCATATGAAAATGCAAAGGAAACAGAATATCTAAAACAGAATATCTAAAATAACACAAGTAGTTTGGGGCATGAATACATCTTATCTTAATCTTAAAGCTCACTCTAAAGCTACACTAATCAAGATAATGTGGTACTGGCATAAGAAGATAGATAGATAGATAGATAGATAGATAGATAGATAGATAGATAGATAGATAGATAGATAGATAGATAGACAGACAGACAGACAGACAGACAGACAGACAGACAAGCCCAGGAGTAAAGTAAACCTTCACATTATACACAACACATACTTCTTATAAGGTGCAAGACAGTTCAATGGGGAAAAGAGGGTGTTTTCAACAAATCATTCTAAAACAATTAGTTATCTACATGCAAAAGGACTAATTTGAACCCTTGCCTTATGCCATACGCAGAAATTAATGAAAAATAAATCATGGACCTATGTGTAAGAACTGAAACTACAAAACTTCTTAGAAGAAAACATAAGGGTAAATCTTCATGACTTTTGGTTAAGCAACAATTTTTAGACAGGACATCAAAAGAAAAAATAATAAAAAGAAATGTAAACTTTTTGTGTTTCAAAAGACACTATCAAGCAAATAAAAAGACATGATCTAGACAGAAAACATTTGCAAATTATAGATCTTATAAGGGACTCATCTATAATCCATAAAGAACTCCTAAAACTCAATAAGAAAGGACAAAATATTTGAATCGATATATTTACCTCCAAAAAAAGATATGCTAACAGCCAGTAAGCACATTAAAAGATGTTCAACATCACTAGTCATTAGGAAAGTACAAATCAAAACCACAATGACATACCAGTTCACATCCTCTAGAATGGCTATAATCAGAAAGACTGATAATAAGGGTTGGAAGGCTATGGAGAAATTGGAGAACCCTATATTGCTATTGGGACTGTAAAATGGTGCAGGCACCTTGAAAAAGTCTGGCAATTTCTTAAAATGTTAAACATAAATTTACTATATAACCCAGCAATTTCAATTTCACTCCAAGGTATACATCCAGAATTTTACCAACCTAGGTAAGACAATTAGGTATTTCCCCCAAAGTGAAAACATCTATCCACAAAAAGAATGGTATCCAAATATTAATAGTAGCACAATTCATAGTAGGCAAAGGGTGGAAACAACACAAATGCCAGACAGTAACTGATACATTATAAACAAAAAGGGGTATTACAACGTAATACTTTTTTATAATAAAAAATGAGGAAGTACTGATACACAGTACAACATGAATGAACCTCAGAAACATTATGCTAAGTGAAAGAAGTCACATACAAAAGACCACATGCTGTATGATTCTACTTATACAAAACATCCAGTAAATTCAAATCTAGAGACAAAAAGTAGATAAGTGATTGCCTAAGACAGGGTGGGAATGACCGCAAATAAAAATGAGGTTTCTTTTCAGGGTGATGGAAACATTCTAAAGTTAGAATGTGGGGGTGGTTGCACAGCCCTTTAAATACACTAAAAATCATTGAATTGTATTCTTAAAAGTGGTAAATGTATGGATGCAAATTATACCCCAATAAAACTTTCAATAAAAAGCAAAGACAAATATAAAATAGATCTGACAAAATACAAAACCTTAAGGAGGTTATCAAATGACCATCACTACAAGAAATTAACTTAAAGTGAACTACTCAAAAAGAAGGAAAAATATCAGATGGAAAAGTAGATCTACACAAAGAATCAAAGTACTGGGAATGGTCAATATGTGGTATGTGTAAAACAAGCTTTTTCTTATTTTTTAAAACTTTTAACAGGTAACTGTTTAAAGCAAAAATATTATCAGTGTCGTATGGAGTTTATAACATAGGCAGTAATAAATATATGACAAAACTAGCACAAAAGAGAATAAAAGGAAATGGAAGTACACCATTCATTGTAGGTTCTTATCCAATACGTCAAGTGAAAAAAATATTATTAGAAAGTAGACTGAGGCATGTTAAAATATAATCTGTAAATGCTTAAGCAAACACTAAAAACAAAACAAAAAGCATAGTTTAACAGTCAATAAAACATAAAATGTCATCATAAAAATTACACACTCTAAAAGAATACAGGAAAAAGAAAGGGAATGAATAGGTCAAATAGAAAAAAAATAGCAAGGTGGTTTAGGTATACTCCTCCATATCAATTACACATTTATTATAAGGTATTTTGTTAATCTGTTACATACAATTTCCTCCCTTATTCCCGGCTTTTTTATTCTAAAATATGCCCAGCACATAGCAGACGAGTAATAAATATTATGTCGAATGACAGCTGAATGATTTGAAGAATGGCCTACGGATAAATACAAATTTGAAAGCCACTCATATGGTTTTCTGAGAGTTATCTTTTAAGAATGTGGCTCCTTTCTGGGATGAAATAATAAAATATATAATTAAGAAAGAATTATTGATTTTGTGAACTGTCAAAAAATCTTTAACTTCTGTCTCAGACAAACTTCAGAAATATGAATTTTTAAATCCAACCAGGCAAAAAAAATTAAAAAGCAAAGGAATATATATTCCCAGTAGTATTTAGAATGTGGCCTTATATGCTGTGGGCACCTTCTCTATTCCTGCTAGACTGTCATTATTTTCCACTTCTATTAATACCAACAAGTATTATAAAAACCAAAACTTGAGACTGGCATTTGGTTTAATGGGAAGCTTATGAAAATCATCACCTTTTATCAAAAGCATGCTTCAAAATGAAAGTCAGCTATTGCCTTTTTGGTTCCTATGAATTATCTGTCTAGATTAAAGTATCTGCCTTAATAGTACTTCATTATCTTGTTCTGCTAACTTGTCTGCCTAGTTTCTGGTCTTCTGCTTTCCCCTAATGTTCAATTGGTTTATCTATAAACCTGAATTCTGTTTGCCTCCCTGGTTTCAGATTCACTTCTTCACCTGGAGTCTCAATTCATATCTGACTCAAAAATTCCGATTATCTGCCTCTAGGCACATTATCTAGTATACCCAAATGCTAAGCTATCCCAGTCTCAATTCTGTTCTGCTCCCTGCTGCTTAAGCCCAAATGAATACTCTGAAACTTGTACCCTAAAATCCATAAAGAAATGAAGTCAGTTTAGCATTATGTATCTATATACAAATTACATTTATATTAAGACTAGAAACAAGTATTCAAGAACACTGAGCTAGAGTCAACAATCATTTTCTGTCACACACAGTTGAAAACCAACTGTACTCTCATACAGCCTGGTTTAAATAACCCAAATTTTGTTAGCACTCATCTCAGTTGTTTTAGCTAGATCTCAAATGGATATATTAGTATATGCTAGAGAAGTGTACAGATTGCTGCATGTGCCATGTATACCTTATATATATACTATCATCTCTTGAAATTATTATGTGTGTCAATTAACAAAAGCTAAGGGAAAATATCAATTGGAAAACATATTTTAATCTGATTACAAGATTTTATTTTTGGTTTACATGTAAAAGCCATACATACTTTAATATGTAATAACTCTCTGGGAAATACTTGGGCTCCAGTAAGATTTAGTGACTCTAAGTGTTTACATATTTCTACTTTTCAGCACAAGTTTGTGATAATATATAAACCATACTTTGAATGTTATGTGTAGTGTTCAGCATTTTACACAGTAAGTTCACTTCCTGTTAAAAACATTAAAAATATTATTTTAATTTTTCATTTAGCAAGTACAATATTCATTAAGCAACTCTCAAATAGTTAATATGAAAGCATATGGATCAGTACACTACTAAACTATGAGAAATTAAATGTTATAACCCCAAGTATTGCTTTATGAATAACACTTTAAATGTACGTTCCCCTTTAACATAAAATAAATGAATAGGCAACTCAGACCTAATGAAATAATCATATTTATAATTCAGCATAATAAGAGTTTTTTTATTTGGCTACAGCTTATATAATACTATAGAGCATATTTGTTAATCTCATTTAGTGAGACCCAGAGACTATTTACTATACAAAACACAATTTTTTAAAGCACAATTTAAAGATTAGGATGAAGAGAAAAAAGTGGCTAATTCATCCCAATAAATTTTATAAGAAGTTCAGGCATCTTACAATCAGAATACTCTATTGAGGTAAAAGTCATATAACATAAAAGACACCATTTTAGTCATCTTAAAGTGCATATTCAGTGGCATTGAGAACATTCACAATGTTGTGCAACCATCCACCAATATCCAGTTCCAGAACATTTTCCCCGCCCCAAAAGAAAGCCCATGCCCATTCATCAGTCAGTCACTCCTCATTCACCCCAAACCCCATGCCCTAGCAACCAGTAACCTTTCTGCCTCTACGAATCTGCCTATTCTGGATATTTCCTACAAATGGAATCATACCGTATGTGGCCTTTTGTGACTGGCTTCTTTCAGTTAGCATGCAGTTTTCAAGCTTCATTCTTGTTGTAGCATGAATTAGTACTTCATTCCTTCGTATGCCTGAATGATATTGTGTTGAATACATATACTGTATTTTGCTTAGCCACCCATCTCTTGATAGACATTGCAGTTGTTTCCACTTTTTGGATATTGTGAATAGTGCTATGAACATTCATTTATAAGATTTTGTTTGAACATCTGTTTTCATTTCATATGATTGTTTACCAAGGAGTGGAATTGCTGGATCATATGGTAACTATAAGTAGGGCTTTTTGAGGAATTGCCAAACTGTTATCCACAGAAACTGCATGATTTTATATTCCCACCAGCAATGTATGAGGGTTACAATTTCTCCACATCTGCACCAACACTTGTTATTTGCCATTTTTTAAATTATAGCCATCCTAGCAGTGGAAAATGACATCTCACTGTGGTCTTGATTTACATTTCTGTAGTGACTGATGACTGGCCCATTGTACAACTTCTTGGAAGAAATGTCTATTTATGACTTTACTCGTTTTAAAAACTGGGTTGTCATTTTGTTGTTGGGTAGTTAGTGTTTTAACATATTCTGTATACTAGTTCCTTATCTGATAGAGGATTTGCAAATATTATCTCTGATTCAGTGGGTTGTCTTTTACTTTCTTGATAGTGTCCTTTCATGAACAAAAGTTTCTTAATGTTGATGAAGACCAATTTGTTTTTTCCTTGTGTTGCTTGTGTTTTTGTTGTGATATCTAAGTAGCCAAAGCAAAACACTAGGTCGTGACATTTACTCCTATATTTTCCTCTAAGAGTCGTATAATTTAGCTCTTACCTTTAGGTCTTTGATTAACTTTAAGTTAATTTTGTATATGGTATGAAATAAGAGTCAAACTCATTCTTTTGGGTGGGTGCAGTGGCTCATGCTTGTAATCTCAGACCTTTTGAAGGCCAAAGGTGGGTGGATCACTTGAGTCCAGGAGTTCAAAACCAGCCTGGGCAACATGATGAAATCCTGTCTCTACCAAAAAAACAAACAAACAAACAATCATTCTTTTTATCAGAAACATTTTTATTGAGATCATGTTCATATAACATAAAATTCACCATTTTTAACTTTTAAAATAGTTTTTAGCATATTCACACTGTTGTGCAACTACAGCACTAATTCTGGAAAATTCCATCACCACAAAAAGAAGTCCCTCTCCTAATCACTGGCAACTACTAATCTCTAATTTTGTTTCTGTCTCTGTGGATTTGCCTATTCTGGACATTCCATATAAATGGAATCATACAATATATGGCCTTGTGTCTGGCTTCTTTTATTTAGTATAATGTTTTCAAGGTCATCCATGTTGTAGTGTATAGCTATTTCATTTCCTTTTTATCAGTGAATAACATAGCATTACATGGATATACTACATTATATTAAATAATCAATTAATGAACACTTCGGTTGTTTCCACTTTTTGGCTGTTTTGAATAATGCTGTTATGAGAATTTGCAGACAAGCTTTTAGCTAAAGATGTATTTTCCTTTGGCGAGGGTATATCTAAGAGTAGAATTGCTGGGTCATATGGTAAGTCTACATTTAATTTTTGAGAAACTGTCAAACTATTGTTCAAACTGGCTCCATCAGTTTAAGTTACCACCAGTAATACATGAGGATTAAATTTCTCAAGAGTTAAATATGTGGCTATCTGGTTGCCCCAGCATATTTATTGAAAAGACTATTCTTTCTCTATTGAATGATTTTGACACACTTGGTCATCTTGTCAAATAGCCATATACGTATGAGTGAGTCTATTTCTACACTCCCAATTTATTACATTTGTATATACATATGTCTATTCTTATATTAGTACCACATTGTTTTGATTTCTGTAGCTCTGTAGTAAATTTGAAATGTGAAAGTATGGGTCCTCCAACTTGGTTTTTTTCAAGACTGTTTAGGATATTTAGAATTCCTTGTAATTCTATATGAATTTGAGGATCAGTCTTTCCATAAATGCAAAAAAGGCTATTGAAATTTTGATAGGGATTGCAATGAATTGTAAAGATCACTTTGGAAAGTATTGCTATAGTAACAATATTGTCTTGCTCAAAAGTATTTCATTGAAATGAGAGAAAATACATAAGAAAAAGAATAAATCTGTAACCATGTTACAAAACAGGAAAGAATGAATGAGAATGGATGAGAAAATGTGAGGGTGAGAATGGATGAGAAATGTGAGGATTTTCTGGAAGCTAAAAGCTAATAGGATCAGAAAAAGAGAGCAATCAGAACAGAAAAACCACAACCAAAGTAGGTATGGCTGAGAGCTACTGAGAAGGTAGCATCCTTAAAGATTTTCAAGAAAAATTCTGGGTTAACAATCCGAGCAAAAGCTGACTGTAGACAAGCCAGCATTTCTCAAACCTGAATATGAACGCAATGCACTTATTTCTTATTAAGTATGGTTCTTACTAAAATACAAATTCTGAGGTGAGACCTGAAATCCTGCAGTCCTAAAAAGTTCCTCCCATGTGATAGGAATGCTACTGGTTCACATATAACACTTTAAGTCTAATCCAGTGCACATTAAATCCAGTGCACATTAAAATCACCTGGGGAGCTTTTTAAAAAATTCCTCTTTGCGGGTCACAGGCATTACCATTTAAATCAGAATATAGAAAGATAGGAACCAGGCATAGGTATTTTTTAAAGACCCAAGGTGATTCCAAAGTGCAGCACAATTTGAGAACCACTAGACAAATCAACAGTAAATTTAAAGACTGTCTGATACATGCTGAGTAAGATACACTCTTCTCATCTCCCTTCTTGTGACACAAGGCGATTTTCACTGTGATAAAGCTATGATAGTTCTTTAAACAAAGTGGAGATCCACCAGATTAGTAGGGGCAGGAAGAAAGGAGAAGGCATGGCTCCTAATCTGTATATAACAGCTGGAGAGAGATCCAAAGCAGAAACCGAGAAAGTGGCTCCAAATCATGACAAAGATTTGGAAAGAGGTACACACTCGAAAATGAAAGACCTTAAAATGCTTCATCTCCAGAGAAAAGCCTTCTTTGTTAATACTTCCTTGCCCACTCTCCAGCAACATATATGACTGCAATTGATCTTGATGAACATATTTGTAACACACTACTGACAAAAAAAATTAGTATCTAATCTAAAATAAAAAAGAACTGCTAAAAGAGCAAAACCCAATTTATTTAAAAAAAAAAAAAAAAAAGGCCGGGCGCGGTGGCTCAAGCCTGTAATCCTAGCACTTTGGGAGGCCGAGACGGGCGGATCACGAGGTCAGGAGATCGAGACCATCCTGGCTAACACGGTGAAACCCCGTCTCTACTAAAAATACAAGAAAATTAGCCGGGCGAGGTGGCAGGCACCTGTAGTCCCAGCTACTCGGGAGGCTGAGGCAGGAGAATGGCGTGAACCCGGGGGGGCGGAGCTTGCAGTGAGCCGAGATCGCGCCACTGCACTCCAGCCTGGGGCACAGAGCAAGACTCCGTCTCAAAAAAAAAAAAAAAAAAAATTGGCAAAATCCAGGAATTTCTCCAAAAATGAAACACAAATGGCCTGTAAATATAAGAAAAGCTGCTCAGCCTTGCTAGTAATCAAGAGAATGCAAAATAAAACAAGGTACAATTTCATATCCACAACATTGGCAAGAAAAGATTTAATGGAAATTACCAAGTGCTGGGAAGAATATGAAGCAACAGGAATTTTCATTCTTTACTGCTGACTATGGAAACTGACACAATCATTTTGGAAAACAGTGTAGCTTTACCTAGTAAAACTGAACTTCTTAATATCTTATAATCCCACATTCCATCGTTAAGAATATGCCTTATGGATCCTGAGCAAGATGGTGGAATAGGAACAGCTCCAGCCTCCAGCTCCCAGCGCAAGTGACACAGAAGACAGGTGATTTCTGCATTTTCAACTGAGGTACCAGGTTCATCTCACTGGGGAGTGCCAGACAATCAGTGCTGCTCAGCAGCTGCAGCCTGACCAGCGAGAGCTGAAGCAGGGCAGGGCATCCCCTCACCTGGGAAGCGCAAGGGGGAAGGGAATCCCTTTTCCTAGCCAAGGGAAACTGAGACATACAACATATGGAAAATTGGGTAACTCCTACTCTAATACTGTGCTTTACCAAGGGTCTTAGCAAATGGCACACCAGGAGATTATATCCCACACCTGGACCAGAGGGTGCCACATCCACGGAGCCTCCCTCATTGCTAGCACAGCAGTCTGAGATCTAACTGCAAGGCAGCAGCGAGGCTGGGGGAGGGGCGCCCGCCATAGCTGAGGCTTAAATGGGTAAACAAAGCTGCCAGGAAGCTCGAACTGGGTGGAGCCCACCGCAGTTCAAGGAGGCCTGCCTGCCTCTGTAGACTCCACCTCTGGGGACAGGGCATAGCTAAACAAAAAGCAGCAGAAACCTCTGCAGATGTAAATGACCCTGTCTGTCAGCTTTGAAGAGAGCAGTGGGTCTCCCAGCATGGAGGTTGAGATCTGAGAAGAGACAGACTGTATGCTCAAGTGGGTCCCTGATCCTTGAGTAACCTAACTGGGAGACATACCCCACTAGGTGCAGACCGACACCTCACACCTCACATAGTTGGGCACACCTCTGAAACGAAATTTCCAGAGCAAGAATCAGACAGCAACACTCGCTGTTCAGCAATATGCTATCTTCTGCATCCTCAGCTGCTGATACCCAGGCAAACAGGGTCTGGAGTGGACCTCAAGCAAACTGCAACAGACCTGCAGTTGAGAGTCCTGACTGTTAGAAGGAAAACTAACAAACAGAAAGGACACCCACACCAAAACCCCATCAGTACGTCACCATCATCAAAGACAAAAGGCAGATAAAACCACAAAGATGGGGAAAAAGCAGGGCAGAAAAGCTGGAAATTCAAAAAATCAGAGCGCATCTCCCCCTCCAAAGGAACTCACCTCATCGCCAGCAACAGATCAAAGCTGGACGGAGAATGACTTTGACGAGTTGAGAGAAGAAGGCTTCAGTCGATCAAACTTCTCAGAGCTAAAGGAGGAACTACGTACCCAGCACAAAGAAACTAAAAATCTTGAAAAAGAATGGAAGAATGGATAATTAGAATAATCAATGCAGAGAAGGCCATAAATGAACTGATAGAGATAAAAACTATGACACAAGAATTACGTAACAAATGCACAAGCTTCAGTAACTGACTTGATCAACTGGAAGAAAATGTATCAATGATTGAAGATAAAATGAATGAAATGAAGCGAGAAGAGAAGTCTAGAGAAAAAAGAGGAAAAAGAAATGAACAAAGCCTCCAAGAAATATGGGATTATTTGAAAAGACCAAATCTACATCTGATTGGTGTGCCTGAAAGTGAGGGGGGAAAATGGAACCAAGTTGGAAAACATTCTGCAGGATATCATTCAGGAGAACTTCCCCAACCTAGTAAGACAGGCCAACATTCAAATTCAGGATATACAGAGAATGCCACAAAGATACTCCTCAAGAAGAGCAACTCCAAGATACATAATTGTCAGATTCATCAAAGTTGAAATGAAGGAAAAAATCTTAAGGGCAGCCAGAGAGAAAGGTCGGGTTACACACAAAGGGAAGCCCATCAGACTAATAGCATATCTCTGGGCAGAAACTCTACAAGTCAGAAGAGACTGGGGGCCAATATTCAATATCATTAAAGAAAAGAATTTTCAACCCAGAATTTCATATCCAGCCAAACTAAGTTTCATAATTGAAGGAGAAATAAAATCCTTTACAGACAAGCAAATGCTTAGAGATTTTGTCACTATCAGGCCTGCCCTACAAGAGATCCTGAAGGAGGCACTAACCATGGAAAGGAACAACCAGTACCAGCCATTGGAAAAACATGCCAAAAGGTAAAGACCATCAATGCTAGGAAGAAACCGCATCAACTAACGAGTAAAATAACCAGCTATTATCACAATGACAGGATCAGGTTCACAGATAACAATAATAACCTTAAATGTAAATGGACTAAATGGTCCAATTAAAAGACACAGACTGGCAAATTGGATAAAGAGTCAAGACCCATCAGTTTGCTGTATTCAAGCGACCCATCTCACATGCAGAGACACACATAGGCTCAAAATAAAGGGATGGAGGAAGATCTAACAAGCTAATGGAAAACAAAAAAAAGGCAAGGGTTGTAATCCTAGTCTCTGACAAAGCAGACCTTAAACCGTCAGAGATCAAAAGAGACAAAGAAGGCCATTACATAATGGTAAAGGGATCAATTCAACAGGAAGAGCTAACTATCCTAAATATATATGCACCCAATACAGGAGCACCAAGATTCATAAAGCAAGTCCTTAGAGACTTACAAAGAGACTTAGACTCCCACACAATAATAATGGGAGACTTTAACACCCGACTGTCAACATTAGACAGATCAACGAGACAGAAAGTTAACAAGGATATCCAGGAATTGAACTCAACTCTGCACTAAGCGGACCTAATAGACATCTACAGAACTCTCCACCCCAAATCAGCAGAATATACATTCTTCTCAGCACCACATTGCACTTATTCCAAAATTGACCACATAGCTGGAAGTAAAGCACTCCTTAGCATATGTAAAAGAACGGAAATTATAACAAACTGTCTCACAGACCACAGTGCAATCAAACTAGAACTCAGGAATAAGAAAATCAAAACCACTCAACTACATGGAAACTGAACAACCTGCTCCTGAATGACTACTTGGTATGTAACAAAATGAAGGCAGAAATAAAGATGTTATTTGAAACCAATGAGAACAAAGATACAACATACCAGAATCTCTGGGACACATTTAAAGCAGTGTGTAGAGCGAAATTTATAGCACTAAATGCCCATAAGAGAAAGGAGGAAAGATCTATATTTGATACCCTAACTTCACAATGAAAAGAACTAGAGAAGCAAGAGCAAACACATTCAAAAGCTAGCAGAAGGCAAGAAATAACTAAGATCAGAGAAGAACTGAAGGAGATACAGACACAAAAAACCCTTCAAAAAATCAATGAATCCAGGAGCTGATTTTTTGAAAAGATCAACAAAATTGATAGACCACTAGTAACACTAATAAAGAAGAAAAGATAGAAGAATCAAATAGATGCAATAAAAAAATGATAAAGGGGATATTACCACCAACCCCACAGAAATACAAACTACCATCAGAGAATACTATACACACCTCTATGCAAATAAACAAGGAAACCTAGAAGAAATGGATAAATTCCTGGACACATACATTCTCCCAAGACTAAACCAGGAAGAAGTTGAATCCCTGAATAGACCAATAGCAGGTTCTGAAATTGAGGCAATAATTAATAGCCTACCAACGAAAAAAAGTCCAGGACCAGACGGATTCACAGCCGAGTTCTACCAGAGGTACAAGGAGGAGCTGGTACAATTCCTTCTGAAACTATTCCAATCTATAGAAAAAGAGGGAATCCTCCCTAACACGTTTCATGAGGCCAATATCATCCTGATACCAAAGGCTGGCAGAGACACAACAAAAAAAGAGAATTTTAGACCAATATCCCTGATGAACATCGATACAAAAATCCTCAATAAAATACTGGCAAACCGAATCCAGCAGCACATCAAAAAGCTTATCCATCATCATCAAGTGGGCCTCATCCCTGGGATGCAAGACTGGTTCAACATATGCAAATCAATAAACGTAATCCAGCATATAAACAAAACCACATGATTATCTCAATAGATGTAGGAAAGGCCTTTGACAAAATTCAACAGTGCTTCATGCTAAAAACTGTCAACAAATTCAGTATTGATGGAATATATCTCAAAATAATAAGAGCTATTTATGACAAACCACAGCCAATATCATGCTGAATGGTCAAAAAATGGAAGCATTCCCTTAAAAACTGGCACAAGACAGGGATGCCCTCTCTCACCACTCCTATTCAACATAGTGCTGGAAGTTCTTGCCAGGGCAATCAGGCAAGAGAAAGAAATCAAGGGTATTCAGTTAGGAAAAGAAGAAGTCAAATTGTCCTTGTTTGCAGATGACATGATTGTATATTTAGAAAACCCCATCATCTCAGCCCAAAATCTCCTTAAGGTGATAAGCAACTTCAGCAAAGTCTCAGGATACAAAATTAATGTGCAAAAATCACAAGCATTCTTATACACCAGTAACAGACAAACAGAGAGCCAAATCATGAATGAACTTCCATTCACAATTGCTTCAAAGAGAATAAAATACCTAGGAATCCAACTTACAAGGGATGTAAAGGACCTCTTCAAGGAGAACTACAAACCACTGCTCAATGAAATAAAAGAGGACATAAACAAATGGAAGAATATTCCATGCTCATGGATAGGAAGAATCAATATCGTGAAAATGGCCATACTGCCCAAGGTAATTTATAGATTCAATGCCATTCCCATTGAGCTACCAATGACTTTCTTCACAGAATTGGAAAAAAACTATTTTAAATTTCATATGGAACCAAAAAGAGCCCACATTGCCAAGACAATCCTAAGTCAAAAGAACAAAGCTGGAGGCATCACACTACCTGACTTCAAACTATACTACACGGCTACAGTAACCAAAACAGCATGGTACTGGTACCAAAACAGAGATATAGACCAATGGAGCAGAACAGAGCCCTTAGAAATAATACCTATTTAATAAATGGTGCTGGGAAAATTGGCTAGCCATAAACAGAAAGCTGAAACTGGATCCCTTCCTTACTCCTTATACGAAAATTAATTCAAGATGGATTAGAGACTTAAATGTTAGACCTAATACCATAAAAACCCTAGAAGAAAACCTAGGTAGTACCATTCAGGACATAGGCATGGGCAAGGATTTCATGTCTAAAACACCAAAAGCAATGGCAACAAAAGCCAAAATTGACAAATGGGATCTAATTAAACTAAAGAGCTTCTGCACAGCAAAAGAAACTACCATCAGAGTGAACAGATAACCTACAGAATGGGAGAAAATTTTTGCAATCTAATCATCTGACAAAGGGCTAATATCCAGAACCTACAAAGAACTCAAACAAATTTACAAGAAAAAAACAAACAACCCCATCGAAAAGTGGGCAAAGGATATGAACAGACATTTCTCAAAAGAAGACATTCATACAGCCAACAGACACATGAAAAAATGCTCATCATCACTGGCCATCAGAGAAATGCAAATCAAAACCACAATGAGATACCATCTCACACCAGTTAGAATGGCGATCATTAAAAAGTCAGGAAACAACAGGTGCTGGAGAGGATGTGGAGAAATAGGAACACTTTTACACTGTTGGTGGGACCGTAAACTAGTTCAACCATTGTGGAAAACAGTATGGCGATTCCTCAAGGATCTAGAACTAGAAATACCATATGACCTAGCCATCCCATTACTGGATATATACCCAAAGGATTATAAATCATGCTGCTATAAAGACACATGCACACGTATGTTTATTGCGGTACTATTCACAATAGCAAAGACTTGGAATCAACCCAAATGTCCATCAGTGACAGACTGAATTAAGAAAATGTGGCACATATACACCATGGAATACTATGCAGCCATGAAAAAAGATGAGTTCGTGTCCTTTGTATGGACATGGATGCAGGTGGAAACCATCATTCTCAGCAAACTATGGCAAGAACAGAAAACCAAACACCGCATGTTCTCACTCATAGGTGGGAATTGAACATTGAGATCACTTGGACACAAGAAAGGGAACATCACACATCGGGGCCTATTGTGGGGAGGGGGATGGGGAAGGATGGCATTGGGAGTTATACCTGATGTAAATGACGAGTTGAAGGGCGCTGACGAGTTGATGGGTGCAGCACACCAATATGGCACATGTATACATATGTAACCAACCTGTACGTTGTGCACATGTACCCTAGAACTTAAAGTATAAAAAAAAAAAAAGAATATGCCTTACAGAAACTTTCCTATAAGTGTGCCAGTAGAAATGTACAAAAATGTCCATGGCAGCAAAATTTATAGTAGCAAAAACCTGGAAATAACCTTTAAGCCTACTGAGAGAAGATACAGATGGGAATAATTATAATGAAAATGATAACGATAAGTAGCAGTGAAACTATTATTATTTGCCAAGTAATATTCGAAGAATTTTATACAGATTATCTCATTTAATTCTCACAACTATATGAGATAACACAATTGCTATCTTCATTTTAAAACGAAAAAAAAAAAAAACGAATAGAGAGAATTACACATACCCAAAGCATTAATTGGTTGAGTCATCATTTAAATCAAAGCCCGAACTCTTTTTTTTATTCCACTTTTATTTTGGATACAGTGGGTACATGTGCAGGTTTACTACATGGGTATATTGCATCCAGGTACTGAGCATAGTACTCAATATTTAGTTTCTCAGTCCACACCTCTTTACTGTACTCTCTTCTCTAGTATTCCAAAGTATCTGCTGCTCGCATGTTTATGTCCATGTGTGCTCAATGTTTCACTCCCACTTATAAGTGTGAACACACAGTATTTGGTTTTCTGTTGCTGCATTCATTTAGGATTATGGCCTCCAGCTCCTTCTATGTTGCTGTGGAGAACATGATTTCATTCTTTTTTTATGGCTGTGTAGTACTCCGTGGTGTATATGTACCACATTTTCTTTACCCAATCCACCATTGATGGGCATCCAGATCAATTCCATTTCTTTATTATTGTGAATAGTTTGGTGGTGAATATACAAGTACATGTATGTTTTTAATATAATTATGTATTTTTCTTTGGGTACATACCAAGTAATGGGATTGCTGGATTGAATGGCAGCTCTGTTTTAAGTTCTTTGAGAAATCTCCAAACAGCTTTCCAGAGAGGCTGAAGTAATTTATATTCCCACCAGCAGTCTATATGTGGTTCCTTTTCTCTGGAGTCTCGCCAGCATCTGTTTTTTTGCTTGTTTGTTTTGTTTTTGTTTTTGACTTTTTAATAATAGTCATTCTGACTAGTGTGAGATGGTATTTCATTGCGGTTTTAATTTGAATTTCTCTGATGATTAGCGACAAACATTTTTTCATATGTTTCTTGGCTGCTTGTATGTCTCCTTTTGAAAAGGGATTATTCTTGTCCTTTGCCCATTTTTGATGGGGTTATTTGGTTTTTGCTTATTGATTTGTTTAAATTCCTGTTGCTTCTGGATATTAGACCTTTATCAGATGCATAGTTTGCAAATATTTTCTTCTATTATGTAGGCTCTGTTTACTCTATTAATAGTTTTTTTGTTTTTGTTTTTGTTTTTTCCTGTAGAGAATCTTTTTCATTTAATAAGGTCCCACTTGTTAATTTTTGTTTTTGTTGCGATTGTTTTTGCGAACTTAGCCAAAAATTCTTTACTAAGACCAACGTGGGGAAGAGTATTCCCTAGGTTTTTTTCTGGGATTTTTATAATTTGAGGGCTTACATTTAAATTTTTAATCCATCTTGAGTTAATTTTTGTATACAGTGAAAGGTGAGGGTCCAGTTTCATTCTTCGGCATAAGGCTAGCCAGTTATTCCAGCACCATTTATTAAATAGGGAATCCTTTCCCCATTGCATGTGTTTGTCAGCCCTGTCGACGATCAGATGGTTGTATAAGTGTGTGGCTTTATTTCTACTCTGTTCCACTGGTCTATGTGTCTTTTTGTACCATTATATTGTTTTGGTTACTGTAGCCTTATAGTATAGTTTTAAGTCAGATGGTGTTATTCTTCCAGCTTTGCTCCTTTTGCTTAGGATTGCTTTGCTTATTGGGGCTCTCTTTTGATTCCATTAGAACATTTTTTTCTAATTCTGTGAAGTATGACATTTATATAATAGTTCGAGAGGAATAGCATTGAATCTGTAAACTGCTTTAGGTAGTATGGCATTTTAGTGATATTGATTCTGCCAATTCTTGAGCATAGAATGTTTATCATTTATTTGTGTAATCTCTGATTTCTTTCAGCAGTGTTTTGTAGTTCTCCTTGTAGAGATCTTCCACCTCCTGGGTTAGCTGTATTCCTAGGTCTTTTGTGTTTGTTGTGACTATTGTAAATAGGATCATGTTCTTTATTTGACTCTCGACCTGGATATTGTTGATGTATAGAAATGCTACTGATTTTTGTACATTGGTTTTGCATTCTGAAACCTTATTAAAATCATTTTTCAGTTCTAGTAGCCTTTTGGTGGAGTCCTTAGGGTGTTCAAGGTGTAGAATCACATCATCAATGAAGAGAGATAGTTGGATGACCTCTTGCTAATTGCTCTGACTAGGACCTCCAGCACAATGTTGAATAGGAGCAGTGAGAGTGGACATCCTTGTCTTATTCCAGCTCTCAAAGGGAATGGTTCCAGCTTTTACCCATTCAGTATGATGGCTGTGCATTTGTAATATATGGCTCTTATTACACTGAGGTATGTTCCTTTGATGCCTAATCTGTTTAGGGATTTTATCATGAAGCAATGTTGAGTTTTCTCAAAAGCATTTTCTGTGTCTGTTGAGATGATCATACGAGTTTTGTCTTGAATTGTTTATGTGATGAATCACATTTACTGATTTGCATATGATGAACCAGTCTTGCATCCCAAGCCTACTTGATTGTGGTGAATTAACTTTTGATGTTCTATTGGATTTGGTTTGGTGGATTTTGTTGAGAATTTTTATGTCTATTTCATCATGGATATTAATAGCCATGGTAATGAAATTAGACTTGGCAGCTATTCTCAAAGTGTGACTCCCTAAACCTACATCAGTAACATCATCTGTGAACTTGTTAGAGAAAGGTGATGTTCAGCAAATTCTATTTTTAAAAGCCCTCCAGGTGATTCTGATGCACACTAAAATTTGAGAAGCACTGGAACATGCAAGAATTTACTACATGAAAAAGAGGTAATCATTTCAAATGACAGAGGTATATTCACTAATTAATAAAGAGTTAACTGGCTAGCCATTTTTATCATTAAAAATAAAATAAAGCTAAATTATTATTTCATTTCTTACATCAATACATGTTCTAGAAGAAATACATATGTGTATGTGGGAGACAAAAACATAAGGCATACATTTCCTTATAATTTCTCAGTAAAACAGAAACCATAAAAGCCATAAAGGAAATGACTGATATATTTGAATATACAAATATGTATAAAACATTTATACGGGGGAAGAAAAGCTTAAAAATTTAACACTTGCCTGAAGAAAATCACATTAAGGAAACCATCAATTTCCAGTAGGTTATACTCTGACCTCAACAAAATAATTTCCTAAGCAGATATCTAAAAATATTTCCAAAGGCAGAGAACCTGTCCCCTTTATCTCTAGGTTCCAAGTTAAACCTATAGATATAATTCCCATAATCAGCTAGAATTCACCACTGCTTTGAGTTGTTCAAGGTGCTTTCTCCACAGCACTCCATAGACATGCAACCATTCAAGTTTTCATGGACTTACACAGTAGGTGACTCATTCATTTATTAGAACTTGATTGTCCCTAAATTCTTTTATTTTCTGTGGCCTTTCCCTTAATAGCCAAATAAAATGAGTCGAGTTCCCATTCTATATAACCATGGGAAGTCTAGTACCCAACCCTTCCCTGAATATTTTTAAATAGTTCCAGTGGAAACTAAGAAAGCCTAACTTCCACCTTTAATCACATTTTGCTCTGAACTCCCACTTCTACGTTCTCAATCATCTCTCACCATCTTACCTCCTACCTCGTACAACTGCAATTTTCTTTTCATCCTGATCTTCCCTAAGAAAGGATATAACCACAACTCCTTTGATCCCAAAAGCGTTACCCAGCCATTGTAACAGACATACACACATACACGTATATGTATACACACACACACACACACACATATATACATATATTTTTGTTTGTTTGTTTGTTTGTTTTTTTCCTGAGTTCGGGTCTTGCTCTGTCATCTAGGCTGGAGTGCAGTGGTGCGATCCTGACTCACTGCAGCCTCCACCTCCTGGGTCCAAGCAATTCTCCTGCCTCAGCTTCCTGAGCAGCTGGGATTACAGGCACCCACCGCCATTTCCAGTTAACTTTTGTATTTTTAGTAGAGATGGGGTTTCACCATGTTGGCCAAACTGCTTTCAAACTCCTGACTTCAAGTGATCCACCCGCCTCGGCCTCCCAAAATTCTGAGATTACAGGCATGAGCCACCACATCCAGCCATAAAGGCTTATATTGATGTTTTGAGTAAAACACAACATATTTGTTCAAGAAACAACTTGAACTTGAATACTGGTATGATTCTTATAATACCTTATCCTTTCCAACCACAGGGAATTTATTACACTCTGCCTCTTCCTTGGACACTTGCCTACTATTTTTATGGGCTACATTTTCCTGCTCAAGGTCCTTCTCTCATTTCCTCCATTATCCAAGCTCAAAATGAGTTCTTCATCTACTGTCTACCTGGCTGCTCAGAATAACTTTTTAAATTCCTATTTTTACATTCAGATTAACAAATTAACTTTTGTCTTCACTCTTACTTTATTCTTCACAAACCATGAAAACTGATGTAGCCAACGACTTTTATGTCCTTTAAGTATGGGAGATAAGAAAAAGTCCTAATATTTTAAACAAGCATGAAACTTTATCAACTGTAAAATATGACTCCAACCCCTGTTTCTTAATAGTTTTAGTCTTTTTAAAAATTTGTAGCATGGAGCAAGATGGCAAAATAGGAATTTTCTGGCTCTACTCCCCTAACCCACAGAAATCCAGTTAGCAACTACCCACAGGCAAGAATACTTTCATGAATATCCTAGAACTTGAAAGTGAGGCTGAGACACCTACTTAGAGTACAGAACTGAGAAAAGCCTAGTTTGAAGGGTAAGAGGAACAGTTCACATTGACTAGGCCGCCCATACCTCAAGTGACACAGTGCCACACAGAGAAGATTCCCCTGGACTTACAGTTTCCACAGTGGGAAAAGTAAGTTGGAGGCAAATATTCAGCTACCCCACCATTCTGGAACCCTTCACAGCAGGCTCATTCCTGTGTTGTCCCATGGAAATATTGGGAGTGCCAGCAGAGCCTAGACCACCAGTGGACAGTTAGAAATACAAGATTAGGATTCACAGCTGCCAGCAAACAAATCTTGGTCATTGCTCTGCATTTCAGCCAAGAAAGACATCACACCGGAGAGACTAGCAAATAGCATTGTGCTGCATAAAGTATAGTCCACAAGTCAAACAGGCTTGAGTCTCTAGCCAATTTCCCCACACAACTCTGGAATACACATTAAGTCTTCCCAAAGCTGGGAGGCAATGACAGGTCAGTGATCCCTCAAGGAGGGAGCATCTGGCCCCATCCAACCCTGCCTGCTGAGCAGCAACTCTACCAAGCTTCAGGGCTCCTTGCCACCGGCAAGGAACCAAGCCCAAATTCACACATATCTGTGGACTACAGCCTCTCGCCCTGCCCACCCCATATGGCCAAACAGCAATTCCAGACACTTCACTTAGCCTTAGAGCATAACACACAACCCTGTCTTGTAACTGCAGTTTATAAATAATAGTATAGTACTGCCCAGTCGGGGAAGACAACTTGCATCCCTGCCCAATCAGAGACAATTGCAGAGCACAGTCAGCAGCTCTACCTGATGGCAGAATCCATCCAGTGGTCTCTTTAGACAACAGAGCCCAGCCAGAAGTACCATTTGGCCTCAGAGCACAGGAAGCAATCCAGCCCAACTAGAGAACCCTGACACCAAGGTCTGCTTGCCCAGGGTCACTACCAATCAGCTCATCCATAATCCTGGACTACACTAAATAGTGAAGGTCTATCAACCATCAAAGAATACCTGCAGGGGCCAGAAGAGGTGGCCATCTCCTCAAATATACAGGCATCAACATAAGAATGGAAAAATTATGAAAAATCAGGGAAATATGACTCCACCAAAAGAAACTAATAAAGCTCCATAATGGGGCCAAAAGAAATGGAGATCTATGAAATGACTCACAAAAAGTTCAGAATAATCCTTTTAAATAAGTTCAGGAAATTCCAAGAAAATACAGACAGAAAATTAAAATTTGGGAAACAATTCATAAACAAAATGAGAAGTTTGACAAAGAAATAGAAACAATACAAAATAGAAAAATTCTAGAGAGAAAGAATATAATAAATGAAAAATTCAATAGAACACTTCAACAGCAGACTTGGTCAAGCAGAAGACAAAATCTGTGAGCTGAAATGTAGGACATTTGAAATTTTCCAATCAGAGGAACAAAAACAAAAAGGAATTTTAAAAAATGAAAAAGGCCTATGGGAATTATGGGACACCATCAAACAAACTAACTTTTACATAATAGAAGTTACAGAACAAGAAGAAGGAAAAAGTCCTAGAAAGCATATTTAAGAAATTAATGACTGAAAAATGGTCAAATCTGGGGAAAGATGACAACATCTAGGTACAGGAAGCTCAGAGATCACCAATGAACTTCAACTCAAAGAGGAGTTCACCAAGATACCTCATAATCAAATTATTAAAAATCAGAGACAAAAAAAGAGAAAACTGAAAGCAAGATACACATGCACATATGTGTGTGTGTGAGTGTGAGTGTGTGTGTGAGTGTGAGTGTGTGTGTGTGTATCTCACTCAGGCCAAAAGAGAGTGAAATGATGTATTCAAAGTGCTGAAGGAAGAAAACTGCCAAACAAGAATACGTTATCTGGCAAAGATGTGCCTCAGAAATGAGGAAGAAATAAAACTTTCTCGGACAAACAAAACCTAAAGGAGTACATCACAAGTAGTCTTGCTTCATAGAAATTGTTAAAGACTATCATTTAAGCTAAAATAAAGATAAAGGCTGCAATTTGTTTTTTAAGAAAAAAAAAAGATGAAAGTAAAAACTCAATTATGAGTAATACATGATCATACTCAGAATTCTCTAATTTTGTAAGAGTGGTATGTAAAGCAATTTTATCCCCATTACAAAAGTTAAAAGCCAAACTTTTAAAAAATAAATTACAGCTATAATAAATGGTTAAAGAATACAAATTACAAAAAATGTAAATACTGACATTAAAATTATAAAACATGGAGGGGAGTGAATGCATATAGTTATTGCATGCAATTAAAGTCAAGTTATTATCAGCTTAAAGTAGCCCGTTATAAGGATAAAACATTTTATGCAAGCCTTGTGGTGGTTATCACAAAGCAAAAATCTATAGTAGTTGCACAAAAGATAAAAAGAAAGGATTCAAAGCATGCCACCAAAGAAAACCATCAAACACCACAGAAAACCATGAAACCACAAAAGAAGACAGTGAGAGAGGAAGAAAGACACAAAGGACCTGCAAAACAATCAGAAAATAAATTACAAAATTGCAATGGCAAGTCCTTACCTATCAATAATTACCTTAAATGTATTAAATTCTTCAATTAAAAAAAAGAGTGGCTGAATAGATTTTTTAAAAAACAAGACCCAGGCCAGCTGTGGTGGCTCATGCCTATAATCCCAGAGCAAAGGAGGATCACCTAAGGTCAGAATTTCAGGCTCAGCCTGGGCAATATAGTGAAATTCTGTCTCTACAAAAAAGTTAAAAAAAAAAAAAAAAAAGCTGGGCATGGTGGTACATGGCTGTAGTTACTATAGTCCTAGCTACTTGGGAGGCTAAGGCAGGAGGATGGCTTGAGTCCAGAAGTTTGAGGTTACAGTGAGCTATGATCACACCATTGCACTCCAGCCTGGGCAACATAGCAAGACCCTGTCTCTAAACAGACACCCACATACACACACACACGATCCAACCATGTACTGCCTACAAGAGACTCACTTTACTTGTAAGGACACACAGTAAGTAAAAGTAAAGGGATGGAAAAAATATTCCATGCAAATGGAATCCAAAAAAGATCAGAGATAGCTAAACTTATATCGGACAAAATAGACTTTAAGTGAAAACTGTAAAAAGAGACAAAGAAGGTCTGTATGTAATCGGTTAATTCACCATCAGCATGTAACAGTTGTAAATATATATGCATCTAACATCAGAGCCCCTAAATTCATAAAGTAACAATTAAACGATCTGAAGGGAGAAATAGGATGCAAAGCTGTAATAGTAGGCACCTCAGTACTCGACTTTCAACAATGGTCAGATCATCTAGATGGAAAGTTAATAAGGAAACACCAGACTTGAATTACATTTTAGACCAAATGAAACTAACAGACATATATGGAACATTTCATTCAAAGGCAGCTAAATACATATTATTCTTAAGTACACACAGAACATTAACATGTGGACAGATCCACATGTTAAGCCACAAAACAAATCTTAACAAATTCAAGAGGACTGAAATCATGTCAAGTACCTTTCTGGATGACAGTGGCATGAAACTAGAAATTAATAATAGAAAAAAAGTTAGAATTACACAAATATTTGAAAATTAAACATGCTGCTAAACAACCAATGGGCCATAGAAGAAATCAAAAAGGAAATCAAAAACTACCTTGAGACAAATGAAAATGGAAACATAGCATACCAGAACTTATGGGATGCAGCAAAAAGCAATCCTAAGAGGGATATTTATAAGAACAAATGCCTATATCAAAAAAGAGGAACAATTTTAAATAAAAAATCTAATGTTATGCCTCAAGGAACTAGAAAAAAACTAAATCCAAAGTTAGAAGAAGGAAATCAATAAAAAAAGGTCAGGAATAAATGAAATAGGGATTAGAAAAACAACACAAAAGACTGAAGAAACTGAAAATTTGTTTTTTGAAAAGATAACCCAAATTGACAAACATTTAGGTAGACTAAGAAAAAAAGAGGGATAATTCAAATAAATAGGTAAGATCAGAAATAAAGGGGGGGCATTACAATTGATACCACAGAAATACAAAGAATAATAAGAAACTACTTCAATAATTATATGCCGGCAATTTGGATAATCCAGAAGAAGTTGATTAATTCCTAGACACATACAACCTACCAAGATTGAATCCTGTAGAAACAGAAAATTTGAACAGACCAATAACAAATACAGAGATTGAGTCAGTAATTTTACAATAATCTCCCAACAAAGAAAATTTCAGGACCTGATGGCTTCACTGGTTAATTTTATCAAACATTTAATGAAGAATAAGTGCCAATCCCTCACTCAAACTCTTTCAAAAAACTGAAATGAAGAGAACAAATCCAAACTCATTTTACAAAGCAAGAATTAAACCTTGATACCAAAGCCAGACAAGGACACTACAAGAAGAGAAAATTACATACCAATATCCCTGATGAACATAGATGCAAACATCTTAAGTTACAAGCAAACAGGACTTAACAGCATATTAAAAGGCTCATACACCATTAGAATTTATCCCTGGGATGCAAGGATGATTCAACATACACAAATCAATAAATATGATATACTACATTAACAGAAAAGTATAAAAATCACATGGTCATCACAATAGATGCAGAAAAAGCATTTGAAAAAACTCTGTATCCTTTATGATAAAAAACTTCTCAACAAATTATGTATATAAGTTTTTCAACATAATAAAAGCTACATGTGACAGTCCCACAGCTAACATCATACTCAATGATGAAAAGTTGAAAGCTCTAAGATCAGGAACAAAATAAGGATGCCCCCTCTGTTGAAATGGCTGTTATCAAAAAGGCAAAAGATAACACGTTGGTGAGAACGTGAAAAGGATCCCTTGTACACTGTTGGTGGGACAGTAAAATGATACAGCCATTATGAAAAAACGGTATGGAAGCTCCTCAAAAAATTAAAAACAGGAATATATATGTTCCAGCAATCCCACTTCTAGGTATATAGTCAAAGATAATAAAATCAGTATCTTGAAGAGATTTCTATATTCCAATGTTCATTGCAGCATTATTCACAATAAGCATGGCATGGAATCAATCTTAAGTGTCCAACAGCAGATGAATGGATAAAGAAAGTGTGGGGTTTGTGTGTATATGTGTGTGTATGTTTGTATATACTTCTTTTTCCATATATCAAGCGTGTACTATGGAATACCATTCAGCCTTAGAAAAAGAAGGAAATTCTGTCATTTGCAACAACATGAATGAACCTGGAGGACACCATGCTAAGAGAAATAAGCCAGTCATAGAAGTTAAATTCTACGTGATTCCAATTGTCTGAGGAAGCTAAAAAAGTCAGACTCATAGAGGCAGAGAGTAGAATGGTGGTTGCCCCAGGGCTAGGAAGCTGGGGAAATGGGGAGCTGTTGGTCAAACAATACAAAGTTTCAGTTACGCAGGATAAACAAGTTCTGGAGATCTAATGTACAACATGGTGAGTATAGTTAATAATAATGTATTGCATACTTGAAATTTACTATGTGAGATCTTAAATGTTCTCCCCACAAAAAGATAACTATGTGGGGTGATGGATATTAAATGATGACTGTAGTCATCATTTCACAATGTATACATACATCTAAATATCACGTCATACACCATATGTATATACATTATATACATTTTTGTCAATTGTACCTCAATAAAGCTGGAAATAAATAATGGTAACTGCGAGGTTATGTATGTGTTAATTAGCTTGATTGCAGTAATAATTTCACAATGTATATGCATATTAAATCATTACATTCTATACCTTAAACACATATATTTTTGTCAATTATATATCTCAATAAATCTTGGGAAAGATTATTTTAATTTTTTAAAGTTCAGATAAGTAACAAAACATATGATTTTCTTTCCCCTCCAGAATAACCAAATTTTGATTTTTTTCTAACTCAAATTATACTGACATTTCCCAAATTAGGTCCAATGTAAAAATACACATTTATAGGTATAAGTAAATAGTCTCAAAAGAAACCAGAGTTGAAAAAAAAATGTTTATTATGGGTATTGTCATCTATGGGTACACAGGAGCTTAAGGTTCAACATGCATATGAGTGCTTTCTATCTAAAAACCTTTTTCTAAGTATAGATTTTCCATCCTTTCAAAGAAAAAGGGAAAATATTCAAGGATAGATGGAGTGAGATTAATCATCTTTGGTCATTTTAAGAGTGGTTTACTCCTTGCTTTTAAATAATTTGCAAATAAATGCAAGAGAGTTTGGTTAAACTTCCAGTTCCCAAAAATAACTGATTGTAAAACTATTTTTTCTGTCTTCCTCTAAGCTCAGAATACTTTCTTACTAATCCTTTTATCACTTTTCCAAAGCCATTTACCCACCAATAGACCCCAAATCTGAGAATTTGAATTGACAATATATTATCTGTGACCTAGGCTTTAGTGCCACTTAGTGTTCAAATGATAGAATTACAGCAAATCAAACCAAATCTGGCATCGTTTAGTCTACTGCAGCCTCAAAATATCTCCTCAGGATTTACAGACATTAATTTGAGACTTCTGATTCCTACCTGCTTTACTCTGCCTGATATGTATGAGAAAGATAGGAAACTCAGCATATACTAGATACCTGTCAGGAGTTAGCTCATACGAAAGCAAGGAATGAGTGCCAGATATCTTTTTTTGTTCTTTCTCAGCTTGAATCATCTAGTACTGTGCCACGTCTCCAAATATAAATTGACTTACTGAAAGAAGAGGAGAGAGGGACATCATTTGTTTGGGGGAGGGGAGGTTTCACGAATTCAGGAACGAGACCTAACTAATAAGTCCCATATTAACAAAAAATTAACATATCAATAGAAGTTTATGAACAAATACCACCAGTTATTGAGAACTAGATTATGTAATCTCAATTCTGTTAAATAATATAAGGTAAAATAAGCAAGCTGGCATCTTCCATTTCACACAACAAATTTTGTGACAATTTTGCAAAATTTTTATTCTGTAGAAAAGAAAATTTTGAAGGATGAACACTGGTATATTTTATTACCAAGCAATGAATTTCAAAGCTAAACACTGGATACTCACGGACATAAAGATGCCAACGATAGACACTGGGGACTACTAGAGTAGGGAGGGAGGGGGACAACCAAAAAACTACTGGGTAACTATGTTCACTACCCAAGGGATGAGATGATTTGTGCCCCAACCTTAGCAGCATACAATACACTTATGTAACAAAGAGGCACATGTAGCCCCTGACTCTAAAATAAAAGTTAAAATTATTGTTTAAAATTTTCAAAAATTGGAGAAGCTTTCCTAATAAAAAACAATATAAGAAATATATTAGAAAGAATATAAATTGGAAAATATTAACAGCAAGAAGTTAAAGAAAAGAAATAAAGATAAAACTATGGCCAAAAAATGAGTCAAAAAAAATTCACATGGAAATAATAAATAAAACATCATTCAAGTTTACCTGGGAATAACATTATGATAACTACCCATTAGAAGACTAAAATAAAGATCCACCATGTACTATTCATTAGAAATTTAAAAAGTATGGAAAGATCAAAATTTTTCTCTTGCAAATCTGTGATTATGCTTTTTTAAAATCTTACATGCAACAAGAAGTAAATTAAAGAAATTTTCTGGTAATCTTTTTTTTTTTTTTTTTTTCCCCAGATGGAGTCTCCCTCTCTGTTGCCCAGGCTGAAATGCAATGGTGCGATCTCAGCTCACTGCAGCCTCTGCCTCCCAGGTTCAAGTGATACTCCTGCCTCAGCCTCCTGAGTAGCTGGGATTACAGGTGCCCGCTGCCACGCCCAGCTAGTTTTTGTATTTTTAGTAAAGACGGGGTTTCATCATGTTGGTCAGGCTGGTTTCAAACTCCTGACCTCAGGTGATCCATCCACCTCGGCCTCCCAAAGTTCTGGGATTACAGGCATGAGCCACCATGCCTGGCCAGTAACTTTTATTTTAAAAAAAAATAAAATTTCTTTATTGTAGAAAATTTGGAAAATTAAAAATAAGACCCATCATATTCTCACTAACTAGAGAAAATCACTGTTAATATTTTTATAAAAACCTTTTCAGTCTTTTATCAATACAATAATGTACAACTTTTAAGTGGAATCTTAATGAGTTAATGATCTGATTTATTCCCTTAACACATAAAATGCCATCAAAAATTCTTTATTTATTTATTTATTTATTTTGAGGCAGAGTCTCACTCTGTCACCCAGGCTGGAGTGCAGTGGCACGATCTTGGCTCACTGCAACCTCCACCTCCAAGTTCAAGTGATTCTCCTACCTCAGCTTCCTGAGTAGCTAGGACTACAGGGACGTGCCACCACGCTTGGCTAATTTTTGTATTTTTAGTAGAGACGGGGTTTCACCAGGCCAGGCTGGTGTTGAAGTCCTGACCTCAGGTGATCCACCCACCTCGGCCTCCCAAAGTGCTGGGATTACAGGTGTGAGCCACCGCACCCTGCCCAAACAACTCTTTAAAATACCACTTTAAACAACTACTGGCATTCCATTTTATAGATGTATACTAATTAATCAGTCTTCTATTGTTGAACATTTTGGTTGTCTACAGTTTCTACCATTATAAACAAATATTGAGTTAATATCTTCATAACTAAATCTCATATATACACAGTTATTTTCTCAGGATTAATAACTAAAAATTAAATTGCAAGGTTAAAAACTATAACTGGGTTTTAAGGGATTTTGTGGGTAATTTTCCCAATGAAAGGATTTATCAATTGTCTGGTTTTTCCATATCTTGCCAAAAATGAACATAACCATTGTTTAAAATTTTTGTCAGTTTGATAGACAAAATGTTCTCTAATTATTTTCATTTCCATTATTTTATTTCCAGAGAGAAAATAAATATTATATGTTTACTAGCTGCTGGGTGTCTTTGTAAATTGCTTTTTCTTGTCTCTGGCCATCTGTAAGAATGGAGGGAAGTGTAGCTTAGTGGTTAAGAGCATAGACTCTGGGGTCAGACAACCCAGGTTTTAATCTTTCACTCATGACTAACTCTAAGACCTCTTTAAGCCTTAACTTCTTTATCTATCTATAAAATAAAGATAATAACAGTACCTAGCTCTCCAGATGAAAAGATGATCTGGTATGTACAATATGCTCTTATATTTTAAGAGCTCTTTATAAGAAGGATTTTCACCCTTTGTTCACCATATGTGTTGCTCCCATTGTTCCGAGTTGTCAGTTGCCTTTCAATCTTGTTTATAGTAGATTTTGGCAGACAGCTTTAAATTTTTTGTAGTAAAATCTATCACTCTTTTCTTCAGGATATTTGCCTTTGGTATCATGCTTAGAAAGGCAACAGATTTAGAGAAGGAGTAAAGATAGTACAACTTTTTCAGGAAAGCAAAATATATCTGGCGTGTGTATTGTGAATAAGATAAAAATCCAACATTCCTCTTCTTATGCACCTCTACTAAGCAAGCACCATTTTTAAATAACGTCAGTCTGAAAAAGAAATGCACAGAAATCACAATGTCAAGTCACTACACATACAACTTCCAATGATCATGGCCTATTGAGTTCCCTAGTTGGCCTAGATCTTTATCTTTGCCTTAAATAAGAGGGATATAAATATACATATAGACATACCATAGCAAATTAAATTAAGTTCCTCTTTTTTTAACCAATTTCCCAGAAGACTGAAATATTTATAATGAAATTAATCATTCCATAAATCAAGGAAGTAGCCAGAATCAATCACATCTGATATAATCTGGCATGTGAGTACAAATTGATTTACCCTACCCTCAGCAAATATAACAAAAAGACTTTCAAAGTTTAAGGAAAATAAATCACTAATAAATTAGCAATGTACTGATCATTTGAACCTGGATGATGTTTTCTTTCCAGCAAAGGACAGTGCACACAAGCTGAAATACCAAACTATAAGCTGAAATACTAAACAATGACCTGATTCTTATCCATGTCACACACAAGAGTATTATTTATCATGGTCTAGTTACAGGGACAGTATTTAATCAACTAATGTCTCTGAATTAAAACTATAAGCAGCTAAACATAATTGAAATATTATAATAATTTTTCAAATTTAGATTAATACTATTTGAATTTTAATGCCTAAAATATCTTAATAGTTAAACAATTTTTGTGATAAGTTGAAGTTCAATCCAACATGATATTTTTATTCCTAATTCATATAGCAGTTCAAACCAAATAGTTACCACTGGCCATATACAGGACATGTTTTTACTTATTACAAGAAATTGAATTCAAGTTTGCCACTTTGGAAACACTAACAGTAGCAATAGATTATGCTACATTTTAAAAAAACACACAAAGAATTATTCTTGAAATCTCAGTATTCCTATTGTGCAGATATTTGGAACAATTGTTTTCTTCTTTCATAGCTATAAAATTGTGGTTAAAAATCAGAATCACAGAAAAGGCTACTGGTTTTCTCAGGGTCACAAAAAAGTAAGTAATAGCATGTCAATGATAAATTTTTCTTAGTCTGCTACTCTATCCACCACAGTATGTAATTTCTGCCATAAACATCTTAAAATATGTAGAAAGTCATAAGAATTGCTAATACTACTTTTCAGCACTGTCATATTTTGTCCGCTGAGCCAAACATACCAGATGTCTTTAAATAAAAGATTTAGACAGCATAAAAATAAAGTGTTATTGTATATGGGCTTTTTAAAAATACACCAATACATTAGGGATATCATAAGGTTTGAATACATGCTATTCCAGAAGAGAGAAAGTTTACAGATACTAATACTGAAGGCAAGGAAAGATAATGACCATAGATGCAAATGAGAGTAAGAAAACAATGAAAATTAGCATAACACTCTGCATGATAAAAATTATTTTATTTATTTTAACATAATGAGCCAGACCATATATTCTCATTGATATGGTTTGGATCTGTGTCCCCGCCAAATCTCATGTTGAAATGTAATCTCCAGTGTTGGAGTGGGGCCTAGTGGGAGATGTTTGGATTGTGGGGGTGTATCCCTCATGAAGTATTTGGTGCCATCACCTTGGCACTGAGTGAGTCCACACGAGATCTGTTTGTTTAAAAGTGTATGGCACCTCAAACTCTTTCTCTCTCTTGTCCTGCTCTGGCCATGTGACATGCCTGCTCCCACTTCACCTTCTGCCACAAGTAAAAGCTCCCTGAGGCCTCCCCAGAAGCCAAAGATTCTTGTACAGCCTGCAGAACCAGAAGCCAGTTAAATCTCTTTTCTTTATATTTACCCAATCTTAGGTATTTTTTATAGCAATGCAAGAATGGCCTAATACACCAGTTTCCTGGGTAAAATATGAGTATTTCATTTCCTAAAATTAATATAGTCCCATCAGTGTATAATTCTAGTAGATTCTATGAAAAGCTATTGTTGATAAGTAGGCTGAAATGACTGTAAAGGGATGAAGGAACTGTGATGTGACTATGAGGATTAACTGGATATTACTACATTTAAACACACACACTCACAACTAGTGAAAACAGAACTGTCTGTGAGAGCAGATTTAAAACAATAGCTTCATCCTGAGCTCCACTTGTGCATCTGTTACATTTACACATTTCTATCTAGTAACTCTGGTTGTTTAACCAAACATCTCTCTCCCCTATTTCTAGTCACAGATGTAATACGGGAATAGGTAGAAAGGAAAAGATAGATGAAGGCAGAGTGGCAAGTCTTACATCCAACACATGTAAAAGGATGTTAAAAGATATGCGTAGACATAGATATAAACATTAAGAAGTCATTATTGTATTTACTTTTATTTTTTGACCTCTAAACTTTTTATTGGATTCCTGCTCCCCAAAGGGTACCCTGTTTCTGCTGACTCAGTGCCTCAGAACTTTGGTGGTGTTGGTCTCAGACACCACTTTGCCATCCACTGTCCTGCAGGCCATGGTCTGTTGGATGGTTTGCATGGAATTGCAACTTACAGAACTTCTACTCATACTTCAGGACACAGTTCACTTATTACAACATGTAATAATTTGCTTATTTGGGTGTTGCCCTCTACAAGACTAGATTTCAAGCTTCTAATAAGCAAAAATTAATCTTACATATCCTTGTGTTCCTAGCACCAATCACACTCCTAGGCATACAGTGTTGAATTATAAACATTTGTTGAAAGATGGCCGAATAGGAACAGCTCCAGTCTCCAACTCCCAGTGCAAGTGACACAAAAGACCGGTGACTTCTGCATTTTCAACTGAGGTACTGGGTTCATCTCACTAGGGAGTGCCGGACAATCGGTGCTGGTCAGCTGCTGCAGCCTGACCACCGAGAGCTGAAGCAGGGCAAGGCATCGCCTCACCTGGGAAGCGCAAGGGGGAAGGGAATCCCTTTCCCTAGCCAGGGAAACTGAGACACACAACACCTGGAAAATCGGGTAACTCCCACCCCAATACTGCGCTTTAAGCAAACAGGCACACCAGGAGATTATATCCCACACCTGGCCGGGAGGGTCCCACGCCCACGGAGCCTCCCTCATTGCTAGCACAGCAGTCTGCGATCTAACCAGAAGGCAGCAGCAAGGCTGTGGGAGGGGCGCCGGCCATTGCTGAGGCTTAAGTAGGTAAACAAAGCCGCTGGGAAGCTTGAACTGGGTGGAGCTCACAGCAGCTCAAGGAAATCTGCCTGTCTCTGTAGACTCCACCTCTGGGGACAGGGCACAGCTAAACAACAACAACAACAAAAAGCAGCAGAAACCTCTGCAGACGCAAACGACTCTGTCTGACAGCTTTGAAGAGAGCAGTGCATCTCCCGACACGGAGGTTGAGATCTGAGAAGGGACAGACTGCTTGCTCAAGTGGGTCCCTGACCCCTGAGTAGCCTAACTGGGAGACATCCCCCACTAGGGGCAGTCTGACACCCCACACCTCACAGGGTGGAGTACACCCCTGAGAGGAAGCTTCCAAAGCAAGAATCAGACAGGTACACTAGCTGTTCAGCAATATTCTATCGTCTGCAGCCTCTGCTGTTGATACCGAGGCAAACAGGGTCTGGAGTGGACCTCAAGCAATCTCCAACAGACCTACAGCTGAGGGTCCTGACTGTTAGAAGGAAAACTATCAAACAGGAAGGACACCTACACCAAAACCCCATCAGTACGTCACCATCATCAAAGACCAGAGGCAGATAAAACCACAAAGATGGGGAAAAAGCAGGGCAGAAAAGCTGGAAATTCAAAAAATAAGAGCGCATCTTCCCCTGCAAAGGAGCGCAGCTCATCGCCAGCAACGGATCAAAGCTGGACGGAGAATGACTTTGACGAGATGAGAGAGGAAGGCTTCAGTTCATCAAACTTCTCAGAGCTAAAGGAGGAATTATGTACCCAGCGAAAAGAAACTAAAAATCTTGAATAAAGAGTGGAAGAATTGATAGCTAGAGTAATTAATGCAGAGAAGGTCATAAACGAAATGACAGAGATGAAAACCATGACAGGAGAAATACGTGACAAATGCACAAGCTTCAGTAACCGGCTCGATATACTGGAAGAAAGACTATCAGCGATTGAGGATCAAATGAATGAAATGAAGCGAGAAGAGAAACCTAAAGAAAAAAGAAGAAAAAGAAATGAACAAAGCCTGCAAGAAGTATGGGATTATGTAAAAAGACCAAATCTACGTCTGATTGGGGTGCCTGAAAGTGAGGGGGAAAATGGAACCAAGTTGGAAAACACTCTTCAGGATATCATCCAGGAGAACTTCCCCAACCTAGTAGGGCAGGCCAACATTCAAATCCAGGAAACACAGAGAACGCCACAAAGATACTCCTCGAGAAGAGCAACTCCAAGACACATACTTGCCAGATTCACCAAAGTTGAAATGAAGGAAAAAATCTTAAGGGCAGCCAGAGAGAAAGGTCGGGTTACCCACAAAGGGAAGCCCATCAGACTAACAGCAGATCTCTCGGCAGAAACTCTCCAAGCCAGAAGAGAGTGGGGGCCAATATTCAACATTCTTAAAGAAAAGAATTTTCAACCCAGAATTTCATATCCAGCCAAACTAAGTTTCATAAGTGAAGGAGAAATAAAATCCTTTACAGATAAGCAAATGGTTAGAGATTCTGTCACCACCAGGCCTGCCTTACAAGAGACCCTGAAGGGAGCACTAAACATGGAAAGGAACAACCGATACCAGCCATTGCAAAAACATGCCAAAATGTAAAGACCATCGAGGCTAGGAAGGAACTGCATCAACTAACGAGCAAAATAACTAGTTAATATCATAATGGCAGGATCAAGTACACACATAACAATATTAACCTTAAATGTAAATGGACTGAATGCTCCAATTAAAAGACACAGACTGGCAAACTGGATAAAGAGTCAAGACCCATCAGTTTGCTGTATTCAGGAGACCCATCTCACATGCAGAGACATATATAGGCTCAAAATAAAGGGATGGAGGAAGATCTACCAAGCAAATGGAGAACAAAAAAAAAGCAGGGGTTGCAATACTAGTCTCTGATACAACAGACTTTAAACCATCAAAGATCAAAAGACACAAAGAAGGCCATTACATAATGGTAAAGGAATCAATTCAACAGGAAGAGCTAACTATCCTAAATATATATGCACCCAATACAGGAGCACCCAGATTCATAAGGCAAGTCCTTAGAGACTTACAAAGAGACTTAGACTCCCATACAATAATAATGGGAGACTTCAACACTCCACTGTCAACATTAGACAGATCAACGAGACAGAAAGTTAACAAGGATATCCAGGAATTGAACTCATCTCTGCAGCAAGCAGACCTAATAGATATCTATAGAACTCTCCACCCCAAATCAGCAGAATATACATTCTTCTCAGCACCACATCACACTTATTCCAAAATTGACCACATAATTGGAAGTAAAGCACTCCTCAGCAAATGTACAAGAACAGACATTATAACAAACTGTCTCTCAGACCACAGTGCAATCAAACTAGAACTCAGGACTAAGAAACTCAATCAAAACCACTCAACTACATGGAAACTGAACAACCTGCTCCTGAATGACTACTGGGTACATAACGAAAGGAAGGCAGAAATAAAGATGTTCTTTGAAACCAATGAGAACAAAGATACAACATACCAGAATCTCTGGGACACATTTAAAGCAGTGTGTAGAGGGAAATTTATAGCACTAAATGCCCACAAGAGAAAGCTGGAAAGATCTAAAATTGACACTCTAACATCACAATGAAAAGAACTAGAGAAGCAAGAGCAAACACATTCAAAAGCTAGCAGAAGGCAAGAAATAACTAAGATCAGAGAAGAACTGAAGGAGATAGAGACACAAAAAACCCTCCAAAAAATCAATGAATCCAGGAGTTGGTTTTTTGAAAAGATCAACAAAATTGACAGACCGCTAGCAAGACTAATAAAGAAGAAAAGAGAGAAGAATCAAATAGACGCAATACAAAATGATAAAGCGGATATCACCACCGACCCCACAGAAATACAAACTACCATCAGAGAATACTATAAACACCTCTACGCAAATAAATTAGAAAATCTAGAGGAAATGGATAATTTCCTGGACACTTACACTCTTCCAAGACTAAACTAGGAAGAAGTTGAATCCCTGAATAGACCAATAGCAGGCTCTGAAATTGAGGCAATAATTAATAGCCTACCAACCAAAAAAAGTCCAGGACCAGATGGATTCACAGCTGAATTCTACCAGAGGTACAAGGAGGAGCTGGTACCATTCCTTCTGAAACTATTCCAATCTATAGAAAAAGAGGGAATCCTCCCTAACTCATTTTATGAGGCCAACATCATCCTGATACCAAAGCCTGGTAGAGACACAACAAAAAAAGAGAATTTTAGACCAATATCCCTGATGAACATCAATGCAACAATTCTCAATAAAATACTGGCAAACCGGATCCAGCAGCACATCAAAAAGCTTATCCACCATGATCAAGTGGGCTTCATCCCTGGGATGCAAGGCTGGTTCAACATTCACAAATCAATAAACGTAATCCAGCATATAAACAGAACCAAAGACAAGAACCACATGATTATCTCAAAAGATGCAGAAAAGGCTTTTAACAAAATTCAACAGCCCTTCATGCTAAAAATGCTCAATAAATTCGGTATTGATGGAATGTACCTCAAAATAATAAGAGCTATTTATGACAAACCCACAGCCAATATCATACTGAATGGGCAAAAACTGGAAAAATTCCCTTTGAAAACTGGCACAAGACAGGGATGCCCTCTCTCACCACTCCTATTCAACATAGTGTTGGAAGTTTTGGCTAGGGCAATCAGGCAAGAGAAAGAAATCAAGGGTATTCAGTTAGGAAAAGAAGAAGTCAAATTGTCCCTCTTTGCAGATGACAGGATTGTATATTTAGAAAACCCCATCATCTCAGCCCAAAATCTCCTTAAGGTGATAAGCAACTTCAGCAAAGTCTCAGGATACAAAATTAATGTGCAAAAATCACAAGCATTCTTATACACCAGTAACAGACAAACAGAGAGCCAAATCATGAATGAACTTCCATTCACAATTGCTTCAAAGAGAATAAAATACCTAGGAATCCAACTTACAAGGGATGTAAAGGACCTCTTCAAGGAGAACTACAAACCACTGCTCAGTGAAATAAAAGAGGACACAAACAAATGGAAGAATATTCCATGCTCATGGATAGGAAGAATCAATATTGTGAAAATGGCCATACTGCCCAAGGTTATTTAGAGATTCAATGCCATCCCCATCAAGCTACCAATGAGTTTCTTCACAGAATTTGAAAAAAACTGCTTTAAAGTTCATATGGAACCAAAAAAGAGCCCCCATTTCCAAGACAATCCTAAGTCAAAAGAACAAAGCTGGAGGCATCACGCTACCTGACTTCAAACTATACTACAAGGCTACAGTAACCAAAACAGCACGGTACTGGTACCAAAACAGAGATATAGACCAACGGAACAGAACAGAGTCCTCAGAAATAATACCACACATCTACAGCCATCTGATCTTTGACAAACCTGAGAGAAACAAGAAATGGGGAAAGGATTCCCTATTTAATAAATGGTGCTGGGAAAATTGGCTAGCCATAAGTAGAAAGCTGAAACTGGATCCTTTCCTTACTCCTTATATGAAAATTAATTCAAGATGGATTAGAGACTTAAATGTTAGACCTACTACCATAAAAACCCTAGAAGAAAACCTAGGTAGTACCATTCAGGACATAGGCATGGGCAAAGACTTCATGTCTAAAACACCAAAAGCAACGGCAGCAAAAGCCAAAATTGACAAATGGGATCTCATTAAACTAAAGAGCTTCTGCACAGCAAAAGAAACTACCATCAGAGTGAACAGGCAACCTACAGAATGGGAGAAAATTTTTGTAATCTACTCATCTGACAAAGGGCTAATATCCAGAACCTACAAAGAACTCAAACAAATTTACAAGAAAAAAACAAACAACCCCATCGAAAAGTGGGCAAAGGATATGAACAGACACTTCTCAAAAGAAGACATTCATATAGCCAACAGACACATGAAAAAATGCTCATCATCACTGGCCATCAGAGAAATGCAAATCAAAATCACAATGAGATACCATCTCACACCAGTTAGAATGGCGATCATTAAAAAGTCAGGAAACAACAGGTGCTGGAGAGGATGTGGAGAAATAGGAACACTTTTACACTGTTGGTGGGACCGTAAACTAGTTCAACCATTATGGAGAACAGTATGGCGATTCCTCAAGGATCTAGAACTAGATGTACCATATGACCCAGCCATCCCATTACTGGGTATATACCCAAAGGATTATAAATCATGCTGCTATAAAGACACATGCACACGTATGTTTATTGCGGTACTATTCACAATAGCAAAGACTTGGAATCAACCCAAATGTCCATCAGTGACAGACTGAATTAAGAAAATGTGGCACATATACACCATGGAATACTATGCAGCGATAAAAAAGGATGAGTTTGTGTCCTTTGTAGGGACATGGATGCAGCTGGAAACCATCATTCTTAGCAAACTATCACAAGAACAGAAAACCAAACACCGCATGTTCTCACTCATAGGTGGGAACTGAACAATGAGATCACTTGGACTCGGGAAGGGGAACATCACACACCGGGGCCTACCATGGGGAGGGGGCAGGGGGAGGGATTGCATTGGGAGTTATACCTGATGTAAATGACGAGTTGATGGGTGCTGACGAGTTGATGGGTGCAGCACAGCAACATGGCACAAGTATACATATGTAACAAACCTGCACGTTATGCACATGTACCCTAGAACTTAAAGTATAACAATAATAATAATAAAAAAAAAATTTGTTGAATGATGAATGAACAAATATTCAATCAGGACTCACAGAGTTTTTTAGGAGTGGTAGAATCTGTTTTTCTTTCCTCTCCTTTCTCTTCCTCCTCCCCTCAACTACCCCATTCTCATCCACTAAAACTCCTAACTTCAGCAGCAAATAAAAGATCTTTTCTATAAGACACATTATTCCAGGAAGATGAAATAAATGTACTTTTCCTTATTCCACCTATTAGGTAAAACTATTAGCCCTGGACATAATATGTAAAGCAAACACAGGAAGTCTCTGAAAGGTGGAGAGAAGATTGCTTGCTAGGAACATCACAACCCAAAGAACAACATGGTCATGTGTTCCTTGGGATTCATTTTTGCCTAATATATCTGAGACCTGCAGCTGAAGAAGCCAGAAACAAGAAAATATCAACACGCATGGGCAAAATAGCCTGAACAAAAGCTTGTTCTCTCTAGCTGAAGGCCAGGAAAAGGGTGGCCTAGTCAGACAGAAAATTTTTAGACAAGAAGAACTCTATTCCAGCCTAACCCCACAGAAAAAGCTGTTGCTCCACTCCCATCCATGCCAATGAAGACCATGTGGGGAGCCTACATTTCCACTCTCATGAGACAGTAATGAGGTGCTCCAACACGCTCACCAGAGTGGTATCAAAGAAAGCCAAGTAGGGTGCCAGGACGTTCATCCCTCTGGCCAATAACATGATCTCCTCCTCCCTGCAGTGTGAGTAAAAAACCACACAAGGAGCCAGAACTTCTGCCCCCATCAAGCAGTAATGAGGCACCCTCCTCACCCCACTGAGGTAGTGTTAGAGGAGGCCTACTAAAGAATCAAGACTTTCACCATCACCCAGCAATAATGAGGCCACCTCCACCACAGTGTCAATGGAGCCAGAATCCCCACCCTCACCCAGCAGTAATAGGTAGTTCCTCCCATTCAAGTGTCAACAAGGCCAATTGGAGAAACTAGACTTCCATTATGCATGATATTAATAAGGTGGCACCTCCCTCCTTCCACTACTAGAGTGGTGTCAGAGACGGCCAGTCAAAACGGAAGGTTTAAATAAGATTTAGAGTCTCATAACATAATATGAAAATGTCCAGATTTCAATCAAAAATCACACATCATACTAACAACCAGAAAGGTCTCCACTGAATGAAAAAAAGTAATAGATGCCAACAACCGATGACAAAGGTGCTAGAATTACCTAACAAATATTTTAAAGCAGCCATTATAAACATGTTTCAATGAGTAATTACAAACTGGCTTGAAACAAATAAAAAATAAAAAGCTTTAGCAAAGAAAAAGAATGTCTCAACAAACAAATGAAAGACATAAAGAAGAATCAAATTGAAGTTTAGAACTGAGAGATATAGTAACTGAAATTTTAAAAAGCTCAGTGAATAAGTTCAACAGCAGAATGGAGGAAATAGAGGAAAGAAATCATGAACAGAAAGAATGAACAATACAAATTACTCAATACAAACAACATAGAGAAAAAAGACTTGAAAAAAGTGAACATGCTTCAGGAACCTTTGGAAGCATTTTTTAAATGTAAAATTTGTGCCACTGAAGTCCTGGAAGGAGAGAAAAATGAGGGCAGGGATGAAAAAGTACTTAAAGAACTAATGGCTGAAGACTTCCCACATTTAGCAAGAAACATAAAACTACAAATTCATGAAGTTGAGTGAACCCCAAACAAGATAACAAAATAATACACAGGAAGACACATCATAATTAAAATTATGAAAACTAAAGACAAAGTGTTGAAAGCAGCCATGACACTGTACATGTAGGGGAAAACAATTTGAATAACAGTGAGTTTCTCCCTGGAGAAACCATGGAGGCCAGAAAGAAGTGGCACAGTATCTTTCAAGTGAAAAGAACTGTCAACCCAGAACTTTACACCCAGTGAAATTACCCTTCAGGAATTAAGGAGAAAGCAGTACATTCTCACGTAAAGGAAAATTAGGATAGTTTTTCAAAAGTAGACCTACCCTAAAATAACAGCTTTTAAAAGCTCTCTAAACACAAATGTTAAAAGAAGGAAGCTTGGAACATCAGAAATGAAAAAAGGATGCAGCAACAGAAATATGAGTAAATAAAATGGGCTTTCCTTTGCCTCCTGAGTTTTCTAAATTATGATAGACCATTGAAACAAAAATTATAAGACTCTATTACATGGTTCTAAATGTAGATATAGAGTAAATATGACAATTATAAACAAAGGAGAGGAAAAGGATGCAGGTAGCATTCATATACTTTACACAAACTGGTAAAACAATGATGCCAGTAGATTGTGATAAACTATATATGTTGCAACACCTAGAGCAAACTTTAAAAAAAAATTATACAAAGAGATACACTCAAAAACACTATAAATAAAACAAAATGGAACACTAAAACTTGTTCAAACAACCCACTAGAAGACAAGAAGAAAACAGAGAGCTGAGAAAAGAGAACAAAGATAAAAGAAAAAATATAGGGTAAATTTAAGTCCTGTTGAAATAGGAACAGTTCATGTGCCGGGCGTGTGGCTCGCTTCTTCATGACCCGCTGCTCGAAACCCCTAGGGATAGCAGGCAGACGGGTAGGTCATGTGGAACGTGGGCTCTTACCCTATGGCAGGGTCTAGGGGTGAATGTTTACAGCTCCTGAGGCCCCAGTGGGCATGTGTTACAGTGTGCTCTTTCAGTGTAGCCGTTCAAAAGCGGCTTGTGTTAACCAGTGCAAATTGTCTTATCGCAAGGACAGAGGGCTTTCTGTATCCCAGGGTCTTGCCTTAGTGTACCAGAAAAATCGGATCACACATGGACTTGGAGAATGACTGCAAGGTTTTTTATTGAGTAGTGGTAGCTCTCATCAAGGTGAATGGGGAGGCCCAGAAGGGGGATGGAGTGGGAAGGTGGTTTTCCCCTGGAGTTGGGGTGCCCAGCAGCCAGACTATCCTCCAACCACTCCAGCCAAATTCCCCTCAGGTCTGCATTGTTCTGCCAGTTGATGGCCCACCAGCAACTGCTGGTGCCTGTCAGTGTGCTCTTCAGCCAATGTGTTCTTCCCAACGTTCAACCATTTGTGTGTTCTTCCACCAGTGTGATCCTCTCGACGTCCAGCCACTTGCATCTCTGCCCACCAGGGTCTCAGGGTTTTTACAGGAACAGGATGGGGGCATAGCAGGCCAGGTGGTCTTGGAAAATTCAACATTTGGGCACGAAAACAGAAATGCCTGTCCTTACATAGGTCCATGGGCACAGGCCCAGGGGTGGAATGCTGGCCAGGGACCCCAGCCTTCTCCTCCTAGCATTTCCCTGCTCCCTATCCCATATCACTAATGAAAAAAATCAAAAAACAAAAAAAACAGTGGATGAATAGATTTTAAAACAACAAAAACATACAGGCTAGGGGTAGTGGTTCATTCCTGTAATCCTAGTGCTTTCAGGAGGTTGAGGCAGGAGGATTGCTTGAGGCAAGGAGTTTGAGATCAGCTTGGGCAATATAGCAAGACCTCCATCTTTACCAAAAATATAAAACAAACTTAGCCCAGCATGGTGGTATGTGCTTATAGTCCCAGCTACTCGGGAGCCTGAGAGGGGAGGATCACTTAAATCCCTTGATCACTTGAGCAGTTTGAGGCTGCAGTGATCTATAATCACACCTCACTCCAGCCTGGGTAACAGAGTGAGACTCTGTCTCTAAAGAAAGAGAGAGAGAGAAGACACAAATCACCAATATCAGGAATAAAACAGGAAGTTTCACTAAAGACCCTACAGCCACAAAAACGATAATAAAGAAATACTATGAACAACACTACAAACATAATTTTGACAACTTAGATGTAATGAACCAATTCCCCAACAAACCCGAATCACCATAACTCACCCAATATGAAATACATAATTTGAAAATCCATATCACTACTAAAATAATTGAATTTTTAACTAAAAAAAAAAAGAAATCTGCAGGCCTAGGTGGGTTCACTGGAAAATTTCACAAAATGTTTGAAGAATAATAACACCAATTCTACATAATGTTTTGCAGAAAATAGAAAGGGAAGAAACATTTTCCAATACGTTTTATGAAGATAGTATTACACTTAGCCCAAAACCAAAGATAGGACCAAAAATAAAAAAAATAAAAACTACCATGTTAATGCATTGAAATAATATATTAAAGATGTTAATTCTCCCCAAATTGATGCATAGGTTTAATGCAATTCTTATCAGAATCTCAGTAGGTATTTTTTTTATATTTAGACAAGACTATTTTACTATTTATATGAATAATCAAAGAACTAGAAGAGCTAAAACAATTTTTTAAAAGAAGAATGAAGAAGAATCAAGATACCTAATTTCAGAACTATTTATATAACAATAGTAATCAAGACTAAGTGATATTGGTCTACAGATACATACATCAATGGAATAGAACAGAGAACACAGAAATAGAGCCATATAAATATGCCCAAATGGTTTTCGACAGTAGTACAAAAGCAATTCAGGGACGAAAGACAGACTTTTCAACAAACTGTGTTGGAGCAATTGGACACCCATAGGCAATAAAATGAACTTCAACCTAAATCTCACACTTTGTATAAAAATTAACTCAAAATAAGTTATATACATTAAAATAAAGTATAAAATAGTAAAACTTTTAGAAAAAAAACCATAGGAAAAAATGAAGATCTAGGGTTAGGCAAAAAGGTTCTAAGATTTGACACCAAAAGCATAATCGATAAAAGGAAAAAAATGACAAACTGGACTTCCTCCAAATTAAAAACTTTTTCTCTTTGACATACAGAATGGGAGAAAAAATTTGCAAACTATGCATCCAACAAATGTCAAGTACCCAGAATCTGTAAGGAACTTAAATAAATTAATAAGTAAAAAAACAACCCCATTAAAAAATAGACAAAGTACATGAACTGAAAGTTCTCAAAGGAAGTCATACACACAGCAAACAAGCATATGAAAAAATGCTCAACATCACTAATCATTAGAGAAATGCAAATCAAAACCACAATGAGATACCATCTCTCACTAGTCAGAATGGCCATTATTAAAAAGTCAAAAAACAACAGATGCTGGCAGGGTTGCAGAGAAAAGGGAATGCTTATATACTGCTGGTGAGAATGTAAACTAGTTCAGTCACTGTGGAAAGCAATATATAACCAAAGGAATATCAGTTGTTCTACTATAAAGACACATACACTTGTATGTTTATCACAGCACTATTCACACAATGGTAAAGACATGGAATCAACCTAGATGCTCAGCAATGGTGGGCTGGATAAAGAAAATATGGCATATATACACCATAGAACACTACACAACCATAAAAAAAAAAGAATGAAATCATGTTCTTTGCAGCAACATGGATGCTGCTTGGGGCCATTATCCTAAACAAATTAATGCAGGAACAGAAAACCAAATACCACATGTTCTTACCTATAAGTAGAAGCTACACATTGAGTGCACATGTACACAAAGAAGGGAACAATAAACATTGGAGCCTACTTGAGAGTGGAGGATGGGAGGACAGTGAGAATGGAGGGGGGGAAACTATGTATTAGGTACTTTGCTCACTACCTGGGTGATGAAATAATTTGTACACCAAACCCAAGAGACACACAATTTACCCATGTAACAAACCTGAACATGTACTCCAAAAACTAAATAAAAGTTGGAGGCATATCAGAATTAATGTACATTGTGTAATAAATTCTTGTACTCTGAGTTTTTTTAACGTTGCTCTTTGAAAGATTCTGTTACTAAGACGAAAACACAAACTATAGACTGTGAGAAAACATTTGCAAACCACATATCAAAAAAATGATGATACATTAAATATAAAAAGAACTCTTAAAAACTCAGCACTTAAAAAAATCTATTAGAAAATGGGCAAAAGGGCCAGGCACAGTAGCTCACACCTGTAATCTCAGCACTTTGGGAGGCTGAGGCGGGCAGACCACTTAGGTCAGGAGTGGCCAGCATGGTGAAACCCCATGACCACTAAAAATACAAAAAAAAAAAAATAGCTGGGCATGATGGCAGGCAACTGTAATCCCAGCTACTGGAGATGCTGAGGCTAAAGAATTGCTTCAACCTGAGAGGCAGAGGTTGCACTCCAGCCTGGGTGACACGGTGAGACTCCATCTCAACAAAACAAAACAAAACAAAACAAAAAACAGAAAATGGGCAAAATGGGCATGAAAAAACATTTCACCAAAGAGGACACACAGATGGCAAAGAAGCACATAAAAAGATATTCAATATCACCAGTTATTAGTGGCATAGCAAATTAAAACCATGAGATACAACTGCACACCTATCAGAATGTTTAAAATTAAAAATAGTGACAAAATCAAATGCTGGTAACAATGCAGAGAAACTCATACATACTGTATGGTACCATTTATATAACATTCTTGAATGATAATATTACAGAAGTGGAGAACATACTAGGGTTATTAGGGATTAAGGAAGGGGTGGGGAGCAGGAAGAAATTGGGTGTGGGTATAAAAGGGAAACATGAGGGACCCTTGTGGTGATGGAAATGTTCTGTATCATGACTGTATCAATATCAATCTCCCAATGTTACCCAATGGTTACATCTTGTAAAACTATATAGCATAATATCACAATATTGTAAGAGTAAGGGTACACAGGATCTCTCTGTATTATTTCTTATAAGTATACATAAATGTACAATAAAATCCAATTTCTAAGTTTAAAAAAAAAAATCATTTTTCTTAAAGAACTAGAATAAGGAACAATAGTGAGTATCCCATAGTCAACAAAATACATTTCCTAAATACAGTGTTAAATCGAAGAATGATTAAACAACTAGGCAATTCCTATTGGTCTATGCTTCATCTGATGGATAGCCCTGTCTTGACCGTGTAGGTAATTAAAACCCAACTCAACATCCTTGTTTTGTGTCATGATGGGCAACGCAAGTTTAGTGTAAAGGGTCACAAGGAACCTTAGAGGTCATCCAATTCAACTTTTTCATTTTACAGAAGAAAAAATTGAGGGAAGATGGGTGACCAGATTTTATGAAATTCAGGGAAGATGGCTGACTAGATGTAGGTAGTATGTGCCTCTTCCACAGAGAGGAATCAGAATAGTAAGTAGATACTCACCTTTTGAAGAGATGGTCTAGGAGAGCATGCTGGGATTCACAGAGAATAGATGGGAAGCATCAGAAGTAAGTAGAGGATCTGAGGCATCTTGCTCAGCCAGGTACTCACTAAGAGCTGGGAGAGGCTTCTAAACACAGGGAAACAGGAAGAGAGAAACCCCAAGGGCTTAGCTTTTATGACCTTGACTACAGGGGAGACCCTTGACCCACTAGGCCCTTGAGCCTGACGTACGGAGCTGCCTAAAGATTTCACAGAGACATTGCTCCAGAAAGGAAACCCACATGAAATCCCACAGGCATCCAGGCCTAGAGCAGCCTCAGCAAGGTGCCACTTTGAGATCTTAGCTACAGGGGACCTACAGATGTGGCTGCTGCCACTGCGCAGCTCCAAGCAGGGAAATGGGAGACTAGGTTCTCCCTTTCTCCTCTGGGAGGGTCTCTACTGCCCAGATGCAGTATGTTATTGAGACCGAGATGTGAGTGGCCAGTACTCTCCACAGCTTCCTGACCACACTGCCTGCCTGGGAGGGGCACCACCCTCTCTGGTCTCAAGCCCAAGGTATCATTTTAAGAGTTTAATGCTAAGTTAGGCCCCACCCTCGGGCCAAGTTCAAGTTGATGTGGTTGCAACCACCGCTTAGCCAAGGAGGGACAAGGAAACAAAGCTCTCTTACACATACCTAGAACAATATCCACTGCCTTGCCACAGGCTCCTATGAGACTGAGACTTGAGCAGACTACACTCTTCATAGCTTCTTCCCCATGCTGTTCGCCTGAGGTGGGAGGGCCTACCCACTCTGGACACCAGCCCACAGCTGGCACCATTCTGAGAGTTTAACAGTGAGTTGTGTCCTACCTTCGGGCCAAATTTGAGTTGATGTGGTTGCAGCCACCACCCAGCAGTAGGAGGGACAGGGAAACCAAGCTCTCCTAAAGACAATACCCACTGCCCTGCTACATGCAGCTGTGAGACTGGGGACTAGACTGCTGAATGCATTGCTGCTTCTAGGAACACCAACACAGACTGTTTAAGTCCCAGTAGGTTGCTCCACCACTGCTACTGCCATCACCCACACAATACCAACAGCAGAGGGACCTGAGAACCCACCCACACTCCTGGCCCGCTGCTGCCACTTGTAGCTTCTAAGAAAACTACCTGAATGCCCAAGAATCAGCCCTCCAGGACCCGCAAAGACCAGAGTCGGTATAAGCTGTTCTGAGTCCAGAAAAAAAAAAAAAAGGCACGTTGCCCCACTGCTGCCACCATAGGCCCTGCTCAGTTAGACATCCAAGTCCCCAGCAAAACTTCACTACTACTTCAACTAATAACTGTAATAATAAATGTACCCTAATCCATCAGGAAAATCACAGATACCACTGACCCTGTGTACTGTTGAAGAAGTCAACGCAAAGATCACACTATCACAGGCACCCACAATCAAAGCTAAAATATCCTGTTCAACCAACAATATACACACATCTTTAGGAAAAAATTCTCCCCTATGAAAATAATTTTCAAAAAATTGGAATGGGGCTTCCCTGTGGGGGTCATCATGGGGGTTTCCTGGGCTTTCAGCTCTTCCAAGACTGACATGAAAACTGCCAAACTCTGCCAAACTCGGAAATGGTGATTAGGAAACATGGGGATCTGGGAGAAACAACTGCAAAATCAGTATCCCCCTAAAGGAGCACCAGAAGAGGATGAGTGATATTCCATCCAAAAGAGAAGGCTGTCTTTATTGTATGAAGCCATTTAGATGATTAAAATTCCATTTGCCATATTGTAAGATGACCACACCAATCATACCTGCTAATCAAAAAGTTCAAGCAAGCTATACTCCCACAAGCTAAAAAAAAAAAAAAAGGGGGGGGGTGGTGACAAACACAAATTTAATTAAAGCTAAAAGGAGAGAGTTAGAAATGGAGAGTGAGTGAGGTAAGTAATACTAAGTTGATAAGGGGCAAACCAGAATGGACAATTAAGTCCTTTCCACTGCTAGCCTTGGTTTGGAAAGAGCAAGTACTACAAAAGCAGACAAAGACATCAACAATCAAATTCCTTCAAAATGTTAAAAAGTACTGAGCCAAAGAGTACTTTCCAAGGAGAAACCAAGGCTCCATTTTATGCATCAGAGAACATTGTTCCTAAACTAGAACTTAACAAAGATTTGCCTAAATCAGGGGAATGTAGATGTAATCCTTCAGAAACTGAAGCACCTTTACTGGTTAGTTCAATGAAAACTTCTTTGTCAAAACAAGACAGAAAATATTCCTCAGCCATACTTAATGATGTGTAAGCAGTTTCTGTTGATCTGAAATTGAAAAAAAATGATCCCCAAAGATAACAGCATCTAGTAAAAGTACTAGATATGCCTACTGGTGATTATCACTGTTCAAAGAATCTCACTGATGGAGTTAGAACAGTAACAATCTCATTGTCAAGCAATGAGAGAGATTCCAAAGGTAGAGATCACCCCTCAAGAGTCTCCACTGATATTAGAGACACTGAGACTTGGGAAAAGAACATAGAATACTAATTAAGCCTTAAAAATAGCTCATTAGGCAAAATCTGAGTCATGGGGAACCAAGAATAAGAACTTAGCCTCAGAGTAGAGAAAATGCAGGAGAAAAGTGTGTCTGGGACAGAAAAGCAGTAATGGACTGCCATGAGCATGGCTCTGAGGACTTCAACACTGATGATTCAGCCACAGAGAAGAAATCTCAAGATGAAGACTCCATTTAAGCTTGTTCATTCCAAGGGCGATAACTTACAATGAGTTTCTTTCTGTAACACAACCAAGCAGCCAAAGTCTTGCCTCTCTGTCTACAAAATGTATTCAAGAAGAGAAAGTAAAAGACTGCAGTCATAATTGAGTCTCAGATGTAAAGGCATTAGTGGAGAGTAAAGAACAAGTCTCTCTGGAGCCCATACCTGGCTTCAGTTCCAAGCATTGCATATTTAGTGACAGGGTCCTTTAGGTTCAACCCAGGATCACACTTCTCAGAGCCCCTTCACCAATCATGCTACAACCACTGACAGAAAGGACCTTCCAGCTCCATAGGGCTGGAGTTGTTTCCTGCCTATCTTGGACTAGGGGTGTTCCCAGGAAAGCCTCAGTGTTGGAATGCAATGGCCCAGAAACCACAGTTTATCAGTCCCCAGAAGGGAAGACTTTCACAATTCCTTTGTTGGAAAGAAATTTGACGATATAAGAAGTTTGAAACCCCCAATCAGACTTACAATCTCCAAATTCTCTCTAATGAAGCTCTTGGGAGCTGTACAAAAAGGCTGGACTAAGGGCAATACCACCATAAAGAAGAGTGGAGTCAGTGGTATCACAATGCTCTTTACAGGATACTTCATCCTCTGTGGTAGCTGGGGTTTCATGCATCTGAAGCTGCAGTACTGGTGTAAGTAGTGTTGACCTGGATATCACTTAAGAAATCTTTGGAACTACAAGAGGCATATAGTGGAGCTGACTTCAATACGTAGTTAACAATTTAAAATGGCATTTAGAACAAGAAGAGGGAGTGAAAAGAATAAAACTATTAAAATCTGTAACAATTATATAGAAAGTAAATTTTTTATTAATGTGGACAAAGAAATATGAAAAGGTGACTGCTATACCAGAAGCACAGATATCAATGGAAGGACATAGGAAACATGAAAAAGTAGGGATTTATGACACCACCAAAGGACCACAACAATTGTCTGGCAACAGATCCAAATAAAAAATAATGCCTCAAAATGCCAGATAAATAATCCAAAATATTGATTTTAACAAAGCTCAATGAGGTGCAAGAGAAATATGAAAAACAGTACAAAAAAGTTCAGAATATGGATGAGAAATTTACCAAGGAAATAGGTATCTTTTTAAAAAATGCAGATACTGTGGATGTAAAAAATTCATTGAAGAAAATGCAAAATACATTTGAAAGCTTCAATAATAGACTAGATCAAGCAGAACAAAACTCAGAAATTGAAAACAAATCTTTTTTTTCCTTCAATTTTGATTTTACGCTCCAGGGTACCTGTGCAGGATGTGTAGTCTGTTACATAGGTAAATGTGTGCCATGGTGGTTTGCTGCACAGATCAACCTATAACCTAGGTATTAAGCCCAGCATCCATTAGCTATTCTTCCTGATGCTCTCTCCTCCCACCCCCTATACTCTGAGAGGCCTCAGTGTGTGTTGTTCCTCCCCATGTGTCCACGTGTTGCTATCATTTCAGCTCCCGCTTATAAGTGAGAACATGTGGTATTTGATTTTCTGTTTCTGTGTTAGTTTGCTGAGGATAATGGCTTCCAGCTCCATATATATCCCTGCAAAGGACATGATCTCATTCCTTTTTTATAGCTGCATAGTATTCCATGGTGTATATGTGCCACATTTTCTTTATTTAGTCTATTATTGATGAGCATGTGGGTTGATTCCATATCTTTGCATTGTGAATAGTGCTGCAATGAGCACATGCATGCATTTATCTTTATAATAGAATGATTTATAATCCTTTGGGTATATATCCAGTATTGCGATTGCTGGGTCAAATGCTATTTCTGCTTCTAGATCTTTGAGAAATCACCACACTGTCTTCTACAATAACTTACATTCCCGCCAACAGTGAAAAAGTGTTCCTTTTTCTCCACAGTCTCACCAGCATCTGTGCTTTCTTGACTTTTTAATAATCACCATTCTGACTGGCATGAAATGGTATCTCACTGTGGGTTTGATTCACATTTCTGTAATGATCAGTGATGTTGAGCTTTTTAAAATTTATTTGTTGGCCACATGAATGTGATCTCTTGAGAAGTGTCTGCTCATGTCCTTTGCCCACTTTTTAATGGGGTTGTTTTATTCTTGTAAATTTGAAAACAGGTCTTTTGAATTATTCCAGTCAGACAAAAATAAGGAAAAAAACAAAAGAATTAAAAAAGCCTTTGAGACATCTGGGACTATACAAAGTGACAAAATATGAATTATCAATATTCCCAAGGGAGAAGAGAGATCAAGAAGTTCAGAAAATCTACTTAAGAAAATAATCAGTGAAAATTTTCCAAGTCTATCAAAAGAGCTGACATCCAGATAGAGAAGGTCCAGCCATCCCTAAGCAAATACATTACAAAAAGGACTTTGCACAGCGTATTATATTAAGAATGTCTAAAGTCAAAGTGAAAGAAAGAATTTTTAAATTGGCTAGAGGACAGCACCTAGTCATCTATTAAAAAAAAGAAAAAGAAAAAGAAAAGAAACTCTCAACAGACTAACAGTGGACTTTTCTGAAGAAACCTTACAGGCCAGAAAAACATTAAATGGCATTTTCAAAGTCATTTTAAAAAACTGCCAAAAGAAAGCCCAGGATCAGATAAATTTACAGCCAAAATCTACCAAACACACAAAGAAAAACAAAGAGGAATTATCCCAAAACTACACCAAAAAATTGAAGAGGGCATTCTCCCTCACTCATTCCATAAGGCCAAGATCACCCTGATACCAAAAGCAGACAAGGACACAACAAAAAAAGAAAAGTACAGACCCATATCTCTGATGAACACAGATTCAAAAATCTTCAACAAAATACAAGCAAGTTGAATCCAACAGCATATTAAAAAGAGAATATACCATGATCAGTAGTGATTTATACCAGGAATGCAAAGATGGTTCGACATTCCCAAATCAATAAATGTGATACATTACATAAACAGAATTAAGAACAAAACCGTATGATCATCTCTATGAAAGTGGAAAAAGCAATTGATAAAATTCAATGACCTTTCATCATAAAAATCCTCAACAACCTAGGCATAGAACAAAACATACTTCAACATAATAAAGGCAACATATGACAAACCTACAGCCAACAACATACTTAACAGGGAAAGGTTGAAAGCATTCCCTCTAAGAATTGGAACGAGACAAGGATGTCTACTTTCACTACTTTTATTTAACGTAGTACTACAAGTCCTCACCAGCACAATCAAACAAGAGCAAAAAAAAAAAAAAAAAAAAGGCATCCAAATGAGAAAAAAGGAAGTTAAATTATCACTGTTTGCTAATGATATCATCTTATATCCAGAAAACCTACAAAGTCCACCAAAAAAACTCTTAGATTTGATAAATGAATTCAGTAGTTTCAGGATAAAAAATTAATATACAAAAATCAGTACTATTTCTATACAGCAACAATAATCTAGCTGAGGACCAAATCAAGAAGGCAATTCCACTTACAGTGCTACAAAAAATAATAATAATAAAATACCGGGCATATATTTAATCAAGGAGGTAAAAAATTCTTATAAGGAAACAACAAAGTACTGATATAAAAAATCAAAATGACACAAACAGAAAAACATACCATGCTTCCAACCCTTGGTCATGATTTGGAAAAATCAATATTTTTAAAATGACATACTGCCTGTATTAGTCTGTTTTCACATTGCTGATAAAGACATACCCGAAACTGGGCAATTTACAAAAGAAAGAGGTTTATTAGACTTACAGTTCCACGTGGCTGGGGAGGCCTTACAATCTTGGCAGAAGGCAAGGAGGAGTAAGTCACATCTTATGTGGATGGCAGCAGGCAAAAAAAAAGAGAGCCTGTGCAGAGACACTCCCATGTTTAAAATCATCAGATCTCATGAGACCCATTCACTATTATGAGAACAGCACAGGAAAAACCCACACGATGATTTAATCATCTCCCACCTGGTCCCTCTCACAACATGTGGGAATTATGGAATCTCCAATATGAGATTTGGGTGGGGACACAGAGCCAACCCATATTATTCCATCCCTGCCCCCTCCCAAATCTCATATCTTCATATTTCAAAACTAATCATGCCTTCCCAACAGTCCCCCAAGTCTCAACTCATTTCAGCATTAACTCAAAAGTCCACAGTCCAAAGTCTCATTAGACAAGACAAATTCCGTCCACTTATGAGCCTGTAAAAGGTAAAGCAAGTTAGTTACTTCCTAGATACAATGGGGGTACACGCATTGGGTAAATACAGCCATTCCAAATGGGAGTAATTGGCCAAAAAAAAGGGGCTACAGGGCCCATGCAAGTTTAAAATCCAGTGGGGCAGTCAAATCTTAAAGCTCTGAAATGATCTCCTTTGATTCCATGCCTCACATCCAGGTCATGCTGATGCAAGAGGTAGGTTCCCTAGTCTTGGGCAGCTTCACTTCTGTGGCTTTGCAGGGTACAGCCTCTCTCCTGGTTGCCTTCATGGTGTGGTGTTGAGTGCCTGTGGCTTTTCCAGGTGCATGGTGCAATCTGTCAGTGGATCTACCATTCTGGGGTCTGGAGGACAGTGGCCCTCTTCTCATAGCTCCACTAGGCAGTGACCCAGTAGGGACTCTGTGTGGGGGCTCCCACCCCATGTTTTCCTTCTGCACTGCCCTAGCAGAGTTTCTTCATGAGGACCCCACCCCAAGAGCAAACTTCTGCCTGGGCATCCAGCAGTTTCCATACATTTTCTGAAATCTAGGAGGTGGAGGTTCCCAAACCCCGATTCTTGACTTCTGTGCACTCACAGGCTTAACACCATGTGGAAGCTGCCAAGGCTTGAAGCTTGCACCCTCTGAAGCCACAGCCTGAGTTATATATTTGTCCCTTTCCGCCATGGCTGGAGTGGCTAGGATATAGGGCCCCAAGTCCCTAGGTTGCACACAGTGCAGGGACCCTGGGCCCAGCCCAAGAAACCACATTTTCCTCCTAGGGCCTCCAGGCCTTTGATGGGAGGGGCTGCCATGAAGACCTCTGACATGCCCTGGAGACATTTTCCCCATTGTCTTGGGAATTAACATTCAGTTCCTTGTTACTTATGCAAATTTCTGCAACTGGCTTGGATTTTTCCTCAGAAATGGGATTTTCTTTTCTATCTCATTGTCAGGTTGCAAATTTTCCAAACTTTTATGCTCTGCTTCCTTTATAAAACTGAATGCCTTTAACAGCACCCAAGTCACCTTTTGAACGCTTTGCTGCTTAGAAATTTCTTCTGCCAGATACCCTAAACCATCTCTCTCAAGTTTCAAGTTCCACAAATCTCTAGGGCAGGGACAAAATGCCACCAGTCTGTTTCCTAAAATGTAACAAGAGTTACCTTTGCTCCAGTTCCCAACAAGTTCCTCATCTCCATCTGAGACCATCTCAGCCTGGACGTTATTGTTCATATCACTATCAGAATTTTTGTCAAAGCCATTCAACATGTCTTTAGGAAGTTCCAAACTTTCCCACATTTTTCTGCCTCCTTTTGAGCCTTCCAATCTCTTCTAACCTCTGCCTATTACCCAGTTGCAAAGCCACTTCCACATTTTCAGGTATCTTTTCAGCAGCGCTCCACTCCCAGTACCAATTTACTATATTACTCCATTTTCATGCTGCTGATAAAGACATATCCAAGACTCGGCAATTTACAAAAGAAAGAGGTTAATTGGACTTACAGTTCCACATGGCTGAGGAGGCCTCACAATCATGGCGGAAGGCAAGAAGGAGCACGTCACATTTTATGTGGAGGGCAGCAGGCAAAAAAGAGAGCTTGTGCAGAGAAAATCCTGTTTTTGAAACCATCAGATCTCATGAGACCCATTCACTATCACAAGAACAGCACAGGAAAAACCCACCCCCATGATTCAATCATTTCCCACCTGGTCCCTCTCACAACATATGGGAATTATGGGACCTCCAAGATGAAATTTGGGTGGCAGCACAGAGCCAAACCATATCATCGCCCAAAGTTACTTATAGATTCAATGAAATCCCTATCAATTACCAACATTATTTTTCACAGAATTAGAAAAAAACAATCCTAAAATTCACATGAAACCAAAAAAGTACCCAAAGAGTGAAAGCAATCCTAAGCAAAAAGAACAAAGCTGGAAAAATCGGACAGTACCTGACTTCAAATCATACTACACAGCCATGATAACCAAAACAGCATGGTACTGGTCTAAAAATAGACACATAGGTCAATGAAACAGAATAGAGAACCCAGAAATAAATCAACGAACCTACAACCAACTGATCTTTTACAAAGTAAAAAATATGTATATACACTCGGGAAAGGAAACCCTTTTCAATATATGATGCCGGGAAAATTGGATAGTCATATGCAGAAGAATAAAACTGGACTCATACTTCTTACCATATAAAAAAATTAATTCAAGTTAAATTAAAGAACTAAATGTAATATCTGTAAGTATAAAAATCCTAGAAGAAAACCTAGGAAAAACTTTTCTGGACATTGGCCTATTCAAAGAATTTGTTATCAAGTCTTCAAAATCCAAATTAACATAAACCAAAATTGACAAATGAGACTTAATTAAACCAAAAAACCTCTGCACAGCAAAAGAAACTATCAACAGAGTAAACACAAAACCTACAGAATTGGAAAACATATTTGCAAACTATGCATCCAACAAGGGCTAATATCCAGAATCTATGAGAAACTCAAACAGCTCAACATGAAAAAAGCCAAATAACTCTACTAAAAAGTGAGCAAAGGACATGAACAAATATTTTTCAAAAGAAGACATACAAGTGGCCAATAGACATATGAAAAAGTGCTTAAAATCACTAATCATAAGAGAAATGCAAATAAAAACCACAATGAGCCACCATCTCATACCAGTCAGAATGACTATTATTAAAAAGTCAAAAAAAAAAAAAAAAAAAGCAAAATAGATGTTGACAAGGTTGTAGGAAAAAAAAAAAGGGAATGCTTATACACTGTTGGTGGAACTATAAAGTAGTAAAACCTTTATGGGAAACAGTATGAAGAATTCTCAAAGAACTAAAAATAGAATCATCATTCAATCCAGCAATCCCATTACTGGGTATATACCCAATGGAAAGAACTCATTATACCAAAAAGATACCTGCACTTCTTTCAAAACGATTCACAATAGCAAAGATACAGAATCAACCTAAGTGTCTATCAATGGAGGACTGAATAAAGAAAATGTGGTATGTGTATATATATACACATATATATAGGAACACTACTCAGCTATAAAAAAGAAGGAAATCATGTCTTTTTTGGTAACATGGATGTGACTAGAGGCCAGAATCCTAACTGAAATAACTCAAAAACAGAAAGTCAAATACCACATGTTCTCACTTACAAGTGAGAGTGAAACAATGGGGACACATGGACATACGGAGTAAAATAATAGACATTGCAGACTACAAAAGGTGGGAGGCTGGGAGAGGGGATGAGGGCTGAAAAATTACCTATTGGGTAGAATGTTCACTATCTGGGTGATGGGGACACTAAAAGCCCAGACTTCACCACTATGCAATATATGCATGTAAGAAATCTGCACTTGAACCCTTTAAATTTATTAAAAATTTAAAATAAATAAAAAATAATTAAAAGAAGAAATTTAAGACAAAAGAGATACATGATAAGTTCAAGGTTAAATACAGAGTTAGTAGTGAAACAAGGCCTAATGTCCCATTTCTCAATACAACACTTTTCTTTGTTTTTCCTTTCTTTCATGTCAGACGGGTAATGTGCCGACCTCATAATAAGGTTGAGGGTGGCACATTTCACACATGCGTGTGAACACCCAATCATCATCTCATGAACTACAAAAGGATTTACAACATTCTTTTTATCATAGTACTTTGTTTTACACATTCCCAAACGAAGAGACAGCCTCCTTTATATGCATTATTATTTAAGAATCTGTATACCATCTGAAGCTGAATACCATCTGAAGCTGAATTCCAACTACACACTCTCTGGAACAGAATGGCTTCTTTTATACAGGATGGCTGATCTCCAAACCCATATCTCAAAGCTATCAATAGCAAAAAGAAACATCAATAGTCTGGAAATGTATCCCACTCGGGCAAGCACAAATTAAAGCCCCACAAGTAGGGGGTTCCCCTTGTCCCCAAGGGACTAGAAAGGAATTTCACTTTGCCTCATCCCACTAGCTCTATTCCAACATTCTGGCACTTACAAATATTAAATATTTAATGAGCACCTATTATATGCCAGGCACTGTGCTACATGCTAGACAGTGAATAAGATATACAACCTCAATCCTCAAGGAGGTTGTCATCTGTGAGAGATGACAATTAGAGGCAATTACAGTACAGTACATGAAGGATTAAGAGTAAATCCATATTACCCTGAGAGCACAGGCATCATCCACTACTGACCAGGGAGAGAGGATTCAAATGGAAAGGGATTTGAGAGAAGGAGGAGTGAGAGTGCAATGTAACCAGTGAGTGGAGAATTAAGCTATTGAATTACTCGATTCACTCAACTGGGAAAGTATCTAAACTAAATAATTGTTTTGGATGTTTTAAGTGATACATGGTTTACTTCCAGGCTTTGGTAAATGCTTCTATAAACCTCATAATCACACTGTAACTTATCTATTTTGTAAAGTCAGCTTTTTACACACTGAATTTACTTAAAAGAGACTTCCTGCTACACTTGTAAAAGACTACTGTATCACCTCCCTCTTCCCACTGTCTAATTAAGTTGTCAAAAATGTTTTTCATTGTATTTGTTTTGGTTCTTAAAAAACCAATATGTAAGTCAAACAACATGGTTTACATATATTTCCATAACTGTCTTGCCATATTTTGTCACACCCACTAATCAGATATTTTCCACTCATCTCTCTGTTGTATGTGAAGCTGGCAGAAGACAATATTCTAAATTGCTTTCCAACTGCATCACCTCAAAAGACTTAAAAACACATTAACCTCAGGCAAGATAACATGCTTTCATTTTGCAAGAAAGTAAAACACTAATTATTGTCACAAAGCCTTCCTTAAAGGTCAAAAATAAATCCATAAATGCAATAAAATTGAGGGAAAACTTAACCTAAACCTTAAAGGAATAAAGTCTTGATCTTGGAGTAAATATTTTTAAAACCTCACTATAATTTTACTTTTTGTGTGCCATAGTACCAAAACAAAGGAATTAATTAGGACACATTAATCTTGTGTTTGTTTGTTTTGTTTTGTTTCAGTCTCACAAGTATACGTGTAACTTACTTGTCTCACTTAAGTTACTTGTCCATATTTTGGGTCAATAGATATCTGCTTAGAAGAAAGCATGCACTTTGAACAGTGCTATTAATAATATCTCCACTGTATTGTCATATATTTTTTCTAGTGAACTGAAATCAACAGCAAAAATGCCCCATTTATTTCAGTAGGACTGAAGAAAATTTAAAAATTTATGTAGTAAAAACAATATGTGTGAGCCACCTGTTTGCTTTTTAACTAAATGAATTGGTATGGAATGACAGCTGCTGCAAAACCAACACACTTCAAATACTGTATATTACTTTGCCAAGAAGACTAAATTTTGGTATCATTTACTTTATTACCATGGGACGTGTTAATGGAGATTCTTACAGAAGAGCACTGTAATGAATATTTCTAGCCACTAAGTGTCACTGTTCATTTAAATTTTTTTTTAACTACGCTGATGGGCATGGTGACTCAGAATCTTTTGAATGGGGTCAATCAGAAAAAATAAAAATGATTAGATTACATAACACACTTAAAGCAAAGCACAGACACTACATGAATGTTAACTGCTTAAGAGGAATTCCTAGAGATAGAGGTGTTGCTCTCAGTGGAATGCCAACTGATCATATCAGACATTTTGCAAGCTTAAATAAGGTTTGAGCTACACTAAGCCTTGTAATCTGTTTTTACCAATATAAATGCCAAAACTGAATTGCCACTATAAAGTCTGCCAAGTATCTTTGTATTGTATGTCAGTATGCTGTTTTCTTTCATAGTGCCATCAATAAACATGTCTGGGGATCAACTGCTTGTGATCGGATATGCTACTTTCATTGTTTCAAGCTGAGCTGATACTGCATGAAATGCCAGTGCCAGAGAGGTTCCATTCAGGCTTGAACATTTGAGGGAGGAAGTAAGGCAGGCTTCCCTCTACCCTGCATACAAAAATTTAGGTTAATGTAAGAATATCCCTGGTGCTCACAAGATACAGACATTTCCTAGACATGCATAAATTTTAGACAACAGCATAATGCTCCACCCCTTGCAGGTTCTAGTTAAATAATTCAAGAGATACATACTCAGAGTTTTAGAGAGTAAGATTTTTAGCCGTTCTACTCACCATATGTAATGGTCTTGTTTTCTCAAGACAGCAATATCATCATATATTTTTCTGGTTATGCCGCTATACTATTACAGGATTAAAATGTATGTTGTTGCCGGAGTTCCACTTCAGCTAAAGAACCCTTTCCATTTTTTCCCCAAAATAAAGAACCTACACCTAGAATTGCTCAAATCTCTATCTCTTCTTGCAAGACAGAGCGCATCCGTTTTGAAATAACAGTTTTTGTAGCTTCTACTGTTCTCATCAAAGTGGGTGTGTTTGGGGGTCTTTTTGGTTTGGTTTGTTTTTTGTTCTGTTTGTCCAATCTGGAGCATTTTATCTCAGGCAATCTTTTATAGTTACAATACAAGACAGCAAAAGAAATGATGGTAAAAGTTAACATAAAAAAGTAAGTACTTTAAATGTTCACAGCTGAGAGAAGTGTTTGTACAGGGCAGGAATGGGCAAGTAAAACTTTATAAAAATAGTATGTTCCTGAAAAGTACACCTTAATAAGTAGATAGAATTTCCTGAGACCTAAAAGTGGAGAGAGGGCATTCTATGTAGATGAAATAGTATAGCAAAGATGTTGAAGTAGTATATTTTAAGATAGCGAGCAAGGATTTCACATTAGAAAGTAGTAGGTACAAGGATTAAAAGAACTTTTGGAACCAGACCAGAATAAAAAATTAATATTCGTTTTAACTCATCCAAACTAAGAGATGATGGGAACCATTAAAACTTTTTAACACAAGAATGACTTTTTTAAAGTGTGTTCAAAAGATTAATAGGGGTGTATAGGAAAGTTTGAAAACAGCAAATGAAAATTTTAAAATATTTTTAAAGATATATTGTAGAGGCCGGGCGCGGTGGCTCACGCCTGTAATCCCAGCACTTTGGGAGGCCGAGGCGGGTGGATCACAAGGTCAGGAGATCGAGACCATCCTGGCTAACACAGTGAAACCCCGTCTCTACTAAAATTACAAAAAAAAAAATTAGCCGGGCATAGTGGCGGGCGCCTGTAGTCCCAGTTACTCGGGAGGCTGAGGCAGGAGAATGGTGTGAACCTGGGAGGCGGGGCTTGCAGTGAGCTGAGATCACGCCACTGCACTCCAGCCTGGGCAGCAGAGCGAGACTCCGTCTCAAAAAAAAAAAAAAAAGATATATTGTTGACATATTTCAAGAGTATTAAAAATGTTTAAATGTTTACAACCAGTAAATTCTTCTGTTGAACAAATAATCCACAAAAATTAAAATAAAGAAATTCAAAATTCACAAAAAGAAAATAATAGGTACACAAAAATTATAGCAACAACTCTAAAGGAAAAAAACACCTCAATGTCCAAAATTGGGAAAAGTATGACACATATTCCTAACAGAATTTTAAGTGGACTATGTAAATTATGTGGAAAAATTAAAAAAGTTATGATACATAAACAGAATATTACTTAACCATAATTTGGAGCGCAAAAATCATCCCAGGGGCAATGTTTGTTTGTCTAGGCCATTAGTAATAAGGTAGTTGAGGAAACAGTCTATCCCCACTGTAAGCTGTAAAAAGTATTACTGTTAGGTAAAAGCTGGCCTTGGCAGGAAGAAACTGAACCCAGAATCTAAGGCAGGAACTCCTACTTCCATAACAATCTGAGTGCTTGGACAATACCTTGGACTGGTGGTAGTAAGTCTTCCAGAATATCATCCTATTATTCTACTCATGGAAGAGGACTTGCAGTCAAGTTGAACAGGGACTACTAGGTCCTGTAATTCCTTTCATTCCTTCCCTCAGTCACTTTTGCACAGTCCTACAAGTGAACATGGGTCAGGTTCGGGTGACAGTCAACATATAGGCATGAATCAAGATAAGTTTTGGGTTTTATGAAACAGGGCCTTTAATGGAACATGAAGGGCTAGGCAGCTGTAGGTTGAGACAGGATACAAGGCATTGAAGGATTTCATATTTCTCCCATTGCTGCCTTCAGCTGTACTAGCTCCATTCTACCTTTTCCCATCCCTGTCATTTCCTAACTGACATCTTGGAAGGACTGAAGACCTTTCTGGATCATTTTTCAGATATAAAACAGCCCAGTCCAGTTTGAAATTTCCAACTTAAGAGCTCACTTCATCCCTTCCCCTGAAGTGTTGTCCAATCCTTAGCCTGAAAGACTTAAGAGTAAGAAAGAAAGTAATCTGATCTTTCATTCTTCCTCCCCCAGCCCCATTTACAGGCCCCTTGGTCCTGGCTTGTTGTGGTAAGGAGGAAGAAGTTGAAAAGAGACAAGTGGCTTTTTCTTATTGGATCCCTGTTGTTATCCTTTCTTGGCCAAAGCTGGGTATTTATGAACTCTGTGTGGCAGGCATTAAAATGCTGGTTCTTTCATTAGGCAAATGTGGTTTCATAAGGTGGTAAATCTGTCTCCAGTTTATCCTCTTCCAATGCTCCCTCAGTGTGTACCCTGGAGAACAATTCACTTTACATCCTCTTCCTGCCAGATATACTTGCCTGGTGGCAAGCTGTCTTGGGTAGGCTTCTGTCAAGATGGCTAAGGCCCAGCTACCTTTCCACTTGACTCAAGAAACTCACACATCCTTTCTAAGCCTAACATGAGACTGCAGGCTGCTCCCCACTGCCCTTCACCCCATTATGCACTCTCTTTACAATTATCTATCCTCCTGTTCAAATGGGAACCGGGCAGATCACCAAGTCAGCAGCATAAGCAAACTTCAAACCAGGAGAACACAAAAACCATTACACATAACTGTCCCCTTGCTTGGCTTTGGGGTGCTGAGTATCCCTCTTCTTCCCCTCGAGAAAAGAAAATAAAAACCACAGCCCTTTCTCTCTAGGCTAACGACTCATAGCTCCAATGCTTTTTTCACCCTAGTCTTCTGATCTGCTTCTGAGAGGGAGGAGAGGAGAGAGAATGACAAGGTTGGTGCTGATGGGATGATTAGGAACAGCAGAGTCTCTTTATTTCTTAATAAGCCCCAAGCAGGTGCAGAGTCTAGCCCCCCGTTTATGCCTTAAAACATAAAAGGTTGCCTGTACGCTCAACCTTATCATTAGGATCTTAGCAGGAAAAGTCCAACTCTATCCTGTTACAACAAAAATTCTCTAAGAAATGCCTGAACTAAAACAAATTTCATGGAAGCAAAATACATCCTAAACTCAGAAAATGTTTTCTGAGGTTGAAAAACTACCCCTGAAGGATAGAAACAGAATGTAGAATTGGAGCCTGCGTCCTCTTCTCTGAAAGTTGAATGTGACCCCTCATGTTATGCTCAATAAAGGCAAAATCATTTTTAACAAGCCCAAGTGCCAAATATTTCAGTTCTTAGGGCCCAGATCCAGGTTCACACATACAACCTCTTCCCATTATTAAAACTGACCCCAAAAATGTTGGAATTAGTTTTAGAATCCACTGCCTCAAAGATTCAGAACTACCTCCGTTACCACCCACTCCCACTCTCACATCTGTCTCATTCTGTCAACCAGGCCCATTCCCTTTCTAACTTGCCCTTCTCAGAGATGCCTTGTTCATTCCTGGAAGCTTTCTCTAACTTCAAATCACAAGGAATAACTTTGGGATCTCTTTTTCTCATCTCCCTCTTGAAATATTACCAAGTCTTCTGCTACATAACAAAAATGATCCGAGTCCAGTACAGTCTTCTTAAATACAACCGCCTTCACTTGATCACCTCCCACCCCAAAACTCAGAAATAACTATTAATAATTTTTTAAATAGAACTTTTTGGTTTTATCTTACTAACCATATAAGGTATTTTTCTAGTCACAAAAAAGATTTGTCAATCTCCCCAGTTCTATAAGGAAGAAGTAGTAAGTCCCAAAGCCATATATGTGAATTTGCCCCAGTTGTAACAGTTTCATACAAAGGAATAATTTTCCTTTTGAAAAAGTTGTCACCACAACCAGTTATACAAAATCACTTCATGATGTGCCCCCTATTGCATATGTAGGAATCACAGAATTGAAGAAAATTCAAAATCTGCCATCTTCCCTGCCCCCTTAGCCCTAATTCTGATTAAATGAAAAGACTAGAAAGCTGTACTTAATAAATGCTTAGAGCTCCTCAACTAGAGATTGCTTCAGAAGACTGAGTGTTGCTTAACAGTATGCATTTATATAAAATTGTGGTGATTGGGTCAGCTTTTGATTTTCAGGGTGGAGTAGAATAGAATTTAAGAAATGTGGTGGTTTATAGAAAGAAAAATCTTAGAAACATAGTATCAAATAAAGTGGGGAAAAGAAACAAAAATACATCTTTAGTAAGCAATGAAGTCCTTTTTAGGTAACATCCTGAGCCTAATTCAGCTTCCCTGAGAACATTACCACAGACTAAGAGCACACATCATTAGATACTAACTGTAACAGCACAGCCCCATTGAACATATGTGCTGTCTGCATGGGAGGTCTGAGGGCTAAAGCTAGAGCATGCAGCAAAAAATGTACGAAAAGCAGTGTACTTCTGAAATACTTTACTGAATATTAACACCCATTAAAAGCTTTCTTTGTATTGAACACATCTCATAACCTTTCTCCATCTCTCCCCTCCCTCACTCTATATTATCTGTATTTTAAACAATTGAGATAGCTAAATAGTTCTTGAGTAACTCATTAAAATTATGCCTAAACACAATTATTTAATACAACGTATTCTAAGTACTTGTAAGCAGTAAGGCTTCTCACAAGAACCTGGAAATTAGAAAGTTAAGAATGCCTCATAAGTGTAAAACTTTAAATGCCTAATGGATGAGAGTAGAGAGCAAAGTCACCTTTAAAGATGAATGAAAGACAGGCCTGAAAGCCTTGGCTGCTATTTGATTAATTATATTACCATGCTTTATTAAATGTGTCAATCAAAAGGGGAATTGGCCAATCAAATGCAAATGGAAAAACAAGGCTTAGGAAGCAGTATTTTGGCAATGCTCATCCAAGCACTTGTACACAGGAGAATCTGTTTGGGCCAAAACCAAACCCACTGAAAATAACATTCTTGGATTCAATTAATCTAATTCCCTTGTTCTAATTAATGCTTAACAGAGAACATTATGACTATGCAAGTACTCAAAGAAAAAAATGGCTGAATACCTTTCAACCTGGGAGTGGGAAGGCCTTTCTAACTATGACTTAAAATCCAGAAGGCATAAAACAAATATGATGTTTGATTTTATAAATACAAAATAAATTTGCATGACAAAAGTATATACATCTGTATTATGTGTGTAGCCACAGATATATACCAAGAGATCTAAAAACCTAAGAAGAAAATGACCAAAAATCTAACAGAATAATAGGAAAATAACAGTTTACACAAAAAGAAATGCTAATGACCCATCAACAAATTAAAATATACTCTACCTATCTCAGAAATGCAAATTAAACTATACTGAGATTCATTTTTTTAACCAATCATATCAACAAAAATCCAAAAGTTTGACAACACACTCCATCGTCAAGGCTGTAGGGTAACAGGCACTCTCAAACATTTGTGGCTGAAGTACAAAATTGTGTGATTCCTACTGAGAAGTTGGTAATATTTAAAAAAAAAAAAATACAGATATATATATTTACCTTTGAACCAGCAATCCTACTTCTAGCAACCTTCCCTGAAGAACCACTTCAAGAAATACAAGACACCATATGAACAAGGTTATTCACCGTTGCATTGTCATACCGAACAACTGAAAACAATTCAAATATATCATTTAATAGGGATAGGTTAGCTGAACTATGATACTTCCACAAAATGTATAGATAACACCCAATTACAGAAAAGAATGAGGAAGACCTCTATATACTAACATGGGATGAACTCCAGGATCTATTTTATGAAAAAAGCAAGACAGAAAACATGCTACCCTTTTTGTGAAAAAGGAGATGCAAGAATGTGTCTGTGTGTACATGTGTGTTTGCCTAGCTTGGAAAAAAAAAAAAAAAAGCCTGGAAGGAAAAGTCAGAAACTCAGCCGTGCCCTGTGGCTCATGACTGTAATCCTAGCACTTTGGGAGGTTAAGGCGGGTGTTTCACTTGAGGTCAGGAGTTCAAGACCAGCCTGGCCAATATAGTGAAACCCCATCTTTACTAAAAATACAAAAATTAGCCAGGTGCACTGGCTTGCACCTGTAATCCCAGCTACTTGAGAGGCTGAGGCAGGAGAATTGCTTGAAGCCAGGAGGAGGAGGCTGCAGTGAGCTGACATCACACCACTGCACTCCAGCCTGGGCAACAGAGCGAGGCACTGTCTCAAAAAAAGAAAAGAAGAAAGAAAAAGAAAAAAAAAAGAAAGAAAGAAAAATAAGAAGAAGAAAGAAAAGAAAAAAGAAACTAATACAAATTGTAAATAAAGTTTAAAGATGGATGGGTGGGGGTAAGACTCATGAAACACTGAAGACATATTTTGCTTGCTTAGCAATTTTGCCTAAAGGCAGTACCCTCACCCAGTTATAAATTGGCAGCCACTGTGAAATCTAAACTATCTCTGGTAGAGATCCTTAGGAACAGTTTTGGCTCATATTTTGTGATAGTATTTTATCCACATCTAGTTATTAACTAGCACCATACGAAAATTTGGTGGCTGCTTCCCTGAACTGTGCCTTATATGAAATCGACAAATAGGATTTTAAAAGCTTGTATATAGTGCCTAAGTCGTTTCTGAAGAATATTTTTGTAATGCCGCTGAGAACGTGTACTATAGAAAAAGAAACAAAATTCATCACATTATCTTGGAATTATTTCCATACAGTTGGTAAAACTACACATTTCTAAAAGATCAGCTGAGTCTAACAATGTGGTTTGGATGTGTATCCCCACCCAAATATCTTGAAGAATTATAGTCCCCATTGTTAGAGGTGGGGCCTGGTGGGAGGCAATTGGATCATGGGGGCAGATTTTCCCCCTTGGTATTGTGACGCAATAGTGAGTGAGTTCTCACAAGATCTGGTTGGTTTAAAGTGTGTGGCACCACCTCGCTCTCTTTCAGTCCTGTTCCTGCCATGTAAGATGCCTGCTCCTGCTTTGCCTTCTGTCATGAGTAAAAGTTTTCTGAGGCTTCCCCAGAAGCCGCCGTGCTTCCTGTACAGCCTGGGGAATGGTGAGCCAATTAAACCTCTTTTCTTTATAAATTACCTAGTCTCAGGTATTTCTTTTTAAATGACCCAGTCTCAGGTGTTTCGTTATAGTAATGTGAAAACAGACTAGTAAATATTTTAAAATAGTAATAAAACACTAAAATATATAGTTACTCTCACTTTACTTCCAGAATAAATTTCATACTAATGAATTCTAAGGTACTATATCAAATGAAATAAAATCTATACCAAGGCTTACTTCAACACCATTGAGATATTTCAATTAGGTGTATCCTCTCAGAGATTATGCCATTTTAGATGCCATGGGGAAAAGGAATTAGGAAATGTACATTAGGCTATCCAAATGAAGAAACAGAGTTAACACCATTTTTTCTCCTAGGAAAGATCTAGTAAAAATAGCACGATCTTGGCAGGGTGCGGTGACTAACTCCTGTAATCCTAGCACTTTGGGAGGCCCAGGCGGGCATATCACTTGAGGTCAGGAAATCGACACCAGCCTAGCCAACACTGTGAAACCCCTGTCTCCACTAAACATGGGAATTAGCCAGGCACGGTAGCGGGCCCTGTAATTCCAGCTACTAGGGTGGCTGAGGCAGGAGAATCGCTTGAACCCCGGGGCGGAGATTGCAGTGAGTGGAGATCACCTCACTGTACTCCAGCCTGTGTGACAGAACAAGACTCCATCTCAAAAAAAAAAAAAAAAAAAAAAAAAAAAAAAAAAGCACCATCTCAACTATTTAGCTATTAAACTATTTTCAACATCAAACAAAATATTCTAAAGGTAAGAATATTATTTTTCATCCTTACTGGTGAATAAATATTCATACAGAAGAATGCAATCCAGCATTTGCCAGAAATCCTTCATAAATTCTATTTTAATTTCAATTTTAAAATAATTAATACATACCCAAAATATACTAACCCACCGGTTATTTTATGAATGAGAACATTACCCGTAGCATTAACACTGTGTTACCTCTTTGATCACATCCCTGCCTCCCTCAGTGACAACTATCCTGAATAGTACCATTCCCTTGCTTACAAAAAAAAGTTTTTTCCACATATATATGGATCACTAAGCCATGTAATCTTTAGTTTTCCCTTTTTTAAAAGCATTATAAAAATATCAAACTGTTTTGATTTCTTTACTCAACATTATTTCTAAGATCCATCTATATTATTATGTGAAGCTGTTATATTCATTCTTGCTGTGTGACAATGTAGTTTCTTAATCCATTCTCCGGTCAAATGACGATTGACTTATTTTCAGTTTTTTTGCTATCACAATGTTACTACAAGTATTTTTGTTCATGTATGCTGATGTACTTAAGAGTTTATCTAAAACCTATACCTACACAAAATAGCTAGGTATAGACCACGTGTACAATTTGAATTTAAAAGTTTTTTCCACAAGGAATGTACCTTACACTCCTACTAGCTATATATAAATGTTCCTGTTCCTCCATATACATATCAAGATTTTTGATTGCCAGACTTAATTTAACCAAACTAATGAGTGTAAAATAATATCTCATTATGATAAATCATCTATTACTAGTGAGGTTTAGAATCCTTTTCATTGATTTACTTGCAACCATAATTCCACTAAAATGCTCACTGTCTATATTTTCAAATTGCTTATTTGTTCTTATGGAATTATAAAAATTCTTTACATATTCTGGATAACAACATTATGCCAATTTTATGTCTTGTGAATATCTTCTCCCAGTATATGATTTGTTTTTTTGTTTTTATTTTCTTTACATGCTCTTGATTATAATGAAATCAAATTTATTGATCTTTTACTCTTTAAATGGTTAAAAATTTTTAGTTACATTTAGGAAATTATCTCTTACACCAAAATCATGAAGAGATTGTGTTCTATTTTATAAGTCTTAAATTTATGTCTTTCACATTTATGTCTTTTGTGCACCTGTAATTGATTTTTATATATGGTGTAAAGTAGAAATTCAATTTCATTTTTTTCTTTATGGTGAATCAGTTTATTTCAGTACCATTAATTAAATAGACCACTTTTCTGTTAATGATCTGCAGTGCCATGTTAGTACTATATCAAGCCTCAAACTGTTTCTGGATTCTGTAGTCCATCAGTCAATTTGTCTATCTCTGTGCCACATTATCTTCATGCAATTAGACATTTCTGTACAGCTAAGACAACATTTTCACCAATATAACAGAAACTCCTTAGTATCATCTAATAGCCAGTTCATTAAAATCCCACCCCCCTCTGCAATTTCTATCAAAATATCTTACAGCTGGTGTTCCAAAACTGCATCCAAAATAGAACCACACATTGCATTTGGTTGTTCAGCCATTAAGTCTCTTTTAAATCCTTCACTTTTTCATGACACCAACTGGTTGAAGCTATAGGGGCATTTGTCCCATAAAATCTCACCTTTCCAGATTTATCTGGTTGCTTCCTTGTGGTTTAGTTAGTTCAGTAACTATCCCTTGAATTTCCTGAAAAAAATCAACTAGAAGTTAGATTTAAAGATTTGCCTGGATTCAAATTAAAATTTTTTTTGGCTAAAATACATCATAAGTGAGGTTACATGGTTCATACTGCATCATGGCTGAAGATACATAATATTGTTTCCTACCATTAATCACTGTGCTAGTGGTGACAGCACAACACCTCCATTATACAGTTTCTTTTTTGTTCAGTGAGGAATCTGCATGTTATTACTTTAGCATCAAATGTCCAGTTTACTTTCAACCATTCACCTATTTGTTTTAACACCAATGAATACTCATGTTCTACTATAATAATTTTGATAGGTATTGTGAAATGGTAATTTTCTGGTTCTAGCCTTTTTCCCTACACCTATGCCACTGTTTTGTAAAACCGTAGCTTTCTTCTTTAACTGGGGCATCACTGTGTAACATACAGTTTCCCTTTTCATTTGGTTACCTTGAAATATAGTTCCTATTGGAAAGACATATAAATGCTTAATTATTTCCCTCAAGTTAATAATTTTCAAATTAATTATTTGGCTTAATAATAGCCTCCCATAGAGATAAATTGGTTTTATGGCATTATCATTTTATCATTAAGGATGTATGGATTTTTTGCAGATTCAAAATGCCTCAATAATTATTAAATAATAATTTTTATAAGAGTGTTCATAGCAGCTTTATTTGTAATAGTCAAGAAATGAAAACAGTCTAAATGTCATTAAGAGGTGAATAAACAAATTGTGGTATATCCACACGATGGAATATTACTCAAAAAGAACAAACTATTGCTGCACACAACAAACATGGATTAATCTGAAAATAACTAGCTGAATGAAGTAAGCCAGACAAAACAGAATACTTATAATTTGATTCCCTTTTTTATAAATTCTATAAAGTGCAAGTTATCTATAGTAATATGAAGCCATTCAGCAGTTTCCAAGGGATGAGAATAGAGCAGGGAGGAAAGACAATGAACGATTGGCCAGGGACTGAATAACAATCTTTTAGATGTTCAAATCATCACAACTTTGGCCAATAGAGTCCTTCCAACCTGGCTCCTGTGTCCTTTTTTAAAAAAATAAATTAATAGACTTCACTTTTAGTGCAGTTTTAGTTTTATAGAAAAAGTGAACAGAAAGTACAGGGAGCTCCCATACACTACCACCTCGACTCCTTCCCCTGCCCCACAGTCCCCTGTTATAAACATCTTTTTGTTTCTTTGTTTAGGAACAGGGTCTTACTCTGTCACCTAGCCTAGAGTGCAGTGGTGCAATCATAGCTCAGTGCAGCCTCAAACTCCTAGGTTCAAAGGATCTTACCATATAATCTTCCAGAGTAACTACAACTACATGTGTGCCACAAGGCCCAGCTAATTTTTTTATTTTTTTGTAGAGATGATCTTGCCATATTGCCCAGGTCAGTCTTGAACTCCTGGCCTCAAGTAATCCTCCCACCCTAGCCTCTCAAAGTGCTGGGATTACAGGCATGAGCCACTACACCCGGCCTGTTAACATACTGCATTAGTGTAGTGTATTTGTTATAATTGATGAATAAATATTGATACATTAGTATTAACAGGAGTCCATGGTTTATACTTGGGTTCATTCTGTCTTGGGGCCTAATACGACTTATTCTGCAGAATGTTCTGTATACACTTCAGAAGAATGTGTATTCTGTTGGCATACATCTTTTAGGTCCATTTAAGTCCAGTGTTTCCTTATTAATCTTCTGTCTGGATAATCTATCATTGAAAGTGAGGTATTAAAATCCCTTAATATTATTGTACTTCAATCTGTCTCTTCAGATCTCTTAATATTTACTTTCCATATTTCAGTGCTCCAAAGTTGGGTGCATATATATTTACAATTTTATATCCTTTTAATAAATTGACCCATTTATCATTATATAATGTCTTTTAAAATCATTTTTGACTTAAAGTATGTTTTGTCTAATGTAAGTATAGTCTCTTTTGTTTCCATTTGCATGGAATATCTTCTTCTACCCCTTCACTTTCTCTCTGTCCTTACTAGTAAAGTGGGTCTCTTATAGGCTGCATATAGTTGGATCTTGTTTTCTCTCCATTCAGGCATTCTTTTTATTAAAGAATTTAATCCATTTAGATTCAAGGCAATTATCGATAGAAAACACTTATTACTGACATTTTAAATCATTTTCCGGTTGTTTTATAGATACTTTGTTTCTTTCTTCCTCTCTTGCTGCCTTCCTCTATGGTTTGATGGTTTTCTGTAGTGATGTGCTTTGAATCCTTCTATTTTTGTCTTGCACAGCTACTGTAGATTTTTGATTTGTGGTTACCATAAGGCTTAAATAGAATACAATAGTCTACTTCAAGCTAATAACAACTTAACTTTGGTAGTATAAAATAACTGGACACTTTTATTCCCCCTTCCACATTTTATGTTTTTGATATCAGAATTTATATCATTCCATAATATGGTTTTCTTGGAAATTAATTTTAACTATGATTATTATTAATAGTTTTGTCTTTTAACCCTCATACTAAGGATAAAATTGCTTTAAACACCCACCACCATTACATTTCCTGGACTATTCTGAATATGTCCGTGTATTGCCATTGCGTTACGTGCTTTTGTAAGTTTTACTTTATTAATAAGTGGTCTCTTGTTTAAGCTTAAAGAATTTCCTTTAGCAGTTTCTATAAGGCAGGCCTGGTGGTGATAAGCTCCCTTCATTTTTTTCATCTGAGCAAGTTTTTATTTCCCCCTCACTTCAGAAAGACAGCTGTACGGAGTAAAATATTCTCAGTTAGCAGGAGGTTTTTTTCTTCCTCCTTCAGCACTTTGACTATATAACCCCACTGTCTCCTGGCTTCCAGAGTTTCTGCTGAGAAATTCATCAATGACTGTATTGGGTCTCCTTTGTATGTGATCTGTTTCTTATCCCTGGAGGCTCTTAGAATATTTTGTTTTTGATGTTTGATAGTTTGATTATTATGTCTCTTAGTGAATTCCCTTTGAGTTAAGTTTCATTGAGATCTTTCTGCTTTCCATACCTGGATGCTAGTATCTTTTTGCAGATTAGTGAAGTTTTCAGCCTTTTTTTTTAAATAATTTCAACTTTTATTTTAGATTCAAAGGGTACATGTGCAGGTTTGTTACACAGGTAGATTGTGTGACACTGAGGTTTGGAGTATGAATGATTCTGTCACCCAGGTAGTGAGCATAGTATCCAATAGGTAGTTTCCTCAGCCTTGCCCCACTTCCATCCTCCCTGCTCTAGTAGTCCCCAGTGTTTATTTTTCACATCTTTATGTCCATGTGTACCCAATGTTTACCTCCCACTAGTAAGAACATGTAGTATTGGGTTTTCTGTTCCTGTGCTAATTCACTTAGCATAATGGCCTCCAGTTGCATCTGTGTTGCTGCAAAGAATGTGAGTTCGTTCTTTTTATGGCTGTGTAGTATTCCATGTTTTATATGCACCACATTTTTCTTTAATTTGTACCTAGCCATAAAAAAAGAATGAAATTATGTTATTTGATGGATACCTAAGTTGATTTCATGTTTATGCTATTGTGAATAATTCTGCCATTGTTCTTTAAATATGCTTTCTGGTCTTTTTCTCTTCCTTCTCCATTTTTAACTTCTATATGATGTTATCCCATAATTGTCATAGGCCTTTTTCAGTCTTTTTCATTCGTTTATTCTTTCTACTCCTCTGATTGGATAACTTCAAATATTCTGTCTTTGAGCTCACTGATTATTTCTTCAACTTGATCAAGCCTACTTTTGAATCTTTCTATTACATTTTTCAGTTTGGTTTATCTCTAGTAGTTATATTTGTTTATTTTGAATTGTTTCTATGTTTTGTTAAACCATTCATTTTGTTTCTGCATTGTTTTCCAAATTTCATTTAATATTTTATTTATATACAGTACTTCTCTCTTATCTGCAGTTTCACTTTTCATGGTTTCAGTTACCAATGGTCAACTATGGTCTAAAAATATTCAATAAAAAATTCCAGAATAAATACCTCATAAGTTTTAAATTATTCACCATTCTGAGTAGCATAATAAAATCTTGCACGGTATGACTCCATCTTTCCTGGGACCTGAATTATCCCTTTGTCCAATGCAGTATACTCTATATGCTATCTGCTCATTAGTCCCTCAGTAGCTATCCCAATTATCAGCTTGACTGTGGCAGTATTGCAGTGCTTGTGTTCAACTAACTCTCATTTTACTTAATAATGACCCAAAGTGCAAGAGTAGAGATGCCACTATATTGTTATAATTGTTTTATTTCATTTTGTTGTTTGTGTTAATCTCTCACTGTTCCCAATTTATAAATTAAACTTTACATAGGTATGTATGTACATATAAAAGAAAACATAGGATATATAAGGTGCAATACTAGCCACAGTTTCACGCATCCACTGAGTATCTTGAAACATATCCTCTGCAGATAAGAGTGAACTACCATATTCTCGTAGTTCACTAAACTTCTTTAAGAGGATTATCCTGAATTCCTTGTCATTTCATAGATCTCTCTTTCATTAGGGTCCATTGATGGGGCTTTGTTAGTTTCTTTTGACTGTATCACGATTTCTTGAGTCTTTGTAATATCTGTGTTTTTCACATTGGTATCCGTGAACTTCAGGAGACAGCCACCTTTTCTGGCTGTCATAGCTATATCTTCACTGTTTAGTTTAGTCTGTGATTCTGGATGAGCCAACTGGTAACAATTCTGGGCAGGCAGAGCTTGCTTTGGGTTCTCTAGATGGCTGGGCAGCTGCCTTTGCTCTGACTTTGGATGGGGCTGCTGGCTGGGCTCTGCTATTCATTAAAAGCACTGGCTGAACAGTACAATCAGGCTGAGGTGCTGGATGGACACTACAATCACCTCTGATCAGGCTGAGCCACAAGGTGTATTCCCTGGTCAAATGGTACTACTATTTGAGTTCAGCAATTGGACAGGGTTACAGTGAGCCACAGAGATTAAGTGGAGTGCTGACTGAGTGGATGAGACCAGCTGTTATGATCTGTAGAAATATATAGTTGAGGTTTGCCTCCCTGCCTAGGTGGGGCCTTGGGATGACTTTGAGGTTGAACTGAGCACTGCTTGAACTCAGCAGGGGCAGATCTACCCCTTATTCTTTGTGGTAATTCACTGCAGCAGTTGTCTCCCAACCTGGGCAGAGTCTAAGGTGTGTTTGGGGCTGTGAACTCTACCGCCTTGCTTTGTTTCTACCTGACTTCAGGTGGTCTAGCCATGACATTTCCTCCTGTATTCTCTATGAGGTGAGACTGAAGTGGGCTTCCTGGGAAATGTCTTGGAATGCTAGGAAGGCTGAATATCCATCTCTTGCTCTCTTTTTCCTCTATCTCTTTCCTCATTCTGCCAATTTGGGAGAGGGAAAGGGCGATGTGGTCAAACTACCCTTTCCATGCAGTTTTTATTACATTCTGTTAGCCATGCAGATGACTCAGGCCTTTTCATCTGTGGATAGTTGCTAGTTAAACTTTCTGTGAGGGGTAATAAAGTCTGGGACCTCCTATTCTGCCATCATGCCCCAAATAATGTGTATGCTTCTAATCTTCTTTCAAAAAGTGTAGCATTATATATTCTATTCTATACCTTGGTTTTATTTTTTCAGTTAAGTTCCTTTAGGTTTTCTAATTTTGTTATTAATTTCTAATATCATTGTACTATAATCAGATAATGTTGGTAAACTTTCTATATTTGTATTTTATTAAGGTTTCATTTGTGGCTTATCATATATTAATAATTAACTTTCATTGAAAATAAAGATGTATTTCCTATTGCCATGACAGAAAGCTCCATACATATCTGTAAAACATAACTTTCTTGTTATATTGTTTTTGTTTTCTGTCTTTAATTTTTAACTGCTAGATCAGTCCTGAGACAAGAGAAAGTGTGATAATCACTCCTATTTTTAATGTACTTCTATCTGCTTTTTCTTGTATATGCTGTAATCTGTTGTTGGGTTTTTGGCACATAGATGTTCACAACTGTTATATCTTCATTGTGAATTGTAATCTTTAACATTATGAGGGTCCATCTCTGTCTTATTTAATAATTTTTTGGTTTGAAATATTTTTCTGTGGTATCAAAATTCTGACTTCTGTTTTCTTTGTTAATGCTAATATTAATTTTTTACTTATTTAAAAATTTTAATGTTAATGCCCAACTTTTAATTTTCCTCCTTTCTTAATCACTTTAAGTGTATCTTATGCATAGCATGGGGTGGTTTTTTTCTTTGTAAGATCTGCAATTTTTCTTTTTATAGTTGAGGTAAGCTATTTTACATTTATTGTTGTAATTTGTCTGGACTTAATTTATGTATATTGTATATCTATTCTTAAAAACATGTGTTTTTTTCCACATTTTGAGATCCCTGATTTTGATTTGTGTACTACAACTAATGTTTTACAATCACTTTTGTTCATTTTTTCCCCTTTGAACTTCTCTGAAATTAGGATGTATGTATTTATGGCTTATTTGATTCAATCCAATATCATATTTTTAAAAACATTGCAAAATTTTCTTTGTTCTTTTATTTTTGCACTTTTCCTGATATTTAGGAAGGTTAGTAATTTTTGTCTAGTTATCTCTAATTAATGCCTTTATAAAATAAGACCCATCTTTCTTTCTTCAGACTTCTTGTAGTAGACAAAGTGGTGGCCCTCCAAAGATGTCTACATCCCAACTACTGGAAACTGCGACTATGTCACATTACATGACAAAAGGGACTTTTCAGGTGTGAATAATGTTAGAGACCTTGAAATGGAGATATCTTGAATTTTCTTGATAGACCCAATATAACTGCATGAATCTTTACAAATAGGATACAGAAGAAGGGCGGGTCAGAGAGATGCTATGTAAGAAGAATTTGATCTGTTGTTCCAACCTTTAAAAACGAAGGATAGGAACCACAGACCAAGCAAAGCAGTAGCCCCTGGAAAGTGGAAACAGCCTTCAGTTTATAGTAAGAAAATGGGAACCTCAATCCTATAATCTTGAATTCTTCTAATAATCCAAATAAGCAGGAAATGAAATCTCCCCTACAGTCTCTGTATTAGTCTGTTCTCACGCTGCTAATAAAGACATACTGAGACTCAGTAATTTATAAAGGAAAGAGGTTTAATTGACTCACAGCTCCACATGGCTGGGGAGGCCTCACAATCATGGTAGAAGGCAAAGGAGAAGTGAGACCCATCTTAGATGGCAGCAGGAAAGACAGCTTGTGAGCTTGTGCAGGGGAACTCCCATTTATAAAACCATCAGATCTCATGAGACTTATTCACTACCGCGAAAACATTATGGGGGAAACTACCTCCATGATTCAATTATCTCTACCTGGCCCTACCCTTGACTCATAGAGATTTTTACAATTCAGGAGGAGATTTGGGTGGGGACATAGCCAAACCATATCAGCCTCCAAAAAGGAATGTAGCCTGACAACATCTTGGTTTCAGTCCTTTTGGTATCTGAATTAGATTTCTGACATACAGAAATGTAAAATAAAATTTTGTGTTGCTTTAAGCCACTAAATTTGTCGTGATTTGTCACGGTAGGAATAGAAAACTAATACACTTCATTTCTTGTGTGGCAATCCCTTCTCTGAGTTCTTTGTTTCTGCTTCATGATACACTTTCAAAGCTGGTACTTCACTTATGCTGGGGAGATGTCAGCAGGGGTAAGTGGAAAACCGAACTTCCACCCTCACCTATCAGCAATAAGATAGTGTGAGGCAGTTTTCTTCTTTTGCCAGGATTGTGTCAGCAGAACTCAGTGAGGAGCTGAATATCTACTTGCCCCTGGACCTACACACTACATCTAAACATGAAGACTGTCTGTAAAATAGGATGCTGAGTCTTACAAAATAATGCCCAAAATCATCCAGGATACACTAAAACAACAATTCATTATACCATAAACGAGGGAAATCTTAGCTTAAATGAGAAAAGATCATCAAAACAGAGATAATGCAGATGTTAGAATTACCTGACAAGGATTTTGAAGTAGCCATCATAAAAACACTTCAACAACTAATTACAGACATGCTGGAAACAAATAATTAAAAAAAACAGAAAGCCTCAGGAAAAAATAATAGAAGATATAAGAAAAAAACCAAATGCAAATTTTAGAAATAAAAAATACAATAACTAAAAATATAATAACTAAAAGTCTCATTGAGTGGGCTCAATAGCAGAATAAATATGACAGAGGAAAGAATTAGTCAGCTTTAAGATAGGACAAAAAACTGGCTAGCTACAGTGGCTCATGCCTGTAATCCCAACACTTTGGGAGGCCAAGGCGGGAGGATCACTTAAAGCCATGAGTTTGAGACCAGCCTGGGCAACAAAACAAGACCCTGTCTCTACAAAAAAAAAAAAATTTAAAAATTATCTGGGCACAGTCACATGCACCTGTAATCCCAGCTCCTTGGAAAGCTGAAGTGGGAGGATTGGTTGAGCCTAGGAGTTGAAAGCTGCAGTGAGCTATGATGATGCCACTGTACTCCAGCTTGGGCAGCAGAGTGAGACTCCCATCTCAAAAAAAGAAATAAATAAAAAGAACAAAAACAACCTGTCTAATCTGAACAATGAAAAAATCAGGAAAAATTGAACAGACTTTAAAGGATTTGCAGGAAAATAATAAAAGATCTATTATTCATATCATCAGAGTCTCAAAAACAGAAGATAAAGTGTTTGAAACTGAAAAGGTATTCCTAAAAATAGTGGCTTAAGGCGGAGCAAGATGGCTGAATAGGAACAGCTCCAGTCTCCAACTCCCAGCGCGAGCGACACAGAAGACCGGTGATTTCCGCATTTTCAACGGAGGTACTGGGTTCATCTCACTAGGGAGTGCCGGACAATTGGTGCTGGTCAGCTGCTGCAGCCCGACCAGCAAGAGCTGAAGCAGGGCAAGGCATCGCCTCACCTGGGAAGCGCAAGGGGGAAGGGAATCCCTTTTCCTAGCCAAGGGAACTGAGACACACAACACCTGGAAAATCGGGTAACTCCCACCCCAATACTGCACTTTAAGCAAACGGGCACACCAGGAAATTGTATCCCACACCTGGCCCGGAGGGTCCCACGCCCACGGAGCCTCCCTCATTGCTAGCACAGCAGTCTGCAATGTAACCGCAAGGCAGCAGCAAGGCTGGGGGAAGGGCGCCCGCCATTGCTGGGGCTTAAGTAGGTAAACAAAGCCGCTGGGAAGCTCGAACTGGGTGGAGCTCACAGCAGCTCAAGGAAACCTGCCTGTCTCTGTAGACTCCACCTCTGGGGACAGGGCACAACTAAACAATAACAAAAGCAGCAGAAACCTCTGCAGACGCAAACGACTCTGTCTGACAGCTTTGAAGAGAGCAGTGGATCTCCCAACACGGAGGTTGAGATCTGAGAAGGGACAGACTGCCTGCTCAAGTGAGTCCCTGACCCCTGAGTAGCCTAACTGGGAGACATCCCCCACTAGGGGCAGTCTGACACTCCACACCTCACAGGGTGGAGTACACCCCTGAGAGGAAGCTTCCAAAGCAAGAATCAGACAGGTACACTAGCTGTTCAGCAATATTCTATCGTCTGCAGCCTCTGCTGTTGATACCCAGGCAAACAGGGTCTGGAGTGGACCTCAAGCAATCTCCAACAGACCTACAGCTGAGGGTCCTGACTGTTAGAAGGAAAACTATCAAACAGGAAGGACACCTACACCAAAACCCCATCAGTATGTCACCATCATCAAAGACCAGAGGCAGATAAAACCACAAAGATGGGGAAAAAGCAGGGCAGAAAAGCTGGAAATTCAAAAAATAAGAGCACATCTCCCCCTCCAAAGGAACTCACCTCATCGCCAGCAACAGATCAAAGCTGGACGGAGAATCACTTTGATGAGATGAGAGAAGAAGGCTTCAGTCAATCAAACTTCTCAGAGCTAAAGGAGGAATTATGTACCCAGCGCAAAGAAACTAAAAATCTTGAAAAAAAGGTAGAAGAATTGATAGCTAGAGTAATTAATGCAGAGAAGGTCATAAACGAAATGAAAGAGATGAAAACCATGACACGAGAAATACGTGACAAATGCACAAGCTTCAGTAACCGACTTGATCAACTGGAAGAAAGAGTATCAGCGATTGAGGATCAAATGAATGAAATGAAGCGAGAAGAGAAACCAAAAGAAAAAAGAAGAAAAAGAAATGAACAAAGCCTGCAAGAAGTATGGGATTATGTAAAAAGGACAAATCAACGTCTGATTGGGGTGCCTGAAAGTGAGGGGGAAAATGGAACCAAATTGGAAAACACTCTTCAGGATATCATCCAGGAGAACTTCCCCAACCTAATAGGGCAGGCCAACATTCAAATCCAGGAAACACAGAGAACGCCACAAAGATACTCCTCGAGAAGAGCAAGTCCAAGACACATAATTGCCAGATTCACCAAAGTTGAAATGAAGGAAAAAATCTTAAGGGCAGCCAGAGAGAAAGGTCGGGTTACCCACAAAGGGAAGCCATCAGACTAACAGCAGATCTCTCAGCAGAAACTCTACAAGCCAGAAGAGAGTGGGGGCCAATATTCAACATTCTTAAAGAAAAGAATTTTCAACCCAGAATTTCATATCCAGCCAAACTAAGTTTTATAAGTGAAGGAGAAATAAAATCCTTTACAGATAAGCAATGCCTGGAGATTTTGTCACCACTAGGCCTGCCTAACAAGAGACCCTGAAGGAAGCACTAAACATGGAAAGGAACAACCGATACCAGCCATTGCAAAAACATGCCAAAATGTAAAGACCATCGAGGCTAGGAAGAAACTGCATCAACTAACGAGCAAAATAACCAGTTAATATCATAATGGCAGGATCAAGTTCACACATAACAATATTAACCTTAAATGTAAATGGACTGAATGCTCCAATTAAAAGACACAGACTGGCAAACTGGATAAAGAGTCAAGACCCATCAGTCTGCTGTATTCAGGAGACCCATCTCACATGCAGAGACATACATAGGTTCGAAATAAAGGATGGAGGAAGATCTAACAAACAAATGGAGAACAAAAAAAAGCAGGGGTTGCAATACTAGTCTCTGATAAAACAGACTTTAAACCATCAAAGATCAAAAGAGACAAAGAAGGCCATTACATAATGGTAAAGGGATCAATTCAACAGGAAGAGCTAACTATCCTAAATATATATGCACCCAATACAGGAGCACCCAGATTCATAAAGCAAGTCCTTAGAGACTTACAAAGAGACTTAGACTGCCATACAATAATAATGGGAGACTTCAACATTCCACTGTCAACATTAGACACATCAACGAGACAGAAAGTTAACAAGGATATCCAGGAATTGAACTCATCTCTGCAGCAAGCAGACCTAATAGACATCTATAGAACTCTCCACCCCAAATCAACAGAATATACATTCTTCTCAGCACCACATCGCACTTATTCCAAAATTGACCACATAATTGGAAGTAAAGCACTCCTCAGCAAATGTACAAGAACAGAAATTATAACAAACTGTCTCTCAGACCACAGTGCAATCAAACTAGAACTCAGGACTAAGAAACTCAATCAAAACCGCTCAACTACATGGAAACTGAACAACCGGCTCCTGAATGACTACTGGGTACATAACGAAAGGAAGGCAGAAATAAAGATGTTCTTTGAAACCAATGAGAACAAAGATACAACATACCAGAATCTCTGGGACACATTTAAAGCAGTGTGTAGAGGGAAATTTATAGCACTAAATGCCCACAAGAGAAAGCAGGAAACATCTAAAATTGACACTCTAACATCACAATTAAAAGAACTAGAGAAGCAAGAGCAAACACATTCAAAAGCTAGCAGAAGGCAAGAAATAACTAAGATCAGAGCAGAACTGAAGGAGATAGAGACACAAAAAACTCTCCAAAAAAATCAATGAATCCAGGAGTTGGTTTTTTGAAAAGATCAACAAAATTGACAGACCGCTAGCAAGACTAATAACGAAGAAAAGAGAGAAGAATCAAATAGACACAATACAAAATGATAAAGGGGATATCACCACCGACCCCACAGAAATACAAACTACCATCAGAGAATACTATAATCATCTCTATGCAAATAAACAAGGAAATCTAGAAGAAATGGATAATTTCCTGGACACTTACACTCTCCCAAGACTAAACCAGGAAGAAGTTGAATCCCTGAATAGACCAATAGCAGGCTCTGAAATTGAGGCAATAATTAATAGCCTACCAACCAAAAAAAGTTCAGGACCAGAGGGATTCACAGCTGAATTCACCAGAGGTACAAGGAGGAGCTCTTACCATTCCTTCTGAAACTATTCCAATCAATAGAAAAAGAGGGAATCCTCCCTAACTCATTTTATGAGGCCAACATCATCCTGATACCAAAGGCTGGCAGAGACACAACGAAAAAAAGAGAATTTTAGACCAATATCCCTGATGAACATCGATGCAAAAGTCCTCAATAAAATACTGGCAAACCAGATTCAGGAGCACATCGAAAAGCTTATCCACCATGATCAAGTGGGCTTCATCCCTGGGATGCAAGGCTGGTTCAACATACACAAATCAATAAACATAATCCAGCATATAAACAGAACCAAAGACAAGAACCACATGATTATCTCAATAGACGCAGAAAAGGCTTTAGAAAAAATTCAACAGCCCTTCATGCTAAAAACGCTCAATAAATTCGGTATTGATGGAATGTACCTCAAAATAATAAGAGCTATTTATGATAAACCTACAGCCAATATCATACTGAATGGGCAAAAACTGGAAAAATTCCCTTTGAAAACTGGCACAAGACAGAGATGCCCTCTCTCACCACTCCTATTCAACATAGTGTTGGAAGTTCTGGCTAGGGCAATCAGGCAAGAGAAAGAAATCAAGGGTATTCAGTTAGGAAAAGAAGAAGTCAAATTGTCCCTCTTTGCAGATGACATGATTGTATATTTAGAAAACCCCATTGTCTCAGTCCAAAATCTCCTTAAGCTGATAAGAAACTTCAGCAAAGTCTCACGATACAAAATTAATGTGCAAAAATCACAAGCATTCTTACACACCAGTAACAGACAAACAGAGAGCCAAATCATGAATGAACTTCCATTCACAATCGCTTTAAAGAGAATAAAATACCTAGGAATCCAACGTACAAGGGATGTGAAGGACCTCTTCAAGGAGAACTACAAACCACTGCTCAGTGAAATAAAAGAGGACACAAACAAATGGAAGAATATACCATGCTCATGGATAGGAAGAATCAATATCGTGAAAACGGCCATACTGCCCAAGGTTATTTATAGATTCAATGCCATCCCCATCAAGCTACCAATGAGTTTCTTCATAGAATTGGAAAAAACTGCTTTAAAGTTCATATGGAACCAAAAAAGAGCCCGCATTGCCAAGACAATCCTAAGTCAAAAGAACAAAGCTGGAGGCATCACGCTACCTGACTTCAAATTATACTATAAGGCTACAGTAACCAAAACAGCATGGTACTGGTACCAAAACAGAGATATAGACCAATGGAACAGAACAGAGTCCTCAGAAATAATACCACACATCTACAGCCATCTGATCTTTGACAAACCTGAGAGAAACAAGAAATGGGGAAAGGATTCCCTATTTAATAAATGGTGCTGGGAAAATTGGCTAGCCATAAGTAGAAAGCTGAAACTGGATCCTTTCCTTACTCCTTATACGAAAATTAATTCAAGATGGATTAGAGACTTAAATGTTAGACCTAATACCATAAAAATCCTAGAGGAAAACCTAGGTAGTACCATTCAGGACATAGGCATGGGCAAAGACTTCATGTCTAAAACACCAAAAGCAATGGCAGCAAAGGCAAAATTGACAAATGGGATCTAATTAAACTAAAGAGCTTCTGCACAGCAAAAGAAACTACCATCAGAGTGAACAGGCAACCTACAGAATGGGAGAAAATTTTTGCAATCTACTCATCTGACAAAGGGCTAATATCCAGAACCTACAAAGAACTCAAACACATTTACAAGAAAAAAACAAACAACCCCATCAAAAAGTGGGCAAAGGATATGAACAGACATTTCTCAAAAGAAGACATTCATACAGCCAACAGACACATGAAAAAATGCTCATCATCACTGGCCATCAGAGAAATGCAAATCAAAATCACAATGAGATACCATCTCACACCAGTTAGAATGGCGATCATTAAAAAGTCAGGAAACAACAGGTGCTGGAGAGGATGTGGAGAAATAGAAACACTTTTACACTATTGGTGGGATTGTAAACTAGTTCAACCATTATGGAAAACAGTATGGCGATTCCTCAAAGATCTAGAACTAGATGTACCATTTGACCCAGCCATCCCATTACTGGGTATATACCCAAAGGATTATAAATCATGCTGCTATAAAGACACATGCACATGTATGTTTATTGCGGCACTATTCACAATAGCAAAGACTTGGAATCAACCCAAATGTCCATCAGTGACAGACTGGATTAAGAAAATGTGGCACATATACACTATGGAATACTATGCAGCCATAAAAAAGGATGAGTTTGTGTCCTTTGTAGGGACATGGATGCAGCTGGAAACCATCATTCTTAGCAAACTATCACAAGAACAGAAAACCAAACACCGCATGTTCTCACTCATAGGTGGGAACTGAACAATGAGATCACTTGGACTCGGGAAGGGGAACATCACACACCGGGGCCTATCATGGGGAGGGGGCAGGGGAGGGATTGCATTGGGAGTTATACCTGATGTAAATGACGAGTTGATGGGTGCTGACGAGTTGATGGGTGCAGCACACCAACATGGCACAAGTATACATATGTAACAAACCTGCACGTTATGCACATGTACCCTAGAATTTAAAGTATAATAATAATAAAAAAAAATAGTGGCTTAAAAAATTCCCAAATCTAGCAAAAATAAAAAATAAAAAAAAAATATATATATATATATATATATATGCAACCTTACATATTCAAGAAGCTAAGGCAATCACAAGTGACTAAACCCATACACATTTGTGCAAGGACACATCATATTCAAATTTTAAAAATCTAAAGACAAAGAAAAAATATTGAAAGCAATTAAGGGAGAAATAATATAATAACTATAGAAGAAGAATGATTGAAATGAATTTTTTTTTTAAATCAGAAGCCATGAGAGCCAAAAGGAAATGGCACATTTTTCAAGTGCTGGGGGATAAAGAGAACAAAAAAACTGTCAACTAAGAATTATAGACATAGTAAGACTATTCTTCAGTAATAGAGGAAAAATCAAGACATCCTTAGACTAAAAAAAAAATAACAAAAGAACTTGTTACTAGCAGACCTACTCAACAACAACAACAACAACAACAACAAAAAAGGGCTAAAAGAAGCTGTCCAAACAGAAAAGAAATGATGAAAGAAGAAAATTTGGAATACTGAGAATGAATAAAGAATGATGGAAAGAGTAAAAAATATGGATAGATAAAATAGATTACCCTTCTCCTCTTGAGTTTTCTAAATTATGTTAGTTAATTAAAGTAAAAATTATAATGTTTGATATAGTTCTCAATGTATATATACTAAGTATTTAGAACAACTATATCATAAAGGGGGCATAAAAAAGGTCTCAAGTGGAAGTAAGGTATCTACACTGTACATGAACTGGTAAAACACTGACATCAGTAAAGACTATGATAAGTTATGTATATATAATTTAATACATAGAAAACCACTAGTAAAAAGAAATACATTTATAAACTCAAAAGATAAGCCAAAATGGAATGCTAAATAATTTCAAGTAACCAACAGGACGACAAGAAAAGTGAAATAAAGAAATGAAAAGCAGAAGAACAAATAATAAAATAAAAGACCCATCAATAATTAAATTACAGGTAAATGACATAAATACACAAATTTAAAAATACAATTAGCATAATGCATTTGAAAACATAGCTCGGAGTGAAGTTACAGAGAATAGCACAATAGGAATCTCCCTATGGAGCTAAAAACCTCAAATTCCACTATTTCAAAACTGCAGTCTAGTCACACAATGGCAGCATCCAAGTGAGTGCTTCGTGAAGAAAGGCTGGTAAACTTTGATAAATTTCAGTGTTTTGCATAGCACCTACCATCACCCACTATTCCCCATCTTCCAAGCACACAGCAGGCAGCCATGGGGACCGCAGCCTGTTTTCTTGGTGCAACTGAATGTTGCCAAAATGGGCAATAATAACATTACCCTCCAAAAATCAGGGTATGTGTTTTTATCTGCCTGGCAACACACTGAGGGACTGGTACAGGGGCTGGACATTGTTTAAACCTCATTAATCTGAAGCAGTTTCCCAGGAAGTCTCTGTCAAAAAAATTTAAGGACAGAAAACCTTTTTATTTCTTTTATTTTCTTACTAGATCAGACATCTAAAGACATCTCTGCTTGATCATTGGCTGACCATGAAGTTACCAGAACACCGACTTCCAGATCATACAGGACAAAGAATATAGCTTTGTAAAAATAATATGGAAAATTCACTAAATAAACAAATAACTGCAGCCTCACAAGACAACAACAGCATTCTCTGGGAAGGGGGAACTTCCAGCTTCCAGAGTAGACACATTACAATATTTACAGTGTCCTCTTTGCAAAGCATATAAATAAATAGGAACACATGGCTCACTCACAGAAAAAATAAAATAAAATTTAAAGAAAAAAATCCTTGAGGAAACAGTGACATGGCATGGTGCTTGCTAGAAAAAAAGCTTTAAATTGTCTTAAATATGTTGAAGAGCTAAGGAACTCTGTATAAAAAACTAAAGGATATCAAAAGAATGATATATGATCAAGTAGTGAATATCAGTTTTTTAAAAATAGAAGTTATAAACAGAAAACAAATAAAAATTCTGGAGCTGAAAAGTACACTAACTACAGTAAAAAATTCACTAGAGGCATTCAACAGCAAATTTGAGTAGGTAAAAGGAAGACTTAAAGAACTTGAAAATGGTCCAATGGAAATTGTACAATCTGAGGGGCAAAGATGTAAAAAGTAAAGAAAAATGAACAGGGCAGGCCAGGCGTTGTGGCTCACGCCTGTAATCCCAATGCTTTGGGAGGCCAATGTGGGTGGATCACTTGAGGTTAGGAGATTGAGACCAGCCTGGCCAACATGATGAAACTCCTTCTCTACTAAAAAAGAAAAAAACAACCAAAATTAGCCAGACGTGGTGGTGGGCACCTATAATCCCAGCTACTCAGGAGGTTGACGCAGGAGAATCGCTTGAACCCAGGAGGGGGAGGTTGCAGTGAGCCAAGATCCTGCCACTGCACTCCAGCCTGGGCAACAGAGTGAAACTCTTATCTCAAAAAAAAAAAAAAAAAAAAACAGAGCATAAGGGACCTGTGGGGTACCAACAAGCATAACAACATATGCAAGGCAGGGCATGGTTGCTCATACCTTTAATCCCAGCACTTTGGGAGGCTGAGGCAGGAGGACTGGCTGAGCCCAGAAGTTCAAGGCCAGCACAGGCAACATAGTGAGACCCTGTCTCTACAAAAAATACAAAAATTAGCTGGGTGTGCTGGTGTGTGCCTTTAGTCTCAGCTTCAGGAAGCTGAGGTGGGAAGATCACTTTAGCCCAAAAGGTTGAGGCCACAGTGAGCCATGATCACACCACTGCCCTCCAGTCTGTGTGATGCAGTGAGACCATGTCTCATAAACAAAAAAAAATTGCAAGATAGGATGCCAGAAGAAGATGAGAGATAAAGAATATTTTAAGTAATAATGTCAATAACATGACAAACCAGATGATACTGAACCTGCATATCCAAGAAGCTAAAAAAATGCTAAATAAGAAAAACACAAAGGGATCCATACTGAGACACATTATGAGCAAACTGTCAAATGACAAAAACAGAATCTTGAAAACAGCAAAACCAAGCAACTTGTTATACACAAGGGAATCTCAACAAGGTTAACAACCAATTTCTCATCAAAAACTGTGGAGGCCAGGAAGCAGTGAAATAATCTAATTAAAGTGCTGCAAGGGAAAAAAATAACTGTTAATAATGAATTCTATATCCAGCAAAATATCCTTTAAAAAATGAAGGAGAAATTAACACATTCCCAGATAAACCAAAACTGTGGAACTTCATTACCACTAGGCCTTCTCTGGAAATGACAAAAGGCAGTCCTTAAAATTAAAAAAAAAGAGGGGGGTGGCTGGGCACAGTGGTTCACACCTGTAATCCCACCACTTTGGGAGGCCAAGGCAGGTGGATCACCTGAGGTCAGGAGTCTGAGACCAGCCTGGCCAACATGGCAAACCCCTATCTCTACTAAAAATACAAAAATTAACTGGGTGTGGTGGCGTGCACCTGTATTCCCAGCTACTCAGGAGGCTGAAGCAGAAGAATCACTTGAACCCAGGAGGCAGAGGTTGCACTGAGCCAAGATCATGCCATTGAACTCCAGCCTGGGTGACAGGGCGAGACTTTGTCTCAGAAAAAAAAAAAAAAAAAAGGACATGAGATAGTAACTCAAAGCCATATGAAGAAATTTAAAACTGGTAAAAGTAGCTAAGTAAGTAAATATAAAAGCTAGTATTATTGTACTTTTGGTTGGTAACTCTTCTTTTTGTTTTCTGTGTAATTTAAAATGCAAATACATAAATATAATTATAAATCTATGTTAATAAGCACATAATATATAACGTGGTAATTTGTGACAATGCAAATATAAAAGGAAATGAAATTATTAATAGAAGAGTTTTTGTGTACCATTAAAAATAAGGGCCAGGCATGGTGGCTCATGTCTGTAATCTCAGCACTTATAGGCAAGGTGGATTGCTGGAGCTCAGGAGTTCAAGACTAGCCTGGGCAACTTGGCGAAACACCATCTTTACAAAAAATTATAAAAGTCAGCTGAGCATGGTGGTGTGCACCTTTAGTCCCAGCTACTTGGGAGGCTGAGGTGGGAGAACCGCTGGAGCCCAGGAAGCTGAGGTTGCGGTAAGCCAAGATCATGCCACTGCACTCCAGTTCATACGACAGAGTAAGACCCTGTCTCAAAAAAAAAAAAAAAAGGAAAGAAAAGAAGTTGCTATTAATTCAAACTAGACTGTGATGAATTTTAAATGTTGACTGTAATCCTCAAGTACAGCTAAGAAAATAACTAAAAAATACTCCACGAAAAAGAAGAGGAGGAGCAGGAGGAAAGGCAATCAAAACAGTATACTAGAAAAAGATTGATTAAACACAAAAGAAGGCAGTAATAGAGGAATTGAGAAACAAAAAAGATATGACACATAGAAAGCAAATAGCAAAATGTCAGAGTCAAGACCTTCCTTTATCATTATTACTTCAAATGTAAATTAATTCAATTACAATTAAAAGGCAGAGATTGGCAGAATGAATTTTTATAAAATATGATCCAACTCTATGCTACCTAAATGAAACACAATTTAAATCTAAAGGCACAAATAGGTTGAATTTTTATAAAATATGACCGAAGTCTATGCTACCTAAAAGAGACACAATTTAAACAGACTGAAAGTGGAGGGATGAAAAAAGATATTCCATGCAAATAATACCAAAAGTAAACTGAAATGGCTATGCCAATATCTGACAAAATATAATTTAAGATAAAAATTATTTGAAAAACAAAGACATTTTATCTTGATTTAAAAAATCAATTCATCAAGGAGGTATTACAATTATAAACATACACACATTGCATACAGCCTCAAAATATATGCAAGCAAAAACTGTCAGAAATGAAGGGAGAAATGGGCAGTTCTACAATATTACTTGGAAACTTCAATACCCTACTTTCAGTATTGAATGTAACATCTAAAGAGAAGATCAATATGGAAATAGAGAATTTGAACACCATAAACTATACCTCAAAAAGAGATACAGAACACTCCTTCCAACAACACAATATGCATTCTTCTCAAGTACACATGAAACATTCTCCAGGATGCACTCTTTTAGATCCTCAATAAATTTAAAAAGATTTAAATCATATAAAGTATCTTCTCAGGCCATAATGGAACAAAACTAGAAGTCAATAACAGAAGCAAACCTGAAAAATCTGCAAATGCATGGAAATTAAACAACACATTTAAACAACCAATGGGTCAAATAACTCACTAGGGAAATAAGAAAATAAGATTAATAAAAACAAAAACCCAATGTACAAAAACTTACAGAACACAGTGAAAGCAGTGTTCAGGGGTATATTTATAGCATATATTTTTTTTAAAAAGAAAAGATTTCAAATTAACAACCTAACTTAACTTAAAAAACTAGTAAAAATGGCAAACCAAACTCCAAACTAGTAGAAGGAAGAAGCAATAAAAGGGCAGAAATAGAAAAGTAGTACAAAGAATCGATGGAACCGAAGTTGGTTCTCTTAACTAAGATCAAGAGAAAGAAGACACAAATAACTACAATCAGACATAAAAGTGTAGACTTCACTACAGGATTACATAAATTAAAGAATTACAAAAGAATTATATGAACAATTGTGTATCAACAAATTAGGTAACCTGAAGGGAAGGGACAAATTATCTTAAAAACACAAACTACCAAAAGTATCTCAAGAAGAAAGAGAAAAATCTGAACAGACGTATAATAAATAAAGAGATTGAATGAATAATTAAAAATCCCCAAATGAGAACCTGGACCAGATGGCTTCTCTGGGGAACTCTACTAAACATTTAAAGAATTAACACCAATACTATTGAAACAAAAAACAGAAGAGATAGCAACACTTTCCAACACATTCTGGGATGCCAGCATTACCAAAGCCAGAAGAATATATCATGAGAAAAGAAAAGTATAGAACAATACCCTTTATGAATATAAATGAAAAATCCTTGACAAAATACTAGCAAACCAAATTCAGCAGCACATTAAAAAATTATACATTGTAACCAACTAAGATTTGTCCCAGGAATGCAAAAGTAGCTCAAAATAAGAAAGTTAACCAATGTAATGCAACATTAATAAAACATAGAAAAAAGAACACATGTTCATTTCAATCAACACAGAAAAAAGCATCGGACAAAATTTAACACACTTTCATAACAAAAATTATCAGCAAACTAGGGATAGAAGAGAACTATCTCAATATGATAAACAGCATTTATGAAAAACCCTCAACTAACATCATACTCAATGGTAAAAAAAAAAACTGAAGGCTGTTCTCCTAAGATCAGGAACAAGACAAGAATGCATATTTGTACCACTGCTATTTAACATTGTACTGATAATGAGCAGAATATAAGCAGAGAGATGAAAATTATAAGAAAAAATGAAAAAATGCTAGAGATTAAAAATTCTGTTAATGAAATTAAAAATGCCTTTTATAGGCTTATTAGTAGAGTAGACACTGCTGAGGAAAGAATCTCAGAGCTTGAGGATGTATTGATAAGAACCTCCAAAATTAAAAAGTAAATATTTTTAAATTGAAAAGAATACAAGAACATAATATTCAAAAACTGTGGGGACAACTACAAAGGGTGTAACATACACATAATGGAAATACCAGAAGGAGAAGAAAAAGCAAAAAGAGCAGAAGAAATATCTGAAACAATGACTGACAATTTCTCCCAAATTAATGTCAGAAACCTAATAACAGACTCAGGAAGCTAAAAGGACATCAAGAAAGACAAACTTTTTTAAAAATAAAAAAATAAAATGATACCTAGGCATATCATTTTCAAACTACAAAAAAAAATCAAAGATTAAAAAAAAAGTCTTCAAAAAAGGCAGGAAAAAAGATACCTTACCTATAGGGAAGTAAAGAAAAGAATTATACCAGACTTCTTTTCAGAAACCATGCAAGCAAGAAGAGTGTAAAGTAAAATATTTGAAGTGTTAATAGGGAAAAACACTAATGTAGAATTCTGTACACTGTGAAATTATGCTTCAAAAGTGAAAGATAAACAAATGAGGGAATTTGTTGCCAGTAAACTTGCCTTGCAAGAAATGTTAGAAGAAATTCTTTAGAGAGAAGAAAAATGACATACATCAGAAACCCAAATATACGTAAGAGGAGCATGAGAAAAGGGACCAGTGATGATAAAATAAAAAATTTTTTATTTGTATTGATCTAACAAATAACAGTTTGTTCAAAATAATAATGGTAATAATGTTTTTGGTTGTGTATGTTATGAATATATATATATGGGGATATATGTATACATACATGTTTATGTATAACTGACAGCAATGACACAAAGGATGGAAGGGAAGTATTAGGATTATTTTGTTACTATAATAATTCATACTACCCATCAAGTGGTATAGTGTTATTTAAGAGTGCACTTGGGGCCAGGAGCAATGGCTCACACCTGTTATTCCAGCCCACTGGGAGGCTGAGGTGAGCGGATTGCCTGAGCTTGGGAGTTCTAGACCAGCCTGGGCAATGTGGCGAAACTCCATCTCTAGAAAAAAATACAAAAATTAGCCAAGCATGGTGGCATGGGCCTGTAGCCCAGGTACTTGGCGGGGGCCTGAAGCGGGAGGATTACCTGAGCTCAGGAGGTCAAGGCTGCAGTGTGTCATGTTTGCACCACTACACTCCAGCTTGGGTGATAAAGCAAGACCCTGTCTATAACTAACTAAATAAATAAATAAATAATGTGGACTTGAATTTGTTGTAAATGTATATTGAAAACTTTAGGGCAAACACTAAAAAAGTTGAAAAGAACAAATGATATGCTAAGAAAAAAAGAGAATATGTCACAAGGAACAAAAGAAAAAATAAATTGGACTTAATAAAGTTTAATGTTCTCGCTCATAAGTGTCATAAGTGGGAGCTAAGCTCTAAGGACACAAAGGCATAAGAATGATACAATAGACTTTGGAGATTCGGAGAAAAGACTGGGAGGGGGTGAGGGATAAAAGACTACACATTGGATACAGTGTTCACTGCTCAGGTGATGGGTGTACCAAAATCTCAGAAATTACCACTAAAGAACTTATTCATGTAACCAAACACCACCTGTTCCCCACCAAAAACCTATTTAAATAAAATAAATAAATGAATGTCGACAAGAAAAAGTGAAAAAAATTAAATTTTGAGCACCAAATGAGACAATATTAACAAAGTAAAAAGGCAACCCAGGAAATAGGATAAAATGTTTGCAAATTATATATCTTTTAAGTAATTAATATACACACTATATAGTGAACTTCTAAACCTCAACAACAACAAAAAAACCTGGTGTAAAATTGGGAATTTGACTTGAACAGACATTTATTTAAAGAAGATAGACAAATGACCAATAACCACATGGAAAGATGCTCAACATCATTAATCATTATAAACATGCAAATCAAAACTACAATGAGATACCATCTCACAGCCATTAAGATAGTTACTATTTTCTTAAAAAACAAACAGAAAATAACAAGTGATACTATTGATGGCAAAGACATGATGTGGAGAAATTAGAGCTTTGTGCACTAATGGTGGATATGTAAACTGCAACAGCCACTATAGAACACAGTTTAGTACAGCCTCAAAAATTGTAAATAGTATTACCATATCAACCAGTAATTCTACTTTTGGGTATGTATCCAAAAGAATTAAAAGCAAGGTTTATTTTTTTTTCTTTTTAATTTTTTTTTTGGGCGGCGGAGGACAGAGTTTTGCTCTTGTTGCCCAGACTGGAGTACAATGGTGCGATCTCAGCTCACCTCAACCTCCACCTCCCGGGTTCAAACAATTCTCAGGTCTCAGCCTCCCAAGTAGCTGGGATTACAGGCATATGCCACCATGCCTGGCTAATTTATTATTATTTTTTGAGATGGAGTTTCACTCTGTCACCCCAGGTTAGAGTGAGGTAGCATGATCTCAGCTCACTGCAACCTCTGTCTCATGGATTCAAGTGATTATCCTGCCTCAGCCTCCCAAGTAGCTGGGATTACAGGTGCCCGCCACCGTGCCCAGCTAATTTTTGTATTTTTAGTACAGACGGGGTTTCACCATCTTGGCCAGGCTGGTCTTGAACTCCTGACCTCATGATCCAAAGGGACGCCTTGGCCTCCCAAAATGCTGGGATTACAGGCATGAGCCACCATGCCCAGCCTAAAGGCAGGGTTTCTTAGAAATATTTGTACACTCATGTTCATATCAGCATTATTCACAATAGCCAAAATGCGGAAGCAGGCTAAGTGTCCATCAACAGCTGAATGGATAGGCAAAATGCAAGATACGCCTGGAGTATTATTTGCCTTAAAAAGGAAGGCAATAATAATGTAATAATGGAGTAAATGTAACAAGTAATAATGGAGTATTATTTAACCTAAAAAGGAAGAAAATTCTGGCATATGCTACAACATGGAAGAACCTTGAGGACATTATGCTAAGTGAAATGGGATTGATGGGTTGAATGGTATTTCTGTTTTAAGTTCTTTCAGGAATCGTCACACGGCTTTCCACAATGGCTGAACAAATTTACATTCCCACCAGCAGTGAATAAGCACTCCCTTTTCTCCGCAACCTCAGCAACATGTTATTTATTCACGTTTTTAGTAATAGCCATTCTGACTGGTGTGAGATGGTATCTCATTGTTGTTTTGATTTGCATTTCTCTAATAATAAGTGATGTTGAGCATTTTTTCATATGATTGTTGGCCGTATGCATGTCTTCTTTTTTTTTTTTTTTTTGGAAACATTTCATTTATTTGTTTGTTTGTTTTTTATACTTTAAGTTCTGGGATACATGTGCAGAATGTGCAGGTTTGTTACATAGGTATACACGTACCATAGTGGTTTGTTGCACCCATCAACCCATCATCTACATTAGGTATTTCTCCTAATGCTATCCTTCCCCTAGTCCCCCGCTCCACTACAGGCCCCCATGTGTGATGTTCCCCTCCCCGTGTCCATGTGTTCTCATTGTTCAACACCCACCTATGAGTGACAACATGTGATGTGTTTGTTTTTCTAATCCTGTGTTAGTTTGCTGAGAATGATGGTTTCCAGCTTCATCTATGTCCCTGCCAAGGACATGAACTCATCCTTTTCATTGCCTCATAGTATTCCATGATGTATATGTGCCATATTTTATTTATCCAGTATATCATTGATGGGCATTTGGGTTGGTTCCAAGTCTTTGCTATTGTGAATAGTGCTGCAATAAACATACATGTGCATGTGTCTTTATAGTGGAATGATTTATAATCCTTTGGGTATAAACCCAATAATGGGATTGCTGGGTCAAATGGTATTTCTAGTTCTAGATCCTTGAGGAATCACCACAATATCTTGCAAAAGTGTTCCTATTTCTCCACATACTCTCCAGCATCTGTTGTTTCCTGACTTTTTCACGATTGCCATTCTAACTGGCATGAGGTGGTATCTCATTGTAGTTTTGATTTGCATTTCTCTGATGACCTGCGATGATGAGCTTTTTTTTCTTATGTTTGTTGGCTGCATACATGTCTTCTTTTGAGAAGTGTCTGTTCATATCCTTCACCCTCTTTTTAATGGGGTTGGTTTTTTTTCTTGTAAATTTGTTTATTTGTAGATTCTGGATATTAGCCGTTTGTCAGATGGACAGATTGCAAAAATTTTCTCCTATTCTGTAGGTTACCTGTTCACTCTGATGATAGTTTCTTTTGCTGTGGAGAAGCTCTTTAGTTTAATCAGATCCCATTTGTCAATGTTGGCTTTTGTTGCCATTGCTTTTGTTGTTTTAGTCATGAGGTCTTTGCCCTTGCCTATGTCTTGAATGGTATTGCCTGGGTTTTCTTCCAGAGTTTTTATGGTTTTAGATCTTACATTTTAGTGGTTGTGATCAGTGATGATGAGCTTTTTTTCATACTTGTTGACCTCATGAATGTCTTCTTTTGAGAAGTTTCTGTTCATATCCTTTGCCCACTTTTTGCTGGGGTTGTTCGTTTTCTTCTGGTAAATTTGTTGAAGTTTCTTGTAGATTCTGGATATTAGCCCTTTGTCAGATGGATAGATTGCAATTTTTTCTCCCATTCTGTAGCTTGCCTCTTCACTCTGAAGATAGTTTCTTTTGCTGTGCAGAAGCTCTTTAGTTTAATTCGATCTTATTTCTCAATTTTGGCTTGTGTTGCCATTGCTTTTGGTGTTTTTGTCATAAAGTCTTTGCCGATGTCTACGTCCTGAATGGTACTGCCTAGGTTTTCTTCTAGGGTTTTCACGATTTTAGGTCTTATGTTTAAGTATTTAATCCAACATGAGTTAATTTTTGTATAAAGTGTAAGGAAGGGGTCCAGTTTCAGTTTTCCACATATGGTTAGCCAGTTTTCCAACACCATTTATTAAATAGGGAATCCTTTTCCCATTGCTTGTTTTTGTCAGGTTTGTCAAAGATCAGATGGTGATAGAGGTGTCACATTATTTCTGAGGACTCTGATCAGTTCCATTGGTCTATATATCTGTTTTGGTACCACTACTGTGCTGTTTTGGTTACTGTAGGCTTGCTCCCGCTCCCACACCCCACAACAGGCCCCAGTGTGTGATGTTCCCTTTCTTGTGTCCAAGTGTTCTCAAGGTTCAATTCCCAGCAATGAGTGAGAACATGTGGTGTTGGGTTTTCTGTTCTTGTGATAGTTTGCTGAGAATGATGGTTTCCACCTGCATCCATGTCCCTACAACTCATCCTTTTTTATGGATGCATAGTATTCCATGGTGTATATGTGCCACATTTTCTTAATCCAGTCTGTCATTGACGAACAATTGGGTTGGTTCCAAGTCTCTGCTATAGTGAATAGTGCCACAATAAACATACATGTGCATGTGTCTTTATAGCAGCATGATATATAATCCTTTGGGTATATATCCAGTAATGGGATGGCTGGGTCGAATGGTATTTCTAGTTCTAGATCCTTGAGGAATCACCACACTGTCTTCCACAATGGTTGAACTAATTTACAGTCCCACCAACAGTGTAAAAGTGTTCCTATTTCTCCACATCCTATCCAGCACCTGTTGTTTCCTGACTTTTTAATGATCGCCATTCTAACTGGTGTGAGATGGTATCTCATTGTAGTTTTGATTTGCATTTCTCTGATGGTGAGTGATGATGAACATTTCTTCATGTGTCTATTAGCTGCATAAATGTCTTCTTTTGAGAAGGGTCTGTTCATATCCTTCGCCCATTTTTTGATGGGGTTATTTTTTCTTGTAAATTTATTTGAGTTCTTTCTAGGTTCTAGATATTAGCCCTTTGTCAGATGAGTAGATTGCAAAAATTTTCTCCCATTCTGTGGGTTGCCTGCTCACTCTGATGGTAGTTTCTTTTGCTACCAGCTTAATTAGATCCCATTTGTCAATTTTGGCTTTTGTTGCCATTTCTTTTGGTGTTTTAGACATGAAGTCCTTGCCCATGCCTATGTCCTGAATGGTATTGCCTTGGTTTTCTTCTAGGGTTTTTATGGGTTTAGGTCTAACATTCAAGACTCTAAATCATCTTGAGTTAATTTGCATATAAGGTGTAAGGAAGGGATCCAGTTTCAGCTTTCTACATATGGCTAGCCAGTTTTCCCAGCACCATTTATGAAATAGCGAATCCTTTCCCCATTTCTTGTTTTTGTCAGGTTTGTCAAAGATCAGATGGTTGTAGATGTGTGGTATTATTTCTGAGGGCTCCATTCTGTTCCATTGGTCTATATCTCTGTTTTGGTACCAGGACCATGCTGTTTTGGTTACTGTAGCCTTATAGTGTAGTTTGAAGTCAGGTAGCATGATGCCTCCAGCTTTGTTCTTTTGGCTTAGGATTGTCTTGGCAACGAGGGCTCTTTTTGGTTCCATATGAACTTTAAAATAGTTTTTTCCAATTCTGTGAAGAAAGTCATTGGTAGCTTGATGGGGATGGCATTGAATCTATAAATTACCTTGGGTAGTTTGGCCATTTTCACGATATTGATTCTTCCTATCCATGAGCATGGAATGTTCTTCCATTTGTTTGTGTCCTCTTTTATTTCATTGAGCAGTGGTTTGTAGTTCTCCTTGAAGAGGTCCTTCACATCTCTTGTAAGTTGGATTCCTATTTTATTCTCTTTGAAGCAATTGTGAATGGGAGTTCACTCATGATTTGGCTCTCTGTTTGTCTGTTATTGGTGTATAAGAATGCCTGTGATTTTTGCACATTGATTTTGTATCCTGAGACTTTGCTGAAGTTGCCTATCAGCTTAAGGAGATTTTGGGCTGAGACGATGGGATTTTCTAAATCTACAATCATGTCACCTGCAAACAGGGACAATTTGACTTCCTCTTTTCCTAATCAAATACCCTTTATTTCTTTGTTCTGCCTGATTGCCCTGGCCAGAACTTCCAACACTATGTTGAATAGGAGTGGTGAGAGAGGGCATCCCTGTCTTTTGCCAGTTTTCAAAGGGAATTTTTCCAGTTTTTGCCCATTCAGTACGATATTGGCTGTGGCTTTGTCATAAATAGCTCTTATTATTTTGAGATATGTTCTATCAATATTGAATTTATTGAGAGTTTTTAGCATGAAGGGCTGTTGAATTGTGTCAAAGGCCTTTTCTGCATCTATTGAGATAATCACGTGGTTTTTCTCTTTGGTTCTGTTTATATGCTGGATTATGTTTATTGATTTGTGTATGTTGAACCAGCCTTGCATCCCAGGGATGAAGCCAACTTGATCATGATGGATAAGCTTTTTAATATGCTGCTGGATTCGGTTTGCCAGTATTTTACCAAGGATTTTTGTACTGATGTTCATCAGGGATGTTATTGCAAAATTCTGGTTTTTTTGTTGTGTCTCTCCCAGGCTTTGGTATCAGGAAAATGTTATAAAATGAGTTAGGGAGGATTCCCTCTTTTTCTATAGTTGGAATAGTTTCAGAAGGAATGGTACCAGCTCCTCCTTGTACCTTTGGTAGAAATCGGCTGTGAATCCGTCTGGTCCTGGACTTTTTTTGGTTGGTAGGCTATTAATTATTGCCTCAATTTCAGAGCTTGTTATTGGTCTATTCAGGGATTCAACTTCTTCCTGGTTTAGTCTTGGGAGAGTGTATGTGTCCAGGAATTTATCCATTTCTTCTAGGTTTTCTAGTTTATTTGGGTAGAGGTGTGTATAGTATTCTCTGATGGTAGTTTGTATTTCTGTGGGGTCGGTGGTGATATCCCCTTTATCATTTTTTATTGCATCTATTTGATTCTTCTCTCTTTTCTTCGTTATTAGTCTTGCTAGCAGTCTATCAATTGTGCTGATCTTTTCAAAAAAACAGCTCCTGGATTCATTGCTTTTTTGAAGGGTTTTTTGTGTCTCTATCCCCTTCAGTTCTGCTCTGATCTGTTATTTCTTGCCTTCTGCTAGCTTTTGAATGTGTTTGCTCTTGCTTCTCTAGTTCTTTTAATTGTGATGTTAGGGTGTCAATTTTAGATGTTTCCTGCTTTCTCTTGTGGGCATTTAGTGCTATAAATTTCCCTCTACACACTGCTTTAAATGTGTCCCTGAGATTCTGGTATGGTGTATCCTTGTTCTCATTGGTTTCAAAGAACATCTTTATTTCTACCTTCATTTCGTTATATACTCAGTGGTCATTCAGGAACAGGTTGTTCAGTTTCCACGTAGCTGAGTGATTTTGAGTGAGTTTCTTAATCCTGAGTTCTAGTTTGATTGCACTGTGGTCTGAGAGACAGTTTGTTATAATTTCCATTCTTTTACATTTGCTGAGGAGTGCTTTACTTCCAACTATGTGGTCAATTTTTGAATAACTGCAGTGTGGTGCTGAGAAGAATGTATATTCTGTTGATTTGGGGTGGAGAGTTCTGTAGATGTCTATTAGGTCCGCTTGGTGCAGAGCTGAGTTCAATTCCTGGATATCATTGTTAACTTTGTGTCTCACTGATCTGTCTAATGTTGACAGTGGGGTGTTAAAGTCTCCCATTATTATTGTGTGGGAGTCTAAGTCTCTTTGTAAGTGTCTAAGGACTTGCTTTATGAATCTGGGTGCATATATATTTAGGATAGTTAGCTCTTCTTGTTGAATTCATCCCTTTACCATTATGTAATGGCCTTCTTTGTCTCTTTTGATCTTTGTTGGTTTAAAGTCTGTTTTATCAGAGACTAGGATTGCAACCCCTGCCTTTTTTTGTTTTCCATTTGCTTCGTAGATCCTCCTCCATCCCTTTATTTTAAGCGTATGTGTGTCTCTGCATGTGAGATGGGTCTCCTAAATACAGCACACCAATGGGTCTTGACTCTATCCAATTTGCCAGTCTGTGTCTTTTAATTGGAGAATTTACCTGATTTGCATTTAAGGTTAATATTGTTATGTGTGAATTTGATCCTGTCATGATGACGTTAGCTGGTTATTTTGCTCGTTAGTTGATGCAGTTTCTTCCTAGCATCGATGGTCTTTACATTTTGGTATGTTTTTGCAGTGGTTGTACCGGTTGTTCCTTTCCATATTTAGTGCTTCCTTCCGGAGTTCTTGTAAGGCAGGCCTGGTGGTGACAAAATCTCTCAACATTTGCTTGTCTGTAAAGGATTTTATTTCTCCATCACTTATGAAACTTAGTTTGGCTGGATATGAAATTCTGGCTTGAAAATTCTTTTCTTTAAGAATGTTGAATTTTGGCCCCACTCTCCTCCGGCTTGTAGAGCTTCTGTCGAGAGATCTGCTGTTTATGTGATGGATTACATTTAATGATTTGTGAATGTTGAACCAGCTTGCATCCCAGGGATGAAGCGGACTTGATGATGGTGGATAAGCTTTTTGATGTGCTTCTGGATTCGGTTTGCCAGTATTTTATTCAGGATTTTCACATTGATGTTCATCAGGGATACTGGCCTGAAATCTTCTTTCGTTATGTCTCTGCAAGTTTTGGTATGAGGATGATGCTGGCCTCATAAAATGAGTTAGGGAGGAGGCCCTCTTTTTCTATTGTTTGAAATAGTTACAGAAGGAATAGTACCAGCTCCTCTTTGTACCTCTGGTAGAATTTAGCTGTGAGTCCGTCTGGTCCTGGGTTTCCCTTTGTGGGTAATCCAACCTTCCTCTCTGGCTGCCATTAACAGTTTTTCCTTCATTTCAACTTTAGTGAATCTGACAATTATGTGTCTTGGAGTTGCTCTTCTCAAGGAGTATCTTTGTGGTGTTCTCTGTATTTCCTGAGTTTGCATGTTGGTCTCCCTTGCTAGGTTGGGGAAGTTCTCCTGGATAATATCCTGCAGAGTGTTTTCCAACTTGGTTCCATTTTCCCCGTCACTTTCAGGTACGCCAATCAGATGTAGATTTGGTCTTTTCACATAGTCCCATATTTCTTGGAGGCTTTGTTCATTTCTTTTTACTCTTCTTTCTCTAAACTTCTCTTCTTGCTTCATTTCATTCATTTGATCTTCAATCATTGATACCCTTTCTTCCAGTTGATCGAATCGGTTACTGAAGCATTTGCATTTGTCACACAGTTCTCGTGCCATGGTTTTCAGCTCTATCAGGTCATTTAAGGACTTCTCTACATTGGTTATTCTATTTAGCCATTCGTTTAATCTTTTTTCAAGGTTTTTAGCTTCTTTGCGATGGGTTCGAACTTCCTCCTTTAGCTCGGAGAAGTTTGTCTGAAGCCTTCTTCTCTCAGCTCATCAAAGTCATTCTCCGTCCAGCTTTGTTCCATTGCTGATGAGGAGCTGCGTTCCTTTGGAAGGGGAGAGGCACTCTGAGTTATAGAATTTTCAGCTTTTCTGCTCTGTTTTTGCCCCATCTTTGTGGTTATATCTACCTTTGGTCTTTGATGATGGTGACGTACAGATGTGTTTTGGTGTGGATGTCTTTTCTGTTTGTTACTTTTCCTTCTAACCGTCAGGACTCTCAGCTGCAGGTCTGTTGGAGTTTGCTCGAGGTCCACTCCAGACCCTGTTTGCCTGGGTATCAGCAGCAGAGGCTGCAGAAGAGTGAATATTGCTGAACAGCAAATGTTGCTGCCTGATCATTCCTCTGGAAGCTTCATCTCAGAGGGGTACCCGGCCATGTGAAGTGTCAGTCTACCCCTACTGGAGGGGTGCCTCCCGGTTAGGCTACTCAGGGTTCAGGGACCCACTTGAAGAGGCAGTCTGTCCGTTCTCAGATCTCAAACTCTGTGCTGGGAGAACCACTACTCTTTTCAAATCTGTCAGACAGGGACATTTAAATCTGCAGAGGTTTCTGTTGCCTTTCATTTGGCTATGCCCTGTCCCCAGAGGTGGAGTCCACAGAGGCAGGTAGGCCTCCTTGAGCTGTGGTGGGCTCCACCCAGTTTGAGCTTCCTGGCTGTCTTGTTTACCTACTCAAGCCTCAGCAATGGTGGGCGCCCCTCCACAAGCCTTGCTACTGCCTTGCAGTTAGATCTCAGACTGCTGTGCTAGAAATGAGTGAGGCCCCGTGGGCGTGGGACCCTCTGAGCCAGGCATGGGATATAATCTCCTGGTGTGCCATTTGCTAAGATCCTTGGAAAAGTGCAGTATTGGTGTAGGAGTTACCCTATTTTCCAGGTGCTCCGTGTCATGGTTTCTCTTGGCTAGGAAAGGGAATTCCCTTACCCCTTGCACTTCCCAGGTGAGGCGATTCCTCGCCCTGCTTCAGCTCTCGTTCGGTGGGCTGCACCCACTGTCCTGCACCCACTGTCTGACATGCCCCAGTGAGATGAACCTGGTACCTCAGCTGGAAAGCAGAAATCACCTGTCTTCTGTGTCGCTCATGCTGGGAGCTGTAGCCTGGAGCTGTTCCTATTTGGCCATCTTGGAACCTGATAATAAATAGCTCTTAATATTTTGAGACATGTTCCATCAATACCTAGTTTACTGAGAGCCTTTAGCATGAAGCGTTGGTGAATTTTATCACAGGCCTTTCTGCATCTATTGAGATAATCATGTGGTTTTTGTCATTGGTTCTGTTTATGTGATGGATTACGTTTATTGACTTGCGAATGTTGAACCAGCCTTGTATCCCAGGGATGAAGCGGACTTGATGATGGTGGATAAGCTTTTTGATGTGCTTCTGGATTCTGTTTGCCAGTATTTTATTCAGGATTTTCACATTGATGTTCATCAGGGATACTGGCCTGAAATTTTCTTCTTTTGCTGTGTCTCTGCAAGTTTTGGTATGAGGATGATGCTGGCCTCATAAAATGAGTTAGGGAGGAGTCCCTCTTTTTCTATTGTTTGAAATAGGTACAGAAGGAATAGTACCAGCTCCTCTTTGTACCTCTGGTAGAATTTAGCTGTGAGTCCGTCTGGTCCTGGGCTTTTATTGGTTGGTAGGCTAGTAATTACTGCCTTAATTTCAGAACTTTTTATTTGTCTTTCCAGGGATTCAACTTCTTCCTGCTTTAGTTTTGGGGCGTGTATGTGTCCAGGAATTTATCCATTTCTTCTAGACTTTCTAGTTTATTTGCACAGAGGTGTTTACAGCATTCTCTGATGGGAGTTTGTATTTCTGTGGGATCAGTGGAGACATCCCCTTTATCATTTTTTATTGTGTCTATTTGATTCTTCTCTCTTTTCTTCTTTATTAGTTTGGCTAGCAATCTATCTAGTTTTTAATCTTTTCAAAAAAACAGCTTCTGAATACACAGATTTTTTGAAGGTTTTTTTCTTGTCTCTAGCTCCTTCAGATCTTCTCTGATCTTAGTTATTCCTTGTCTTCTGCTAGCTTTTGAATTTGTTTGCTCTTGCTTCTCTAGTTCTTCTAATTGTTATGTTAGGGTGTCAGTTTTAGATATTTCCCTCTTTCTCCTGTGGGCATTTAGTGCTATAAATTTCCCTCTAAACACTGGTTTAGCTGTGTCCCAGAGATTCTGGTATGTTGTATCTTTGTTCTCATTGGTTTCAAATAACTTATTTATTTCTGCCTTAATTTTGTTATTTACCCAGTAGCCATTCAGGAGCAAGTTGTTCAGTTTCCATGTAGTTGTGTGGTTTTGAGTGAGTTTCTTAATCCTGAGTTCTAATTTGAGTTCACTGTGGTCTGAGAGACTGTTTTTATGATTTCCATTTTTTTGCATTTGCTGAGGAGTGTTTTACTTCCCAGTACATGGTCAATTTTAGAAGAAGTGTGGTGTAGTGCTGAAAAGAATGTATATTCTGTTGATTTGGTGTGGATAGTTCTGTAGATGTCTATTAGGTCTGCTTGGTCCAGAGCTGAGTTCAAGTCCTGAATTTCCTTGTTAATTTTCTGTCTCATTTATCTGTCTAATATTGACAGTGCAGTGTTATAGTTTCCCACTATTATTGTGTGGGAGTCTAAGTCTCTTTGTACATCTCTAAGAACTTGCTTTATGAATCTGGGTGATCCTGTATTGGATGCATACAGATTTAGAATAGGTAGCCCTTCTTGTTGCATTGATTCCTTTACTATTCATTATGTAATGCCCTTTGTCTTTTTTTAATTTTTGTTGGCTTAAAGCCTGTTTTATTGGGGACTAGGATTGCAACCCCTGCTTTATTTTGCTTTCCATTTGCTTGGCAAATATTTCCCCATCCCTTTATTTTGAGCCTATGTGTCTCTTTGCATGTGAGATGAATCTCCTGAACACAGCACACCAATGGATCTTGACTCTACCCAATTTGCCAGTCTTTGTCTTTTAATTGGGGCATTAGCCCATTTACATTTAAGGTTAATATTGTTATGTGTGAATTTGATCCTGTCATTATGATGCTAGCTAGTTATTTTGCTCATTGATGCAGTTTCTTCATAGTGTCAATAGCCTTTACAATTTGGTATGTTTTTACAGTGGCTGGTACCAATTTTTCCTTTCCACGTTTAGTGCTTCCTTCAGGAGCTCTTGTACAGCAGGCCTGGTGGTAACCAAATCTCTCAGCTTTTACTTGTCTGTAAAGGATTTTATTTCTCCTTTTCTTATGAAGCTTAGTTTGACTGGATATGAAATTCTGGGTTGAAAATTCTTTTCTTTAAGAATGTTGAATATTGGCCCCCACTCTCTTCTAGCTTTCAGGGTTTTTGCAGAGAGATCTGCTGTGAGTCTGAAGGGCTTCCCTTTGTGGGTAACCCGACCTTTTTCTCTGCCTGCCCTTAACAATTTTACCTTCATTTCAACCTTGCTGAATCTGACGATTATGTGTCTTGGGGTTGCTCTTCTCTTTGTGCTCTTACCTTTGTGATGTTCTCTGTATTTCCAGTATTTGAATGTCAGCCTGTCCTGCGAGGTTGGGGAAGTTCTCCTGGAAAATATCCTGAAGAGTGTTTTCCAACTTGGTTCCGTTCTCCCTGTCACTTTCAGGTACCCCAATCAAATGTAAGTTTGGTCTTTTCATATAGTACCACATTTCTTGGAGGCTTTGTTCATTCCTTTTCACTCTTTTTTATCTAATCTTGTCTTCATGCTTTATTTTATTAAGTTGATCTTCAATCTCTGATATCTTTTCTTTCACTTGATTAATTCGGCTATTGATAGTTGTGTATGCTTCACGAAGTTCTTGTGCTCTGTTTTTCAGCTTCATCAGGTCATTTATATTCTTCTTCAAAATGGTTATTCTAGTTAGCAGTCCCTGTAACCTTTTATCAAGGTTCTTAGTTTCCTCGTATTGTGTTAGAACATGCTCCTTTAGCTTGGAGGAGTTTGTTATTACCCCACCTTCTGAAGCCTACTTCTGTCAATTCCTCAAACTCACTCTCCATCCAGTTTTGTTCCCGTGCTGGTGAGGAGTTGTGATCCTTTGGAGGAGAAGAGGCGTTCTGGTTTTTGGAATGTTCAGCCTTTTTGCATGGGTTTTTCCTCATCTTCATGGATTTATCTACCTTTGGCCTTTGATGTTGGTGTCCTTCGGATGGGGTGTTTGTGAGGATGTCCTTTTTGTTGATGTTGATGCTATTCCTTTCTATTTGTTAGTTTTCCTTCTAACAGTCAGGTTCTTCTTCTGCAAGTCTGCTGGAGTTTGCTGGAGGTACACTCCAGATCCTGTTTGCCTGGGTATCACCAGCGGAGACTACAAAACAGCAAAGATTGCTGCCTGTTCCCTCCTCTGGAAGCTTCATCCCAGAGGGGCACCCACCAGATACCAGCTGAAGCGCTCCTGTATGAGAGAGCTCTCCTGTATGAGATCAGGGGTCCCTGATCCTCCTTGAGGGGGCAGTCTGTCCCTTAGCAGAGCTCAGGCACTGTGCTGGGAGATCCACTGCTCTTCTCAGAGCCAGCAGGCAGGAATGTTTAAGTCTGCTGAAGCTGCACCCACAGCTGCTGCTACCCCCAGGTGCTCTGTCCCAGGGAGATGGGAGTTTTATCTATAATCCCCTGACTGAGGCTGATGCCTTTCTTTCAGAGATGCCCTGCTCAGAGAGGAGGAATCTAGAGAGGCAGTCTGGCTACAGTGGTTTTGTGGCACTGTGGTGTTCTCTGCCCAGTTCAAACTTCCCAGGAGCTTTGTTTACACTGTGAGGGGAAACTCACAGTGTAAACTCACAGTGTTACTCCTACTCAAGCCTTAGTAATGGCCGATGCCTCTCCCCACACCGAGCTTGAGTGTCCCAGGTTGACTTCAGACTGCTGTGCTGGCAGCAAGAATTTCAAACCAGTAGATCTTAGCTTGCTGGGCTCCCCGGGGTAGGATCTGCTGAGCTAGACCACTTGGTCCCCTGGCTTCAGCCCTTTTTCCAGGGGAGTGAACGACTCTGTCTCGCTGGCTTTCCAGGTGTCACTGGAATACAAAAAAAAACTCCTGCCGCTAGCTCAGTGTCTGCCCAAACAGTCGCCCAGTTTTGTGCTTAAAACCCAGGGCCCTGGTGGTATAGGCATTTGAGGGAATCTTCTGGTCTGTGGGTTTCAAAGACTATGGGAAAAGCATAGTACCTGGGCTGGGATGCATCATTCCTCATGGCACAGTTCCTCATGGCTTCCCTTGGCTAGGGGAGAGAGTTCCCTGACACCTTGCTCTTCCTGGGTGAGGCACTGTCTAACCAGTCCCAGTGAGATGAGATGGGTACCTCAGTTGGAAATGCAAAAATCACCCACCTTCTCCATTGATCTCACTGGGAGCTGCAGACCGGAGCTGTTTCTATTCGGCCATCTTGCCAGCCATCAGCCATAAATATGTCTTCTTTTGAAATGTGCATGTTCATGTCCTTTGCCCATTTTTTTAACAGGGTTGTTTGGTTTTGCTTGCAAATTTGTTTAATACCTTATAGATTCTGGATATTAGACCTTTGTCAGTTATATAGTTTGCAAATATTTTCTGCCAATCTGTAGGTTGTCTGTTCACTCTGTTGATAGTTTCTTTTGCTGTGCAGAAGCTCTTCAGTTTATTTAGTTCCCATTTGTCAATTTTTGTTTTTGTTGCAATTGCTTTTGATGTCTTTGTCATGAAATCTGTGCCAGGTCCTATGTCCAGAATGGTATTTTCTAGGTTATCTTTCAGAGTTCTCATAGTTTTAGGTTTTACATTTAAGTCTTTAATCCAGCTTGAGTTATTTTTTGTATATGGTGTAAGAAAGGGGTCCAGTTTCAATCTTCTGTATATGGCTAGCCAGCTATCCCAGCACCATTTATTGAATAGGGAGTCCTCTCCCCATTGCTTGTTTATGTCAACTTTGTCAATAATCAAATGGTTGTAGATATGTGGCATTATGTCTGGACCCTCTATTCTGTTCCATTTGTCTATGTCTGTTTTTTTAACTGTTTTGGTTACTGTAGCCTTATAGTATAGTTTGAAGTCAGGTAGCATGATGCCCCCATCTTTGTTCTTTTGTTAAGGATTGTCTTGGCTATTCAGGCTCTTTCTTTGCTTCCATATGATTTTAAAATAGTTTTTTCTAGTTCTACGAATAGTGTGCTTGGTAGTTTGATAGGAATATGATTGAATCTGTAAATTGCTTTGGTCAGTATGGCCATTTTAATGATACTGATTCTTCCAATACATGAGCATGGAATGTTTTTTCATTTGCTTGTATCATCTCTGATTTCTTTGAGCAGTGTTTTGTAACTCTCATTTTAGAGATGTTTCACCTACCTGGTTCACTTCATTCCTAGGTATGTTATTCTCTTTGTGGCTACTGAGAATGGGATTGCATTTGTGCTTTCGCTCTCAGCTTGGATGTTCTTAATGTTTAGGAATGCTACTAATTTTTGTACATGATTTTGTATCCTGAAACTTTGCTGCAGTTGTTTATCACATCAAGGAGCTTTTAGACACAGACTATGGTGTTTTCTAGGTACAGAATCATATCATCCACAAACAGGGATAGTTTGACTTCCTCTCTTCCTATTTCTATGCCTTTTATTTCTCTCTTGCCTGATTGCTCTGGCTAGGACTACCAGTACTATGTCAAATAGGAGTGGAAAGAGAGGGCTTCCTTGTCTTAGTCCAGTTTTCAAGGGGAATGTTTCCAGCTTTTGCCCATTCAATATGATGTTCGCTGTGGGTCTGTCATAGACGGCTCTTATTTTGAAGTATGTTCCTTCACTGCCTAGTTTATTGAGAGTTTTTAACATGAATGGATATTAAATTTTATCAAAAGCCATTTCTGCATCTGTTAAGATAATCATGTGGATTTTGGTTTTAGTTCTGTGTATGTGATAAATCACATTTATTGATTTTTGTATGTTGAACCAACCTTACATCCCAGGGATGAAGGCTATTTGATCATGGTGGATTAGCTTTTTGATGTGCTACTGGATTTGCTTGGCTAGTATTGTGTTGAGGACTTTTGCATCTATGTTAATGAAGGACATTGGCCCAATTTCACCATTTCTATTCAACATTATATTGGAAGTTCTAGCCAGAGTAATTAGGCAAATAAATGAAAGAAATTATCCAAATAGAAAAGAAGTTTAAAAAAACCCTTATTTGTAGACAATATGATTTTGCATATAAAATCCTAAAGAATGCACAAAAAGCTAATACACAATTTCAGCAAAATTGCCTGATACAAAACCAACACTCAAAACTCAATTGTACTTCTGTACACTAGCAGGAAACAATCCAAAAAGAAAATTAAGAAATAATTTCATAGACAATAGCAGCAAAAAGAACAAAATATTTAGAAATAAAGCCCACCAAGAAGGTGCAAGACTTTGATAACTACAAAACAGTGCTGAATTAAATTAAAGAACCCCTAAATTAATAGAAAAGATAGTTCTTGTTTATGTTCATGTGCAATGCATGAAAAGCCGTTCTAAACAGAAAGTCTGTAGAAATAAACATCTACATTTAAAAAGAACAAAGATATCAGAAAAACTATCCTAATATTACACCTCAGTGAAGCAGAAAAATAAGAATAAACTAAGCCCAAAGTTAGAAGAAGGAAAGAAATAACAAAAATAAGAGAAAAAAAATGAAATAAAGACTCCCCCCCAAAAAATAGAAAAGAACACTGAGAGTTGATTTTTTAAAAGATGAACAAAATTGAAAAATCTTTAGCTAGACTATCCAAGAGCGAAAGAGAGAAGATGCAAATAAATAAAATCAGAAATAAAGATGAGACATTACAGCCAACACCACATAAATACAAAGCATCATAAGAGACTACAATGAACACCAACAAATTGGATAAGTCCCCTGAAGTGAAAGGATGGTTGAACATACGTAAATCAATAAATGTGTTACACTACATTATCAGAATGAAGGATAAAAATCGTATTGTCATCTCAATAGATGCAGAAAGGCACTTGACAAAATTCAACATCATTTTATGATAAAACGTCAACAATTAGATATAAAAAATGTACCTCAACACAATAAAGGCCATATATCACATACCCACAGCTAACATCATATGTACTAAGCAGTGAATAGTTGAAAGATTTTTCTCAAAGATCAGGAACAAGACAAGGATACCTATTCTTGCCACTTCTACTTAACATAGTACTGGAAGTGTTAGGCAGAGCAATTTGTCAAAAAAAAAAAAAAAGAAAGAAAAAAAAAGAAAAAGAAAATAAAAATCAAAATTGGAAAGGATGAGGTAAAATTGCCTCTTTTTGCAAATGACATAATTGCATAGACAGTAGATTTTAAGGACTCCACCAAAAAACTGCTGGAACTAACAAACAAATACAATAAAGTTTCAGAATACAAAATCAACATACAAAAATTAGTTGTGTTTCTAATATTAACAACAAAATATCTGAAGAATAAATTAAGAAAGCCATCTCATTTACAATAGCATTAAAAAGAATAAAATACTGAGAACAAAATTCTACAAAAGAAGTCAAAGACTGATACACTGAAAACTACAAAACATTGATGAAAGAAATTGAAGACACAAATAAGGAAAAATATCTATGACCATAAGAACCAATACCATCAAAAAGTCCGTACTACCCAAAATAATCTACAGATTTAATCAAAATTCCAATGTAATTTTTCACAGAAATATAAAAACAAACCTGGAATTCATATAGAAACATAAAACACTCCAACAGTCAAAGCAATCTTGAGCAAAAAGAACAAAGCTGAAGGCATCGCACTTGCTGATTTCAAATTACATTACAAAGCTATAGTAATGAAAACACTATGTGTGGTCTTGGTATAAAAGCAGACACATACACTAATGGAACAGAATAGAAAGCCCAGAAATAAACCCATGCATATACACTCAAATATTCTTCTATAGAGGCAGCAATAATAAACAATGGGAAAAGGATAATCTGTTCAATTCATTATGTTTGGAAAATTGGTTATTCACATGCAAAAAAAAAAAAAAAAAAAGAAAGAAAGAAATTGGATCTTTATCTTACACCATACACAAAAATCAACCCAAAATAGATTACAGATTTAACTGTAAGACCTGAAACTGTAAAACTACTAGGAGAAAATATGGTGGGAAGCTCCACGACATTGGTATTGGCAATGAGTTTTTGGATATCGCACCAAAAACACAGGTAATGAAAGCAAAAATAAGCAAGTGCAGCTACATCAAAAGAAAAAGTTTTTCCACAGCAAAGGAAATAATCAACAAAATGAAAAGGTAACCTACATAATAAGAGAAACTATTCACAAACCAAATATCTGATAAGGGGTTAATATCCAAAATATGTAAGGAACTCATACAACTCAATTGCAAGAAAACAAATAACTCAATATTTTGAATAGACAAAGAACTTGAATAGACATTGTTTCAAAGAAGACATAAATGGCCAATAGGTATATGAAAAGGTGCCCAGCATCACTAGTCATCAGAGAAATGCAAATCAAAACCATAATAATATATCACCTCACAAGGGTTAGAATAACTATTTATGTATCAAAAAGTCAAAAAATAAGTACTGTCCAGAATGTGGAGAAAAAAATAAAAAAAGAACCCATATATATTGTTGGTGGAAATATAGACTAATACAACCAGTATGGAAAACAGTATGGAGGTTTCTCACAAAGATAAAAAATAAAAAAGAACTATCACACAATCAAGCAATCCTACTTCTGGGTATATATCCAAAAGAATTAAATCAGTATCCCAAAGAGATATTTGCACTCCCATGTTCATTGTAACATTATTCGCAATAGCCAAGACATAGAAACAAAGTGTTGCTGAATGAATGAATAAAGAAAATGTAGGCTGGGAGTGGTGGCTCATGCCTGTAATCCCAGCACTTTCGGAGGCCAAGGCAGGTAGGTCCCTTGAGGCCAGGAGTTTGAGACCAGCCTGGCCAATGTGGCAAAACCCTGTCTCTACTAAAAATTTTAAAAATTAGCTGGGCATGGTGGTGCATGCCTGTAATTCCAGCTACTCAGGTGGCAAAGGCAGAAGAATTGTTTTGAACCTGGGAGGTGGTGGTTGCAGACAGACAAAATCACACCACTGCACTCCAGTCTGGGTGACAGAGCAAGACACTGTCTCAAAAAATAAAATAAAATAAAGAAAATGTGATACACAGATATTTAATGGAATATCATTCAGCCTTTGAAAAGAAGGGAATTCTGTCATTTGTATCATGAACCTGTAGGATATTATGCTAAATAAAATAAGCTAAGTACAGAAAAACAGACACTGCATGAGCTCACATATATGTGGAATCTAAAAATGTCAAACTTATGGAAGCAGAGAGTGGAATTGTGGTTGCCATGAAGGGTGGGAGAAATGGGAAGATGTTGGTCAAGGGGTACTAAGTTTCAGTTAGACAGGATGAATAAGTTCTAGAATCTAATGTATGGCATGCTGACCATGGTTAATAATCCCCATTGTCTCAGCCCAAAATCTCCTTAAGCTGATAAGCAACTTCAGCAAAGTCTCAGGATACAAAATCAATGTGCAAAAATCACAAGCATTCTTATACACTAGAAACAGACAAACAGAGAGCCAAATCATGAATGAACTCCCATTCACAATCGCTTCAAAGAGAACAAAATACCTAGGAATCCAACTTACAAGGGATGTAAAGGACCTCTTCAAGGAAAACTACAAACCACTGCTCAGTGAAATAAAAGAGGACACAAACAAATGGAAGAACATACCATGCTCATGCATAGGAAGAATCAATATTGTGAAAATGGTCATACTGACCAAAGTAATTTATAGATTCAATGCCATCCCCATCAAGCTACCAATGACTTTCCTCACAGAATTGGAAAAAACTACTTTAAAGTTCATATGGAACCAAAAAAGACCCCGCATTGCCAAGACAATCCTAAGCCAAAAGAACAAAGCTGGAGGCATCATGTTACCTGACTTCAAACTATACTATAAGGCTACAGTAACCAAAACAGCATGGTCCTGGTACCAAAACAGAGATATAGACCAATGAAACAGAACAGAGTCCTCAGAAATAATACCACACATCTACAGCATCTGATCTTTTGACAAACCTGACAAAAACAAGAAATGGGGAAAGGATTCACTATTCAATAAATGGTGCTGGGAAAATTGGCTAGCCACAAGTAGAAAGCTGAAACTGGATCCTTTCCTTACTCTTTATATGAAAATTAATTCAAGATGGATTAGAGACTTAAATGTTAGACCTACTACCATAAAAACCCTAGAAAAAAATCTAGTTAATACCATTCAGGACATAGGCATGGGCAAGGACTTCATGTCTAAAACACCAAAAGCAATGGTAACTAAAGCCAAAATTGACAAATGGGATCTAATTAAACTAAAGAGCTTCTGCACAGCAAAAGAAACTACCATCAGAGTGAACAGATAACCTACAGAATGGGAGAAAATTTTTGCAATCTACTCATCTGACAAAGGGCTAATATCCAGAACCTATAAAGAACTCAATCAAATTTACAAGAAAAAAACAAACAACCCCATCAAAAAGTGGGCAAAGGATATGAACAGACATTTCTCAAAAGAAGACATTCATACAGCCAACAGACACATGAAAAAATGCTCATCATCACTGGCCATCAGAGAAATGCAAATCAAAACCACAATGAGATACCATCTCACACCAGTTAGAATGGCAATCATTAAAAAGTCAGGAAACAACAGGTGCTGGAGAGGATGTGGAGAAATAGGAACACTTTTACACTCTTGGTGGGACTGTAAACTAATTCAACCATTATGGAAAACAGTGTGGCGATTCCTCAAGGATCTAGAACTAGAAATACCATTTGACCCAGCCATCCCACTATTGGGGATATATCCAAAGGATTATAAATCAAACTGCTATAAAGACACATGCACACGTATGTTTATTGCAGCACTATTCACAATAGCAAAGACTTGGAATCAACCCAAATGTCCATCAGTGACAGACTGGATTAAGAAAATGCAGCACATATACACCATGGAATACTATGCAGCCATAAAAAGGGATGAGTTCGTGTCCTTTGTTTGGACATGGATGCAACTGGAAACCATCATTTTCAGCAAACTATCGCAGGAACAGAAAACCAAATACCGCATGTTCTCACTCATAGGTGGGAATTGAACAATGGGATCACTTGGACACAGGAAGGGGAGCATCACACACTGGGTCCTATTGTGGGGAGGGGGTAGGGGAGAGGGATAGCATTAGGAGATATACCTAATGTAAATGATGAGTTAATGGGTGCAGCACACCAACATGGCACATGTATACATATGTAACAAACCTGCACGTTGTGCACATGTACCCTAGAACTTAAAGTATAATAAAAAAAAAAATCATGTATTGCACACTTGAAGTTTGCTAAGAAAGTAGACCTTTAGTCTCACAAAAAAAGAGGACAACTATGTGAAATAAAGATGTTAATTAGTTTAATTGTGGTAAACATTTCACAATGTATACCCACACCAAAACATCACACTGTACATCTTGGATATATACTATTTTTATTTGTTAATTATACATCCATAAAGCAGAATAAAAGGCATTCTGTGCTCACACCTGCAATCCCAGCACTTTGGGAGGCCAAGCTGAGTGGATCACCTGAGGTCAGGAGTTCGAGACCAGCCTGGCCAACATGGTGAAACCCCATCTCTACTAAAAATACAAAAATTAGCTGAGTGTGGTGGCGGGCATCTGTAATCCCAGCTACTCGGGAGGCTGAGGCAGGAAAATCACTTGAACCCAGGAAGCGGAGGTTGCAGTGAGCCAAGATCGCACCATTGCACTCCAGCCTGGGTGACAAGTGCAAAACTCCATCTCAAAAAAAAAAAAAAAGAAAGAAAGAAAAGAAAAGGCATTCTGTGTTTGTGAATTGGAAGATTTAATATTATTAAGATGACAATACTCCCCTAAAACAATCTACAGATTCAATGTGATCCCTATCAAAATCCCAACAACATTTTCTGCAGAAATGGAAAAGCTCTTCCCAAATTTATATGAAATCCCAAGGAACCCCAAACAGCCAAAACAATCTTGAAAAAGAAAAACAAAGTTGGAGGACTCAAGTTTCCTGATTTCAAAACCATGAAATTGCCATAATCAAAACAGTGGTACAGGTAGGAAAACAGACATACACATTAATGGAATTGAATTGATGGGTACGTAGATAAACCCATGTATCTATGGTCAACTTATTTTTGACAAGGGTACCAGAACCACTCAATGGGGAAAGTGTAGTGTCTTCAACAAATGGTGCTGGGACAATTAGATACCCATGTGCAAAAGAACAACGTTGGACCCTAACCTCACACCATATACAAAAATTAACTCAAAATGGATCAAAGACCTAAATACAGGAGCTAAAACTACAAACTCTTAGAAAAAAACATAAGGACAAATCTTCATGGTCTTGAATTTGGCAATAGATTCTTAGATATGACACCAAAAACACAAGAAACTAAAGAAATAATAGATAAATTGGACTTTATAAAAATTTTAAATGTGTGTATATTAAAGGACATTATCAACAGAGTGGAAAGACAACTCACAGAATGGGAGAAAATATTTGAAAATCATATATCCGATAAGGGTCTAACACCCAGAATATTTAAAGAACTCTTACAACCTAACAACAATAAGACACAAAACTCAGTTACAAAATGGGCAAAGGACTTGTATAGACATTTCTTCAAGGAAGATATACAAATGACTGGCAAACACATGAGAAGATGCTCAACCCCCTTAGTCATTAGAGAAATGTAAATCAAAGCTGCAGTGAGATAATACTTCAAATACGTTAGGATGGCTACAAAAAAGATTTTAAAGAAAAAGAATATAAGTGTTGACAAGGATGTGGTGAAAGTGGAAACCTCCTGCATTGCTGTAAAAATGTAAAGTGGTGTCCACACTGTGGAAAACAATTCCGTGTGGTTCCTCAAAAAGTTAAACATAGAATTACCATATGAACTCCATAATTTCACTCCTAGATATATGCCCAAATAAACCGAAACAGGTGTTCAAAAAAAATCTCATACACAAATGTTTGTAGCAGCAGTATTCACAATAGCCAAAAGGTGGCAACAACCCAAATGTCCATCAACAAAAGAATGGATAAATAAAATGTGATACATCCATACAATGCAATATTACTCAGCCATAAAAAGGAATGAAATGCTGACACATGCTACAACATGAATGAACCTGAAAACAATTTGCTAAATGAAAGAAGCCAGACACAAAAGGCCATGTATTATATAATATCATTTACATGAAAGATCCAGAATAGGCAAATCCACAGATACAGAGAGCAGGCTAATGGTTGCCAGGGTTTGTGGAGAGAGGGAAATGAGGAGTTAATACTTAACAGGTCTGGGGTTTCCTTTGGGAGTAATGAAAATGTTCTGGACCTTAGAGATGGTTGCACAACATTGTGAATGTACTAAATGTAACTGAATTGGGTACTTTAAAATTATTAAAATGGTGACTTTTATGTTATACGTATTTGGCCACTATATATATATTCATTCAATGATCATGTTCAAATGGTAACAAATTAGTAATACCAACTTTCCTCATAAGTAAGTAAGGAAATTGGTAATCAGTTTTACAAAGGTTTTCAAAGTTAATACAAAGTATTAAACTTATTGTCAAGGCTTGATGTGGTAGCTCACACCTGTAATCCCAACACTTTGGGAGGTTGAGGTGAGAGGATTGCTTGAAATCAGGACTTCAAGACTAGCCTGGTCAACATAGTAAGACCCCATTTCTAAAAAAAAATGTTTTTAATTTTTTTTACTTAGCCAGGAGGCCGAGGCAGGAGGATCACTTGAGCCCAGGAGTTCCAGGCTGCAGTGAGCATGACTGTGCTACTGCACTCCAGCCTGGGCAGCAGACCAAGACCCTGTCTATTAAAAAATTAAAAATTAAAATAAACTTACTGCCAAGACTTGAAGAGAGGGCAAAGTATAAGACAGTCTGGACCCTGTCTTTCATGGCAACAATGAATAATTTTTTTAAAGAAAGAGAATTACAATAGTAAGAAGTAGTGAATACATGGGATTCATTACTTAGAAGAATGTACAAACTAATTATACAAATATCTTCAAAATTATTTAAAGTGAAATATGATAGAATCATAAAGTCTTAAGGAAATTTACAATGATTTAGTTTGATTGATATGAGGGAGAGAAATGTTTGCCTCCTTCAATATGCTCCTTGGTTCTAACTAGTAGACTAAATATTGGGTCAGAAAAACTGTGGACCAACTCCACATAGTAGTTTCTTTATTCTTAATTCACTATATGTATATAAGTCCATTTGAGTCTTCAGACCTATTAGGTTGCTGCAAAAGTAAATTATGGTTTTTGCCACTAAAATATTTTATTCCAAGCCTGTCTACAAAACATTTCATTGACAGATGTGGCTGGTGGTAGGTTTCCATTTTTAACAAAAGTTAATTCCTTGTCTTGAGGAATGAGTTTGTTTGAAAATCTTTCTGTATTTTTTTCTAATTATGTTAGTACAGCCACTAAAATTCTGTTTTCATAACAACTACTATTCATGGATGTCTATTTTTGTTTTATATGAAAGGAAAACTGAAATTCAGAAACACAATGGAACATTTTTAAAATATTCATTTATAAATGGGCTAGCTTTGGATCACTGAGCTAGCTTTGGGGAAAAAACGTTTACATTTTTGTTTCATTTAAAAATTATACTAAAGTTATTCTAAATCATTGATTTACCATTAGGTTCAGAAAGCTTGCATCTGGTGGTGATACAGGTATCATGCCAGTGATTAAGACCCTGGATTAGCAATGCTAATAATAATTTGTACAAAGATGTTATAAAACCTAACCTCTTGTTATTCTAGTTGTGCTTATTTTTATGTAACACACAAAATTGGGACTTTTTTTAAGTAAACAAATGACATCTACATTTTAAACCCAAATAAATTTCTGGCTCAATTCCTACAAGTTGAAATCTACCTTCTGTGGTTATATCTCCTTTAATTCAATGACTACATTAAATGTAAGGAGTTCTGTGCCAGGCCACTAAACCTGTCAGGGTACCCAAGGAAAAAAGGTGATAGGCTTTCTATATAAAAAGTATATATAAAGTGTTAGCATGCATCAATTTATTCATTCCTTAAGATCTATTAAAAATCTACTGCTTGTCAGATAACAAGCAAGGCACTAATGATACATCTGAGAACAAACACATTTCCTATTCTGAAGGAGGTTATCCTGTTGTCAGGGTATTAAATCATATTACTATTCAAATAACTAAATAATTTTAAAGGGTCATGACATGCCTCCATTAAGGTATTTTTTTTAATTCCAAACGTTTTTAAATTTGCTTTGTAAAAGTATTATTAAGACCTGAGACATTAAGATTAAACAGAGCTACCAGAGATTTTAGAGATTAAAGCCTAATGCTTGACAATTCTGCCAAGACTTTGGATTAACATTATAACATCAAAAATATTTATGCAAACTTGGGAAGTACTCAGCAAAACTATATTAATTAGGGTCTTTTGCACTGCAGGGAATATAGGTACGCTGAAGTGAAACAGATTTACTATACAAATACACGAGGAAGAAAGAAAACTCAGGAAACTGAATCAGCAAACAACACTCAAACAACATGGAGAAGTATAAAATCAGCTCCTTGTTGTTCTGGATACAACGGTGGTTTTAAAGCCCAACTCTAGGAACCAACTAGGAGCCCTGAAAACTTGCTTATATACTGATCTCCTCTGTCTCAAGTATATGTTGCCTGTCTTACGGTAATTCTGCCATTTTTGGAATTCAGCCCTCTCTTTCCCTCACACACCACAAAAAAAAAAGAAAGAAAGAAAAGAAAAAGAAAGAAAGAAAGAAAGAAAGAAAGAAAGAAAGAAAGAAAGAAAGAAAGAAAGAAAGAAAGAAAGAAAGAAAGAAAGAAAGAAAGAAAGAAATCCTGTCTGTTCTAGCTTCAAAATATATTCTGAATTCAACCACTTTCATGACCCACAGCTAATACCCTATTCCAAACCACCATCATCTTTCCTGGACTACCACAATTCCCTACTAGCCCATCTTTCTATTTCCACTGTAACTCAGTCAGCTCTCCCCACAGTAGCTCAAATAATCTTGTTAAAATGCATATCATACCATGTCACTTTCCTGTTCAAAACCCTCCAGTGACTTATCATTACATTAAAATAAAACAAAAGTTTCTTGCTATGGTTTGTAAAGCTGTATATAATCTGATCCCTAGAAACAACCCAGTCTCATTAGCTGTCAATCCCATTAGAATAAGCCTTCTTCTTCTAATAGTAGCCTTCTTCTGGCTGTTCCTCAAATATGACAAGCATACTCTTGCCTCGAGGCTTTTCCACATACTATTTTCTCTACCTAGAAATACTCTTTTCCCAGATAGTCTCATGGCTTCCTCCTTATGTTATCCAAGTGTCTCTCTAACTTCTAAAAGGGGCCTTCCCTGGCCACCTAAACTAAAAAATGACTCTAGTCCCTTCTCCAATTTATCATTCTTCCAGGACTTATCACTACCTGAAATAATATTATAAAATTGTTCTTTTTTGGGGGGAGGACACAATCTCATTCTGTCACCCAGACTGGAGTGCAGTGGCAGTGATCACAGCTCACTGCAGCCTCGACCTCCCAGCCTCAAGTGATCCTCCTGTCTCAGCCTCCCCAGTAAGTGGGACCACAGGTACATGCCACCACACTTGGCATTTTTTATTTTTTTTTTGTAGAGACAGGGTCTCAACATGTTGGCCAGACTGCTCTTGAACAGGGCTTAAGTGATCCTCCCACCTCAGCTTCCCAAAGTGCTGGGATTACAAGCATAAGCCACCACACCAGGCCTATAATTGTTCTTTATATAGTAGTCAGTCTCCCCAGCTAGAATTAAGCCCATGAAGGCAAACTTTTGTTTACTATTGCATCTTGAGCATCATAGAACCCAGCACATAGCAGACATTCAATATTTGTTTAAAAAACTAATTATTTCCTATGTCTCTCTGCCTTTCTCTCTACTAGTCTGCCTCCATTTATCTTGAACTCAAAACTCTCAAGACAGACGCTCGTTTCATGAGTTAATTACCATCTAATCGTGAGTGTCTATTCAGGTCAGGTCACCCAACAAGTAGCCAGATAGGTGGCTTGGCTACAGCAGCAGTATCTTGTCTTCAGTCTCTATTAGCAGAATACCAGAGTCACATGGCATAAATCATGAAATCTTATATTCAGTGAGTCACCTGTGGCTATTTTCCTCAGGTAGAGTTTGTATAATAACATAATAGGCACTTAGATTCTTGAACTCTTCTCCAATATAAAAATAACAAAGTAGATCTTCCTCTTTGATTATTTTCTTTCACTCCTCTTCCCATTAAGGGCTACAGATTTTCAAACCAGTTACATAAGGCAACAAATAAGGCCAGAGATCCTAAGAAATTCCCTTCTTCTCCTCATCACAATGGTCATGCTTTCTGTCTACCTCTAATCAAACTCCTAACCTCAGATTCATTACTTCTCAGTTTTATGGGAGAAATTTTCTAACCTATAAATCCATATGCTATGCTGTGCTGTAGGTAATTTGTTACCTTTTTCTAAACATTTTTTCTCATTTTATAAGGAATCCTGTAGAAAGCAATACCTTAATTCAACAGCAAAAACCTCTGATATTCCATTTTAGGCAATATGATCTTAGGGATTATGAATTGGAGCAGGACAGCCTTTCTAAAATCCCTCAAATGACATCACTTAATGACTATTGCCAGACTATTTATGATACTACCCCTACTGCATGCAACTGTCATTCATTAACAGCCATTCAATAAACATCATTGAGTGCCTACTATCAGCAAGGGACCATGAAGTGTTCTTGGATCACAAATATATTGCCCACAGAAGAGCAGGCTTTCATTTCAACAGAAAGTTATCCCTCCTAATATTGTGTTATTAGGTGTTTCTGAGAATAAATACATTTCTGAAGCATTTTTTATGAGCAACAACCATTGTGGATTACTCAGACTTCTTTACTATGGAACACTTGTTTGCAGATTTACTGTAGGCAGTACAGATGTTATGAAATTATAAAATTTATAAGGGAACTTTTCTAATGTATAAATCTATGAGCTATAGTGTCACTGCGAGTTTAGTTAAGAAAGTTAAATTCACGGTATACTCCACCCAACTTGTTCAACAAGCTATTTTACACCATTTTTAGGCCACAACTGTCCAAAGCAATATTTACTAAAAGAGAGTAGTACCATGCTTCAGCATATACCTTTTTTTTTTTTTTTTTTTTTTTTTTTTTTTTTTTTTTTTTTGAGACGGAGTCTTGCTCTGTCGCCCGGGCTGGAGTGCAGTGGCTGAATCTCAGCTCACTGCAAGCTCCGCCTCCCAGGTTTACGCCATTCTCCTGCCTCAGCCTCCCGAGTAGCTGGGACTACAGGCGCCCCACCTCGCCCGGCTAGTTTTTTGTATTTTTTAGTAAAGACGGGGTTTCACTGTGTTAGCCAGGATGGTCTCGATCTCCTGACCTCGTGATCCGCCCGTCTCGGCCTCCCAAAGTGCTGGGATTACAGGCTTGAGCCACCGCGCCCGGCCCAGCATATATCATTTATAGAGATTTCATCAGAATAGGTACAAACACTTCACTGAGACTTCCATAAACCCCCATGACACCCATTTTATTGTTAATATGATCAAAATATGTTTCATTTCATAAATGGATCAACCATTCCTAATTTTGATAAAAAGTTAACACCTGTTCTTTGTAAAAATTTGAAAAATGTTCATCTTCACCAGCTTTAACATCGTCTCTTTAACCAGTTTTAGTAAGCCCAACAATATAGCCACAATACATTAATTACCATCTGCACTAAATGCTATCCTCCCACTCTGCCTTCTTATTCTTACACCTAATCCTCTTTGTAACCCTTACACCTCCCACACTCTCTATCCTAACTTCATAATTGTCAAAAGGAAATGATTATTTCATCTCGCACACCATCATTTTCAACGAATTTTCCCATCCTGGTGATGCCTTTAATTTCAACGAGCAGACTGTATATATGACCTTTCTTCTCCTGCCATCAGTGGGATGACATTGATAAACTCTGTATCTCTACTATCCTAAAAAATGATTTCTATGTGTTGTTTGACTCTTAGACATATTGAACACATTTATAACATTCTAATATCCTCATGTTCACAGACATTATATCCACATTTTTATCTTCTGCAATGACATTTCAAAGATCAAATATCTAAGCCACTTTACTCAGTTGTGAAACCTTATACTAATTAAGCCAAGGGTGTGAGCTCAAGGGCTATAATAACCAATTAGCTAGGAAAAAAAACGCAAAATTATTCTTCAGGATCCCAGACTATATCTCAAGGGTTGGTAAAAGGCCCACCATTTCACCAGTATTAGAGGAGGTCATCAAAGTATATAGATTACCAAATAGTATCACACTATATTTGAAAAGCAGTTCATTCACAGGCATGTCCTAGTGATAGTAAATCAGTAGTATCAACTCCACATGCTTAGGACAGTATATCATGTGCATATAATTCTTATGCAATATTAACGATATAAGTATAATTAGTTTGCATAGCATTCCTATCCATAGATCCTTGTTTAAGGTGATGGGACAAATCTAGCTTCATAGAATAGATCTGTAGCATAGTCTAGTGGAAAGACCAATGGGTTGGAAATTATGAGACTGAATCTTTTTCCTGATGCTTCTTTCCATTCCACCTGGTAACAATTAAATCCACATTTGTTCCAGAGGGTGGAAAAGGCTTGAAGGTGAAAAATTCTCTAAAATTCTTCACTTGAGGGGTAAATATCTGCTATGTCTAAATAGTGAAAAGAAGGAACACTTGAAAACCCTCAGAGTCCAAAATCAACTGACAGAAAATAAGCAGTTTGCCAAGGAATTCAGCAGTCAGTGTTAATAAAGGGCACCATGAAGGAATATATTCCTTCATATCTACAGAGCATTGACTATGATTTAGATATTATGCCAGGCTGAAGCTATGGAAATGAATGTGTCTCACAATGGGTTTATGGTCCCAGGGAGTCTCAACATGTATTTTCTGTGGGATTTTCTCTCTCTGTGTGTGTGTGTGTGTGTGTGTGTGTGTGTGTGTGTGTGTGAGAGAGAGAGAGAGAGAGAGAGACTGAGAGAGAGAGAGAGAGAGAGAGAGAGGGTCTCACTCTGTCACCCAGACTGGAGTGCTGTGGTGTGATCATGGCTTACTGCAATCTCTGCCTCCTGGGCTCAAGCGAACTTCCCACCTCAGCCTCCCAAATAGCTAGGACTACAGGTGTGAGCCAACATGGCTGGCTAATTTTTGTATTTTTTAGTAGAGATGGGGTTTTGCCATGTTGCCCAGGCTGATCTGGAACTCCCGGGCTCAAGCGATCTGCGGCCTGGGCCTCCCAAAGTGCTGGGATGACAGGCGTGAGCCACTGCACCGGACCGTGATTTTGTTTTGTATATTCTAATTTACATGTTAATTTTTAGAAATTATTATCACCACTTTACTTATCATTTGAATGCTTGCCTTCCAATAATATTACCATATAATTTGTCGGGCATGGTCCCAGCACTTTGGGAGGCTGAGGTGGGAGGATTGCTTGAGTCCAGGTGTTCAAGACCAGCCTGGACAACACAGGGAAACCTCATCTCTACAAAAAATAAAAATAAAAAAATTAACCAGGGGTGGTGGCACGTCCCTGTAGTCCTAGCTATAGGGAGGCTGAGGTGAGAAAAATCGCTTGAGCCCAGGAGTTCAAGGCTACAGTAAGCTGTGATCAGGCCACTGCACTCCAGCCTGGGTGACAGAGCAAGACTATCTCAAAGAATACATTATATACTACCATGTAATTTCAGTACCTATGTTGGTTTTACTCTTTACAATTACTTTAGGTCTAATGAATCACCTAATATGAGAGCAATTTTGGCCTGACATGTTGCAACTCTAGAGCTCCCTGTTGAGTTGGATAAGACTTTGTCAGGCCCACTTCACAGTTCAGTTTCTTCTTCTTCACAATACCACTTTCCCCTGCCCTTGCCTTTAATAGGAGTTGATCCCTAACAGACATCTTGCACCCCAAATTCCATCTCAATGCTGACTTCCAGAGAACCCAGCCTATGAAAATTGGCCCTGGGTCTCAAAATGAGCAGTAAGGTGAAACTATGGAGCATGAAATGACAATGAAGATTCCATCAGTGATTGGTAGGTAGAGCACAGACAGTCAAGTGGCATCCAGTTATTGAAACATTCCCTGGTAACAAATTGGGAGCATGTACTGATAGAAGGCAATACACTAGCATGGAGGAAACAGTAACTACAAGGGTAATAAATTTAGATTACTATTTCCAAGCCCCATTGATGCCCAATAGTAGATACCAAACGAATAAGAGTAACAGGCAATTGAAAGCCAGATGTGAAAGCCAGCAGACCTCTTCAATTGTATACTATCATTTCCCACAGTGGGAGGGCACAGAAAGCAAGAACTAAGCTCAGGACTTAATTGTCAGAGTGGCTGAACTTCAAAGACAATTATATATGCAACCAAATCAGGTCTGTGTAGAAAGGCCAAGAACTTGGTTGAAAAAACGTACCTGGAGCACATGAAATGTGGACATCTTGGTGGATATTCCCAAAGATTTTGACTCCTTAGACTCCTCTTAACCTACTGAGACTTTAAAAATAGACTTCTCCTCATTGAGAGCTAGTACAGCTGACCTCCATCCTCCATCCAGCTCCCATGCATCGCCATACCTCCCCACCCACCACCACCCCATGTGGTAGAAGATAATTCAGAGGCCTCTGCCCTGCAAGACAATATATGCCTCTTTAGTACCTAGCCCTGGCTCTCCTCTGAGCTATGAGACCCATAATTAGAATTAAGTTCCAGCCCAATCCAACCGAGGAAATTGTAGCCCTATAAAAGAAAAAGAATCCAGCCTGGGCTACAGAACAAAACTCTGTCAAAAAAAAAAAAAGAAGGAGAAAAGAAGGAAGGAAGGAAGGAAGGAAGGAAGGAAGGAAGGAAGGAAGGAAGGAAGGAAGGAAGGAAGGAAGGAAGGAAGGAAGGAAGGAAGGAAGGAAGGAAAGAAGGAGGGAAGGAGGGAGGGAGGGAGGGAGGGAGGGAGGGAGGGAAGGAGGGAAGGAGGGAAGGAAATTATACTTGAAACAAGTGCAAAATCTAGGCGGTATATACCAACAAGAACCTCAGGAGTACATGTGGGACCCGATTCTGAAGGTGTTTAATTAAGGCACCAGAACATAAATTGTATCAGGAATAGTTTAGTCACCTAGGAAAATTCTCCCAAGATGCAGAATTTAACACCCTGGCTAGGACTCCTAGGAGATAATGTAAACTCATTACTAGGATGGCTCTTAGAAACATTTTAAAAAGTGATGGTACACACTAAGTGAAGTTGAAATGCCATAACGGCCATAGAAAACAGTGGAAGATAGGATTAAACGGCTCAGAGAAGTATGCACACTGAAACTGATGTATAGCTAAAAGACCACCAGCTGATTATGTTCCACTGGAAGGCCAAGAAGACACACCATTTAACTTACCAAGGCCATACGAAATATACTGGTAAGAGGAGCACCAGCATTACTAAAATATGTAGTGATGACTCTCCTCTGTTGGCCAGGGACGGCAGTAGGAGAACTTGCTTCAGAAATAGCAATGGGAAAGTTAAGAGTCAGGTGATGACACTTTACGGCCAGAAGCCAGGGGAGTCGTAATTGTCGTAACGACCAAAAGGGCAAGAATGGCAGCCAAGGGGGTCCTGATGTGTAGAGGGTTATGGAGATGGTTAATAGAACATTTATCTAGAGGAAAATTAGATGGGCAATTAAGTAGGGTACTACTCGGCCAGGCACGGTGGCTTTCGCCTGTAATCCCAGCACTTTGGGAGGCAGAGGCGGGCGGATCACGAGGTCAGTGGATCAAGACCACCCTGGCTAACACGGTGAAACCCCGTCTCTACTAAAAATACAAACAATTAGCTGGGCGTGGTGGTGGGCACCTGTAGCCCCAGCTACTTGCGAGGCTGAGGCAGGAGAATGGCGTGAACCTGGGAGTCGGAGCTTGCAGTGAGCCGAGATCGCACCACCGCACTCCAGACTGGGTAACAGGGTTGGGGGGCGGGGGAAGGGTATGACTCATATTGTACCAGAATCAATTAAATGTAGATAGAGACTGAGAATGATCATGCACACACACAAAAATTAACAACTCCTAACCTGGTTTTGGGATCTGAACCAATTTTCAGAGCTAAACCCCAATGATTGAAAAAGTGGCTAGGTCTGCAGAAGAAAGGACCCTGTAACAACACGAGAAGTTATACATGGTAATAACTTCCTCAGTCCTTCTCCGTAAGGGCCTAGGGACATTTACTTGGGAAACTACACACTGAGAAAAGAGGCATACTCAAACACTTTGAGGACTAGTGGACACAGAGTGCGAACTTCATAAATACCTAAAGACCTGAAACATCATCGTGTTTTTCTCATTAGAAAAATATGAATTAAGTAATAAATGCAATCCTGAGCAAGATCCAGCATACAGTGGATCCACTAGATCTGCAGACCCAGCCAGTATATATGTCCCTGGTCTTCAAATGTATAATTAAGATTGATATATTTGGCTGTTGCTCTAACCTCCATATTGGTCCTTGGTTTAAGAACTAGTGAGGAAGACCCTTCCCAGCTTCTAGTATGGTCTGTTCTACTTTCTACTTCAATGAGATCAAAACCTTTTTAGCTTCTACATATGAGTGAGAACATGCAGTGTTGTCTCTTCCTGGTTTATTACACTTACCAAAATGTCCTCCAGTTTCATCTATGTTGTCATGAATGACAGGATCTCATCTTTTTTTATGGATGAATAGTATTCTGCAATGTATATAAACCACATTTTCTTCATCCATTGATCTGTTGTTGGATACTTAGGTTCATTCTTTATCTTGGCTATTGTGAATAGTGCTGCAATAAGCAAGAGGGTGCAGATATCTCTTTGATACACTGATTTTCTTTCCTTTGGATGAATGTCCAGTAGTTGGATTGCTGGATCATATGGTGGTTCTATTGGAGTTTTTCAAGGAATCTCCATATTGTTTTCCATAGTGGTTGTACTAGTTAATATTCCCACCAACAGTGTGTAAGAGTTCCCTTTTCTCTGCATCCTTGTCAACATGAGTTATTTTTTGTCTTTTTGGTACCCATCCTAACTAGGGTGAAATGATACCTAACTGTGGTTGCTATTTACATTTCCCTGATGACTAGTGATGTTGGCATTTTAAAATATATTTTTGGCCATTTGTATGACTTCTGAATAGAGAAATGACTATTCACATCATTTGCCCTTTTTAAAATAGGATTATCTGGGGGTTTGATATTGAGATATTTGAGTTCCTTTTATATTCTAGATATTAATCCCCTGCCAGATAAATAGTTTGCCAATATTTTCTCCCATTCTGCATGCTGTTGTTTCCCTCTGTTGACTGTTTCCTTTACTGTGTGGAAGCTTTTTAGTTTGATATTATCATATTTATTAGTTTCTGCTTTTGTTGCCTATGATTTTGAGGTCCTATTCATAAAATCTTTTCCCAGACTAAGCATTTTCCCAGTCCTGAAGCATTTTCCCCTGTGTTTGATTCCAGTAGTTTCATCGTTTCAGGTCTTACATTTAGGTCTTTGATCTATTTTGAATGATTTTTGTATAGGGTGAGAGGTGGGAGTCTAGTTTCTTCTTCTGCATAGGAATAACCAGTTTTCCCAGCACCATTTATTGAATAGACTGCCCTTTCCCCAGTGTATGTTCTTGGCACTTTTGTCAAAAATCAGTTGGCTTTGGATATGAATTGATTTCTGGATTCTCTATTCTGTTCAATTGTTCTGTGTTTGTTTTTATGCCAGTACCATCTATTTTGGTTTGTATAAATTTGTAGTATATTTTAAAGTGTGGTAGTATGATGCCTCCAGCTTTGTTATTTTGCTTAGGTTTCCTTTGGCTATTTGGAGTCTTTCGTGGTTCTGTACAAATTTTAAGATTTTTTTCTATTTCTGTAAAGAATGTCATTCGTATTTTTATGGGGATTACATTGAATCTGTAGATTGCTTTGGGCAGTATGGCCATTTTAACAATATTAATTCTTCCAACTGATGAGCCTAAGCATAGGATGTTTTTCCATTTGTTTGCATTCAATTATCTTCCATTTCTTTCATCAGCATTTTGTAGTTTTCCTTGTAGAGGTCTTTAACCTTCTCAGTTAAATTTATTCCTAGAGTTTTCTTTTATGTGTGTGTAGCTATTGTTAATGGGATTATCTTTGTGAATTCTTTTTCAGCTAGTTTGTTGTCTATGTATAGAAATGCTATTTATTTTGGTATGTTGATTTTGTACCCTGCAACTTTACTGAATTTATCAGTTCTAAGTATTTTTGATAGGATCTTCAGGTTTTTCTATGTAATATCATGTCATTTGCACACAGAGTCAATTTTACTTTCTCCTTTGCAATTCAAATATCCTTTATTTCTCTTGACTAGTTCCTCTGGCTAGGACTTCCAGTACTATGTTGAATAAGAGTGGTAAGTGTGGGCATCCTTGCCTTTTTCCAGTTCTTACAGGACAACTTTCCAGCTTTTCCCCATTTAGTATGATGCAGTTTGTCAGATATGGCCTTCGTTGTGTCGCGGTGCCTTCCTTCTATAACTGATTTATTGAGAGTTTTCATCAAATGTTGAATTTTATGAAATGCTTTTTCTGCATCTATTGAGATGATGATATCGTTTTTGTCCTTCATCCTGTCAATGTAATGTATCACATTTATTGATTTGCATATGTTGAAACATCCTTGCATTCCTTGGATAAATCCCATTTGATCATGGTGGTATTATCTTATTGATGTGTTGCTGGATAGGTTTGCTAGTATTATTGAAGATTTGTGCATCTATGTGCATAAGGGATATTTGCCTGTAGTTTTCTTTTTTTACTGTGTCATTGTCTGGTTTTGATATCAGGGTTATGCTAGACTCATAAAGTAAGTTAGGAAAAATTTCCTCTGCTTTGATTTTTTGGAATAGTTTGAGAAAAGTAGGTATTAATTTCTCTTTAAAAGATTTGGTAGAATTCAGTAGTAAAGCCATCTGGTCCTGGACTTCTCTTTGTTGGAGGGCTTTTTATTACCGATTAAATCATACTACTTGCTATTTTCTGTTCAGGTTTGCTGTTTCTCCTTGGTTCAATGTTGGTAGGTGTATGTGTCCATCCATTTCCTCTAGGTTTACGAGTTTATTGGCAGATAGCTATTCATAGTAGTCTTAAATATCATTAGTCACACACAATGGCTCATGCCCATAATGTCAACATTTTAGGAGGCTGAGATGGGAAGATCACTTGAGCCCAGGAGTTCAAGGTCAACCTGGGCAACACAGTGAATCACCATCTCTATAAAAACTCAAAAAAAAAAAAATAGCCAGGCACAGTGACATGCACCTGTGATCCCAGCTACATGGAAAGCTCAGGCAGGAGAATCACTTAAGCCCAAGAAATCAAGGCTGCAGTGAGCCATGTTCAGGTCGCTGCACTCAAGCCTGGGTGACAGAGCAAGACCCTGTCTAAAAAAATAATAATAACAATAACTAACCAAAAAAGATCATTTCCTTTCTGTGGTACCTTGTTATGTCTCCTTTTTCGTGTATGATTTTATTTATTTAGATTCTTTTTTTCTTAGTCTAGCTAATGTTTTGTCTGTTTTATTTATCTTTTTAAATAACTTTTGTTGATCTTTTATATTTTTGTCTCAATTTCATTTATTTCCGCTTTGATCTTTATTATTTCTTTCCTTCTACTAATTTGGGGTATGTCTTGTCTTTCTTTTCTAGCTCTTTGAGATGCATTGTTAACTTATTTATTTGAAATCTTTCTTGTTTTTTTGATGTAGGAATTTATTACTATAAATTTGCTTCTTGATACTGCTTTGCTGTGTTTCATAGGTTTTTGTATGTTGTGTTTGTTTTCATTTGTTACAAGGAATTTTTAAATTTTTTCTTAATTTGCTACTTCACCCATGAGTTTGTTCAGGAACATGTTGTTTAATTTTCACCTATTTATATACTTTCAAATGTCTCTACTGTTGATTTCCATTTTATTCCATCGTGGTTAGATATTTGGTATGATTTCAGTTTTTAAAAATTTGTTGAGATTAGTTTTGTGTCCTAACATACAATCAGTCCTAGAGAATGTTCCATGTGTTAATGAAAAGAATTGTATTCTGCAGCTATTGAGTGAAATGTTCTACAAATGTATGTTAGTCCATTTGGTTTATGGTGCAGTTTAAATCCAATTTTATTGATTTTCTGTCTATGTGAACTGTCCAATGCTGATACTCGAGTTTTGTTAAAGTCCCCAACTATTATTGTATTGGGCTCTATCTCTCTTTTAAAACCTAAAAATATTTACTTTATATATCTGGGTGTCCCAGTATTGGATGCATATATGTTAACAATTGTTATAGTCTCTTGCTGAATTATTCCCTTTTTTATCATATAATGTCCTTTGCCTCCCTTTACAGCTTTTGACTTGAAGCCTATTTTGTTGATATAAACAAAGCTACTCGTGCTTGCTTTTGTTTTCCACTTGCATAAAACATCCTTTTCCATCCTTTCACTTTCAGCCTATGTGTGTCATTAGAGGTGAGTTTCTCATGGGCAGCACATAGTTAGGTTTTGTTGGGTTTTTTAATCTATTCAGCCAGTCTATACTGCAGCCTCAATCTCCTGAGTTCAAGCAGTCCTCCCACTTCAGCCTCCCAAGTAACTGGGACCACAGCACATGTCACCAAACACTAATTTTTTATTTTATTTTTATTTTTTGTAGCAACAAGATCTCACTATGTTGCTCAGGTTGGTGTCAAATTCCTGGGCTCAGGCAATCCTCTCACTTCAGCCTACCAAAGCACTGGGATTACAGGCATGAGTCACTGAACCTGGTCTAGACTATATCTTTTAAATAGGAAATTTAATCAATTTACATTCAGGGTTATTGTTGATAGGTGAGGATTTACTCCTGTCATCTTATTTATTGTTTTCTGGTGGTTTTGTATATCCTTTCCTCCTTGCTTCCTCTCTACTCGCTTATTTTCGTGGGTTGGGTAGCTTTCTGCACTGATACAGTTTGATTCCTTTCTCTTTCTCCTTTGTGTATCAGCTCTATGAATGAGTTGCTTTCTGTTGCTGTTGAGGTTTTTTTGGTTGGGTTTTGGTTGTTTTTTGTTTTTTGAGGCAGGATCTTACTCTGTCACCCAGGCTGGAGTGCAGCGGCATAATCTTGGCTCACTGCAGCCTTGACCTCCTGGGCTCAAGTGATACTCCCACCTCAGCCTCCCAAGTAGCTGGGACTACAGGCATGCACCACCACATCTGGCTAATTTTTGCATTTTTTTGTAGAGATGGGGTTTTGCCATGTTGCCCAGGCTGGTCTCGAACTCCTGGGCCCAAGCAGTCTGTCTGCCTTGGCCTCCCAAAGTGCTGGGATTACAGACATGTGCCATCACACCCAGCCATCAGTGAGTTTTACAGTTTCAAATATTTTCATGATGATGATTGTAGTCTTTTCACTTACAGATGTAAAGCTCCTTTGAGCATCTTTTTGTAAGGCCAGTCTAGTGGTAATTAGCGCCCTTAGTTTTTGCTTGTCTGTGAAAGATTTTATTTCTCTTTCATTTCTGAGGGATAGTTTATCTGGATATAATATTCTTTTTTTTTTCTTTCAGCACTTTGACTATATCATTCCATTCTCCTGGCTCATAAGCTTTCTGCTGAAAAATCCACTGTAGTCTAATAAGGATTCCTTTATATGTGACCTGATGCTTTTCTCTTTCTCTTTTAGAATTCATTATCTTTGACATTGGCAACTTGACTATAATGTACCTCCAAGAAGACCTGTTTGGGTTGAATCTATTTGGCATTCTTCAAGTTTCCTAAACCTGAATGTCCATTTATCTCCCAAGACTTTGGAACTTTTCTGCTATGATTTCATTCAATATGTTTTCCTCACCTTTTCTCTTCTCTTCTCCTTCTGGAATGCTCATAATGTTCACTTAATGGTGTCCAATATATCCTGTAGGTTTTGTTCTACATTTTTTTATTCTTTTCTCTTATTTTTCTTCAGCTATTCATTGTACATTTTTATTGCCTTTTTGTATTTGAGCTAGATCTTACACGTATCGATGGTATATATGTAAAAGTATTAAGTAAGGATTTCTAAAACCTGGATATCATGCAATAACTCACAACCCATTTTCTTTTCATATACATAATAAGTGAAAGCTTAATAGAATATTAAAACATAATTCAGAAAGAAATACCAGCTTACAACCCCCCACTACATAAACTGCTTCTCCATCCATCTTTATTTATAAACCAGTTATTATTTAAAAAGAGCAAATTTTCATATTATTAAAAATTTTAACAAAGCACAAAGAGATCGAACCTAAATATATTTTTATACCTTTTGCAAAGTTCATCTAAATGGTTCCTGGGAGAGTAATTCTTTTTTTTTAAATTTTTTATTATACTTTAATTTCCAGGGTACATGTGCACAATGTGCAGGTGTGTTACATCTGTATACATGTGCCATGTTGGTGTGCTGCACCCATTAACTCGTCATTTACATTAGGTATATCTCCTAATGCTATCCCTCTCCTCTCCCCCAACTCCACAACAGGCTCCGGTGTGTGATGTTCCCCTTCCTGTGTCCAAGTGTTCTCATTATTCAGTTCCCACCTATGAGTGAGAACATGTGGTGTTTGGTTTTCTGTTCTTGCAATAGTTTGCTGAGAATGATGGTTTCCAGCTGCATCCATGTCCCTACAAAGGACATGAACTCATCCTTTTTTAATGGCTGCATAGTATTCCATGGTGTATATGTGCCAAATTTTCTTAATCCAGTCTGTCACGGATAGACATTTGGGTTGGTTACCAGTCTTTGCTATTGTGAATAGTGCCGCAATAAACATGCGTGTGCATGTGTCTTTATAGCAGCATGATTTATAATCCTTTGGGTATATACCCAGTAATGGGATGGCTAGCTCGAATGGTATTTCTAGTTCTAGATCCTTGAGGAATCACCACACTGTCTTCCACAATGTTTGAACTAGTTTACAATCCCACCAAGTTGTGTAAAAGTGTTCCTATTTCTCCACATCCTCTCCAGCACCTGTTGTTTCCTGTCTTTTCAATGATCGCCATTCTAACTGGTGTGAGATGGTATCTCATTGTGGTTTTGATTTGCATGTCTCTGATGGTGAGTGATGATGAGCATTTTTTCATGTGTCTGTTGGCTGCATAAATGTCTTCTTTTGAGAAGGGTCTGTTCATATCCTTTGCCCACTTTTTGATGGGGTTGTTTTTTTCTTGAAAATTTGTTTGAGTTCTTTGTAGGTTCTGGATATTAGCTCTTTGTCAGATGAGTAGATTGCAAAAATTTTCTCCCATTCTGTGGATTGCCTCTTCACTCTGATGGTAGTTTCTTTTGCTGTGCAGAAGTTCCTTAGTTAAATTAGATCCCATTGTCAATTTTGGCTTTTATTGTCATTGCTTTTGGTGATTTAGACATGAAATCTTTGTCCAAGCCTATGTCCTGAATGGCATTGCCTTGGTTTTCTTCTAGGGTTTTTATGGTAGTAGGTCTAACATTTAAGTCTCTAATCCATCTTGAATTAATTTTCATATAAGGTGTAAGGAAGGGATCCAGTTTCAGCTTTCTACATATGGCTAGCCAGTTTTCCCAGCACCATTTATTAAATAGTGAATCCCTTCCTCAATTCTTGTTTTTGTCACGTTTCTCGAAGATCAGATGGTTGTTGATCATGATGGATAAGCTTTTTAATATGCTGCTGGATTCAGTTTGCCAGTATTTTACCAAGGATTTTTGCACCGATGTTCATCAGGGATATTGGTCTAAAATTCTCTTTTTTTGTTGTGTCTCTGCCAGGCTTTGGTATCAGGATGATGTTGGCCTCATAAAATGAGTTAGAGAGGATTCCCTCTTTTTCTGTTAATTGGAATAGTTTCAGAAGGAATGGTACCAGCTCCTCCTTGTACCTCTGGTAGAAATCGGCTGTGAATCCGTCTGGTCCTGGACTTTTTTTGGTTGGTAGGCTATTAATTATTGCCTCAATTTCAGAGCTTGTTTTTGGTCTATTCAGGGATTCAACTTCTTCCTGGTTTAGTCTTGGGAGATTGTATGTGTCCAGGAATTTATCCATTTCCTCTAGGTTTTCTAGTTTATTTGGGTAGAGGTGTGTATAGTATTCTCTGATGGTAGTTTGTATTTCTGTGGGGTCGGTGGTGATATCCCCTTTATCATTTTTTATTGCATCTATTTGATTCTTCTCTCTTTTCTTCTTTATTAGTCTTGCTAGCAGTCTATCAATTGTGCTGATCTTTTCAAAAAACAGCTCCTGGATTCATTGCTTTTTTGAAGGGTTTTTTGTGTCTCTATTCCCTTCAGTTCTGCTCTGATCTGTTATTTCTTGCCTTCTGCTAGCTTTTGAATATGTTTGCTCTTGCTTCTCTAGTTCTTTTAATTGTGATGTTAGAGTGTCAGTTTTAGATCTTTCCTGCTTTCTCTTGTGGGCATTTAGTGCTATAAATTTCCCTCTACACACTGCTTTAAATGTGTCCCAGAGATTCTGGTATGTTGTATCTTTGTTCTCACTGGTTTCAAAGAACATCTTATTTCTGCCTTCATTTCGTTATGTACCCAGTAGTCATTCAGGAGCAGGTTGTTCAGTTTCCATGTAGTTGAGTGGTTTTGATTGAGTTTCTTAGTCCTGAGTTCTAGTTTGATTGCACTGTGGTCTGAGAGACAGTTTGTTACAATTTCCGTTCTTGTACATTTGCTGAGGAGTGCTTTACTTCCAACTATGTGGTCAATTTTGGAATAAGCGTGATGTGGTGCTGAGAAGAATGTATATTCTGTTGATTTGGGGTGGAGAGTTCTGTAGATATCTGTTAGGTCCACTTGGTGCAGAACTGAGTTCAATTCCTGGATATCTTTGTTAATTTTCTGTGTCGTTGATCTGTCTAATGTTGATAGTAGGGTGTTAAAGTTTCCCACTATTATTGTGTGGGAGTCTAAGTCTCTTTGTAGGTCTCTAAGGACTTGCTTTATGAGTCTGGGTTCTCCTGTATTGGGTGCATATATATTTAGGATAGTTAGCTCTTCTTGTTGAATTGATCCCTTTACCATTATGTAATGACCTTCTTTGTCTCTTTTGATCTTTGTTGGTTTAAAATCTGTTTTATCAGAGACTAGGATTGCAACCCCTGCCTTTTTTTGTTTTCCATTTGCTTGTTAGATCTTCCTCCATCCCTTTATTTTGAACCTATGTGTGTCTCTGCATGTGAGATGGGTCTCCTGAGTATAGCACACCAATGGGTCTTGACTCATTTTTCAATTTGCCAGTCTGTGTCTTTTAATTGGGCATTAGCCCATTTACATTTAAGGTTAATATTATTATGTGTGAATTTGATCCTGTCATTATGATGTTAGCTGGTTATTTTGCTCGTTAGTTGATGCAGTTTCTTCCTAGCATCAATGGTCTTTACATTTTGGCATGTTTTTGCAGTGGCTGGTACCAGTTGTTCCTTTCCATGTTTAGTGCTTCCTTCAGGAGCTCTTGTAGGGCAGGCCTGGTAGTGACAAAATCTCTCAGCATTTGCTTGTCTGTAAAGGGCTTTATTTCTCCTTAACTTATGGAGCTTAGCATGGCTGGATATGAAATTCTGGGTTGAAAATTCTTTTCTTTAAGAATGTTGAATATTGGCCCCCACTCTCTTCTGGCTTGTAGAGTTTCTGCCAAGAGATCTGCTGTTAGTCTGATGCGCTTCCCTTTGTGGGTAACCTGACTTTTCTCTCTGGCTGCCCTTAACAGTTTTTCCTTCATTTCAGCTTTGGTGAATCTGACAATTATGTGTCTTGGAGTTGCTCTTCTCGAGGAGTGTCTTTGTGGCACTCTCTATATTTCTATTTGAATGTTGGTCTGCCTTGCTATGTTGGGGAAGTTCTCCTGGATGATATCCTGCAGAGTGTTTTCCAACTTGGTTCCATTTTCCCCATCACTTTCAGATACACCAATCAGACGTAGATTTGGTCTTTTCATGTCGTCCCATATTTCTTGGAGATTTTGTTCGTTTCTTTTTATTCTTTTTTCTCTAAACTTCTCTTCTCACTTCATTTCATTCATTTGATCTTCAATCACTGATACCCTTTCTTCCAGTTGATCGAATAGGTTACTGATGCTTGTGCATTTGTCATGCAGTTCTCATGCCATGGTTTTCCGCTCTGTCAGGTCATTTAAGGACTTCTCTATATTGGTTATTCTAGTTAGCCATTCGTCTAATCTTTTCTCAAGGTTTTTAGCTTCTTTGCGATGGGTTAAAACTTCCTCCTTTAGCTCGGAGAAGTTTGATCATCTGAAGCCTTCTTCTCTCAACTCGTCAAAGTCATTCTCCGTCCAGCTTTGTTCCATTGCTGGCAAGGAGCTGCGTCCCTTTGGAGGGGGAGAGGTGCTCTGAGTTTTAGAATTTTCAGCTTTTCTGCTCTGTTTTTTCCCCATCTTTGTGGTTCTATCTACATGTGGTCTTTGATGATGGTGACGTACAGATGGGGTTTTGGTGTGGATGTCCTTTCTCTTTGTTAGTTTTCCTTCTAACAGTCAGGACCCTCAGCTGCAGGTCGGTTGGAGTTTGCTTGATGTCCACTCCAGACCCTGTTTGCCTGGGTATCAGCAGCAGAGGCTGCAGAAGAGTGAATATTGCTGAACAGTAAATGTTGCTGCTTGATCGTTCCTCTGGAAGCTTCATTTCAGAGGGGTACCCGGCCGTGTGAGGTGTCAGTCTGCCTCTACTGGGGGGTGCCTCCTGGTTAGGCTACTCAGGGTTCAGGGACCCACTTGAGGAAGCAGTCTGTCTGTTCTCAGATCTCAAACTCCGTTTTGGGAGAACCACTACTCTCTTCAATGCTGTCAGACAGGGACATTTGAATCTGCAGAGGTTTCTGCTGCCTTTTGTTTGGCTATGCCCTGTCCCCAGAGGTGGAGTCTACAGAGGCATGCAGGCCTCCTTGAGCTGCAGTGGGCTCCAGCCAGTTCAAGCTTCACAGCCACCTTGTTTACCTACTCAAGCCTCAGCAATGGTGGGTGCCCCTCCCCCAGCCTCGCTGCCGCCTTGCAGTTAGATCTCAGACTGCTGTGCTAGCAATGAGGGAGGCCCCATGGGCATGGGACCCTGCAAGCCAGATGCAGGATATAATCTCCTGGTGTGCCGTTTGCTAAGACCCTTGGAAAAGTGCACTATTAGGGTGGGAGTGACCCAATTTTCCAGGTGCTGTGTGTCTCGGTTTCCCTTGGCTAGGAAAGGGAATTCCCTTACCTCTTGTGCTTCCTGGTTGAGGCAATGCCTTGCCCTGCTTCAGCTCTTGCTCGGTGGGCTGCACCCACTGTTCTGCACCCACTGTCCGACACACCTCAGTGAGGTGAACTCGGTACCTCAGTTGGAAATGCAGAAATCACACGTCTTCTGTGTTGCTCACACTGGGAGTTGTAGCCTGGAGCTGTTCCTATTCAGCCATCTTCTTTTCTGTTATTTTTTTTAAAAATTTTTATCTGTGTTACTTCAAATGTCAAGTCTTTAAGTATGTCTGGTTTGCTATTAAAGCTCTCAATGACTTTTTTTATTTCATTCAGTGAATTCTTCAGGTGTACACTTTCTGTTTGGTTCTTTTTTGTAACATCTATCTCTTCACTGAATTTCTCAATCATGAATTGTTTACCTGATTTCATTGAATTGTCTGTCTGTATTCTCTTATATTTTACTGAGTTTCCTTCAGATTTTTTATTTGAATTCTTCTTCTGGCATTTAATATATTCATTATGGTTGGCGTCTGTTACTGGAGAATTAGTCTGTCCCTTTGGAAGTGTTATATTTTCTTACTTTTCCATGTTTGTGTTCCTACATTGATTTCTACATATCTGGTGGAAAAGTCATCTCTTCCAATTTTATGGAGTAGGTTTCATATGGAAAGATTTATTCATATTAATGGGTCTTAAAGTGTCAATTCAGTGGAGTGCATTGGTTTTGGCTGTAAGTGGATGCAATAGTGTAGTATTTCTTCAACTACTCCCTGCTATAATAGTAATGTTTGCAAGTGTCTCAGTGGCCTAGGCTGAGAGAGTTTGTGGCAGCAGTGGCACAGCTTTGTTGGGAGTGGATACACTGGGCTGTTTCTCAGGTTAGGAGAACAGGCATGCCACAGTGGGTAAGCCAACTTGGGGATATGGGGCTGTTATTCTGGTCAGGAGCATGTGCACAGAGTCACTCTGTCAGCCTAGAGGTGTATTTTCCAGGGACAGGATGTAGGGCTGTTTCTCATTTCCAGGATGTGGTCACACAGCTTCTCAGCTGGCCTGCATGTGTGTCTTCTGAGGGTGGGTGCCCCATAAGGCTCTCTCTCAGGCCTAGAATGCAAAGCTGCTTGGCCAGCCTGGGAGTGTGCCTGCCAGGAGCAGCCCACAGGACTGTTTCTTAGACCTGGGATGTAAGCACAAGGCTATTTGACCAACCTGGGGGAACGTCTGCTGGGGGATCCCACAGGGCTCTTTCTCAGGTCCCAGACACAGGCCCATGGCTGCTCAGCTGGCCTAGGGGCATGCACATGGCCCAGGAGGCTATTTCTTAGGCCCAAGATGCAGCTACATGGCTGCTCAGCTGGCTGGCCTGGGGATGTGTCTGCCAGTGGCAGCCTGTGGGGCTGCTTCTCAGGCCTAGGCGGCAGGCACATAGCTGCTCAGCTGAACCTGGGGCACCTCTGCCAGGAGCAGCTCCCAAAGCTGTTTCTAAGTCTCTGACTACAGGCGCAAGGCCATTGGGCTGGCCAAGGGCTTGTCTGCAGGGGGTGAAGCACCACAGGGCTCTTCATCAGACCCTGGGTATGGGTACATAACTGTCCTGCCAGTTAGGACCATGTCAACTACTCAAAGGTTTGAGGGCCTCTCCTACCTGGGGGAGGCATGCAACAGCTTGGGCAGCTGTAGAGTGGGTTCATCTTGGGTGGGACTGCCAGGCTTTTCCTTCAGCTGGAAGTGAAGGCAGTGGGAGTTAGTTTCCCTGCTGTGCAGGATAAGCCAGTCTAGGCCCATGCTCCCCACTGCTGGGGTTGCAGTGTTCAGCCACCAATGTGGGTTTGGTGGAATGAAGATGTAGCCACAGTGCTGGAGAAGTGCAGTGGCTACTAACCCTCGAAGAGGGCACACTCCAGAGGTTGCTCTGATCTCAAGATAATCCCATGCCTGTACCAAGCTGCCAAGTATCTTGGCTTACAGCAGGTAAGTGGAGGGTGGGGAGTGCCCACCTTGTGCTCCTAATCAGGGCAATACAGCTATGTAAATTCCCAGCAGCTCTCCAAACTGGACTCAGGGTTTGCGAGGACTGTGGGGGTTCTCCTGTAGTAAGAATTGTAGGTGTTTGTGATGGAAATTGGGGCTTATCTTCTGCTTACCTTTTCCCTGAAATGGGAAGTCTCTCCTGACTCCAGGCAGATTCAATCCAAGCAGGAAAGATGGGGCTGCCGAGGCCAGCTGCCTCCACTCTGCCCTCTTGGACTCCTAATCACCACAGGTGTTATCTCTACTCCCCAACTGCACTTCAGCACTCTCCCTTTGAAGCTTCAATCAAATTTTATCTGTTTATTCATTGTCTTGGTCCTTTTTTGTTGGCGAGACAAGCATCAGGTGTCTGTAATCAGCCATCTTGCTCCAAGTCTCTTCAACAATACTTTTCAAGAATGGAGTGTGAACCCCAAGTACAACACTTCCTGTATCGAAGACTTTTATATGAAGCAGTGTCACAACAGAAAGAATATGTGGTCTGGAACTAAAAGGTAGAAGCAGGAGTGGCCTCACTGTTACTACCAATGACCTATTGGAGGACTTCATTTCTCATCATTGCAGCTCTGGGCTGGGTAAAGCTAGGGGTCCTGCTCCCTAAAGTGGGTACACTTTCACCAGGGAACATGTTAAGAGTCAAGATGTTATTCATATACAAAGACAAGAGGCAGACATCACAAAATATTAAAAAACACAGAGATTACAAAACCATAACTCCTTCTTACCAATGAATCAGACAATTAAAAGATGAATCAAACTAAAAAATTCAGGAATAAAGAAGCCATAGTGAAAAAATAATAAGATTGATGGTAAACAGTAAATTCACATATACTACAAATAAAGAACAATGAAACAACTGCAAGAATTACAGTAATAAATAGACTGTAAATATCATAAACATAGACAATAAAACAATGTAACTTATACAAGCTGAAGGTGTTAAGCCAAGAGGATGTATAAGAGTGCTAATATTCTTATTTTCCATACCAGCGTATCAAGCAATACTGTCTGAAATTGAACATTCATTAAATAAAACATCATGCTTCAACTTCTTGGGTTTTTTAATAATACTATTTAACCATAAAAATAATTTCAAAATAAATAAATAATTTGGTGAATAGGCTTAAAGGTCAACATTGCTTTATTAACTGCAGTCTCTTTTCCATCTATGAAATTTACATAAAATTAAATTTATTATTTTATTTAAAATAGAATAATATGATCCACTTTTAAAAAATTATTTTTATATCTTCCAACCTAAACTATTTTTAATGTCACATTTCTGCCTATACACACATGCATGCACACACACACACACACACACACACACACATATATATAGATATAGACACAGTCATCCCTTGGTGTCCACAGGCTATTGGTTCCAGGACCCCCAAGCATTCTAAAATCTGCTGATGGTAAAGTCCCGCAGTAGGCCCTACAGAATTTGAAATAGGAAAAGGGGATTCTCTGTGTCCACAGGTTCCACATCCCACAAATACGGTATTTTTGATCTGCACTTGGCTGAACACACAAATGCAGAACACAGAATATGAAGGGCCAACTTTACACATTAGCATTAAAAGATATACGGAATATTTACCTAATGTTAGTAATGGTAATTTCTGAATAGTGGAACTTAGACTATTTTCTTTAATTTTTGTACCTTTCTACATTTTTTGAATTATTTACAGTGAATATATATAATTTTTCAAAAGCAATAATGAAAGAAAACACAGACAAGAGATTTCAAATATTTTATGCTATGCTAAAACTATAGATTTTTCATAAATCTGTGAAGACCAAAGGTCTTGAACTTTTTTTTTTTTTTTTTTTTTTTGAGACGGAGCTTCACTCTTGTTGCCCAGGCTGCAGTGCAATGGCACGATCTCGGCTCACTGCAACCTTCACCTTCCAGGTTCAAGCCATTCTCCTGCCTCAGCCTCCCAAGTAGCTGGGATTACAGACGTAAGCCTCACGCCCAGCTAATTTTTATATTTTTAGTAGAGACGGGGTTTTGCCATGTTGGCCAGGCTTGTCTCAAACTCCTGACCTCAGGTTATCCACCAGCCTCGGCCTCCCAAAGTGCTGGGATTACAGGTGTGAGCCACTGTCCCCAGCCAGGTCTTGAACTATTTTAAGGTGGAACTGAAAGTTGTAAGAATAGGTGAGCTCTTCCAAGATTACAAAAGGAAAGAAGATAACTAAATACATAATTTTTTATTCCTGCAGAACAGGTACAAAGAGATAGAAATCCATGAAGAAAATTCAGAAGTCATAGTAGTGAGAAGATACACTATCTTGACAGTCAAGAAGGAAACAGTGGTCAATATTGCCAAATGGTACAGAGAGGTCATGAAAGATTAGCTGAAAATCATAAGCAAGAATTTACTAATGGTCATGATAAGAATGCTCTCAATAGCATGACTGAGGTGACAGCCACATTGTAGTGGTTCATGAGTGAATAACTGATGTGGAAGCATATACCACTCATTTGATAAGAAATTTCCTCCTTATCAAATTAATAGTATATGCTGATTAAGAGAGAATTTTTTCAATTATTTTCTTTTATTTTATTTTAAGTTCCAGGGTGTATGTGCAGAATGTGCAGGATTGTTACATAGGTAAACGTGTGCCACGGTGGTTTGCTGCACCTATCAACCTATCACCTAAGTATTAAGCCTAGCATGCATTAGTTATTTTTCCCGACACTCTCCCTCTGCCAGCAACCCCTACCGACAGGACCCAGTCTGTGTTGCTCCCCGCCCAGTGTCCCTGTTGTTCTCATTGTTCAGCTCCCACTTAAGAGTGAGAATAGGCAATGTTTGATTTTCTGTTCCTGTGTTAGTTTGCTCAGGATGATGGCTTCCAGCTCCATCCATATCCCTGCAAAGGATATGATCTCATTCCTTTTTATGGCTGCACAGTGTTCCATGGTGTGTATGTACCACATTTTCTTTATCCAGTCTATCACTGATGGGCATTTGGGTTGATTCCATGTCTTTGCTATTGTGAATAGTGCTGCAATTAACATACGCATGCATGTATCTTTACAATATAATAATTTATGTTCCTTTAGGTAAAAAATGAAGAAACAACAGATGCTGGTGAGGCTGCGGAGAGATAGGAACAATTTTACTCTGTTGGTGGGAATGTAAATGAGTTCGTTCCCATTGGGATTGCTGGATCAAATGGTATTTCTGGTTCTAGGTCTTTGAGGAATTACCACACTGTCTTCCACAGTGGTTGAACTAATTTGCATTCCCACCAACAGTGTGAAACTGTTCCTATCTCTCCGCAGCCTTGCCAACATCTGCTGTTTCTTGACTTTTTAATAATCACCATTCTGACTGACATGAGATGGTATCTCATTGTGGTTTTAATTTACATTTCTCTAATGATCAGTGATGCTGAAATTTTTTTCTTATGTTTGTTGGCCTCATAAATGTCTTCTTTTGAGAAGTGTCTGTTCATGTCCTTTGCCCACTTTTTAATGGGGTTATTTGTTTTGTTCTTGTAAATTTATGTTCCTTGTAGACTCTCAAAGTTAGACTTTTGTCAGATGGATAGGTTGCAAAAATTTTCTTCCATTCTGTAGGTTGTCTGTTGACTCTAGTGATAGTTTATTTTGTTGTGCAGAAGTTCTTTAGTTTAATTAGATCCCATCTGTCAATTTTTGCTTTTGTTGCAATTGTTTTTGATGTTTTCGTCATAAAATCTTTGCCCATGCCTATGTCCTGAAAGGTATTGCCTGGGTTTTCTTCTAGGGTTTTTATGGCTTTGGGTTGTACATTTCAGTCTTTAATCAATCGTGAGTTAACTTTTGTATAACACGTAAGGAAGGGGTTCAGTTTCAATTTTCTGCATATGGCTAGGCAGTTCTTCCAGCACCATTTATTAAATAGGGAATCCTTTCTCCACTGCTTACTTTTGTCAGTTTGTCAAAGATCAGATGGTCATAGGTGTGTGCTTTTATTTCTGAGTTCTCTATTCTGTTCCATTGGTCTATGTGTCTGTTTTTGTACTCATACCATGCTGTTTTGGTTACTGTAGCCTTGTAGTATAGTTTGAAGTAAGGGAGTGTGATGCCTCCAGCTTTGTTCTTTTTGCTTAGTCTGGGCTACACGGGCAATTTTTTTTTGTTCCATATGAAATTTCAAGTAGATTTTTCTAATTCTGTGAAGAATGTCCATGGTAGTTTGATGGGAATAGCATTGAACCTATAAATTACTTTGGGCAGTATGGACATTTTCATGATATTGATTCTTCCTATGCATGACCCTGGAATGTTTTTCCATTTGTTTGAGCAGTAGTTTGCAGTTCTCCTTGAAGAGGTCCTTCACTTCCCTTGTTAGCTGTATTCCTAGGTATTTTATTCTCTTTGTAGCAACTGTGATTGGAAGTTCATTCATGATTTGGCTCTCTGCTTGTCTGTTCTTGGTATAGAGGAATGCTTGTGATTTTTGCACATTGATTTTGTATCCTGAGACTTTGTTGACAGTTGCTTATTTATTTGTTTGGTTTTTTTAGAGACAGGATCTCAGTCTGTCACCCCAGCTGGAGTGAAGTGGCATGATCAAAGTTCACTGCAGCCTCAGACTCTTAGGCTCAAGTGATCCTCCCATCTGGGCCTCTGAAGTAGCTGGGACTAGAGGTGCACACCACCATGCTCGGCTAATATTTTTTACATTTTGTAAAAAAAAAAAAAGTCCTCTCACATTAGCTTCCCAAAATGCTGGGATTTACAGGCATGAGCCACTGCACACAGCCCCCAGTTATTTTGTAAGATGATAAAGACTTAAGAATGTGCATACAATGAAAGAAAAATGCCTATAGAAAAGAAAATACTGAAGGTAAAGAATAGAAGATGATGAATTAGGATCTCAGTAAGAAGGTAAGAAGCATGGATTCAAAGCACAGAGGGAAAAAATGAACAGCTTTTTGAGATAAAATGAAAGACACTAAAAATAATTCCAAAAGGAATTAAGTTCCACGGAGAAGTATAGGAAGTTGGCAGAAACAGTATGTTCACTGATTACCTCACCTATAACAATTGAGATTCAAAGGATAACTTTTTAGGATAACACATCACAATTTAAACATAAGCATATTTGGCCAGGCGCATGCCTGTAATCCCAGCACTTTGGGAGGCTGAGGCAGGTGGATCACTTGAGTCCAGGAGCTGGAGACCAACCTAGGCAACATGGCAAAACCCCGTCTCTACAAAAAAATACAACAATTAGCCAGGCATGGTGGTGCACAACTGTAGTCCCAGCTACTCTGGAGTCTGAGATGGGACACTCACCTCAGCCTGGGGAGTCATGGCTGCATAGAGCCAAGATTGTGCCACTGCACTCCAGCCTGGGCAATGGAAGTCAGACTGTATCTAAAAAAAAAAAAAAAAAAAAGAGAGAGAGAGAGAGAGAACGAAAAGGAAAGGAAAGGAAAATAAAAAGGAAAGAATCCAACAACCATTTTTTATTTAAAACAAAAATAAACGGAATAAAATAGAAATAGAAAGATACTTCTTTAATACAGTAAAATGGGTCATTGTCATCACTGTTGTTTAACATGGACTGAAAGTGCTAGCCAATACAATCACAAAAATGCAGGTAATGAAATATTTGGAAAACCCAAAAGAATTAACTGCAAAACTACCAAAAATAGCAAAATAATTCAATACATTAGTATAATGCAAAATCATTATCTATAAATCACTATGGTTTATATATAAAAACAACTGGTAGAAAATATAAATTGTGGGAGGGTTTCATTTTCAATACCCTTTCCCAAAATATGCGTAATAAACTTGACAAGAAGTGGTCAAGACCAATAAAAAGAAAACTTGAACACACTACTCAAAGACACCAAAGAACACTTGATGTCAAATGCTAAAACAAACTGTGTTCTTGTATGGGAGGAATCAACTCAAATCTCCTTCAATAGAGGACTCAATTTTTTAATATTATGGTATGTGCATGCAATGGCTTGTTATTTAAAGGAAAAAGAGTGAGAAAATTTGCACGTTCCTCTAATATGTAAGTTTTAAAAAATAGCAAGGTGGAAAGAAGTGAATATGGTATGATACTTTTGTGTTTTTCTAAAGGTGTCATATGCACCTACTATGTAACCATGAAAATTAAAAATAAATAAATTTAAAATAAGTATATAAAATAAATGAATAAATAAACTGGGTAAACAAAACTATATGTATATATTTCCTTAAATTTGCATAAAAGTGACTGGAAGGATTATAAAAATCAATAAGTAGTTAACTATGGTGGGGAAAGCACTGGGCAGGTGGGATGTGAGGAAATTTTGCACTCAGTACTATTTTAGCCATGTAACCACATTATCTATACAAAATACAATTTTAACATAAATTTTTTTCCACATCCATTTTTATCAAAAGAAAAAATCTCATGAAACTTTCATCTTTCAGTTGCTTTGGAGTATGTTTCTCAATCACCTTTTTAAAAAATATACCAAATAGTAGCAATACTCAGTAGCAACTTTCAAAGCTAGGCATTGTATTCTATGGCAGGGGTCCCCAACTCCTGGGCCATGGACTAGTACTGGTCCATGGCCTTTTAGGAACCGAGCCACACAGCAGGAGGTTAGCAGCAGGCAGGTGAGCAAGCATTACCAGTTGAGCTCCGCCTCCTGTCAGATCATCAATGTCATTAGATTCTCATAAGAGTGTAAGCCCTATTGTAAACTGCACATGTGAGGGGTCTAGGTTGCATATTCCCTATGAAAACCTAATGATCTAAATCTGATGATCTAAATCTGATGATCTGAGGTGAAACAGTTTCATTCTGAAACCATCACCCCCTCAACCTCTACCCCACCACTCCCATCTATGGAAAAACTATCTTCCATGAAACTGGACCCTCCTGATACCAAAAAAGCTTGGGGACTGCTGTTCTATGGGACCTTTACTGATTTTTTTTGATGGCTAAGGAGGCATCAATTATCCCTGTCTTGAATTTTTCTAGGCTAATATTATTATGGTTTTGATAAATGAGACATAAATGTTCCTCTGTCTGTATATTAGAGCAAATTCATGAACTTTCTTTTTTTTTTGAGACAGAGTCTTGCTCTGTCGCCCAGGCTGGAGTGCAGTGGCATGATCTTGGCTCACTGCAAGCTCTGCCTCCCGGGTTCACGCCATTCACCTGCCTCAGCCTCCCAAGTACCTGGAACTCCAGGTGCCCACCACCATGCCCAGCTAGTTGTTTGTATTTTTAGTAGAAACGGGGTTTCATCGTGATAGCCAGGATGGTCTCAATCTCCTGACTTCATGGTCCACCCACCTAAGCCTCCCAAAGTGCTGGGATTCAGGCGTGAGCCACTGCGCCCAGCCTCATGATCATTTTTTGAAGTTCATAAACATTTTTAAAATGGACTCTTGGCCATGCCAATGGATGCCCCCACAACTTGCTTTGCACCAGTGGTGGCCTTCTAGTCAGGCCTGTGTCTACTTCAGAAAACTTAACTTTTACAATAGGCTATTAATCCTACACCCAATTCAACTCTCTGTTAAAGCAATTCAACTGTCTGTTATTTAATTGGCAACACTGACTGGCAGCACTCCAGGTAGTTGTCAGTAAATACAATCTTGAACTCATACTGTCCGATATAGATCAAAATCTTGGCTGAGATAAATAATACTTAGAAAGGGTTATTTGAAGGATAGAGTGGACACTTGCTGTTTTTGGCAGCTAAACATCTAAATATCCTTCCTGTATTGGGAGAATCCCAAGATATGGAGAAGCAGGACCTTGCTTCCCTCTGCAAACACCAAAGAACAAATATTCCCTCTCCCCATTCCCTAGAAGCTAGAGGTATACATGTGATCAAGGCTTGATAGGTTGGATGGAGGCTTAATCTACTGGGACTCTGTTGTTTTGTTTTGTTTCTTTTTGGCTCCTGGTAGGAAACATAATTGGGGCTTTGTATCATGATTTTCTTTAGTAGTGGCAACAGAAGGAAGAATCAACAGAATGGGAGTAAGTTTATCTGCAACAGTACAATAAATGTCCTTTGTAGATTATTTTTATGATAGGATCTTTTCTCTGCCTTTCCTCCCTTGATTCCCGCCCATTTTTCAAGGTTTGTTCTCCAAACTTTTTATGAACTATTCTGTGTGATATCTTTCAAAAAAAAATCTCTTTTTGCTTCTAATTTAGACAGAGTTGGTTTTATTTTGTTTGCAATTGAGAATACTGAGTGTTTAAGATATTTTTTCATGGATTAAATTAGGTAAATTAACTACCCTAATCATATAATGCAGACCTCCTAAAATTGTCTTTAGTCAGGTAAACTTTCACGTGATACCACGATGGTATGTTGTGATACAACTCTAACATTCTCATTATTTTTTTTTATATTTTCAAAACAACATGTTATTCTCTCTATGTGAACTTTGGGACCAATCTTTGTCTAGGCATAGTACCATGAAGACTTGGATTTCCATAAGGAATTGGTTGGCTTTACATTTTATATGTAAATATATATGTATTATTAACGATAACACATTTCTATTATGTTTAATACTAATATTTGTGGTTGTTATTTTTTTCCAGAAACCCATATGTTGAAATAAAGAAGACAATCCCTACTCCCCTTGCTATTTTTGGCAGCACAGCTTCCAAATACCCTTCCTATATGGGGGAAATCCCAAGATTGCATTGTTTTTTATTTGTGATTGTGAAGCTATATACAGTGAAATGACAAACTGTAGGAACGTTGAGAATACTGACCAGAGAGTAATTGAATTTATGTACCCTGGTGTCTATGCTGGATAATAATACAACTAGAAGGGTGCTGATACTTTGAAAGGAGATAGAGCTTCAAGGACTCAAAGTATCAACATGTACCCAAAAAAAAGTATACTGTGTATAGATGTGTAAGAACTAGTCTAATTTTTTTAAGTTAGTAAAAAATAAAATTTGAAGATTAAAATTTCAAATCTGGGCAGTTCAAATCTCAGGTATGGACAAAGGAAATGTTTTTTTGTCTGGAGGGCAGATGAACATCACTGAAGTTGAGAATGTTTGAATGGGTCTTTGAAACTGCAGTTTCCAGGATCACAAGAATTGGAATACAGAGAAGACTCTGAGCCCAGTGACAAAATCATGAGTTGTGTGTGAGGAGGAAAATCAGGACTGTAAGAAGAACCATTTTCTCTTTCTCTTCAGTGTTCCTGCCTTGGCCCATGAAATGAAGCCCCTAGCCTCTCAGAAGTATTGGGGAATAAGATTCTGTCATTTCACCACCTCTCCTTAATGATTTTCTGGAAATATGATAGAAGACTTATACCCTATGGTACCTACTTCTCTTCTGAATATGATTAATGTACTGCACGTACATAGCACAGAAACTATTTGGCTCTCTACTTCAGAATAACCTGCCCAGTGGGTGTTCTTTTCTCTGATCCTCCCTCATCACTGATCAGCCTGTTGAGCCATGCCCTGCCACTCTTGAAGCGAAAGTCCTGCCCAACTGAATCTAAAAGTATCAATAAGAAAGAATATCCTGGAAGGACAAGAGTGGAGAAAAGTATACCAGGCAGAAGATATTGTGGTTACAAAAGTACAAAAGGATAAGAAAATGGGTTGTATGTGGAATCCCAATTAGAATATCTTAACACAGGATGCATTTAAAAAGATGGCAAGAGATGTCAGTGGAATGACAGGGACATTATCTACCATGCTAAAAATGTTGGACTTTATTTTGACAGAACAAAAGTCTTACAGATTTTTAACTGACACATCAACAACCCATAGGAGGAAACCATTTTCCTTCCTTCTATTCAGGAGTTTGCTACTAATACTCCAGGTACCTCCAAAAGCTGTATACCCCGAGAGTGAATATAAGTAAGATTTTTAAAAACTAACAGTGTGCTTAATGTAATCCAAACAACTCAAGAAAAAGATCAAGAAGCCACTAATGAAAGAGAAATGCTAAAAACAAACAAAAAAAAAAGGATAAACAACTAAAAAACTTTAACACAAAGATAAAAAGAATACATGAGATTCAACTATAACACAAAAATAACTTTTTAGAATTAAGTATGATTTTCTGATTCCAAAATTCCATAGCTGAATTGAAAAGAAGTATTATCACTGATGAAAATCAAATAAGAAGCGTAAGTGGAAGAAACAGCTCAAAACACAAAGCAAAACTACAAAGAGATGGAATTCTGCTTCTATCCACAAAAATGTAACTGCTCTGGGACTTATCTTTCTGCTATAAACAACTGTAAGAAAGGACAAAATATGTAAAACAGCTAATTTCAAATAGACAACAGGCAGTGCAGGACCATGATCCCTAAGAGAAGGGAAACAAACAAGAAAATCCCTACAGGAATGCCTGTGGTGCAAGGAGTAGAACCAAAACAGAGTCCATCAGTGCCACTGAGTTGGAGGCAGAAATTGGAATTCAAGTAAACTAAGAAGAATAGAAGTTACGGGGTAATACCACATAGGAGGAAGCTGCACAAAGAGCTCTAAAAACTTATATAAGGTCTTTGAGTTTCTGACTGAATACTAATTTGTGTGCCCAGAGTGTGAAATTCCACAATGCCAGGTAAAAAGCTGCCAAGAAAAGAACAATTTCCAGGAAACTGCACACTGAATAATTTCCAAGTTCACTTAGGACTGGGAACTTTTCAAGTTCCCACCAACCAGATTGAAGAGATCTTGCTGAAAATATGAGGTAGTCAGTAGAGATGCTGGATGGGTATTCTTTAGTACTAAGGCTAAATAAACTAGCCCTAGAGTAAAGGCTACTCAATAGTAACCCTATAATGATTTAAAAACAAGTCCTCTAACATCAAGCTACTACCCAAAACATCTAACTGCCTTCTGGAACAAAGTCCAACACACACACACACACACACACACACACACACACACAAAGACCTATCACTTAAAACATAAAATTCACAATGTCAGACAGTCAATTAAAAATTACTAGAGTTCTGGTACTGTTATGGCAAGATTAGCTTCCCAAAGCTTATCTCTCCCACTGATTACAATTTTTTAAAACTAGGCAAAATACCAAAAAAAAAAAAAAAAAGGCAAAAATCTGTTAACCATGATAAGTGAACAAAAGTAATTAGGTTGTCATTAGGGCAATGCAAATCAAAACCACAGTGAGATTTTACCTCACACTCATTAGGATGACTATTACAAAAAAAAATAGAAAACAGAAAATAACAAGTGTTTGTGAGGCCATGAAGAAACTGGAATTCTTGTGCACTATTGTGAAAATGAAAAATGGTGGTAGCTGCTATAGAAAATAGTATAGTGGCTCCTCAAAAATTTTAAAATAGAATTAACATATGATCCAGCAATTTCCACTTCTGGCTATATATCCAAAATAATTAAAAGCAGGATCTTGAAGAGACATTTGCACACCCACGTTCACAGAAGCACTATTCACAATATCCAAGATGTAGAAGCAATCCAAGTGTCTATCAACTGACGAATGAATAAACAAAATGTGGCACATACATCACATATATATACAAAGGAATATTATTCAGCTTTTAAAAAGGCATGAAATTCTGACACATGGTACAACATGGATGAATGTTGAAGACATTCATCTAAGTCAAATAATCCAGTCACAAAATAAGACAAATACTGTATGATTTCACTTCTATGAGGTAGCTAGAGCAGTCAAATTCATAGCAAAAGCAGAATGGTGGTTGCCAAGGGGTTGGGGAGGGAAAAATGGAAAATTGTTGCTTAATGGGTATAGAATTGTGCAAGATGAAAAGGCTCTGGTGTTGGGCAGGCATGGTGATTCACGCCTGTAGTCCCAGCACTTTGGGAGGCCGAGGTGGGTGGATCACCTGAGGTCAGGAGTTTGAGACCAGCCTAACCAACAAGGTGAAACCCCGTCTCTGCTAACAATACAAAAAATTAGCAGGACATGGTGGTGGGCACCTGTAATCCCAGATACTCGGGAAGCTGAGGCAGGAGAATCACTTGAACCCGGGAGGCAGAGGTTGCAGTGAGGTGAGATCACGCCATTGCACTCCAGCCTGGGCAACAAGAGTGAAACTCTATCTGAAAAAAAAAAAAAAAAAAGAAAGAAAAAGAAAAGGCTCTGGTGTCTGTCTGGTGATAGGTTGCACAAGAATGTGAGCATACTTAATACCACTGAACTGTATGTTTCGAAGTGGTTAAAATGATAAATTTTATGTAATACATATTTTACCACAATTAAAAATTTTCTACTGTTAAATAATTTTTTAGAAAATGACTGATTATAAAAAGTGATTCAAACTGGGACAAGCAACCTGCAAGAGGGTAAGCTTCCTACTTACAATTCCAAAATAAGTCCTATCTTTCTGACCAGAAATACAAGGAACAGAAATCCCTCTAGGCCAGAAACTGTGAGGAGATTTCAGATAAGATAGAGCTGGATAAAGGGATTCTCACATTCTGTATACAAACCCACAAAATCATGGGCTCACTTTTGAGGATGTGTGTGTATGGAAGAGAACCAAAGGTAGTGTAGCAAAGGCTTTAGAAACTGTTCTAAGCTTTAAATATCACCCATAATGGTTCATATGCAAGACAGACTAAATCAACACATCAAGACCTTTGAAAATTGAACTTGGATTGGAACTATGGTCCACAGAAGTTGTACAGGGCTGCACATATAGGAGAACAATAATTGAATTACCTAAATTTCTCATCAGAAACCACAAAAGTCAGGAGACAGTAGAATCATGTATTTAAAGTGATGAAACAAAATTACTGTTAACTCAAAATTCTATAGCCAGCAAAAATACCCTTCAGGACTGAAGGTCAAGTAAAGACATTCTGAGATGAAGGAAAAGTTCTTCTGACTGAAGGGAAATGATTCCAGCAGGAAATCTGAATTTCAGGAATAAGGGATAAATAATAAAATGATAAATATCTGGGAAAATCTAAAAGACATGTACATTTTGCATGAAATGGTACAATACTAAATAGACTATAAAATATTATATATGTATACTGTGATCCAAAGAAGCACTAAAATATTAACAAAACAAATATAATGAAAAAGTCAACAGATGAATTAAAATAAAAAACTAAAAAATATTTAAATAATTGAAAGGATGATAGAGAAAGGGAACAGAGGAACAAAAAAGAGGAAGCAAACTGAAAACACATAATAAAATGGTAAGCCTAAATCCAAAAATACCAATAGTTTCATTAAATATAAATAATAGAAACATCATTTAAAAGATGCAGATCATCATATTATACTGAAAAAAACAAGACCCAGCTATATGCTATTGAAAATAAATCCACTTTAAATGTAGATAGATTAAAAGTAAAATGGCAGAAAAAGATGTACAGTGCTAACACTAATCAAAAAATAGAGTGGCCATTTAAAATCATACAAAGTAGACTTCAAAAGAAGAAATATTAGCAAGAACAAATAGCGTCAAATATAATGTTAAAAGCATCAATTCATCAAGGCATAACAATCCTAAATGTGTATGTACCAACAACAGAACTTCAAGATATATGAAGCAAAAACTGACAGAACTCAAAAGAAAAATAAACAAATCCAAAATCATAGAAAAAGTAGACAGAAAATAACAGTTAGAAGACCTGAGCAACATTATCAACTAACTTACCCTAACTGAAATTCACAAAACTCTACTCAACAAACGCAGACACACATTCCTTTCAAAAGTGTAAATGGAACATTTGCCAATATAGATCATATTCTGAATCAGAAAACAAACCCTCTTCAAAAAAATTTAAATAATTAGAATCATACAAAATATGATCTCTAACCATAACAGTATTAACCTAGAGGTCAATAATGAAAGACAAATAGGAAATTCCTAAATATTTGCAAATTAAAAAACACACCCCAAATTATTATGTAAAAAAAGAAGCCACAAGGGAAATTATAAAATATTTTGAATTGAATAAAGTGAAACATGTCAACATATCAAAATTTGCGGATGCAGCTAAGAAGTACTTGGAGACAAATTTAAATGTCCTAAATCAATGACATTAGTATACACACTAAGAACTATAAATCAAAGAAGAGCAAATAAAACCCAACAAATCAGAAGAAAATAAATTAGGCCTTCAAATAAGAAAATGTGACTCATAACTAGAGAAAAATAATACAGACACAGAAATAACAGAGGTAATAGAATTGTAGACATGAATGTTAAAACAGCTATTATAACTTGCTCAAATATTTAAAGAAAAACATCGGCCGGGCGGGGTGGCTCACGCCTGTAATCCCTGCACTTTGGGAGGCTGAGGTGGGTGGATCATGAGGTCAGGAGATCCAGACCATCCTGCCTAACACGGTGAAACCCTGTCTCTACTGAAAATACAAAAAATTAGCCGGGCATGGTGGCAGGCGCCTGTAGTCCTAGCTAGTCAGGAGGCTGAGGCAAGAGAATGGCGGGAACCCAGGAGACAGAGCTTGCAATGAGCCAAGATCACACCACTGCACTCCAGCCTAGGCGACAGAGCACAACTCAAAGACAGAAGAAAGAGAGAGAGAGAGAGAGAGAGAGAAGAAAGACATCAATATCATGAGAAGAGAAAAAAAAAGAAGTAAAAAAGAACAAAATATAATTTTTAGGGATTAAAAATATATTATTAAAAATAATGAATTCACTGGAAAGGATTAATAGCAGATCAGATAATGGGAAAATAAATGACCAATAAACTTGAAGATATATGGACAGAAATTATCCAGAAATGAAGCTCATAAAGAAAAAAGATTGTAAAATAATGCAATAACCTGTGAGACAATGTCAAGCAGTATGTCAATGTCTAAAACATACGTAATTAAAGTCCAAGGAAGAGAGACGTAAAGAAAAATAAATTAAGGGGACAAGTGCAGTGCCTCATGCCTATAATCCCAACACTTTGGGAAGCTGAGGGAGGAGGATCACTTGAGTCCAGAAGACTGAGACCAGCTTGGGAAATATGGCAAGACCTCATCTCCACAAAAAATGAAAAAATTAGCTGGGCGTAGTGATGCATGCCAGTGGTCCCAGCTACATAGAAGGTTGAGGGAGAAGATCACTTGAGCCCAGAAGTTCAAGGTTGCAATGAGCTAGGATCATGCCACTCCAATCCAGCCTCCCAGCCTGAGCAACAGAAAAGACTCTGGCAAAATAAATACATAAATAAATAAATAAATATTAAATTAAGGAAATACGGCCAAAATGTTTCTTAATTATGAAAAATATAAACTCATTGAGACCCCAGAAGCTTAGTGAACCCTAAGCAGAATAAACACAAAGAAAACCACTGAGTACATCATGATCAAATTGTTGAAAACCAGTGATAAAGAGAGAAAAAAACCCTTAAGCCAGGTGCAGTGGTTCATGCCTGTAATCCCAGCACTTTGGGAGGCTGAGGAGGGAGGATGGCTTGAGCACAGGAGTTCAAGACAAGCTGGGCAATACAGTAAGACCTCATCTCTACAAAAAAATAAACAAAAACTAACACGCATGGTGACACATGTCTATGATCCCAGCTACTTGGAAGGTCGAGGTGGGAGGATTGCTTAAGCCCAGGAGATTGAGGCTGCAGTGAGCTGAGACTGCACAACTGCACTCCAGCCTAGGCAACAGGGTGAGACCCTACCTCAAAAAAATTAATTAATTAATAATATTAATAATAATAAAAGCTTAAAAACATCCATAAAAAAAATACATTGCTTACAGAGATACCAAGATAAGGAAAAGAGACCTCTTGTCAGAAACTTTGGCTAAAAAACAATGGAATTATATTTTGTATGTGCTTTTTTAAAAGGGTCAACCAAGAACTCAGTACCTAGAAAATAAAACTTTCAGTATAAAAAAGGAAATAATAGTGTAGTGAAATAGAAAACAAATAATATAAAATATAATTAAACCAAATGCTGGTATTTTGAAAGAGCAACAAAATTAATAAATCAGTGGCAAGACAAAAAGAGAGAAGGAAAAAACCCAAATTACCAATATTATAAATAAAATAGGGACGTTACTATAAATACTACAGACATTAAAAGAATAATAATGAAATATCACAAATAATTTTATGATAGTAAATTCAAAAATTAATTGAAAAGGACATATCCTTTGAAAGGTAGAAATTACTAAAACTGACACAAGAGTAAATTTAAAACTCTGAAAAGCCCTGTACTCTTAAGAAATTTATTACTAAACACTTCCCCTCGAAGATAATTCCAGGTCCATGTGGCTTCATCAATAAATGCTATGAACCATTTGAGAGAAAAAATATACCAATTGTACACAAACTCAGCCAGAAATTAGAGAAAAAACCATTTTCAAGTCATTTTATGAGGTCAGCATTCCACCAATACCAAACCAGATTAAAAATAAAACAAATTCCTGGGCAAGACGGCCGAACAGGGACAGCTCAGGTCTGCAGCTCCCAGCAAGACCAATGCAGAAGGCAGGCGATTTCTGCATTTCCAACTGAGGTACCCAGTTCATCTCACTGGGACTGATTAAACAGCGAGTGCAGCCCACAGAGGGCTAGCAGAAGCAGGGTGGGGCATCGCCTCACCCGAGAAGTACAAGGGGTTGGGGAACCCCCTCCCTTAGCCAAGGAAAGCTGTGAGGGATTGTGCCATGAGGGATGGTGCTATCTTGCCCAGATACTACACTTTTCCTACAGTCTTCGCAACCCCCAGACCAAGAGATTCCCTTGAGTGCCTACACCTGGGTTTCAAACACAAAACTGAGCGGCCGTTTGGGCATATACCAAGCTAGCTGCAGATTTTTTTCCTACCCCAGTGTTGTCTGGAATGCCAGCAAGACAGCACTTTTCACACCCCTGGAAAGGGGGCTGAAGCCAGGGAGTCAAGTGGTCTTGCTCAGCAGATCCCACTCCCAAGAAGGCCAGCAAGCTAAGCTCCACTGGCTTGAAAGGCTTGAAATTCTGGCTGCCAGCACAGCCATCTAAAGTCGATCTGGGACGCTTGAGCTTGGTGGAGGGAGAGGCAACTGCCATTACTGAGGCTTGAGTGAGTGGTTTTCCCCTCACAGTGTAAACAAAGCTGCCGGGAAGTTCGGACTGGGCTGAGCCCACTGCAGCACCTTGAAGCCATGGTAGCCAGACTGCCTCTCCAGATTCCTCCTCTCTGGGCAGGGCATCTCTGAGAGAAAGTATCAGCCCCAGTCAGGGACTTATAGATAAAACTCCCATCTCCCTGGGACAGAGCACCTGGGGGAAGGAGAGGCTATGGGAGCAGCTTCAGCAGACTTAAACATTCTTACCTGCCAACTCTGAATAGAGCAGCGGATCTCCCATCACAGTGCTCAAGCTCTGCTAAGGGACAGACTGCCTCCTCAAGTGGGTCCCTGAAACCCATGCCTCCTGACTGGGAGACACCTCCCAGCAGTGGTCAACGGACACCTCATACGGGAGAGGTTGGGCTGGCATCTGGTGGGTACCCTCTGGGACAAAGCTTCCACAAGAAGCAGCAGGCGGCTATCTTTGCTGTTCTGCAGCCTCTACTGGTGATACCCAGGCAAGCAGTGTCTGGAGTGCACCTCCAGCAAACTCCAGCAGACCTGCAGAAGAGATGCCTGACCATTATAAGGAAAACTAACAAACAGAAAGGAATAGCATCAATATTAACAAAAAGGACAACCATGCAAAAACCTATCCCAAGGCCATCAACATCAAAGACTAAAGGTAGATAAATCCACGAAGATGAGGAAAAACCCATGCAAAAAGTCTGAACATTCCAAAAACCAGAATGCCTCTTCTTCTACAAAGAATTACAACTCCTCGCCAGCAAGGGAACAAAACTGGACGGAGAATGAGTTTGATGAACTGATAGAAGTAGGCTTCAAAAGGTGAGTAATAACAAACTCCTCCGAGCTAAAGGAGCATGTTCTAACCCAAGCAAAGAAGTCAAGAACCTTGATAAAAGGTTACAGGAACTGATAACTAGAATAACCAGTTTAGAGAAGAATATAACTGATGTGATGGAGCTAAAAAACACAGCACAAGAACTTCATGAAGCATACAAAAGTATCAATAGCTGAATCAATCAATTGGAAGAAAAGATATCAGAGATTGAAGATCAGCTTAATGAAATAAAACATGAAGACAAGATTAGCAAAAGCAGAACGAAAAGGAATGAACAAAGCCTCCAAGAAATAAGGGACTATGTCATTCAAGACACAGGCATGGGCAAGGACTTCATGTCAAAAACACCAAAAGCAATGGCAACAAAAGCCAAAATTGACAAATGGAATCTACTTAAACAAAAGAGCTTCGGCACAGCAAAAGAAACTACCATCAGAGTGAACGGGCAACCCACAGAATGGGAGAAAATTTTTGCAATCTACTCATCTGACAAAGGGCTAATATCCAGTATCAAACAAATTTACAAGAAAAAATCAAACGACCCCATCAAAAAGTGGACAAAAGATATGAACAGACATTTCTCAAAAGAAGACATTTATGCAGCCAACAGACACATGAAAAAAATGCTCATCATCACTAGCCATCAGAGAAATGCAAATCAAAACCACAACAAGATACCATCTCATACCAGTTAGAATGGCGATCATTAAAAAGTCAGGAAACAACAGGTGCTGGAGAGGATATGGAGAAATAGGAACACTTTTATACTGTTGGTGGGACTGTAAAGTAGTTCAACCATTGTGGAAGACAGTGTGGCGATTCCTCAAGGATCTAGAACTAGAAATACCATTCGACCCAGCCATCCCATTACTGGGTGTATACCCAAAGGATTATAAATCATGCTGCTATAAAGACACATGTACACGTATGGTTATTGCAGCACTATCCACAATAGCAAAGACTTGGAACCAACCCAAATGTCTATCAATGATAGACTAGATTAAGAAAATGTGGCACATATACACCATGGAATACTATGCAGCCATAAAAAAGGATGAGTTCACGTCTTTTGTAGGGACATGGATGCAGCTGGAAACCATCATTCTCAGCAAACTAATGCAAGGACAAAAAAACAAACAAGGCATGTTCTCACTTATAGGTGGGAATTGAATAATGAGAACACTTGGACATAGGAAGGGGAACATCACACACCGAAACCTGTTGTGGAGGTGGGGGGAGAAGGGAGGGATAGCATTAGGAGATATACCTAATGTAAATGACGAGTTAATGGGTACAGCACACCAACATGGCACATGTATACATATGTAACAAACCAGCACATTGTGCACATGTACCCTAGAACTTAAAGTATTTTTTAACAAAAAGAAAGAAAGAAATATGGGGCTATGTGAAAAGACCAAACCTATGTTTGATTGGTGTATCTGAAAGTGATGGGGAGAATGGTATCAAGTTGGAAAATACACTTCAGGGAATTACCCAGGAGAACTTCCCCAACCTAGCAAGACAGGCCAACATTCAAATTCAGGAAATACAGAGAACACCACAAAGATGCTCCTCAAGAAACTCAACCCCAAGATACATAATCATCAGATTGACCAAGGTTCAAATGAAGGAAAAAAATGTTAAGGGCAGCCAGAGAGAAAGGTCAGGTTACCCACAAAGGGAAGTCCACGAGACTAATAGCTAATCTATCTGCAGAAACCCTACAAGCCAGAAGAGGGTGGAGGCCAATATTCAACATTCTTACAGAAAAGAATTTTCAACCCAGAATTTCATATTCAGCCATGCTAAGCTCCATAAGTTAAGGAGAAATAAAACCCTTTACAGACAAGCGAATGCTGAGAGATTTTGTCACCACCAGGCCTGCCATACAAGAGCTCCTGGAGGAAGCACTAAATATGGAAAAGAAAAACTGGTACCAGCCACTGCAAAAACATACCAAAATGTAAATGTTCTCAACACTATGAATAAACTGTGTCAATTAATATGCAAAATATTATCAACTAATATGCTAGCATCATAATGACAAGATCAAATTCACACATAACAATATTAACCTTAAATGTAAATGGGCTAATGCCCAATTAAAAGACACAGACTGGCAAATTGAATAAAGAGTCAAGACCCATTGGTGTGCTGTATTCAAGAGACCCATCTCATGTGAAAAGACACATATAGGCTCAAAATAAAGGGATGGAGGAACATTTACAAAGCAAATAAAGCAAAATAAAGCAGGGGTTGCAATCCTAGTCTCTGATAAAACAGACTTTAAACCAACAAAGATCAAAAAAGACAAAGAAGGGCATTACATAATGGTAAAGGGATTGATGCAACAAGAAGAGTTAACTATCCTAAATGTATATGCACATAATACAGGAGCACCCAGATTCGTAAAGCAAGTTCTTAGAGACCTACAAAGAGACTTAGACTCCCACACAATAATAGTGGGACCAAGTGGAACTGATAGATATCTACAGAACTTCTCCACCCCAAATCAATAGAATATACATTCTTCTCAGCACCAGGTTGCACTTGTTCTGAAATTGAACACATAATTGGAAGTAAAACATTCCTCAGCACATGCAAAAGAGTGGAAATCATAACTAACAGTTTCTCAGACCACAGTCCAATCAAATTAGAACTCAGGATTTAAAAACTCCCTCAAAATTGCACAACTACATGGAAATGGAACACCTTGTTCCTGAATGACTACTGGGTCAATAACAAAATGAAGGCAGAAATAAATAAGTTTTTGAAACCAATGAGAACAAAGACACAACATACCAGATTCTCTGGGACACAACTAAAGCAGTGTTTAGAGGGAAATTTATTGCACTAAATGCCCACAGGAGAAAGCAGGAAATATCTAAAAATGACACCCTAACATCACAATTAAAGAACAAGAGAAGCAAGAGCAAACAAATTCAAAAGCTAGCAGAAGACAAGAAATAACTAGGATCAGAGCAAAACTGAAGGACATAGAGACACAAAAAACCCTTCAATAAATCAAAAAATCCAGGAGGTGGTTTTTTGAAGAGATTAACAAAATAGATAGACTGCTAACCAAACTAATAAAGAAGAAAAGAGAGAAGAATCAAATATACACAATAAAAAATGATAAAGGGGATATCACCATTGAACCCACAGAAATACAAACTACCATCAGAGAATACTATAAACACCTCTGTGCAAATAAACTAGAAAATCTAGAAGCAGATAAATTCCTGGACACATACACGCTCCCAAGACTAAACCGGGAAGAAGCCAAAGCCCTGAATAGGCCAATAACAAGTTCTGAAATTGAGGCAGTAATTACTAGCCTACCAACCAAAAAAAGCCCAAGGACCAGACAGACTCACAGCTAAATTCTACCAGAGGTACAAAGAGGAGCTGGTACCATTCCTTCTAAAACCATTCCAAACAATAGAAAAAGAGGGAATCCTCCCTAACTCATTTTATGAGGCCAACATCATCCTGATAACAAAACCTAGCAGAGACACAACAAAAGAAGAAAATTTCAGGCCAATATCCCTGATAAACATCGATGTGAAAATCCTCAATAAAATACCAGCAAACCAAACCCAGCAGCACATTTAAAATCTTATTCACCACAATCAAGTCAGCTTCATCCTTAGGACACAAAGCTGGCACAACATATGCAAATCAATAAACGTAATCTATCACATAAATTGAACCAGTGACAAAAACCATATGATTATCTCAATAGATGCAGAAAAGGCCTTTGATAAAATTCAACACCCCTTCATGCTAAAAACACTCAATAAACTAGGTAGTGATGGAACATATCTCAAAATAATAAGAGCTTTTTATGACAAACCCACAGTCAATATCATACTGAATGGGCAAAAGCTAGAAGCATTCCCTTTGAAAACTGGCACAAGACAAGGATGCCCTCTCTCAGCACTCCTATGGAACATAGTGTTGGAAGTTCTGGCCAGGGCAATCAGGCAAGAGAAAGAAAGTATTCAAATAGGAAGGGAGGAAGTCAAATTATCTCTGCATATGACATGCTTGTATATTTAGAAAACCCCATCATCTCAGTCCAAAATCTCCTTAAGCTGATAAGCAACTTCAGCAAAGTCTCAGGATACAAAATCAATGTGCAAAAATCACAAGCATTCGTATACACCAATAATAGACAAACAGAGAGCCAAATCATGAGTGAACTCCCATTCACAATTGCTACAAAGAGAATAAAATACCTAGGAATACAACTTACAAGGGATGTGAAGGACCTCTTCAAGGAGAACTAGAAACCACTGCTCAGTGAAATAAGAGAGGACACAAAGAAATGGAAAAACATTCCACGCTCATGGATAGGAAGAAACAATATCGTGAAAATGGCCATACTGCCCAAAGTAATTTATAGATTCAATGCTCTTCTTATCAAGCTACCATTGACTTTCTTCACAGAATTAAAAAAAAAAAACTACATTAAATTTCATATGGAAGCCAAAAAGATCCCATGTAGCCAAGACAATCATAAACAAAAAGAACAAAGCTGGAGGCATCATGCTACCTGACTTCAAATTATACTACAAGGCTACAGTAACCAAAACAGCATGGTACTGGTACCAAAACAGATATATAGACCAATGGAACAGAACAGAGGCCTCAGAAATAACATCACACATCTACAACCATCTGATCTTTGACAAATCAGACAAAAACAAGCAATGGGGAAATGATTCCCTATTTAATAAACAGTGTTGGGAAAACTGGCTAGCCATATGCAGAAAACTGAAACTGGACCACTTCCTTATACCTTACATAAAAATTAACTCAAGGTGGATTAAAGATTTGAACATAAGACCTAAAACTATATATATATAAACCCTAAAAGAAAACCTAGAAAATACCATTCAGGACATAGGCATGGGCAAAGACTTCATGATTAAAACACCAAAAGCAACTGCAACAATACCCAAAATTGTCAAATGGGATCTAATTAAACTAAAGAGCTTCTGCACAGCAAAGAAAGCATCATCAGAGTGAAGAGGCAACCTACAGAATGGGAGAAAATTTTTGTAATCTATCCATCTGACAAATGGCTAATATCTAGAATCTACAAGGAACTTCAACAAATTTACAAAAAAAAACCAACTCCATCAAAAAGTGGGTGAAGGCTATGAACAGACACTTTTCAAAATATGTATCCTAGAACTTAAAGTATAATAAGTAAATAAATACAATACATATTATGTATTATATTGCATACATAAAATATAATGTTATGTTTTTTAATCCATGATAAAAAAAAACCTTAACAAGGAAAGAAAACTACAAATGAATATCATTTACTAGACACAAGAATACCTTAGCAAAATATTTGAAAATCGAACTCAGGAATATGAAGTAAGGATAATATGGCATGATTACGTAGAGTTTATCCCGAGATGCAAGATTAGTTCAATACTTGAAAATAAATAAATGAATCCATCACATTAGCAGAAGGTATTACATGACAACCTCAATAGATGCAGAAAAAGTATTTGTTGAATTTCAGCACCCAATCATGATTTTTTTAATCTCAGTAAGCTAGGAGAAGAAAACTTCCTCATCTGTCTAATAAAGAGCATCTACAAAAGTCTATGGCTTACATCATATTTAATGGTGAAATACTAGATGTTTTCCCCCTAAGATCAAGCATAAAGCAAGGCATCTGCTCTCACTACTTCTTTTTCTTGGTTGGTGGAGTGGGGAGGGTATACTACTGAGATCCTTGCAAGTGCAATAAGACAAGAAAAAGAAGTAAAAGATATACAGATTATAAAACAAGAAGTAAAAATATGGTTTTTGCCATTTAAATTATCATGTACATAGAAAATCCTAAGTCATTATTTTAAAAAAAATCTACTAAACCTAATAAGTGAATTTAGCAAGACTGCAAAGTAGAAGGTCAGTGGCCATAGTTTTTTTAATCTACTAGAAATAAATGATCAGAAAATAAAATTTTAAAATCAAGACTATTTACAAAAGAAAATTTGCATAAGGCCAAATTTAACTAAATATGTATAAGATTTCTTTGAAACCTATAAAACACTGGTAATAAAAATTACAAGAGGCCAATAAATATGATATACGATAATCAATCATGGATTAACAGGCTCAATATTATTATATTAATCTACAGATTTACAGCAAGTTTTTCTATAGAAATTGACAACCTGGTTCTAAAATTCATATAGAAATGTAAAAAACCTAGAATAGCTAAACAACCTTGAAAAAGAATATTCCTGTTTTAGAGACTTATTATAAAGCTACAGTAATCACAACAGTATGAAACTGATGTAAAAATAGAGAAATAGATTAATGGTTGTACATCTGATATTCTCCCTAACCGCTTCGGAAATTGGTCTAGCTGTTTTTTTATAAAGTTAAATATGTGCTTAACCTGTGACCTAACAATTCTACTTCCATATATTTACTCAAGAGTAATAAAAGCATATGTACACAAAAAGTCTTGCACAATGACGATCATAGAAAATTTGTGATAGTACGTAAATGGAAAAAAACTCATATTCCACATAGGGAGAAATGATAAATCATGATATATCCAAACAATGGAACTATTCAACAATAGAAAGGAACAATCTCCTGATACATGCAACATCCATGAATAAACTTCAACAAATATAACACCCAGAAAAAAAAGATAGAAAAGAGTTATGTGATTAAATTATATGTGATTAAATTAAATTAAATGTGATTCTATTTATATGTAATTCTAGTACAGGTAAAACTAATCTAAGGTGAAGGAAATCAGAAGAGTGGTTGTCTGGTGGGTGGCTTTAAAATGTCTGGGAAGAAACATGAGGAATCTTTCTGGTATGATAAGAATGTTCTGTATCGTCTCAGAGTGTGGGTTACATTGAGTGTATCCATTTGTCAAAACTTACAAATCTGTACACTTAAAATCTGTACATTTCACTATATGTAAATAATATCTCAATGTTTTAAAGTTCAAAGGGTTTGTTTGGCTCCAAGGAAAAAATATAAAAAGAAATCATGAGGGGAAAGTTTAGAAACTTGGAGAAGAGATTGAGGAGGCCTAAAATGTGAATAATCAAAAAACTGAAGTATAGAAGAGGGGCGATAATTCAAGAAATAAAAGAAGAAACTCTCCCTGAAACAAGAAAACATTCAAGTCTGCACTTAAAAGACTTCACTGATAGAAAGAATGGGAGGGATGGAGGGAAGAAGGAAAGAATTGAAGGAAGGAAGGAAAGAAATATAGCTAAGCATATGCTAATAAAAGTCTCAAGTTTCAAGGATAAAAGGAAATATATAATCAACTAAGGAGCTAAAAAGCAAATTTTTAATAAAGAAAAGGAAAAAGTCAGATTGATACCAGCAACACTGGAAAACAGAAAGAATACAACATTGACAGAATACTGAGAAGTAATATAATTCAAAAGTCCTATACTTAGCCAAGATATCTTCAAATCTCTAGTTATTTACAATGGAAAAATTGTATCATTCACTTGTCAACTATAATAAAGATGGTTTGCATAGATATAAGAATACAGAGAACATATTATCAACATAAGACACATAAGGAAAAATATTAAAGATAGTACACTTAAAAAAACAGCACATACATCAGAATGACAACCTGAAGATATGAGAAAATGATGAGGAGAGGGACACAGGTAAGCAATAAGCCTCGTAATACACTTAGGTGTTTCTTAACCTTGGCATAATGGATCAGATAATTACTTCTTAGGGAAGAGGAGGAGTGGGCTGTCTATTGTGGGGTGTTTAGCCGCATCTCTGCCTTCTATTCACTAGATTCCAGTGGCATCTCCCCTTCCCAGTTGTGAAAATCTGAAATGTCTCCAGATATTGCCAGATGTTCCCTAGGGGACAAAATCAACCCAAGTTAAGAACCACTGAAATAGTTTATAATTATTCATTTAGATAATAACAGATTGACAAAAGTTTGTAATGTAAGTGCTAAATAAGAATTCTTGAAATAGATGAGACATGCTGCTATTTAAAAATCTAATAATAATCTGGAACTAAAGTAATAAAATATTTCAGTAAAACCTGGGCATTGAGTGCAGACTGTGAATGCAATAAGAAAAAATAAATAAAACAATTGGTAAGGGAAAATAGAACAATATTTTTGTTAATGATATAATTATATAGCCAGAAAATGTTTGATTCTAGTAAAAAACACTAGAATTAATAATGAAATGTACTATGTCTTTTTAATACAGAAGGAACATATAAAAAGTAGTAACTTCTCTTTATCACCATAACCATCTAGAAATGGAAATGGGAAAGGCTTTTCATAACTGGAACAATATAAACCAAGTATTTAAAAGCATATTTAACAAGGACCATATAGTACCTATATTTTTAAACTTTTTAAATCTTACTGAAGGGCAGAGGCAGATTTACTGTGAAACTTAAAAAAAAAGCTTCATTAGTTTCAGGGTCCTGCATTTGTCCTGTGGTAGGCTGAATAATGGCCCCCCAAAGATGTCCATGTTCTAG